>NC_052155.1:120300530-121500530 GCF_902713615.1 Scyliorhinus canicula
TCTCACAAAGTTGGCTTTGCCTTTCCATTAATGTGGAGCTATAATGTGAGGTCGGTCTGTCCAGTCAATTAACACTATGTGCAACAGTGTGTTAGCATGGAACAGAATGCGTCTCACACAAAACTAGGACTGGGTTACAATTGGTGGTCTGACAACATAAGCATACAAACTTTACAAACTGCACAGCGGCCAAAAAACTTGTACTGGATGGATCATGTCATGGTTAAAACATAAGGACAGCCTATAAATGGTTGAGGAAGAGGATTGTTATTCTGGATATCAAAGGGATTATCACAGCGCACCCATTGGCTACATAATACATGCCCTCAAAATCTGGGTAACATGGGATATGCACCCTGAGGTTCAATTAACAGTCGCTATGGCTATAACTTCAAATAAACTAAACCAAAAATGTTATTGATGTTTTATATATAGAGAGTTAGTCTCATTAGTTTTTGTTACTGTAATGTTTGAAGTCTCAACTGTACCGTATTACGGTAAATAACATGGTTTTGAAAACATTTTTTATTTTGTCACAGACCTGTTGTCATAGTTGAAATGACGTTTATTGTAGATGGTATCTGAACTTATTCTTCTGGAAATAGTTCATCAAGTATGTTTGTTGCTCATTGTGATACATTAAAAACTGTATCTGCAAATCTTGTCAAGTGTCCTGTGCTCTGCATACAGACATTAGAAGCTAGTTTATGGGAATATACATACAAAATAAGAAAGCTGTTAGAATTCTATAAGTCACATTATTGAGAAATATCCACTTAATTACATCATATTTTGATATCATTCCCTTTAATTATAGGGAAAATTGTTCAAGTTACTGGAAATTTCAAAGTTCAACCAATAAATGCAGATTTCTACATAAAATAGCTTGAGATAGTTGGGGAAACTCCAATTCCTCTGTTTCAGGATAATTTAGCATATGATCTGAATCCCTTGTCAGAGCTTTATAAATCATTTTTACTTACGTACTTTTGCAACATTTAGTTAAAGTACATGCACCATTAAAATATACATCATCCAAAAAGGATTTATCTCCTCTCCTTATATGACTTAAATGACAAGCAGTGTATTTTGATGTAATTATTTTTTTACAGATCAAAGACTTCTGGTATGCCAAAGCTCTCAATACTCTGTGCACCAAAGAATAAATAATTTGGCTTGGTGATTTAATGGGGAAATTTCTGACCTAAAAAGCAGGCGATTTGGGGCCGGGTTAGCATTGATCTGAGAAATCTTTTTGCTGACACAAAACCACCTCCAAAGCAGCTATTTCTGGCTTTAACTGAGGCCGGAAGGTGGGCGAGGCAACTGAGCCACTCCAAGGAGGCGGGTAGATATTTTAAACACGAGGATGCGTTGAGTCATATTGTCATTCAGTTTTTAACTTCAGGTTTCCTGAGTGTCAGAAATTCAGCAGCTTCATCCAGGTGAGGACTTGATCACTTCATGAGGTGAGTGTCTTTGCATCTGTGCCTGAGGACTCCCCACAATCGGGCAACGCTCAAAAACCTTCTCCCGCTGCGAGGTCTCCAATTACACTGCCTCAGTTTCGACCTTTAATTACCCCCCTTCCCCCTCTCATTCGTCCTTAAGCTTCTCCAGGACAAGGCTTCCAATCCCGCCCCCACCACTTCGAACTCCGAGATTCTCCCCCCACGTCTGACAACCCACCTGATCTCTCACACCTTCCTCCCCACATTGACCAGTCGTCCTCCTTCTCTCCCAAGTAGTCTTAACCATCCCTCACAATGGACTCCCAAATCAATACCCTCCCAGCGCATCCCAAACATGGATCTGTCTGCTCCTGCAGTCTTCACTAATTGGTTCCCTGCCCAACTGGAGGGCAAGCTTGTTAATCAGGCAGGGAATCAACCAGTGATGTCATGGACCTGCTATGGAGCTCAAAACTCCACAACATATGTGGAAATCCTATATCAAGGTTCCCCATTAATTCCTGGCTCACCCTCGTCCTGCAGGTTGGGCAAGTAAAAATTCAGCTCCTTGAAATTTCTACCATCACAAATACTAAGGTACCACATTTCTCAATATAATGAGCTTGTTGGTAAATAGCAAGACCTCCCTCCCTGAAAAAAATAACATCATACAAAACAAACCACTGATGAAGACACAAATCATGGGCACAAAAGTGTGGCTCATGCTCTGTCATGGTTACCAAAACTGACAGCTTCTTACAGCTGCCAAAAATTAACAGTTCTATAATCTCTGTGTACTATTCAATCAGGATCATAAACACTGGATACCTGGAAAAAGCAGATTGTTTCTTATCCATTAAATAATTCAGACAGTCAGTATTCCTGAACATTTGACATTTAAATTTAATTGAATAATGAAACCCTCACTAAAGCAGCAGGTAAGTGACAACATGTTGTTTAATCAATTCAAAAACTATAATTGGCAATATTTACAACTAGAAAATGTGTACATTTGTAGACCTGTTGTTTGTTGTACTTGCCTCAAGACTTAAATTCCTAGCAAGTTTTTTTTAAACATCTTGTTTTGTACCTTTTTATTTCAAATTCTGCCATTGTTTCCTTGTAGCATTCTGACTTGGATGAATGATTGAAGGATGAAAGTCACGATCATTAATCTTTCAGTCTGCACTCAATTTTACAGGGCAGTACATTTATGAAGTTGATGATTTCAATTAAACCCATTTTTTTCCTTTCAGTGCTTTAGTATCTACTAAACAACAAATTCTTTGTAAAGTCTCAAGAATGACAACATTTTACAGCAGCAGAAATCTATATTCAGATACCCATGATTTTTTTCGAACTCATTTTTGTGTTTTTATATTGCTGGCCAAACTGGCATTTACTGTCCATTCCTAATTAAGAGGATGTGTATCTGCCATAATGTTTCAGTCTCCCAAATTTTAAGAAATTATATGGAGCCTTTGTGTATTGAACACTTATTATTTCATTGCTGATAGGGCAGCATTTATTGGCCATCCTTAATTGGATTGGATTGGATTGGATTTGTTTATTGTCACGTGTACCGAGGTACAGTGAAAAGTATTTTTCTGCAAGCAGCTCAACAGATGATTCAGTACATGGGAAGAAAAGGGAATTAAACAGAATTCAAGAAAATACACGAGAATACATAATAGGGCAACACAATATATACAATGTACTACATAAGCATTGGCATCGGATGAAGCAGACTTGGGTGTAGTGTTAATGAGGTCAGTCCATAAGAGGGTCATTTAGGAGTCTGGTGACAGTGGGGAAGAAGCTGTTTTTGAGTCTGTTGCCTTGCAACCTGCAAACCATGTGGTGTGGGTAGATCCACAGTGCTGTTGGGGAGCGCGTGCCAGGATTTTGACCCAGCGACAGTGAAGGTACGGTGATATATTTCCAAGTCGGAATGGTAGGTCATCTGGAGGGAAACTTCCAGGTGGTGGTGTTCCTATGTATCTGCTGCCCTTGTCCTATTAGATGGTAGTGGCTGTGGACTTGGAAGGTGCTGGAGAAGGAACCTTGGTGAGTTCTTGCAGTTTATCTTGTAGATGGTACACGCTGCTGCTGGTGTGCGTTAATGATGGAGGTAGTGAATGTTTGTGGATGGAGTGCCAATGAAGTGGGCTGCTTTATCCTGCATAGTGTCAACGTTCTTGAGTGTTATTGGAGCTGCACTCATCCAGGTAAGGGGAGAGCATTCCATCAAACTCCTGACTTGTGCATTGCAGATGGTGGACAGACTTTGGGGAGTGAGCAGGTGAGTCACTCAATGCAGAATTTATATGGCTGGCCCAGTTCAGTTTCTGGTCAATGGTAAACCCCCAGGCTGTTAATGTTGTAGGATTCAGTGATGGTAATGTAATTAAATGTCAAGGGGAGGTGGTTAGATTCTCTCTTGTTGGAGATGATCACTGCCTGGCACTTGTGTGATGTGAATGTCACTTTCCATTCATGAGCCCAAGCTAGAGTGTTGTTCTATTCCTGTGCATTCAGGACTAACCTGGTTTGTTTTCTGAGGAGTTGTGAATGGTGCTCAATGTTGTACAATCATTTTCAAACATCACCACTTCTGGCTTTATGATGGAGTGAAGGTCATTGCCGAAGCAGCTGAAGATGGTTGCACCTCCAACACTACCATGAGGAACTACTGCTGGGTTTTCTATTATTGGAGATGGCCATTGCCTGGCACGTGTGTGGCACAAATATTGCTTGCCACTTATCATCCCAACCCTGAATGTTGCCTAGGCCTTGCTTCTTATGGGCATGGACTGCTTAGTATCTGAGGAGTCACAAATGATCCTGAACATTGTTCGAACATTTCGACTTTTGACGTTCTGATGGAGAGAAGTCATTGATGAAGCAGCTGAAGATGATTGGGCCTCGGGAACTACGCTGAGGAACTGCTACAGTGATGTCCTGGCATTGAGATGATTGACCTCCAACAATTACAACCATCTTTCTTTGTGCCAGGTATGACACCAACCAGTGGCGAGTTTTCCCTGATTCACGTTGACTCCAGTTTTACTTGGTCTCCTTGATGCCATAGTCAGTCAAATGCTGCCTTAATGTCAAGGGCTTCCACCCTCATTTCACCTCGTTCTTGTATCCACCTTTTGGTACAAGGCCAGGAGTTGTGTGTCCTGACAGGACCCAAACTGAGTGTCAGTCAACGGATTATTACTGAGTAAGTGCAGTTTGATAGTACTGTCAACGACGCCTTCCATCATTTTGTAGATTGAGAATAGACTGGTGGGTTGGTAAATGGCTGAGTTGAATATGCCTAGGCGGTTTTCCATATTGCTGGGAAAACACCAGTGTTGTTGCTGTATTCGGACAGCTTTGCTAAGGGCGCAGCGATTTCTGGAGCACGTACCTTTGGTACTATTGCCAAATATTGCTCAGGCCCACAGTCTTTGCAGTAACCAGTACCTTCAGCCATTTTCTGATCTCATGTGGAGCAAATCCAATTGGTTGGAGACTGAGGAGATCTCCAGAGGTGGCTGCGATGGATTATCCACTCGGCATGTATGGCTGCAGATCGTTGCAAATGCTTCAGCCTTGCTTTTTGCACCGATGTATTGGTCTTCTCCATCATTGAGGATTGTGGTATTTGTGGAGCTTCCTCCTCCGGTAGTTGTTTAATTGTCCACTGCCATTCATGACTGAATGTGGCAGGATGGCAGAGCTTATATCTGAACCGTTGGTTGTGAGATCACTTAGCTCTATTTATCCCATGCTGTTTTTGCTGTTTGGCATGCACGTAGTCCTGTGTTGTACCTGCACAGAGACACCCCACTTTTAGGTACGCCTAGTGCTGCTATTGGCATGCTCTTCATTGAACCAATGTTATGGTAATTGTTGAGTGGGGCAAATGCCAGGCCAAAAGGTTATAGATTGTGGTTGTATAGAATTCATGATGGTCCAAATGCCTCATGAATGTCGTTTTGAGTTGTTAGATCTGCTCTAAATGTCAAAATTCATCTCCACAAGGACTGTGCAGTGCCTCCTGCAAATACTGTCATGGGCAGGTGCAACTGTGACAGGTGGATTGGTGAGCACAAAGTCAAGAAGGTTTTTCTCTCTTGTTTCTCAACCATTTGGTGATGGACATTGATGTCTTCCACCTAGATCACATTCTGTGCCTCCTATTACTCCCAAGTGGTATTAATCAGTTGAGGAGGTGTAGTAGGTGATAACCAGCAGGAACTTTCTTTTCCCATGTTTGACCTGATGCCATGGAACTTCATGGTGTTAAGAGATGATATTGAGAACTCCAAGGGCAATTTCCTCTGGACTGTATATCACTGTGCCATCACCACAGGTGAGTCTGCCTTCTCAGCTGGACAGGGCAAAGTCAGGGATGGTGATGGTAGTGTCTGGGCCACAGTCACACTCTCAGAATCATACCTTAGACAATGTCAGCCTGTTGCTTAACTAGTGTGAGACAGCTCTCCCACTGGAGGCACAATGCCCAGATGTGAGTACGGCAGCATTTTCAGGATTTAGGTTTGCTGTTGTCATTTCCCTGTACCTAAGTCGATGGTGCATGGTCTGACTAGTTTTTGACTTTTCTGTACCAATTTGATGCCATCTTAGAGGGCATTTAAGCGCCTCAAATGACATATAGACTAAACCAGGGAAAGACGGAAAGGTTCCTCCCCTCAAGGATATTTGCGAACAAGATGAGTTTTTAAGACAAGTGACGATGGCTCCATAGTCACTAATACCAATATAAGGGGCTGGATTCTCCAATTCTGGGGCTATGTCCCCACGCTGGCATGGGAACGTGCAGGAAAACTGCCACAAAACGACCACTGATTCCCTGTTTTGCTGGGGGCTAGCATGCCGGCAGCGTAGAGCACCCGGCTCTAGCTGTCGATACGCCCTGGAGAAATGCCGGGTCTGTGGCCGCGCATGCGCACGGCGGCGGCCTGCAGAGGCCGCTCGCAGACCCAGCCCGCAAAATAGTCCCCACCCTTTGACCGTCTTACGTGCCCCGGACCACCCCCTTGCAGTGCCCCCAGCCCCGAATAACGTAACCCCCTGCCCGCGGATCGGCCCTCCCCGACTGTGACGGCGCTGGATTGAGTATGCACATGCCACGCTGGGTTCCCGAGGGATGAGACCATGAGAGACCCACGCCAGAGGGAACATGGCCGGGCAGGGGCGGAGCATCGGGGGGGGCGGGTCTCAGGCAATGTCCTGAGGCCGTCGATACATGGCGCAGCGTACTCTCCAAGTGCGTCGCTTTGGAGGAGGCGGAGCATTACGAAAGCGGTGCTGCCCCCGATTCGGTCATAAACTTGGATTGTCTGGCCGTTTGTCGAACACGATTTCGGTGTCGGCGACCGGAGAATCCAGCCCAAGCTTTTTAATTCCAGATTTGTGAGCTGAATTGAAATTCCACCCTCTGCCATGGTTGGATTCAAACCCATGTTCCCAGAACATCAATTAGCCTGGGCCTCTAGATTACTACTGTGGTGATGTTACCACTATGCCAGGCTTCCCACTTCTCTCTCTACCCCTCACCCCCCCCCCCCCCCCCACCCCCATTCCCCACCCCAAAATAAGAATTTGTTTCTCCCTAACAAGTTTGATATTCTACTGATAATGAACGTGCAAATATATTGCTTCACCTTTCAATTTATTCATGTATGATACATATTAGTTGTTCATGAATATTCCGTTTTTGTGGAGAACTAAAATACAAATATGGGCTGAATTTTCCAGCTCTTCCTAATGGCGGGATCTTCTGGTTGCCTGTTCCCTGGAGGCAGGACGGGCGAGCTACACAAAATGCTATAGATATTGGCGTCATGCCAGCAGTAGATTCTGCTACTGACCAATGTGAGCCGCCTCCGTTGTTGGAAAAAACTCGACAGGGGGGACCTGGAAAATCCCATCCATAGTTTAGACAAGTAATCGCGTTTTAAAGTGGAAATCCATTCTGTTAGTGACAAACTAAAAATGTCACGAGCAATCATTAATTTGCAATTGAGTGGATAGTAAAAAGTATAACTTGGCAGTTAGCGTTGTGATTGAAAGTGGAAATCCATTCTGTTAGTGACAAACTAAAAATGTCACGAGCAATCATTAATTTGCAATTGAGTGGATAGTAAAAAGTATAACTTAGCAGTTAGCGTTGTGATCTTAGTGAACAGTCACTTCATGCATTTGAACGTAGACCATAGAACATACAGTGCAGAAGGAGTCCATTCGGCTCATCGAGTCTGCATGGACCCACTTAAGCCCTCACTTCCACCCGATCCCCGTAACCCAATAACCCCTCCTAACCTTTTTTGGACACTAAGGGCAATTTAATATGGCCAATCCACCTAACCTGCACGTCTTTGGACTGTGGGAGGAAACTGGACCACCCAGAGGAAACCCACGCAGACACGGGGAGAACGTGAATACTCCGCACAGACAGTGACCCAGCGGGGAATCGAATCTGGGACCCTGGCGCTGTGAAGCCACAGTGCTATCGTGCTGCCCACGTGTTAATCGACTGTTCACTATTTAAAAAAAGATGTGAATCTTTCTTTAAGTATGTTGATAATAACATGCAGGAGGCAGCAGAATGCGTTGCAAATGCTTTAAATGTCCATGCAGCTCTATAGAATAAATTTCAAATTGTTAAGAAAACATTGTGACACTGTTCGGAAATGTTTAATGCTTTGCAAACAGCTTTTGTAGACTCGAACAGCCAGGCATGAGCATGCTTTGAAAAATTCAGGAATCTTCGAACTTTTGAAAAACTTAAGGGGCATGACTCCCGAACCCCGCGTCGGGCTGGAGAATCAGCGTGACTGCGCCCGATTCTCTGAGGTGCAGAGAATTGGCGCCATTTGCGCCGCTGCGTTTTGCGCGGCACTGGCCGTGGGCCGCTGGAATCGGCGGGCCGCCGATTCTTCAGCCCAGATGGGCCAAGCAGCCGCGACGATACAACAGAGTCCCGCCGGCGCCATTCACTCCTAGTTGCTGACAGAAAAAACTCTGTGCAAAGGGTCAGGGGGCGGCCTGTGGGGCAGGGAAAAGCGCTCCTTCACCGGGGCGGGGGGCCTCCAATGGGCCCGCGGTGGGTGCTCACCGATCGGCGAGCCAGCCTCTCATTCCCCCCCCCCCCCGGGGCCTACTTTCTTCCACTTCCGGCCCCAGAACTCCGGCGCCATATTGCGTCGGGGCCGGAGCGTTGAAGAAGTCCCCCGCGCATGCACGGGTTGGCGCGGCCCAACAGCGCATGTGCGGGTTGGCATGGAGCCCATTTGGCGCCAGGAAGGGAGGCTGGAGCGGCGTGAACTGTTCCAGAGCCGTGCTGGCCCCCTGTGGCGGACAGATTCGGTAGACCCCTTGTCTGTTTTGCGCCGTCGTGAAATGCAACGGCGTTCACGACAATGCGAACACTTGGTCTCCAGTTTGCCCCCCACCCCCACCCCCCACAGGTGTCAGAGATATTTCCAGCTTTGAACCCCGCACAGATCAGAGTTGTACTGAGAGGGGGTAAATTCTAGGAGGCAAAATTCTAGGAGGCCAAATAACAGGCTTCATCTGCATCTACCACCCATAGTAAGAAGAAGGCCACATGGGTACTGCAGCACTGAATAAATGATTGCCGCACTGAGAGGGGTGGGCACTGCTGTGGTTGGTGTAGTATTAGGGTGTTTTGATCTGTAGGGGTTAATGGGGTTCATGGACAGGGGAATTATACCACCCATGTTATGATGTAGAGAGTCACATGGGAGTAGTAGAGAGTCTAGTAGAATTCGCCATGAAGATAGCACCTAGTCATGATTGTACCTTGCACATATGTCTTTTTTATGTATTTTTAATATATGGTTATTTTTCAACCATATAAGCCTTCACAGGACACTGGAGAGTGAACAGTTCTCAAGTCTGTCAAGAGAAGCTGGACAGGACAAGGGAATTGCAAAGATGCAGGTCCTAAGGAACAGGGTACAATCCAGATAGCCAAGGAATTGGGACAGAAAGAATGTTTAAGACACTTGAAGCTATGAGAACAGAGACCAAGGTATGCTTCTGAAGAATTCAAGGAAGACTGAACAAAGTACTCTTGAGTTCGAGACAATTGCAGTAATTAGATTTAAACAGGGACAGTAGACCTCCGACGTTGATACATTTGATATCATTTTAATACAGTCTGGTAATTGTGAGTTACAGCAATTGTGAACAGTTTGACAAGACAAGAAAAATCTTAAAAGTGGTTGATGAAGATTCACAGTTAAAAGTGGAGCGGAATCTGTGTTTAGAAGTGTCCTTTGGAAAACCTGGACTGGATTTCGGAATGCAAACCACTAAGGAAAAGCATTATTATTTTGAGAGAATATTTTAAAGTGTATTTTTGTAAACTTTCATGTAACAATTATCTGGGGGGATTCTGAGGATAATTCCCCAGACACTAATGTGGGTTCAGAGCAGTGTGTATATTTGACCACAGCCAATCTGTGCCCTAAAACGAGATTTTGTGTTAATGGGCCCATTGTAGTTTAAGATGTACTTTGTCATCCATATTAATCTTAAAATCGGTGTGTATTTGCTGAGCTAAGAAGGGAGTAAAGGAGTATTATATATTGATCCAACTTTTCATGTTTTTCAAAATAATTGCTGTTAAAATGAATTAGAGGTCCTGTGACTCTGTTCCTTCATGTTTTATAAAATAACGTAACAGTTATTGGGTGGGATTCTCCATCTCACCGCACCTGTTTTCTGGTGCATGCCCCCCCCCCCCCCCCCCCCCCCCCCGCCTGCAGCAGGATTCTTCACCCAGCAGCCAGCCAATGGGGTTTCCCATCATGGGCACGCCCACACCATTGGGAAGTCCGTGGGCGTGAGTGCGCTGTCGACGAAACTGAGGAGCCCGCCGACGGAGAATCCAGCCCATTGTCTTTTGAGCCAGGATTCCATTATGGAATCTTCCTATCCAGTTATAACATCAGCTGAGAACATAACAGGCACCATTTAAAAAAATAAATTTAAAGCTGTATTCGCCTGTGCTGAGAACAGCCATGGATTTCAATCAACACTGTCAGACCAGCTACGGCAGATAGAATGGCCATGCCAGGTGCAAAATTGGGTATGATGGAGAAGGAGGTTTTTAAGATGTATGACAGCAGATAAAGCTTGATTAAGAAAAGAGAGACAGAACAAGTGGATGCACTATCATATTCAGTAGGTCCAATAGCCACACAAGGAATAAATACATTTTTTGATAACTTTGAAGAGCCCATGAAGACATTCAACACCTAATTTACCTGAGAAGCAATGAACAAAAGGTAAGCATAATTTAACAAGAGAGTCCAAAAGCCCAGAGAACCCAACAACTCATAAATGAGTTATACAGACTGGCTGAAGGTTGACACTGTGGTATGCTGATGTTGGAGGTTATGATAAACGGAATAGTTGATGGAGTGACCTTTTGGATGTACTCCAATCTGAAGAAAATCTGATTTCAGAAAATCCATCCACGTCTTGACAATTAGAAGTCCACCAGAAAATCGATACTTTTGCACAGTGAAGTTAAATTTGCAGTACAGAGCATTCCCAACATTCCAGCTCATAAAGCAAAAGGGCAAGGAGACTCCAGGGCAAGAAAAGCCAAACACAAGGGGTGGGATTCTCCATTAGCCGATTATGAAATCTCGAAACGCGAATGGGCGGAGAATTGGTTCTGATGCCAAAATCGCAATTCTCCGTCACCTCGTCAATGCGTTCTGGACTGTACTTACAGTAAAAACTGTTTGCATATCATTAGCGGGCCTGACCCAGTATTCTCCGGGGCCTCTGCGATTCGCCTCCTCCGAAGGGCCTAGTTCCCGACGGCGAGGTTCATTTGTGCTTTTAAAAATTGTGAAACCAGCGTCATGGCTGATGAAGGAGAGAGAGAGGAGGTAGGACACCGAAAGGAGTGAATGTGGGCTGCCGGGCCGGACACTAGCTGGGGTGGGAGATCCCGACCAGGGCCGGGGAGGGAGTGATGGAGGGGGGGGAACAGGCCGAGTGGCCTGTGTGACCCCCCACAGGACTGGGTTGGTGTCCAATCACGGACTGCCATTACTGTGGACTGCAAGGCAGCCATCTTGCTGCGTACCCCACTAACCACCCACCTTGGCCCCTGATACTAACTGTATGGGCGCCCCCACATCCTGCACCCCACCACACCTGGCTGCCTCCTGCCGGCAGCCCACCGGGGCAACACCCACAGTAACCCCTATGGGGGCTGCGGTGTTGACCCTTGGCGGGGGCAGTGTCAGACAACTGTATCCCTGGAATCAGGGACATATACCAGGGTCAGAGGCCCCCATGGTGTCGGGCACTGACAGGGCCAGGAGTGCGGGGATGGGGAGGAGGAGATGCAGGGGCGGAGCCCGCAGTGCCGACCGGGGTCACCATGTAGCCCGGTGGAGCTGGCTGGGCATGGGCTTATGCACCATGCTAACATGTTGGCTTTTCACCCCCTGCAGACTATGGATATTGCAATTCAACCAGCCACAGTGGCCTTCCTGCTGGTCACCACAGCCCTGAGGGATGCCCTGCAACTGTACGAGCTGGAGCTGTTTGAGCAGGAGGATGAAGCTGGAGCAGCAGAGCAGGCAGCAGAGGGGCACTTGGCATCCACCCAGGTTGGAGAGCCAGCTGCCCAACAGGACGAGGAGGAGGAGGTCCAAGGAGGTGTCGCATCAGGTGTACTGGCACCACCTGTCATTCGAGGACCTGCCGGACCGGGCACACTGTCGAAGTTTCCGGCTGAGCAGGGAGACAGTGTGACATATCTGCCAGATGATACATAGATACATAAAAGATAGGAGCAGGAGCAAGACTTTTGGCCCTTTGAGCCTCAGGCACCATTTATCAAGATCAGGGCTGATTATCCAATACAATCCTGCTTTCTCCCATAGCCTTTGATCCCACTCTCCCCAAGTGCTATATGTAGCTGCCTCTTCAATATATGGCGCACCTGGCACCAAGTGGGTATGGGGCAGGACAAACAGTCGTCCTGAACCTTTACACCACAGGGTCCTTCCTGGCGCCGAGTGGGGAGCTGTCCGATACCTCACAGACCTCGGTGCACAGGTGCATCCGCACAATCACGGAGGCCCTGTATGCCTAGGCGCCTCAATACATCCATTTTGATGTGGACCGAACCCACCGGGATGCCCGGGCAGCGAGGTTCACCGCCATCGGCGAGATGCCAGGGTCCAGGGTGTGATCGATGGGCTGCATGTTCCCCTATGGGTACCTACGGATAACAGGCTGCTCTACACAAACCGAGAGAATTTCCACTTGATGAACGTGCAGCTGCTTTGTGAACAACAGCTGCGCATCATACAAGTCTGTACGTGATAGCCGGAAAATGTGCACGACTCCTTCATCCTGGCATACTTGAGGATTCCTGACATGCTTGAGATGCACCCCCTCGCCGGCCTGGAGGTAGGCTCCTGGGCGACAGGAGTTACCCACTAACGGGGCAGATCACATCTACTCGGAGGCCACAGGCTGACGCTGAGACCTACTACAATGAAGCCCGTACAGCATCCAGCAATGTGATCGAGTGATGCGTTGGCCTACTGAGGAAACGGTTCAGGTGCCTGGACCACTCTGGAGGGGCCTTCCAGCATGATGCTGAGAGGGTCGCCCACATCGTGGTGGCCTGCTGTGTCCTCCACAACGCCCCACAGCAGAGTGGCCATGTGTTGGAGGAAAGCCAGGCTTCGTCCACTGAGGAGGATGTGGAGAAGGGTGAGGGTTGGCGGAACATGAAACCCAGCAGGCACGGGAGGCCGCACAACGTGTGCGCCAATGCGCACGGGATGCTCTGATCACCTCCAGGTTCTCCGACTAGTAAGGTGGAGGGGGGGACTGGGGGGGGGGGGGCAGAGAATGACAGTGTTAAACAGTCTGATGCATGCAGCCCAAGGGTGGGCAGCTGGTGGCCTCCTGGACACCTGGCCATGGCGGCCTATATGGTACTTGCATGTGGGGCATGGTGGGGGTTCAGCTGTCCTCCTGGTGGGATGGGGGGGGGGGGGGTTGGGTTACGGGTGTGTGGGACACAGGTTACTGCCTGGGTCACAGTGCTGCCTACTCACCCTGGCCGCCCTGAGGAGGTTGTGCAGTTTTTTCCGGCACTGCTGGCCTGTCCAGACAGTGTTGCCCATGGCCTCTGCCACCTGTGCCCAGGCACGGTGAATGGCAGCAGCTGGTAGTCTCCTTCCTGGGTCGGGGTACAGAGTCATCCTCTACACCTCCACCGTATCCAAGAGGGTTCCAGCTCAGCATCTCCAGGCCGCCTCCCCCAAAAGCAAACAAACAAATGCTAAACAAGAACAGTCCCATAAAATAGGAGGGGGGTGATGGGAACATTCATCCCCACATAGACTTTTCACCCCTAACATTCCTTACAATCCCAACAGTAAACAGCAAACCCAGAAAAGAGACCCCCTCCAAACCAGAGGGGACGAAAATCCCCCAACCCCTACCCCTACTTCGAACATGTTCCCAACCATTACACAGTGCCAGCACCCCGGTTCCCAAGCATTGTCCACTCAGTTCTCCCCCAGTTTATGCTCCTTAATGAAGTCTTCGACCGCTTCCGGGGTCTCAAATAATACTCCTGGGGGCAGCACGGTGGCCTAGTGGTTAGCACAACCGCCTCACGGCGCTGAGGTCCCAGGTTCGATCCCGGCTCTGGGTCACTGTCCGTGTGGAGTTTGCACATTCTCCCCGTGTCTGCGTGGGTTTCGCCCCCACAACCCAAAAATGTGCAGAGTAGGTGGATTGGCCACTCTAAATTGCCCCTTAATAGAAAAAATAATTGGGTAATCTAAATTTATAAAAAAATAAAAAAAATAATACTCCTGGCCTCCGAACATCACCCATAATTTTGCCGGGTAGAGCACCCCAAACCTGATCCACCACCGGTAGAGCACCGCCTTGGCCTTGTTGAACCCTGCTCGCCGCTTCGCCAACCTGGCTCCGATGTCCTGATAAATTCGGACCTTGTTCCCCTCCCATTCGGAGGTGCGCTTCTCCCTGGCCCAACGTAAAATCTTCTCTTTCTCCACAAATTTGTGGAGTCTCACGATTACCGCTCGTGACGGCTCCCTAGCTCTCGGCTTCTGCCTCAGGGACCTGTGTGCTTGGTCCACTTCAGGCCCCTAATCTAGCACCCTTTCTGCCACCAGTCCCACCAGCATCTTCAAGACATACCTCCTGGCACTACATCTTATACTCCTTCAGGCAGGCCCACTACTCGCAGGTTCTGCCTTCTCGAGGTGTTCTCCTGCTCCTCCACCTTTGCCCTCAACATTTTACAAAGATCCCCTTTGAGCCCCACCTCCGCCTCTGGAGCCACCACATGGTCGCTGTGGTCTGAGATCACTCCGTCGATCTCCCAAATCTGCCACCCCTGCACCACCAAACACTTCTCCACCCTCTCCATCAAACTCTTCAGGGGTGCCACAGCTCCTTCGATGGCCTTCGAGCAATCCTGCCGCATTTCCTTGCACCATTGACAGAATTCCTCCTTAATAGAAGCCATCAACTGCTCCACCTGGGGCTTTCCACCTTGCACCAGCCCTTCCCCCTCAGCCATCCTTACAGTGGCTGCGGCAGCACAGATTTCCTCCAACTCTTTTTTAAAAAAATGTATTTTATTACAACCATGTATCAAAACCGGTTACAGCGAACAAACACCCCGGGAAAAATGCTTCCCTACAATCAACTATACAGTCTGTACAAATTTTTCCTCTTTTTCATCCTCCCCCGCAATGAACAGCCCTTCAAACACGGTCACAAACACCCCCCACCTTTCCTTAAACGCCCCGAAGAGCCCCTCAACTCATACTTTATCTTCTCCAATCGCAGGAGGTCGTACAGTTCACCCAACCATGCCGCTACCCCTGGTGGCGATGCCACTGACACAATCAGAGAGGCGAAGGCCAAGACATCGGCCTTCCTCCTCTCCATGAGCTCCGGCTTCTCTGATACCCCAAATATCGCCACCAAAGGGTCCGGGTCCACTCCCTCCTCCACTACTCCGGCTAAGACTGCGAACACTCCCACCCAGAAACTTACCAATTTTTCGCAACCCCAAAACATGTGTGCGTGATTCGCTGGCCCCCGCCCACACCTCTCACACTCATCTGCTACCCCCTGAAAGAACCCACTCATTCTCGCCCGAGTCATATGCACCCTGCGCACCACCTTAAACTGTATCAGGCTCACCCTTGCAAATGAGGAGATCCCGTTTACCCTACGCAGTGCCTCACTCCATGCTCCCCAATTGATCTCCCCTCTCAACTCCGCTTCCCATTTCTCTTTGATCTTCACCACCCGCTCCCAGTCACTTGTATGTATCCCCAATTTTTCCCTCCCCTTCCAAATCCGGAAGCAGCAGTCACTCCAGCAGGGTGTATCCTGGCAACCTAGGGAACCCCCTTCAGACCTTGCGTACAAAGTCACAAACCTGCAGATACCTGAACTCATTCCCTCTCATCAGCTCTACCCTCTCCCTTAGCTCCTCCAGACTGGCGAACCCTTCCTCCAAATACAAATCCCTCACCTTGACCAGCCCCACTTCCCTCCACCTCCTGTATACACTATCCATCCCCCCGGCTCAAACCCATAATTCTCACACAGTGTCGTTAGCACCAACATCCCTTCCACCCTAAAATGCCTCCTCAACTGATTCCATATCTTCACTGTGGGCTGCACCACGTGGCTCCTTGAATACCTACTTGGAGCCATTGGCAACACTGCCGTCACCATAGCCCTCAAACTAGACCCCTTATTAGATTCCTCCTCCATCCTAACCCACTCTACCCCTTCTCCTTCTCATCACCGCCGCACCATGTACACATTCGCCGCCCAACATAAATTGAAGCAAGTTCACAATGTCAGCCCCCCCTGCTGCCTCGGCCCTAACCATGGCACCTTCCCTGCCAATACGAAGTCAGAAATGATCGTGTTCACTTTCAGAAAAAAGGACTTTGGTATAAAGATCGGAAGACTTTGAAAGATAAACAAGAACCTCGGCAGAATATTAATTTTCACCACTTGGACCCTCCCTGCCAGCATTAAATGCAGTGTATCCCACCTCTTAAGATCCTCCCTAGCTTCCTCCACTAGCTTCGTTAAATTCCACTTATGGAACCCCGTCCATTCCCTTGCTACCTGAATCCCCTAATCCCTAAACCTAACCCTCGCTTCCGTAAATGGCACCCCCTAAATCAGCCCGCTGTGCCAGCTCATTCACCGGGAAAAGCTCGCTTTTCCCTACATTCAGCTTGTACCCTGTGAACCCTCCAAACCTCCCCAGCAGGCCCATAATCTTTTCCATATTCTCCAACGGATCCGAAACATACAGCAAGAGGTCATCAGCATAGAGCGACACCCGATGCTCCCTCTGTCCCCTCATAATCCCCCGCCAATCTGCCAACCCCCTGCGAGCGATCGCCAATGGCTCTATGGCCAGCGCAAACAGCAGCAGCGACAGTGGGCACCCCTGCCTGGTAACCCTGTGTAAGTCAAAGCTTTGTGAGCTCACATCATCCATCCTCACCCTCGCCGTTGGTGCCACATACAGCAACTGTACCCATGCCACAAATCTCGACCCAAACCCAAACCTTCCCAAAACCTCGAACAAGTACTGCCACTCCACCCGACGGATTCATCACCACATTCAACAGCCATCTTATATTACTCGCGAGCTGCCTGCCCTTCACGAAGCCTGTTTGATCTGCCACCACCTCGGGGACACACTACTTCATTCTCCCCGCCAACAATTAGCCAATACTTTCACATCCGTGTTCAATAGTGATATGGGCCTATGCAACCCACATTCCACCAGGCCCTTCCCCTTTTTCGGGATTGCGTGATTATTGCCTGCGTCAACTTCTCAGGCAACTCCCCCTTCTCCAATGCTTCATTAAACGCCCCAACAGATGTGGTGCCACGTCAGTCGCAAATTCCTTATAGAATTCTGCCGGCTACTCATCAGGCCCAGGGGCCTTCTCCGACTTCTCACCCCTGATACTATCCAGTACCTCCCTCAGCCACAGGATCTCCTCCAACGCCTGCCTCTTTGCTTCCTCCACCTGGGGAAATTCCAGCTTGTCCAGAAACTGCCCCATGTCCCCTTCCTCAACTCCCAGGTCCACTCTAAATGCCTCATTTATCTTCCCTGGCTCTGACACCACATCCCCAGCCCCAATTCATATCCTCAATATTTCCCTTGATGCAGCCTGCCTCCGCAGCTGGTGCACCAGCATGCGGCTCGCCTTCTCCCCATACTCATATTACACCCCCCTTGCCCTGCGCAGTTGCCCTACCGTCCTCCCTGTTGTCAGCCTGTCAAACTGCCCTTGCAACTTTTTCCTCCTCGCCAATCCCTCGACGGTGGATACCCTTGAATATTCCCTGTCCGCCTCCACTACCTTGCTCACGAGACGGTCATGTTCCTCCCTCCTTTCCCTATCCGCACAAGCCTTAAACAAAATACTTTCCCCCCGGACCACTGCCTTCAGTGCTTCCCAAAAAAATGGCCGCTGACACCTCCCCATTCTGATTCAACTCCACATACTCCTTAATCGCCGCCCGCACCTTATGACAGAAACCTCCATCCGCCAACAACCCCGAGTCAAACCTCCACCCCGGATCAACTGGTGTGCAGCCAAATCCGGAATCGCTGCCAGCAACCCTCTCATAAAACCCACATCATCCCAATTTGGGGCGTACACATTTACCAACACCACCGGTGCCTCTTCTAATGCCCCACTTTCCTCCAACTCTTTGGCCAGATCTCTCACCGTCTTCTGTTGGGTTTGGTAACCAGCGGACGTACCACTTCCAGGGGAAACTACTCCTCCGATCTTCACCTACACCTTTTCATAAAAATTCTACCCATTATCGGGTGAAAAGAGCTCTTTTCTGTGCCTTCAAGCAGGAGCCGCCCTGTGTGTGATCTCTCACACCTTGGCCGCCACAGGAAGACATCCATCAGATGCCCTTGGTGGATGACAGCTTGACCAAATTCTCCAAGAGCACAGAATTCTCAAAACGTGGTGCTAACAGTACTCTGGTAGGTTCCTTTAGATGAGAAATCTAAATTGCTGAGTTTGTAGGGGTGGTAGTCTCAATTGCTTTGGGGTGAGTTTGTTGGTCAGGAGTTGAATTTGTACTACTTAGTGTTTCCATTATTTGGGCTCCTGCTTCTGGTTCACTGAAATGTTTGATAGGAGGGTCATCATGAGGAATGACACTTTGTTCCGTCTGATTGTGCAATGGATATGTATCAGGTAAGACCATCATTGATCTTCATCCCGCACGACTATTACACCTTCTCCGTCAAGGGCTCTGATCCAAACCTTGTCACTTCTGTTTAGCTTGGGGACGGTTTTTCGTACGGTGCCACCTATTGTAAGTGGAAACATGCTGTCTGTCAGACTGTTCTTGGCCTTGAACCTTCTGAACGTCCCTGAATGCCAATCCTGGGATTAAGTTCATCGGTAGCATGGGTAGTTGACTGCAAACCTTTCTGCCCATTCCTGAGGGGACTAATCCACATGTCAGTGGGGTGGATCTATATGTCAAAAGTGCTGTTGAAAAGTTGTAATATTTATTCATGAGGTGTTTAATAACGCTGAGGCCTCATCATTGTTTTGAGAATACCTTGCGGAGGTGTTTAAATCCATAATTCCTCGCAAAATGAGTGAAATATTTATGGTGAATTGCAGCCCATTTCCGGACACCATTTGATCCGGGATGCCAAGGATCACAAATATTTATCTCAACGAGCTAATGACTGACACTTTGGTCGTTGTGTGTAAATGCTTCACTTTGATCCACTGACAATGAGGAGGAAGGACTTGCCGTTGTATATGAGTAGATACATTCCCAATAGTTCCCATAGTCTGGTCAGGAATTATCTGGGGATGATAGGCCCTGTCTGGACTGGTTTGTGCAGTACGCACACTTGGCAGTTTAAAAACATCTCAATTGTTCTTGACGTTCCCACCACACTGCAGACTGAGCTCATGCTCTGCATTTTGTGAAGCCCTAGCGGCCTGGTGGATTTGTGATAGAATCTCTAGCTGGAGGGAAACGGGAATGACCATATTCATCATACACAAGCGGATCATCAAATACAGTGAAGTCGTTCATAACATTGTCACCTGGATGCTGCAGTGGCCGATGTTGTAGGCAGAACTGAGTGATGCAGACACATTCTTCATCTCGAATCTGCTCCTGCCATATCTGTTGAAGCTTTTTGGAGATCGCCAACAGTTATGTTGACCTCAACTGGAAATATGACTTGAGCTCATTGACAAGATTGGCATTGTATGTCAACTGTGGTCCTGCACAGAGTGCACCAGTCATTTGATGGTTCCTATGGATGTACACTGTCTCGTATGCAAAATGCATGAGATGCAAGCAGAATCTCTGAATTTCTGGGGGGAATCCTAGCAAGTTCTTTATCTTCCAATAGTGAGATCAATGGTTTGTGATCTGTCTCGATGATCACTTTCAGCCCAATGGTATAGTTAGCGAACTTCTCACAAGCCCACATTACTCCGTGGGCTTCTTTTTCAAGGATTGCATATCATATCTCCCGATGCCAAAATCATGGTAGGCGCCGGTTTGACGCCGAATTGCAATGCTCTGCCTCCTCCAAAACGGCATCAATGGGACGTACGCCATATGTAGTTGAAACACCGTTCGCATATCATTAGCAGGGACACCCACAATTCTCCGTCTCTGCTGGGTCGCGTTCCTGATGGCTTGGTGGCTGCTGACAGAGAAAGAGGGCGTATGGACAATGTCTACCACTGGCATACTTTGCCGACAGCCAGGTTGCTGGCCAGGGGCTTCTGCCAGGGCCGGGGGAGTAGTGGTGGGTGGCCAGGTGGTCCTCTATGGGGTTGGAGTGAACGGGTGCACAACGCCATTACTCCAGCCGGCAAGGCAGCCATGCAGCTGCACATGCCGCTGACAGCCGGCTTTAAACCTGGTGCCCTGGGTCGTATAGGTGACCCCCCGCGGGGAACCCCCTGGGTGCCCTCTGGCCCTAGCCAACCCATCAGCTGGATGGGCACTCCAGCACAACCTATCCCATCTTTTCGGTCCCGATCAATGTGTGTCTGTGAGGGTGTATTGTTTATGCGCGACTTCAGCTTGTCAGCCCAGTGAGCGTCCATCATTGGCCTGGTGATTCCCTCATTGTTTTTCATGGGTTTTGGTGGTGTTCCACACGGCGCCGGTGTGAGTCCCTCACCGGTAACAGAATCAGTGCAGGTTTGGCACCGATTTTTCTGATGTGAAGGTCCACGGAGTCTCCATTCGGTTTGCACTTAGACTCAAAGACGGAGAATCTGGCCCAAGGTTTCTATTACTTGCTTCATGTACCTGTGAGCAATTGGCTGAATGATTTCACATTTTTCACCAATAGTAGCATGGAACAATGGGAGAGCATAAATGTTTAATACAAAACCATGGGAAGAATTC
This sequence comes from Scyliorhinus canicula, assembly GCF_902713615.1. NCBI lineage: Eukaryota > Metazoa > Chordata > Chondrichthyes > Carcharhiniformes > Scyliorhinidae > Scyliorhinus > Scyliorhinus canicula. The sequence continues at coordinate 120,321,545 of NC_052155.1, forward strand.
CTACATGATGCCCATTGTCTGTAGTTTGCTCTCCAAGCAATGCCATGGCTACAAAGCAGCTGCTTATTTAATTAGGAGTGTTTCTTAAGAAGGAATTTCTGGGTTGAAAAGTGTTAGATTTTAAGTAAGAATGGTTGCTTACATAACACCTGAGCCACATTCACACCTCCCTTCCTGGGAACACCCTATCCTATCTGTAACAGCCACTGCAAATGTTGGGGCAAGTGAAACAGCAACTGGAAGCAAGATCATCCAACCAATCACCTTCAGCCAGAAATGCTGAGTGGATGATCCATTTCAGCTTCTTCCAGAGATCCCCAGATGCCAGTCTCTAGCCAATTCAATTCGCTCCATGTGATGTCAAGAAATGGCTGAATGCATTCGACACAGGAAAGGCTATGGGCCCCAACAACTTCCCATTGCAGTGCTGAAGTCTTGTTCCAGTACAATTCCAACACTAGCATTTATCATCTGTTGAAAAACTACCCAGGTATGTCCTGTCCACAAAAAGCAGAAAAATACTCCAATCCAGCTAATTATCAGTCTACTCCCAATAATCAGCAAAGTGAAAGAAGGATACATAGACAATGCTATCCAATAACTCTTACTTGACAATAACCTAACCACTGATGTTCTACTAGGGCCACCCAGTTCCATTCCTTATCATAGCCTCAGTCCAAACATGGCAAAAAGAGCTGAATTTTAGAGGTGAGGTGAGAGTGTTTTGGTATCAAGACAATGTTAATAATAATCTTTATTAGTTTCACAAATAAGTTTATATTAACACTGCAATGAAGTTACTGTGAAAATCCCCATGTTACCTGGTGCCTGTTTGAGTGCACTGAGGGAGAATTCACAATGTCAAATTCATCTACCAAGCACATTTTAGGCTGTTTCATCAAGGAGCTTGAGCAAAACTGAAATCAATGGGAATCCGGGGCAGGTAGGGAAAGGCCCGTTGGATTGGAATAATACCTGGCACAAAGGAAGATGGTTGTGGTTGTTGGAGGCCAATGATATCAACCCAGGGCATTGCTTCAGTAGTTCCTCATGGTAGTGTTTGAAGTGCAACCATCTTCAGCTGCTTCAGCAATGACATTCACTCCAGCATAGTCAGAATATTGCTGCTGAAGATTGCACAATTTTCAGCCCCATTCGCAACTCCTCAGATAACAAATGAGATTGGGTCTGAACGCAACAAGAACTGGACAACACTCTAGCTTGGGCTAATAAATGGAAAATGACATTCACATCACACAAGTTTCAGGCAGCGTTCATCTCCACAAGAGAGAATCTAACCATCTTCCCATCACGTTCAATGTTATCACCGTCAGTGAATCCTCCGCCATCAACAGCCTGCAGGTTACCATTGCCAGAAACTTAACCGGGTTATCTAGATAAATACTATGGCTACAAGAGGGATCGGATACTGGGAAATATGGCGAGTAACTCACCTCCTGGCTCACGAAAGCCTGTCTATCATTCTCAAGGCATAGGTCAGGAGTGTGATGGGCTACTTGTCACTTGTCTAGATGGATGCAACTCCAACAACACTCAAGCAGCTCAACGCCATCCAGGACAGAGCATCCCGCTTTATTGCCACTCCATCCACCACCTTAGACATTCACTCTCTCTACCACCAATGCACAGTGGCAGCAGTGTATACCAGTGTTCTTCAAACTTTTTTTCCGGGGACCCATTTTTACCAACTGGCCAACCTTCGGGACCCAACCCGGCTGACCTTCGCGACCCACTCCGGCTGACCTTCACGACCCATGCCGGCCGACCTTCGGGACCCAACCCGGTCGACCTTCACGACCCATGCCGGCCGACCTTCGGGACCTAACTCGGCCGACCTTCACGACCTATGCCGGCCGACCTTCGGGACCCAACATGGCCGACCTTTGCGACCCATGCCGGCCGACCTTCGGGACCCAACCCGGCCGACCTGCATGACCCACCATTTTCTCTTACCTTGTTTGCTGCTAACAAAAATGGAGGAAATGGTTTTGGGTCCCTTTGGCCCTCGTACACGCTCCTCTAATGGAGCCTGTTGGATGAAGGTGAAGCCTTCCGGTGTTGGAAAGTATGAAATCTCCATCTGTCCAAAGTTCAGCACTTTTCCTGGAAAATTTTATCAAATAAAAACCACCCCTCCTGAACTTGTAAAAAACTAAAAATAAAATGAATAAAATAAATGAAAAAAAAATTAAATGAATAAAATAAATGAATTAAATGAATAAACCCCCCCCCCCCCCCCGAACTTGTACACGGCTAAATCGCTGGCTTTGGAAGCAGACCAAGGCAGGCCAGCAGCACGGATCAATTCCTATACCAGCCTTCCCGAACAGGCGCTGGAATGTGGCGACTAGGGACTTTTCACAGTAACTTCAGTTGAAGCCTACTTGTGACAATAAGCGATTTTCATTCTTTCATTTTCATTCATTAAATCAAAAAGCTGCAACCGTTTAAAAAAAAAAGTGGTGGCACTGCGCATGTGTGCCCGATCATCGGTGCGCATGTACATAGTTTTGCGCATGCGCGCCGATAATCTAGTATGCATGCGCAGTGCGGCCACATTTTTTTTTACATGTTCGTGGCCATTTTGAAGGCCGCTGTTGCGTGCAGATTTGCGCGATCTGGAACGCCGTGACGGACGGCTCCCAACACCCGCCCGCGACCCACCCGCGGGTCGCACCCCCAAGTTTGACAATGCCTGGTGTATACCATACGCAAGATATACGGCAGCAACTCATGTAGGCTTCCTTGACAGCATCTTCCAAACCTGTGAGCTCTATCACCCAAAGAGAAAGGACAGCAAAGTATGAGTGCACTACTGTCTGTAAAGTTCCTCTCTAGGCTACACAACATCCTTACTTGGAACTGTATCACCATGCTTCATTGTCACCAGGTCAAAATGGCGGATTCCCTCCGAACGGCACTATGGGTACACCTAATAAACTACAGTGGTGTTTGATCCTATGAACGAATTTTTAAAATGCTCGTTGTAAGAAATTACATTCAAAGTACGTCATGCAGTGAAAAACATTAGACTTAAATGGCAATCATGCAAATTACAGGAAAGATAACGTGATGAACAAACCAAAATAATTTCCAAACCAAAAAGTAAAAGATTACTCCTGCAGGCTGGACTATATGCATGCTGTTGGGCCAGTATCAACTGGGTGAGCAGAGCAGCTGGCGAAGAAGCAGTAGGCATAAGATGCAGAATGGGACTCATTAAATATTTCTACCCATAATGTGGCTTGAGCAGACTATCAGTGAAGCCTCAAGCAACACTTGCAAAATGTGAGCCACTGTGAATCAAGCACACCAAACCCATTGCCCAAATGGAAGCAAGGCTTATAAAATTGCTTCTATCACAACCTATACTGGAAATATTTCTTCAATTTTTAAAATTGTTTACAAGTATAATTTGTATTATCTGAGTCTAAAGGTAGTAATGTAAATTAGTTGTTTTGTGCAATAATCCATTTAAATTTAGGAAGATTACTAACCATGGTGAATATTTTTGATTGTATTGAGTAATTAATCGGTATTTACAGATTGATCTCTGGAATTAGGTTAATTTCTGAAGTGTCATTCTGCAAGAAAAGGAGAATATTCAAAATACAAGTATTCCAAATGTATATACACAATAGACTAATTAGAACTTGCACTGCCTCCAGTTACACTGGAATTAAGCCACTAAGGAATATAATGTACTTACAAATGCTTTTCCCCAGTTTACCTAATTAAGGTTGCCTAATTTATTTTTAATATATGGTGTAAACAGAATGTATAATGACTACCCATGGGATATGACTTGCATCCTACTCATTGTTCTGATCATTACTGCTCCAGAGTAGTTTTGCCATATCTCTTGGGTCTTTGTAATAGTCCTCTACATGTGGTGCTTTGAGTGAAGATGCTATTGCAGTTCTTTAATAAGAAATTTGGAGTTTATCTTACAATTGGTTAAAGAATTTCTCAACCACTCTAGTAGTTTGTTTTAAATAAGTGTATTACAATTTAATAGTCTTCTTGGATCAATTTTTGCCAGGGTATTATTTTCCAACCCTCAGATTTGTTCTTCTTGGCATTGCCCCCATAAAAGTGGGGGCGAAAAGACACAAATATATAAACATACAAATTAAGGGCAGGTGTAGGCCTGTTTGTCCCTCGGGTTTCCTCTGGCATTAAATAAGATCATGGCTGATCTGATTGTAATTGCAACTTCACGTTCCCACCTAACCATTTTCACCCCAGTGCTTATCAAGAATCTTTCTATCTCTGCCTTCAAAATATTCAAAGACTCTGCTTCCACTGACTTTTGAGGAAGCAAGTTCCATAGACTCACTACCCTCTGAAAGAAAATAAATTCTTCTCATCTCTGTCTTCAATGGGTGACCCCTTATTTTTAAACAGTGAACCTTAGTTCCAGATCAGGCAAGAAATCACGTCAATACTCCAGCCCAATTCACATTTCTGCCTTCAACTATATTGCTTAAAAGTAGGGTATATGCTATAAGAGGAATATGGTTTGGTTTATATGAATTATTTTCATTTTCCAATATCTCTTCAGTGCGAGATCTCACCTTTTTACACAGGGAGCGATCTACTGGCCGTGCCGGCGGAATCAGAGTGGGACACGGCCGGTAGATGGTGGGGAAGCCTCCCCAGAGCTTCCCGACAACTGGTACATCGCGTGAGATCAACCCAGGACTTGTGAGGCATCGCAATCAGGATCCCACCCACAATGGGTGGGACCAAGCCTCACAAGCTTAAGTAGGTTTAAAACCCACTTAGGCATACTGAGCCTGGATAGATCCGATTCCTGGCATCTACCGGCCTCCTCAGAGAGACCCCAGCCAGGCACCATTAAGTACGGGTCCACACATACGTGGACCAGGCGGAATGGCTCCATGGGGGAGGGTGGGGGGTGGGGTGGGGGGGGGGGGGGGGGGGGTGGGGGGGGGGGGCTCCCCATGCCAGTGGGGGGGGGGGCTCCCCATGCCAGTGGAGACCCATGGGTGGAAATAGCATGGTGGCCCCCTGGAATGCAGGCACATTGGCACTGTCAGGCTGGGCACCTTGGCACTGCCAAGATGCCTGTGTGGCACTGTCAAGCTGGCAGGAGTACTGCCAGTGTGACAGGATGGCAGTGTCCCGGTGCCAGGGTGACACAGCCAAGGGTTATGGCCTGAGGGGGGCCATAACCATGAAAGGAGGGTGGAGGGGTGGTATAAAGGGTAAGGTGATGCAAGGCATGTATGAAGGGGCCCTCTGGATGACTGGGGACATGAAGGGTAGTCGTCATGGATGTGGGGGGGGGGGGGGGGGGGCGAAAGGGGCACAGGAATGCCTGGAAAGAGGGCCTCTCAGCGACCCCATTGCTAGATGTCATCAGTTCGAGGGGTGTGGGGTAATGCCCATGAGTGTGGGTTGTGGCATTTCCCAGCATTGGCCAGCTTCACAGTGGTGAAAATCATTCCAAGTGTGGGCTAGCCCGGGGAGAAACTCCTCAGGGCCCAAAAAAGTGTAGTTAAATAGTGGTGGGGGTCTCACCGACTGAGCTGGGGAGAAACCCCAGCAAAACCTCCCATTAGATCGTGCCCATAGTTTCCAATTTAAAAAAAAACACTTTCAAATGTATTTTTGGACATTTTTTAATAACATGTCTGGAAAGTTTATGTTGAAACAAAACATGCCAAATATTATCAGCAAATCACTGGAATGTTAATAGAAACTGAAGCATTTAAAGATCATGCCAGTAAGAGCTTCAATTTGGAGGAATCAAATTACTGACTTTCTGAACAATGCTGCAAGTGGTACAACATTAAAGTACATATGCTAATGCCTGATAGGAGGGCCAAGTTACGGTGAAATTAAAGATAGAAATGTTTCAAAGAACCCCAAATATTGTGAAGTGTCACAAGATGAAAAAACACACAAGGGGATCAGCAGATATCAGAGCCATGCGGCCAACATTTTTCATCGTATCCTGCAAGACAGAAGGAAAATTGTCAGTGTGTGCATTACAATGGGTATGGATGATATGCTTGCCATAGTTGAGTAGCTGGAAGTATGTAGAAATAGCGAGGAATATTGTGAGACTGACACCGTGGATATTTGTGCGAGAGAAAGGTGAAGTATCTGAATGATAGGCCTAAGTCCTGGTTGCTCAAGGTTGCTGATGGGTGAGTTGTGGGGGCATGGTGCATTGATCAGTGTGAGATATTGCTACTGCAGCGAGTAGGAGATCTGTGAAGATGCATTCACTGACTTTGAACACTCGTGTGAGGTTATTGATCTTTTTGCAACACTGCAGCCAGGGCTTGGGATCAGACTCCGGGACTTGACCTTTGCAGAAACATTAATGGGCCTGAACTTCCTAAGTGTGGCAATTAGTGTCATAGATTATCATAGAATTTACAGTGCAGAAGTAGGCCACTCGGCCCATCGAGTCTGCACCGGCTCTTGGAAAGAGCACCCTACCCGAGGTCAACACTTCCACCCTATCCCCATAACCCAGTAACCCCACCCGACACCAAGGGCAATTTTGGACACTAAGGGCAATTTATCATGGCCAATCCACCTAACCTGTACATCTTTGGACTGTGGGAGGAAACAGGAGCACCCGGAGGAAACCCACGCACAAACGGGGAGGATGTGCAGACTCCGTACAGACAGTGACCCAAGCCGGGAATCGAACCTGGGACCCTGGAGCTGTGAAGCAATTGTGCTATCCACAATGCTACCGTGCTGCCCTTAAAAGCAAATTAATCTACACTCCATTATTCTACTGTAATCCATGTACCTATTCAATAGCCACTTGAAGGCCCCTAATGTTTCCGTCACAACTACTTCCACAGGCAGTGCATTCCATACCCCCACTACTCTGGGTAAAGAGCCTACCTGTGACATCCCCCCTATATCTTCCACCATTCACCTTAAATTTATGTTCCCTTGTAATAAGAACATAAGAACATAAGAACTAGGAGCAGGAGTAGGCCATCTGGCCCCTCGAGCCTGCTCCGCCATTCAATTAGATCATGGCTGATCTTTTGTGGACTCAGCTCCACTTTCCGGCCCGAACACCATAACCCTTAATCCCTTTATTCTTCAAAAAACTATCTATATTTACCTTAAAAACATGTAATGAAGGAGCCTCAACTGCTTCACTGGGCAAGGAATTCCATAGATTCACAACCCTTTAGGTGAAGAAGTTCCTCCTAAACTCAGTCCTAAATCTACTTCCCCTTATTTTGAGGCTATGCCCCCTAGTTCTGCTGTCACCCGCCAGTGGAAACAACCTGCCCGCATCTATCCTATCTATTCCCTTCATACTTTTAAATGTTTCTATAAGATCCCCCCTCATCCTTCTAAATTCCAACGAGTACAGTCCCAGTCTACTCAACCTCTCCTCATAATCCAACCCCTTCAGCTCTGGGATTAACCTAGTGAATCTCCTCTGCACACCCTCCAGCGCCAGTACGTCCTTTCTCAAGTAAGGAGACCAAAACTGAACACAATACTCCAGGTGTGGCCGCACTAACACCTTATACAATTGCAACATAACCTCCCTAGTCTTAAACTCCATCCCTCTAGCAATGAAGGACAAAATTCCATTTGCCTTCTTAATCACCTGTTGCACTTGTAAACCAACCTTCTGTGACTCATGCACTAGCACACCCAAGTCTCTCTGAACAGCGGCATGCTTTAATATTTTATCGTTTAAATAATAATCCCGTTTGCTGTTATTCCTACCAAAATGGATAACCTCACATTTGTCAACATTGTATTCCATCTGCCAGACCCGAGCCCATTCACTTAACCTATCCAAATCCCTCTGCAGACTTCCAGTATCCTCTGCACTTTTCGCTTTACCACTCATCTTAGTGTCATCTGCAAACTTGGACACATTGCCCTTGGTCCCCAACTCCAAATCATCTATGTAAATTGTGAACAATTGTGGGCCCAACACGGATCCCTGAGGGACACCACTAGCTACTGATTGCCAACCAGAGAAACACCCATTTATCCCAACTCTTTGCTTTCTATTAATTAACCAATCCTCTATCCATGCTACTACTTTACCCTTAATGCCATGCATCTTTATCTTATGCAGCAACCTTTTGTGTGGCACCTTGTCAAAGGCTTTCTGGAAATCCAGATATACCACATCCATTGGCTCCCCGTTATCTACTGCACTGGTAATGTCCTCAAAAAATTCCACTAAATTAATTAGGCATGACCTGCCTTTTACGAACCCATGCTGCGTCTGCCCAATGGGACAATTTCTATCCAGATGCCTCGCAATTTCTTCCTTGATGATAGATTCCAGCATCTTCCCTATTACCGAAGTTAAACTCACTGGCCTATAATTTCCTGCTTTCTGCCTACCTCCTTTTTTAAACAGTGGCGTCACGTTTGCTAATTTCCAATCCACCGGGACCCCCCCAGAGTCTAGTGAATTTCGGTAAATTATCACTAGTGCATCTGCAATTTCCCTAGCCATCTCTTTTAGCACTCTGGGATGCATTCCATCAGGGCCAGGAGACTTGTCTACCTTTAGCCCCATTAGCTTGCCCATCACTCCCTCCTTAGTGATAACAATCCTCTCAAGGTCCTCACCTGTCATAGCCTCATTTCTATCAGTCGCTGGCATGTTATTTGTGTCTTCCACTGTGAAGACCGACCCAAAAAACCTGTTCAGTTCCTCAGCCATTTCCTCATTTCCCATTATTAAAACTCCCTTCCCATCCTCTAAAGGACCAATATTTACCTTCGCCACTCTTTTTTGTCTTATATATTTGTAAAAACTTTTACTGTCTGTTTTTATATATATATATCTCGGCGGCCGCTCCTCGCTCCTTATTCGATTGCCACTCCGTGCCCAATTTCTTACCGTCATTTTTTTAGATCCTACCTTGTCCGATCTTCCAACTCGGGCAACGTGAGGTCCAGGCTGAGTCGAAGGGAAGGAAGTCACACCTCCATTTTACAACATTCGCTGCTGTAAACCAGGTAAGTTAAAGGTCCATTGAAGTTTGGAGGTCCTTGACAGGCTAGGAGAAGATAAGTATCGAAGTTACGTGGGTTGGACTTGCAAGGTGGGTGGATCCAAGGTCTGGAGGAGGTTACGGGGGGGGGGGGGGCATTCTCAGGTGGGGGGAATGGTAAGGTGGGAGCAAGAAGGGAGGAGGTTAGGCGGTGAGGGCTGGAAATCGTGCATTGGGGGGGATGGGAGTGGGAGATCGCCTTGGAAGGTCGAAGATACTGGGGTGTTTGGAGATCTGGGATATTGAAAGTCGATGGGTTTCAGAGGTGGGGGCTGGGGTTCAGAGATTAGGGGTCGGAGATTGGGGGAGGTTGGAGAGAGCATTCAGCGATCAGGTTCAGAGGTTGTGGGTGTCAAAGATCCTGGGAGGGCTGGAGATGCGGGGTTGGCTGGTGGGGGATCGGTGGTGAGGGGTCGAAGATCTGGCCGGATGGTTGGGTGGGTTCGGAGATCAGGGGCGGAATTCTCCGCTCCCGCGCTGAATCGGGAAGGCCGTCGTGAACTCGGCCGAGTCTCACGACGGCCTCGGCGGCCGCTCCTCGCTCCTTATTCACCCCCACCCAGGGGGCTAGGAGCGGCGCTCCGTAACTCTCGGCCGCTGGACCTTGACGCTTGCGTCAAGGCTGCGCGCCGAGAATGACGCGACGGCGGTGCCTAAGTGACGTCAGCCACACATGCGCAGGTTGGCCGGCTCCAACCCGCGCATGCGTGGTTGCCGTCTTCCCCTCCGCTGCCTCGCAAGACGTGGCAGCTTGATCTTGCGCGGCAGCGGAGGGGAAAGAGTGCGTCCCTTGGAGACGCCAGCCCGACGATTGGTGGGCACCAATCGCGGGCCAGTCCCCTCCCGAGCACGGCCGTGGTGCTCACTCCCCTCTCCGCCCCCCATAAGCCACAAACGAGCATTTGGCGCCCATGTTCACGACGGCAGCGACCAGGTGTGGTTGCCGTCGTCGTGAACCGGTCGGGAACGTCAGGCCGCTCGGCCTATCCGGGCCGGAGAATCGCCGGTCGCCGTGAAAAACGGCGAGCGGCGATTCATCCGAGCGGGGTGTGCCAGGGGGGGGGGCGTGTCGTGAGTCGCCCGGCCCTCCCGCGATTCTCCCACCCGGCGTGGGGAGCGGAGAATTCCGCCCCAGCTTTGGGATTCTCCATGCAAGAGACTAAGTGCTGACGCCAGGACTGAATGGGGATGCTCCACGATCCTGATGGGGGTGCTGGAGCCATTCAGGACATGCTATTGTGCCACATGGAACCAGTGCAATTCCAACCGACGCCGGAGTGGGATTCTCGGGGGTCGGGATTGACACTCGAGAGCCTGACATGCTGGTGTTGCATATAAGCATTCCATTCCCCATACACTCTCATTCCAGACAAGACGATGGCATAATGGAGAGTGGCCCCGAGACTCGCAGACGCAGAGCTGGAGATACTGCTGGATGCTGTGGAGAAGAGGCGGGACACCCTCTTCCCCGGTGTGCGAAGGAGGCTGCCACCTGCCAAGGTCAACTGGGCCTGGGCAGAGGTGGCAGAAGCGTTGAGCACCGATTGCCCCACCACGAGGGCTGGCCAGCAGTGCTGGAAGAAGCTGCACGAGCTCCTCTGGGTGGCCCGGGTAAGTCATCATATCCATGCCCTTGGCATCACCCCTGTCCCTCAACGCCCAACCCCCAAGCTGCTCCACCCACCGGACGGGTAGGCAGTGCCACATGAGGATGGACGTCAGCCAAGGCGAGTCTCCCCCTCCATGCCCCTGGCACCCATGCAGCCCCCACCAGACAGACGGGTAGGCAGTGCCAGGTGAGGATGGACAAATCCCAAGCCAGCCAGGGTGAGTCACCATCTCCCTACCTCTGGACCACCTCCGTCCCACACCTTGCATGTACTCCCCCCCCCCCCTCCTTGAGGGCGATTGAACCCCACACGCCGGCAGCCCACCGCACCCCACCCTGCACCACATGCCAACACCCATACTGCCTGAAACGGCCGAGTGCCCTACACACAAACACACACCCACTGTAAAATGATGCAGAGCACCTGAGCTCATCTCAGTGCGGGCCATCAGCATCCTCCATCCCATGGACCAGACCTGCTGATACTGCTGATCCAGGGTCAACACCCTGTGGTGAAGCTGTTGGGAAGCTTGGAGGGGGTGGGGTGGGGGACAGGGTTGCACGTGCTTGTCTGGAGTAGGAGGGGGGTTGCAGATGCTGCTCTGGGGTGGGGGGGGTTGGGGTTGGAGTACAGGAAGTGCACAGGGAGGGGGTGAGTGGCCATGGGCAGGATGGGGGGGGTGGTTTTTTTTACATAGAATTTACAGTGCAGAAGGAGGCCATTTGGCCCATCGAGTCTGCACCGGCTCTTGGAAAGAGCACCCCACCCAAGGTCATCACCTCCACCCTATCCCCATAACCCAGTAACCCCACCTAACACTAAGGGCAATTTTGGATACTAAGGGCAATTTAGCATGGCCAATCCACCTAACCTGCACATCTTTGGACTGTAGGAGGAAACCGGAGCACCCGGAGGAAACCTACGCACACACGGGGAGGATGTGCAGACTCCGCACAGACAGTGACTCAAGCCGGAATCGAACCTGGGACCCTGGAGCTGTGAAGCAATTATGCTATCCACAATGCTACCGTGGTATGTGATGTGGAACAGGACGGTTGAGCTGCCGGTGTGCAGGCTGCCTAGTCAGCGAACCTGGAGATGATTAGGTTGTCCCGTGTGCAGCGGCACAGGCGCACACATAGTGCGGCCTCCTGCACCAGCCCGGGCCCCATGCCCTGCCCATCCTGGCCCTCCTCTGCATCCTGTTCGTCAGACGAGGCTTGCCATTCATTCTCCTCCTCCTACAGTATGTCACCCGCATGATGTTGTGGAGGAAACAGCAGGCCACCACAATATGGGAGACCATATTAGTCCAGTCACTTGAACCGCATCTTCAGGACGCCGATGCACCGCTCGATGACGCTCCTGGTTGCTGCATGGGTGTTATAGCAGTTCTCCACTTCACTCTGGGTCCTCCAGGCAGGTGTCATTAGGCACAACCACAGCGGATAGCTCCTGTTGCCCAAGAACCAACACATCACGAGAAGGGGCACTTCAAAGGTGTCTGGCAGCATCAACTACGCCAGGATGAATGCATTGTGCATGCTCCCCGGGTATCGGCCGCAGACATGTACGATATGCAGCTGGTGGTCACACATCAACTGCACATTCATGGAGTGGAAGCCCTTCCTGTTTGTGAAGGCCACTTCCTCATGTGGCAGTGCTCATAAAGGGGGTGTGTGTCTCATCGATCAATCCCTGGACCAGGGGCATGCCTGTGATGGCGGCGAATCCCACTGCCCGGGCGTCCTGGTGGGCATTGAAGTTAATACAGTGCGCTGCCTGGGTGTATCGGACATTGGTGATGGCGCGGATGGACCCGTGTACAGAGGTCTGGGAGATCCCGGACAGGTCCCCACTCGGCGCCTGGAAGGACACCGTGGCACTGAGATTCAGGGTGACCATCTCCTTTTTAAAAAAAATAATTTTTATTCAAGTTTTCTAATAAAATAACAAATTTGTCCCGCAAATTAAAACATACATATCATGCTTCCACACCGAAGCTAGAGCAGAACTCACCACCCCCAAAATAAATAGTAACAAATAGCAAATGGTTATACAAAAAAGAACAGAAAAAAAAGAATAGAACGAACCCACCGCTGCAAAATCGAATCTCCCGACCATCCCCAAACCCCCTGCCCCCCCCCCCCCCTCCCCCAAAACCCTGGTTGCTGCAGAGACTGATCTCTCTCTACCCCTTCGCCAGGAAATCGAGAAAGAGTTGCCACCGCCGAAAGAACCCCTGTACCGACCCCCTCAGGGCAAATTTCACCCTCTCCAACTTAATGAACCCAGCCATGTCGTTGACCCAGGTCTCCGAACTCGGGGGCCGCGTATCCCTCCACTGTAACAGAATCCTGCGCCGGGGTACTAGAGACGCAAAGGCCAGAATGCCGGCCTCTCTCGCCTCCTGCACTCCCGGCTCCGAAGCTACCCCAAAGATCGCGAGCCCCCAGCCCGGCCTGACCCTAGACCCGACCACTTCCAACAAAATCCCCACCACCTCCTTCCAAAACCCCTCCAGAGCTGGACATGCCCAAAACATATGGGTGTGGTTTGCCGGGCCGCCCAAGCACCTTCCACACGTGTCCTCCCCTCCGAAAAACCGGCTCATCCTAGCCCCCATCATGTGAGCCCTGTGCAGCACCTTCAGCTGGATTAGGCTGAGCTGTGCGCAAGAGGAGGAAGAATTCACCCTTTCCAGGGCGTCCGACCACATCCCATCCTCAATCTCTTCCCCTTGCTCTTCCTCCCATTTCACTTTGAGCTCATCTACTGAGGCCTCCTCTTCCTCCTGCATCAGCCGAGATCTTCCCTTCCCCGACCCACGTCCCCGAAAGCACCCTATCCTGCACCCCCCTCGGCGGCAGCCGTGGGAACTCCACCACCTGCCTCTTAACAAAGTCCCTGACCTGCAAGTACCTAAAGGCATTCCCGGGGGGAGGTTCCACTTCCCCACCAGCTCTTCCAGAGTCGCGAAATTCCCATCCACGAAGAGGTCCCCAAACTGTCTGATGCCTGCCCTGTGCCAACTCCCAAATCCCCCACCCGTTCTCCCTGGCGCAAAACGGTGATTGCCCCGTATCGGGACCCAAACTGAGGCCTTCACTTCCCCCCTATGCCGCCTCCACTGTCCCCAGATTTTAAGGGACACAACCACCACCGGACTCGAAGAGTACTTTGCCGGGGGGAGCGGGAGTGGGGCCGTCACCAAGGCCTCCAGACTCGTACCCGCACAGGACGCCACCTCCACTCTTTTCCATGCGTCACCCTCCCCTTCCGTCACCCACCTACGAATCATTGCCACGTTCGCTGCCCAATAATATCCACAGAGGTTGGGCAGCGCCAGGCACCCGACCTCCCTTCTTCGCTCCAAAAATACCCTCCTTACTCTCGGGGCCTTCCCCGCCCACACAAACTCCAAAATCGACTTGTTGACCCTTCTGAAGAAAGCCTTCGGGATCAACATGGGAGGCGCTGGAAAAGAAACAAAATCCTCGGGAGCACCGTCATTTTAACCGACTGGACCCTGCCCGCCAACGAGAGCGGCAGCACATCCCACCTCCTGAGCTCCTCCTCCATCTGCCCCACCAGCCTCGAAAAATTGAGCCTATGCATAGCCCCCCAGGTCCGAGCCACGTGGACCGCCAGATACCTGAAACTCTCCTCAGCCCTCCTCAATGGGAGTTCCCCTATCTCTCTCTCCCGACCCCCCCGGGTGCAGGACAAACAACTCACTCTTCCCCACATTGAGCTTATATCCCGAAAAGTCCCCAAACTCCTCGAGTATCTTCAGCACCTCTGGCAGCCCCTCAACCGGGTCCGCGACATACAACAGCAGATCATCCGCATATAGTGACAGCCGGTGTTCCCCCCCCCCTCCCCCTCCAACTCTTCGTGTCCCTCAGTGCGATAGCCAGGGGCTCAATTGCTAATGCGAAAAGCAGGGGAGACAGGGGTCACTCCTGCCTTGCCCCTCTGGAGAGCCGAAAGTCCTCCAACCGCCTCCCGTTCGTCACTACACTCGCCACCGGGGAGCTGTACAGTAACCTCACCCAGCTGATGAACCCTTCGCCAAATCCAAACCTCCGCAACACCTCCCACAGGTAACTCCACTCCACCCTATCAAAAGCTTTCTCAGCATCCATAGACGCCACTATTTCTGACTCCCCAGCCACCGGCGCCATCATCATAACATTCAGGAGCCTCCGCACGTTGGCATTCAATTGTTTCCCCTTTACAAACCCCGTTTGATCCTCATGAATCACCGTCGGGACCACATCATCCACCCTCCTGGACAGCACCTTTGCCAACAATTTGACATCTACGTTGAAGAGCGAGATCGGCCGATAGGAACCGCACTGAAGGGGGTCCTTGTCCCGCTTCAGGAGCAAAGAGATAATTGCCCTGGACATCGTTGGGGGCAGAGCCCCCCCCTCCCTGGCCTCATTCAGGGTTCGCACCAGCAGCGGGCCCAGCAGATCTATAAATTTCTTGTAAAATTCCACCGGGAACCCATCCGGCCCCGGCGCTTTCCCTGTCTGCATACTTCCCAACGCCTCCACCAGCTCCTCCAACTCAATTGGGGCCCCCAAACCCTGCACCCGCTCGTCCCCTACACTTGGGAACTCCAGCTTATCCAAAAAGTGGTCCATCCCGCCTGCTTCCCCGGGGGGAACTGACCGGTACAGCCCCTCGTAGAAGGATCTGAACACCCCGTTGATGTCTTTTCCACCCCGCACTAGGTTCCAATCTACATCCGTGGCTCCCCCAATTTCCATAGACGCCTCCCGCTTCCGGAGCTGGTGGGCCAACATCCGACTCGCCTTCTCCCCGTGTTCGTACGCCGTCCCCTGTGCCCTCCTCCACCGCGCCTCCGCCTTACGGGTGGTTAAAACATCAAATTCCGCCTGGAGACTGCGCCAGTTCCTCAGAAGCCCCTCCTCCGGGTTGTCTGCATAACTCCTATCCACCCTGACAATCTCTGCCACCAGTCTCTCCCTCTCGGCCCTCTCCCCCTCTCCCTGTGCACCCGGACGGATATCAACTCCCCTCTGACTACTGCCTTTAGTGCTTCCCAAACCATCCCAACCTGTACCTCCCCGTTATCATAAGTTTCCAAATACCTCTCTAAACCCCTACGGATCCGTTCACACACTTCCTCTTCTGCCAGCAGCCCCACATCCAACCTCCACATCGGTTGCTGATCCTTCCCCTCACCCAGCTCCAAGTCAACAGAATGTGGGGCATGATCAGTGATAGCTATCGCCGAATACTCCGCCCCCACCACTCTCGGGCTCAACGCCCTGCTAAGCACGAAAATGTCAATCCGGGAGTACGCCTTATGAACATGGGAGAAAAAGGAGAACTCCCTACCCTCCGGTTTCAAAAATCTCCAAGGGTCCACCCCCCCCCCCCCCCCCCCCCCCCCGAATGTGGTCCATAAACCCCCTCGGCACCGAGGCTGCTGCCGGCCTCCTGCCCGTCCTAGACTTCGAGCAGTCCAGAGCTGGATCCAGCACCGTGTTAAAGTCCCCAACCAGAATCAATCCCCCTGTCTCCAGGTCCGGGATCAGACCCAGCATACGCCGCATGAAGCCCGCATCGTCCCAGTTCGGGGCGTAGACATTGACCAAGACCACCCGCTCCCCCTGAGGTCTCCCACTCACCATCACATATCGCCCTGCAGAGTCTGCCACCACTTTGGAAGCGACGAACGACAGGCTCTTGCCCACCAAGATTGCAACCCCACGGTTCTTTGCATCAAGCCCCGAGTGGAACACCTGTCCCACCCAACTTTTTCGTAACCTCACCTGATCCGTAACCCTGAGGTGCGTCTCCTGGAGCATAGCCACATCCGCTCCCATCCCCCTCAAGTAAGCCAACAGCGAGACCGCTTCACTGGACCATTCAGCCCCCTCACATTCCATGTAACCAACCAAACCCGGGGGGCCGTCCCCTTCCCTCTGCGCCTGTCAGCCATACCCCTTCCTCAACCCACCACGTGCCCAGGGAAACCCCCAGGCCCGCTTCCCACGGTGGCAGACCCCCCACCCAATCCCCCCCTCGCCATCCCTTCCCTCACAGTCCCTGCAGCAACAACCCGGCACCCCCCCCCCCCCCCCCCCTCCTCCCCCCCACCCCACCCCCTCCCAAGCTAGGGCCTCCCCTAGCTGCGTTACCCCCAACATTATGCTTCCGTGAGTCAGCTGACTTCAGCTGACCCCGGCCACTCCCGCCGTAACCATAACCCTCCCCCCCCCGGTGAAACACCGCCACCAATCCCTCCCTATCAGTGCCGCCCCCGCCCCCAATTCCTCCAGCGCGGGAAGAAAGCCCGCACTTCCAATCCGAGCCTGCCCCTCAGCCCGACCCGCGGGAAAGAGGCATGCACATGACCCATCGGGGCCCCAGCCTACTCCCCAACCCACCAGTGGAAGAAACAAAAAAAAGTACCCCGATAAATAACCAACAGCCCCAAAACTAGAAAAAAAAAACACCCGAAAGAACACAGCCATAGCGAAATAGCGAAAACAGCAAAAACAAACATGAAACAAACATTTAGGGCAGCACGGTAGCCTTGTGGATAGCACAATTGCTTCACAGCTCCAGGGTCCCAGGTTCGATTCCGGCTTGGGTCACTGTCTGTGTGGAGTCTGCACATCCTCCCCGTGTGTGCGTGGGTTTCCTCCGGGTGCTCCGGTTTCCTCCCATGGTCCAAAGATGTGCGGGTCAGGTGGATTGGCCATGCTAAATTGCCCTTAGTGTCCAAAATTGCCCTTAGTGTTGGGTGGGGTTACTGGGTTATGGGGATAATGTGGAGGTGTTGACCTTGGGTAGGGTGCTCTTTCCAAGAGCCGGTGCAGACTCGATGGGCCGAATGGCCTCCTTCTGCACTGTAAATGCTATGATATCTATGATTAGCAAACACAGCCAAAACCGGCAAAAGGATACCCAGGAAAGCAAAGCCTTCAAGCAAAGTACATTTCTCTTCAGCCCCCCCCAATCCTCAGTTTGAGTCCAAGTTCTCAGCCTGGACAAAAGTCCAGGCCTCCTCCGGAGAGTCAAAATAGAGCTGGCGGTCCTTGTACGTGACCCAGAGGCGAGCCGGCTGTAGAAGGCCAAACTTTACCCCCTTCCTATGGAGCACTCCCTTGGCTTGGTTGAAGCTAGCTCTTCTCTTCGCCACCTCCACGCTCCAGTCCTGAAAGATCCGAACGTCCGTGTTCTCCCACCTACTACTCCTCTCCTTCTTCGCCCACCTCAACACGCACTCCCGGTCAACCATGCAGAGAAAACGGACCAGCACCACCCTGGGCGGCTCGTTCCGTTTAGGTTTCCGCTGCGACACTCGGTAGGCGCCCTCCAGCTCCAGGGGCCCGTTAAATGACCCCGCACCCATCAGCGTGTTTAACATGAGGACCACGTAGACCGCCAGATCCGAGCCCTCTTGCCCCTCTGCGAGGCCCAGAATCTGCAGATTCTTCCGGCGGGAGCGGTTCTCCATCTCCTCCATTCTATCTTGCCATTTCTTATGCAGTCCCTTGTGTGTCTCCACTTTCACTTCCAGGCCCAGAAGCTCATCTTCATTCTCTGAGACCTTGTGCTGCAGCTTCCGAACCTCCACGGCCTGAGCTGTCTGAGTCGCTGCCAGCTTGTCCAACGAGGCCTTAAATGGCTCCAAAATCTCAGCTTTGAGCTCCCTGAAGGAGCACTGAAGCAGCTCCTGCTGCTTCCCCGCCCGCCGCCATTTTGTTTTTCCTGCCTCTCGCCTTTCTCTGTGGAAGAATCGACCTTTGGACCGCTCCACTGCGAGTCCAGTCCATCCACCGGCTGCTGGGCACCCTGGCTGTGTTTTCCCCCGGAGGAAAGTTGAAAAAAACGCCGTTGTGGGCTCTTAAAAGAGCCCAAAAGTCCTAAATTAGCGGGAGCTGCCGAACGTGCGGCTTAGCTCCGCATTGCCGCCACCGGAAGTCCTAGGGTGACCATCTCCTTGATATTCAACGGGAGCGGGTGTCTTCCCCCATACTCACAAAGTTATGGGTGTGCAATAATCCGGCAGGAATGGTGCACGGTCTCCCTGCAAAGCTATCGCCATTGGCGACACTCTCGCTCTGGCAGGACCTCGAATGACAGGCGCTACCAATTTACAGGAGGCCTGATGCGGTTCCCCCTTCCCACTTCCTCCTTGGCCTGCTGGACTGCCAGCTTGCCAGCCTCACCAGATGGCCCCTGCTCCTCTGGGGAAGGCTCCTGTTGTGCAGGGTCCTCCCCGATCAGCCTCAATGCATCCACAAGGTCCGCCTGGCAGATGCCAACCATTCCTGGCTGAACTCCGAAATTAATTGCTTGCAGGGGTTAAAGGGCAGCTATATTAACATGTGAGTACTCCAGTGCCCATCATGGTCCAATCGTCGATAGGGTGGCCCTGGCTTGCATTGCAACCCCTGCTCCCATATGCCCTCCCCCATCTGACCCCCCACCTCCCCGCCGTTCCCCCTGATGCTTTGCCTTCCGCATCACGCCCCTGGCACTATCGGTGTCTTGCACCAGGGGGTCTCTAACCCCGGAACCCATCCCTGCTGGCAGGGATACCGGTGGCTGACGGTAACCATACCAGCGATATGCTCTGCGGCCCCTGTCCTGCGCCCTCCTCTGGGGTTTACTGTGGGTGTCCTCCTTGGGTGGGCCATGTGATATCCTGCCAGAGGACGACACTTGGTTGTGGGTTGGGTGGGTCATCGTGTGCCACTGACCGGCTCCATGCTTGATGACATGCATGTAGGAAGGGCCTATGGATGGAGGTGGTGACGGGAATGGGCACCTGTTGGTTCTTAATGGCAGCATGCTGTGGATCTTGTGTGCAACGCATGGGTTGTGCCAACCTGTTTTGGGGCAGAATGGATTGGAGCAGGAGCGGAGTGGGAAGTCGGGGCTTGGTGACAGCCAGTGATCCCACGGGATTGGCTATCTGATCGTGTCACTGGTGGGGCATCTGTCCTGAGAGGGGCGGTGTGCCAGGCTGGGTGCCAAAGGCCACGGTGTATGAGTTCACTCTTCGGGGTGCCCTCCGCACTTCTCCTGCCTCCCCCTGCAGTGTGGCAGTACCTCAGATGGGTGCACTGAGGAGTGGCAGCACTTGGTGGGCCACTGAGTGTGCTGGACCACACGCATCCCGTTGATGGGTTGGTTGGGGTCTGTGGGTTCCTAGTGGTGTGGCCTTGGGGAGGGAGGATGCACTCATATGACTGGTGATGCTCTGCACATTTACAGGAGACAGTGGGCAGTCAGCGGAGTGCGCAGCCTTGTGGACTGCAGCAATAGTGATCCATGCCTGGATGCCCCAATCCGTGAGAACACCCCGGCCTCAAAGTCCACCTCCTGGCCACCCCTCTGGCAAACGCCCCTCAGCCAGCTGCACAACTGTCAGCTCACTGTTGCAGTTTTGGACACTTTTCTTACCTACTTTCCCTCAGCAGGGTGCCCATTTTAAATACCACAAATGAACCAAGCCAATGTCACTTCCACCTGTCAGACACAGAGCATCATGGGAGGCCAGAGAGTACTGTGTTAAGCCGTTAATGATCTGTCAACGCATGCTACTGTATGTCTTGCATGCTGACGCCCGGTGTGGGGCATGAAACATGTTCACGCTCATGGCGCTCCATTGGGCGCCCAGCGCCAACTTAGATTTTTGGCTAACGCTCAATTCTTTGCCTGATCACGACAATCCACCTCCATAGATGAGAGATCAATTGTTGGCATCGGAGGTGGAATGGTCAGAATTAGGGGTTCTGAGGTCAGGGAGTTTGGGGGTGTTGGAAGTGGAGAGCGCGGAGCTAGGGGGTGTCAGAGGTGGGGAGGGTTGTAGATGGGGGTTTGGTTGGGAGGTTCAGGTCAGTGGGATCAGAGATGAAGGTTTGGTCTCGGGTAGTGTCTTATGGGGGTTTGGGTGTCAGGCCATTTTAAGCAGGGCCTAGAGGGTGGTTCAAGGTTGGGAGCTGCTGGGATATATGGTCGGGCCCCGAGGTGGGGGAAGATGGAATTGGAAGAATCCCTGAGGGGGTAAAGGATCCTGTGGATTGTGGAGTTCCTGTTGGGGTTATAGGGATGTGGGCATGTGTGTGTATGGGGCGGGCGGGGGGGGGGGGGGGGGGGGGGGGGGGGGAGATGCCCCTGGGCCTGAAGAATAATTACCCAGAAGTTTGAAGTGGCTTTGATTTTAAATATATTTTTTATTAGGTTGTTTCCTTTTTTTTAAACAATAAATGCAACAAATAACAGAAAACATGGTGCAAAACGGGTATAGACAGAACAAGAGTTCGCACCAGCATAAATACAAGCAAAACAGTACAGAGTAGGTTTGAGCAGGACATTCGAGGGACCAGAGAACCAAAGAGAGGAGTCCTGTACATTACGGAATACAATGGACTTAAAAAAATGTCAGAAATTCCATGGTGATGCATTCCATAATCAGCCTATGCCAGTTTTGGATAGAAGTATATTTTCATTAATCCTGGAGCATAGGATATTCTTACGAGCAGAAAAGGTCAGAATAGTATCTCGCCTTTTTTCATTAGATTCTGTGATTCTCCCATCTGGGAGACCCAGAATCAGAAATACAGGATTAGACTCTAAAGCTCTTTTAAAAATGTCCCTGACAACACCTGGCCAAAGATTCAAAGTAAATTGTCGCCCTCGACTACCAGGCACTTTAGGCATGTCGGGAATAAGGCAGGATCAAACCTATGTCTAAGACTAGGCGTAATATGAATACAGTGTAGTATTTTGAACTGGGTCTCCCTCATCTTATTGCAAACCAAAATTTTAAAGGTATATCCCATATGTTATCCCATGTCTCCTGCTAAATTTTGATAGCCGAGTTTTCTCCCGATGCCTACAAGGCATTCAGCGTGGTGATGTAGGCACTGGAATTCAAAATATCAGAGAATTTGCCAATCGATTGTTTGGGCTCTAAAGAATTCAGGATTCTTTCCACTGGGGAAATTGAGGAGTCAAGACGCAGGGAAGTCCTGTTAAGGATGAAGTCTCTTTGCTGCAATTACTTAAAAAAAGATTGTCTTGGGATGCCACATTTCTGATGTAGCTGCTCAAAGGAGGATAATGAAGCATCTCTGAACATGTCTCCCAGCCTCTAAAAGCCTCTATCTCTCCAGGTATTGAATCCATGGTCGATGAGACCAGGTGGAAAGTCTGGACTGCCCTGGATAGGAAAGAGAGTGGAAGTCAATTTAGATCTCTCTTCCAGTTGGCAGACCAACCTCCACGTTCTAAGAGTATTAATAATATTCGGATTATAACACTTAGCAGAGCTCCCCTTAATGTCACCATAAAACGGCAAGATCTACAGAAGGAAAACTGACTGCGCTACTTCAATATTGAGCCATATGGAGGCCAGGTCCCTCCTAACCAAACCCCTAATAAACCTCAGATTTGAGGCGAGCTCCTGGTATTTGGAGCTCAGCAAACCTGAGGCAAGCTTTCTTTCCTTTCCAAATAAATATCCAATCATCCCATTAATTTCCATAGCGACTCTAGCCAATAACGGACAGCATTTGCAGGGGTGCAACAATCTATGCAACACGTTCATTTTAATTGGGGCCGTCCTCCCAAGCTATGAAATCGAGAGTGCTGACCACCGAGCAAAATCCCATTCAATAACTATTATCTACTGGGTAAAGTTGACCCCATATAACTGTCTAAAAAGGGAGTAATAGAAACTTCTAGGTATTTAAATCCTATGGGGGACAATCTAAAGGGAAAATTAACACGGGGAGTTGGTTTGCCCCTTAACTTCCCCACGCTTCCTCTCTGGCATGGCTTCAGACTTAGTGAAGTTAATATTGTAACCAGTGAAGGCATTAAATATATCCACAAATCCAATAAACCAGGGTTCGACACAAACAGCAGCATGTCATCCACTTTAAGCGTGATCCTGTGGTGCTTCACCCCACATCTAACCCTGATATTCAAGGGTCCGATCTAATGGCCTCCGGCAATGGCTCAAAAGCTAACCCAAATAACAAGAGGGGCAGAGGCCACCGTGCCTAGTTTATGAGCACTGCTGCCACAGGTCCAAGACACAATAATTGAATCAATTTGATAGAATTTTCCCCCAACCCAAAGCTTCACAATGTACACACCAGTTAATTCCACTCGACTCGGGCAAAAGCTTTCTCAGCATCGAAGGAAATCAGCAACCCATCCAGTGCATGTTCCTGAAAAAACTGTATTACATTCAGCAGGTTCTAATATTGTTACTCAAAAATCTTCCCCTTATAAACCCAGTCTTAACCTCCCGCATGATTGTTGGAAGAATATCTTCCAACCTTTTGACCAGAACCTTAGATAACGGGCACGATTCACCCCACAATGTTCTAAGTGTGATTTTGGGTGAGTTTGGCAGGGGTTTTGCGTAGATTGCAATGCCGAGATCGCAGCCTGTATTTGCTCGTGCTGAGCGCAAAAATAAGCCCCCATGTGACTCTCGCAATTGCTGGCTTCCTCGCCATCTGATTCACCTGACTCTCAACCTCAACTGCTCGCTGGTAACAAGTGGGAGCTGCTTTTAAATGTTCTATCACCACTCACTCCCGGTCAAGAAATGAGGATGGAACAAAGAACAGTAAAGCACAAGAACAGGCCTTTTGGCGCTCCAAACCTGCATCGATCATGATGCCTGTCTAAAACCATCTGCACTTTTGCGGTCCATATCCCTCTATTCCCATTAGAGTCAGAAGAAGATAAAATACCTTCAACGCGCTGCAAGGGTAAGTTACCACCTCTCTCAAGGCATCAGTCCTGCCTGCCACCCCTCAATTTCCCAAACCCTCCTCCTCCCAATCCACTGGATGAAACCTCATACTCTCCAAATATCTGATCTTAAAACTTCTTCCTCAGAACCCCCGGCACCCACCAGCACAACCCCCTTTATGTCTTGGTGCGGTGCCCACACATGCCACCTGCTCTAGACCCTCCTGACTCATCAAGTGTGCAGCTCCCATTGTCCCCTCTTTGTCCCCACAGGAGAAGATAGCCTACAATAGAGTTATAGTGGTCTACAGCACAGAAAAGGCTCTTCGGCCAATCAGATCTGCACCGGTCAAAAACAACCACCTAAGTATTCTAATCCCATTTTCCATCACGTTGCCCATAGCGTTGTATGCCTTGGGATCGCAAGTGGACATATAAATACTTTTTAAATGTTATGAGGGTCTCTGCCTCCACCACTGCTTCAGGGAGTCAGTTCCAGACTCCCACCACTCTGTGTGAAAATTATTTTCCTCACATCCCCTCTAAACCTCCTGCCCCTTACCTTAAATCTATGCCCCCTGGTTTCTGATCCCTCCAGCAAAGGGAAATGTTTCTTTCTGTCTACTCTATCTATGCTCCTGATAATTTATACATCTCAATCATGCCCCCCCCCCCCCCACCCCCGCCCGCCCCCTCAGTCTCCTCTGCTCCAAGGAAAACAATGCCAGTCTATCCATCTCTCTTCACAGATAAAACTCTCCAGGTCAGGCAACATCCTGGTAAATCTCCTCTGCATCCTTTCCAGTGCCATCACACCCCTCCTATTATGAAAGGGAAAGGGCAAAGACAGAGGGAGGTATCCCAGAGATCAGTGACCTCACCCACTATGAGGAACGGGCCCTGGAGATCATGGGCTTGCCTGAGGAGAGAGTAGTGACTGACAGCAGGTTTGGTCAGCACCACGGAATTGAGGATCTACTGTTCTTTCATCCAGAAGACCTCTCTCAAGTGAGTTATTTATGTTCCAAAAACATGAACCTTTCCCTTTCACTGACCACATGTCCATTGTCTGGCAGGGTCACCATCTCATGAGGTTGGTCCATCCCCAAGTGAGCTCCAAGGAGAGTTCCGAGGATAACATTGGCGAGGCATCACAGCTATCACCCGCACCTATCACCAATGCAGAGACACACACCTCGGTGGGCGACATGAATGTTAAGGCTTCGGGGGCACTATCTGGTGAGCACCACACAGTTGTTGATGCACACCGGGTGGAGGCAGGAACGTCCAAGGGAGTCAGCACTCAGAGCTCTGCTGGATTCCAGCTCTCAGCTGGGTCCCATCCAGATGTTGAGCCGCTGGACAAGGTTATCCCGGCGTTTATGCAGATGATAGGACACCGCCTATTCAGAAGAGAGTGTCAGTGACATTCCAGAGACTGAAAGATCAATTGGAGGAGTCCCAAAGCCTTCAGGCACAGGAGATGGTGCCGGCGATGCATGGCACCCAGGCCAACACTGCTCGGTGACGACCACAATGGAAAACCTGGAGCACGACGTCCACGCCTTGAGTGGTCCAAGGCATGTCTCAGTCTGTGACGACCATGGCAGAGAACCTTGACATCATGTTCTAGACACTGAGGGTCCCAGACGCAGGTGGACATTGTTGAGGCACTCTAGAGTGTGTAGCCATGCTGGCCACGCAAAATGGACACTGAGCCAAACTAAAATGGAAGGCAGCAGGGAAAGCCTGTTTAGTGAGAACAGACAGCCTGCTCTCAACTAATTAGCATTTTGCAAGCAGCAAACCAGTTTTCTGGCCAGGTGCAGATCTCCAGGCCAAAGGTGTTAATGGCAAAGCGCTTAACATCCTAATGAGGCGGCCCAGATCCAGACACACACAATGGCAACATTTCCATCTCAATGTAGCAGTTAATTGGTGGAGTAGACAGGATGGCACCAGAGTAACAAATATCGAAACCACCCCCCAACATCGAGGAAAGCCCCGCATTGGAGGATTTCGAAGGTAGCCGTTTGGAAACGTTCCAATCGGTACCGAAAGGTAGAGCCCGCCTAGAAGGGGGCAAGGACATTAGAGAGGGGTATAAAAGCAAATCCCCCACAGAGCCCCGGTCTGTTAAACCCGTGCTCCGGCTCTGACTGACATCTTGCATCCTGACTCCAGCCGTTGAGCACCAGCCGCCGAAACCGTAAGTTCAACGCTCGCTACGCGATCCAAGCCCACT
The DNA here is from genome assembly GCF_902713615.1 of Scyliorhinus canicula. Lineage (NCBI taxonomy): Eukaryota > Metazoa > Chordata > Chondrichthyes > Carcharhiniformes > Scyliorhinidae > Scyliorhinus > Scyliorhinus canicula. The sequence goes on from NC_052155.1 coordinate 120,347,239, forward strand.
AGACTCCCAAGTACCAGAACGCTTGCTGAAGGCTGCAGTGCCAGACCAGGACGAAGGCCTCGTTCTCTGACCTTGCCTGTTCCTGTTAGATAAGTATTCTGTTTGCTTAAGTTTAGTTATAGCTTAGTCTCTTAGTGTGTGCATGAGTATTTATTATAACTGTATAATAAATATTGATCGTTTGAACTTTACTAATCGGTCTATCGTCTTTATTACTTTGAACTTGACCTTGGAATACTTGTGACGTTGCCTATACGGCAACTGGCGACTCCAGAGCTAAATAATTACATAGAACAGAGCCTAGCAGTGTTAAGCACACGTCGAACTCGGAGGCGTGTTAATACACTCCAATAAACGCGTTTTACGCCCATAGTAAAACGTGCAACATTTAGTGGCGACATCCTGACGGGACCCTGTTGTAAGTGGAAACACCACAGTGTCCAGGACCCTGAAATTTGAATTAGAACTCCAAATTGCAGAGAAAGAAAGAGATCACAAGTATTCAAGGTGTTCAAAATAATAAGCGTAATTCGGAAGTGTGTTTAGTGCATGCGTACTAACAGGGCTGTAAGGTAAAACTGAAAGCTTTTTGTTGCGACAAACTTTCGGTAGTTTTGTGATCGGAAAATAGCGTAAGCCGTACCCTTTTCTCGAAACACCACCCCAGCAACCCCCTGTTCCAAATTATAAAAAGAGAGTCAGAGGAAATGGCCATGCAGGCAATGGAACGTCTGATGGATCCAGCAAAGTTTGTGGTCGCAGCGACCAGCAGCAGTAGCAGAGTAGGCCAGTGTCCCACGTGGGAGCTGGAACTCCGCAAATATCTGCAGGGAAAGGGATGGCCCCTTTGGAAAGAGTTTTGTGCAAATGAGGAGACAGGTCCCGGAAGTATAGGTCATACTTGGTGGGAGAACCTCTCTCAAATACACAAAAAGAGTTTAGGTAAAGCACGCAAGCCGATGGCGATTGTGTCCTGCTTGGCACAGTTGCGAGGCGCAGAGGAGGTCATCAGGACGCTCCGGACAGATTTAGAGGAGAGGAATAGGATGAGTAAGGTCGATGTCAGGGACATCGAGAAAGAAAACCTGGAATTAAAAGGGAAGTTGGCAGAGAAGGATAGAGAGGTGGATGATGCCAAGAGGGCTCACCAGTCTTGTCTAGCTCATCTGAACAGTTCCCAGACCCAGTATGAGAAAGCCTATCAGGACGTGCAACGTGCCGTTCTGATAAGACAGGAATCGGAAAAGCAGGTGGAGGCATTGCAGAGGCAATGTTCTGATCTCAAAGCAGCTTTGAGAGCACTCCATGCTGCAACGACCGAACAAAGACAAAGCACAGTTGACCACGCGAAATGCAGGAAACAGATTGCGGAACTGCAATCTCTGCTTTCGGTGCAGAATGGCTTCCAAAGCACCTTTGGAGCACAGTTAGATGGGGAAAATGCCCCAGATTGGCAGGAATTAAGCGAGACAGCGCAGCGTTATGTTCAGGGAACATGTGCGCCCGCAGCTCAGCAGAAACGACAGGCACCCCAACCCCCCACAGCTCAGACCATAACCGCACCCATGAATCCCGTAACCACACAGAGGAAAGCCGAATCAGAAGGCGCCCCAGACATAACTTACACCACCCCTTTAACAGTAACCCAGCTAAGGGACGCTTGTGAAAAGATCACTCCGTTCCTCCCCACCGCAGACCCCCACCAGTTTTTCGCTAAAGTGAAACAGCAGGCTACCATGTACGGCCTGGATGAGAGAGAGCAGGTTAAGCTCACCGTGCTGAGTTTAGACCAGAGTGTAGTAGCAGCCCTCCCCGACCCACAGAACGTGGCAGGAGGCAGCCTAGAGGAGATGCACACTGCCATTTTAGATGCCATCGGGTACAATAGAGGTGACCCCGTAGAAGGATTGAATAAGTGCAGGCAGAAGAGATCCGAACACCCCACAGCATTCGCAGGAAGGCTGTGGATTCATTTCAGCGCAGTTTTCGGACAGCTAGATAGAGCGCATTTAACCCGCGGAAACATGGTTAAGTGGACGCGCACAATTATCTCACACGCAACAGAAGCAGGACAGAGCGCTTGCAATAGTTACGACCCCTCAGAAGAGGCCCATAACGAAAAATGGGTCCTGAAAAGATTGTCCCGCGCTTGGGAGCAATCGCTTCAGGCAAAAGGAAAGGTTAGATCCCCAGAAGAGGCTCAGGCTGCTGCAGATATCCAAGCAGTCAGAGAGCACCAGAAGCCCGCATGGGTAAATGAAGGCAAGAGCAGCCCTCAGCAGAAAGGACAGGAATGCTATAACTGTGGACAGTTAGGGCATTGGGCAAAAGAGTGTAATGCACCCCAGCGATCTCAGAGAGGCCAGCAGACAGGCACTCTGAACCGCAACAAAGCAAAACCCATCCACAATGTAGCAGTACAGTCAGGACCCACCAATGTGGACGAGACGAACTGACGGTGTTCGGGCTCCCCCACTTGGGTCTGTGACACACTATGGGACTCATCAGGGAGGCCCGTAGTCACAGCAAAAGTCAAAGGGAAGCCCATAGAGTTACTGTGGGACACAGGAGGATCCCGCACCACCATTAACTCCACAACCACGGCACACTCAGACACGTGGCCGACCACCTCCACCATCACACTTAGCGGGTTCACCGGACACTCGCAGCAGGGACATATCACAGCACCCGTAGCGATCCAGCTAGGGAACATTAGCACAAGGCACCCCGTAGTTCTAGTAAATCTTCCCCGGACAGCAGAGCACATCCTGGGGATAGATTTTATGAACACACACAGCTTGTCGTTCGACCCAGTGAACCAGTGTGTCTGGCGAATGGCTAGATCAGACAGAGCCCCAGCCACCCTCACAGTAGGAGACTACGCTAATCGGATTAGCGCAGTGGGAGAGTACTCATTCGACCTGACTACGCTCCACACCGACAGACAAATTAAGGCCCTACTGAACAAACACAGGACAGCATTTGCAAGTCACCGTCATGACTGTGGCAGAATGACTGGACAAGTTCATGTTACCGGACAGGACCCCCGACCGCAAAAGCAATACAGATTTCCCCTTGAAGCAGAGGTGGAAATAGAAAAAATTATAGGTAGCTTGTTGGACCAAGGTGTACTGAGAACGGTAGCCTCCACCAACAATGCCCCTATTTGGCCAGTGAGGAAGCCCGATGGATCATGGCGTCTGACCATCGATTATCGGGAACTCAACAAAGTAACCCCCGCAGTAGCCCCAACGGTAGCTACTAGTCCCGAGACCATGCTCAAGCAGGGTCTCAACGCCAAGTACTTCACGGTATTGGACATCAGTAATGGATTCTGGTCAATACCATTGGCAAAAGCGTGCCAATACAAATTCGCATTCACTTTTAAAACTCAGCAGTACACGTGGACATGCCTCCCACAAGGATTCCACAATTCACCCTCCATTTTCCACCGACAGCTGGCAAGTGGATTAGAAAAATTTTCCCGACCCGAATGTCTGGTACAGTATGTAGACGACCTACTACTGCAGACAGACACAAAGGCAGAGCACATTTCGCTTCTGGCCGAACTCCTGGAACTCTTGACTGAAATTGGCTGTAAAGTTAACCCGAAAAAGGCCCAAATATTGGAAAGTAAAGTGATGTATTTGGGATCAGTCATCACGCACGGCAAACGCGAGATCGAATTCAAAAGAATTGATTCGATTGTCAAATTGCCCCTTCCCCAGAATGTTTCAGCCCTCCGGTCGTTTTTAGGACTGGTTGGCTATTGTCGGAACCACATAGACGGATTCGCGACAAAAGCCGCCCCACTTTCAGACCTCCTTAAGAAAGGAGCCCCCTGGGAATGGCTTCCGCAGCATACAGGCGCTGTGGAAGAGTTAAAACGAGCCCTTAGTGCAGCACCCGCGCTGCTAGTCCCCGACCAACTTTCCCCGTACGCAATCGAGGTAGCTAGCACAGATCTAACCCTCTCGGCCGTGTTGCTTCAGGAACGGCACGAGCAGCTAAGACCAGTGGCTTATGCCTCCCGACTGTTAGACCCGGTAGAACAAGGATTTTCAGCCTTATAGAGGCACCTCCTTGCTGTCTTCTGGGCAGTGCAGTATTTCTCATACATCACCGGACTAAACCCCATCACCATTCTAACCGAACATACACCCACACAGCTACTACTAGACGGTCGACTGAAGGACGGTTCAGTTAGCCAGATTAGGGCAGCTAGGTGGACCCTACTTTTACAAGGACGGGACATTACTGTAAAACGGACACGCACACACACATACTTAGCAGACAACCTCCAATACCCCGGACAGCCCCATGACTGTGAAATTGTAGCTCCCCTGCATAACACAGGACCCTTTTTAGCAAAAACACCCCCCAGGAAGATAGGGAACCCGAAACAAAGCCCCCAGCCCACAGACACGTGTGGACCCTTGAGGATTTATGTAGACGGTTCCTCCACAGTTTTAAATGGTGAGCGTATCACAGGATGCGGCATCTATGTAGAGGACGCGCAGGGGCGCGCTCTCGAAGAGATAGCTCTTAAGTTACCAGGTCACTTAGGCGCGCAGGCAGCAGAGCTAGCAGCCATAGCGTACATAGTGGACCACCCCGATTCTTTCCCCAGCCCAGCAGACATATATTCAGACAGCTTATATGTCTGCAATAGCCTAACAGATTTTCTGCCCCTGTGGAGGACACGAGGTTTTGTCTCCGCAGACGGAAAACCCCTTCCATCAGCCCCCTTACTCCAGCATATCCTAGAGAAAGCGAAGGACAGGACCTTCGGCATAATAAAAGTAAGAAGCCACCATAGGTCATCACCCCCTGGGAATGTAAAAGCCGACGCGTTGGCTAAGGCAGGTTCCAGGAGAGGACACTTATGGACCCCCCCAGCTAGCGCACCAGCTAGCGCCCCTGTGAGCGCAGTCCAAGTCTCACAGACTGATATTAAAGATCTCGTGGCAGCACAGAAACAGGACGGAGACCTCAGGGAGGTTTTCAAGGGAAACTTTGTGCCTGCGTACGAGCACTTTAAACACACACTGACCACACATGAGGGTGTGATCATTAAGGACCAACTTTATGTGGTCCCACAGCAGGACAGGAATCAGATGATTGCCTTGTTCCATGACGGACACGGGCATCAGGGAATTGATGCAACAACGAGGCACCTCAGGCAACTCTGTTGGTGGCCTAATCTCAGGACTGATGTAACGCACTACATTGAGAATTGCCTGATTTGTGCTCAGAATAACCCGGAGCGGTATTCTAAGAAAGCACAACTTCGGCATACTCGCCCAGTTAACGGCCCTTGGACAAACCTCCAGATCGATTTTATAGGTCCATTGCCCCCTTGTAGGAATGGCTACAAATACGTTCTGGTGGTGATAGATACCTTTACCAAATGGGTAGAGGCATTTCCCTCACGAACAAATACAGCAAAGACAGCTGCAAAGATCCTGACCCACCACATCTTCACGAGATGGGGTTTACCCCGAAGTATCGATTCGGACCAGGGATCTCACTTTACAGGACGGGTCATGAGGAACGTCCTGACAATATTCGGAATCAAACAGAACTTCCATATTGCGTATCATCCACAGTCCAGCGGGATTGTGGAGCGCATGAATCGGACCCTAAAAACTACCCTTAGGAAAATGGTTCAAGAGAATAATTCCACATGGGATTCAGTGCTCCCCTTTGCACTTATGTTCATAAGGAACACTGTCTCCACATCTACAGGATACACACCACATACACTCATGACCGGACGCCCTATGAAAGGTACAGAATTCCTTTTAGGACTGGACATGACAAGCCCCGAAGTGACGGCCCTCACACATGAAAAGGCAGTTAAAGATCTAGTTGAGACTGTGAGGTCTGCACAGCTCGCAGCCGCAGTCCAGCTAGGGAAACGCCGACAGCAACGTACTGCCTGTTTCAATAAGACCGTACACACCACAGAATTCCAGGTTGGGCAACAGGTAATGTTATCTGTTTATAACCCCAGCAGTTTTTTGGCTCCAAAATATTCCGGTCCCTACTCAATTTCGGACAAAATTAGCCCCTCCGTTTACAGGATAAAGTATCCTAATGGGAAGACCGCGTGGTTCCATATAAACCAGTTAAAGGCATATGGAACACAGGCCAACCATGCTCACCATGTCCTGCTGGATGCAGCAGAACACTTCACCCCGCCCACCAGAAACACTTTTCCACCATCCCCCTCACAGACCAGTTCATCAACGGACTCGCCCACGACTCCGCCCACAGACCACTACAGACCACGCCCCGACACGCCCACAAGCTGCCACAGCAGAGACAGCAGGACTGACACTGACTCTGAAGACAGCGACAGCACACAGCCATACAGCCCACACTGCACCAACTACGACCCCGACTCCAGTGACCCCATGGAAGTCACCTACCTCAAATATCCAGAACCACCACCCGACCCCGACTACCCCGACAACACACTCGACACTACACAATGGCACAGGGACAATTTCTACAGACTTGTCCGCAATGACGAGAGTGACCCCCGGTCACACAATTCCAAAGTTGCATGCCTGATCCACACAAGGGTGTGGGATCCGGGAGAGCAGGACGACACGGTGTCTGACTCCCGACACGGCAACCCCTTTGTGACCCTGTTCACAGAGGCAGAATCAAAGTGAGGTGTCCAGATGATGTAAGATAGGAATCGTTTGAGGGAAACGATGTCCTTTCTGATGGAACCTGCACGTATGTTTGTCTTCGTTTTATGTTTGTTTGTCTCAGGATTGTACATTGTTCAGCTGGAGGATGGACATCTTCTTTTCAGCTGAAAAGATTGTGACCACCTCACACACACGTTAGTTTGTCTGCAGATACTTTTGAGAACTTCGGTTTGATTGGAGATCTTTTCCAAAGTTGTAAGGCCACACGCCAAATAGCTTGTCCGCAGATATCTCTGAGAACTTCAGTGATGTCCTCAGTTGGAGCATCTTGGCTCCCTTGGTTTTTTAGGTGCCCCTCTATTCGGCGAAATAGAGGCTGCAAGTCATGGTCAACACATTCGTACCCGTTTCTTTCCAGGTTACTCAGGCAGTGGACAAACGGCACTGAGGACCCGCCCTGTCTGAGAACCAACCCTTGGTCAGCCAAGCTCGGGTATGGCACAGCACGCCCTACCCGGGGATCCCATCCAACTCGTACCCGTAGCGGCCCATACGCAACTCATTCGGATGTTTATTTCAAAGTTTGTTTTCATTTTACGTTAGGTAGCCCTTCGGCCGCCATCCCACATGCTATTTACATCCGGAAACATTCGGATGGTAAATCAGCAAAGCCTGCGAGACGGCTCGCAGAAGGAAGGACTGTTAGGTGTATGCTGGTCTTTAAATTCGCTTTTTGAAAAAAAAAAAATGAGGGGAGTCACAGGGTGTGACTTAGCCAGTCATTTTAAAGGGTCAATTGGGTTTTGAAAGACAGATGCACTAACAAGTAAAGGTCTTAAACTGTGTATTGACAGATACTGTGCTTGATCCCAAAGGTTTCAAAGGACGAGACAGAGGTCGAAGCCAGGATTGTCAATACCGGAGGAAGAAGGAAGAGAAAGAAGAAGAACAACAAAAGATGATGGAAGCCCACTTATTACTGTTTAATGTCATATGTATATGTGTGGAAACAAGACACGTTTCCCCCACAACCCCCACCGTAAATGTTTCAATTACAGCAAACCCCCAGTGCTCAGCTCTGATCAGCGAGGTTCAGACCTGGTGTACTAAATTCATGACGTGGTACTCCATGTCCTACATAATCGAATCACTGTTGGTGATCGCGATCCTCATCATCCTAGTGCAGACCCTCAGGTTGAGGAAATGGAAGAGGAGAGCCTCTCGTTCCAGCACCTCACCCATCTATAGAGTTCAATCCCCCATCTTCGGATTCCACCAAACCCCTCAACCCCTCACTGATTACAACACTCTGTAAATAAAAATTCAGCCATGTATTATATTGTTCCATACTCGACTGCCGAGTTGGGAAGTGTGATGTTGTGGTGTGAATGGTTAAGATTTTAGAGTGATGAAATGTTAAGTTAAGGTTAAGGTTAATAGTGATAGGTAGAGGTTCCCAGTTGTAGTAATGCATGTCCCTTTTGACATAGGGCCAAGTAGAGATGTTAGTTAAAAAAAATTTTCTCTTCTTCCCATAGTTTAGGTACAGAGTAGAACAGGAACTGGCAAGAGGTCAGAACACAAGGAAGGCAAAGTACATAGGTGATCCTTCACAATAGTATGATTGTGAGGATCACAAGGAGGGAATGTAGCCATGCTGGCCACGCAAAATGGACACTGAGCCAAACTAAAATGGAAGGCAGCAGGGAAAGCCTGTTTAGTAAGAACAGACAGCCTGCTCTCAACTAATTAGCATTTTGCAAGCAGCAAACCAGTTTTCTGGCCAGGTGCAGATCTCCAGGCCAAAGGTGTTAATGGCAAAGCGCTTAACATCCTAATGAGGCGGCCCAGATCCAGACACACACAATGGCAACATTTCCATCTCAATGTAGCAGTTAATTGGTGGAGTAGACAGGATGGCACCAGAGTAACAAATATCGAAACCACCCCCCAACATCGAGGAAAGCCCCGCATTGGAGGATTTCGAAGGTAGCCGTTTGGAAACGTTCCAATCGGTACCGAAAGGTAGAGCCCGCCTAGAAGGGGGCAAGGACATTAGAGAGGGGTATAAAAGCAAATCCCCCACAGAGCCCCGGTCTGTTAAACCCGTGCTCCGGCTCTGACTGACATCTTGCATCCTGACTCCAGCCGTTGAGCACCAGCCGCCGAAACCGTAAGTTCAACGCTCGCTACGCGATCCAAGCCCACTAGACTCCCAAGTACCAGAACGCTTGCTGAAGGCTGCAGTGCCAGACCAGGACGAAGGCCTCGTTCTCTGACCTTGCCTGTTCCTGTTAGATAAGTATTCTGTTTGCTTAAGTTTAGTTATAGCTTAGTCTCTTAGTGTGTGCATGAGTATTTATTATAACTGTATAATAAATATTGATCGTTTGAACTTTACTAATCGGTGTATCGTCTTTATTACTTTGAACTTGACCTTGGAATACTTGTGACGTTGCCTATACGGCAACTGGCGACTCCAGAGCTAAATAATTACATAGAACAGAGCCTAGCAGTGTTAAGCACACGTCGAACTCGGAGGCGTGTTAATACACTCCAATAAACGCGTTTTACGCCTATAGTAAAACGTGCAACAAGTGTCGCCCAGTCACTGATCAAATGTGGTTCTCCAAGTCCTCCAGTATGTCTGCCATGCCACTTAGCCAGTTTTTCAAGGATTGAATTCTTGCCTCCGCAGTGGAAGCACGTGCAGAATTCTCTCCTCTGTATCGTCAAGAACTTTAATGGTGTTTTGCAACCCGGCCTCATGAGCACATAGATTTTGAGTCAACACAGCAAGCCTCTGGTCAATAGCTCGGACAAATGCCAGCAGTCATCATTTTCACCACTCCCACTTCCCTGGAGACATGGGGTCGAGAGCAGCTCCTGTTTGTGTGGTCTCAGTGCGTTCACACAGGCCGCACCCCACATAGACGCACGAATAAGGGTCACCCCGACATAGACCCCAAATAGGTGGCCCTCCCACAGAGACCACCACAAATAGGGGGACTCCGCAGAGACCCCCTGAATAGGGGGGCTCCCACAGAGATCCCCTGAATAGGAGGGACCCCAACAGGGAGAGCCCCTGAACAGGGGAACCGCACAGGGAGACCCCCTGTATAATGGACCCCTGAGATCATCTGAAAAGGACGACCCCCAGAGACTTCCTGAATAGGGAGCTCCTTGTGACCCCCTGAATAGGGAGACCACTGACACCCCCAGGCAGGGGGATCACCAAAGCCCCCCTGAAAAGGGGGACCCCCAGAGACTCCCTGGATTAGTGCCCCCCACACATACCCTCTGAATAGGGGACTCCAGAGAGATCCCCTGAATGGGGAAGCCCCAAGATCTCTGATTAAGGGGACCTCACCTGACACTACCTGAATATGGGGACCCCGAGACCCCCTGAATAGGGAGAACCCTCCACAGTGGCCCCCTGAATATGGAAATCCCCAAGATCCCTTAATAGGGGAACCCTGCACAGAGACCCCTGAATAGGGAGACCCCCTGAATAGGGACCACCCTGAAACCCTCCCAGAAATCCCCTGAATGGGGGACCTCCCCTGACACCCCCTGATTAGGGGGAATGCCTGCAACCCCTTAACTAAAGGGACCCCCCCCCACAGAGAACCCCTTACTGAAGAGAACCACCCTCCCATCCTATAATCCCCTAAATATCAGGAAGCCCCCCACAGACCCTGCAGAAAAGAGACCCCTGTCAGGAAGTTAGAGAGCAGCCCAGACTGGAGCAGTGAAATAAAACTACTGTTGGAACACTTACCTGGGCACACACCCGCTTGCTCAGAGAGAGGAAGCACCACGTGCCCATTGCTGGAAAGAGAAATGCTGTGTTTAAACCCCTCAGATCCTTTAACTGCGAATCATTCATTCATTTCTCTTAGTGGGCTGTGATTAACAAATTCTCGCAACATAGTTGTTAGTCTTGCTTCATTCATCTCCCTTCATGGATGACTAACTCTACAGTGCTGTAATGACAATGTTTACAAACATCAATCACTTCAAAGAGAGTAACGCGCATTCTAATCAACACTTGGTACCGCAGGATCTGTGCTGGGACCCCAACTTCTCACGTTATATTTTAATGATTTGGATAAGGGAACAAAATGTTTTATCTCCAGATTCGCAGATGATACAAATTTGGGTGGGAGGGTAAGCTCTTAGGTGTTTGCAGAGATGCTTCAGCGGGATTTAGGCCGGCTGACTGAGTGGCCACATGCATGGTAGATGCAGCATAATGTGGACAAATGTGAGGTTATTTGCTTCGGTATTGACCCTCTTAAGGCAAACTTTCTTTTCTCCAGCTTGAAAAACCCAGCCATGTCACTGACCCAGGTCCCCACACTCGGGGGCTTCGAGTCCCTCCACATTAAGAGGATCCGTCTCCGGGCTACCAGGGAGGCAAACGCCAGACCTCGGCCTCTTTCACTCCCTGAACTCCCGGGTCTTCTGACACTCCAAAGATCGCCACCTCTAGACTCGGCATCACTCGCGTACCTAGCACCTTGGACATTGCCTTGGTAATCCCCTGCCAGAACCCTCCAAGCCTCGGGGATGCCCAAAACATGTGGACATGGTTTGCTGGGTTCCCCGCACACCTCGCACATCTATCTCCTACCCCGAAAAACTTGTTCATCCTCGCCGCCATCATGTGTGCCCGGTGTACCACCTTAAACTGTATTAGACTGAGCCTGGCACATGATGAGGAGGAATTAACCCTGCTTAGGGCATCCGCCCACAGACCCGCATCTAACTCTCCACCTAACTCCTCCTCCCACTTGCCCTTCAGTTCCTCCACCGGGGTTTCCTCCGCCTCCAACAACTCCTGATAGACATCTGACACTTTCCCCTCCCCCACCCAGGTACCGGACACTACTCTGTCCTGTATCCCCCGTGGCAGCAGCAGCGGGAAAGCCACCACCTGTTTCCTCAGCAAGTCCCGTACTTGCAAATATCTGAAATCATTCCCCGGTGGCAGCTTGAACTTGTCCTCCAGCACCTTCAGACTGGGGAAAGTCCTGTCTCTGAATAGCTCCGCCCACAGGGAGCTTGTGTATAAATATGCATGTGAGTCACTCAGACCTTTAGTCTACAGTTGCAGATGGAGGGACAGCATCGTACAACAATAAAGCCTCTATTGTACTAGTCTCTCGGCTTTGAGTATAATTGTTAGCGCTACAATTTATTGTTGTACGATTTCCCAGTCACCATGGACATCAGAATCAAGCCTGACCGTCTGCAGCTGGATCCACATTCGCCTCACGCCAGAAAAGACTTTGTTCACTGGCTTGCAGTCTTCGAAGCCTACACTTCTTCAGCGGACCCTCCCCCGACGGAGGCTCAGAAAAAGCAACTCCTGTACTCCAGACTTAGCTCCAGCGTCTTTCCGCTAATTCGAGATGCGCCTGACTGCACCACAGCTATGGAACTGCTCAAGGAGAACTATGCACCATCGGCGAACACCCTGTTTGCGAGGCATCAACTTTCTACTCGCGTCCAGCAGCCGGGTGAGTCGATTGAGGACTTCTGGAGGGCCCTTATACCTCTGGTACGAGACTGCGACTGCCAGGCCCTCACAGCCACGGAACATTCCGATTTACTCATGCGCGATGCCTTTGTTACAGGCATTGCATCGGACCCCATCCGGCAACGACCTCGTGGCCGCAAAGGCCCTGGCGCTTTCCATGACGGCCGCCTCCCATAGTGCGCGAACTTACTCCGCTAGCCACTCGGCCCACCCATCCTACCCCTCATGGACCCCGCAAACGGCCCCCCAGGCCCACCCGTCCTACCCCTCGTGGACCCCGCAAACGGCCCCCCCAGCAGCCGTCCCCGCGCGCTATGCCTGCGCTGCCCGCCGCACCGCACCCCCTGGGGGTCCCCACTGTTACTTCTGCGGTCAGCAGAAGCACCCCCGCCAACGCTGCCCGGCCCGCACCGCGACCTGCAAACCTTGTGGCAAGAAAGGCCACTTTGCAGCGGTGTGTCAGTCCCGGACGGTCGCTGCTATCGCGCCCCCGGTACCCTCGCCTCAGCCGCTCGCTCAATGGGCCCCGCTGTCCGCTTCCCCCGACCCCACGTGCGATCAGTGGGCGCCGCCATCTTTCGCTGCCCCCACCACGTGCGCTCCATGGGCGCCACTATCTTCATCCATCACCGCCATGTGCGTTCCACGGGCGCCGCCATTTTGTTCCGACCCCACAACATGCGCTCCATGGGCTCCCCCATTTTACCCACGGGTACTGCAGATGCCGCCATCTTGTCTCCAGGTGCTGCCATTTTGTCCTCTCCCCAGGACGGGGCCATGGGACACGGGTCGCTACCGCTCCTCATCGGACTCATTCGACTCAACCGCCGATCGACCGCTGCTCGCCTCCGTTATGCTCGACCAGTCCCGCCCTCGCAACCTGGCACCCTCTTCCACATCGGTGCTGGCCAACGGCCACGTGACCTCCTGCCTCATCGACTCCGGGAGCACCGAGAGCTTCGTCCACCCGGACACGGTAAGGCGCTATTCCCTTGCGGTCCATCCCGCCAACAGGCAAATCTCTCTTGCCTCCAGGTCCCACTCTGTCCCGATCCGGGGTTTCTGCCTGGTTAAACTTACTGTACAGGGCGCGGAATTCGACCGTTTCCGTCTGTACATTCTCCCCAACCTCTGCGCGTCACTCTTACTGAGCCTGGATTTCCAGTGCAATCTCCAGAGCCTCACCCTCAAATTCGGCGGACCCCTACCTCCCCTCACCGTTTGCGGCCTCGTGATCCGCATCTAACGAGCCTCCCTCGCTCTTTGCCAATCTGACCACAGATTGCAAGCCCGTCGCCACCAGGAGCAGACGGTACAGCACCCAGGACAAGGCCTTCATTAGGTCCGAAGTCCAGCGGCTGCTTCGGGAGGGTATCATCGAGGCCAGCAACAGCCCTTGGAGAGCCCAGGTGGTAGTGGTTAAGACCAGGGAGAAGCACAGGATGATCGTGGACTACAGCCAGACCATCAACCGGTACACGCAGCTCGACGCGTACTCCCTCCCCCGCATTTCTGAGATGGTCACTCAGATTGCACAGTACCGGGTCTTCTCTACTATTGACCTGAAATCCACCTACCACCAGCTCCCCATCCGTAAATCGGACCGTCCCTACACTGCCTTCGAGGCAGACGGTCGTCTGTACCAATTTCTTAGGGTTCTCTTCGGCGTCACGAATAGAGTCTCGGTATTTCAGCGAGAAATGGACCGAATGGTTGACCGGTACGGACTGCAGGCCACCTTCCCGTACCTCGACAATGTCACCATCTGCGGCCATGACCAGCAGGACCATGATGACAACCTTTATAAATTCCTCCACACTGCATCTCTCCTTAATCTCACGTACAACAAGGAGAAATGTGTGTTCCGCACAGACCGCTTAGCCATCCTTGGCTACGTAGTCCAAAACGGACTACTGGGGCCCGATCCCGACCGCATGCGCCCCTTCATGGAGCTCCCAATCCCCCACTGCCCCAAGGCCCTCAAACGCTGCCTTGGGATTTTTTCTTATTACGCCCAATGGGTCCCACAATACACGGACAAGGCCCGCCCACTTATCCAGTCCACACATTTTCCCCTCTCGGCCGAGGCACAACAGGCCTTCGCCCACATTCGATCTGACATAGCCAGGGCGGGGATGCATGCAGTAGACGAGACACTGCCTTTCCAAGTAGAAAGCGACGCTTCAGATGTCGCACTTGCCGCCACGCTGAATCAGGTAGGCAGACCCGTGGCATTCTTTTCACGCACCCTCCACGCCTCCGAAATTCGGCATTCCTCTGTTGAAAAGGAGGCCCAGGCAATCGTTGAAGCGGTGCGGCACTGGAGGCATTACCTGGCCGGCAGGACATTCACTCTCCTTACTGACCAACGGTCGGTAGCCTTCATGTTCAACAACACGCAGCGGGGCAAGATCAAGAATGACAAAATCTTGCGGTGGAGAATCGAGCTCTCCACCTTTAACTACGAGATCTTGTATCGCCCCGGCAAGCTCAACGAGCCCCCAGACGCCCTCTCCCGAGGTACATGTGCCAGCGCACCAGTGAACCAGCTCCATGCCTTGCACGAGAGCCTTTGCCATCTGGGGGTCACTCGCTTGTACCATCTGATCAAAGCCCGCAATCTGCCCTACTCCGTCGAGGAAGTATGGACAGTCACCAGAGACTGCCAGATCTGTGCCGAGTGCAAGCCGCACTTCTACCGGCCAGATCGCGCGTGCCTGGTGAAAGCGTCCCGCCCCTTTGAACGCCTCAGCGTGGACTTCAAAGGGTCCCTTCCCTCCACCGACCGCAACACCTACATCCTTAGTGTGGTCGATGAATTTTCTAGGTTCCCATTCGCCATCCCATGCCCGGATATGATGTCGGCCACCGTCATCAAGGCCCTGGATTCCATTTTCGCCCTGTTCGGTTTCCCCGACTACATCCACAGTGACAGAGGATCCTCGTTCATGAGTGATGAGCTGCGTCATTTCCTGCTCAGCAGGGGTATCGCCTCCAGCAGGACGACCAGCTACAACCCCCGGGGAAACGGGCAGGTGGAGAGGGAGAACGGGACGGTATGGAGGGCCGTCCAGCTGGCCCTACGGCCCAGGAACCTCCCAGCCGCTCACTGGCAGCAGGTCCTCCCTGACGCGCTCCATTCCATTCGGTCGCTACTGTGCACCGCAACTAACAGTACACCCCATGAACGTGTTTTTGCCTTCCCTAGGAAGTCCACATCCGGGGTGTCGCTCCCGACATGGCTCACAACTCTGGGCCCGGTCCTTCTCCGTAGGCATGTACGGCACCACAAGGCGGAACCCCTGGTGGACAAAGTACGCCTCCTCCACGCCAACCCTCAGTATGCCTACGTGGAGTTCCCCGCCGGCCGCCAGGACACAGTCTCGCTCCGGGACCTGGCTCCCTCAGGTGCCGATCCCATGCCCACGCCCCTTTCTCCCCCCGCGCCAACCCCGGCGCCCCCCTATTCATCCCCACCAGGTCCATCCCTCATCTCCCTGCCCACCCTGGAGGACACGGAAGATTTTGGCTCACTCTCGGAGTCATCCCGCCAGCAGCCAGCACCAACACCGCCAACACCTGCACCATCGTTGCCATCACCGCCTGTGCCGACGTCACCACCACAGCTACGCCAATCACAGCGGAACGTTCGACCACCGACTCGGCTCAACCTGTAACCTGCTAACCGGATGGACTCTTGATTTTCCTTGTTTGGACCCTCTTGTAAATAGCATCCTTTATATTAGAGTTACATGTCACCCCCACTGGACTCATTTTTTTTTACAGGGAGTGAATGTGGTGATATAACCACTGTAGATATGTGTACTGCAGTAGGGGGATGTATGCCTGTACCTGTAATACAGGTTCCTCCGGTAAGCCCCTGCCGGCTAGCTCCACCCACAGGGAGCTTGTGTATAAATATGCATGTGAGTCACTCAGACCTTTAGTCTACAGTTGCAGATGGAGGGACAGCATCGTACGACAATAAAGCCTCTATTGTACTAGTCTCTCGGCTTTGAGTATAATTGTTAGCGCTACACCCTGCCAATCCCTTGACGCTCTCAGTGCCATGGCCAATGGCTCTATAGCCAGAGCGGACAGCAACGGGGAGAGGGGGCACCCATGCCTCGTCCCTCGGTGTAGCTTAAAGTACCCTGACCTAAGCCGGTACGTGCACACGCTTGCTACCGGCGCCTGGTAGAGCAATCGCACCCAGTCAATAAAGCCCTCACCAAACCCAAACCTTCCCAGCGTCTCCCATAGATACTCCCACTCCACCCAATCAAAAGCCTTCTCCGTGTCCTTTGCAACCATCACCTCCGCCTCCTCTCCTTCTGAGGGCATCATAATTACATTGAAAAGCCTCCGGACGTTAGCATTGAGCTGTCTGCCCTTAACAAATCCTCCCCTATCACCCCCGGGACACAGTTTTCTATTCTGGTGGCCAAAATCTTAGCCAGCAGCTTGGCATCTAGGTTCAATAGCGATATCGGCCTATTTGACCCACATTGCTCCGGGTCCTTCTCTCGTTTAAGAATGAGTGAAATCGAGGCCTGCGACATTGTTGGGAGGAGGATCCCTCTCTCTCTAGCCTCATTAAAGGTCCTCATCAGCAACGGGCACAACACCTCTGAGAACTTCTTGTAAAATTCTACTGGGTAACCGTCCAGTCCCGGGGCCTTGCCCGCCTGCATGCCCTCCAGTCCGTTAACAATTTCCTCTGCCTCAATTGGGGCCCCCAGCCCCTCCACCAGGTCCTCCTCCACCCTCGGAAACCTCAACTGATCTAGGAATTGCCTCGTCCCTTCTGCTCCAGCCGGGGGTTCCGACTCATAAAATTTGCTATAAAATTCTTTCAAAACGTCGTTCACCTCCCCTTGGTCCAAGACCATGTAACCCTCCCTATTCCTTATTCTCCCAATCTCCCTGGCCGCCTCTATATTCCTAAACTGGTGCGCCAACATCCTGCTTGCCTTTTCCCCATATTCGTAGACCGCCCCCTTGCCTTCCTCAACTGCTCCACCGCCCTCCCTGTGGTCAACAACTCAAACTCTGCCTGTAGCTTCCGGCCCCCCCTCAGGAGCCCAGCGTCCAGGGCCTCCGCATATCTCCTATCCACTCGAAGTATATCCTGCACTAATCACTCCCTCTCTGCTTGTTCCACCTTTTCTCTGTGGGAATTAGTTCCCCTCTTGCCTTCAGAGCCTCCCAAACCGTCGCTGCTGATACCTCTCTCGTATCATTTGTTTCCAGGTAATTCAGGATGGACTTATTCACCCGCCCGCAACCCCACATCTAAACTCCACAACGGGCGCTGTCCTCTCTCCTCACTCAACTGCAAATCCACCCAATGCGGGGCATGATCAGAGACTGCAATTGCCGAATATTCCGTCCCTGCCACCTTCGGAATTAGCGCCCTGCTTAGAACAAAAAAATCAATACGGGAGTAAACTTTATGGACATGAGAAAAAAACAAAAACTCCTTCGCCCTCGGCCGCTCGAATCTCCACGGGTTTACACCCCCATCTGCTCCATGAAACCCCTCAACTCCTTTTCCATGGCAGGCCTCCTTCCAGTCCTGGATTTTGACCGGTCCAGATCGGGATCAATGACCGTGTTAAAGTTCTCCCCCCCTCCATGATCAGGCCGTGAGACTCCAAGTCCGGGATCCTGCCTAACACTTGCCTCATAAATCCCACATCGTCCCAGTTCGGAGCGTATACGTTCACAAGCACCACCCGTACACCCTCCAGCTTCCCACTCACCATTATATATCTACCCCCCTTACCAGCCACAATTCTCCCAGCCTCAAACGCCACCCGCCTACTGATCAATATCGCTACCCCGCTGGTCTTTGTGTCCAGCCCCGAGTGGAACACCTGACCAACCCACTCCTTTCTCAATCTCTTCTGGTCAATGATCTTTAGATGTCGAGGTGGGGGTGGCCATGGATGCAGAAAAGGCCTTTGATCGGATGGAGTAGAAATATCTGTGGGAGATTCTGGGAAGGTTTGGGTTCGAGCAAGGATTTGTGGATTGGGTCCACTTGTTATATCAAGCACCGGTGACAAATGTAAGGATGAATTGGGTGCGATCGGAATATTTTAGCCTGTGTCAGGGAACGAGACAGGGATGCCCACTCTCCCCACTACTGTTTGCCCTGACCATAGAGCCTTTGGCAATGGGGCTGCGAACATCGAACATTTGGCGAGGGATAGTGAGAGGTGGGGTGGAACACAGGGTCTCACTATATGCGAGCGATTTGCTCTTTTGCATAACAAACCCATTGGGGGGGTTTGCAGGAATCCTGGGGATATTGGAGGAATTTGGCCAGTTCTCAGGTTACAAACTGAATTTGGACAAGAGCGAGGTTTTCGCGATCCAGGCAAGGGCACAGGAGAGGAGACTGAGGGAGATGCCATTCAAGGTGGTGGGAGGGAGTTTTAGGTACCTGGGTATTCAAGTGGCAAGGGATTGGGGTCAACTTCACAAATAAAATTTGGGCATGCTGATGGAGCCGATGAAAGGGGACATCTGAAGGTGGGATGTGCTCCCGCTGTCATTGGCGGGGAGGGTACGGACTGTGAAAATGACAGTCCTCCCGAGATTGCTGTTCATTTTTCAGTGTCTCCCAATTTACATCCCCAAGGCATTTGTTAGGAAGATGAATGAGGCGATCTCAGGTTTTAGATGGGTCGGGAAAGCCCTGCAGATGAAGAATATCCTACTTGAGCGGGGGCGTGGGGAGGTGGGGGGGGGGGGGGGGGGGGGAGGGCGGGGGGCGTTGGCCCATCCGAACTTTATTAACTATTACTAGGCGGCTAATATATTGATGGTTAGGAAGTGGGTAATGGGGGAAGGGTTGTGGTGGGAACGAATAGAGGCAGCATCTTGTACTCCACAAGCCCAGTGGTAGGGGCAGCCCTGAGAGTGTGGGGACAATGGAGGCAGCACATGGGACTGGAGGGGGCTTCGGTGTGGTCATCGATCTGTGACAACCACCGTTTCGCTCCGGGAGGGTTGGATGGGGGCTTCAGGAGGTGGCAGCGGGCAGGGATCGAGAGATTTGGAGATCTTTTCATTGAGGAGCGTTTCTCGAGTTTGGAGAAGCTAGAGGAGGAGTTTGATTTACCAGGGGGAATGGCTTCCGGTACTTAGAAGTGCGGGATTTTGTCCATAAGCAGATCCTGAGCTTCCCTCGCCTCCCACTAAGGGGGCTATAGGATAAGGTGATGTCAAAGACAGGGGGCGCAATTCTCCGCACTCACGACGGTGCGGAGAATAGCGGGGGTCGTAATTTTTAAGGCCACGCTAGTCCAACGCCCTCCCGCTATTCTCCCCCCCCCCACACCCGACTCCCGACACGAATCGCTGCCGCCATTTTTTTACGGCGAGCAGCGATTCACAGCTGGCCGATGGGCCGAATTCCAAGCCCTTTACGGCCGTTTTTACGAACGGCAAACACACCTGATCGGTGGGCACCGATCGCGGGCAGCGGGTCCGATTCCCGCACACTCTTTGTCCTTCCGTCGCCCCGCTGTATCACTTCGCGGGGCGGCTGAGGGGCATCCCGGCCCGCGCATGCGCGGGTTTCGCGCAAATGCGCGATGACGTCATCCGCGCATGCGCGGGTTGGAGTCTTCCAATCCGCGCATGCGCGGCTGATGTCATGTGACGCATCAGCCGTCGCAAACTCTGGCAAGCGGGCTTAACGAAATTCGTTAAGCCCGCGATGCCGGAGTTCACGGCCGCGGCATGCTAGCCCCAACCGGGGACCAGAATCAGTTCCCGGTCGGGGAGGGGGAGGCTGGCGTCAAACCCGCCCGGTTTTGACGCCAGCCTTACGATTTCTCCCTGTCTGGGAGAATCGCGCCCAGGGTTTGGGGAGGGGAGGGTCTCGGAAATATCTAAGGAACTGATGGAGTGGGAAGAGGCTCCAATAGGACAGGTGAAGTGGGAGGAAGAGCTGGGAGGGGAGCTGAAAGATGAGTTATGGGAGGAGGCCCTGCGGAGAGGAAACACGTCCTTGTAGTGCGGCAGGCTCAGCCTGATCCAGTTCAAGGTGGTCCACAGGGCTCATATGACTGTGGCCAAGATGAGCAGGTTTTTTGAGGAGGTGGAGGATAGGTGTGGGCAGTGTGGGGGAGGTCCTGCGAATCTTGTGCATATGTTTTGGACGTGTCCGAGGCTGAGGGGATTTTGGCAGGGATTTTCAGATGTCATGTCAAAGGCCCTGGAAGGGAGGGTGACTCCGAGTTCAGAGGTGGCAATATTTGGAGTGTCGGAAAATCCGGGAGCCGGGGGGGGGGGGGGGGCGGGGGGGGGGGGGGGGGGGGGGGGGGGCGAGGCCGGCGTTTTGGCCTTTGCCTCCCTGGTGGCCAGGAGACGGATTCTGCTGGGACGGAGGGACTCGTAGCCTCCAAAGTCAGTTGTTTGGGTCAGCGGCATGGCAGGGTTTCTTAGGTTGGAGAAAATTAAGTTTGCCTTAAGGGGTTCATTACAGGGTTTGACTCAGAGGTGGCAGCTGTTCATCAACTTCTTAAAGGCAATTGACCCTCAGCAGGGGCGTGGGGGATGGGGAGGGGGGAAAGGGGAGGCATGGAAGTGACGAATAAAGGTATGAAATCTAATGAAGGGAGAATCGTGAGATGGGGTAGTTACACGGACCATGACAGTTGGGATTTATACTTGGGGAGCGATGGGTATTTCATTGTGGGATTTTTTTCTGTTTGTTGGATATCTTTGTTTAAAATGTTAAAATTATAAATGCCTCAATAAAATATTTTCTTTAAAAAAAGATGTTTTACTGTCATTGTCTAGGGCATTTATGAGGCCACATCTGGAGTATCGTGTGTAGTTTTGGTGTCCTTATCTGAGGAAGGATGTTCTTGCTCTGGAGGGAGTGCAGTGAAGGCTTATCAGGGTGATCCCTGGGATGGAGGACTTTCATTGGAGTATTTTCATTTGAGTTTAGAAGAGTGAGAGGGGATCTCATACAAATTTACAAAATAGGATTAAACAGGGTAGATTCAGAAAGAATGTTCCTGATGATGGGGAATCTAGAACTAGAGGTCATAGTTTGAGAATAAGGGGTAAAACTTTTAGAACTGAGGTGAGGAGCAATTTCTTCACCCAGAGAATGGTGAATCTGTGGAATTCGCTACAACAGAAAGCAGTTGAGACCAAAACATTGTGTAATTTAGTTCTTGGGACCAAAGGGATCAGGGATATGGGGGGGAGGGGGGGGGGGGGGGGGGGGGGTGAATGGCGGGATTAAGGTATTAAACTTGATGTTCAGCCATGATCATAATCAATGGCAGAGCAGGCCGAATGGCGTCCTCTTCTACTTTCTAAGTTTCTATGTCTCTGTGGGGGCCGCTTATCTAGGGGGTCTCTGGGAGTAGCTCCATATCTCGGGGTGTCTCCCATTTTAGGGAGACTCTGGGGGAGGGTGATCTGGTAGCGGAGGGGTGGGCAGGTTGTGCATCGTGAGGGGAAAGGGTGGACATCCAGTGGACATTTGGGGCAACTCCATTAAGGGAGTTAGCACACGACGAGGTCCATCATAGCAGGACCATGCTGTTCTCATGCCCACGTGATTCCCGGCCCAGAGGACAGGAGAATCACGAGAGCCCAAGACTCTGCTGCCACGTCGACTAAGTGGATGCAAATGGGCCATTAGGACCTATTTGTATCCATTAGCATCCTCCTGCTGGCAGGCGGACGCGAAACCCGCTCCCACTTCTAGCGGGGTGCTGGAATATAGTAGTTATATCAGCGCCTGCTGCGAACCTGCATTTCAGCCACCAGCTCTATTTGCTCCTGATCGTGATCCACATTGCCGGCATCGCGAGGCGGAGAATCCAGGGGCGGGATTCTCTGACCCCCCGGGGCTGGCGTCAATCCTGCCCCCACCGTGTCCCGAATTCTCCGCCCCCCGACATTCGGCGGGGACGGGAATTGAGCCTCGCCGGTCGGCGGTCCCCCCCGCGGTGATTCTCCGACCCGCGATGGGCCGAAGTCCTGCCGCTGACAGGCCTTTCCCGCCGGCGTGGTTTAAACCACCTCTGGTACCGGCCTTTGGCGGCGTGGGTGGGCCCCGGAGTCCTGCCGGGGGGGGGCAATCTGACCCCGGGGGGTGCCCCCACGAAGGCCTGGCCCACAGTCGGGACCCACCGATCGGCGGGCGGGCCTATGCCGTGGGGGCACTCTTTTTCTACCGCCCCGCCATGGCCTTCACCATCGCGGGGGGGAAAGAGACCCCCTCCCCTGCGCTGTATGACGTCAGCAGCCGCTGACGCACCGGCGCATGCGCAGACTTCCGCCGGCCAGCGAAGCCTTTCGGCCCCGGCTGGCGGGGCGCCAAAGGCCGCTCGCGCCGGCCGGCGGAGCGGCAGCCACTCCGGCGCGGGCCTAGCCGCGAAAGGTGCGGAGAATTCCGCACCTTTGGGGAGGCCCGACACCGGAGTGGTTCACGCCACTCCGTCCCGCCGGGTAGGGGGGAATCCCGGCCCAGGCCTTTATCTCAGCATGGGTCCTGAGGTGTTCCCATGGTGGATACTGGGTGAGTTAGCATGATAGATATAAAGGCAAAAGGTGATGAGAGGGTATTAGTTGGCATGAGTAAGCACTAAGTTGGTATACAGGCGATAAAGTGCCATGGAAGGTTCGTAAAAAGTCATAGGTTGACATGGGGGTATGAGGAGCCAAGGCAAGTGAGTAGATGGGCATTGGTTGGCATGGATGGTATGAGGGATGATGGGGTGGATATAGGGACATAGGTTGGCATGGATGGTATGAGGCACCATAGAGGTGTAGCCACCTGGGGTGGCCACGTCCCGATTCTAAAATGGACATTCGCAAAGAGTACAGGGAAAATTGGACAGTACTAGGAAAACAAGCAGGTGCAAGGTTTGCCTGTGGATTGGAACTTGCAGATCCCAGACAGAACTGATACTACAAGCCATTGGCATAGTAATGAGCTATCTCCAGGGACAAAAGAGAAACATTTAAGCAATCGGTACCAGGGCAGACTCCCCGGCGCCAGTGGAGACTAAAACAAAGGCAGGACAACGGTTACCTAGGGCCTACACAGCAATCGAGGAACGACCCCTTTATTGGAGAGAATCAATACAAATGATTGGGACATGATCCAATTAATTGGGACCAAGTTCAGGAACCACCCAGAAGGGCGCAAAACCCTTTGGGGTATAAAGAGGAATCCCCAAAGACAGCTCTTCCTCTTCTTCGTCACCTTCACCTTGGCATTTGGCTCTCAGCGACGAGAGGCCGCCAAGCACCAGCCAAGTAAGTCTAAGGTCAACGCACGCTACGAGATAGACTCCTAGCTACTATTCCGTACCAGTTCGAAGCCAGCAATATCAGAACCGGACAACGGCCATTGTTCCTCTGACTGAGTGGGTGCCCGAAGCTAAGTATAGGCTTTTAGTAGCAGTTGTAGTTTAGCGAGTAGAGTTTGTGCATGAGTAATAATTGACTGTGTGTGTAAATAAATGTGCATCGATTTCAAACTTACTAACTGGTGTATCGAGTCATTGATCATTATTCGGTTTTGAACCTTTGGGTGGTATCTGAAAGATACCTGGCGACTCTTGAGCAAAGGTAATTAAAACAGAGCAAATTAAGGAAAGCATAACGAGCAACAGAGGGTGGGAAGAGGGCATGAGGTGGCAGAGTTTGTATGGATAGGGCATGGGGAGTGTGTGAGTTGGGTCAGAGGGGTGAGAGCTGATTTTTGATTTTTTTTTGCTTTTTAGGAAAAATCTTGGACACAGTGCCGGAGCACAGACTCCGACCGTCCGCCCTCCATGCCTCTGCACCTTGCAGCCTCCACACTCATTGCGGAAGTGATAGGTCCGAATCCCAGAGAACACCATCACCCCAGAACGAAAATCCAACCATATGGGCTCATTCTCCTGGGTCACGTTTGCGAAGTGAAAGTCTTGGCCTCAATGCCTTGAGCAAATGTCATACAGAGAAATAAATGCCAATATCAACTTTCTCTCTGGGTAGTAAACAACATTGATTATTTCAATCTGCTCTCTCTCTCTACAAACTGTAATCGGAAACGTACAATTTTAATAGGGCTGTTGTCAGTTCACCCATCCATTGTAACCTCGATGATTCATTATGGTGATCAGAGACATTTTAGTTTTCCTAATTAATCTGTTGGTCATTGACTTTTTTGTATCTGATATAGGCTACGCTCTTATCTGAAGGACCTTTGGAACCTCATTCATCACTCATCGCTAACAAAGCAATACCCTCCGTCATGTCTTAGCCTTTTCCAGCTAATGGTCCTCCAAACACTGAAACATTCTAGGAATGAGATAATTGACTACTTTATTATTGCAAATCCATAAACCAAAAGAAGCCATCGCCATCGAGGTTGGGAATATTTTAGAATCCTCCTCCTCCAGTGAGTTGTTTAATTGTCCAACTATCGGAGCTTGTATGTCTTCTCTTTTTGCTAAGTACAAATGTTTGACTCACAAGCTGTCACAAGTCAAGACAGCCTCCCACACTGTTTTATGTATTTCAATGTAAGCTCAAGGATCAACACTCTGTCCTTTGATAGAGCACTTTACAGCCTTCCCAACCCAACATTGAGTTCAATTATTTTCGATTGTAACTGTTTTCAGGCCCTATCCAATTTTTCTCTCCATGCTCCTGAAGCTTGGATGGAAGGCTGTCACACAGCTGTGCTGTTCATTCCAGGAAGACCTGCAATTCACGGCACCCATGCAGTGTTAACACATTCTGAGCACCTGCAAACTACAAAAAAGTTCAGTTAAAAAAAATAAGTGACTTGAAGTCAGGAGGAACAGCAGTGCTTTTCCTGCTCCACACCATACATAAGGACCACTGACGGATTCTGAATGCCACTCCCCTTCCTCCTCAATCCCGACCTTCCGTTATTCCGTACACTTCTGGGGCCATATGTATGTCTGTTGGTTTCCTGGCAGAAAACTGGAAAGGAACTAGAAACTGGAATGGCGCGGCACGGTAGCACAGTGGTTAGCACTGCTGCCTCACAGCGGCAGGATCGGGTTTGATTCCGACCTCGGGTGACTGTCTGTGTGGAGTTTGCACGTTCTCCCTGTGTGTGCATGGGTTTCTTCCGGGTGCTCCGGTTTCCTCCCACAGTCCAAAGACATGCAGGATGTGTGCATTGGCTATGCAAAATTGCCCCTTAGGGTGGGGTTGCAGGAATAGGGTAGAGGATTGGCCTAGGTAGTGTGGTCGTTCAAAACTCGATGGGCCGAATGGCCTCCTTCTGCACTGCTTAGATTCTATGATTCTATTCTATGATTCTATGAAAATCAGTTAGAATCCTCTATAAATAAATAAATAAATAAATCTTTATTTTTATCAGTCTGAATAATTGGAGCAGAATTGAGCAGAATCATATTAGTCATACAAAGAAATGCCAAGATTTAGATGTAACAGCACAATATTAGGAGAAATAAACTTGCTTAACCCCATAAAATGAACAGGACAGCCATTGTCAGTTATTTTACTTTGCAGCAGAACATGAAAGAGATACAAGCTTGGGAGTTCAGAGAGGATAGGAGGCATACTCTCACAGAGCAAAGTATCCCAGGGACCATTTGTATTACAAGCCGTTTACCCCAGGATAATACTAGACCACCATGTGCTGAATTTCAGGCTCAACATTGACACCGTGACTGATGTCTGATGTGAAAACTGTAGAATCCAACGGAAGAGATGCAAGGACGCACGGTAGAATAGGAATGAACAAAGGCTTATTACAGTATACACAAAATCTCAAAGATACCACTCCTCTCCCTGAAGGGTCACCCTCCCTGACCTGCACCAAGGTCAGGGTTTTTATACTGAGATGTTCCCCCTTGTTAAGGGGAAACCCCACCCCCAATTACTGGGGGAGTTCGTGCTCTTGAGGTGAAAGGGGAGAATCGTATAGAGCACAGTTCTTGTCCCCCAAGGGGTCATAACAAAAATCTAACTGGTAGAGTGGACCATTGTCAGATGCTGAAAGAATCAACACCTGGAAATAGCCCTAGTGGCCTTATCCATACCAGCCTAACCAACACAGAAACATGTGCCCTGCAGTAACCATCGCACAATGGTGAACAAAAATTCTTGCTTCTGCCAGATGTCCACTATCCAGTCGGGTGGCGCTGCCATAAACTCAGGACAGATGTGGCATCACAAAGATGGGCAGTCATAAATCATTATGGGCCATCAGTAGCAGCAGAACTATACACAACCACAAACTGTAACCATGTTGACCACCACAGGTTATATCATGAAACCAGGAGATCCACTCTGAAAGCCGGCTCAATGTAAAGTACACGAAATACAGAACCAGGCAAATCTTCGATTGAGGTGCCAACCTATTAAAGTACATAGCTACCTAAATGCTAAGCACCAAAGCTGTAGCTAGAGATAGAGCTACCCATTACCATTGGACCAGAGTGATACTTGAACACATCTGGTCAAGAATAGCGAAGATCAACCAGGAGCGAACAAAGAGGCACAATGAGCATTTCCATTCTTGGCCATGGTGGAGCTCAGCACATGAACATAAGGCATAACATGAAGCATCTGCAGTGAAAGATGCTGAGTTGGTGACCTTATTTGACATCCTCCTGAGGTCCCAATCATCATACATGGCTTCCTAGGCCCAATAACATTCAGTTCCTTCATCACAGGTTGTCCTTCAATCATAAAGTCAAAATTGGGGATATTTGCTAATGATTACATAATGCTCAGTACCATATTCCATCCCACTGAAGAGGAAGCACCGTGGCCACATACAGCAAATACTGGACAATATCCAGGCTTGCACTGACAAGTGGAAAGTAAGATTTACATCACACATTGCCAGACGATGACCACCTCCAACATGAAAGAATCTAACCATTTCAACTTGACATTCAATGGCATTGCCATCGCTGAAGTCCATCGCTATCAACAACCTAGGGGGTCATCATTGACCAGAAATTTTTCTCAACCAACCACATAAATACTGTGGCTACAAGAGCAACACAAATGTTAGGAATTCTGTAGTGAGCAACCTCACCCCAATACTCTCCATAACCTGTCCAGTATTTACAAGACACAAGTCAGGAGTGTGATGTACTCATCCAGGCAAATGTGTTCCATCTCCAGCAACACCCATGAAGCTCAACACTATCCAAGGCAAATCAACCCACTTGATCTCCAACACATCCATAAATTTCCACATTCACTCCTTCCATCACAGGCTGACAGTCGCAGCAGTGTGTGATATCTACGTGAGGAATATAGGATATAACAGCAGGAGTAGGCCATTCAGCCCTTCGGGCCTGCTCCGCCATTCAAGAAGATTATGTTGATCTGATAGCAGTCTCAACCCCACTTTCCTGTCTGTCACCCATAATCCTTGACCCCCTTTCCATCAAAAATCTGTCTTGGATAAATTCAATGAGCTAGCTGCCAACCCTTTTTAGGGGAAGAGAATTCCACCCACTAACAATCCTCTGGAAGTAAAGAATTCTCCTCATCTCCATCATAAAATGGAGATCCCTTATTCTTAAACTGTGCCCCTATAGTTCTAGAATCCTCCACAAGTGGAAACATCCTCCGCCGGGCATCTACCCTACCAAATCCACCCACAGGGCGGAATTCTCCGCTTCCGCGCGGAATTGGGAAGGCCGTCGTGAGACTCGGCCGAGTCTCACGACGGCCTCGGAGGCCGCTCCTCGCACCTTATTCAGCCCCACCCGGGGGGCTAGGAGCGGCGCTCCATAACTCTTGGCCGCTGAGCCTTGACGCTTGCGTCAAAGCGGCGCGCCGAGAATGACGCGAAGGCGCCGCCAAAGTGTGTCAGCCGTGCATGCGCAGGTTGGCCGGCTCCAACCCGCGCATGCGCGGCTGACGTTACGACGGCTGATGGCTCCAACCCGCGCATGCGCGGTTGCCGTCTTCCCCTCCGCTGCCCCGCAAGATGTGGAAAGAATGGAAAGAGTGCGTCGCTTTGAGAGCACGGCTGTGCACTCCCCTCTCTGCCCCCCACAAGCTTCAAACGAGCATTTGCCGCCCATGTTCAGGACGGCAGCGACCAGGTGTGGTTGCCGCCGTCGGGAACGGCAGGCCGCTCGGCCCATCCGGGCCAGAGACTCGCCGGTTGCCATGAAAAACGGCGACCGGCGATTCTTCCGAGTGGGGGGTAGAAGAATTGCGGGGGGAGGGGGGGGCGGGGGGGGGGCGTGTCGTGAGTCGCCCGCCCCTCCCGTGATTCTCCCACCCGGCTTGGGGAGCGGAGCATCGCGCCAACAGTCTTTTTCTAAAATATATTTTAAAATAAATTTAGAGTACCCAATTCATTTTTTACAATGAAGGGGCAATTTAGCGTGTTTACCGACACTGCACATCTTTGTTGCGGGGGCAAAACCAACGCAACACGGGGAGAATGTGCAAACTCCACAGGGACAGTGACCCAGAGCCGGGGTCGAACCTGGGACCTTGGCGCCTTGAGACAACAGTGCTAACCACTGAGCCACCATGCTGCCCCGCTCACAATCTTAAACGTTTCAATTGGATCACCTCATTATTTTAAAGATGCAAGACGCACTGCATCAATTCACCGAAGCTGCTTCGACCTCCCAACCCACAAAACCGACCATTTTGAGCAAGGGCAACAGCACGGTGGGTGTACCTACACCAAATGGACTGCAGTGGTTACAGAAGGTAGCACACAAGCACCTTCTCATTGACAATTAGGGGTGGGCAATAAATGCTGGCCTTGCCATGTTATGAAAAGAAAAGATACCAGTTCTGGCCAGTTAATGTTACTCCACGAGAAATGTCTGTGTGCACTGAATTCAGCAAGATCTGTGAGCCCGAACAACATCCTAATAATAATAATAATCTTTATTATTTTCATAAGTAGGCTTACATTAACACTGCAATGAAGTTACTGTGAAAAGCTGCTAGTCGCCACAATCCGGCACCTGTTCAGGTACACAGAGGGAGTGTTCAGATTGTCTAGTTCACCTAACAAGCACATCTTTCGGGATTTGTGGGAGGAAACTGGAGCATCCGGAGGAAACCCACGCAGACACGGGGAGAACGTATAAACTCCGCACAGACAGTGACCCTGCCAGGAATCGAACCTGGGACCCTGGTGATGTGAAGCAACAGTGCTAACAAAGCTTAAAAGCAAAATAGTGCGAATACTGGAAATCTGAAATAAAAACAGAAAATGTTGGAAAAACGCAGCAGATCTGGAAGCATCAGTGGAGAAAAATATAGAGTCAGCGTTTCGAGTCAGAATGACTCGAGTAAAATGATGAAGAGGAGTTATACGGACTTGAAACGTTGGGCAAAATTCTCCCAAACCTGGCCGGGTTTGGTAGCGGTTGGGAGCGGAGAATCTTGCGGGAGTCAAAAAAGTCGGAAACCTGCTGGTATAAAATCATGTAGCAATTTTCCTAATGGCAGGTTAATGGCAGGCCTGTCATCCTGCTGGCAGGTGGCGTGAACACTATTTGCATTCATTTGAATCTCATAAATACTCATTAAAATAGCTGCCCTCCGGCATCCTGTCAAGCCTTCCAATCATACATCATGGCAGCAGGAAATCACATCGGCATCACACCCAATTGATAAAGAGCAGCATGCACAAGGCAGTCCGCAGTTCACCAGAGACTTTGAGGTGAGTACAACCAACACTACTTGCCATAGTGCTGCACTGTTCCTGATGCTCTGTGTTGCCCGTTTTCGATCTCAACAGCGTCGCCAATGCTGTTGATAAGATTAATGATAATGTTGGTGAACCACAAGCCTTCCCTTATATCGATCAAATGACCACACAACCAGTTAGTTAGTTCAAAAAATGGTTTATTTACATACACAAGGGTTACCTCAACATGCAAACACAATATCTACTACGAGTTAAACTACACGTATCAGCTACAATAACCTATACTTAACTTCAGGGCGACCGGCACTGTGCAAATGGATAAAGCCTTTATCTGGATTTCACTTTGCTGGTTCGAAGAAAGTGGCTTTGTCTCTGCTGGGCTCATCCATCAGGTAGCGATTGTTGGTCTTGAACTTGGCTGGCTGTTCCTGCTACAATTGATTTGGCACAGGCCGGATCCAAAAGAGACAGAACACATGGCTGTGTCCTCTTTTATCCTTCTGGGGTTTTGCGCTCTTTGGGGCAGTCCTTAACCTTGGACCCAATAGTTCGATTGCCTTCGATTTCGGCCAATAAAAGGTCAGGTGCCTTGGTGGCTGGGCGGGTCCTTAGCAGTCATTGACCTTGGCAGTTGGGCTTTCTGAGTAAAGGGAGTGGCGGCGATAAGTCTGTGGCTGTACCAGTTGCTTGATTGAAGTTCTATTGTCCTGGTAAAATGGGCCATTAAAATGCAAACGAACGGGGGGTTTCGATTAGATCTGGTTACCTGTGTATCAGATACACATAGGCTTTGTATCTGTCTGAGTCCTGGGTTGGTCATAATTCCCATGGTCCTTTGCAGGTGGCCATCTTAGATGGCCACAACTGAACACCACCCTGCTGGGGCAGACTGATTCCTGCCCTCCATCTCC
Source organism: Scyliorhinus canicula (assembly GCF_902713615.1). Taxonomy (NCBI): domain Eukaryota; kingdom Metazoa; phylum Chordata; class Chondrichthyes; order Carcharhiniformes; family Scyliorhinidae; genus Scyliorhinus; species Scyliorhinus canicula. The sequence goes on from NC_052155.1 coordinate 120,378,052, forward strand.
ATGCCTAGCTGGTCTTCATGGAGAGCGCCAGGCTGCTGGACCCATGGACCCACCTGAGTCACTGTCCTGAATCAGTACTGCACTTGGGGTTGGGGACTACAGGGGTCTCCCTCCGACGCACCAGTGTCTATTTGGACAGCGTTATGCTATGGGATTCATGCAGTGATGCAACCAAGGTTTGAAATTTAACCAGGGGTGGAGTGTGAAGTGAGGCTGGTGAGGGGCGGGGGTGGTATGATGAAGACAAGCAAAGACTGGGGGGATGTGGAAGAAGGGCTGTGGAAGGTGGGGTGTGGGAGGAAGCAAACACTAAGGAGTGACATGGAAAGAGGGCTATACAAGGAAGGGGTGGAGGAATGTGAGGATTCACAATGGCAGAAAGAGAGACAAGGAGGTGGGTGAAGAAGTGAAACAATAGAAGGCAGAGGAAAGGCCAAGAAAAAGGGAAGCTGAACTCCGACAAGGCTGCATGAAAAATAGATAAACAAGGGGGTCAAATGGATCGCACATGTATTACTGGAAGGGGATGCACGCAGGCTGTAGATTATGGGGTGAGGACCTGTTAATGTGGCACATTAGGAAAGTATTGCACAAATAGTCAACAGGTCGAGACAGCGATCCATTTGTGAAGGTCACTGTTGTCCACAGTCCTCTTTGGAAATGAAAACTATGTCAAGGTTCCTGTTTAAGTTGAGGGGTTGGTGGACAGGGGTCACAGAGTTCAGACATACCTGCTGCAAAATGGAAAGGAGTCACAAATGACAGGCAGTTCAGGGGCTATGTATGTGGACCTCACAATCAGAAATCAGAAGTGTGGAAGGCCGCTAAGCTGGGCTCTGGGGCACATTCCTGGAACACATACTCACTTGCTGATGCCGCTACAGTGGACAAGGTCCAGGTAAATTAAACAAAATGCCCACCCCATTGCCCTGGAAGTAACAGCACGCCAGATTTCTAAAGGTATAGGCATAACTAAATAGCCTCCCATCATAATTGGAATAGCTACATAGTGTAAGTTATGTCATCCAATCAGTGAAGCGGATTCAAGTGTTAACAATAAAGTTTGTTCATCAGTGGCCAAAAGGATTCCATTCATTCATCATAAGCAAACAAGTGCTTATAGTTATGTCAAGTAAGGGGCAGCACGGTGGCACAGTGGTTAGCACTGCTGCCTCACGGCGCTGAGGTCCCAGGTTCGATCGCGGCTCTGGGACACTGTCCGTGTGGAGTTTGCACATTCTCCCAGTATTTGCGTGGTTTTTGCCCCCACAACCCAATATATGTGCAGGGTAGGCGGATTGGCCATGCTAAATTGCCCCTTAATTGGAAAAAATTAATTGGGTACTCTAAATTTATATTTTAAAAATAGTTATGTCAAGTAGAGGTCAGAGCCGCATGGGGTCAATTATGTAAGTTCTCATCCCCCCCCCAAAGGCTTCAGTTGTCACATCAGTGGAATGGAATGCTGCTTGCCTCTGTGTTCTGGGGTCCAACAGGAAAGGTAGCATGAGAAATGTTGCAAACTAACATGCCAAAACTTAGCTGGTATTCAACACCTTTTAACCATCTGGTCTTCAATATCTCTCTTCAGAGTTATCAGATCGGCCCACAAGTGACTCTGGATCTTTATGGGTAACCCCATGGAGAAGGGCTGAGTATTTCCAGTTGGATTGAACACTGAGAATCCTCTTTCGAGACAGGAGGCTAAGGAGGGGAAGACATCTGCGTGCACAGCTCCAGCAGGTGGCACCGCAGGTAGGACCAGACCAGGAGGAGCATGAGCATCAGGATGAAGCTAAGCAGCAGAAACCCAGACTGCAGAAATCACTGGCAACACTAAGGGTCTATTGTCCACGAGTGTCCTTCCTACAAATGAGTGAAAGGCAGTGCAGGTCAAGGCTGCGATTGTCCAGCGATCTGATCTGACATATTTGGAACATCGTCTGAGAAGACCTGACACCACATGGGTTTGGAGGCTTCCCCCTTCCAATGGCCCCGAAGGTGACGGCGACACTCAAATCTCTTTGCCTCTGGGTCTTCCAAGGCATATCACGCTCTGCAACACATCAGTGCATTCAGCAGGTATTACGATCGTCTGGGGTAGTGCGCAGTCAATTCCAGGTCCACTTGACCCGGAGTCGCAATGCAATTGAAATTAACAAATAATTCTTAGAAAAACCTCAAAGTCTTTGGCCCTTGGTTGCCCAATAACGACCGTCACCAGATTTGTAAATGCAAACATAATTAATTTTACTAATTGCAAGAATTCTAATTAAACATGCAGCAAATACAACTGGTTAACTATTACCTAATTCCTACCCCTCCCCTTTAACTTGTCACACCGTCTACACACACACAAACTCTCAAGATGGACAGAGAGGAAAAGAGGGTTCTAAAAATAATGATGAAAGTAAAAGGATAAGAGTCTTTATTCCAGATGGTTGTCTTCTAGCACACCTTCCTTTAGTCTAGACTTTCAGCTCCAGGTTTCTGCTTTCAGTCTGTAATGGTGTTTACTGTAGATTCATTCCTGTTCTCTGTCGGTTCAGAAGTACAGCAGCTATGCAGCTTTTTTGAAGAGAAGAAAAGAGTCTCACAGCTTCTTCTCTGAGCACCCAGGACCCAACTGTCCTTCCCTTGGTTCTCTGGGTAGGACCCAATTACCACCTGTTGCCTGGCAGGATACAGCCTTTTGGCCAATTCACTGGCCACCAGCCAATCAATTGAACAGAATCCCTCCAATCTCTCAGGCTCCAAAAAGTCTGAGTTCTGCTGTTTGAAAGCCGTGTACTATTTTGTAACTTTTGAGTTCCTCATGTCCTCTCCTTGACACAGATCATAGATCATAGAATCTACAATGCAGAGGGAGGCCATTTGGCCCATCGAGTCTGCACCAGCCCTTGGAAAGAGCACCCTACCCAAGGTCCACACCTCCACCCTATCCCCATAACCCCGTAACCCCACCCAACACTAAGGGCAATTTTGGACACTATGGGCAATTTAGCATGGCCAATCCACCTAACCCACACATCTTTGGACAGTGGGAGGGAACCGGAGCACCCGGAGGAAACCCACGCAGACACGGGGAGAACGTGCAGACTCTGCACAGACAGTGACCCAAGCTGGGAATCGAACCTGGGACCCTGGAGCTGTGAAGCAATTGTTCTATCCACAATGCTACAGTACTGCCCTTAATGTGGCATGTGTATGTCCATTAAACATCAATGTGTAGTCCAGAATTGACTTCTTTACCATCGGGAGGTTGTTGCTGTCGGGGGTGAGGAAGCGAATATTCGTCAATTATCATTTTGGATCATGCTCCACATTTGGTGAATGTGGGCCTTGAGAAGGGGCCTGCACAATGGCCGGACTGGAGGATGGATATGGGGCAATTTTTATGCGAGGATGGGAGAGGTGATTGATGATTATGTGGGGTTCAGTAAGAATGGGGAGGTCTCATTGTCGGTAGTTTGGGAGGTGCTGAAGACAGTCGGAAGGGGAGAGATCATCATTCATATGAATAAGGCGCAGGTGAATAGGGAGGCAAGAGAGGAGCAGCAGCGGCAGGTAGATGATTTCTTGGAAGTTGATGGGAAGTATGCGGAAGATCCCACTTCGGAGCTTTTGGTCAGTAGAAAAGGACTGCAGGTGCGGTTTGACCTTTTATCCACAGGGAAAGTGGTACATCAGGTGAGGCGAGTGAAGGGGGAGAAGACTAATCATTTTTGGCGGTCAGCTCCACCGGCAGGCGGCCTCGCAGGAGATTGGTCAGGTCCAGGATGGATGAGGGGATTGGTGGTGATGCCAGAACAGGTGAACCGGGCATTTGAGGAGTTTTATAAAAGGTTGTGCAGGTGGGAGACCCCAGATGATGAATCAGATGTGAGGGCCTTGTTGGGGGGACTGCAGTGTCCTAAAGTAAGAGAGGAGGAGAGGACCATGTTGGAGGAGCCACTGGGGTTGAGGCAATTAGGACGATGATAGGGAAGATGCAAACAGGCAAAGTACTGGGCCCGGATGAGTTCCTGGTGGAATTCTATGATTTTTGGATAGGTTGATGCCGCTGTTGGTGGAGATGTTTGAGGATGCGTTTATGGAGATGATGGGACAGGCATCTATTTAGTTGTTGTTAAAAAAGGATAAGGACCTGGTTGAGTGTGAGTGTGAGTGGTATCGGCCAATATCTCTGCTAAATGTGGATGTAAGATTCTTGCCAAGATGTTGCCGCATAGGTTGGAAGAGTGACTTCCACTGGTGATTGGGGAGGATCAGACGGGGTTTGTAAAGGGTAGATAGTTGTGCTTGAACATGCGGCGCTTGCTAAACATGGTGCTCTCCCCATCAGCAGGGGGGAGCCAAGATGGCCGTGATGCTGGATGCGAGAAAGGCATTAGATCGAGTAGAATGGAGTTATTTGTTTGCGGGGTTGGAGCAGTTGGGATTGGGCCTAAGTTTATGGTATGGGTCAAATTATTATTAAAGGAACCGAAGGCTGGTGTTCATATGAATGAGGTGAACTCGGGATATTTTCAGCTGCATAGGGGAACAGGGCAGGGGTGTCCCATACCCCCCTCTTGTTGCGCTGGTGATCGAGCCTTTGGCCATTGCACTGAGGTGCTTTGATAAGTGGAGGGGGATAGTGAGGAAGCGGGTGGAGTGTGAGGTGTCTCTGTATGCCGATGACCTTTTATTGTATATTTCTAACCCGGGTCCCAGGGTGGAGGATATAATTGGGCTGCTCAAGAGATTTGGGGCGTTTTCAGGATAGAAACTGAATTTGGAAAAGAGTGAGTGTTTTTGGTTTCTTCTCTGGGGGTGGGAGCTGGCTTGAGGGAACTGCCATTTTGTGTGGCAACTACTTACTTCAGCTACTTGGGGTGCAGGTGGCTCCAGATTGGGCTTGCCTCCATAAGCTGAATTTTACAAGCCTGGTGGGTAGGGTCAAGGCAGATTTGTTGAGATGGGACATCCTCCCCCTGCCATTGGCAGTCCGAGGGCAGGCAGTAAAGGTGAACATCTTGTCGCAGTTTTTATTTTTATTCCAGTGTACTTTGCAAAAAAGGTTTCCCCGACATTTGCGGGACACCGCCCTCTTGTTGGAGGGGATGTTGCCGGTAATGGGGTTGGAGGGCAGTCCTGTCGGCAATTTACGACAAGATTTTGGAGGAGGATATCGCTTTGCTGGAGGGGTGTTGCTATTTTTATTATCGAACCACAAGCAGTGAGTATGCTTCTTGTATTGACCAAATGACCACGGATTATTATTAAACACAAGACTTATCTCTCTGTGCAATAATACATGCGGCTACGCATTAAACTACACCTATTAACTAAGATGACCTTTACTTCACTTCTGGATGACCAGCTCTGTGTGGGTAGATAAGGCCTTTATCTGAGTCCCCAAGTGTGTCGGCTGGAAATCATTGGGTTCGTCTCGGCTGCGGCTCGTCTCTCTCAGGTAGTGATCGCGGGTCTTGAACTTGGCTGTCGTTATGTTGCGATTGGTGTTGGCAATTTTAAAGATACCTCTTCTCGTGAACGTCCCTTGGAATCCTCCATATAAATCCCGCATGCAGTGATCCTAACACCTTCCTCTACAGTGGAGGAACCATCCACATAGATGGTTCCATACATTTGGGAACCTGGTATCTCGCTGCCTGTGCGTGGCTGTAGTGACTTGGGAATAAAGGGTCCTGCGTGGTGTTTGGCTGTAATGATCTGACACTCGTGGTGTCCCCGCATACTGTAAATTGTCTGCTAAAAATGTGTGGGTCTTGGTGCGTTTCACAGAGATGTCCCTGCCTTGCAGTAGTAGTGTCCAGCGAGTTGCTCTGACCTGGCTAACTGAACTGTCCTTTAGTCTGCCGTCTAACAAAAGTTGAGTGGGGGTGTGCTTGGTGAGAATCGTGACTGGGTTGAGGCCTGTAATGTATGCAAAATGTTGAACTGCCCAAAACACTGCAAGCAGACAGAAAATCCTTGTTGTACGGGGTCTAAAACTCTGGAAGCATAGGCCACTGGTCCTAATCGGTCATGGCGTTCCTGTAGGAGCATTGCTGATAGTGTTTAGTCGGTGGTTGCTACTTCTATGGCATATGGCAAGTCAGGATCGGGAACTTGTAAAGTGGGGGCTGTTCCTAAGGTGCGCTTTAAATCATTAATGGCGTCTGTGTGTTGTGGAAGCCAATTCCAGGGTGTGGTTTTTTGCAAGAGCTCTGAGAGTGGGGCACTTTGGTGGCAAACCCATCTATGTGATTCCTACAGTATCCCACTAAACCTAGGAATGAACAGAGTGCACTTACATTTCGGGGCAGGGGCAATTTTACTATGGAGTCTATTCACTTCTGTTCAATCTCTCTTTTGCTGTGAGTGATAATTGTCCCTAAATAGAGTACCTTCTCCCTCAGTATTTCGGCCTTTTGGGGGTTTACTTTACATTCGATGGACTGGAGCAGGGCGAGCAATTCGGCTAGCAGAACCACGTGCTCTTCCTTGCTGTCAGTTTGTGATGCGACCATCAATTCACGCGAGACAGAGAGTTGAAGTAAACAGTGATTTTAATCGACTAGAACAGTGCCTGCCTGCAACTACTCTGAAAGTATGAGCCACCTACAGGGCAGCTGCTTTTTATATCTCCCCTCCAGGCGGCGGAGCCAGGGGCGAAGCCTACAAAGGCACCAACATGATACATTCTGTGTAGTACAGTACAATGGTCCATAGGTGGAGCCCACATGGGCAACAGCATGATACAATGTAGTACAGTGGTGAATGGTTAGTACAATACGTTCACCACATTCACCCTCTGTTAAAAAATTGAAGTCCGGCGGGGGTGAAGGGCTCAAAGGTTCAGTCTGCCCGGCACCCTGATCGGGCACTGCGATCGCCGGAGCTCTAGTTTCGCAGCGGGATCGGGCGTCAAACTCGTCAGTGCGGATATGGGTGGTGAACTCGTCGGTGTGGGCATGGTTGGTGAACTCGTCGGTGCGGGCACAGGCGTGAACTCTGGGGGTGTCTTCAGGAGCTTCATTCCTGAGGCGAAGGGGAGAGGAAGTATAGAAAGGGGTGAGGAGGCCATGTAGGGGCGGGGGTGCTGTTTGGTGTAGGTTGGGGGGGTAGGTTGGGGTGGTGGGAGGGGAACCTGTGGGTGCCAGGATCGGGAGGGAGACCATATCCTGTCGGCAGTCGGGGTGTTCTACGTATGCGTAGTGGGGGTTGGTGTGAAGGAGCTGGACTCTCTCGACCAGGGGGCCAGACTTATGGCTCCTGACGTGTTTGCAGAGTAGGACGGGCCCCGGTGTCTTCAGCCAGGACGGAAGTGAGACTCCGGAAGTGGATTTCCCAGAGAAAACAAACATGCGGTCATGAGGGGTCTCGTTTGTGGCCGTGCAAAGGAGGGACCTAATGGAGTGGAGCGCATCGGGGAGGACCTCCTGCCAGTGGGAAACTGGGAGATTCCTAGATCGTAGGGCCAGGAGCACTGCCTTCCTTACAGTTTAGCTCTCTCTTCCCACCTGTCCATTTCCTCGGGGCTTGTAACTGGTAGTCCTGCTCAAAGGTGATGCCCTTACCGAGCAGGTACTGACACAGTTCGTTGCTCATAAACGAGGAGCCCCGGTCACTGTGGACATAAGCGGGGAAACCGAACAAGGTGACGATACTATGAAGGGCCTTAATGACGGTGGCCGCGGTCATGTCGGGGCAGGGGATTGCAAAGGGGAAACGGGAGAACTCGTCAACGACGTTGAGGAAATACGTGTTGCTCTTGGTAGAGGGAAGGGGCCCTTTGAAGTCGATACTGAGGCGCTCAAAGGGCCGGGATGACTTCACCAGGTGGACCTTATCAGGTCGATAGAAGTGCGGCTTACACTCAGCGCTGATTTGGCAGTCCCTGGTCATGGCCCTGACCTCCTCGGTGGAGTAGGGCAGGTTGCGGGCCTTGACGTAGTTGAGAAGCCGGGTGACCCCCGGGTGGCAGAGGTCACTGTGGATGGCCCGGAGTCGGTCATCTTGCGTGCTGGCGCACGTGCCGCGGGACATGGCATCTGGGGGCTCGTTGAGCTTCCCAGGACGATACACTATATCGTAATTATAGGTGGAGAGTTCGATCCTCCACCTCAAGATCTTATCGTTCTTGATCTTCCCCCGCTGTGTATTATCGAACATGAAGGCTACCGACCTTTGGCCTGTGACGAGTGTAAATCTCCTACCAGCGAGGTAGTGCCTCCAGTGCTGCACAGCTTCCACGATGGCTTGGGCTTCTTTTTTGACTGAGGAGTGTTGAATTTCAGAGGCGTTGACGGTACGGGAGAAAAATGCTACTGGCCTGCCCCCCTGATTGAGGGTGGCGGCGAGGGCGACCTCTGGCGCGTTGCTCTCCACCTGGAAGGAGATGGACTCGTCCACCGTGCGCATCGCGGCTTTGGCAATATCTGCCTTGATGCGGCTGAAGGCCTTGCGGGCCTCAGCCGCCAGTGGGAAGATGGTAGCTTTGATCAGTGGATGGGCTTTGTCTGCATAGTTGGGGACCCACTGGGCATTATAGGAAAAGAACCCGAGGCACCTTTTCAGGGCCTAGGGGCAGTGGGGAAGAGCGAGTTGCAGGAGGGGGCGCATACGGTCAGGGTAGGGCCCTTGAACTCCGTTTTCACGACATAGCCGAGGATGGCTAGTCGGGTTGTGCGGAAAACACATTTCTCCTTATTATAAGTGATGTTGAGGGCTTGGGCGGTTTGGAGAAGTTTCTGGAGGTTGGCGTCGTGGCCCTGCTGGTTGTGGCCGCAGATGGTGACGTTTCCCAGGTACTGAAATGTGGCCCGTGGCCCGTACTGGTCATCATTCTTTGGAAGACCGAGACCCCATTTGTGACACCGAAGTGGACCCGGAGGAAGTGGAAGAGGCGGCCGTCTGCCCCAAAGGCCGTGTAGTGGCAGTCCTCCGGGTGGATTGGGAGCTGGTGGTATGCGGACTTCAAATCCACCGTGGAGAAGACTCGGTAGTGCGCAATCTGATTCACCAAGTCCGCTATCCGGGGGAGGAGGTACGCATCGACGTGCATGTACTGGTTTATGGTGTGGCTGTAGTCTATAACCATCCGGTTCTTTTTCCCGCTCCTGACGACCACTACCTGAGCGCTCCAGGGGCTATTACTGGCCTCGATGATCCCTTCCCACAAGAGTCGCTGGACCTCGGACCTGATGAAAGCTTCTGGTGGCGACTGGTTTACAGTCGGCAGTGAGATTTGCGAAGAGCAGTGGAGGGTCAACCTTCAGGGTCGCGAGGCTACATACGGTGAGAGGGGGGTAGGGGCCCGCCGAACTTCAGGGTCAGGCTCCTTAGGTTGCACTGGAAATCCAGTCCCAACAGGAGAGGAGTGCAGAGATTGGGGAGTACGTATAGCATAAAGTTTGCGTATTCGACGCCTTGTATCGAGAGGTTCGCGACAGTGTACCCCCGGATCTGCACTGAGTGCGATCCGGAAGCGAGGGAGATTGTTTGAAAGGCAGGGGAGATTTGGAATGAACAGCACCTTACCGTGTCTGGGTGAATGAAGCTCTCTGTGCTCCCGGAGTCAAACAGGCAAGGCATTTCGTGTCATATTGACCCGGACGGTCATCGTGGAGGTCGGAGGTGTTTTGGTCGTGACTGGTCGGGGGTGATTGCGCCGAGTTGTGGTAGCTGGCATGGTCGGAGGTGATGGGATGATCCCAAGGTGGCTGCCCCCTTCGGTCGCACGTGTCAGGCGGCGTTGCAGATGGCGGCCAAGATGGCTGCCCCCGTCGGTTGCACGTGTCGGGCGGCGAGGATTATGGTGTCCAAGATCGCGGCCCCCATGAGTCGCACATGGCGGGCCACGTGGGAGATGGTGGCCAAGATGGCGGCCCCTGTGAGTCGCACGTGTTGTGCGGAGTTGAAGATGGCTGCCCCCACGGACAATACGAGGCAGATGACGCGTCCAGAGGGAGCGGAGCTGGCAGGCACGCAGCCACACTGCGGGGTCTGCGGGCCTGTGAGCCCGAGAGTCGGGCCTGCGATTTGCAGAATTTGGACCTGGCCAGGCAAACTTTGGCAAAGTGTCCTTTCTTGCTGCAGTCGCTGCAGTTCGTGTTCCGAGCCGGGCAGTGTAGCCTGGGGTGCTGGTGCTGGCCGCAGAAATAGCAGGGTAGCCCCCCGGGTTGGGCAGCCAGCTGCATGGCACAGGCCTGAGGTACTCTCTGGTTGGGGGTCCACGAGGGGGTCACGTGATTGGACGGGAATGCGTTGACGCTTTGGAACGCTACTTCTAGGGAGGTGGCTTGTTTTTCCTTCTCTTCTTGGTCGAGGGCGCCTTTCTCGAGCAGGCGCTGTCTGACGTAGTTGGACCGGACTCCAGCCACGTAGGCGTCCCGGACGGCGAGTTCCATATTGGGAGGTCGTGATGGCCTGGTAGTTGCAGCTTCGCGTGAGGACTTTGAGGTCGCGTAGGTACTCCTCCAGCGATTCCCCGGGGCATTGGCGGCGAGTGGTGAGGAGATGCCGCGCGTACACTTCGTTCACCGGCCTCACGTATAGGTGCTTCAGCATCGCGAGGGCGTCTGCGTATGTGGAGGCTTCTCGAGTTGTACAGAGATTCGATGGCTCACCCGGGCGTGGAGGAGGCTCAGCTTCTGTTCTTCGGTGACAGTGGGCGAGGAGGAGGCGACGAGGTAGGCCTCAAAACATTGGAGCCAGTGTGAAAAAATTCCTTTGGCTTCCGCAGCCTGCGGGTCGAGTTCCAGTCGGTCAGCTTTGAGGGCTGCTTCCATAGCGATGTTTTAGTCGATTAAATTGATGCAACCATCAATTCACGCGAGACAGAGAGTTGAAGTGAACAGTGGCTTTAATCGACTAGAACAGTGCCTTCCTGCAACTACTCTGCAAGTGAGAGCCACCTACAGGGCAGTTGCTCTTTATACCTCCCCTCAAGGGGGCGGAGCCCACAAGGGCACCAACATGATATATTCTGTGTAATACAGTACAATGGTCCATAGGTAGAGCCCACATGGGAAACAGCGCGATACAATGTAGTACAGTGGTGAATGGTTACTACAATACATTCACCACAATTTGCAGGAACAGGTCGTCTACATATTGAACTAGGCATTCGGGACGGGAGAATTTAGAGAAACCAGCAGCTAGCTGTCAGTGAAAAATGGTGGGGGAGTTATGGAATCCTTGTGTACTACTGACATTGAAACGTGAATGCAAATTTGTACTGGCAAGCTCTGTTTAGAGGAATGGACCAGAAACCATCGCTAATGCCCAGCAGGGTGAAATATCTTGCTTGCACTCCCTGTTTAAGCATGGTCGCGGGACTCGTGGCAACAGTGGGGGCTGTTAAAGGAGTAACTTTATTTAATTCACGATAGTCAATCGTGAGTCGCCATGAGCCGTCTGGTTTCTTACTGGCCAAACCGGGGCATTGTTAGTGGAAGCTATGGGTCGAATTACTCCTTGTTTTAGTAGGCTGCTGATGACCTTTGAAATCTCGCTCTCAGCCTGTTGGGGAAAGCTGTATTGCCTCTGGGGTTTGGGATCGGGACCTGTAATCATAACTGTGCCTGTAATCTGCCCACAATCGTGTTTGTGCTGGGCAAAAGCACCTTTGTGTTTGGTTAGCACCTCTCTAATGGTCACGTCAGTGCTAATTGCTGGGGGATTAAACCAATAGTCCCTGACTGAGCAGATTCTGTGTGCATAATCTCCTTCTGAGAGCATTGCGGGGACCCTTGTTGCTTTAGACATCTGCCAAACAGTGTAATGGTGTCGGTATTTGGCCAGGAGGTTTCTAGGAACAAGGTTGAGGAATTTAACATGGTCTGGGAGCCTCCCGTGTCCCAGAGAAAATCGACAGAATGTCCCGGGACTTTGCCTGTGACTATCGGTCTTCCGACATTATCCCAGCGTGTGTCACAGACCCACGTTGGAGATGCCGGGCATCGCCAATCACGGGAGTTGTATGCGAGGTTATCTGAGCGGGTGTTTACGGCATGCATGGGGTGAGCGTTGCCTTCTAGCTGGCGTGGCTGGCAATCGTCATCTGACCTATTATTTCTGGGCGGGGGGTTGGGTTGCTCCTGTGGTCTCTGGTATCGGTAATTGGGCGGGGGATTTTATCTACAATCACGGGCGAAGTGACCCGTTTGTCCACAAGTATAACATGACCCTCGTAGCACGTGGGTGGACCTTGTGCTCTGGGATACTGTTCTCTGGGGTACTGTTCCTCTCTCCTGCCCTCAATTATCCATGCGGGTTCCTGACTGGGTCTAACTGGGTGCATGGTGCCTTCTAATCTATTCTGTTACAGCTGTTCCTGTAGTGACTGTTCCCATGCCTTAGAGAGTCGTCTGAGTACCCATGTCTCATTCTGTGTGTGATCTGCTGGGTCATAGTTTGCACAAGCTCTTTTACCTGCCTCTGTGGCAAGCAAAACTAATGTTCGGGACCATTTAGTGGTTTCTTCAACACTGAGGTTGGCACGGTTTAATTCCCCAAAAAGTGCTTTGATATGGATTCAGAGGCGACCGGCCGGATGTTCCTCTTTCTTTTGTTTACATTTGTTCAAACTCTCTACTGGATCCCCTTTATTATACCTGATAGCAGCTAATATGGAGTCCTTCATTTCGTCTAGGGTTCCTCCTCCCACATTTTGGAGTTCAGGTAAAGCTGGTCTTACGGTTTGGCTAAGGTTCATTACAATTAATTTTACTTCCTCCCTCTCGAAACCATACCCTTTTGTTGGTGCACCTCCTCAAAGAAGCTATGCGGTTCTGCAGTGGGCTCAAATGGTGTTATCTTATTGCAGACGTCTCTTAAATGGGTTATCATGAGTGGGGTGGTGTAGGTAATAGGTGGACCTATATGAGTCCCTATCCTTCTTTCTGTAGTGACCGGATTCATGGGTGCCGGGGAAGTTTCACTACTCGTGGGGGTTGGTGCTATCTGTTCAGTCAGGGCTGCTGGTTCTTTTCTTTTTGGGATGGGTGGCGGTTGCTTTCGACCTTCAGTTCTGCCTTCGTATACGTGTCCGCTTTCTTTTAACTCTGCCTAATTGACCATCTCTTCCTCCTCTTTTCCTACTGTCCTGAACGTACACATAAAGCCATTCTGAACTGAAAGTAATGATTGGAATCTGTCTATCTCTCGCTGGCACTTGGTGTGGTCAGCGGTACTTTGCCTTTGCTCCTTTGTGGACTGGTGGAGCGCTCTTAAAGCTACCTGTAAATCGCCATATTTGTTTATTAGCTGAGTGACCTTTTGTTCAGTCTTCCCTCTTACCAACACCGCACGTTATGTGTCTTGATAGGCCTTGTCGTCTGGGTTTGGAAGCTGCTAAGGTGTACTATACAGGACTGGTGGGGGCGTTTAACATCAGCGATTTCCCTTTCCTTAGCGGCTAACATCTCCCGGAGTTCCTCATTGTTTCTCTTATTTTCTTGCTCCTGCTCTACCAACTGACCGTGGAGTGTCTCTACGACCTACTCAGTGCCTCGCAACCATGCCAAACAACACACCATTGGCTTTCTAACCTTCACCGCATTCTTCTTGTAAATCTCACATAGATTCTCCCACCAAATTTGTTCTATCTTTCCTGGACCTGTCTCGGTGTTTGCACAAACATCCGACCAAAGGGTCCATCCTTTCCCCTTTAAATACTTCCGAAACACATCCTCCCATACGGGCCACTGCTCTGACTTGTCAACCAATGTAACCTTGGGTTCCTGCTGCGGATTCATCATCTTCTCTACTAAGTGCACTGCCATCTCTTCTCTACTTTTAATTTGGAACAGGGGGAATAAGGAATCGATCGAACAATGGGTACAGCTTATGGCTATATTCCGGTTCACAATCCCTCTAGAATTACATGTAAGTCTGACCCTGATTACCCTTTCCTGTTAGTTACGCATGCGGTTAGTGCACACTTCTGAAATTCGGTTATTTGGCCAACACGAAACTTGCGTTTGTGGTCTCTTTCTCCTTTCTCCAATTTAATTCAAAGTTGTGGGATCTCTCGGAGTAACAAAGTCACTTCTAATCGAGGCCCACCCAGGGACGTCAATAAATGTTGCTACTTTTATTATCGAACCACAAGCAGCGAGTATGTTTCTTGTATTGACCAAATGACCACACAACCAGTATGTTAGTTCAAAAGACAGTTTATTATGAAACACAAGAGTAATCTCTGTGCAATGCTACACGCGGCTATGCATTAAACTACACCTATCGACTAAGATTACCTTTACTTCACTTCTGGATAACCAGCTCTGTGCGGGTAGATAAGGCCTTTATCTGAGTCCCCACGTGTGTCGGCTGGAAATCGTTGGATTCGTCTTGGCTGCGGCTCGTCTCTCTCAGGTGGCGATCGCGGGTCTTGAACTTGGCTGGTCGTTATACTGCAATTGATGTGGGCACAGGCCGGTCCCAAAAGAGATCGATCCCTAGTGAGCAGGGCTTTTTATCCTTCTTCTGTTTGGTGCCCTTTTGGGCGGGGTTAACTCAGGGTCCAATGGATCGATAGAGTCTCGATCACTCTGAACGACACTGGGTGGGTACCTTGATGGGTGGGCGGGTCCTAGTCATTATTGTTCCAAGTGTGTAGACCTTTCCAAATAAGTGGAGGTGGCACCGGGGAGCCTGCTACTGTTGCTATTCCTTAACTTGAGTCTATAGTCCTGGGGAAATTGGTGATTGACCTTTAACAGGTGCAAGTTTCAATTCGGTCTGGTTTTCCTTAGCCTAATACACAGAGGCTGTGTACTGTCTGTGTCCCGACTTGACCACAATTCCCTTTACCCTTTGTGGGTGTCCATTTTAGATGGCCACAGGGGACTAAGGGCAAGTGGGAGGAGGAGGTAGGGGTAGTGCCGGAGGAGGGGTTGTGGTATTAGGTGTTGCAGAAAGTGAATGCCTCAAACTCATGGCTGGGGTTGATACAGTTAAAGGTGATGCAAGGACACACCTGATGAGGTTGAGGATGAGCCAGTTGTTTGATGGGGTGGGGGACACTTGCGAGCAGTGTGGAAGAAGTCCAAGCAACCATGTACATATGCTCTGGTCCTGTCCGAAGTTGGAGAAATTTTGGAAGTCTTTTTTCAACACCATGTCGGCAACCCTGCTAGTGGATTTGGAGCCCAGTCCCTTTGGGGCCATATTTGAGGTGTTGGTGTGGCCATTGTTTCATACTGGAGCGGGGGCAGATGTTTTAGCCTTTTCCTCACAGATTGCTCAGAGGCGGGTCCTATTGGGGTAGAGGTCAGCTTCTCCACCCTGTGCCTCAGTGTGTCTTGGAGACTTGATGGCGTTCCTTGGTTGGTGGAGGTATTGGTTGGTGGAGATCAGGGTGACACTCTCTGTTTTTCTTGATGTTTTCGATTGTTTTGTTTTATGTATAAAATGCGAAAATGTTAAGAACGGAATAATAATATTTTGAAAAAGAGAATTTTTCCACTATGACCTTCACTGCAATTGTTCTCAAAGGTATGGGGCGGGACCCTCCGTCCTGATGCACCTGTTTTCTGGGGTGGCGTGCCACTGCCGGCAGGAGAATTCTCTGCCCCGGCAGTCGGCCAATGGGGTTTCCCATTCTGGGCAACCCATAGGAAATCCACGGGAGTGAGTGTGCTGCCGGCAAAATAGAGGATCCCGCCAATAGAAAATCCAGCCCATAGTTTCTGGAAATCATGTAGTCATATCCGTAAGAATGTACTGATGCCCGACCTTTGTTTTAGGTAACTGTCCTGTAGAATCTACTAATACCTCACTAATTGGTTCTTTAAACAGTGATTTGGGTATTAAAGGTACTGGTCAAATCCCATGTTGGGGTTTACCAATTACTTGATAGGTATGACAGGTTCTACAGAATTGCATTACATCATTTGTAGTCCTGACCAGGAAAAATACCTGTTGACAGTTTCCTGAGTTTTCTGAATTCCTACATGCCCTGTCATTGGCATCTCCTGGTATCCGCAGGACTTTCCTACGATCTTTGGGCAGTACCACTATCTGATGAACAGCCGTCCATTCCTCCTCCGCAGGTCTATGAGGATGTCTCCACTTCATCATCAGACCTCTGTTCTTAATGTAGTAGAACTCTGGAACCCCCTTCAGACTCAACCTTTGTGAGAGCTGACTGTACTCATCCACATATCTCTGGATCTGCTTCCTAGACATTAATTAATGAAGTCCTATCAAACACTTTAGCGGAATTATCCACATTCTCAAGGATAGTTTTGGCTACTCTAACATCTCATTGTGCTGTGACTTAAATCTCTGGTGGTGAAGTCCATTGATAACCTCTTAACCACTCTGACAACTACTGGACTTGACAATAAATCACATTCCAATAGTACCTTATAAAATGGAACCGGGATATAATCTGTACTAATCCCATTCACTAATACCTTAATTGTCATTGAACTCTCTGGAAGGAAAACCAATTGCCCCTCCAGTAAGAGAGTTTGAGTACACATGTGCCTCTTAAAATAGTTATGGGTTTGGCTACATCAGTTGATGAAAATGGGGTGAACTTCCCCTTGGACAAAAGCCCTGGGATGAATTCTCCGAGTCTGCAATTGTCCAGAGAATAGGCTTTCACCCAAACGGCCTGTGACGCCATTTCGGCGCCGAGTTTTGATTCCTTGGACCGCACGGCCCGGGGAATCGCGGGAGTTGGCCCGGGGAATCGCGGGAGTTGGCCCGATGACCGATTCTCCGGCCCCTTTACGATTCTGCACCGCGGATGGGCCGAAGTCCCGAAGGCGTGATTCTAACCACCTTTATAAAAATCATCACCAGTCGTGCTGGCTGCTGAGCCTTCTGGAGGAGGTAGGGGTCGGCGTGGGGGTCCTCGGGCTCCCAGATCGGAGACGGCCGTGGCTGATGTGGTCAGGCGGGGAGGGGAGGGTGTGGCCTTCCTGGCTTGGAGGAGTCTCGGGGAAGGTGGGGGAGTCAGGCCAACCGGCGGGGAGCCCCACCGCCATGACAGGGTGATGCCCATGCAATGGACGCCAATGCGGCGGCCACGTTGATGGGCATCCACGCCAGGCGCTAGCTCATTGCAGGCATCACGGCCTTATGGGTGTTTGCCTGGCCCCTCGCAAGCCACCCCACCCAGCCGGCAGCACCCAAGGGTGGGAACACCCAGGGCCACACCCACAGCAGCCCCCGGTGAGGGCTGTGACATAGAACTGTGGCCCTGGCAGGAGGGACGGGTGACAGGTGCGGAGGCACCGACAGGGCGGGGGTGGGTGGGCATGTGTGGCTGGGACGCACGGTGCCAACTGGTGCGACCATGTAGTCCATGGCTCCTGGTTGTGGGTGGCTGTATGATGTGCCATGATGACATTTAGTTCCCCCTCACCCCCTGCAGATCAGAATGTTTGGCCTCCACCCAGTGATGTTGGCCGCTCTGGCAGGGGCCACTGCCCTGCATGCCGCCCTTTGGAAGCGTGAGCGGGGGGGCGGCTCAGAGAGGAGGCGGAGGCTGCAGCAGGGGAGTGGGCCGCAGAGGGGCATGTGCCAGCCGGTCGGGTTGCAGGTCCGCCTGCTCAACAGGCCAAGGAGGAGGAGGAGGAACCAGACGAGGGGGTGCCGCAGGATGAAGATGAGGAGGAGGAGGATGGGGAGGGGGAGGAGGAGGTTGTGCCACGGAGACGCCTGATGAGGCCCCATGTGTACCGGCGCCGCATGTCCTTCCAGCAACTCCCGGACACGGCATGTAGGAGGAGATTTGGGATGAGCCGGGAAATCGTGGCCCACATATGCCACATGATGGTACACCTGGCACAGTGTGGGACTGGGGGAGGATACCCACTACCGCTGGCCATCAAGGTTGCGATTGCCCTAAACGTCTCCACCACGGAGTCATTCCAGTCACTGAGTCGGGACCTGTCTGGCATCTCAAGGCGTCCGTGCGCAGGTGCATCCGTGCCGTGACTGACGCCCTGTATGCCCTTGCGGCCCCTCCCGTTGCGGGGCTGGTTGCTGGGTGACAGGGGTTACCCATTATGGTCTTGGCTGATGACGCCTACACGCAGGCCACAGACCTACGCGGAGACCCGCTACAATGCGACCAGGGGTGTGGCCGAGAGGTGCTTTGGGATCCTGAAAATGCACTTCAGGTGCCTGGACTGCTCTGGTGGGGCTCTCCAGTACGATCCAAGGACGATTGGCCACATTGTTGTGGTCTACTGAGTCCTCCTCAATATAGCCCAGCAGAGGGGGAGACTTCACCAGACAAGGAGGAGGGGGAGAGGCGGGACATGGGGACATGGGGGATGGACATGGGCAGGGGGCAGCACAATGCCACCAGCAGGGCCAGCAACCATGGAACGAGTTAATAGCCACACGTTTCACCAACTAGCTAGGGGCACAGGGTTGCCCATTGTGGTAATCACCACTGTTGTGTATATTAGGAGATGTGTGGTAAGACCCTATACGACAGGTACGGGGTAGTCCCTGCCTACTGGCTCCGCCAAGTAGGCGGAGTATAAATATGTGTGCTCCCTGTACAGCAGCCATTTCGCCAGCTGCTGTGGGAGGCCACACATCTTAGAGTAATATTCAACTCTTAGAGTAATATTAGAGTTGCCTTCAACTCTCGTCTCTGCGCAATTGATTGTGCATCAATTTATTACTCTAAGATTTTCAGAAGATGGACCTCTGCATCAAACCGGATTGGCTGCAGCCGGATCCGCAATCAAGCGATGCAAAAAAGGACTTTCAACATTGGCCAGCTTGTTTCGAAGCTTAAATCAGGTCTGCACCAGACCTAATTCCGGAAGCTCAGAAGATCCAGATATTCTACTCGCGGCTGAGCTCCAACGTATTTCCTCCTATCCAGGACGCACCGACCTACGATGAGGCCATGGCGCTACTGAAAGAGAATTGCGCTCAGCGGACGAACACGCTCTTCGCCAGACACGTACTCTCCACTGGCAGGCAACTCCCTGGTGAGTCCGTTGAAGATTTCTGGCGTGCTTTAATTCTGCTCCCTCGCGGTACACCCCGCCAATCAGAGAATCTCCTTGGCCTCCGGGACCCACTCCGTGGCGATCCGGGGGTACTGTATAGCCATGCTCACGGTCCAGGGTGTAGAATTTAGTGGCTTCTGCCTCTACATCCTCCCCAACCTCTGTGCTGCCCTGCTGCTCGGCCTGGACTTCCAGTGTAACCTCCAGAGCCTAACATTGAAATTCGGCGGGCCCCTACCACCCCTTACTGTGTGCGGCCTCATGACCCTAAAGGTCGACCCACCTTCCCTATTCGCAAACCTAACCCCGGATTGCAAACCCGTCGCCACCAGGAGCAGACGGTACAATGCCCAGGACAGGACATTCATCAGGTCAGAGGTCTAACGACTGCTTCGGGAAGGCATAATCGAAGCCAGCAACAGCCCCCGGAGAGCCCAAGTGGTGGTGGTGAAAACTGGGGAGAAACACCGAATGGTCGTGGACTACAGCCAGACCATCAATCGGTACACACAGCTCGACGCGTACCCCCTCCCACGCATATCTGATATGGTCAATCAGATTGCACAGTACCAGGTCTTCTCAACTGTAGACCTAAAATCCGCCTACCACCAGCTCCCCATCCGTAAGGTGGACCGCCCATACACTGCCTTCGAGGCAGACGGCCGCCTCTACCACTTTCTCAGGGTTCGCTTTGGCGCCACCAATAGGGTCTCAGTCTTCCAAAGGGAGATGGACCGAATGGTCAACCGGTACGGGCTGCGGGCCACTTTCCCGTACCCAGATAATGTCACCATCTGCGGCCACGATCAGCAGGACCACGATGCCAACCTTGCCAAATTTCCCCACACCGCCTCTCTCCTAAACCTCACCTATAACAAGGAGAAGTGCATATTTAGCACAAACCGCTTAGCCATCCTCGGCTATGTGGTCCAGAACGGAGTTCTGGGGCCCGATCCAGACCGCATGCACCCCTCATGGAGCTCCCCCTTCCCCACTGCCCCAAAGGCCCTCAAGCGCTGCCTGGGGTTCTTTTCTTACTACGCCCAGTGGGTCCCAAACTATGCGGACAAGGCCCGCCCACTCATCCACTCCACCCTTTTTCCCCTGACAGCCGAGGCTCAACAGGCCTTCAACCATATTAGAGCCGACATCGCCAAGGCTGCGATGCACGCAGTCGATGAGACGTTTCCCTTTCAAGTGGACAGCGACGCATCAGACGTCGCTCTAGCCACCACGCTCAATCAGGCAGGCAGGCCCATGGCATTCTTTTCCCGCACCCTTCATGCCTCCGAAATCCGGCACTCGTCAGTCGAAAAAGAGGACCAAGCTATCGTTGAAGCTGTGCGACATTGGAGGCATTACCTGGCCGGCAGGAGATTCACTCTCCTCACTGACCAACGGCCGGTTGCCTTCATGTTTAACAACATACAATGGGGCAAGATCAAGAACGATAATATCTTGAGGTGGGGGATCGAGCTCTCCACCTACACCTACGAGATTTTGTATCGCCCCAGTAAGGTCAACGAGCCCCCAGGTGCCCTATCCCGAGGTACATGTGCCAGCGCACAGGTAGACCGACTCCGGTCCCTGCACTACAGCCTTTGAAACCCGGGAGTCACACGGTTGTACCACTTCATAAAGTTCCAAAATCTGCCCTACTCCGTCGAGGAAGCCAGGGCCATCAGCAGAGACTGCCAGGTCTGTGCGAAGTGCAAACCACACTTCTACCAGCAAGACCGCGCGCGCCTGGTGAAGGCCTCCCGCCCCTTTGAAAGCCTCAGCGTGAATTTCAAAGGGGCCCTCCCCTCCACCGACCGCAACACGTACTTCCCCAGTGTGTTCGATGAATACTCCAGATTCCCCTTCGCCATCCCATGCCCCGTCATGACGTCTGCCACCGTCATCAAAGCCCTCAACACAATCTTTGCTCTGTTCAGCTTCCCCGCCTACATGCACAGTGACAGGGGATCCTCATTCATGAGTGACGAGCTGCGTCAGTTCCTGCTCAGCAGGGGTATCACCTCCAGCAGGACGACAAGCTATAAACCCTGGGGAAACAGGCATGTGGAGAGGGAGAATGGGACAGACGGGAGGGCTGTCCAGCTGGCCCTACGGTCCAGAAATCTCCCAGCCCCCTCGCTGGCAGGAGGTCCTCGCCGATGCACTGCACTCCATTCAGTTGCTCCGATGCACTGTGACTAACGACACACCTCATGGACGTCTCTTCGCCTTCCCCAGGAAGTCCACATCCGGGGTGTCACTCCGACTTGGCACGCAGCTCCAGGACCCGTACTCCTCCGTAAGCACGTGCGACTCCACAAGGCGGACCCATTGGTTGAAAGGGTGCAGTTACTCCACGCTAACCCCCAGTATGCCTACGTGGCGTCCCCGACGTCCGCCAGGATACTATCTCCCTCAGGGACTTGGTACCAGCAGGTTCCACACACACACACCTCCGGCCCAGCGCCACCCTCCCCTCCCTTCCCGCGCATCCAGCAGTACCCCCCCCCCTTCCCCGAGGACCATCCGTCCTTCCTCTGCCAAAGTATGAAGAGGATTTCGGCACGCTCCCGGAGTCACCGAGGATCAGACCACCACCAGAATCGTCGCCACCACAGCGTCGCTCCCAACGTCACATCAAGGCCCCGGACCGGCTAAACCTGTAATTGGTTCGGGACTGTTAAAGCACCTTGTACTGGACTTCAACATTTTTTTTTTGACTCTGTATATTAAACTTGCTCTGTATATAGTTCTCCGCCACCCCGCCAAACTCAATTTTGAGTGAATGCGCTAATCACCACTATTGTGTATATTTGGAGATGTGTGGTAAGACCCTGTACTACAGATATGGGGCTAGATCCCTACCTACTGGCTCCGCCCAGTAGGCAGAGTATAAATATGTGTGTTTGCTGAACAGCAGCCATTTTGCCACCTACTGTGGGAGGCCACACATCTTAGAGTAATAAAGCCTCAGTTGTATTCAACTCTCGTCTCTGTGCAATTGATCGTGCATCACCCGTGACAGTGGGTCTTTTCCATGGCATGGAGGATAATGACAGCCCACTCTGCGATGAGCTCTGAGCTCCAAATCGTTAGACAATGTCTGGCTAATGCACACACTAAACTCTCTACCTTTTATCTGGGGGTGGGGTGGTGTTGACATCCGGGGTGTGGGGGGGACAGAAGCTGCACGGCACACCCACCGGGACTCAATGTTCCAACACCCCCTCAGCCACAGCGGCACCAACCCCCCCCCCCCACCCCCACCCCCACCCCCACACACATCAGGCAGAGCACAGAGGCAGCTGTCATCAGTGATAAAAGCTATTTAATCTGTAAAGTTATATCCATGTGCCCTAGCCCCTATAACTGAACTGTGCCCTGCACCCGTGCCAGCTTACTCAGTGTCTAACTTCTTGGCCTTACGGGCCTATCACTATGCCAAAGTGGTTCCCCAGGTGGCCCAGCAGGAGTGGAGGTGGACTGCTGTGATGCCTGCCCTGCGACAAGGCGGCCTGGCTCAGATGTGGTCGGCCATTCTTCAGGCCTGTCGGGTGGCCTGGTTCGGCCCTCCACTTCCCACCAGGTGCACCAGGGATGTTGGCAGGGGGAAGGGGGGTCCGAGGTGGTGCCCAATGGCCCCCGGGCTTCTCCATGGGGCGGGGGTGTGCAAGCGGAGCCCTCCCCCGAGCACCCCGACATCTGGCGCTGCCAGTCCTGGAGTTCCGCTGTGGCATCAACAAGGGTCTGGACGTTAGCCGCTATGGAGCCCAGGGAGTGGTTCAACGCTGACTGGGATCGTGACACCTCCCTCTTGGAATGTGCAACCTCCCTCTGGGTCTGTGCAATGACGGCCAGCACTTTGGCAATGGCGTGGATGCTCTCAGCCATGGCCTGCTGAGACTAGGCCATGGCCTGCTGGGGCTGGGTCATGGCCTGCTGGGACTGGGCCATGGTCTGCTGGGACTGGGCCATGGTCTGCTGAGACTGGGCCATGGCCTGCTGGGACTGGGCCATGGTCTTCTGAGACTGGGCCATGGCCTGTTGGGACTAGGCCATGGCCTGCTGGGACTGGGCCATGGTCTGCTGGGACTGGGCCACAGTGAGGAGCACCACTGCAATCTGCACATGGCTCTAGCACATGGCTGCCTGTGAGTGGGCAGCCTTGCCCTGGGTCATGGCCCCCACCTGCACAGATAGCCCCACGCCTGTCATAACTTCACCCATATCCTACACCGTTGCCCCTATTGCCTCCACTGCGACACCACCCATGCGGTTTCGGCCTGGTGCTGCCCTGCTCTGCCACCAGATGCATGACCGGTCTTTCCTGTAGTATTCTCCACTTTTGTTCCTTCTTCAGAATCCTCCTCATGAACTCTCACAAGTCCCATGGACTTTCCTTGCAACTTCCAACATGCTGAACTAACATGTTCCACCTTGGATTTGTTTATTGTCATGTGTACCGAGGTACAGTGAAACGTATTTTTCAGCAAGCAGCTCAAACAGATCTTTTAGAACATGAAAATAAAATAAAATAAAAAGAAAATACATAATAGGACAACATAAGGTACACAAAGTAACTACATAGACACCGGCATTGGGTGAAACATACAGGGGTGTAGTATTAATCAGGTCAGTCTATAAGAGGGTTGTTTAGGTGTCTGGTAACAGCGGGGAAGGATCTGTTTTTGAATCTGTTTGTGCGTGTTCTCAGACTTTTATATCCCTTCCTGATGAAAGAAGTTGGAAGCTGGGTGGGAGGGATCTTTAATTATGCTGCCCGCTTTCCCAAAGCAGCGGGATGTGTAGATAGAGTCAATGGATGGGAGGCAGGTTCGTGTGATGGACTGGGTTGTGTGCATGACTCTCTGAAATTTCTTGTGGTCCTGGGCCAGATAGGATGCTTTCTATGGTGCATCTGTAAAAGTTGGTGAGGGTTAATGTGGACATGTTGAATTTCCTTAGTGTCCGGAGGAAGTATAGGTGCTGTTGTGCTTTCTTTGTGATAGTGTCGACGTGGGTGGACCAGGACAGATTTTTGGTGATGTGCATCCCAGGAATTTGAAGCTGTCAACCATCTCCACCTCGGCCCCGTTGATGCAGATAGGGGTGTGTATGATACTTTGCTTCCTGAAGTCAATGACCAGCTCTTTAGTTTTACTGGCATTGAGGGACAGATTGTTGTCGCTGCACCACTCCACTAGGTTCTCTATCTCCCTCCCGTATTCTGACTCGCCGTTAGTCGGGATCTGACTCACTATGGTCGTGTCATCAGCAGACTTGCAGATGGAGCTGGAACCAAATTTTGCCACGCAGTCATGTGTATATAGGGAGTATCGTATTGGGCTAAGTACGCAACCTTGCGGGCCCCGGTATTGAGGACTTTGTCCCTCTGACTGCTGCAGGGCCGTGTCGGTGAGGTGTTCTCCAGAAAGTGACCCTGATTCTAACCTCGAGCTACAGCCCACCGAGGTGTGTGCCTGCGCTGGTGGAGGGTGAGCCCTGTGACACGTCTTCTTGAATCCCCTCATCCTCAGACATATTTCAGGAGCTCGGAGAGCTGCTGGGCTGGCAGCTGGCCACGATCTGCTGGTACCTAAATAACACAAAAGGGCTGTTTCAATGGATGAGCTGAAGCTCATTCCGAGTTCACTGCACTCAGTGTGAATTGCAGGATTGGGTGAAGTGATGGGGTTGACATCTGTTCTAGTTTGCTGCGGGAGATAAAGTTCTGCATTGCCACAGGAGCGATCCAGCTCCTCACCGGTGAGCTCTGCAGCTGTCTCCTTGTACTCAGAGGTTCGGGTGAAGTATATCTCCTCAGTGTGTAGTAAGCCCTCCGCAGAAGGGATAGAGATTGGAGTTTGAGCAACATTTCAGTTGGGATGTTGGTGTTGTGGAAGTCTTTTTGAGAGAGTAAATGTTGATACATGTCTCCCGCGACTGAATGTTTGAGATCCATGAAGAGAGTAACCATCTGAGTACATGATGCCATGTTGAGAGTTTGATAGTGGAGGGAGCTGAGAGAGGACTTAAGCTTTTGGAGCAAATTAGATCGTTATTCCACTTCCTGCACTGGACGGCGCTTCGTGTGCAGGTGATAGCTGTGCTGACCTCCTGGAGAGGTGAGCTTCTTTAAGCCATTATTGGGCTAGAGGACATACCTGTGCGCCTGGACTCCCCGAATAAGGGCCTCAAGGGCTTGGCAATGAAAGTTGGTACGGCCTTTTTCCTGAGGCTTCCAGTCTATTACTTCGAAGATGCTGACTTCTTGGACAGTCGGGTGAACACAGGTGGGCTGGAGAGTGATATGGGCGTGCTGGACTGATCTTTAAATATGGTGCCAGAACCTTTCAACCCACCAGCTGGAGACAGGCGGTCGAACCAGTCGCCAGTCTGCCAGGTAGTATGGAGGGGAACTCGCTAGTGCATAATTAATAAGGTTCCAAATGCTGAATCCCACTGTTCTGTTTGGCAGTACCATTGCTTTCAGAGCTGTTCACCACCCACTTAAGCCGAAAAGTAGGAAAATTCCATTCATGAACTCTGTTCCTCTCTCCACAAATGCTGCCAGAACAGCTGAGATTTTCCAGCATTTACTGTTTTTATTTTCGTGTATAAAACATATAGAATCCTCAGCTTTATGGACAGAGACATGGGCACAAAAGCCAAGAGGTTATGATAAACCTACATGAAACATTAGTTTGTCATCAGCTTGAGTACTGTGCCCAATTTTCGGCACCACGTTTGTCAAAGACATAATAATAATAATAATCTTTATTATTGTCACAAGTAGGCTTGCATTAACACTGCAATGAAGTTACTGTGAAAAGCCCCTGGTCACCACACTCCAGCGCCTGAAGGGGAATTCAGAATGTCCAAATCACCTAACAGCATGGGCGGGATTCTCCAATAACGGGGCTATGTCCCTGCTCCAGCGTGAAAATGCGGGCGCATCACTCTGGACTTTCCTGAAGAAACTTTCCAGCTGCCAATACAGGGCCCTGCAATTCCGGTGCAGGGGTCCGTGCATGCACACATCGGCGGCCTGCGTCAGCAGCCTCTCGCGACATGGAGGACCCTCACCGCGGACTGGCACCAAAAAGATAGGCCCCCCCAAGACCGGTGGCACCCAATCGATAGCCTGGCCGTCTGTGAGGCCCCCCCCGGTGAAGGATCGCCCCCCCCCCCCCCCCCCCCCCCCCCACTAGGGCAGCTGCAGACTGAGTCCGCAGCTGCTATGCCGAGCTCCCAACGGATGGGACCATGAGAGACCGATGGCTTCGGGAACTTGGCCAGTTACACTTGTAGAATCGCCGCGGGTACCTCTGTCAATGGCCCCCTAGCCGCACTGTGTAGATCGGAGAATCGAGGGAACAGTGTCCTGCCGGATTTCAGCGTCAATGCCCATTCTCCACCCCTGCGCCGATCATGATTTTGGCGTCGAGGCTCAGAGAATCCTGCCCTATGTCTTTCGGGACTTGTGGGGGGAAACCGGAGCACCTGGAGGAAATCCACGCAGACACAGGGAGAACGTGCAGACTCAACACAGACAGTGACCCAAGCCAGGAATCGAACCTGGGATCCTGGCGCTGTGAAGCAACTGTGCTACCCACTGTGCTACCCATGAAGGCTTTGGAGAGGGGGCAGAAAAGATTTCCTAGAATAATTCCAAAGATCAGGTCCAGCAAAAGGTACATTTAAGGGAAAATGCGAGTTGAGCCAATGTGGTCATCCAAGTTAATTCTGCCTAGTTGCAAACTGGAAGAAGTCTACTGATATTTCCGAGCAAGTGACGGTCAATGCGCTCCTCACTTTTGCACATATTTTGTCTCCTTAAAAAATGATACAAGCCAAATGACAAATTTAAACACCTTCACTGAAATGAGCACTTATAATAGTTTTTCATTGAGTCAAAACTGGATGGCACTCTTTTGCAGGTGGAGTGAGTCAACATGGAAGAAAAAAATCTGGTCCGAGGTCTGCAATCTAAAGCTTACCTCTGCTTTTGAAAAAAAATCTCAGTGATCTCAACAGCAATGGGTGCAAAGTATCCCTAGTATCCTAAGTGCCATTAACTTCTCCCTTCCTCGATCGTTCAAATATCTGGAATCATGATCTGTGGATACTGACGGAGTCGGGCCAATTCCCTAAGCACAATCTGTTTTTTAAAATATTTTTAGTATGTCTGCTGTAGTTTGTATAAATCTATTTAAATGCTAGCAGCAACCAAGAGCAATTAAGGAAACATTGACTAAAGGAACAACATGCAAAAATGGCAGAGTTCCCAACAAAAAACATTAATATCAGGAACGAACTGGGTTTTATATGTTTGGAAACACAAACAGAAGCACTTATCCACACAACAGGATCTAGACTTACCTTTACAAAGTAGGCCAGACTCCAAACTTCCTGATGAGTCCAGCGGAAATGAAAAATAGGTCCCGAGCTGTTTGCTTGAAATTTCAACAAGGATCTGTGGTTAAATAATTATTCAATATTAATAGACAAGCACATGACATCTACAGTATGGCCTCATTTCTGAAGCCAAAATTGTTGTTTGAGTACCAGGTACTTGATCTCTCCAGTTTCTACACAGCTGAGAGAGTCTTGAAAAGTTTACCTTCTTATTCAGCGAAGTCATGAACCCATTCATTATAAAAAAGGTTATTGAAGTTCATTTCCACAGGCAGCACGGTGGCACGGTGGTTAGCATTGTTGCTTCACGGCGCCGTGATCCCTGGTTCGATCCCTGGGTGATCCCTGGGTCACTGTCCGTGTTGAGTTGAACATTCTCCCCGTGTTTGCATGGGTTTCACTCCAACAACCCAAAGATGTGCAGGGTAGGTGGATTGGCCATGCTAAATTGTCCCTTAATTCAAAAAAATGAATTGGGTACTCTAAATTTAAAATGAAAGTTAATTTCTTCGGACCTGTTCTTTGATGAAGGGGGACAAACCCTAGGAAATTCACCCTGTAAGACTATATTACAACGTGTATGCTAAGGAACCCTTCCTCCTTATTTGATGTAGACATTAATTGATTACGTGGGCGCGATTCAATGGAAGAATTTCAAAGTCCGCTTTTGGGTGCGTTTGGCGGGGTGTTTTGCAATGGCCGCATTGGCGAGATCGTGGCCCCTATTCAATGGCACTTAGTGCCAAAAAATGAGCCCCCACAAGATTCTTTACATTAGTGGCTCCCTCCCCGTCAGATTTACCCAACTGACATCTCAACAGTTTGGCGCTAACAAGGGGAAGCTACTTTTAAGTGCTCCCTCACCCCTCACTCCCAGTCAGCACAAAAGCATAGCAGCACGCAGACCTGCTCATCGCTTCGTGCGTGCCGGCCTGGCCTGGCTTCTCGACACTGTGTGGATGATAGGGGGCCACCCTGTTCGCCCAAGGGGGCTGGAGGACCAGCAGCAGGGCCAGCAATGCCACCTGGCGGGAAACATGACAAATAGGACAACCTTCCAATGTAAGAAGAAGATAAGCGATGTCCAACGAGCTCAAGGGTAAGTTATCAGCTCTCTCCTGGCATCAGCTCTACCTGCTACCCCCCAAAGGTCCCAAACCCCACCCCTCCCAAATCAGTAGCTGCACCTCCCACCCTCCCCACATCCGACCTTCATGCTTGTACCTCAGAACCTCCTGGCACTCACCAGCACAACCCCTTCATGTCTAGGTGTGGTGCCCAAAGATGCCACCTGCTACAGACACTCCTAACCCATCAAGCGTGCAGTTCACACTGCCATCTCTTTGTCCCCACAGGAGATGACAAGAGACAATCTGGTGAGCACCACACAGTTACGATGCACATAAGGTGGAGGCAGGAACATTCAAGGGAGACAGCAGTAGGAGCTCTGCTAGTTACCAGGACTCAGCTAGGTCCCAGCTAGATGCTGAGCCTCTGGACAAGGTCCTCCCAGAAATTATGCAGATCATAGGATACAGCCACGATGTATCAGGAGCAGGTGTCAGTGACACTCCAGTGCAAGGCCGATTGCAGGAGTCCCAAAGACTGCAGGCCAGAAGATGATGCCAACAATGTGTGACACCCAGGCCAACACTGGCTAGGGTGGCGAACTCATTGTAAAACTGGAGCAAGAATTCCGCATCTTGAGTGGTGGTCTCCAAGGCATGGCTCAGTCTGTGATGACCGTGACTGAGGTCATCAACATTATGTCCCAGTCACTGAGGAACATACCCAGGCACAGATGGACATTGCCAGGGCACTGCAGAGTGTGGCCAAGTCACTGAGGATGATCACTGGGGGTATTGACAGCATGGTGCAGACAATGGGGAGCCTCCAGGATTGGCAGCTCCAGATGACTCAGAGGCCTCTGGAACTAACTTCAGCTGGTCCTCCATCTCATGGAGTCCCCGAGAGCCCTACGGGCACCATCAGGGAAGAGGAAGCACTGGAGGTCAAATTTCAGGGTGCCACCAGGGAAACAACGGAGGTTTCCAGTTGTTACCAATGCCCCCCCCCCCCCCCAACCCCGCGGACACCCGCACATCTCAAGGGCAGCAGGCAGAAACGGGTGGCATGGTGATGCCAGTGACACTTGTGAGTCAGATAGAGCCCCACAGCACCAGGCCCTCCTGTGGACATCCGCGAAGGGCATCAAAGGCCACAGGGCATGGAAAGGTGCCGTCTCCACCTCCACCTCTGATGTTCATCCTTGGGACACACCTAGACATAGCAGTAGACCACAAATGATCAAGAAGAGAGAGGAGCACTAATTGGACACTGGTGAATATCTGTACCTGGGGAGAATGGAAATGTAAAATATTCACTATTTACATAGATTTTACATAGAATTTACAGTGCAGAAGAAGGCCATTCGGCCCATCGAGTCTGCACCGGCTCTTGGAAAGAGCACCCTACCCAAGGTCAACACCTCCACCCTATCCCCATAACCCAGTAACCCCACCCAACACTAAGGGCAATTTTGGACACTAAGGGCAATTTAGCATGGCCAATCCACCTAACCTGCACATCTTTGGACTGTGGGAGGAAACCGGAGCACCCGGAGGAAACCCATGCACACACGGGGAGGATGTGCAGACTCCGCACAGACAGTGACCCAGGCCGGAATCGAACCTGGGATCCTGGAGCTGTGATGCGATTGTGCTATCCACAATGCTACCGTGCTGCCCTATTAAAACATGTAACATCTGATACATGTGAAGCCTCTGTCAAGTCATCTTCACAGCTGGCCTGCCTGCACCCCTACTCCCTATAGCCCTCTGCTTCTCCCTTCCCTGTGCACAGTGGTCCAAGATCAAAAGCCCCCGATGCAGACCCGGTTTAGTGGATGGGTGTGAGTGCGCTGTCAGCAGAAAGACCGGAATCAGTCTTTTGCACAAACTGAGGAGCACCAGACAACATAAGAACATAAGAACTAGGAGCAGGAGTAGGTCATCTGGCCCCTCAAGCCTGCTCCGCCATTCAATGAGATCATGGCTGATCTTTTGTGGACTCAGCTCCACTTTCCGATCCGAACACCATAAACCTTAATCCCTTTATTCTTCAAAAAACTATCTATCTTTACCTTAAAAACATTTAATGAAGGAGCCTCAACTGCTTCACTGAGCAAGGAATTCCATAGATTCACAACCGTTTGGGTGAAGACGTTCCTCCTAAACTCAGTCCTAAATCTACTTCCCCTTATTTTGAGGCTATGTCCCCTAGTTCTGCTTTCACCTGCCAGTGGAAACAACCTGCCCGCATCTATCCTATCTATTTCCTTCATAATTTTAAATGTTTCTATGAGATCCCCCCTCAT
Organism: Scyliorhinus canicula; assembly: GCF_902713615.1. Taxonomy (NCBI): domain Eukaryota; kingdom Metazoa; phylum Chordata; class Chondrichthyes; order Carcharhiniformes; family Scyliorhinidae; genus Scyliorhinus; species Scyliorhinus canicula. The sequence goes on from NC_052155.1 coordinate 120,408,832, forward strand.
CCTTCTAAATTCCAACGAATACAGTCCCAGTCTACTCAACCTCTCCTCGTAATCCAACCCCTTCAGCTCTGGGATGAACCTAGTTAATCTCCTCTGCACACCTTCCAGTGCCAGTACGTCCTTTCTCAAGTAAGGAGACCAAAACTGAACACAATACTCCAGGTGTGGCCTCACTAACACCTTATACAATTGCAGCATAACCTCCCTAGTCTTAAACTCCATCCCTCTAGCAATGAAGGACAAAATTCCATTTGCCTTCTTAATCACCTGTTGCACCTGTAAACCAACTTTCTGTGACTCATGCTCTAGCACATCCAGGTCTCCCTGCACAGCAGCATGCTTTAATATTTTATCGTTTAAATAATAATCCCGTTTGCTGTTATTCCTATCAAAATGGATACCCTCACATTTGTCAACATTGTATTCCATCTGCCAGACCCTAGCCCATTCACGTAATCTATCCAAATCCCTCTGCAGACTTCCAGTATCCTCTGCACTTTTCGCTTTACCACTCATCTTAGTGTCATCTGCAAACGTGGACACATTGCCCTTGGTCTCCAACTCCAAATCATCTATGTAAATTGTGAACAATTGTGGGCCCAACACGGATCCCTGAGGGACACCACTAGCTACTGATTGCCAACCAGAGAAACACCCATTAATCCCCACTCTTTGCTTTCTAATTAACCAATCCTCTATCCATGCTACTACTTTACCCTTAATGCCATGCATCTTTATCTCATGCAGCAACCTTTTGTGTGGCACCTTGTCAAAGGCTTTCTGGAAATCCAGATATACCACATCCATTGGCTCCCCGTTATCTACTGCACTGGTAATGTCCTCAAAAAATTCCACTAAATTAGTTAGGCACAACCTGCCCTTTATGAACCCATGCTGCGTCTGCCCAATGGGACAATTTCTATCCAGATGCCTCGTTATTTCTTCCTTGATGATAGATTCCAGCATCTTCCCTACTACCGAAGTTAAGCTCACTGGCCTATAATTTCCTGCTCTCTGCCTACCTCCTTTTTTAAACAGTGGTGTCACGTTTGCTAATTTCCCATCCACCGGGACCACCCCAGTGTCTAGTGAATTTTGGTAAATCATCACTAGTGCATCTGCAATTTCCCTAGCCATCTCTTTTAGTACTCTGGGATGCATTCCATCAGGGCCAGGAGACTTATCTACCTTTAGCCCCATTAGCTTGCCCATTACTACCTCCTTAATTATAACAGTCCTCTCAAGGTCCTCACCTGTCATAGCCTCATTTCTATCAGTCACTGGCATGTTATTTGTGTCTTCCACTGTGAAGACCGACCCAAAAAACCTGTTCAGTTCCTCAACCATTTCCTCACCTCCCATTATTAAAACTCCCTTCTCATCCTCTAAAGGACCAATATTTACCTTAGCCACTCTTTTTTGTTTTATATATTTGTAAAAACTTCTACTGTCTGTTTTTATGTTCTGAGCAAGTTTACTCTCATACTCTATCTTACTCTTCTTTATAGCTTTTTTAGTAGCTTTCTGTTGCCCCCTAAATATTTCCCAGTCCTCTAGTCTCCCACCAAGCTTTGCCACTTTGTATGCTTTTTACTTCAATTTGATACTCTCCCTTGTTTCCTTAGATATCCACGGTCGATTTTCCCTCTTTCTACCGTCCTTTCTTTTTGTTGGTATAAACCTTTGCTGAGCACTGTGAAAAATCGCTTGGAAGGTTCTCCACTGTTCCTCAACTGTTCCACCATAAAGTCTTTGCTCCCAGTCTACCTTAGCTAGTTCTTCTCTCATCCCATTGTAATCTCCTTTGTTTAAACACAAAACACTAGTATTTGATTTTACCTACTCACCCTCCATCTGTATTTTAAATTCCACCATATTGTGATCGCTCCTTCCGAGAGGATCCCTAACTATGAGATCATGAATCAATCCTGTCTCATTACACAGGACAAGATCTAGGACCGCTTGTTCCCCCGTAGGTTCCATTACAGGCAGCACGGTAGCATTGTGGATAGCACAATTGCTTCACAGCTCCAGGGTCCCAGGTTCGATTCCGGCTTGGGTCACTGTCTGTGCAGAGTCTGCACATCCTCCCCATGTGTGTGTGGTTTTCCTCCAGGTGCTCCGGTTTCCTCCCACAGTCCAAAGATGTGCAGGTTAGGTGGATTGGCCATGATAAATTGCCCTTAGTGTTGGGTGGGGTTACTGGGTTATGGGTGGAGGTGTTGATCTTCGGTAGCGTGCTCTTTCCAGGAGCCGGTGCAGACTCGATGGGCCAAATGGCCTCCTTCTGCACTGTAAATTCTATGATAATGATCACATACTGTTCTAGTAAACTATCGTGGATACATTCTATAAACTCCTCTTCAAGGTTGCCTTGACTGACCTGGTTAAACCAATCGACATGTCGATTAAAATCCCCCGTGATAACTGCTGTACCATTTCTACATGCATCAGTTATTTCTTTGTTTATTGCCTGCCCCACCATAACGTTACTATTTGGTGGCCGATAGACTACTCCTATCAGTAACTTTTTCGCCTTACTATTCCTGATTTCCACCCAAATGGATTCAACCTTATCCTCCATAGCACCGATGTCATCCCTTACTATTGCCCGGATGTCATCCTTAAATAACAGAGCTGCACCACCTCCCTTACCATCCACTCTGTCCTTCCGAATAGTTTGATACCCTCGGATATTTAACTCCCAGTCCTGACCATCCTTTAACCATGTTTCAGTAATGGCCACTAAATCATAGTCATTCACGATGATTTGCGCCATCAACTCATTTACTTTATTCCGAATACTACGAGCATTCAGGTAAAGTACACTTATGTTGTTTTTTTTTACCTCTGTTTTGAATCTTAACATCTCCAGTGTTATTCCTTTTAGTATTACTGGGCCTATTCACTGATCTCCCCTCAGTCACTGTACCTTGTACTGTCGCCCTTTTTGATTTTTGAATATGTCTTCTCTGCCTTGCACTTTCCCCCTTACTTCCTTTTGCTTCTGTCCCCGTTTTACTACCTTCCAACTTCCTGCATCGGTTCCCATACCCCTGCCACCTTAGGTTAAACCCTCCCCAACAGCTCTAGCAAACACTGGACATCGGTTCCAGTCCTGCCCAAGTGCAGACCGTCCGGTTTGTACTGGTCCCACCTCCCCTAGAACTGGTCCCAATGCCCCAGGAATTTGAATCCCTCCCTCTTGCACCATTTCTCGAGCCACGCATTCATCCTATCTATCCTGACATTCCTACTTTGACTAGCTCGTGGCACTGGTAGCAATCCTGAGATTACTACCATTGAGGTCCTACTTTTTAGTTTAACTCCTGACTCCCTGAATTCAGCTTGTAGGACCTCATCCCGTTTTTTACCTATATCGTTGGTGCCTATGTGCACCACGACAGCTGGCTGTTCACCCTCCCCCCTCAGAATGTCCTGCAGCCGCTCCGAGACATCCTTGACCCTTGCACCAGGGAGGCAACATACCATCCTGGAGTCTCGATTGCGTCCACAGAACCGCCTGTCTATTCCCCTTACGATCGAGTCCCCTATCACTATAGCCCTGCCATTTTTCTTCCTGCCCTGCTGCGCAGCAGAGCCAGCCACGGTGCCATGAACCTGGCTGCTGCTGCCTTCCCCTGGTGAGCCATCTCCCCCAACAGTATCCAAAGCGGTATATCTGTTTTGCAGGGAGATGACCGCAGGGGACACCTGCACTGCCTTCCTACTCTTGCTCTGTCTTTTGGTCACCCATTTGCTATCTCCCTCAGTGACTTTCACCTGCGGTGTGACCAACTCACTAAACGTGCTATCCATGACCTCCTCAGCATCGCGGATGCTCCAAAGTGAGTCCATCCGCAGCTCCAGAGCCGTCAAGCGGTCTAACAGGAGCTGCAACTGAACACACTTCCTGCACGTGAAGGAGCCAGGGACAGTGGACGTGTCCCTGAGCTCCCACATCGCACGTGAGGAGCATGACACGGGTCTGGGATCTCCTGCCATGTCTTAAACCTTAGGTAAACTTATACAACTACAATTTCAAAATAAAAATAAATAAATTAGACAATGAAAAGAAAAACTACTTACCAGTCACTTACCAGGGTTAAAAAGCACCTTCTCCCCACCCAGCTTCGAATTCCCAAACTCCCTCTGGCTGTGTCTTCTTTGGCTCACTGGGAGAACTCACCCAGGGTTTCAGATGCTCTCTGGTTCTCTCCCTCACACCAGAGCTTGCCTCACACCGAGTGGTCATCACTCTCCTGCCTTAAATGTGACCCATTTCCAGTGCTAACACAGACCCATCACCCTGGATTCAGACCCTTGGTGAGAGAAACAGAGTGGTCAATGAAGGAGCGGTGTGATGGGGGGCGTAGGGAATGGAGGGAGTACAGGGGGAAGGGGAGGATTGGTGGAAGGGAGAAAATGGGGGGGAGGGAGGAGAAATTGGGGGGCATTGGGGAGGAGAGGTGGAAAATAGGGGTGAGGCGCAGTTTGAGCTGATGGGCACAGCCTTGTCCTAGGAAATCTTGAAATGATGAGGGCCTCCATAGTCCTCCTCACATGTCAGACACTTGCCACCTGTCCAACATCCTTTGGCTCTTCCTCAGCCCCTCCTTGACCACCCAGCAAATCTTGCTCTACACACTCACCCTCAGCCACATGAAAATGAAAATCGCTTATTTTCACGAGTAGACTTCAATGAAGTTACTGTGAAAAGCCCCTAGTCGCCACATTCCGGCGCCTGTCCGGGGAGGCTGGTACGGGAATCGAACCGTGCTGCTGGCCTGCTTGGTAAGCCAGCGATTTAGCCTGGTGAGCTAAACCAGCCCCTTATCAGGAGCTCCGAGATCTCAGACCCCAGACCTCTGCCAGGAACATTAGGGAGGCCATGCTCAGCTGCCCTCTGCCCATCCACATACTTTGGCCGCTGAAGCCCTGCTATTTAGTGTTTGATTGTTGGCAGCTGCCTCTATGGTGCTGTCACTCTCAGTGCAACGCAGCAATTATCCTTTGAGACATGGCATGTGTGCCCTTGAGGAGGCACTTGAGTGTTGAGGAGCGTGAAGTGCTCTCACAAGCAACAAGGCTAATTCGTCATTTGAAATAGCCTTCTTTACATGCATGACTCCCTCACCGTCTGATTCGCCCGACTCGCGCCTCAGATCATTGCCGCTAGCAAGAGATAAGAATGACAGCGCGGAGACCTGCTCCTCGTTTGCGGATTCCAACCTGTCTTCCATCCTCCGGCTCCTGCTCGGGCTGGTCCTCCAGCACATCCTGGTCCACCTCCTCCTCCTTGGATGAGGCCGCATGTCCCTCCTACTCAGGAGGGACAGGAGAGTTGTATCCTGTCAGCCTGGCCTCTCGTGGAGTATTTGCCTCCATCTACAACACCTACTTGCACATCTTTGGTCTGTGGGGTGGGACCCACGCAATCACGGGGAGAATATGGAAACTCTACACGAACAGTGACCAGGGGCCGGGATGGAACCCGTGTCCTCTGCGCCGTGAGACAGCAGTGTTAACCACTGTACCACTGCGCTGCCCCAATGAGAACCATCATATACATTAGTTACACAATATCAGTCTACAGCAGGCTTGATGGACCAGCTGTTTTTTACCCTGTCTTGATATGTTTACTTATATAGACTATCTGTCATTCATATATTTTCTGCCTATGGGATATGGCTGTTGGCAATTTGGATGCCACATTCACCTACACATGTGGCTACACTTAAAAGTAAAAGTTCTGAAACACTTTGGATCTTCCTAAAGACATGTTAAGATGCGATATAAATGCAAATTATTTCGATCCAAGCCACTTAAAAAAATTTAAACGGCAAAGGAACATTTATGAATCCTTATGTTATGAAAGTAAGGAGGGCTATGACAATTAAATTGTCAATTAAAGTTTTGCATCTGTGAAGCATTCCAGCAGGCTCAACAAGGGCCTGAAACAGTTCAATGCTATTCATTATTGTACATATTCATCAAATTGGGGTCCATAGGCCATCATGGTAATGTTAAAATTGCTCTTTAATGTTACTTTGTATCTGCAGTTTATACTGTCAACACAGTGTAGCAGTCTACTTGTCTAGCACTGCATTAACATTTTATTTTAAATTGCAGTATGCCTGCCAGATGTTTAACTGATGTATGCCAACCAGATGTGAAGCATGTAAAAAATAATAAAATACATGCAAATGAAACATAAAGCTTGAACTAATAGCACCAGAAATGCAGAGAGCAAATAAGTGTGATATAAAAACACAACAGAAACTAGGCCAGTAAAGAAGAACTTAGAAGGAAGACATTTTGTGACAAAGAAATTGGCATACTTGTTAAGGAGTCCTTAATGTTATGTCATAAAACTGTTTTAAATTCCCAGCCAAGGAGGCAATGTTCTTTTTAAAATGTAGGAATAAATTATTGCTGCTTCATAGATTTTAACAATTGAAAGAAACTGTTGGCTAACGCAAAGTAAAGCAGAAAATGCAACAATCGAAATGCAGGTAGGAGGTACCGTTCATTGAAATTCAACTCTACATTCCAGGAAAATGAACATTCGCTGTGGAATAAATGGCAATGGAGTTTATATTCAAATCACAAAACATGCTATCAGTGAAATAGGACAGAATCAGCCACCACTAAACAGTTAAAGTGAGGAAGGCATAGCAAAACTGGGAAGGATCAAGAAATACCAGTAAAATTCCATCAATGTAAATATTTAGAATTAGATAATCAAGGGCACTGTGTGAGTAAAAAGAAAGAGTAATCTATTCAAACTGGGTAAAGGCATTCTAACACAATAGTCCTCAAGAAAACAGGCAAAGATTCACTTTCAAGCATTCTGCGATGATCAAGAGAGTATGAAGGGCTTGTGACATGAAATGAGAAATTTGGTAAATATAGTTGGACGATCGGCAATCATATACTAACTAAATTGAGTAAAGCTCTTTCGAATAACACTTGAGGACTAACAATCCTCCACCCAATACATTGAGAAATCCTTATTTCTCAGTTGCTGATATAGATTTGAAGAAAGAAAACAGATGCATGAAACAGCTCTGGTATAAAATTAGCTGAAATGTATTGGTGACAAAATGAGTGTTCCAGCACATGCTGATAAAAATGGCAAGGCGCAATTCTCAGTGAAAGGTCATTCCAAACCTTTTATGTATGCCGAGATCACATAGCATCTATTTGTTAAATATCAACAGATGCGAAAAGTGAATCTCAGACCCATCAATGTAGTTACTTCTGCAACCTGTTTTACATAGGCTTCTGTGCCTTGAAAATAGAAAGCCTTCAGATATTTTGGAATTGTCTTGGCGATGACAGATGCAGCTGTATTTTATATACAGGTTCTCCATTTAACCTCATGAAAAGTGGTTTTAACAGTGCCACAGGCAATTACCACTTAGTGCCTACAAATTGCTATATAAAATAGCACATGTGGCTTGAAATGTGATGGTCTACATCATTTACACAAGTGCTAAGTGCTCCACCATGCTATGGGGCATGCATATAGCGACAGCCACACTAAATTGAGTCAAACCATGTTGCGTTGCAATAAAACTGAAAAGCATAAATAAATACATATTAATCCTCAAAGTTGCAACTGCAACATTGCATTGGCAAAATACACAAAAATATGACCCAGACATGTTCTAACTTGTGGGAAAAAGTATAATAACTAAATAAATAAATAACTAACTGATGCGTAATAAGTTCTGTAAAATATACTAGGAAAATGTGTTGATCAGCATATTGCTAAATTAGAATACAAATCCTCTTGAAGCATTAATTCATATATTCTAATGCAATTAAGCGGCCATCTTGAAAAGCCAAATAGTAAGGTTGCAAGAATTAAGCTTCAAATGCTCCATAAGCAAGGGGGTGGGAAATTTAAATCTGTCAATTTTATTGATAACATAGGGACTGTTGTGTAAAATAATTGTAGAATTATTTCATGATTTAACAGAAGGATAGATGGAGCCCAAGATATCAGGAGGAGAATTTGAGGCAAATTTTAAAAAGGGGGAACAATTTAACGGCCTTGTCCTGCCCGACTTGGTGTCGGGACGAAGTCATGGAATCTCGCAAGAAGCCTCTCACGAGATTTGTGACGCTCGAATCAACTCACGAGATTTAGCATATTTAAATGAGCCATTAAAGACCAGAGGGTGGTCACGGACGGGGAAGGCTGACAATCCTGACACTCCCTCTGGCACCCGGGAACCTTGGTACTGCTAGCCTGGCACTCCAGCAGTGCCGCTCTGGCACTGCCAGGGTGCTGAGGTGCCAGGTTGGCACTGCCAGTGATCGGGTCCAGGGGGGCCTTACCAGGTGTAGGGGCAAGTGAGAGGGTGTTCCCGGGGGCATCCCCAAGGTTGGGGGGAGTGGGGAGGTGGGGGTCAAAAACAGGGGGGGTTAAGCTGGAAGATGGGGGGAGATCGGGGCAGTCAGACAAAATGGCACCCCGATCTGCAAAGAGCCTTTCCTGCTGGGCTTGCTGGCAGGAAGTGACTCCAATTGTGGCCTCGGCAGAGAGAAATTCCCTGAGGCAAAAAATATGTTGAATAACGGGTGTTCCCCGACGCTGTAGTCACGAGAAATGTCCCGCTAAATGCGCCCAAAACTGGACATAGATTTTCTTCCCGGTTAAGTCGTGCCGGGAAGTTTGCAGAGAATGATTAATCAATAAAGTTGGAAGACCAAGTTAAGGTGATAGTCATTATACACCTTAAATGGGAATTATATCGATTTTAACAATGCAGCACATTTTGCATGCTAATCTGTGACATTGGTCATGGAAAGACACTTTCTTGGCTTTAATTCTGTTCATGTAATGGATTAAAATATGAATTGTCCTATTGCCCTGGTTTTGTCTATGATTTGATTTGTGATTTGGCTTGTAGTATAGATCACCTTTATTAGATGATGACTTACTAAAGTAAAGCATCTGCAATCATTTTCTATCATATATATTGTCGCCAGAGAATTCCTTTGTTGTCATTGGAAATTCCAGGTAGGTGGAAGGTAAAAAAAAAAGAATAATTCTGAAAGCATGAAGAATTGAAAAGAGTGCAAGCAAAACAAAAAATATCAACACGGGAACTTTAGTTTTGGCATGTAGGTTTTACATCCAAAGTCTGGCTAATCGTATCAAACAGTCTTTTTGGCTGTTTACAACAGGCAAAGTACACCATACTCAGCCTGTGCTTGCAAAACTCAAAACATAGTGGGCCACATTAGGTGTGACTCTGCTATCAGTCAAGCTCGCAGTGTGGCTCACTTACGCATGTTGGACTCTGTCTTTTACAGACAGAGGGAACATGTCCACGCACTGTACCTTTTTCAACTAAACAAAGCTTGGAAATCAGTCATTCTCTGGGTCATTCCCCAGGGCAATGCCTTGACCAACCAGAATTGACCTGCCCACTTTGAATTTGAACAATAATAATAATAATCTTCATTATTGTCACAAGTAGGCTTACATTAACACTGCAATGAAGTTACTGTGAAAAAGCTTGTCACTTAGCTGTTCCATGTCGAATTCTCCATGGCAATGACTCCATCAAATCCACTTGCCAACCAATCAGCAGTCTCTTCTCATGCAGTTGTAGTAGTCCCACTGATGTATATATTGTATATATAGGATGTTGATATAGGTGATTTACGGTAAGGCCCCTGTACTATAGGTATGGAGGTAGATCCCTGCCTGTTGTCTCCGCCCAGTAGGCGGAGTATAAATATGTGTGCTCCCCGTACAGCAGCCATTTCGTCAGCTGCTGTAGGAGGCCCCACATCTCAGTGTAATAAAACCTCGATTACATCCTACTCTCATCTTTGCGTAATTGATAGTGCATCAATTTATTACACTTTTTCAGAGTTTTTCAGAGATGGACCTCCGCATCAAGCCGGATCGCCTGCAGCTGCATCCTCAAGCAGACAACGCCAAAAAGGACTTTGAACATTGGTTAGCCTGTTTTGAAGCATACATCGGGTCTGCACCAGACACAATTCCAGAAGCACAGAAGCTCCAGATCCTTGAGCTCCAACGTCTTTCCACTCGTCCAGGATGCGCCGATCTACGCAGAGGCCATGATGCTACTGAAGGAAAGCTACGCTCAACCAGTCTCGACCACACAACCTCGCGCCTGCTTCAACTAAAGTAAAGGTCAACGGACACGAGGTCTCCTGCCTGCTGGACGCCGGGAGCACTGAGAGCTTCATTCACCCGATACGGTAAGGCGCTGCTCCCTCACGGTACACCCCGCTAACCAGAGAATCTCCCTAGCCTCCGGATCCCACTCCGTGGCGGCCCGGGGGTACTGCATCGCCACTCTCACTTTCCAGGGCGTGGAGTTCAGCGGCTTCCGCCTCTAAATCCTCCCCAACCTCTGCGCTGCTTTGCTACTCGGCCTGGACTTCCAGTGCAACCTCCAGAGCCTAACCCTGAAATTCGGCGGACCCCTACCACCCCTTACTGTGTGTGGCCTCGCGACCCTTAAGGTCGACGCACCTTCCCTTTTTGCAAACCTAACCCCAGATTGCAAACCCGTCACCACCAGGAACAGACGGTACAGCGCCCAGGACAGGACCTTCATCAGGTCTGAAGTTCAGCAGCTGCTTCGGGAAGGCATCATCAAAGCCAGCAACAGCCCCTGGAGAGCCCAAGTGGTAGTGGTCAAAACTGGAGAGAAAAACAGGATGGTCATTGACTACAGTCAATCGATACACGCAGCTCGACGCGTACCCCCTCCCATTCATATCTGATATGGTCAATCAGATTGCGCAGTACCGGGTCTATACAGTGGACCTGAAATCTGCCTACCACCAGCTCCTCATTCTCAAGGCGGACAGTCCATACACTGCGTTCGAAGCAGACGGCCGCCTTTACCAATTTCTTAGGGTTTCCTTCGGCGTCACCAACGGGGCCTCGGTCTTCCAATGGGAGATGGACCGAATGGTTGACCGGTACGGACTGCGGGCTACTTTCCCGTACCTGGAGAATGTCACCATCTGCGGCCACAATCAGCAGGACCATGACGCCAATCTTGCTAAATTTCTCAACACCGCCACTCTCCTCAATCTCTCGTATAACAAGGAGAAGTGCGTGTTCAGCACAAACCGCTTAGCCATCCTCGGCTATGTGGTCCAGAACGGAGTTCTGGGGCCCGACCCCAATCGCATGCGCCCCCTCATGGAACTCCCCCTCCCCCACTGCCCCAAGGCCCTCAAACGATGCCTGGGGTTCTTTTCGTATTACGCCCAGTGGGTCCCAAACTATGCGGACAAGGCCCGCCCACTCATTCAATCCACTGTTTTTCCTCTGATGGCTGAGACTCACCAGGCCTTCAAAGGTATCAAGGCCGACATCGCCAAGGCCACGATGCACGCGGTCGACGAGACGTTACCATTCCAAGTGGAGAGCGATGCATCAGATGTCGCTCTGGCCGCCATCCTGAACCAGGCAGGCCCATGGCATTCTTTTCCCGTACCCTCCATGCCTCAGAAATTCGGTACTCCTCCATCGAAAAAGAGGCCCAAGCCATCGTTGAAGGTGTGCGGCATTGGAGGCAATTTCTGGCCAGCAGAAGATTCACTTTCCTCACTGACCAACGGTCGGTTGCCTTCATGTTTAATAACACACAGCGGGGCGAGATCAAAAACGATAAAATCTTGAGGTGGAGGATCGAGCTCTCCACCTGCAACAACGAGATTTTGTATCGCCCCGGTAAGCTCAACGAGCCCCCGATGCCCTATCCCCAGGTACATGTGCCTGTGCACAAGTGGACCAACTCTGGACCCTGCACGACAACCTCTGTCACCTATTACCATTTCATCAAGGCCCGCAACCTGCCCTACTCCATCAAGGAGATCAGGGCGATCACCAGAGACTGCGAGGTCTGCGCGGAGTGTGAACCGCACTTCTACTGGCCAGACTGTGCGCGCCTGGTGAAGACCCCCCCGCCCCTTTGAATGCCTCAGTGTGGACTTCAAAGGGCCCCTCCCCTCCACCAACCGCAACATGTACTTCCTCAGTGTGGTCGATGAATATTCCCGCTTCCCCTTTGCCGTCCCATGCCCTGACATGACGTCTGCCTTCGTCATCAAAGCCCTCAACACCATCTTCGCTCTGTTCGGTTCCCCCGCCTACGTCCACAGCGACAGGGGATCCTCATTCATGAGTGATCAGCTACGTCAGTACCTGCTCCACAGGGGCATTGCCTCGAGCAGGACGATCAGCTACAACCCCAGGGGAAACGGGCAGGTGGAGTGGGAGAATGGGACGGTCTGGAGGGCCGTCCAGCTGGCCCTACGGTCCAGAAATCTCCCGGCCTCCCGCTGGCAGGAGGCCCTCCCCGACGCACTTCACTCCATTCGGTCGCTCCTGTGCACTGCGACTAATGAAACCCCCCATGAACGTCTCTTTGCCTTCCCTAGGAAGTCCACCTTCGGGGTTTCGCTCCCAACATGGCTGGCAGCTCCAGGACCCATTCTCCTCCGTAGACACGTTCGACTCAACAAGGCGGACCCGTTGGTTGAGAGGGTACAGCTACTTCACGTCAACCCGCGGTACGCTTATGTAGCGTACCCCGATGGCCGCCAAGACACAGTCTCCCTCAGGGACCTGGCACCAGCTGGTTCCGCACACATGCCCCCCCGCCCCCCCCCCCCCCCCGACCCAGCGCCACCCTCCCTTCCCCGGGCGCACCCCACCGCAGCCTGCACTCTGGGACAGGCCGTCCTCCCCTTGCCCACACCCGGGGATGAAGAGGATTTCGACATGCTCCCAGAGTCACCGAAGACTAAGCCGCCGCCTGAGTCGCCACCAGCACTGCGGCGCTCTCGACGGCAGATTAAGGCACCGGACCACCTGAATTTGTAATATTATCTGTAATTTTAAAACACAATTTCCTGTATATAGTTCTCCACCAACCCCACCGGACTGATTTTTTAACAGTGGGTGAATGTGGTAGTCATCACTGATGTATAAATTGTATATATGTAGGAAGTTGGTATAGGTGCTTTACGGTAAGGCCCCTGTACTACAGGTACGGGGGTAGATCCCTGCCTGCTGGCTCCGCGCAGTAGGCGGAGTATAAATATGTGTGCTCCCCGTACAGCAGCCATTTTGTCAGCTGCTGTAGGAGGCCCCACATCTCAGTGTAATAAAGCCTCGATTACATCCTACTCTCGTCTTTGCGTAATTGATAGTGCATCAGCAGTTTAAATTGTTGTTCTCCTTTACTGTTTGTAATTTCTTCTGAGCTGCCCTGATGAGTGCAAGATGTAAATCTTTGACAGTGCGTCTCTTTTGTCAGCAATAACTTTGGTCTTATTGCAGATACCAAAAGGAAATATGATCACTAGTTCACACCACCTTGAAATAATAAGCACAAACCAGAATACTGTAACTTTCTTAAAGTTGGTAGTATTAATTAATTAATTAATGTTAACTCTGGCCATCTCACAGAGTGTCAAAGAGATATGACAGGATAATTATTAAAATATTAACACCCAGCAGATTGTATTAGCTCTTAAGTCACTGGCAGAAGAAAAAAGCTACATCACATAATGTAGGATAGACTTTATTAATTCATGTACAAATGCACATCATTTCATTTGATTTGATTTATATTGTCACATGTATTAGTATACAGTGAAAAGTATTGTTTCTTGCATGCTGTACAATCAATGCATACCGTACATAGGGAAGGAAGGAGAGACTGCAGAATATAATGTTACAGTTATAGCAAGACGTAGAGAAAAGATCAACTTAATACGAGGTAGGTCCATTCAAAAGTCTGATGGCAGCAGGGAAGAAACTGTTCTTGAGTCGGTTGGTACGTGAACTCAAACTTTGGTATCTTTTTCCTGACGGAAGAAGGTGGAACAGAGTATGGGTGGAATTCTCCAACCCCCCGCAGGGTCGGGGAATCGCCCGGGGTCGGCGTAAATCCCGCCCCCGCTGTGGCCGGAATTCTTCGCCACCCGTGAATCAGCGGGAGCGGGAATCACGCCCCGCCGATCGGTCTGCCCCCTGTGCCGATCAGCGTGCCCCCCGTGGCGATTCTCCGGCCCGCGATGGGCCGAAGTCCCGCCGCTGACAGGCCAATCCCGCCGACGTGGTTTAAACCACCTCTGTGCCGGCGGGATTGGCGACGCGAGCGGGCCCCCGGGGTCCTGGGGTGGCGCGGGGCGATCGGAATGCCCCCATGGTGGCCTGACCGGCGATCGGCAGGCGGGCCAATGCCATGGGGGCACTCTTTTTCTTCCGCCGCCGCCACGGCCTCCACCATGGCGGAGGCGGAAGAGACCCCCTCCACCGCGCATGTGCCGGTGGTGACGTCAGCGGCTGCTGACACTCCGGCGCATGCATGGACCGGCGAAGGCCTTTCGGCCAGCCCCAATGCCGGGTGGCGTAGCGCCAAATGCCGTTGGCACCAGGTTTGGCGCCATCGGCGGAGTGGGAGCCACTCCGGCGTGGGTCCAGCCCCTAAAGGTGCGGAGAATTCCGCACCTTTGGGGAGGCCCGACGCCGGAGTGGTTGGCGCCACTCCGCTACGCCGGGACCCCCCGCCTCGCCGGGTAGGGGAGAATTTTGCCCTATGTCCAGGGTCCTTAATTATGCCGGCTGGCTTTCTGAGGCAGCAGGAATTATATATAGAGTCAATGGAAGTAAACTATGAAAGATCTGACACTGGGAAGTTCTGAGGAACAAAGGGACCTTGGCATGTTTGTCCATAGATCTCTGAAGGCAGAAGGGCAATTAATACGGTGGTGAAAAAGGCATATGGAACCTCGCTTTTATCAATCAGGGCATAGATTACAAAAGAGGTCGTGTTGGAGTTGTATTGAATTTGGGTGAAGCCCCAGCTGGACTACTGTGCGCAATTCTGGTCACCACGTTATAGGAAGGATGTGATTGCACTGCGGGGGGAGGGGGGGGGGGTGCAGAGGCGATTCCCCAGGACTTTGCCTGAGATGAAACATTTAAGTTATAAAAAGAGGTTGGATACACTGTCTCTTCTGGAGCAGAGAGGACTTAGCAATGACCTGATTGAGGTGTACAAGATTATGAGGGGCATACACAGGGTGGATAGAAAGCAGTTGTTACCCTGAGTTGAAGGGTCAGTTACAAGGGGACACAAGTTCAAAGGTGGGTGGTTTTGGGGGGGATTTGAGGAAAAGCATTTTTACCCAGAGAGTGGTGACGGTCTGGAATGCACTGCCTGGGAGGGTGGTAGAGGTGGGTTGCCTCACATCCTTTAAAAAGTACCTGGTTGAGTACTTGGCACACCATGGGCCAAGTGCTGGCAAGTGGGATTAGATGGGCAGGTCAGGGCCCTTCATGCCTATGTGCAGACTCGATGGGCTGAAGAGCGTCTTATGCACTGTGGTTCTGTCTCATTTCCATATTTTCCATTTATGAATTCTCCTGATTCTCCCATGTTATTTATCTCTTCCAATTTATATGATCATCGAAGGTTTTAAAACATGTGTTTGTGTCTCTAGCTAGTTTGCTCTCACACCCCATTGTTTCTGACTTCATCAACTTTTTTGTCTTCCTTTGCTAAATTTTAACATCCTCCAAATCCTTTGGCGCCGTTTGGCGCCGGCCGGCGGAGCAGAAACCACTCCGGCGCGGGCCTAGCCCCTAAAGGTGCGGAGAATTCCGCACCTTTGGGGAGGCCTGACGCCGGAGTGGTTGGCGCCACTCCGCTACGCCGGGACCCCCCACCCCACCGGATCGGGGAGAATTGTACCCCCTATTCTAATCTGATTTTCCAGCACTTGGCCTATAGACTTGTATGCATCGTAAGTGCATATCTAAAATACTTCTTAAATGTTATGAAGGTCTCTGCTTCCACCACCCTTTCAGGCAGTGAGTTCCAGACTCCCACCATCCTCTGGATGAAAATAATTTTCCTCACACCCCCTCTGAATGGTACGGTAGCACAGTGGTTAGCACTGCTGCTTCACAGTGCCAGGGTCCCAGGATCGATTCCCGGCTTGGGTCACTGTCGGTTCAGAGACTGCAAGTTTTCCCCATGTCTGCATGGGATTCCTTCGGGTGCTCCGGTTTCCTCCCACAAATCCCGAAAGACGTGCTGTTAGGTGAATTGGACATTCTGAATTCTCCCTCAGTGTACCCGAACATGTGCCGGAGTGTGGCGACTAGGAAATTTAAACGGTAACTTCATTGCAGTAACTTCTAAGCCTACTTGTGACAATAATAAAGATTCTTATTGTAAAGATTGTTATTGTTTTTATTATTATTGTTATTATAAACCTCCCACCCCTTAGTTTAAATCTATGCCCATTGGTCTTTGATCCCCTCCACCAAGGGGAAAGGTTTCTCCTTGTCTACTCTACCTGTGCCCCTCATAATTTTACACATCTCAATCATGACCTTATTCCGTCTCCTCTGCTCCAAGGAAAACAACCCCAGTCTATCCAATCTCTCTTCATAACTAACATTCTACATCCCAGGCGACATCCTGGTAAAACTCCTCTGCATCCTTTCCAGTGCTTTCACATCCCTCCTATAACATGGATTCCAGAATAGCACACAATTCTCTAGCTATGGCCTAACCAATATTTTATACAGTTCTAGCATAACCTCTTTGCTCTTAAACCATGTGCCTTTTTTATTGAAAATATTTTTATTGAAAAAATTATACATTTTACAATATATACAATAAAAAAATCAACTTTATACAATTTTTACACAAATCAGTCCCATTTTTCCTTCTTTTATTCAACCCCCTATCCCAACACCTTCAACTTGCTGCCGACCACAAATTCTTAAAGAAAGAGATAAACAGCTTCCACCTCAAATAGAACCACGTCTCGGACGCCCTAATGGTGTATTTGATTTTTTTTCCAGGTGCAAAAACTCCAACAGGTCCCCAACTAATTCAGCATTTTAAGTGGCTCCAATACCTGCCACCCAAGCAAAACCCTCCTCTGTCAGAGAGGTGAAGGCCAAGTCATCAGCCTTCTTCCCCTCCTGCAACCCCAGCTCATCCACTACCCCAAAGATCGCTACCCAAGGGCACAGCACCATCGTTATCCCCAAAACCTCCACCATAATTTCAAAAAAACAAGCCCAGAACGCCACCAACTTTGGGAGGACCAAAACAGAATCAAGTGGTTCACCGGGACCCTTGAACAACAATTGCATCTATCCTCCAACCTCGGAAAGAGTCCACTCATGCACACCCTAGTCATGTGCACTTGAAATGGAATCAAAATCAGTCTTCACATGAGGAGGTAGAACTTACTGTGCAAAGCCTCACTCCACACCCCCCCTCAAATGCGCAACCCAACTTTTCCTCCCATTTCTCTGTATCTCCTCCAGTGAAGCCCTCTCCCTCTCCATTCCCCTATCTCATCCAAAGACACTACCTTGTCCATCAGCTGAGGAAACGTAGAAGCTTCTTTCCAAACAAAGTTCTGAACCTGTAGATATCTCAACCCATTTCCCCCTGGGAGGCTGGAACTTCTCCATCAGTTCCTCCAGCCCGGCAACCCTACCCTCCATGAGCAAATCCCTAAACCTCTCAACCCCCACTCATTCCCAGACCCTGCAAGACGAGTCCATTCCTGCTGGAATAAATCAGTGGTTCCCACATATCGGCGGTGTTAGAGACATAGACTTCAGCTTAAAATGTTGTCTAAATTGATTCCATACTCTCAGAGAAGCTGTAACTACCAGGTTCATGGAGTATCTGGCTGGCGAGAACTGAAGAGGTGCAGTCACAAGTGCCATCAAACTTGAAATTACACAACAAGCCTCCTTCATCCGCCCCAAAATCAACGCCTCATCCATGACTCATCTCTGTATTTTCTCAATATTTTCTGCCAATAGTAATTCATCAGATTAGGGAACACCAACCCTCCTACTGCCTATCTCTCTGTAAAAACACCCGCTGAAACCAAGGGGTCTTATCTATTCAAACAAAGGCCAAGACCAGATTGTTAATCCAAGTGAAGAAAGACTGAGGCAGAAAGATTGGAAGACTCTGAAATACAAATAGTAACCTTGGAAGGGCATTAATTTCAACCATCTGGCCTCCCCTCGCCAATGATAATGGGAGAGCATCCTATCTTTTTAAATCCGCCTTCACCCCTTCTACCAGACTGGCCAGATTCAACTTGTGCAGCAGGGCCCAATCATGGGCCACCTGTATACCCAAGTACGGAAAACTAGACCTGGCCTGCCAAAATGGCAATTTCTCCAGATCAGCTCCCTTTCCCAGAGGGTTCAACAGAAACACCTCACTCTTGCTCACATTCACCTTATCACCTGAAAAGGAACCAAACATACTTAATACCTCCATTATCTTTCCCATATTAGAGAGAGGGTTTGTGATATACAGTAGTAAGTTATTGGCATAAAGGGACACCCGATGCTCCATACCTCCCCACTCAATACCCTTCCACCCGACCGACGATAGCAAACGCCTCAATTCCAGAGCTGTAAGTAGAGGGCAAAGTGGATATTGCTGCCTTGTACCCTTATACAGCCAAAAGTTGCCCGGGTTTAGTGCATGGTACATACGCTTGCAGTGGGGGCCCTGTACAACAGTCTAATCCATGAGATGAAACTGGCTCCAAAGTCAAACCGTCCCAGTATCTCAAAAAGATACTCTCAGATTAAATCAAAAATTTTATTCTATTATGATTACTCTTCCTCCGAAGCTTCTTTCTACTACATTAATGATTAATCCTGTTGTCGCATTGCCGAGACTAGATCTAAAATATCCTGCCTAATTGGTTCCTTCACAGACTGAACTAAAGCAGTCTGTTTGAATACATTTCATGTATTTGTTTCTCAAAACGTTGTTCAAAATGTTGTCTGACCAGTCTTTATGAAGGTTAAAGCCCCCCCTGCCCCATGATTAATTGTAATATGGACCTTTAACTTCCTGATTTATAATCTTTCTGACACTACAACAACTTTTGCACATAGTTTGCTGATGAGGGAGAGAGAGGAGGTATGGCACAGAAAGGCAGGACTGTGGACAGCCGGTCCTGACACTGGTTGGGCTGGCTGGGGTGGGACCCTTCCAGTGACGGTGGGCGGGGGGGTGAGGTGACAAGGGGAAGGGCCATGAGTCCGAGGTAACCCTCCCACAGGACTGGGGCGGTTCCCAGGCATGGACCACTATTGCCGCAGCCTGCAAGGTGGCCATCTTGCTGTGCACCCACTGACCACCCACCTTGGCCCCTGGTTCTGCAGTGTGCCACTGGTTGTATGGGTGCCTCATCCCCAGCTCCACCCTCCACCGCAGCACCTCCCTGACCGGCCGGCACCCACTGGCGGGGCATCACGTAGCCCACCCAAGGGCACACTCACATATCCACCCCCCCTAAAGGGGGCACTGGACGGGGCCACGGAGCATAACACTGGCAAGGAGAACTCCAGCCGATAGTACCCCTGGGGATGCCATGCAGGGACATGCGCCAATGGGGCCGGGGTGTGGAGAGGAGGGGGAGAGGGAGACATGCGAAGGCAGAATCCGCAATGCTAACCGGGGCCACCATGTAGCCGTTGGACCTGGTTTAGAAAGGGGGTATGCATCATGTTAACATGTGGGCCTTTCACCCCCTGCAGGCAATGTATATTGGAATTCAACCAGCAGGGTGGCCTGCCTCCTCGCTCGCTGCAGCCCTGGGGGATGCACTGAGACTGTACCAGCAGTGCCTGTTATTCGAGGACCTGCAAGACGGGGCATGCCATTGAAAACGCCGGCTGAGCAGGGGGACAGTGCGACATATCTGCCAGATCATGCATGGCACACCTGGCACCGCAGGGAAATGAGGGAGGACACCCGCTTCCGGTGGCCGTCATGGTGACGGTTGCCTTCAACATTTACGCCACGGGGTCCTTCCAGGTGGCGAGTGACGGTATTGTCGCACAGCTCAGCTACTAAGTCCCGAGCTGTGGCACTGGCTGTTGCTGGGGCGGGAGACAAGAGCAGGGCCCTCCCCATCACCGGCGGGTGCTGCAAGGCGCAAGACAAGACGCATGATTAGGCCGTGGGATGGGGATAGTGGGAGTTTGGGGGTGATGCGAGGGTGAGGGTGGTTGGGGTGAGCATGGTGTGGGGGTGAGAGTGGGGATGAGGGGAGTGTGGGGGAGTGTGGGGATGAGGGTAGGGTGAAGGTAGTATAAGGGTGAGGATGGTGTGGGTGTTAGGGTGGGAGTGAGGGCTATGTGGAGGTGAGGGTGGTGTTGGGGTGGTTGACACACGTGGCAAGGGGAACCACAACTCGGCGGGGTCTCACTTCCTCACCCGAGGCTGATCTCCACCCCGGCGACTGCCCTTTCCTCGGGCCCGCCGACCACATCCAGGACTCGCTGCTCTACCGCAGTGAGGGGCCGCAGGTCCCCTCCAGTTTCTCCCGCTTCCGGTGGTTATGAGCAGCATTCTCCAGGGGGGTGGGGGGACAGAACATGCACAGTGTTGGACAGTCTGACACATGTTGCCCAGAGGTTGGGTAGCTGATGGGTTCAGTGGCCAGAACACCTGGCCATAGCGGCTGGTATGGGTGCCGGCATGTGGTGCATGTGATGCAGGGTGGGAGTTCTATCATCCTTCTGGTGAGGGGGTGAGGTTACCGGTGTGTGGGACGGGGGTTGGTGCCAGGGGCACAGTGCTGCCTACTCAGCCTGGCCGTTCTGAGGAGGTTGTGCAATTTTTCCAGCACTACAGGCCAGTCCAGATGGTATTGTTGGTGGCATTGACCACCTCTGCCACCTGTGCCCAGGCACGGCGAATGGCGGCAGCTGGCAGCCTCCTTCCCAAGCTGAGCTACAGAGTAGCCCGCCTCTCCTCCACGGCATCCAGGAGAGTCTCAAACTCAACGTTGGTGAATCGTGGGGTGGCTCGTCTTGCTGCCACCTTATTGGCTGGGATGGTGTGTGGGGAGTAAAGTGTGTATATGCGGCTGCAACTTATCAGTCTCCTGGGTGTAAACTGTGAATCCGGCGAATCCGGTACCATTTCTCATTGGAATCTATTGTGTTCCACATGGCGCCGATGCGAGCCCATTAACAGTCACTGAATCAGTCCAGATGCATCTCCTGTTTTGCTGTCTTTTTTTTATAAATAATTTTTATTGAAATTTTTTACAGAAAATATAACAACAAACAATGAAAAGCAACAATAAAACACCATAATAACTGTAACACCCCCAAGACCGTATCAACGCATGTATCTCACCCCCCCCCCCACCCCCCCAAACCCAGTAAACGATAAGAGACCTTAAAAATAAATTAAATTAAATAAACATAGTCAACGCCCCCCCCCCTTTTATCCCCCCTCCCTCCCGGGTTGCTGCTGCTGCTGACCCAGTAACCTATCGCTGAGCCAGAAAGTCGAGGAAAGGTTGCCACCGCCTAAAGAACCCTTGTACCGATCCTCTCAGGACGAATTTGACCTTCTCTAGCTTAATAAAACCCACCATGTCATTGATCCAGGTCTCCACGCTTGGGGGCCTCGCATCCTTCCACTGTAGCAAGATCCTCCGTCGGGCTACTAGGGATGCAAAGGCCAGCACACCGGCCTCTTTCGCCTCCTGCACTCCCGGCTCCACCCCAACCCCAAACATCGCGAGTCCCCAGCCTGGCTTGACCCTGGATCCTACCACCCTCGACACCGTCCTCGCCACCCCCTTCCAGAACTCCTCCAGTGCCGGGCATGCCCAGAACATATGGGCATGGTTCGCTGGACTCCCCGAACACCTGACACACCTGTCTTCGCCCCCAAAGAACCTACTCATCCTAGACCCGGACATGTGGGCCCGGTGCAGCACCTTGAATTGGATGAGGCTAAGCCGCGCACATGAGGAGGAAGAGTTAACCCTCTCCAGGGCATCAGCCCATGTCCCATCTTTGATCTGTTCCCCCAGTTCCCCCTCCCACTTTAGCTCCTCTACTGACGCCTCCTCCACCTCCTGCATAACCTTGTAGATATCAGATATCTTCCCCTCCCCGACCCAGACCCCCGAAAGCACCCTGTCGCTCACCCACCTCGCGGGAAGCAAAGGGAATCCCTCCACCTGTCGCCTAGCAAACGCCTTTACCTGCAAATACCTAAACATGTTCCCCGAGGGGAGCCCAAATTTCTCCTCCAACTCCCCCAGGCTCGCAAACCTCCCATCAATGAACAGGTCCCTCAGCTGTCTGATGCCCGCTCTGTACCAACCCTGGAACCCCCCATCAATGTTCCCCGGGACGAACCGATGGTTCCCCCTTAACGGAGCCTCCATTGAGCCCCCACTTCCCCCCTATGTCGCCTCCACTGCCCCCAAATCTTGAGGGTAGCCGCCACCACCGAACTCGTGGTATACCTCGTGGGAGGGAGCGGCCACGGCGCCATTACCAGGGCCCCCAGGCTTGTGCCTCCACAGGACGTCATCTCCAACCGTTTCCATGCTGCCCCCTCTCCCTCCATCACCCACTTACGCACCATCGACACATTGGCCGCCCAATAATACCCCGAGATTTTGGGTAATGCCAGCCCCCCACCATCTCTACCCCGCTCCAAGAAGACCCTCTTCACCCTCGGGGTCCCATGCGCCCAAACAAACTTCATGATGCTGCTAGTCACCCTCCTAAAAAAGGCCCTAGGGACAAAGATGGGCAAACACTGAAAAAGGAACAAGAACCTCGGGAGAACCGTCATTTTGACGGACTGCACTGTACCCGCCAGCGATAGCGGCACCATGTCCCACCTTTTGAATTCCTCCTCCATCTGCTCCACAAGCCTGGTAAAATTAAGCTTATGGAGAGTCCCCCAACTCCTGGCCACCTGCACCCCCAGGTATCTGAAACTCTTCACTGGCCTCTTAAACGGGAGCCTCCCAATTCCCTCCTCCTGATCACCCGGGTGTACTACAAATACCTCGCTCTTGCCCAGATTCAACTTATAGCCCGAGAAGCTCCCAAACTCAGCCAACAGCTCCATTACCTCCGGCATCCCGCCTCTGGATCCGCCACGTACAACAGCAGGTCGTCCGCATACAGCGATACCCTATGTTCCTCCCCACCAGGCCCCTCTACTTCCCCGACTCCCTCAGCGCCAAAGCCAGAGTTTCTATCGCCAGTGCAAAAAGCAAGGGGGACAGGGGGCACCCCTGCCTGGCCCCACGATAGAGCCTGAAGTACTCTGATCTCCTTCCATTGGTAACTACACTCACCATCCGGGCCTCGTAGAGCAGCCGCACCCATTTGATGAACCCCTCCCTGAATCCGAACCGCTCCAGCACCTCCCACAGGTACCCCCACTCAACTCTATCAAACGCCTTCTCTGCATCCAGCGCCACCACTATCTCCGCCTCCCCCTCCACCGTCGGCATCATAATAACATTTAACAATCTCCGCACATTCGTGTTAAGCTGTCTTCCCTTGACAAATCCTGTCTGATCCTCGTGTATCACCCCTGGCACACAGTCCTCTATCCTGGTGGCCAGGATCTTCGGCAGCAACTTAGCATCCACATTGAGGAGCGAGATTGGCCTGTATGATCCACACTGCAAGGGGTCCTTATCCCGCTTCAGGACCAGGGAGATCAGTGCCCGTGACATCGTCGGGGGAAAGCCCCCCCCCCCCCCCCCCCCCCCCCCCCCCACTCTCTCCCATGCCTTATTGAAGGCTCGCACCAACAGGGGGCCCACCAGATCCGCATACTTTTTATAAAATTCCACCGGGAACCCATCCGGCCCCGGCGCCTTACCTGACTGCATTTGACCAATCCCCCTGACTAGCTCCTCCAACTCTATCGGTGCCCCCAGCCCCTCCACCAGCTCCTCCTGCACCTTTGGGAAGCGTAGCCTGTTCATGAAGCTCTCCATTCCCCCCCCCCCCCCCCACCCCCCCACTGGTGGCTCCGACCGGTACAGTTCCTCGTAAAAGTCCCTAAAGACCCCGTTCACGTCTGCCCCCTTTCTGCACCACATTCCCACCCTTATCTGTCACTCCACCAATTTCCCTAGCTGCATCTCGCCTGCGGAGCTGATGCGCCAACATCCTGCTCGCCTTCTCCCCATACTCATATACTGCGCCTTGCGCCCTCCTCCACTGTGTCTCCGCCTTTCTGGTCATCAGCAAGTCGGACTTGGCCTGCAAACTACGCCATTCCCCCAGCAACCCCTCCTCCGGGGCCTCCGGGTACCTCCTATCCACATCCAGGAGCTCCCCCACCAGTCTCTCCCTCTCCCTCCTCTCCCTCCTTTCCCTATGGGCCCGGATGGAAATAAGCTCCCCCTGGATCACTGCTTTCAGAGCCTCCCAGACCATCCCCACCCGGACCTCCCCCGTCTCGTTGGTCTCAAGATACCCCTCAATACTTCCCCGGACCCTCCTACACACCTCCTCATCAGCCAGCATCCCCACATCCAGACGCCACAGCGGGCGCTGGTCCCACGCCTCCCCCATCTCCAGATCAACCCAGTGCGGAGCATGGTCTGAAATTGCTATGGCCGAATACTCGGCATCCTGCACCTTCAGGATCAATCCCCTGCTCAGGACGAAAAAATCTATTCGGGAGTGAACCCCATGCACATGGGAGAAAAAGGAATACTCCCGCGCCCTCGGCCTCCCAAACCTCCAGGGATCCACCCCTCCCATCTGGTCCATAAACCCCCTCAGCACCTTGGCCGCCGCCGGCTTCCTACCCGTCCTTGAGCTGGACCGGTCCAGTGGGGGATCTAGCACCGTGTTAAAGTCTCCCCCCATGATCAGGCCCCCTGCCTCCAGGTCCGGAATGCGGTCCAACATGCGCCTCATAAAGCCAGCATCATCCCAATTCGGGGCATACACATTTACCAGCACCACCTTCTCTCCCTGCAGCCTACCCTTCACCATAATAAATCTGCCCTCCTCGCCCGCCACCACCTCAGATGCCTTGAACGCCACCCTCTTCCCCACCAGAATCGCTACCCCCCAGTTCTTCGCGTCTAAACCTGAGTGGAAAACCTGCCCCACTCACCCCTTCCTCAGACGAACCTGTTCCGCAACCTTCAAGTGGGCCTCCTGGAGCATAGCCACGTCCGCCTTCAGCCCCTTCAAATGAGAAAATACCCGAGCCCGCTTAACCGGCCCATTCAGCCCCCTCACGTTCCAGGTGATCAGCCGGATCAGAGGGCACCCAGCCGCCCTCCCCCGCCGACTAGCCATAGCTCATCGACTGCTCGCCCCAGGCCAGCACACCCCGCCCGACCCATTCCCCATGATGATACCGCCTCCCCTCTACCCCCCAGGCCCACACCAGCTCTCTCCTGGCCCTTCCAGCAGCAACCCGGTATTCCCCCCCACCCCCCCAAAGCTAGGACCCCTCCTAGCCGCGACGCACCCTCTATGGTACTTCCGTGAGTCAGCTGACATCTGCTGACCCCGGCAACTCCCGCCAAAACCCGGCCCCTCCCGACATGGGGGCATCCTCCCTCCTGCCACACCTCCTTGGCACCGCTTCAGCGCGGGAAAAAAACAGTAGAAGCCACGCCCCCACCGCACAACAGAGCAAAAAACCAGCATAGAAAACACATGTCAAAGTTACAAAAATAGCAACAGCAAAAACAGCAACGACCATAGTGCACTGGACCCCGCAGCCCCAGACCCTAGTTCGAGTCCAGCTTCTCTGCCTGTACAAAGGCCCACGCCGCCTCCGGGGACTTAAAGTAGTGGTGCCGGTCCTTATATGTCACCCACAGATGCGCAGGCTGCAGCATTCCAAATTTGACCTGCTTGGCATGCAGCACCGCCTTCGTCCGGTTAAACCCGGCTCGCCGCTTAGCCACCTCCGCACTCCAGTCCTGGTAGATTCGCACTACCGAATTCTCCCACTTGCGGCTCCTCTCTTTCTTGGCCCAGCGCAGCACACACTCCCGGTCACTGAACCGATGGAACCGCACCAGCACCGCCCGCGGGGGTTCATTCGTCTTGGGCCTCCTGGCCAGCACTCTATGAGCTCCTTCAAGCTCCAGGGGCAAATGGAAGGACCCCGCTCCCATCAACGAGTTCAGCATTGTGGCCACATAGGACGGAAGATCCAACCCCTCCAGCCCCTCCGCCAGGCCCAGGATCCTCAAATTCTTTCGCCTCGTGCGAAAGTCCAGCTCCTCCAAGCGGTCTTGCTACTTTTTGTGAAGTGCCTCGTGCAACTTCACCTTCCCCACGAGGACCATGGCCTCCTCCTCCCGCTCAGCGGCCTGCCGCTGCAACTCCTGAATGGCCAGCCCCTGGGCTGTCTGGGTCTCAAGCAGCTTGTTGGTAGTCGCATTCAGGGAGTCCAGCAACTCAGCCTTCAGCTCCGCAAAACAGCGCAGAAGAGCAGCTTGCTGCTCCTGCGCCCACTTCCACCAGTCCTCGGGTGCTCCGCCGGCCGCCATTTTGTCCTCCTTCCCCCGCTTTTTCTGGGGAGCTGCTGCAGCATTTCCCTTTGCCCCACTCCGGGTATGCACCATAAACTTCAAGGAATGTTCCTCCAAACACCTTCCCCCACCGGGAATCATCGAAACAGCGCCGTTTGGGGCCCTAAAACAGGCCGAAAGTCCTTTGATAGCGGGAGCTGCCGAACGTGCAGCTTAGCTCCGCATCACCGCAACCGGAAGTCCCCCTGTTTTGCTGTCTTGGAAGTCCACGAATCCTGCCCTGGCATCAACACTTAGTCACAGGAACAGAGAATCTCGCCGTTTGTCTTTTTCCCGAAAAGAACTATTTTAGACTATAGTTTGTAAAATACCATTTTATTATTTTTAAAAATAAATTTAGAGTACCCAATTATTTTTTTCCAATTAAGGGGTAATTTAGGGTGGCCAGTCAACCTACCCTGCACATCTTTGGGTTGTGGGGGCAAAACCCATGGGGAGAATGTGCAAACTCCACACGGACAGTGACCCAGAGCCAGGATCGAACCTGGGACCTTGGCACCGTGAGGCAGCAGGGCTAACCCATTGCACCACCGTGCTGACCTTGTAAAATACCATTTTGCTTATTTACAGATCTATGTTCATCTCATTAACTCTGCACGAGGTTCCACATCTCCAGGTCTCAGTTCCTAAGTCATGTGTCATTAGAACATAGAACATAGAACATAGAACAGTACAGCACAGAACAGGACCTTCGGCCCTCGATGTTGTGCCGAGCAATGATCACCCTACTCAAACCCACGTATCCACCCTATACCCGTAACCCAACAACCCCACCCCCCTTAACCTTACTTTTTAGGACACTACGGGCAATTTAGCATGGCCAATCCACCTAACCCGCACATCTTTGGACTGTGGGAGGAAACCGGAGCACCCGGAGGAAACCCACGCACACACGGGGAGGACGTGCAGACTCCGCACAGACAGTGACCCAGCCGGGAACTGAACCTGGGACACTGGAGCTGTGAAGCATTTATGCTAACCATCATGCTACCGTGCTGCCCCAATGCCTCAATTACATGACTCAATTACTAGGGGACACGAGTTCAAGGTGAGAGGGGAAAAGTTTAAGGGGGATGTGAGTGGAAAGTTCTTTACGCAGAGGGTGGTGGGTGCCTGGAAAACATTGCCGGTGGAGGTGGTAGAGGCGGGCACGATGGTGTCATTTAAGATGTATCTGGACAGATACATGAATGGGCAGGGAGCAGAGGGATACTGACCCTTAGAAAATAGGTAACAGTTTTAGATAGAGGATCTGGATCGGCGCAGGCTTGGAGGGCCGAAGGGTCTGTTCCTGTGCTGTAATTTTTCTTTGTTCTTTGTTCTATGTACATCATAGATACATCAGAATCAGAGCAACAAAGATGACTTCAAGCTCATAACTTCATGAGACTTATCAGTGCAGCAGCCTGGGAAGAGAGTAGGGATATGAGACCAACAGAAAGAAGGCATAGTCAATGAAAGAGTTCCACAGTCGAGATCTTATAAGATTGAGATGGACCAAGGAAATATAAGGAGAAACGGCAGTGCCTTATATCCTTGGAGAGGAAGCCACTGGAAACTTGTGCTTACTATTCAGATCTCAACAAAGACAAGGGACAAGAAACAAGACAAAGCTCTTTAGCCACCCAGGAGAAGGACACATATTGAATGGAGAGAGTGTGTGGAATATCCTTGACCTCAAAAGAGATCAGTACAAGATCAGTGAGATTGGTCAAGACACCTCAGAGACTAACCCTATGAAGGCTGAGGCTTTAGGGGGAAGATGTAGGAGGAGGTATATAGCTGGAAGAGGAGGGGAGGGTAGGTGTAGAGTACAGGGTTACTATTAGAAGCTTTTAATTTTGTCTCGGAACGCAAGAAGGGCTAAGTTAAGGTTTTCGTTCTTTCTTATCAACTTTCTGATGGGTCACACACCTCCCTCAGCCTCTCCGTTAGCTTGAGGATATTGAGGTGACCTTGTCATGTGAATGAACCCATATTTCGTCACAAAGCTTTGGAATAATTAATGAGCAAATTGCAGACCGCTGTCCGACACCACAATGTCCCGAATGTCATCTGTTGCATCAAGCCTCTTCAGTGATTGAATGACTGTTCCGCCGTGGTGCTGTGCAATCTGGTCACTTCAAAAACGTCTGCCGCAGTAATCAATGACGATGATGAATACTTTGTCTTTAAACACAAAGAAATGCATTCCCAGGAGTTCCCTGGCCTCAAAGAAAAAGTGGTTTACTCTGATGTTAGCTATTCACTGCATATAGAAGGCAATTTGAAATTAACTTTTCAATAGAACGACTGATGCTTGCCTACCAGGCTGGCTGCTGGGCTTTTGCTCGACATTTTGTCCATCCTCAAGTGGCCTTGATATACTGGTTTGTTCAGGCTACAATCTGGCCACACCCTCTGGTAATGCTTTTTTATTGGAATGCATTCATCGTCCTGCTTGCTGAATCTCTTTCAGTCTCTTTTCAGCGACCAGTAAATGTTTGGTAATGAGTAATGAGTCCATTTCCTCAATGAAATTCAAATCTTCTAGCGTGGTTCCTTCAATGGATATTCTTGACAGGGAACCTGCTGTCATCTGATACTTCTCTTGAACATATTCAGCCGCTGAATTGCATCTCATTAGTCTGAGTCTGGAGGGTTGGAATTCTCGATGATCCGCCTCTGCCAAAGGTTAAGGTCTACTTGTGGTATTTAATATCGGGAAACAGGTGCCATGGCTGCTGAAGGAGAGGAAGAATGACATGTTCTCAAAGGCACAGCCGTGGGTTGCCAGTCCAGCTGCTGGCCTGGGGAAGGGTGGGGGAGGGGTTGTGGGGGGCGACCAGCATGGCCAGGGAGAGTAGTGCAGGGCGGCCAGGGGATAGTCCGTGGGGTGACCCCTGGAACTGGGGTGCCTCAGCCTGCAAGGCAACCATCTTGCAGCGCACCCACTAGCCTGAGGTTGCGCAAACCATCACCGGCCGTATGGATGACCTCCACCCCAAGGCCGCTCTGCAAGGAGCCCACAGACCCCGTTGCCCACCCTACAACCAGGTTCCACCCTCCTGGCGGGCCACCATGCAGCACTACCAAGGTTGATGCCCAAATTAGATTCCATGGGAATGTACAGGATAGGGACCACAGAGCATACGGCTGGCATGGGTAGCGCCAGCCACCAGTGCCCCTGCCAGCAGGGATGGGTGCTTGGGTCAGAGAACTCCCTGTGCCAGGCACCGACGGAGCCAGTGGTGTGGTGTGGAAGGCGACGTGTCCGGGGAATTGGCTGGGCTGGGGGTGGGGAAGGGGGGGGGGTTGTGAGGGCCACAAAGAATCCAGCACGAGTTGAAGGTTAGAAATAAATAATATTTATTTAGAATAACATATACATACAACAGCAGCAGCAACAAATCCCTTGCTGCTCACTCCTCTCTCGCTGGTTCCAAACTGGCCAGCTTTATTTATGCAGGGAATCTGCTAATGATTTCTCCGCCCACCTCATTGGGGAAGCTCATACTCCCAAAGGATTGTGGGATTTCCATTAGTTCCCAGCCAGTGGTAAGCCGGCCGATTATAACAGGGAGGAGGTGGAAATGTGGGGGCAGGGGCTGCAGTGCAGGATAGGGCCATCGTGTAGCCCACTGGACCTGGTTGGGCATGAGGGTAATAGCATTGCTAAAATGTCTGCCTTTCACCCTTACAGGGAATGGATTTTGGAATCCAACCACAAATGTTTGGATCTGCCTAGCTGCTGCAGCCCTGGCAGATGCCATGAATCTGTACGAGCAAGAGATGCTCAGCGAGGACCCTGCAGAACAGGAACATGCCCCAGAGAAGCAGGGGCCAGCTGGTGAGGACGGAGAGCCAGCCATCAAACATACCGAAGAGGTGGGAAGGCAGCATTGCATCAGGCCTCGTGTGTACCGGCAGCAGCTGTCATTCGAGGACCTGCCGGACTGAGCGTGAAGGCAAAAACTCTGGCTGAGCAGGGGGACATCTCTGCCGCATCATGGCGCACTTGGAACTGCAGGGGTATGGGGAGGACACCCACTCCCGGTGGCCGTCAAGGTGATGATTGCCCTGGACTTCTATGTGACGCGGTCCTTCCAGGCACAAAGTGGAGACCTGTCTGGGATCTCACAGACTTCAGTGCACATGTGCACCTGTGACCAGGTGGCGCAATACATCAAGCTGTATATGGACCAAGCTCACCAAGTTGCCCGGAAAGCGCAGTTCGCCACCATCGCTGGGATGCCCCAGGTCCAGGGGGTGATTGACAGGATGCATGTCCCTCTACGAGCAGCGCCACATGACGAGCTGGCCTTCACATACCGAAAGGGATTCCACTCGATTAACGTGCAGCTGGTGTGTGACCATTGGCTGCTCATCATGCACATCTGTGCATGATAACCTTGCACGGCGCCTTCATCCTGGCACATTTAACAGTACCCGACACCTTCGAGATGCATCCCTGGGCAAGGGGTTGGCTATTTGGTGACAGGGGGTTTCCGCTGCGGTCATGGCTGATGACACCTATCCAGAGGTCTCAGACTGATGCGGAAAACCACTACAACGATGCCCATGCCGTGACCAGGAGTGTGATTGAGCGGTGCATCAGCGTCCTGAAGATACGGTTCAGGTGGCTGGATGGCTCTGGAGAGGCCCGCCAGTATAGGAGGGTCTCCCACATTGTAGAGGCCAGCTGTGTCCTCCACAACATTGCACAGCAGAGAGACGACAAGCTGGAGGAGGAGGAGGAGTGCCAGACCTTGTCTGACGAGGAGGATACGAAGGAGGGCCAGGATGGACCGGGCAGCCAATGCAGGCCGCAAAATGTGTGCACCAGGCCGCCACACATGGGATGCTCTCACCGCTACCAGGTTCATCGACGAGGTGGCCCAGCCACGGGTGGCCCGACCATCCCGGCCTAACCCACACATTCACAACCCCTTTCCCCCCTGTCCAATTACCCCTCCCCTGTGCCTCCCAGCACCGAACCCCCAGGCACCTGCTCACCCCTCCATGCTTCCTACCTGCCGAAATACAGGGTATGGCTTTGGGTTTGCAGTATTAACGGGTCTGGTCCATCGGTTGGAGGATGATGACATCCTGCTCGCAATGAGCCCTGGGTTCCACATCGTTGGAAGCATCTTTAGCTGCTTCATCAATGACCTGCCTTCCATTATGAGTTCAGAAGTAGGGGTGTTTGTGGATGACTGCACAATGTTCAGGACCATGCACGACTCCTCAGACAATGAAGCAGTCCGTGCCCTAATGCAGCAAGACCTTGACAATATCCAGGCTTGGGCTGACAAGTGGCAAGTTACATTCGTGCCACATAAGTGCCAGGCAATGAACATCTTCTACAAGAGAGGATCTAACCATTGCCCCTTGACATTCAATGGCATTTCCATCACTGAATCCCCCACAATCAACATCCTGGGGGGTTACCATTGATCAGAAACTGAACTGAATTAGTCATATTAATACTGTGGATGCCAGGGTCGGTCAAAGGCGAGGAATCCTACTGCGAGTAACTCACCTTCTGACTCCCCAAAGCCTGTCCATCATCTGCAAGGCACAAGTCAGGAGTGTGATTGAATACTCTCCACTTGCCTGGATGAGTGCAGCTCCAACAACACTCGAGAAGCTCCCAACAGCCAGGACAAAGCAGCCGGCATGATTGCTCCTCCTTTCACAAACATTCAAACCCTCCACCACCGACAAACAGTGGCAGCCGTGTGCACCATCTACAAGATGCACTGCAGTAACTCACCAAGGTTCCTAAGGCAGCACCTTCCAAACCCGTAACCACTACCATCTGGAAGGACAGGAGCAACTGATACCTGGGAACCCCACCACCTGGAGGTTCCCCTCCCAAGTTACTCACCACCCTGACTTGGAAATATATCGCCGTTCCTCCACTGTCGCTGGGACAAAATCCTGGAACTCCCTCCCTAACAGCACAGTGGGGGTACCTACACCTCAAGGACTACAACGATTCAAGAAGGCAACTCACCAGCACCTTCCGAAGGGCACTGGGAATGGGTAATAAATGCTGGCCTAACCAGCAACGCCCGCATCCCGTAAATAAATATTTAAACCGCAGGCCGACTCTTGCCCTCGGTGGCAGTCTCCAGCAGTGGCTCGGGTGATCCCCTCGGGTGTGCTGGCCATTCCATCTCAAGGTCTCATCAAACTCCTGGGGTGGCAAGAGTGGGGAGAGGGTCCAGGAGGTGGGAGTGGGGACGGGGTCCAGGAGGTGGGAGTGGGGACGGGGTCCAGGAGGTGGGAGTGGGGATGCGGTCCAGGTTCGGGTATGGGATTGGGAGGGGCTGTGCTGGGTAACAGGGTTAGGGTATGGGATTGGGAGGGGCTGTGCTGGGTAACAGGGTTAGGGTATGGGATTGGGAGAGGCTGGGCTGGGTAACAGGGTTAGGGTATGGGATTGGGAGGGGCTGGGCCGGGTAACAGGGTTAGGGTATGGGATTGGGAGAGGCTGGGCCGGGTAACAGGGTTAGGGTATGGGATTGGGAGGGGCTGGGCCGGGTAACAGGGTTACGGTATGGGATTGGGAGAGGCTGGGCCGGGTAACAGGGTTAGGGTATGGGATTGGGAGAGGCTGGGCTGGGTAACAGGTTTAGGGTATGGGATTGGGAGAGGCTGGGCCGGGTAACAGGGTTACGGTATGGGATTGGGAGGGGCTGGGCTGGGTAACAGGGTTAGGGTATGGGATTGGGAGGGGCTGGGCTGGGTAACAGGGTTAGGGTATGGGATTGGGAGAGGCTGGGCCGGGTAACAGGGTTAGGGTATGGGATTGGGAGGGGCTGGGCTGGGTAACAGGGTTAGGGTATGGGATTGGGAGGGGCTGGGCCGGGTAACAGGGTTAGGGTATGGGATTGGGAAAGGCTGGGCCGGGTAACAGGGTTACGGTATGGGATTGAGAGAGGCTGGGCCGGGTAACAGGGTTAGGGTATGGGATTGGGAGAGGCTGGGCCGGGTAACAGGGTTAGGGTATGGGATTGGGAAAGGCTGGGCTGGGTAACAGGGTTAGGGTATGGGATTTGGAGAGGCTGGGCCGGGTAACAGGGTTAGGGTATGGGATTGGGAGGGGCTGGGCTGGGTAACAGGGTTAGGGTATGGGATTGGGAGGGGCTGGTCTGGGTAACAGGGTTAGGGTATGGGATTGGGAGGGGCTGGGCTGGGTAACAGGGTTAGGGTATGGGATTGGGAGGGGCTGGGCCGCGTAACAGGGTTAGGGTATGGGATTAGGAGAGGCTGGGCCGGGTAACAGGGTTAGGGTATGGCATTGGGAGAGGCTGGGCCGGGTAACAGGGTTAGGGTATGGGATTGGGAGGGGCTGGGCCGGGTAACAGGGTTAGGGTATGGGATTGGGAGGGGCTGGGCCGGGTAACAGGGTTAGGGTATGGGATTGGGAGGGGCTGGGCCGGGTAACAGGGTTAGGGTATGGGATTGGGAGAGGCTGGCCCGGGTAACAGGGTTAGGGTATGGGATTGGGAGGGGCTGGGCCGGGTAACAGGGTTAGGGTATGGGATTGGGAGAGGCTGGGATGGGTAATAGGGTTAGGGTATGGGATTGGGAGGGGCTGGGCTGGGTAACAGGGTTAGGGTATGGGATTGGGAGGGGCTGGGCTGGGTAACAGGGTTACGGTATGGGATTGGGAGGGGCTGGGCTGGGTAACAGGGTTAGGGTATGGGATTGGGGGGGGGGCTGGGCTGGGTAACAGGGTTAGGGTATGGGATTGGGAGGGGCTGGTCTGGGTAACAGGGTTAGGGTATGGGATTGGGAGGGGCTGGGCCGGGTAACAGGATTAGGGTATGGGATTGGGAGGGGCTGGTCTGGGTAACAGGGTTAGGGTATGGGATTGGGAGGGGCTGGGCTGGGTAACAGGGTTACGGTATGGGATTGGGAGGGGCTGGGCTGGGTAACAGGGTTAGGGTATGGGATTGGGGGGGCTGGGCCGGGTAACAGGGTTAGGGTATGGGATTGGGAGAGGCTGGGCCGGGTAACAGGGTTAGGGTATGGGATTGGGAGGGGCTGGGCCGGATAACAGGGTTAGGGTATGGGATTGGGAGGGGCTGGGCCGGGTAACAGGGTTAGGGTATGGGATTGGGAGAGGCTGGGCCGGATAACAGGGCAGTGTGCGGTGGCTGCCCTGGGGGCACTGGCCTATGCCCACCCTCAATGCCTGTGCCCCACACTAGCAGGCTTCCCCTCTCCAACCCGGCACACCATCTGTCCCAGCCCAGTTCATCCCATCCATCACATCCTTCTGCCAGAGCACTAAGGCAGGTCGGAACATTGGTGAACAGTATTTATTATGGTCTTTACAGGTATTATGCCCTGGCCCCTATCACTAACCTATGTGCTTCACCAGTGCCAACTTAACTGTGTCTATTTTTCTAATCGTACATGTCCTAATGCTCCATCTATGTGTTTCCCCAGGCGGTATATCAGGAGTAAGCTGAAATTAATAGCAAGCTCCAGTTTATCGGGCGGCACGGTAGCACAGTGGTTAGCACTGTTGCATCATGGCTCCAGGGTCCCAGGTTCGAATCCCTGCTGGGTCACTGTCTGTGTGGAGTCTGCACGTTCTCCCCATGTCTGCGTGGGTTTCCTCCGGGTGCTCTGGTTTCCTCCCACAGTCCAAAGATGTGCAGGTTAGGTGGATTGACCATGCTAAATTGTCCTTAGTGTCCAAAAAAGGTGAGATGGGGTGACTGGAATAGGGTGGAGGTGTGGGCTTAGCTGGGTGCACTTTCCAAAGGGCTGGTGAAGACTCGATGGGCCAAATGGCCTCCTTCTGCACTGTAGATTCTATGATTCTTATGATTCTATCATTTTTAGATTCTATGAATCAGGCTGTGATTCCCACCTGGTGACCAGGGTCCCCTTTGGCAGCCGTCCTCTGGAGCAACCAGGCCTTGATGGGTCCGGCTGTCTTTTCAGTGTCATAGGTGGCATGGTGCCACCCTGTTCTGACCACTGTCCATCTGATGTGCCAGGGACAGGTGGGGGGGATTCAGAGTCGCTGGAGTGTCCCGGCATCTCCCTTGCGGGAGTCACTAGCATGGGCCCCATCACCTCCTCTTCCTTCGGAGTGTCCGATGTCCCCTGGGCTACTTCTTGGAATGGCGGTGATGCGAGGGGCTCCACTGTCACCTGATGCTGCCAATCCTTGAGGCCCTCTCTCATATCGACAAGGGTCTCCATGCTTGCGGCCATGGAGCACAGTGACCGTGCCACGTCCCTCTGGGACCGTGCCACATCACACTGTGACCATGCCAGGATCCCCTGTGTCTGGTTCAAGTCAGCCAGTGCCAGGCCATTGCCGTCGCACCCACAGCCATGACCCATTTTGATTGGACCAAGCTCTGGGGCACCGCAGCAACGTCCATGTAGGCCCTGGGACATGGCTGCCTGTGACATTGCCACCCTGTCCTGCGTCTTGGCCACCGCATACATGGAATGCCCCAGGCCCAGGACATCCAGACTCATGGCCGATACTGTCCAGCCAAGGCCTCCACCACAGACGCCACCCATGAGTAGCACACATAGTCGGCATCACCTCTTGCCCCCGCAGACAGTTGGATTCCTACAACTGCACCTACAGGCACTGGATGACTGCTGACACCCCATCATCCAGTCGCCGGCTCTACGCCTGCATCCCCAGCAACAATGAGACCTCCATTTCCAGAAGCCCAACACCCGTCTGGATGGCCGCTAGTCCCTGGGGCTGGCTCCTCCGAGCGCTGAATTGCCTTCTTGAACCACTGCAGTCTATGTGATGCAGGTAAACCCAAAGTGTTGTTAGGGAGGGAGTTCCAGAATTTTGACCTAGTAACAGTGAAGGAACAGTGACATGTTTCCTAGTCAGCATGTTTCGTGACTTGTCGGAGAATTTCCAGGTGGTGGTGCTCCCATGCATCTGCTGTCCTTATCCTTCGAGATGGTAGCATTTGTGGGTTTGGAAGGTGGTGCTTAAGGAGCCTTTATTGAGTTCCTACAGTGCATCTTGTAGATGGTACACATGCCTCCTCCTGTGCGTTGCTGGTGGAGGGAGTGATTGTTTGTGTAGGGGGTGCCAATCAAGTGGGCTGCTTTGTCCAGATGATGTTGAGCTTCTTGAGCATTTGTTGAAGCTGCATTCATCCGGGCAAGTGGAGAGTATTCATCATACTCCTGACTTGTAGCTTGTAGATTCTGGACAAGCTTTAGGGAGACAGGAGGTGAATTACTCGCCACAGGATTCCTGGTCTTATAGCCACAGTATTTATATGGCTAGTCCAGTTCAGTTTCTGGTCAATGGTTGCACCCCTTGATGCTGACAGTAAAGCCATTGAATGTCAAGGGGCGATTCACACTTGTTGGAAATGGTCATTGCATGGCACTTGTCTGGCACTTATCCTCAGCCTAAATATTGTCCCAGTCTTGCTGCATTTGGACATGAACTTCTTCATTACCTGAGGAGCTACGAATGATACTGAGCATTGTGAAATCATCAGTGAACTTCCCCAATTCCTTGTGAAGAAAGGAAAGTCATTGATGAAACAACTAGACATAGACATAGAACAGTACAGCACAGAACAGGCCCTTCGGCCCTCAATGTTGTGCCGAGCCATGATCACCCTACTCAAACCCACGTATCCACCCTATACCCGTAACCCAACAACCCCCCCCATTAACCTTACTAACCTTACTTTTTTTAGGACACTACAGGCAATTTAGCATGGCCAATCTACCTAACCCGCACATCTTTGGACTGTGGGAGGAAACCGGAGCACCCGGAGGAAACCCACGCACACAGGGGGAGGACGTGCAGACTCCTAAACTGAAGATTGTTGGGCCCAGGACACTCCCCTGAAGTTCTCAGAGGATGGACAGGGATCTCCTGAGTAATGTCCTTCAACTGAGATGATAGACCTCTAAGAACCATTTATTTTGTACTAGGTATGCCTCCAACTAGTAGAGAGATTTCCCCCAATTCTCATTGACTACAATTTTGTAAGGGCTTCTTGATGCCAGATTCAGTCAAATGCTGCTTTGATATCAAGGCCAGTCATTCTCACCTCACCTCTGGCATTTGAACCATGGCTGTAATGAGGTCAAGAGCTAAGTGACCCTGGTGAAACCCAAACTGAGTCACTGTGCAGGCTATTGCTAAGCAAGTGCCACTTGATAGCATTGTTGATGACCCCTTCTATCATTGAAGATTGAGAGTAGACTGTTGGGGTGGTAATTGGCTGGGTTGAATTTGTCCTTTTATTTTGCACTGGACAAACCTGGACAATTTTCCGCACTGCCGGGTAGATGCCAATGCTGTGTCTTTACTGGAACAACTTGGTTAGGTGTGCAGCAAGTTCGGGAGCACAAGTCTTCAGTACTATTGCCAGAATATTGTTCGTTCCCATGGCCTTTGCAGTATCCAGTGCCTTCAGCCATTCCATAATATCAAGTAACATTTGTGCCACATAAATGCCAGGCAATGACCATCTCCAATACGAGAGAATCAAACCATCGCCTTTTGACATTCAATGGAATTACCATCACTGAATCCCCCACTATCAACATCCTGGGGGTTACTATTGACCAGAAACTAAACTGGACTTGCCATAAAACTACTGTGGCTACAAGAGCAGGTCAGAAGCTAGGTATCCTGCTGTGAGTAACTTACCTCCTGACTGCCCAAATCTTGTTCACCACCTACAAGGCACAAGGCAGGAGTGTGATGGAATAATCGCCACGTGCCTGGCTGAGTGTAGCTCCAACAACATTCAAGAAGTTCGACAACATCCAGGACGAGCAGCCTGCTTGATTGGCACCCCTTCCAAAAATATTCACTCCCGTCACCACTGAAACACAACAGCACCTATAAGATGCACTGCAGGAACTTACCAAGGTTCTTTAGACAGAAACCCACGACCACTACCACCGAGAAGGATATGGGTGGCAGATAAATGAGAACACGACCACCTGGAAGTTCCCCTCTAAGTTAATCAATATTCTGACTTGAAAATATATCGCCATTTCTTCTCTGTTGCTGGGTCAAAATCCTGTAATTTCCTTCCTAATAGAACAGTGGGTGTACATACACCATATGGATTGCAGTGGTCAAGAAGGCAGCTCACCACCACTTTCTCAAGGAAAATTAGGGATGGACAACAAATGCTGACCTAGCCAGCGAAGCCCACATCGCGTAAAAATGAATTCGAAAAAAATGCGATGTATGTGCAGCCATTGACATTCTGCACATTGGGGAATTCTGCTAACTTGGCAACGCTGCCTGTTCACTCTGCTTGTTTTCCCCTCAGAATTAGAGGATTAAACATATTCAGTCCTCTTGGAAAACAGAACCTCAGTCACCTCCCTTGTACAAGCCTTCCTTCCTGCACCACCTCTCCAGTCACATATTCATCTGCATTATCCTGCTATTAATAATTCACTAGTGCGTGGAACTGGGAGTAATCTGGAGACTACTACCTTTGCAATATTGCTTATCAATTTCTTTCCAAGCTCCCTATTAATTTTCTTGCAGGACATGAACTCTCTTTTGACCAATGTGATTGGTACCAATGTGGTCTATGGATACTCGCTGTTCACTCTCCCTGCCACCTCAGAATGTTCTGGAGCTGCTTAGTGATATTCTTGACCCTGGCATCAGGATGTCAACATACCAAGAATTTTTGTGACTGCAGGAATGTCTGACTGTTGCCCTAACTATTGAATTGGTTTTTAAACTGTCTACTTCTCCCCTGCCACCAAACCCATCCAACTGCACAGCTGAGCCACACATGGTGCTGTGTACATGGCTCTAGCTTGACTCCCCAGATGAACCATCACCCTCACCAGTATACAGAATTAAATACCAGTGAGCCAACAAGATGTACTCAGGGGCTCCTGAACTACCCGATTGGTCCTCCTTTCCAGCTGTCACCCATTCTCCCTCTGCCAGCACACACACAAACTGCTGTTTAACCACCTCCAGAAACATTTTATCTATATAGCTGTCAGCCTCACACATGCACTGCAGTGCTGTCAGCTGCTACGCAATCTCCAAAACACGGAGTTCCAGCTACCCCTGCTGATGTCACTTCCTGCACATGTGATTTTTCAAGGCACTAACAGTGTCATAGGGTTCCCACATGGTACAGGATGTGCTCAAATAGTGGTGCCCACCGATGCCTCTATTTATTTGACTATGATCTAAACTTATCAGAATAAACTTAAGACTGTCCCTGATCTGGCAAACTTTAGATGTTTTTTAACCTCTCTCCCTGACACTCATGGTTCCTTACCTCTGAACCCTCTTATTGAAGGGATTCACTACTCCCACTGTTCTACTGTTCCATTCCTGAACTCTCTTGGTTTCCCAGATCCTTACCTTGGAGTTCTATTATTCTTTATTAGAATCTCACCTCCGAAAATCGTTGATACTGTTGGTTTCTTGGAAATGATTCCCCTCAGACCCTCTCTCTGCACTCTCATGTGGCTTTCTGTTCCTTCTTTTACCTCATAGACATTCTCCTTGTCTCCCCTAAGCTTGATCTCTCTGTTCCCACTGATGTAGAAATTCAGTTATTTTTCTCCAGCCTATTTTTTTGATGTCAACACAGCTGGTTTAGTATTTGGGTGATGGTGTTTGCAAAGGGCTGAAATGTTACCATGGGGACGAGGATGCATTCAAAGCCTTATCACCCTCCTCAGGCTTGCTGCTATCTTGCAAGCTCTTCAGTCCTTTCGTCCGAGATCTCTTTTTCCTCCCTCAGGTGAAGGTCCTAGCCGATTGTAAAGTTGTGTCAGGTATAGCATATCATTATGATCTGAGATACCCTGATGGGACTATACTGTAAAACTGCTCCTAATCAGTCAATACATTGAAATTACTTTGCGATTAGAACACTTGAATCCCAATATTTCTGTTCATATTAGCCATGGGATTATATGAAAAGCACGAATATCCACTCCTAATTGTGACTAAAATGAAATAGAAGGTTTAATGGAAATTGTCAAGTTCATAATACAGTAGAGGTAGATTACAGTAATCAAGCTGGATGCAGAAAATGCAGAAGGAAATTGAAAATGGAAATGAAAGTGGATAAGAGTGTTAATGAAACTAGATTGCAGGTAGGATAAAAGGGAATACTAAAGCATTTCAAAAGCTGACAAAGAGTAAAAAAATATTCAAAGGAACATCTATGATCAAAAATGAAACCTGGAGACTTCCGATGGCGGCCATGGAGTGAGCAGTCACATATTTGGTAGCTCCGGCTCATGGTGGCCTTTTCGTGGCCTTTACCCCGGTAGCAGGAATTTTGGAGGAAAAAGGTGTGGAAGTGTGAGCAGAAGAGATTGACCCCCTAGTTTATGGAGCGGCGGACCAGAAGTGCCCGGAAAAAAGCAAACCAGTTGGCTGAGGCGAGTGAGGTGCTGGCAACGCCCACGGAGATGGCGGATGGGCAGAGTCCAGCCCTGCCGGCTCAGTGGTCGATGGACCAGTTGGTGAGCTTCCTAAATGAGAAGTTTACCCAGCAGCGGAAGGAAAGTTTGGAGGACCTGGCCCAGGTGGTGGACTTAATCAAGGTGGTGGTTGACCGCGTTGAGGTGAGACTGGCATTCCAGGGACAGGCGATCCAGAGGGTGGAGGAGCTGAGGGGGAGCATGAGAAACAGTCCACCTCCATGGCAGCGGAGATGGGACTGATGCAAGGCCAGCAGAAGCGACTGCAGGAGAAAGTGGAGGACCTGGAGAACCAATCTCATAGGCAGAACATCCGGATCTTGGGCCTGCCGGAGGGGAGTGAACGAACGGATTCTGTGCATATGTTGGGAAGGTATTGGAGAAGCTGCTTGAGGAAGGTGCGTTCGACCGGCTGTTAGAGGTGGATCGAGCCCACAGGGCACTGATGCGCAATCCCCAAGGGGATGAGCCGCCGAGGGCGATGGTGGTGCAGTTGCATCAGTTCCTGGATAAGGAACGTATCATGAGGTGGGTTAGGCGAGGCGTTGCAACTGAGAAAGTGGTGAGATCCATCTGTATCAAGACCTGAAGGCAGAGCTGGCAAAGAGGAGGGTGAGGTTTAATAAGGTCAAGTCGGCCCTGTGCAAGAAGGACGTAAAGTTTGGATTACTGTACCCGGCTTGCCTATTGGTGACCTATGGGTGCCGGGAGTTGTACTTTGGCTCAGCAGAGGAGACAGTGGACTTCATGAAAAAGACTGGACTGCCATGAGAAGGAGGACTTTGAACTTTGATGGAGGAGAAGTGGAGTGAATGTACTGTTCTGCAAAAAAACTTTGTTTTGGTGTTTGTTTTTCTTTTTTCTGGTTTACAGTTCTTTGCTAAGGGATGAGGGGTGGGTCTCTGTGTTCGGACCTTGGAAGGGATTGTTTGTTTGTTTTTACTTCTTGCCTTTGGCTTGATTGTTTGCACTAAGAGTGGGGGGAATCAGTGGGGGGTAGGATGTTAGGTGCCATGGGCTGTGGTTACCAGGGCTAGCTGGGTGGGCTATTTCACAGAAGTGCAATGGGGGGTGAGCTGAAGATCTGTGTGGGGAGGCGGGGTTGGAGGGGGAGTGAGGGGAGACAGTATTGCTGATGGGGAGGGGACTTGCAAAGTGGAGGAGGAGGAAAGTAGAGGGTGGCAAGGTTGCCCGAGGGCGGGCCGGGGAGGTGCAGGATATGGGCCGAAGATTGGCCCAGGAGGTGGTAACGGCAGGGGAGGGAGGCAGGGAGCTCCCCAACCAGACTGGTCACGTGGAACATTTGGGGACTGCCTGCGCCAGTCAAAAGGGCCCATATGTTCGCGCGCACTTGAGGCAACTAAAGGCGGATGTGGCTATGCTGTAGGAGACACATTTGAAGGTGGGGGACTAGATTAGGCTAAGGAAGGGATGGGTTGGCCAAGTGTTCCATTCGGGGTTAGACTACAAAATGAGGGGGGTGGCGATTTTGGTTAATAAGCGGTTGGCTTTTGAGGTGGGAATATGGAGGCGGCCCCGGAGGGTAGATATGTTATGGTTAGTGGGAAGCTGGAGAGAATGGCCATGGTGTTAGTGAATATATATGCCCTGAACTGGGATGACGTGGAATTTATGAGACAGGTACTGGAAGATTCCGGACCTGATTTGCATCGACTGATTATGGGGGGAGATTTTAAAATGGTCCTTGATTCAAGGCTGGATCGGTCGGGTTCTAGGTCTGGGAAGGCATCAGCTATGGCTAAGGAGCTCCAGGCATTCATGGAGCACATGGGGGAGGGGGGGGGGTCGATCCGTTGAGAATCGCGAGGCCGAGGAGTAAGGAGTTTTCGTTCTACTCCCATGTGCATAAGGTGTATTCCTGGATAGACATTTTTGTGTTGGACAAAACGCTGCTGACTGAGGTGGTAGATGCTAAATATTCAGCAATAGTGGTGTCAGACCACGCCCCGCACTGGGTAGGCCTGCAAATTAGTAAACAAAAGGCCCAGCGCCCACAATGGAAGTTGGATATAGGGCTGTTAGCAGAGGGGGAGGTGTGTGAGCGGGTAAGGGAGGCCATTCAGGGATACATTAAGAATAATGATACGGGAGAGGTGTTGGCAGGGGTGGTCTGGGAGGCATTGAAGGTGGTTATCAGGGGAGAATTCATCTCAATTCGGGCCCATAAGGAGAAGGCGGAGCGGGCGGAGGTAGACAGACTGGTAGGCGAAATTTTACAGGTGGACAGGAGGTATGCGGAGACTCCGGATGACGGGCTTTTGAAAGAGCGTTCAGAGACTGCAGCTAGAATTTGGGCTCCTGTAAGGCGGTGGGACAGCTGAGGAGGGTAAGGGGAGTGGTTTATGAATATGGGGAGAAAGCTAGTAGGATGCTGGCGCATCAACTGAGGAAATAAGGGATGGCGAAAGAGATAGGGAGGGACACAGGGGTGAAGGTGGTTCTGGACCCGACGGGGGTGAATGATGTGTTTCAGGAGTTTTACAGTAAATTGTATGAATCGGAACGCCAAACCGGGGTGGAGGGAATGAAATGATTTTGGGAGAGGCTGAAGTTCCCGAGGATAGATGAGGAGTTAGTGGAGGATCTGGGTGCCCCAATCGGGCTCGGAGAGTTATAGAGGGGTTTAGGCTGATACAATTGGGCAAAGCCCCAGGACCAGATGGATACCCGGTGGTGTTCTATATTAGGTTTTCCGGGCTGCTGGGGCCGCTTTTGGTAAAGGCTTTCAATGAGTCAAAGGAGTTGGGAGTGCTCCCAACAACGTTAAAGCAGGCATGGATTTCCCTTATTTTGAAATGGGATATAGATACAGAAAGCTGAGGGCATATAGACCAATCTCCCTGCTAAATGTGGATGAAAAATTGCTGGCAAAGATCTTGGCCACATGGATATTGGACTGTGTTTCGGGGGT
Organism: Scyliorhinus canicula; assembly: GCF_902713615.1. NCBI lineage: Eukaryota > Metazoa > Chordata > Chondrichthyes > Carcharhiniformes > Scyliorhinidae > Scyliorhinus > Scyliorhinus canicula. Next base: position 120,452,681 of record NC_052155.1, read on the forward strand.
AATAGGGGAGGACCAGACGGGATTTGTTAAGGGATGACACCTGGCATCCAACACTAGGCGGCTCCTTTACATAATAATGATGCCTGTGGTGGGGCGTGAGGTCGAGATGGTGGTGGCCATGGATACAGAAAAGGCCTTTGATCAGGTGGAGTGGAAATATCTGTGGGAGTTCCTGGGAAGGTTTGGGTTCGGGCAGGGATTTGTGGATTGGGTCCGGTTGCTATAGCAGGCACCGGTGGCAAATGTAAAGACGAATCGGGTGCAACCGGAATATTTTAGACTGTGTCAGGGAACGAGACAGGGATGCCCACTGTCCCCCCTCTTGTTTGCCCTGGCCATAGAGCCTTTGGTAATGGCGCTGCGAGCATCGAACATTTGGCGAGGGATAGTGAGAGGGGGTTGGAACACGGGGTCTCGCTCTATGTGGATTGTTTGCATCTTTATATAACAGACCAGTTGGGGGAAATCGCAGGAATTATGGGGATATTGGAGGAATTTGGCCGGTTCTCAGGTTACAAACTGAATATGGGCAAGAGCGAGGTTATTGTGATCCAGGCAAGGGGGCAGGAGAGGAGACTGAGGGAGATGCCATTCAAGGTGGTGGGAGGGAGTTTTAGGTACCTGGGTATTCAAGTGGCAAGGGATTAGGGTTAGCTTCACCAATTAAATTTGGGCAAGTTGATAGAGCAGATGAAAGGGGACTTCCGAAGGTGGGACGTGCTCCCGCTGTCATTGGCGGGGAGGGTACAGACTGTGAAAATGACAGTCCTCCCAAGATTGCTGTTTGTTTTTCAGTGTCTCCCAATTTTATTTGCACCAGGGAAGCCCCACGGGTGAAGGAGGTCCTACTTGAGCGGGGGCGTGGGGAGGGGGGGCTGGCCCTTCTGAACTTCATCAACTATTACTGGGCGGCTAACATATCGTTGGTTAGAAAGTAGGTGGTGGGGCAGGGGTCAGTGTGGGCGAGGGTAGGGGTGGCACCTTGTAAAGGCACGAGCCTGAAGGCTTTGTATATTTTGCTAAACATTTTATTGAGGTATTTTTGGTATCGTAACAACAACAAAATAAACAATGTACATGAAACCATAAACATAGTGCAAAAGCTGTCTCCCTTCATTACAGGTCCCACCATTATTAACCCCCTACTCTAAGCTGAACAAACCACCCCCCCCCCCCCCCCCCCCCCTTCTACTGACTATTAATTTTCCGCGAAGAAGTTGACGAACGGTTGCCATCTGCGGGCGAACCCTAACTCTCAAGGTGAACTTGATTTTTTCCAAACAGAGAAAGCTAACCATGTCCGATAGCCAGGTTTCCAACTTCGGGGGCTTTGAGTCCCTCGAAGCTAATAGTGTCCGTCTACCAGGGAAGCAAAGGCCAGAACGTCTGCCTCTTTCTCCTCCTGGATTCCCGGGTCTTCTGGCACCCCGAAAATCGCCACCTCTGGACTCGGTGCCACCCTTGTTTTTAACACCGTGGGCATGACATCTGCAAACCTCTGCCAAAATCGCCTAAGCTTCGGACATGCCCAGAACATGTGGACATGGTTCGCTGGTCCTCCCGCACATTTTGCGCACCTGTCTTCCACCCCAAAGAATCTGCTCATCCGGGCCACTGTCATGTGAGCCCGATGAACGACCTTGAATTGTATCAGGCTGAGCCTAGCACATGTTGCGGACGCATTGACTCTACTCAACACATCCACCCATAGACCATCCTCTATCTCTCCTCCCAGCTCCTCCTCCCACTTGAGCTTCAGCTCCTCAGTCTGCATCTCCTCTGACCCCATAAGTTCCTTGTAAATGTCAGAGACGCTCCCTTCTCCTACCCACCCTCTGGAAATTACCCTGTCCTGAATCCCCCTTAGCGGTAGGAGCAGGAAGGTTGACACCTGTTTACATAGGAAGTCCCGCACCTGCAGATATCTGAATTTGTTTCCCCTCGCCAACCCAAACTTCTCCTCCAGCGCCCTCATACTCGGAAAGCTCCCCTCTATAAACATATCCCCCATCCTCTCAATCCCTGCTCTCCTGTCCCCTCACCTGGACCGAACACATCTCACTTTTCCCCATATTTAGCTTATACCCCGAAAACCGGCCAAATTTGTCTAGAATCTTCATGACTTCTTCCATCCCCTCTAATGGGTCCGATACATATAGAAGCAGGTCGTCTGCATAGAGCGAGACTCTGCTTCCCCCCCCCCCGGACCAGCCCCTTGAGGCTCTCCGAGCAATTGCCAACGTCTCTTGCTAGCGCGAACACCCCTGTCTCATTCCCCGGTGCAGTCTAAAATAGTCCGATGTTGTCCTATTCGTCCGTACGCTTGCCACAGGAGCCAGATACAGCAACCTGACCCAGTCAATAAAGCCCCGCCCAAATCCAAACCGTCCCAGTACCTCCCACAGATAATCCCATTCTACCCGATCAAAAACCTTTTCTGCATCCATTGCGATCACTACCTCCACCTCCCCACCTTCCGGGGACATCATGATCATGTTTAACAACCTTCTTAAATTGGCCACCAGCTGCCTACCCTTAACATACCCCGTCTGGTCCTCCCCAATAACGTCTGGAACACAATCCTCAATCCTGGAGGACAACATTTTGGCAAGCAATTTAGCATCCACATTCAACAGGGATATCGGCCTGTAGGACCCACACATCTCCGGGTTCTTGTCCCGCTTCAGGATCAGCGAAATCATGGCCTGTGACATTGTCGGAGGCAGCACCCCTCTTTCCCTTGCCTCATTGAACATCCTCATCAACACCGGCCCCAACATCGCAGAGAACTTTTTATAAAACTCCACTGGGTACCCGTCCGGCCCCGGGGCTTCACCCGACTGCATGGCCTTCAGACCTTCCACTATCTCTTCCAACCCAATCGGGGCCCCCAGCCCTTCTACCAGCTCCCATCCACCTTTGGGAAATTCAGCCCCTCCGAGAAGTGCCTCATTCCCTCCGGACCCATAGGGGGTTCCGACCTGTACAGCCTACTGTAGAAATCCCTAAATGCCTTATTCACCCCTGCTGAATCTCCAACCAGGTTCCCATCGCCGTCATTTACTTTCCCTATCTCCTTGGCTGCCTCCCTCTTTCTGAGCTGCTGTGCAAGCATTCTGCTGGCCTTCTCTCCATACTCATAGATCGCCCCCCTCGCCTTTCTCAGCTGCTCCACCGCCCTCCCTGTGGTTAACAAGCCAAACTCCGCCTGTCGCCTCCGCCGTTCCCTTAAAAGCCCTGCCTCTGGGGTCTCCGTATACCTCCTATCGATCTGTAGTATCTCCTTTACCAGTCGGTCCGTCTCTGCCCTGTCCACCTTCTCCCTGTGGGCCCCTATCGAGATCAGCTCCCCTCTGCCTTCAGTGCTTCCCAGACCACTGTTGCTGAAACTTCAGCCGTGTTGTTGACTTCCAGGTAGTTCTGGATAATTTCTTCAGCCGCTCGCACACCCCTTCGTCAGCCAAAAGTCCCACATCTAACCTCCATTGCAGGCGCTGGTTACTGTCTTTACTAACCTGCAGGTCAACCCAGTGCGGAGCATGGTCTGAGATAGTGATCGCCGAGTACCCTGTGTCCACCACCCCAGCCAGTAAGGCCCTGCTCAAAATGATGAATCCACACTTTATGCACGTGTGAGTAAGAACATAAGAACATCAGAACATAAGAACTAGGAGCAGGAGTAGGCCATCTGGCCCCTCCAGCCTGCTCCGCCATTCAATGAGATCATGGCTGATCTTTTGTGGACTCAGCTCCACTTTCCGGCCTGAACACCATAACCCTTAATCCCTTTATTCTTCAAAAAACTATCTATCTTTATCTTAAAAACATTTAATGAAGGAGTCTCAACTGCTTCACTGGGCAAGGAATTCCATAGATTCACAATCCTTTGGGTGAAGAAGTTCCTCCTAAACTCAGTCCTAAATCTACTTCCCCTTATTTTGAGGCTATGCCCCCTAGTTCTGCTTTCACCCGCCAGTGGAAACAGCCTGCCCGCATCTATCCTATCTATTCCCTTCATAATTTTATATGTTTCTATAAGATCCCCCCTCATCCTTTCAAATTCCAACCAGTATAGTCCCAGTCTACTCAACCTCTCCTCGTAATCCAACCCCTTCAGGTCTGGGATTAACCTAGTGAATCTCCTCTGCACACCCTCCAGCGCCAGTATGTCCTTTCTCTAGTAAGGAGACCAAAACTGAACACAATACTCCAGGTGTGGCCTCACTAACACCTTATACCATTGTAGCATAACCTCCCTAGTCTTAAACCCCATCCCTCTAGCAATGAAGGACAAAATTCCATTTGCCTTCTTAATCACCTGGTGCACCTGTAAACCAACTTTTTGCGATTCATGAACAAGAATACCCAGGTCTCTCTGGCCAGCAGCATGTTTTAATATTTTATCATTTAAATAATAATCTCTTTTGCTGTTATCCCTACCAAAATGGATAACCTCACATTTGCCAACATTGTATTCCATCTGCCAGACCCTAGCCCATTCAGTTAACCTATCCAAATCCCTCTGTAGACTTCCGGTATCCTCTGCACTTTTTGCTTTACCATTCATCTGCAAACTTGGACACATTGCCCTTGGTCCCCAATTCCAAATCAACAACGTAAATTGTGAACAATTGTGGGCCCAAAACTGATCCCCGAGGGACACCACTAGCTACTGATTGCCAACCAGAGAAACACCCATTAATCCCCAGTCTTTGCTTTCTATTAATTAACCAACCCTCTATCCATGCATCTTTATCTTATGCAGCAACCTTTTGTGTGGCACCTTGTCAAAGGCTTTCTGGATATCCAGATATACCACATCCATTGGCTCCCCGTTATCTACTGCACTGGTAATGTCCTCAAAGAATTCCACTAAATTAGTTAGGCATGACCTGCCCTTTATGAACCCATGCTGCGTCTGCCCAATGGGACAATTTCTATCCAGATGCCTCGCTATTTCTTCTTTGATGATAGATTCCAGCATCTTCCCTACTACCGAAGTTAAACTCACTGGCTTATAATTACCCGCTTTCTGCCTACCTCCGTTTTTAAACAGTGTTGTCATGTTTGCTAATTTCCAATCAGCCGGGACCACTCCAGAGTCTAGTGAATTTTGGTAAATTATCATTAGTGCATTTGCAATTTCCCTAACCATCTCTTTTAGTACTCTGGGATGCATTCCATCAGGGCCAGGAGACTTGTCTACCTTTAGCCCATTAGCTTGCCCATCACTACCTCCTTAGTGATAACAATCATCTCAAGGTCCTCACCTGTCATAGCCTCATTTTTATCAGTAACTGGCATGTTATTTGTGTCTTCCACTGTGAAGACCGACCCAAAAAACCTGTTCAGTTCCTCAGCCATTTCCTCATCTCCCATTATTAAATCTCCCTTCTCATCCTCTAAAGGACCAATATTTGCCTTAGCCACTCTTTTTTGTTTTATATATTTGTAGAAACTTTTACTATCTGTTTTTATATTCTGAGCAGGTTTACTCTCATAATCTATCTTACTCTTCTTTATTTCTTTTTTAGTAGCTTCCTGTTGCCCCCTAAAGATTTCCCAGTAGAAGGAGAACCCAGTATAGAGTAGAAGGAGAACTCCTGAAGGCTTTGTTAACGGCACCGCTGCCATTCTCGCCGGCTTGGTACTCCACAGGCCCTGTGGTGGCAGCCCTGAGGGAGTGGGGGCAGTGGAGGCAGCACATGGGACTGGAGGGGGAGTCGGTGTGGTCTCCGATCTGAGACAACCATCAGTTTGTTCCAGGGGGGCTCGACGGGGGCTTTAGGAGGTGGCAGCGAACAGGCAATGAGAGATTCGGAGATCTTTTTATCGAGGAGGGGTTATTGGAGGAGCTAGAGGAGGAGTTTGAGTTGCCAGGGGGGAATGGGTTCCTGTACTTGCAAGTGCGGGATTTTGTTCAGAGGCAAGCTCCGGGCTTGTCGCGCCTCCCACTAAGGGGGGCTACAGGATAAGATGATGTCAAAAACAGGAGTTGGAGAGGTGAAGGTCTTGGAGGTATATAAGGAGCTGATGGAGTGAGAAGGGGTTCCAATAGGGGAGGTAAAGAGGAAGTAGGAGGAAGAGTTGCGAAGGGAGTTGGAAGTCGGGTTATGGCAGGAGGCCTTGAGGAAAGTCAATGCATCCTCATTGTGTGCCAGGCTTAGCCTGATCCAGTTCAAGGTGGTCCACAGGGCTCATATGACTGTGGCCCAGATGAGCAGGTTTTTTGAGAAGGTGGAGGACAGGTGTGGGCAGTGTGGGGGAGGTCCTGCAAATCGCGTACAAATGTTTTGGGCGTGTCCGAGACTGAGGGGATTTTGGCAGGGATTTTCAGATGTTATGTCTGAGGTCCTGGAAGGGAGGGTGACTCCGATTTCAGAGGTGGCAGCATTTGGAGGATGGGTGAGATGGAGTAGTTACATGGACCATGATAGTTAGGGTGTATGCTTGGGGTGGGGGGTGGGTAGGAGATGGTTCTGTTATTCTGGGGTTTTTGTGTTTGTTGGATCTCTTTGTTTAAAAGTGTAAAAAGGGGAAGAGATAAACTAATAGGGAACTAGTGAGGCCACCCTCGTGGGTCCCTGGTGCTCGTCCTTTCTCCAGGGGTATTGTCGGCTGGCGAGGTTCTTGCCAGAAATATGTTCCACGGCACCCATCCGGTGCTCCCCCCCCCCTCCTCCCCCTCTCTAGAGGCTACTGGGTGTTGCTTTTGAGCGGGCCACGTGATGTCCCACCGGTGGGTGGAGGCCAGTTGAGGGGGTGGTGGGGGGGGCGGTTGGGCAGATAGTGGGGGCTGGGGTGCGGGGATGGTGGGGTGTGGGCACCCATACGGCTGGTGATACTCTGCAGAACCACGGACCAAGGTGGATGGTTAGTGGGGTGCACAGCAAGATGGCTGCCTTGCAGGGTGCGGAAATGGCAATCCGTGCCTGGACACTGGCCCAGCCCCATGGGGGTCACCCCAGCCGCACAGCCGTTCCTCTGTCACCCCCCCCCCCCCCTTCCCTACCCCACAGCTAGCCTGGCCAGTGTCAGGACTGGCAGAGCAAGGTTGCGCCCTTCTGTGTTCGACTTCCTCTCTCCCTCACCAGCCACGGCGTTTGTTCTCAATTTTTAAAAGCACAAGTGAACCTCGCTGTTGTGAATTCCCCACGTGGAGGCTGAGAATCGCTGAGGCCCTGGAGAATATCGGGTCAGTTTATTCTATACGTGCAGGATGGAAAGCATTGACGCCACTGTTGAGGCACCGGAAAATTGTAATTTGGCGTGAACCTGGCACCTGCCACGATTTTGGCGTCAAAACCAATTCTGTGACCAATCACATTTCACAATTCCGGCGTTGGTCAATTGAGAATCCCACCCCAGTTTTCTCACGAAATCCTGAGGCACTTTGGCACGTGTCAGGCACAGACAGGGCCAGGGTTGCGGAAATGAGGGGGCGGAACATGCGTGGGCAGAATCTGTTCCAACCTGGGCCACCATGTAGCCCGGGGGACCTGGTTTTCCACAGGGGATATGCACCATGCTAACATGTCTGCCTTTTACCCCCTGCTGACAATGGATATTGGAATTCAACCAGAGATGGTGGCCCTCCTCCTTCTCGCTGCAGCCCTGGGGCATGTAGTGCAGCTGTATGAGCTGAAGCTGCTCGAGGAGGAGGAAGCTACAACAGCAGAGCCTGCCCCAGAGGACCAGGAAGCAGCCGCCCAGGATGGAGAGACAGCCGCCCAACTGTTGATGAGAGTGCTGAGGATGGAGTACTGACCAACCAACAAGCCTAGGAGGAGGAGGGGGTGCAAAGGAGGCGCCACATGAGGCCTCACGTATACTGGCATCGCCTGCCATTCAAGGACCTGCCGGACCGGGCAAAGACTCCAGCTGAACAGGGGGACAGTGTAACATATCTGCCAGATCATGGAACACCTGTCACTGTACAGCTCCCGGTGGCGGTAAAGGTGATGGTCGCCCTGAACTACCACACCACGGGGTCCTTCCAGGCACCAAGTGGGGACTGATGCGCGATCAATAACTACTGAAACAAGGAAGTAGTCCGAATTGAAGGCTTTAATCAATAAGGTGTTTCCCCAGCAGCTCGAGTACAGAAAGAAGGTTGGCTGCTGGGAAACATGGGTTCTTATACCCCGCCTCATTGGGCGGAGGTACCTTACATTCCGACCAATGAAATGCAAACACTTGGGCCAATGAGCAGCGAGCCTTCTCACACTCCCAGGTACCGTAGTACCTCTAGTCATACTACCACATTCACCCCTTGTTGAGAAAAGAACCGGAGGGGGGGGGGGGTGCGGGAGTGCTTGGGCGTCCAGCCATGATTGGTCGTCCGGTGCGGGTGGGACAATTTACTGGTCGTATGACTAATGATATGGGAGTATACGTCTCTCTAACGGCGGCTGCCCACTGGCCCGTAACTATGTACAGCATCAGGAATTGTGTTATCAATATGGCAATTACTTACAGAGACAGAAGAAAAATCCATTAAGAGTTCATATCGACTCGATCAGACGATCGGGGGCCTTGGACGTCCTCTGCGACCGACGGAGCTTCGTCGGAGGTGTTGATGGAGATGCGGGCGTCCATGACTCCGGGAGCGGTGATCCAGTCCTTGCGGAGGTTTCAACACCTCTAGACGGTGCTGGTGAGGGCCGGGCCGGGGGGGAGGCGTCTAGTCCTCCAGGTGACACAGGTGAGGGGGTTGGCGGGCCGGGGGGGGGGGGGGGTTGCGCCTGCAGGGAGCAGTTGCAGTTGGGCGGGGTCCCGCCATAGCCTGTGGGGGGGTGGGTGGGGCTGGTGACGAGGACGATTGCGGGGATCCGGCGGGCGCCAGGTCCCGTAAAGAGACCGTGTTTTGTCGGCCGTCGGGGTACTCCACATACGCATATTGCGGGTTAGCGTGGAGCAGCTGGACCCTCCCGACTAACGGGTCCGATTTGTGCACCCGCACGTGTTTCCGGAGCAGGATGGGCCCGGGCTGCCAGCCAGGTCGGGAGCGGGTCCCTGAGGAAGACTTCCTGGGGAAGACAAGACGGCGTTCGTGAAGAGTTTAGTTTGTAGAAGTGCAGAGTAGAGACAGGATGGAGTGGAGGGCGTCTGGGAGGACCTCCAGCCAGCGGGAGACTGGGAAATGTCTGGACCGTAAGACAGTAGAATGGTTTTCCAGACCGTACCGTTCTCCCTCTCGACCTGTCCGTTACCCCGGGGGTTATAACTGGTCTTCCTGCTGGAGGCAATGCCCTTGCTGAGCAGGAATTGACGCAGTTCGTCACTCATGAAGGAGGATTCCCTATTACTGTGTATGTAGGTGGGGAATCTGAACAGAGTAAAAATGCTGTGGAGGGCTTTAATGATGGTGGTTGTGGTCATGTCGGGGCAGGGGATGGCGAACGGGAAACGGGAGTACTCATCAATCACGTTGAGGAAGTACGTGTTGCGGTTGGTAGAGGGGAGGGGACCTTTCAAGTCCATGCTGAGGCATTCAAACGGACGGGAAGCCTTTATCAGATGCGCTTTTTCGGGGCGGTAGAAGTGCGGCTTGCACTCCACGCAGATGTGGCAGTTCCTCGTGACTGTCCTGACCTTCTCGATGGAGTAGGGCAGGTTGCGGGACTTCATGAAATGGAAGAAGCGGGTGATCCCCGGGTGACAGAGGTCCCCATGGAGGGTTCGGAGGCGGTCCACTTGTGCGTTGGCACAGGTGCCGCGGGATAGGGCATCGGGAGGCTCGTTTAGCTTCCCAGGACGATACAAGATGTCATAGTTGTAAGTGGATAACTCGATCCTCCACCGCAAGATCTTGTCGTTTTTTATCTTGTCCCGCTGTGCATTGTCAAACATGAAGGCCACCGACCGTTGGACTGTGAGGCGGGTAAACCTCCTGCTGGCCAGGTAATGTCGCACAGCTTCTACTATGGCCTGTGCTTCCTTCTCGACCGAGGAGTGGCGGATTACGGAAGCATGGAGGGTGTGCGAGAAGAAGGCCACGGGTCTGCCCGCTTGGTTGAGGGTGGCTGCCAGAGCTACGTCAGACGCGTCGCTCTCGACCTGGAATGGGAGAGATTCGTCGATGGCGCGCATCGTGGCCTTTGCGATATCTGCTTTGATGCGGCTGAAGGCTTGGCGGGCCTCCGTTGACAGGGGGAAAATGGTAGTTTGTATGAGGGGACGGGCTTTGTCGGTGTAGTTGGGGACCCACTGAGCGTAATAAGAGAAAAACCCGAGGCAGCGCTTCAGGGCCTTGGAGCAGTGGGGGAGGGGGAGCTCCATCAGGGGGCGCATGCGTTCCGGGTCGGGGCCTATCACTCCATTTCGCATTCCGTAGCCGAGGATGGCTAGTTGGTCAGTGCTGAACACGCATTTTTCTTTGTTATAGGTCAAATTCAGGAGTTTTGCGGTTTGGAGGAATTTGTGGAGGTTGGTGTCGTGGTCCTGCTGATCGTGGCCGCAGATGGTGACATTGTCGAGATACGGGAAGGTTGCCCGTAAACCTTATCGGTCGACCATTCGGTCCATCTCTCGTTGGAAGACCGAGACCCCGTTTGTGACACCGAAGGGAACCCTTAAAATGTGGTAGAGCCGCCCGTCCGCCTCGAACGCAGTGTACTTGCAATCGCTCGCGCGGATGGGGAGCTAGTGGTTGGCCGACTTCAGGTCTACCTTGTACTGTGCGATCCTGTTGACCAGGTCGGATATACGGGGGAGAGGGTACACGTCCAGCTGCGTAAACCTGTTGATGGTCTGACTGTAGTCTATGACCATCCTATTCTTCTCCCCGGTCTTTACTACCAGAATTTGTGCTCAGCAGGGGCTGCTACTAGCCTCGATTACCCCTTCCTTCAGAAGTCGGTGGACCTCGGACCTGATGAAGACCCGGTCCTGGACACTGTATCGTCTGCTCCTGGTGGTGACAGGTTTGCAGTCCGGGGTGAGGTTTGCAAATAAGGACGGGGGATCGACCTTGAGGGTCGCGAGGCTGCAGACAGTGAGGGGAGGTATAGGGCCGCCGAATTTAAATGTTAGGCTCTGGAGGTTACACTGGAAGTCTAACCCCAGGAGTGTGGCCGCGCAGAGGTGGGGGAGGACGTAGAGCCTGTCATTTTTAAACTCCCTCCCCTGGACCATGAGGTCTGCTATACAATACCCCGTGATCTCAACCGAATGGGAGCCAGAGGCCAGGGAGATTTTTTGCTTTACGGGACAGACAGGAAGAGCGCAGCGTCTTACCGTGGCAGGGTGTATGAAACTCTCCGTGCTCCCGGAGTCCAGCAGGTAGGTCGTTTCGTTGAGCAGGACCTTCGTCGTCGCCGTAGAGAGTGTGCGGGGACGAGACTGGTCCAAGGTGACTGAAGCGAGTCATGCCAGAAGATCGGAGTCGTCACCGGGCGAAGCGTAGTCACCCGCGCCGGGGTCCTCGGAGCCATTCCAAGATGGCCGCGCCCACTGGTCGCACATGGCGGGGGATGGACAAAATGGCGGCACCCGTCCCCCGCACGTGGCCTCGGAAACACAAGATGGCAGCGTCCAGAGGCCGCACGTGGCATTGGGGGATGGGGACATAGAAGCTTGCGGGCCACACTGGGCCCTTGGAGAGAGACGGGGTGATGTCCCGCAGTCGCTGCCCGGGACCGCAGTGACCGCCTTGGCCTGGAAAATGGACAGAAAATGGCCCTTCTTGCCACAAGCCCTTCTTGCCGCAGCCCTTGCACGTTGCCGATCGGGCTGGGCAACGCTGTCGGGGGTGTTTTGCCTGTCCGCAAAAATAACAACGGGGCCCAGTGGGGTTTCCAGGGCATCTTGCAGCGCAGGCCTGAGGTCATCCTGAGGCGATTCAGAGTCCGTAGGGGAAGGGCAATCTGAATTCCACGCTGCCCAGGAGACCCCTGCGTGGTCGGGGGCGTAGGAACGGGCGTTTCTTTTCGCAACATCTAGAGAGTTCGCGAGGGCCCGTGCCTCCGTGAGGCTCAAAGTTTCCTTCTCTAACAGTCTCTGGCGGATTTGTGGGGACTGCATACCCGCAACAAAGGTGTCTCGGATTAAGAGTTTGGTGTGCTCATTAGCAGAAACTTGCGGGCAGCCGCAGTTCCTCCCCAGTACAAGGAGCGCACGGTAAAAATCGTCTAACCACTCACCAGAGATCTGCTGCCTCGTAGCCAGCAAGTGCCGAGCGTAAACTTGATTTACCGGCCGGATGAAGTGTCCTTTAAGCAGTTCCATGGCGGAGTCGTAGTCGGACGTGTCCTCGTTGAGCATGTAGATGGTGGTGCCAAAGCACGAGTGGAGGATGTGTAGCTTCTGCTCCCTCGTCGGTACGTTTTCTGCCGTGCTGAGGTAGCTAGTAAAACAAGCTAGCCAATGCTTGAACATAGCTGCTGCATTAGCTGCGTGGGGGCTGAGTCGTAGACACTCCTGCTTGATACAGAGCTCCATCCTTTAAAATCGTGTTGATTAAATTGATGCGCAATCAATAACTACTGAAATGAGGAAGCAGTCCGAATTGAAGGCTTTAATCAACAACATGTTTCCCCAGCTGCTCGAGTACAGAAAGAAGGTTGGCTGCTGGGAAACACGGGTTCTTATACCCCATCTCACTGGGCGGAGCTACCTTACATTCCGACCAATGAAATGCAAACACTTGGGCCAATGAGCAGCGAGTCTTCTCCACCAATTGTAGCTCACACTCCCAGGTACCGTAGTACCTCTAGTCTTACTACCACAGGGACCTATCCGGGAACTCACAGACCTCAGTGCACAGGTGCATCGGCGCTGTCACAGAGGCCTGTATGCCCAGTCAGCACAATGCATCCATTTCAATGTGGATCAGGCCCCCAGGATGCCCGGGCAGTGGGGCTCTCTGCCATTGCTGAGACGCCCTTGGTCCAGGGGGTGATCGGCGGGATACATGTCTCCCTACAAGCGCCTGCAGATGACAGACCAATCTTCACAAACTGAAAGGGGCTCCACTCGATGAACGTGCAGCTGGTGTGTGAGCATGAGATGTGCATCATGCACATCTGCGCTCAATACCCGGGCAGTGCACACGACACCTTCATCCTGGCGCACTTGGCAGTTCCTGGCCTCTTCGAGGTTCAGCCCCGGCTTGGGGTTGAGTCCTGGGCGACAGCAGTTATCCACTGTGGTTGTGGCTGATGACACCTGTCCAGAGGCCACACACTGAAGCAGTGACCAGGGGCGTGATCGAGCGGTGCTTCGGCCTCCTAAAGATGCGGTTCAGGTGTCTGGACTGCTCTGGAAAGGCCCTCCAGCACAGCACTGGGAGTGTCGTTGTGGTCTGCAGTACCCTCCAGAACATCGGGCAGCAGATGAAACGGAAATCGCTTATTGTCACGAGTAGGCTTCAATGAAGTTACTGTGAAAAGCCCCTAGATGGGTGACATGCTGGAGGAGGATGGACGCCAGTCCTCGACCGATGTTGAGGCAGCGGGGGAGGCGGAGAATGGGCAGAACATGGGATCCGGGCAGGCCTGGGAGGCCGTATAACGTGTGCACCAGGGCCAAAGCACACTCTGATCGCCACGGAACTGGCCAAGGGCAAAAACAGCACATCCCACCCCCATAAACCCCCCCCCCCTCCCCCCACTCCTGCAATCCCCCTCTGTGATACCTACCTGCCGCACTATGGGGTGTGGGCCCAGGGTAGGCAGTAACAGCGGATATGGTCCATGGGATGGAGGGTGATGACAACCCACTCTGCGATGAGCCCTGGTGCTCCTCATCATTTGACAATGTCTGACTCCTGCCCACGGTAGCACTTTCCACCGTTCACCTGGGTGATGCCTGCATGCGAGCTGGCCATTCCATCACATGGTCCCATCACATGCCTGGGGTGGCAGAGGTGGTGTTAGTGAGGGGAGAAGGCAGGGTTGGTGGTGGAACACCGGTGCGCTTGTTGAACTGCGGTCCTTGAGCCAAGCCCATCCCCAACGTCGACCTATTCCTCCCGCTGCCTCTGCGGCCAGCCCAGACCAGCCCATCTCTCACATTCTTCAGACAGAGTAGCAAGGCAGGCTGTAACATTGAGCACAGGTGCTTAATGTGAAAATATGTAAACAGATTTATGCTCTAGTCCCTATCGCAAAACTGTGCCCTGCACCCGTGCCACTTAACTGGCATCTATCTTTCTGGCTTTAGGGACCCTTACACTATGTCTAGGTGGATGCCCAGATGGTACATCAGTAGTGGAGGTGGCCTGCTGTGATTCCCACCCTGGGCCCCCGTTGGCGGCCACCTTCTGGGGCGACCGGGCCTGGATGAGCCCGGCCATTGCTCGTGTCTCCCAGGTGGAGTGGTGCCGGTTTCTTCTGCCCACTGCACATGTGATGCGTAAGGGACAGGAGGTGGGCGGGGGGTGGGGGGGGGGGGTGGGGGGGGGGGGGGGGAGTCTGAGGTGCTGTGGTGTTCTGACAACTCCCCAATGGGTGTGACCGGCACAAACACCCATCATCTCCTCTTCCCTCGGAGTGCCCGATGGCCCCCGGACTACTCCATGGGACAGGTGTGTGTACAGAGCTATCCCCTGAGTCTCCCCCGCCACCTGTTGCTGCCAGTCCTGGTGGCTCGCTCTGATCTCAGCACCACCTGCACGCGGTTGGACTCCTCCATCTGTATCTACAGCTGCTGGATGCTCGCCGACAATCCCTCATGTCGACCCTGGCACTGTGACTGCATCTCCGCAATCGATGGGACTGTCCATTGCAGAAGCCCAAAACCAGTCTGAGCGGCAGCTAGTCCCTGGGGTTGGCCCGCCCTCTGACCATCTGCCCTTCAGGATTCCTACTTAATCGCTGGCTTTTAGAGCAGACCAAGGCAGGCCAGCAGCACAGTTCAATTCCTGTAACAGCCTCCCAGAACAGGCGCCGGAATGTGGCGACTAGGGGCTTTTCACAGTAACTTCATTTGAAGCCTACTTGTGACAATAAGCGATTTTCATTTCATTTCACCTGTTGTACCGGAGAATGTGTGTGTTGTGCACCAGTTAGAGCCCCAGGAGCCTGTTCACTAAATTGCCCAACCAAGGTGAGTGTCTCTGGGATGGTGGAGGGTGTTGGAGACAGCTGTTGCGGGACATTGGTGTCATCCCCAGACTCAAACTCAGGGGTCTCCTAAGATGCGGGCCGATAGCTTCCGTTCGTATCAGTCTCATTATTGTCGCTGTCGGCACCTGGGATTCTACCTGTGGGTTGTGCCTGGGGTCGAGGGCAGTGGCACCAGAAGGGCCCTCCCATCACCAGCAGCTCATGCAAGACACAAGACAAAATGCATGATTATATCACTGGCCGGGGGGTGGGGGGGGGGGGGGGGGGGGGGGGGGAGTGGGCGTGATGGGGAGGGTGGAGTAATTGGGAGGGGGAGAGTAGTGGTGGTGGTGGAGTGGGGTAGTGTTGGGGGTGATGGGGGTGTGAGGGTGATGTGGGGTAGAGGTGGGGGGTTCAGAGATCGGAGTGCAGGGGCAGCACGGTAGCATGGTGGTTAGCATAAATGCTTCACAGCTCCAGGGTCCCAGGTTCGATTCCCGGCTGGGTCACTGTCTGTGTGGAGTCTGCACGTCCTCCCCGTGTGTGCGTGGGTTTCCTCCGGGTGCTCCGGTTTCCTCCCACAGTCCAAAGATGTGCGGGTTAGGTGGATTGGCCATGCTAAATTGCCCGTAGTGTCCTAATAGTAAGGTTAAGGTGGGGAGTTGTTGGGTTCCGGGTATAGGGTGGATACGTGGGTTTGAGTAGGGTGATCATTGCTCGGCACAACATCGAGGGCCGAAGGGCCTGTTCTGTGCTGTACTGTTCTATGTTCTATGTTCTAAATGGGACTATGTGTGGCGGGCCATTCCTCACCGAGGCCCGGAAATGAAGCAGGGTCCCATTTTTAGCAGGCTTGCTCTCAGTACAGTCAGTGCCGGGAAACAACCGACGAAACTCGCCCGGCATTTGTTTCATTTCCGTTAAATCATGTAAATTGCATACAGCTGGAAATTTGAAGTAGGAGAGGGAGGATCCAGTTGTTGTGCCCCATGTAGAAACCAACAATGTAGATAAACTAGGAATAATATTCTGCTCAGAAACCTTGTGAAGTTAGGGTCCAAACTAAAACACAGGACCTCACAGACCCTGAGAAACATGTCAATCAACACAGGGTCAAGCAGATTATAGAATTAAATACGTGGCTCTAAGGATGGTGAGGGTTTCGATTCATATGACACAGGCACCAGTACCGACAAAACAGAGCTGTTCCATTGGGATGGGCTCCACTTAAACTGGATTGGGATTAGTGTCCTGGAATATTATATAACTAGGGCTGGAGATAGGGCCAAAGATTTTTTAAAAGGGGAATGGTCATCATGTGAAGGGACACATGGAAATCTATAGAGAAAAGTCAAGGCAGTAGACATGTGTATGATCTGGGTAAACACAAGCAGAGTGAGATGGCAAGGCATCAAGAGTTTAATATTCATTGACCATGCAAAGAAATGTCGTTAAAAATAAAATTAAATCTTTATTTAATGTGTGAAACATTCATAATAAGGCAGAGGTACTAGTGACAAAAATAGAGATGAATGATTTAGATCTAATCGCCATTACAGAGATATGAGCTGGGATTTTCCGCTCCCCCACCGCGGTGGGTATTCCTGTGGCAGCGGTCCTCACCGTTAGCCACTGGCGGGATCTTCAGGTCCCATCGATATCTATGGTGTATTGTGTGGCTCTCCCGCCTCTTTGTCAGGTAAGCCACTGGTGGGAAGAGCCAAAACAAGATGACCAAGGTCACGTATTAAATTTTCCAAGGTGCATTTCATAATGACAGACAGAATGCAAAAGCAGGAGGGAATCCCTGGGTGGCACAGTCGCACAGTGGGTAGCACTGTTGCTTCACAGCTTCAGGGTCCCAGGTTCGATTCCCGGCTTGGGTCACTGTCTGTGCAGAGTCTGCACGTTCTCCCTGTGTCTGCGTGGGTTTTCTCCAGGCGCTCCGGTTTCCTCCCACAAGTCCCGAAAGAAGTGCTGTTAGGTAATTTGGGCATTCAGAATTCTCCCTCAGTGTACCCGAACAGGTGCCGGAGTGTGGCGACTAGGGGATTTTCACTGTAACTTCATTGCAGTGTTAATGTAAGCCTACTTGTGACAATAAAGATTATTATGATAGTAAAAAATGACATGAGGGCAGTCTTTGATTAGGAAGTAGAACTAGTATGGGTGAGAATGAGGTACAATTAGATTCATAAAACACTGATGGGAGTATTTGACTTTCTGGAACTCGTTGTTCTATATTACAGTGCAATCTGACTCATTAAATGGCTTCAAGAAGGCGATAGATACATTTCTGATTTTAAAAAACGGATTAAGGGGATATGGGGAACAGATAGGCAAGTGGATTTGAGACTAGGAAGAGATCAGCCATGATTGAATGGCGGAACAGGCTCGAAGAGCAAACTGCCTACGTCTGTTCCTAATTCCTATGTTCCTAAAGCACCTCTAACAGTAGTTAAGCAGCAATTGGATAGGGCATTAAGCAAGAAATAATTGGAGTTTGTAACTGAGGTAATTTGATAATCATGGGGGACTTCAATCTTCATATAGACTCGACAAATCAAATTGACAAAGATAAGCTGGAAAATAGGCTTGTGAAAATCCTTTATTACTGTTTTGCGGAACAATGTGGAACCAACAGTGCTTTGGTTTTGTAGAATCGCTACAATGCAGAAGGAGGCTATTCGGTCTGGACAGACCCTCTGAAAGAGCACCCTAACTAGGCACACAGCCCCACCCAATCCCCATAACCCAGTAACCCCACCTAACCTTTTAGACACTAAGGAGCAATTCATCATGGCCAATCGTCCTTACCTATACTTCTTTGGACTGTGGGAGGAAACCAGAGCACTCGGAGGAAACCCACATAGACGTGGGGAGAATGTACAAAATCTACACAGACAGTCACCCAAGGCTGCAATTGAACCCAGGTCCATGCCACTGTAAGGCAGCAGTGCTCATCACTGTGCCACTGCGCCGCCCACTTGTTGTAGGAACAATTGGGATAAAGCCCCTTTAGTTCTAATATCGTGTAATGAGGCAGGTTAATTAATAATCTTATATAAAGAATCCTCTGCATGAAAAGTGTTCTGAATAAAATTGAATTGTAAACCAGTGGCTGGTTTAGCACAGTGGGTTAAACAGTTGTCTTGTAAAGCAGAACAAGGCCACCAGCACAGGTTCAGTTCCTGCACCAGCCTCCCCGAACAGGCGCCGGAATGTGGTGACTAGGGGCTTTCCATTGAAGCCTACTTTTGACAATAAGCGATTTTCATTTCATTTAATTCGAATTCCATATTAAGTTTGTGAATGTCAAACTCCAGTACAAAACAAGAATGTTAAACAAAGCTAATAACGTTGTTATGTTGGAAGAGCTGGCTATAGTTCAGTGGGTAATGAGACTAAAGCGTATGGCAGTAACTAAACAGTGGGAAATATTTTAAAGAAATAAGTCAAAATATTCAACAAAAGAAAAGTGAAACAAACATTTAAAAAAATCTCAGTAAGACCCATTTGTGGCTTACAAGGGAAGTTAAGGATATTAATAGATTAATAGAAAAGGCATATGACATTGCAAAGAATAATAATGAGCCTGATGATTGGGTGAGTTTTCGAAACCAGCAAAGGCCAACCAAAAGTTGATAAAAGGGGAAAATCTAGAATGAGAGAAAACTAGCCAGGAATGTAAAGACAAATTATAGGGACTCTTACAAGTATATAAAGAGAAGTGTAGCTAAAGTTAAAAATTGGCCCCTTAAAGACAGTGACAGGAGAAATTCACTTGAAAGGGTGCAGAGGAGATTTACCAGGATGTTGCCTGGGCTGGAGAGTTTTCATTATGAAGAGAGATTGGATAGACTGGGATTGTTTTCCTTGGAGCAGAGGAGACTGAGGGCGAACTTGACTGAGATGTATAAAGATATGTGGGTCGGAGATGGAGTAGATGGGAAGGAACTTTTCCCTTTGGTCGAGGGATCAATGACGAGGGGACATAGATTTAAGGTAAGGGGCATGAGGGTTAGAGGGGATGTGAGGAAAATGTTTTCACCTGGAGGGTGGTGGGAGTGTGGAACTCACTGCCTGAAAGGTGGTGGAGGCAGAGATCCTCATAACATTTCAGAAATATTTAGATGTGCACTCGCAATGCCATGGCCTAAGAGCCGATGGGCCAAGTGCTGGAAAATGGGACTGGAATAGTTAGGTGGTTCTTTTGATCGGTGAAGGCGCGATGGGCCAAAGGTCTGTGCTGTAGACCTCTATGAATCTATAACACACCTGGGCAGCTTAGCAGTGCCAACCTGGCAGTGCCATCGGGAAC
This sequence comes from Scyliorhinus canicula, assembly GCF_902713615.1. NCBI lineage: Eukaryota > Metazoa > Chordata > Chondrichthyes > Carcharhiniformes > Scyliorhinidae > Scyliorhinus > Scyliorhinus canicula. The sequence continues at coordinate 120,472,049 of NC_052155.1, forward strand.
TTCAGCAGTGCCAACCTGGCAGTGCCACCCTAGCACTTAGTCTGACAGCCTGGCAGCGCCACCAAGCTATGGAAGTGCCAGCTTGATGGTGCTACCTGGCACCATGAAAGTGCCAATGTAGCAGTGCCAAGGTGCCTGGGTGCCAGAGGGAGAGCCAGGGTGCCACCTCTTCTGTCCAAGACCACCCAGGGCCACCCCCCCCCCCCCCCCCCCTCCCAGGTGCCATTATGCCTGGTCCATGTTTGTGTGGACCAGTGCTAAACGGTGCCCTGGCGAGGTCTCCAAGGCGTGGGCGTTAGTTCCCGGGCACTGGGATAATCTGCCGCAGGCATATTTAAATGAGCCTGATGGCTTTCGTAAATATATTAATCTGAATCTTTCCCAGTGAGAGAGAGCGATCCAGATCGCGACGATGCACGAGATTCCATTAGATCTTGTGAGCCGTTCCAAGCAGCGCAAATCTCGTGAGAGGCCTCTAGCTGGATTTAATGGCCTCGCCATGTCACAGAGTTGGGCGCGGTGAGGCCGTTTAATTGCGTCCTTTGTGTCTGTCATCACAATAGAAGACGCAAATTACATACCAGAAATAAAGGGGAACTTAAAGATCTAATAAATATGAGGAAAATAAAGTTATTAATTTCAGCACATAAATTGTTTTGAAGAAACCTAAGGGACTAAAACCTGACAAAACCCCACACATTCTAGGATTTTTAAAGAGGGTGGCTTGAGAAAATGCGAGAGCATCGATTATGATTTTCCAAAATTCCCTTCATTTTAGAATGGCCCCAGTGAAGTCAACAAAGGTAACATTTCTATTCTTGAAAGAAGGGAGAGAGAAAACAGGGCCAGTTTTTGGGCAACAAGTCAATTAGCCTGACAGAGTCATCGGGAACATGCTGGCATCTATTATTAAGGAAATCTTATCAATGCACTCATGGCTGCACAAGTGAAATTCTGTTCGACAAAGTTTTTAGTTTTTTTGTGAATTTAAGTAATAGGATTGAATCAGCGTATACTTAGATTTCTAAAAGGCATTCAATAAGGTTTCACACAAAAGGCTAATATGCAAGATAAGGGTACTTGTAGTTTGAGGTAATGTATTAGTAGCATGGATAGTGGATAAAGGATAAACAGAGAGTAAGAATAACAGACCATTTTCAAGTTGGCAGGCTATAACGAAAATCAGAGCTATGCTTCAGCTATTTATACCCTATATTAATGACTTAGTGCTGGATTTTATGGGGCGGGGGTGGATGGTTTGCTTCACCCAATGCAAGAGTTGGCCAGCAGCTGAAGAATTAAAAAGAAGCCCACCCAGCAGCAAGTAACCACTGCCTGTAGACAAAACAAGCTGAGTGTGGGATTTCCGCCCCTTAGCAGGAGGAGGTCATGCCCTTGAGAGCTGGCAGCCAATCTGATCGGCCGGCAGCTCTAGCATTCCCAGCAGTACCAGAACAGATTAATGGGCACTGCTGGGACTGCAAGCGGGCCCACATTGAAGGCAGCCATGGCATCTGGGCCCTGGTAAGTTTGGGTTAATGGATGGGCAGGGATCAGGCAGCCAAGGAGAGGGGGATGGGGGTGTATGTGTGTGTGGGGAGGGGGGGGGGGGGGCTATGAGGGCCCATCTTGAAAGTTGGTGGGGAGGAACAAAGAGGGGGAATTTAACATTTTATGGGGGTAGGGAAGGCCTGGTTGTGCAAAGAGAACCCCTCAACAGATATGCCCTCCTTCTTCCTTCCTGCCTTTACAAAAATGAAAAAGAAAACCCAGCCCACTCCAGCCCGCCTGCCGGTGTGAACAATTTGATCGCGTGGGCAGTGTATTATATGGGTCAATTGGCTTGTTAACTGTTATAAAATGCAACATGACATCATTAAAAGGGAAATGTGATCCAGAGTTAGTTTCACCTTTGTTTAGAGAAGACCACAATACAAAGTTCTGTTTCTTCAAGTTTTATAGCCATGTATCGATACTCCCATGTGCCTCATCGTATTAAATGAACATACAATATGTTTATCCAATTCCTTACGTGTATTATATCATTTTAATAGCATGACACAATGATCATCAGGGGTCGAACAGTCTGGCAACAAGTTTAACCATAGAATTGCAGGGGTGAAAATCTTCAGGTCATCCTGAGGCATGAGAAGGCCCCTAGTATTTTTAATTCACAGCAAATTATTTTTCAGATACAGAGCTAGGAGACAGAATTGTTGAGTTGGTGATCTCATCCACTCACGTGGAAGCATTCTAGAGAGTCCTGATAGACAAGCCCAAAACATAAAACATCAAAGAGCTACTCAATAAATGAAATGAAATGAAATGAAATGAAAATGAAATGAAATTGCGTTTTGTCACAAGTAGGCTTCAAATGAAGTTACTGTGAAAAGCCCCTAGTCACCATATTCCGGCACCTGTTCGGAGAGGCTGGTACGGGAATTGAACCGTGCTGCTGGCCTGCCTTGGTCTGCTTGCAAAGCCAGAGATTTAGCCCTGTGCTAAACCAGCCCCTTAAGATGGACTTAAGTACAAACAAATTCTTGCAAGTTAACAGAGCTTACAGGTCCACAGTACATCCCAGTTGTGGTCACACTAGAACGTAGACATGTGCAAGGTTTGGCCTTCTGCGCGCACCAAGAAAATGCTTAGCTTTTCACCAATTCTTCAAGAGATGTGACAGAAAGGGACATTGACAGTGATAGTGCACCAGAGCCAAGGCTGTGCAGCTACAAAAAGCTATGCACTAATCTAAACGGATAATACACAACTGGAAGCTTCAAGCAATGAGAATGACCATCTGGTTTCCAGTCAGGAACATATACTCGGGGTGACTGACAAACGCAAAGAACAGTGAACATTTTTCACACCGTCAATCTCATGGAAAACATAGATGCCATCACTGTTTGCAAAGATTTCAATTGTCTGTCCCAAGAAATTTGGTAACTGTTCATGAATGACCAAGATTGACACAGGGGCAAGTGCCAATATACTACCTCGGCAAATTTCAAAAGACAAGTATCCACAGATGTGGAACGCTGTGGGCGAAACCTACTATTGTGAATCTTTCATGTACAATGGTTCCCGAATTCCATATGCAGGATCTCTAGTTCTGGTTGCAAGTACAATCAATCCTCCTGGGTGTTATAGATGTTCTACATCTTGGAGGTTAAGGACCCAACAATTAAATGTCTACCGGCATGTCAAGACCTCATGGAATGAGTCAGACTTCATCAGACCTCTTGATTAATAAGGGGATCCGGGGTGCTGGGAAGAGGGCAGGAGAATAGAGATGAGAAACATATCAGCCATGATTGAGTGGTGGAGCAGACTCGATGGGCTGAATGGCATAATTCTGTACCTATATCTTATTGTCTTATCGTCTCATAAGGTAGGTCGACATCAGAAACTACTCTTTGCGCATCATCATAGCATCAAGATATCCAGAACGTTTCAACATAACTGGTCACTTCAGGAGAGATGCAACGTTACATGCAGGAGAGTGCAATTCCGTCAATTGGTCAACGCCTAAGTGCAGTATTCACATTAAAAAAAAAATAAAGGTTGTGCTAGATCAAATGGAGAAAGTAGGGATCTTTAGAAGTGTACAAGAGCACACAGATTGCTGCAGCTCAATCGCAGGTGTCAGAAAGAAGGAGGATCATTGAGAGTATGTCTCGATCCACAACATTTAAAAGCAGCTTTGAAAGATTGTCCCAACAAAATACCCACATTAGAAAGGTTAAATCCAAGATTTGCAGGTGCAATATTCTTCTCAAGGTTTTATACCAAGTAAGTAGTACATCTCACAGAGAAATCCCAAGAGCTTACTACATTTCACACCCATTCGGATGATACTGTTTCAACACATTCCTTTTGGGCTATCTGTTAGCCAGGATTTCTTTCAAGCTCACATGAACCAAATGCATGCACTATGCCAGGATGCATTTGCACCACTGATGACGTTGCCGTTTTGGGAAGAACAAAGCAAGAACATAACCATAATCTGTGCGGAGTCTGTGCTTTCTCCCCGTGACTGCGTGGGTTTCCTCCGGGTGCTCCGGTTTCCTCCAGCAGGCCAGGGATGTGCAGGTTGGATGGATTGGCCATGCTAAATTGCCCTTAGTGTCCAAAAAGGATTGGGTGGGGCTGCTGGCTTACGGGGATGGGGTGGGGTGTGGGCAGGGTGCTCTTTCCAAGGGCCGATGCAGACTCGGTGGGCCGAATGGCCTCCTTCTGCACCGTGAATTCTATGATTCTATGATTCTATCTGCACTCATTGATGCAAGCGGCACACCATGAAGAATTGGTGTTTAACAGTCTGAAATGTGACATCATGTGCAGCAGATTAATTTCTTCGGTTCTATTTATTGCCACGAGGAAAATGAAATGAGAATTCCAAATGTGAAAAGAAAAACAACAAAGAGGGGAAAGGTAGAGGCAAAGAGAGAGAGAGAATTGTAATAACAGAGAGAAATAAAACAATCTGAATTGGAAAAGGTGGGCGCCACCAGAAATTTAGATTCTGATTCAGAGCAGAGCTTTCATTTTCTGAAACATTTACGATTGTACCAAAATGGATGAGAGGCCACATCCGACTTAATTTCATTCAACAAAATTGAAAAGAGATTCGGATGGACAAAAATGTCTTGGTCCCTAGTCTTGCAGAATGAATTCGTTGGATCAGCTTGTGAAGCCTATTCCATGTTGCCAGAATAAAAGCTATCTGGATTATCAGCTGACAAAAACTGCCAGTTGAAATGCCTGTGGGCTGGTACTGGAGGCCTCCTGCCAAAAATTCAGAAACTCCCCAAAACAGCCTGTCCAATCTTAAAGCACCAGGCCGTGATCTCTGCTTTGGTCCGTGGTGCCCTGTCATTGTGCTTACTTTGGGAACGGACGGAAGCTTCGCTGAGGAACAAGAGCAATGCAGGAGAAGACTTGAAGCTTCTATCGTTATCAAATGATGCGAACGCTGCTGCGACTGAGATGAGGACACTACCACTGAAGAGACACAAATGCCGCTTGAATATCAACGCTGATGAGTTGCCCTCACTGTGGTGTTCCTTGTGAAAAAAGGTTAGAAATGTTTCCATCACACACTTCAAATACATCTCCCTGGCATCACACAAGGGTGTGGAGACTAGTTCAACTCAGGTTGGCTTCACATGAATGATAATCTAACAATGGGACACTATCGCCAAGTGGGAAGATGGCCAAATCTTGGCACGAGAGGATTCCAATCTACAAATTCACAACACCTTCAGTTGACCAAAACATTCACGTAGCCATTAAATGTATTCACAAATGTGCAATTTCTTCATAGTGCGAGCACATACATGACCCAAAGGTGACATCAAAATTTCTTAACATTCCTAATCTTACCGTTAGACCTGGGTGCAACCCCGACATCCTCAGCAGAGGATGCCTGCTGACATACGTCCTAATGCCTGTGATCACCATGGCGTCCGTCCTCTGGTGGCCTGAGGTTAGGAGGGCCCCGGCTGATAACGGTCTCCTGCACACTGGCCGAAGTGCCTTTGGTAGCCTGAGCAACTGAAGTGCATGTGGCCACAGGTTGAGAGGAATGTGAGTGGCTGCATACCCTTGGAGTGTCCTGAGAGGAGGCCCTGGTGTCCATCTGATGCTTATCCTCCGTGTGGGCTCAAGGGCTCCGCCCTGACTTCTGCACAAAATGGTTCATCTGGGGGGAGGTCAAGGTGCCCATGTTGCCAATATGCTGGTGGTGCCCACCAGAATGTGTGGCCATGGAGTTCCAGGCTGAGCACAAATCTGTCAAAATCTACTGGACCGAGGTCTCCACGGTGGTTGCCAGCTTTCACATGGTGAATTTGAGGCGCTCGCATGTCGGAGCCATGACATCTTGTCTGCTGTCTCATGTTTTGCCACCTGTCATTGCATCGCCAGCATTGAGCTGACAGCTGCTCCCAGAGACTCATCATCTGTTTGGATTGAGCCTGGCTTCCAGCAGCCCTCCAAGTGCCGGAGATCTGGGTTGTCCTTGCCTGTGACTGCGGTGGGGATGTGTCCACGAGCTGTTCTCCAGAAAGTGAACCTGAGCCTAATCTAGAGTTGTGCCCCACCGAGGTGCGTGTTTCTGTGCTGCTGGAGGGTGTAGGTGAGCCCTGTGACAGTTCTTGCAGAGCTTCTTCTTTGGGTGTGGTCTGGGGGATTGGAGGGCTGTTCAGCTGCCTTGTGGGCCTTGAAGTGCTGGTGCCTAGAAAATAGAGACTGGAGTTTCAGCACAGTGCACAGTGGGTAGCACTGTGGCTTCACAGCGCCAGTGTCCTAGGTTCGATTCCCGCTTGGGTCACTGTCTGTGCAGAGTCTGCATGTTCTCCCTGTGTCTGTGTGGGTTTCCTCCGGGTGCTCCGTATTCCTCCCACAGTCCAAAGATGTGCAGGTTAGGTGGATAGGCCATGATAAATTGCCCTTAGGTTAGATGGGGTTGCTGGGTTATGGGGATAGGGTGGAGGTGTGGGCTTGACAGACGGTGCCGAATGGTCTCCTGCTGCACTGAAAATTCTATGATGAGCAATATAAGATTGCATGTGACTTGCTGTAATTGTCAGGATTTGATTAAGTAATGGAACTGGGATCCATAATAGGTTGCTGGGAGAGACTGATCTCCCCTTCCCCACAGGAGCGATCCCTCCACAGCCAGCTCGGCTGCAGTCTCCTCAGACACGGTGAGGACAATGATGTCGGCCGTCCCTCCCCCAGTCTGCCTCTTTCCCTTCTGTTGTGTGCCAACTTAGTCTGTAATAAGATGACAAGAAAGGCATGTGATAAGAATGGATGGAGCACAGGATGCAGGAGGTGCATGTTCCATGTGTGCAGTGATTCCTTATCAGAAGGGCCAGAGGATGGAGTGTGAGCAATGTTAGATGGGATGGTGGTGATGTGAAAGTTTCCGTCAGTGAAAGAGTATTGTTATGGGTACCCATCTAATGGTTGTGTGAGATCCGTGAAGAGAGTAACCGTTTGAGTACATGATGGATTGAAGAGAGTTTGATATTGGAGGGAGCTAAAGGATGACTTACCCTTGTGGAGAAAATGGGATCATTCATCTTCTTGGGTTGGTACGATGGCACAGTGGTTAGCACTGCTGCCTCCCAGTGTTAGGGACCCAGGTTCAATTTGGGTCTTGGGTCACTGTCTGTGTGGAGTTTGTATGTTCTCCCTGTGCCTGTGTGTGTTTCCTCCAGGTGCTCTGGTTTCCTCCTATAGTTCAAAGATGTGTTGCTTAGGTGGGTTGGCCATGTTAAATTGTCCATTAGTGCCCAGGGCGTACAGGTTACGGAGATAGGGCAGGGAGGATGGGGAGTTGACGTGGTTGGAGTGCTCATTCGAAGGGACGGTGCAGACTCAATGCGTAGGGATGCCACCTTCTGCATTGCCTATTCTATAATTCATCATGAACTAGATGGCACTTTTTTTTAAAAAATAATTTTTATTCAAGATTTTCAATAACAAATTTTCTCCCCACAATTTAAAACAAACAAGGCATGTTTCCACACCAACACAAGAAAAGAACTCACCCCCCAAAATAAATAATAACAAAAAACCAACAGCAATACAAGAAAGAAAAAAATAACATTGCAAACCCACCGCTGCAAAAACAAACCCCCCAACCATCCCCAAACCCCCCCCCCCCCCCCCGCCGGTTGCTGCCGAGACCGACCACTCTCTACCCCTTCGCCAGGAAATCGAGAAAGGGCTGCCACCGCCGAAAGAACCCCTGTACCGACCCCCTCAGGGCAAACTTCATCCTCTCCAACTTGATGAACCCAGCCATGTCATTGACCCAGGTCTCCGAACTCAGGGGCCGCGTATCCCTCCACTGTAACAGAATCCTGCGCCGGGGTACTAGAGACGCAAAGGCCAGAATGCCGGCCTCTCTCGCCTCCTGCACTCCCGGCTCCGAAGCTACCCCAAAGATCGTGAGCCTCCAGCCCGGCTTGACTCTAGACCTGACCACTTCCGACAAAGTTCCCGCCACCCTTTCCAAAACCTCTCCAAGGCCAGACAAGCCCAGAACATATGAGTGTGGTTCGCCGAGCCTCCCGTACACCTCCCGCACCTGTCTTCCCCTCCGAAGAACCGGCTCATCCTTGCCCCTGTCATGTGAGCCCTATGCAGCACCTTCAGCTGAATTAGGCTGAGCCGTGCACAAGAGGAGGAGGAATTCACCCTCTCCAGGGCGTCCGACCACATTCCATCTTCAATCTCTTCCCCTAGCTCTTCCTCCCACTTCGCTTTGGGCTCTTCTACTGAGGCCTCCTCCTCCTCCTGCATCAGCTGGTAAATAGCCGAGATCTTTCCTTCACCGACCCATGTCCCCGAAAGCACCCTATCTTGCACCCCACCCTTGGCGGCAGCTGCGGAAACTCCGCCACCTGCTTCTTAACAAATGCCCTGACCTGCATATACCTAAAAGCGTTCCCAGGGGGGAGGTTCCACTTCCCCACCAGCTCCTCCAGAGTTGCGAACTTCCCATCCCAAACTGTCTGATGTCTGCCTTGTGCCAACTCCCAAATCCCCCACCCATTCTCCCCGGCGCAAAAACGGTGATTGCCCCGTATCGGGGCCCAAACTGAGGCCTTCACTTCCACCCTATGCCGCCTCCACTGTCCCCAGATTTTAAGGGACGCAGAACTGGATGGCACTTTGGATGCAGTTGCCAGTCGCACTCACCTGCCCTGTGATGGCCTTCCAGGCCAGAGACGTGAGGTTGGTATGCTTCCTGAAGCCATCCCTGGGATACTGGACATGCCTGTGCACCCACATTCCTCTGATCAAGGCCCTGAAGTCCTGATGGGTGAAATGGGTTGCTGTCTTCTTCTTGAGGCTGCAAGTCTTGTTCGTATGGTTGCCAGACAGCTGTGATGCTCTCCTGAAGACCGGTGGGCTGGAGAGAGTGAGATGTATGTGCTGCACTGGTGTTCCAATATGGTACCCAGTCCTTCGAACCAACCAGCAGACAAATCAGCTCCTAACACACTAGCTGCTTCAGTCGGATACCTGCCTGTGCATAATTAATGAGCTTCCAAGTGTTGAATCGGGCAATATTATCCACCATTCTGGCCTGTGGGATGGCGCCACCAAAACTGCCCGTCATCCCACTTAGTCTCATTAATGGAAAATTCCACTGCAAAGTCAGTCAGGCAAAGAGATTTAGAGAAGAAGAGATGCTGCTAGCCACACAGAGGAAAAGGACTTTTTCAGTTAATCATCAAGCAGAGTGCTGGTGAAGATGAAACCCCTGTTTGCAGAAACTAGTCTTGAGAAGAATAAAAGACCAAGGAGTCAGCAGAGGTTGCTTTGCTTTTGGAGGTTTATTTGATTATGCTCAGATGATTGAGTGAAGGGATTTGTTATAAAAGGTCACTGGAAGATTCACTCTGGTGGGGCAGGGAGAATAGAATGTTCAAGGATAGTGGAGTATATGAGATCATTCATCTTTTTCTTCGGGTGCGGTTGCCAGTTGTGTCAAGGAGCCTGGGACTAGAATTAAATGTAATGTGGTAAATGTGGTGCGGGATTTTTTGGTTGTGTTAAGAAGTTAATGGGAATATATTTATGGTGATTTAGTCTATTAGTTGCCGACTAAGTAATGCTTTGTGATGTTCATCTTGGCTTATTTGTTGCAGTAAAAGTCTTAAAATCTGCAATCCTGTGCGATTTTTGTGTTGATCACTGGGAAATTCATTTCTCTTTTCAAAAGTTATTGGTCTCGCCAGGAATTTTAACAATTGTCTGGCTAACCTCTTTGTGAAGATCACTGAATTAGTAGATAGTTGACTTTCTATAGATGCTGTCCATATGGATTTCCAGAAGGCATTTCATAAAATTCTGCACAAGTCATTATTCTAAATAATGAAGAGGCACACAATTGGAGGCAACAACTTGATATGGATTGGATACGGTTAGAGTCATACCCAGCACAAAGGAAGATGGTTATGGTTGTTGGAGGTCAAACATCTCAGTTCCAGGACATCATGCAGGAGTTCCTCAGAGTAGTGTCCTAGGTCCAAACATCTGCAGCTATTTCACCAATGACCTTCCTTCCATCATTCTAAATTCCAACGAGTACAGTCCCAGTCTACTCAATCTCTCCTCATAATCCAACCCCCTCAACTCTGGGATCAACCTAGTGAATTTCCTCTGCACACCATCCAGCGCCACTATGTCCTTTCTCAGGTAAGGAGACCAAAACTGAACACAATACTCCAGGTGAGTCACTCTTAGCTTAACTCTGGCGGAACCATCCAAAGTTGGTTCTCAGCACAGCGCAATTGTCAAGGGGAACTTAGTACTTCCGGACAATTGCAGCACCAATGCTTACTAGTGAACTTCCGAGAGGGATTCCTCAGCGCATCTTTGAGGTACTTCCAGGGCATAAACTCTGTAACCGATTCACCCAGGGATCTTTTTGTCGCGTTGAAACTATAGGGCTGAATGATAATGGATGTCGTTGGGTTGAACTGCAGACCCACAAGCATCTTGAGCTGGTCGGAGATGTGGACATTGGGCGCCACCAGGTACATAAGACATCAAATTATCCTGTATGTATGGATGCAACCAGCAGTCAGCAAAATCACTCGTTCTCCATGATGTTATTCGCACGAAACAAATAGTGCATCCACTCCACGTATTGATTCCAGTCCTTGACTCTGGCACCAAACCCCCTGGACAGAGGCATGGAGAAAGAAACAGGTTCCAACCTGGATACACCGAGTCAGGGAGGTGTCTGCAGCGTCGATAGGAAACCACTTTACTCCTCGTCGCCAGTTTTATGAGGTCATGGAGAGTCCACAACGTGTTGTATGAAAAAAACCTAGGTTTATTTACAAGGCTACAATACACAGCACACAGTAGTTCCCAACCGGGTCTTAACGGTCGGTGCCGAACTGGCCGACCTTATATACAATATAGTATGAGTTTCTCCTGCCCCCTTAATGAGGGAGCTCGTATTTCGCAAAGGATACGGGGAAGACAATCATTCCCATCCCGTAGGTCCTGTGCAGCAGAATATGACAGTCTTCATAATGGCTATCAAATTGTACTTGATTATTTCTATTTGCTATTTCTATCAGTTTAGCTGTTGGTTTTGAATGCTGCCTGCATTCAGACACAGAGTGCAGGGATTTTCTGCCCCTGATTTTGGTGCGTGGGAAAACCGGAGGCATGAAGAATACAAGGGGAGTCTACAAATGGCGTTTACACTGGCAGGGTTTCCTGTTGACATTGTCCCCGGTAATGACGCAATGGGATTCTTGTCCTGAATTTGGGAACCCATTACCATACATTTAATTGGCAAATGGTCCCCACTGGAGGCGCCCAGGCAAGTCCAGCCCTCGGGGAAGAAGATCATGACCAGGCAGTACCCTGACACTGCCCCTTGGCACATACCCCTGGCATGCCCCCGGCAATGCTCTCTGGCACTGACAGGTGCACTGCCAGCGTCACTTCTGGGGGGGTGCTTCCGTTGGGTATGTTCAGGGTGGGTCAGGTTCCATTGGGTTGTTCGCTGGGGGAAGCCCATGTCCATGGGGGGGGGGGGGGGGGGGGGGGGGGGGGGTTGGGTCCCGTGTTCGTGGTGGAGATCCATTTCAAATGTTTTCCAGATTGGTGTGCACTTTACAAAGGGGCTGAGGTTGCTGGCAGAGCGGGGTTATTGAGAGCCCACACCAGCAGCGTGATGTCCTGGGACTCACCTCAAGGATTGCTTTTGACAATGTGCCAATAGATATAGCGGGAAAAGCTGACAGTTCCACCAATTTTAGAACTTGAATCATTATGAGAAATAGAGAAATTCATCCCAGAACGATCGGTTTGGTTCTTTTATTATTTTGTAACCCCTAGCCTTAACTGCTGATTTACCTTCAGTTTTGTACACTCTATCCCTTCCTGTCATGACCTGCTTCTAATTTCCTACATTAATACCTTTCTCTCTTACCTTCTCTTTACTGTTTGGTTTGCCACATGTTTGATCCCAGGGGCGGAATTCTCTGAAAATGGGGCGATGTCCTCACGCCCGCGGGAAAACGAGCGCGCATCACTCTGGACTTTCTTGGAGAAAGTCCAGAGTGATTCTTCGTTTTGAAGGGGGCTTTCAGGGCCGTGGAGTGCTCCACTCAGCTCTGGCTGCCGATACGGAGTCCTGCACTTGCACACGCGTGACTGGCGGTGATTCTCCGGTCCACGGAGAATCGCAGGAAGGCGTCGGACAAGAACGCGGATCTGGCGCCCTATTCTCCGCCACCGTGCCGAGCGCGATTTTGGCGTGGTGGCTCAGAGAATCCCGCTCCTTGTCTCTACTATTTTGTTTAAAACGCTCTCTACTCTTCCAGTTAATCGGCTCACTGGGACACTGGTCCCAGCATGGTTCAGGGATAGACTGTCCAACTACTACAGCCCACACTTTGCCCACTTTGTTGCCAGTGCCAACAAACTGGAACCCATTTCTCCCACACCAGTCTTTGAGTTACGTGATAATCTCTATTTTCCCTATGCCAATTTGCAGGTGGTTCAGGTAATAATTCAGAGAGTATTACCTTTGATGATCTGCATTTTAATTTAGTGCCTAGCTCCTCATATTCTCTTTGCAAAATCTCTTTCCCAATTCTACCTATGTACGTGATACATGAATCCTCCCGCCCCCACCCATGGCAGGTTTCTTGCCAGTCTGAGCAGATACCCTGAAACCTGGTACTGGACAAATAATACAGCCTTCTGGATTCTCATTCTTATCTGCTGAGTAAGAAGTCTTACAACACCAGGTTAAAGTCCAACAGGTTTGTTTCGAATCACTAGGTTTCGGTGCACAGCTGCTTCATCAGGTGAGTCATATCATTAGTGCAACTGACCTGGTATTCTTTGCGATTCTCCGCCTCTAGACGTAGCGAATTCCAGACAGCGAGGTTCACTTGTGTTTCAAAAATCGTGAAACAGAGAGGGGGGTACCGAAAGTGTCCAATGTCGCCATAGTTTGCTGACAGTCGTGCCGCTGGCCAGGGAGGCTTCTACCAGGGCCGGGGCGAGTAGCGGGGGATGGGCTATTGGGTCGAGGTAACGGGTACGAAACACCATTGCCGTGGCCTGCAAGGCAGCCATGTAGTTGCGCACGCTGCTGACTGCCCATTGTGAACTTAAGGCCATGGGTTGTATCGTTCCCCTCCCCCCCCCCCCCCCCCGGGTCCCCCCCCCACCCCCAGTCCCAGGCCTCCCCCCTAAGTGTCCTCTGGTCCCAGCTGACCCATCAGCAGGATGGGCATGTTCTAGCACAACCAGTGCCATCGTGTTGGCTGGGATGGTGTGCATGGGGAGTGAAATATGTTTATGCAGCTGCAGCTTGTCAGTCTCCTGGGTGTCAATCACATATCCGCCGAATCCGGCATCATTTCTCATTGGAGTTGATTGTGTTCCACGTGGTGCTGGAGCTAGTCCCTCAACAGTCATTGAATCGATACAGGTGCGGCACCAGTTTTGCTGTTTTCGTGGAAGTCCACGGCCTCAACACTTAGTCTCACGAATGGAGCATCCCGCTGCTGTTCTACCATTGTTACTTATGTTATTTAGTTAATTTACTTTGATTACTTTCTTCAGCCACTTGAAATAATTCCTGTCTGGATCAAAACTACAATCTTTTGTTAAGATCCCAGACTAGACCCCATATTTTGCATTTGGTAAAACTGTGAGGAAATGCCACTGCACCACAGGAGTTACAACACTGACCAGCAGACAGCTTTTATACTGAAAGAAACTGTAATTTGAACACAGAATTCAGCACATTAGCAATAGCTTTATGGTTAATAATCACAACATCTTAACTTGTTTTTTGAAACCTGTCTCTACATTCCAATGAAGCAAACCCATATATTTTAAATACTACTCGTGAATAAACTTAACAACCTGGTTTTACTTGCTTATCTTGAGACCATCATTGGGGAAGAGATATTTGGTTAGAACCACACTAAACCCTGTCTGTCCAGCTTGGTGTTCCAGAAGCAACTGCCAAACCTGGTCCCTCCCATTAACTATGTCACTTGCAATTCAAAAGCACACCACATTCTTGTGTCTTATTACAAAAGGTTACATTACCTCTCCAAAAATCGGGGCGCGATTCTCCACTGCCCACGACAGGTCGGAGAATAGCGGGAGGGCCTTCCCGACAATTTTCATGGCCTCCCGCTATTCTCCCCCCCCCCCCCCCTCCGGCCGCCCCCCAACACGAATCGCTGCTCGCCGTTTTTTACGGCGAACAGCGATTCTCCGCAGGCCGATGGGCCGAATACCGTGGAGTTTACGGCCGTTTTCACGGCCGCGATCACACCTGCTTTCAGCGTTCAAGAAAACGGCTGCAAAGCGCCCGTCCCGGACAACCATGGCACCTGGGTGGCATGGGCCTGCGATCGGTGGGCACCGATCGCGGGCAGCGGGTCCGATACCCGCGCACTATTTGTTCTTCCGCCGCCCCGCAGGATCAGTCCGCGGGGCGGCTGAGGGGCATGACGATCCGGGGTTTGACCCGTCTGCGTGATGACGTTATCCGCGTATGCGCGGGTTGGAGCCGTCCAACCCGCGCATGCGCGGCTGACGTCATCGTGCACGTCAGCCACCGTGACTCTTGGCGGGCGGAGTTAGCGACGTTCGCTAACTCCGCGTCGCCGTGATTCCCCAGGCCCCGATACTAGCCCCGCCCGGGGGGGAGAATCGGGTCCCGGGACGGAGCTCCGAGGCTGGCGTGAAACATGGCCAGTTTCACGCCAGCCTTCACAGCACGCCGGATTTGCGGAGAATCGCGCCCAATGATTCTCCCCATTTGTACTCTTGCAATAATACTAAACACAAGCCTTAAAGTATGACAATTTCTCACATTTCTCACATATGTATACGACTATTTACTGTACGTATGCCAGTGCCATCTTCAACGAGGAGTTATATGTTTCTTGATTCCTAATTGTTTAACAGTTACTCATACACCAGCTACTTCCAATGTACCAAAGTAAGAAAAAAGTCGGAAAAAATAGCAACTCCTCCCACCTCACAAAACTCCCCACTCACCAAATTTGTATCAGCTCACTCTGCTTGCAATCTGCACTCTGTTTGCAAAGCTGCACCCAGACCTCCATATTTAGCATCTGGATCTGAGACTACAACAATTAGATCGGGCTAGTTCGCGAATTAACTAATTCGCTGCTCTCCAGTAGAACTTGTTTAGTCCTGCCTAAGGCTGGAAGAAATTTAACTTAGTTCATTAACTTACTTTAGCTTATTAACTTACTTAGTTTATTCACTCACTTCAAGTAAATACCAGTTAAATGCTAACTGCAAACTAGATTTTTAGAAAGATATTTAAAGATACTTAAAACTCCCCAGTCACCAAACTATATCAGCTCATTCTGCTTGCAATCTGCACTTTGTTTTAACAGGCAGATTTTTGCAGAGTCAGGAAGATGCTACAACTCTTTTTTAAAAAGTGGATGGGTCCTGGATTTAGACGCTCCCCCACCATTTCCAACAGATCAAATTTTTACTTGCAAGGGAAGTGGGGTATGGCATGATTCACACAGGAAACCTGAACTCAGAAGGACTATTTGAACTTAGTGCTGCATTCAAACAGACCCAATTTTGACTGTTTGCCACAGCGTGGGAGTCATAAATTGATGGAGTAGACATAAAAGCTCTTAAGGAGCTGATGAGGTCTGTTTAAGTGTCATGATATTAACTTTTTTTAAACCCCCTGCTCTTTAAACTTTAAAAAAAAAAGACTTAATCTGCCAATGAGAATAAAAAACAAACACCACCTGCAGGACTGCTTTGACTGACAGTCTACCTGGTGTACATTATAAAAAAACATGACCACCTGTTCCACAGTTTCAATCAAGTATTTTGTTAACATTTCTCAGGAGCTGTTATTATGCCATTATGAATGCTAGCCTGAGTTTCAAAGGCACTTAACTTACCAAGGGGTTCTGAGTTTGCAGTTTGATTGACAGTTTAAAGAGGATATTAAAGGATTAGCTGTATTCAATGCATTGCTCAAGAGTGTGTACTTGATTTTATATCAGATTAACAATTTGTGGAGATGTGACAGCTTTGAATGGGTTTCATGAATGGAAGTTTTTTTCACTATCAAGTGTGTATGAATGAAAGCTGTATTAGATTTTTAGCAGATTATTTTCTTTCATCACCAATTGGCTCCTGAGATCCACCCATGGTGTTTGAAATTAAAGTCACCACAGTCCCAGAGGACCATAGGCTCTCCCTTTGAGAGAGAGAGAGAGCTGAATGGTGTTGATTTGATATGAGGGTCACCACATATCAGGCAAGGGGAAAGGCTGAGAAGGCAAATCTTCATAAATAACACGGGCAGCACGGTAGCACAAGTGGATAGCACTGTGGCTTCACAGTGCCAGGGTCCCAGGTTCGATTCCCCGCTGGGTCACTGTCTGTGTGGAGTCTGATCGCTCTCCCCGTGTCTGCGTGGGTTTCCTCCGGGTGCTCCGGTTTCCTCCCACAGTCCAAAGACGTGCAGGCTAGGTGGATTGTCCATGCTAAATTGCCCTTCGTGTCCAAAAAGGTTAGGAGGGGTTATTGGGTTATTGGTAGAAGTGAGGGCTTAAGTGGGTCGGTGCAGACTCAATGGGCCAAATGGCCTCCTTCTGCACTGTACTATGTTCTAACCTCAGCCGATAAGGGAATTGAACCCACATCACTCCGCAATACAAATCAGCCGTCCAGCCAATTGAGCTGACCGACCTCCTCATACTTCAGTTATACATAACCTTGGCTAGTCCCCATCTGAAGTATCGTGTTTTGGTATCGGCAATCAGGAAAGATATTAGCCTTGGTCGGAGTTCAGTGCATTCACCAGAATGATATCAGGCTTAATGGATTAAATTAAAGACAGATTACATAAACTTTGATAAAGTTTCAAAAGGTTTCTTCAGATAAAGTTTCTGTTGAGTTTTTAAAAAATAAAATAAACAAACCGGCAGAAACATCAAACATGATAATCCACACACATTTTCTAGCTTTCGTTTATAACTGAATTCTATTTTCAATCAGTGAATCCTTGCAATAAAATTCAAACTATGGGGGTAAATTTAATCTAATTTACCCAATGGAAAGTTGGGATGGCTGGGTTGGCTGTCATTATAAAGCAGGTACCTGACCAAACACCGTCAATTCCACACTGGTTAGATTAGGTCAAAATGACCCCAGTCTGTGTGTAATGGTACCTGTGTTTCAATTTGTGTGTTTTTGAAAATGTTTTGTAGTTTGGAAACTGGATAATGGAGTAGATTTTCAAGAGAACCTTTAAATAAAAAGCTATTTGTTTACTTCCATGAGACAATATGACAGAGGGAGATAGAGGGAACGTTGTAGTCCTATAAAGAAAATTCCTGTTTACATATGAATTGTTTATACAGCTGCAGGGGTTGTGGGAGGGAACCACAAATCATTTGCAGTTGAGTGGAAAATTCCAGAAGCCATGCAAGGTTTTTTTGATATTTTAACCTGATAATAAAATTAACCATTTTGTTATCAGTTTGTTTTAAATTAGAAATAAAAACACGCAGCTTTAACAGGATATCAATCACCTGAAGAAGGAGCCGTGCTCCGAAAGCTTGTGTTTGAAACAAACCTGTTGGACTTTAACCTGGTGTTGTAAGACTTCTTACTGTGCTCACCCCAGTCCAACGCCGGCATCTCCACATCATCAATTTTAGGGGCTGAGATAAATACAAGTATAAATGTGTTTGAATCGGGTGGGAAGTTAAAATGTTAAAAATGTCCAACTTGACTCCGACCTGCCAATGTTTGGTTTTAACTGAGTTAATTTTTAAAATATATTTAAGAGTACCCAATTATTTTTTTTCCAATTAAGGGGCAATTTAGTAAAACGAAGCAAGAAGGGCTAGATCCCTGAGGTATGTGTCTTTGCAAAGTATTTTCCATTGCCCAACAAGCTACCTATTGTGATCCTTCACCTACCGATTTGCCTGCTGCCTGACCCTGTTCTCTCTGCCCCATCCCAGCCATGCCCCCACTTCCTTCTAATTTATTTGCTCACCCCAGTTCTCTGTGGGATAGAGCTGGGCCCCCTGCCCCCAGAAGCAGGTCAGAAACAGGGGCTGTCTGCCGATTGTCAAGGTGGGCTGTTTAAAACTTGGTTTTCTGAAACTTTGTTCCAGTTGGGTTTTCTAACCCTCACCCCTGACACCACCTGCCCATTCCCCATGTCCATACATGTCAATCCATGCCCACACCCATTCACATGACCCCTTCTAGTCCTGATGGCAACTCATGACTCCCATTCATTCCCGTGGCCCCTTAAAGCCCCTATGACAACACATGGCCCACCCCCCCACCCATCATGCTTTTCCCTAACACCCTCGATGTCGATTCACCTAGTATTCACCTGAGGCAGATCTCAGGAGCCAGGCTGAGATGAAATTAAGTTCAAAATACCTATTATTGAATTCGCTATATAAAAAGAGTCCATTCATGAAAGTCCATTCGGTCTATACCCTTGAGAGGTCAAATATTTAATCTCTGATAAAAAACATTTTTTTATATTTACCCCAACAGCAAGGACAACTAATCCTTTAATAACCTCATTGAACAGTCGATCAAATTTTGAACTTATAATATCCTCACTGTGAATATACAGTTTTGGAAGGAACCATGCATTAATAATGCTATAATAATAGCACTTGGGGTTATGCTAACAAACAGCTTTTGAAACTGCTAGGATGATTTATTTCAACTCAGGGTCATAAGTAGGCAGTTTTTTTCAATTTATAGTGTTGTCCATGTAATAATTTGACACCTTGAATATTTTACAGACTTTATCCATTCTTCAAGAGTATTTAAGACCTCTCTAAAGATTTGTAACTCTCATGCTGTAGGGTGAAGCCCTTGTTCCAGCAAAAACTGGGTCTGTTTGAACTCAGTGATTGTATACACACATTGGAGTTCCCTCATGTATGAGTCACCTCCCTTCCCTGTTCCCTCTCAGTGAAAATAGGGTCTGAAGGAAATGGGAATGAGATATCCAGATCCACGTCCTGCATTTTCTAACGGCCCCTAGAATCTCCACGACTCTGCAAAAATCCAGCCCAATACCTGCTCTGCAACTGTGGCCTAATGCTGCAGACGTTCCTGGTCAACAGTCAAACCAGCATGTCAATCAGGCTGGCTGTTGGCAGAAAACCTGGAGAAAAATATTATGCTAAACCTGCCCTGAATTTGGGAGAGACTGGTACTTCGGCATTTCCTGTTCATAACTCCTACCACCCCCACCCAGCTCCTCATCCCCAGCTCTAAAGGCTTACCTTAGTGAACCTTTGGGATCAATTCCAAACTATTCCACTGCGCAAAAACGAGGCGTAACATGTATTAACTCATTGGGCTTATTTAAATGCTGCTGGCCGAATTTTCACTTGTTCCAGAAGCAGGACATTAGTGGAAAGTGATTTTCAGCTCAAATGGCCCTGTTGCCATCCACCCTAATGGTTTGCCGGTCTGTCCAGTGAAATCCCAATGATCAGAGTGGGGATGGAATCTCCTGGCCCCACAAGGAAAGTTAGAAAACAAAATGGCAACTTCCAATTTGGGCCTTTAATGCTTTATTAACCCCAGTCTATTTCCTCACTGGGATGGTGAGCAACTCGTATGAAAAAAGTAAGGGACATTTCGACCGTAGGGTGGATGGTGGTAACCATAAGAGCAGGGTGCTGGTGACCTTAAAACCAGGATAACATATTTCAGAATGTTGAAAAATTGTTTGCGATTTCTGTAAGCTATTGCGATATCACATTTAAAGATGAACAGCGAAGAAAAATTTTGAACAGCTTTGCTTTTTAAATTCCTTACACTGCTGTTGGATTCAAACCTGCCATCTGCAAGTTTGGTTGCTCTCTGGGGGCTCCATCACCACCTTGTGGCAGATGGGAGGTGCACAGTTCAGCTGTGCAAATAGCAGAAACACAGGCAGCTAGCTGCAAGATGAAATTCTAGGCAGTCTCCCAGATCGCTGGCCAATCAAAGATTTAGAGCTACAGGACATATGTCATCCAGAAAAGAAAAAATTAAGGGAATACAGGGCAATCAGCAAAATTATGGGATGATCCCATAAAAAACAAGAGGGTTGGTCACCCTGCACTGATTTGACCTGGGTTGACCTTCAGAAAACTGAGGCCTGAGTGAATATTGCTGTTGGGTCATGGAGATCCAGTGTGCAGATGTTAAATAGGACCTCACTGCCTTTGGTTGGGTGCTTTTGCCACAGTATAGGTACTGCTCATCTCCCAGTGACACCAGGGTGGGTGAGTGACCCAGATATTTATTTTTTAAAGTATTTTTATTCAAATTTTAAATTTTTTACTTTTAAAACACATAGCATTACAAAACAAAATTATGCCAACAGCAACCCCTAAATCCGCCCCCAACATCCAACCAACCTCCCCACCTCGCACCCCCCCCCCCCCCCCCCCCCAGTAGTTGTCGGTAACCAGCTCCCCAAAAATAGGATAAACAAACCCCGGGCGCGATTCTCCGCACTCATGACGGGGCGGAGAATAGCGGGCGGCGCAAATTTTTACGGCGACGCTGGTCCGACACCCTCCCGCTATTCTCTCTCCCCCCCCCCCCCCCCCCCCCCACGCCCGCCCCCCGACACGAATCGCTGCTCGCCGTTTTTTTACGGCGAGCAGCGATTCCCCCCTGGCCGATGGGCCGATTTCCAACTCCTTTACGGCCGTTTCCACGATTTTTAATACACCTGCTATACCAGTTTGTGAAAACGGCCGCAAAGTGCCGTTCTGCACAACCATGCCACCGATTGGCACGGCCGTGCCAAGGGTGGCATGGGCCCGCAATCAGTGGGCACTGATCGTGGGCAGCGGGTCCGATTCCCGCGCACTCTTTCTCCCTCCGCCGCCCCGCAGGATAAGTCCGCGGGGCGGCTGAGGGGCATTGCGGACCGCGCATGCGTGGGTCTGATGCATATGCGCGGATGACGTCATCCGCGCATGCGTGGGTTGGAGTCGTCCAATCCGCGCATGTGTGGCTGACGTCATCATATGCGTCAGCCGTCGCTAACTTTGGCGCACGGGCTTAGCGAAATTCGTTAAGCCTGCGATGCCGGAGTTCACGGGGCCGCGATGCTAGCCCCGACCGGGGAGCAGAATCGGGTCCCGGGAGGGGGTTTCACGGCCGGTTTCATGGCAGCCTTCACGACTCTCCGCCTTTGTGGAGAATCGTGCCCCCCATCTTTTATGGAATCCCTCACTCACCCCTCTTAGAGCAAATTTCACCTTCTGTAAGTGCAAAAAGTCCATTAAATCCCCCAGCCGCACCGAGGCACACGGTGGAGAAGCTGACCTCCACCTCAACAGAACCTGCCTGTGAGCGTCAATGAGGCAAAGGCTAAAGCATCTGCCCCTACTCCCGTCCACAACTCCGGCTAGTCTGACAGACCTAGACATTACTTACTGATTACTTCATGCTTGGATTTCAACAGCAAAATGGATTAATATTGCTCTTTCGGATATTTGCTGGATGTCTTTAATAAAAGTGAGATTGGCCATTTGCAGAAGTTGTTAACTCACTTCGTTTCCAAGAGATTTAAAAGTTGCTGAAAGTATCTCCCTTTGTTAAATTTAAAATGAATTGGTGTCAAAACAGCTATATATTTCACAGAATCAGAAATGCTAAGATTGAGTTTGTACATTTATTTCACCCGTGGTGTGTATTTAATTGAAGGAAACCAACATTTAGTTATAGGCAGGAAAATAATCACAAAGCATAGTGTTCATTGGGCCTTTTTTTCCCATCCAGATGTGGGGCATACCCTTGTTGGGTGGTGCGACATTGCAGTTAGAAGCAATTAGGACTAAATTCCTACATTCCCACTTTTATTCCCATCATGTGTTATTTTAAGGGTGTGGGATTAGGGTGTGGGATGGCAAACCCAATGCTGGCAGTTCCATTGTCAATGTTGTGATTTCACACACCTCGCAATTTTGTTGAAGTCAGACAGACTTCTGAAGGAGGTGTGGTTCAAGCCAGCTCAGGGATGTCATGTACCATGGGGATGTCTGCCCTGGAGTTGGGGACCTTTAGACAAGCAATTTTTAAATGTGTTGTTAACTTCACATGCCATAATATGATGCAGCATAATAAGCTAAGTATGTTATAATGTAATGCTTGATGAAGGGGTTTTGTTGAGAAAAGGTCAGTGACCATTAAATTGACCAACATTATAAAACATGAAAAATCTTCAAGTGCATTACACTAATTGATCCAAGGATAAAATCCTCTTCTGCATTGAACAGTTTGACCTTAATCTGCATTGAGATTCAGATTTTGCTGTGTCAATTATACTTTGTGAGTCGAGATTTTCACTGATTAGCAGGTTATTCAATCTGTTCAGCCTTTGGCACAGTGGAGAAGATCCACTACTTTAAAGGCTTTAATGTATTTAGCTCTGGAGGTCTTGCTGACACAGTTGTGCATTGGATTCTCATTATGCACACTAAGCTGTGCTCCAAAACCCACTACTGGACTCAATTCAGCAGGCGTATGTGATACAGCTGTTCAGTAGACTGTGAGTTTTGTTTATATTGATAGTTTTATGAGCTGCTAAGAAGTTATATTATGATAGAATTATCATAGAATTATCATAGAATTTACAGTGCAGAAGGAGGCCATTCAGCCGATCGAGTCTGCACCGGCTCTTGGAAAGAACACCCTACCCAGGGTCAACACCTCCACCCCATCCCCATAATCCAGTAACCCCACCCAACACTAAGGGCAATTTTGGACACTAAGGGCAATTTATCATGGCCAATCCACCTAACCTGCACATCTTTGGACTGTGGGAGGAAACCGGAGCACCCGGAAGAAACCCATGCACACACGGGGAGGATATACAGACTCCTCACAGACAGTGACCCAAGCCAGAATCGAACCTGGGACCCAGGAGCTGTGAAGCAATTGTGCTATCCACAATGCTACCGTGTATTCTGAAGAGGTGTTTGAATGGCGGTTTGCTTATTTTGACAGTTTTATTTAATTTAATAGGATTGAACTATTTTCAAGTGATTTATGAATATCTATGTGTTTGATTAAGAGTTTTAGGAACTCCTTAGCGGGTTGATGTTTTTTCAAATACAGGCAGTCCTCGGACCTATGACACAATTGGTTCCAGAAAACCATACGTTAAGTCAAAATTTTGTAACTCGGAACTGATTTTCCCAGAGAACAATGTTATAAATGGGGAATTGGTTCCTGAACCAAGGTCCAATACCCTATTTTCACCAAAATAACCCAGAATTTTGTACTCAATCAATTATAGAGTAATTAGCAAATTCATTGACATAAAAAATCATAGAAATGCCTCTACTGTATAGTACTGTAATATCCACTGTGTATTACCTACAAATTATCTAAAAAGCATAGACACATTTTAAAGCCTAATTCTTCCATGCCATTCCCAGGCTCATGAGTGGGTGAGGTTTTCAGGAGTTTTGAAGTGATTGGAAGGACTTCTTTAAGGTGGTTTTGGACTTCTGAAGGGCACTTGATTAGACATGTTGAAGAGTTCCTGGCTGGAGTTATATTAGGATTCTTGGCTGCAGTTTTTTCTGAAGTCTTCTCTGCTTGCTTAAAGAAAGTGCCCGAGAACGTTTGGACCGATGTTCTCCTTTTTTCCTTGTAAATTCCTCTGAAGCAACTGTACATGTTGCATATGTCCCTATTGACTGATGCACTGCATTCTATGTTAGGTTCACTTTCCTCAAACAGGGACATAGCAGCTTCCAAATGTTGAAATGTCAACATATCCTGGTGCAATGTCTAAGTTGAGTTCTTTGCCCATTTCAACAACATTTTTGATTACCTCTTCAATAGTGTCTGTAACAGGGCCGGTTTTAAGCCTATTTGACCAATTTCATCAAATTGGGCCCCGCACCTTAAGGGGGCCCCGCGCCAGCGGCGACAGAGTTACCGTTTGAAGCCTTTTCTGTATTCTAAGAGGAACTATAGGGTAGTTTTTACTTTTGGGGAACGCACCACATTACCGTCGACAAATCCTTCAGCCCTGCGCCGCCAAATCCTTCCGCCCGGGTAAGTAAGTTTCAAAATTTTAGTATATCAAGCATTTAATGTTATTTTTTTGGTTAAAGACGAGCATACTACACAAAATATAAACATACATAAATTTTTACTTTTGTAGAGTAGGGGCCCCGCCATCACTTTTCTAATTGGGCCTGCAATTCTTAGCACCGGCCCTGGTCTGTAAAGCCTTGGAGGTCATACACAAACTTACATTTCTCCAAACACCATGCAAATTTGATTGTGTGACTTCATTTCATGCCTCACGTATGTTCTTAACTGCATGGTATATATTGAAACCCTTCCAGAATTCTTTCAAAGTTGGTCTACCTTCCTTCCCCGTTGCCCTGATGACCTGAGAAGATGTGCAGCTGAGATTGTAGGTCTTAAAAGGACACAATTACCCCCTTGTCCATGGGCTACAACAGTGATGTGCTTCTGTGGGGCAGAAAGACTACTTTGATGTCAGGATACATGTTATCAAGGAAGGTTGGATGGCCAGGAGCATTCTCAAGGGCTTACAATGCTTTGCTGCAATACAGCATGGTGGCACAGTGGTTAGCATTGCTACCTCACGGCACCAGGGACCCAGGTTCAATTCCGACCTTGGGAGACTGTGTGGAGTTTGCACTTTCTCCCCTTGTCTGTGTGGGTTTCCTCCAGGTGCTCTGGTTTCCTCCTACATCCAAAGATGTGCAGGTTAGATGGGTCGGCTATACTAAATTGCCCCTCAGTGTCCAAAGATATGCATGTTAGGTGGGGTTCCGGGGAAAGGGCGGGAGCTGGGTCTGGATAGGCTGCTCTTTCAGAGGGTTCTGTAGACATGATGGGCTGAATGGCCACCTCATGCACTATAGGAATTCTATGGAATGCTAATTCCTGATACTTGGCACAAAATGATAGTTAAACCAATTCTTAACGATATTCCTATTGACCCATACTGTACAATTGGATTTCCATATCACTACAAGAAATGCCTTGGCATATCTTTTGAAAGCCCCAGAGCTTTCTGAATGGTTCACAAGCAAAGGTTCAGCTTAAAACTCACCCCAAACATTGGCACAGAGCAAAAGATGAGCCCATCTGTAGCAGCTTTGTACTCTGGTATGGATTTCTTCTCTTTGGCAATGTAGGTCCTCGATGGCCTTTTTTTCTAAAAGATCCCAGTTTCATCAACAATAAAAGCTTGCCGAGCACAATGCCCACCCTCTTTAATGATTTTAGTCAATGTCTCAGGATAAGCACAAGCTTCCTCCTTATCAGAAGGGGAGATGATGCTGTGATGGTAAAATCACTAGACTGGTAATCCAGAGGCCTAGGTTAATGTTCTGGTGACACATGTTCAAATCCCAATTGCGGAAGCTGGTAGAATTTAAAATCAATTCATAAAAATCTGGTTTTAAAGTTCTCAGTAGTAGGAACTTACAAGCAGTAGTGGGCCATTGAGCCCTTTCGACCTGGCTCTGCCATTTGATAAAATAATGGCTGATCTGGTTGTTGTCTCAACTCTGTTTTGGGGAAGTGGTCGTGCAGTGGTATTTGTGGGCTGAACAGTGGCTAGCACTGCACCAGGGAACCGGGTTCAATTCTGGCCTTGGGTGACTGTGTGGAGTTTGCATGTTTTCCCCGTGCCTGCATGGGTTTCCTTTGGGTGCTCCAGTTTCCTCCCACAGTCTAAAGATGTGCAGGTAAAGGGGCTGGTTTAGCACAGTGGGCTAAACAGCTGGCTTGTAATGCAGAATCATGCCAGCAGCGCGGGTTCAATTCCCGTAATGGCCTCCCCGAACAGGTGCCAGAATGTGGCGACTAGAGGCTTTTCACAATAATTTAATTGAAGCCTACTTGTGACAATAGGCTATTATTATATTATCAGGTTAGGTGCATTGGACATGCTAAATCACCCCTTAGTGTTCAAAGATGTGCAGGTAAGTAGATTGGCCATGACCAATGTGTTGGGTTATCTGCTAGCCTATGTCTTGTGCAGGAAATCAATGTCATCCTCACTGTTCACTTTTCCTCCCTTCCGCCAGTTTGGAAATTTTACTCCATATTCCAAGATCCAAGTCATTGTTGTAGCAAAAAAAAATACTGATATTACAAAAGTCCCAATGATGATTGAGAGGTCAAGTATTAATTGCATTTTCTCATCAGTAATAACTTTGAAAATACTCCCTAATAGATTTGTTAAACATGCCCATTCTTTCCTAAGTCATGCATTCCCTTTTAAAGTTATGCTGCGGGATTCTCCATCAGCGGAATCCTCCACTTTGCTGGCAGCACACTCAAGCCCGTGGATTTCCTGGCGGAGTGGGAAACCCCATTGGCAGGCTGCCGAGACGGAGGATCCCACTGAAGGCGGCGACACGCTGTGACAGAAAACGGGTCTGGCAGGACGGAGAATCCCACCCATGTTCTTTCTTTCTTTTTTTAATATAAATTTAGAGTTACCCAATTATTTTTCTTTTCCAATTAAGGGGCAATTTAGCATGGCTAATCCAACTAACCAGCAATTCTTCGGGTTGTGGGGGTGAAACCCACGCAGACACAGGGGGGAATGTGTAAACTCCACATGGATCCAGGGCTGGGATTCGAACCCGGGTCCTCAGCACTGTAGTCCCAGTGCTAACCACTGTGCACGTGCTGCCCCCCCCCCCCACCCCAATGTTCTTTCAAGTATTCATCCACGAGGTCTCTGGGAATTGTTTCAAAGGCTTTTCCTACAAACTTCCTTACACGTTCATAACATCAATTCTGCTTCTATTCTTTTTCAGATAATAACTACATTAACCATTTTTCAATCCCAACATTTTGCTTCTAAATTTAACAAACTTACAAAAA
The DNA here is from genome assembly GCF_902713615.1 of Scyliorhinus canicula. Taxonomy (NCBI): domain Eukaryota; kingdom Metazoa; phylum Chordata; class Chondrichthyes; order Carcharhiniformes; family Scyliorhinidae; genus Scyliorhinus; species Scyliorhinus canicula. Next base: position 120,499,040 of record NC_052155.1, read on the forward strand.
TAGCAGGAAAGAATCATTGAATCACTGCAGCCCAGAAGGAGGCGATTCAGCCCATTGAGTCTGCACCGACCCTCCAAAGGAGCACCCTACCTCTACCCACACCCCCACCCTATCCCTGTAACCCCACCCAACCTTTTGAACACTAAGCGGCAATTTAGCATAGCCAATTCATCTAACCTGCACATCTTTGGACTGTGGGAGGAAACCGGAGCACCCGGAGGAAACTCATGCAGTCACGGTGAGAATGTGTAAAGTCCACACAGACAGTCAACTAAGGCTGGAATCGAACTTGGATCCCTGGTGCTGTTAGGCAGCAGTGCTATCCATCATGCCACCGTGCCACTAACGTTTCAGTAATTTCAGATCTTCAAGACTTAAGGGGGGGGGGGGGGGGGGGGGGGGGACATAAATGTTCCACAGTTTCTGTATTTAAATGACTGTCGCCAAGCAGGAGAACCTTATAGAACATAGAACATAGAACGATACAGCGCAGTACAGGCCCTTCGGCCCTCAATGTTGCACCGACATGGAAAAAAAACGAAAGGCCATCTAACCTACACTATGCCCTTATCATCCATATGCTTATCCAATAAACTTTTAAATGCCCTCAATGTTGGCGAGTTCACTACTGTTGCAGGTAGGGCATTCCACGGCCTCACCACTCTTTGCGTAAAAAACCCACCTCTGACCTCTGTCCTATATCTATTACCCCTCAGTTTAAGGCTATGTCCCCTCGTGCTAGCCACCTCCATCCGCGGGAGAAGGCTCTCGCTGTCCACCCTATCTAACCCTCTGATCATTTTGTATGCCTCTATTAGGTCACCTCTTAACCTTCTTCTCTCTAACGAAAACAACTTCAAGTCCATCAGCCTTTCCTCATAAGATTTTCCCTCCATACCAGGCAACATCCTGGTAAATCTCCTCTGTACCCGTTCCAAAGCTTCCACGTCCTTCCTATAATGAGGCGACCAGAACTGTACGCAATACTCCAAATGCGGCCGTACTAGAGTTTTGTACAACTGCAACATGACCTCATGGCTCCGGAACTCAATCCCTCTACCAATAAAGGCCATCACACCATAGGCCTTCTTCACAACCCTATCAACCTGGGTGGCAACTTTCAGGGATCTATGTACATGGACACCGAGATCCCTCTGCTCATCCACACTACCAAGAATTTTACCATTAGCCAAATATTCCGCATTCCTGTTATTCTTTCCAAAGTGAATCACCTCACACTTCTCCACATTAAACTCCATTTGCCACCTCTCAGCCCAGCTTTGCAGCTTATCTATGTCCCTCTGTAAACTGCAACATCCTTCCGCACTGTCTACAACTCCACCGACTTTAGTGTCGTCTGCAAATTTACTTACCCATCCTTCTGCGCCCTCCTCTAGGTCATTTATAAAAATGACAAACAGCAACGGCCCCAGAACAGATCCTTGTGGTACGCCACTCGTAACTGAACTCCATTCTGAACATTTCCCATCAACCACCACTCTCTGTCTTCTTTCAACTAGCCAATTTCTGATCCACATCTCTAAATCACCCTCAATCCCCAGCCTCCGTATTTTCTGCAATAGCCGACCGTGGGGAACCTTATCAAACGCTTTACTGAAATCCATATACACCACATCAACTGCTTTACCCTCGTCCACCTGTTCAGTCACCTTCTCAAAGAACTCGATAAGGTTTGTGAGGCATGACCTACCCTTCACAAAACCATGCTGACTATCCCTAATCATATTATTCCTATCTAGATGATTATAAATCGTATCTTTTATAATCCTCTCCAAGACCTTACCCACCACAGACGTTAGGCTCACCGGCCTATAGTTACCGGGGTTATCTCTACTCCCCTTCTTGAACAAAGGGACCACATTTGCTATCCTCCAGTCCTCTGGCACTATTCCTGTAGCCAATGATGACCTAAAAATCAAAGCCAAAGGCTCAGCAATCTCTTCCCTGGCTTCCCAGAGAATCCTAGGATAAATCCCATCAGGCCCCGGGGACTTATCTATTTTCACCTTGTCCAGAATTGCCAACACTTCTTCCCTACGCACCTCAATGCCATCTATTCTAATAGCCTGGGTCTCAGCATTCTCCTCCACAATATTATCTTTTTCCTGAGTGAGTACTGACAAAAAGTATTCATTTAGTATCTTGCTTATCTCCTCAGCCTCCACACACAACTTCCCACCACTGTCCTTGACTGGCCCTACTCTTACCCTAGTCATTCTTTTATTCCTGACATACCTATAGAAAGCTTTTGGGTTTTCCTTGATCCTACCTGCCAAAGACTTCTCGTGTCCCCTCCTTGCTCGTCTTAGCTCTCTCTTTAGATCCTTCCTCGCTTCCCTGTAACTATTAAGCGCCCCAACTGAAACTTCACGCCTCATCTTCACATAGGCCTCCTTTTTCCTCTTAACAAGAGATTCCACTTCTTTGGTAAACCACGGTTCCCTCGCTCTACCCTTTCCTCCCTGTCTGACTGGTACGTACTGATCAAGAACACGCAATAGCTGTTCCTTGAACAAGCTCCACATACCCAGTGTGCCCAACTCTTGCAGCCTACTTCTCCAACCTACACATCCTAATTCATGTCTAATGGCATCATAATTGCCCTTCCCCCAGCTATAACTCTTGCCCTGCGGGGTATACTTATCCCTTTCCATCACTAATGTAAAGGTCACCGAATTGTGGTCACTGTCTCCAAAGTGTTCACCTACCTCCAGATCTAACACCTGGCCTGGTTCATTACCCAAAACCAAATCCAAAGTGGCCTCACCTCTTGTTGGCCTGTCAACATATTGTGTCAGAAAACCCTCCTGCACACATTGTACAAAGAACGACCCATCCAATGTACTCGAACTATATCTTTTCCAGTCAATATTAGGAAAGTTAAAGTCTCCCATAACAACTACCCTGTTACTTTCGCTCTTTTCCAGAATCATCTTCGCCATCCTTTCCTCTACATCTCTAGAACTATTAGGTGGCCTATAGAAAACTCCCAGCAGGGTGACCTCTCCTTTCCTGTTTCTAACCTCAGCCCATACTACCTCGGAAGAAGAGTCCCCATCTTGCATCCTTTCTGCCACCGTAATACTGTCCTTGACTAGCAGCGCCACACCTCCCCCTCTTTTGCCCCCTTCTCTGACTTTACTAAAACACCTAAACCCCGGAACCTGCAACAACCATTCCTGTCCCTGCTCTATCCATGTCTCTGAAATGGCCACAACATCGAAGTCCCAGGTACCAACCCATGCTGCCAATTCCCCTACCTTATTTCGTATACTCCTGGCATTGAAATAGACACACTTCAAACCACTGACCTGAACACTGGCACCCTCCTGCGAAGTCAAATCTGTGCTCCTGACCTCTCTACTCTCAATCTCTCGCACCCCAAAACTACAATCCAGGTTCCCATGCCCCTGCTGAATTAGTTTAAACCCCCCCAAAGAGTACTAACAAATCTCCCCCCCAGGATATTGGTGCCCCTTAGGTTCAGATGTAGACCATCCTGTCTATAGAGGTTCCACCTTCCCCAGAAAGAGCCCCAGTTATCCAGAAATCTGAATCCCTCCCGCCTGCACCATCCCTGTAGCCACGTGTTTAATTGCTCTCTCTCCCTATTCCTTGTCTCACTATCACGTGGCACGGGCAACAACCCAGAGATAACAACTCTGTTTGTTCTCGCTCTGAGCTTCCATCCTAGCTCCCTAAAGGCCTGCCTGACATCCTTGTCCCCTTTCCTACCTATGTCGTTAGTGCCAATGTGGACTACGACTTGGGGCTGCTCCCCCTCCCCCTTAAGGACCCGAAAAACACGATCCGAGACATCACTTACCCTTGCACCTGGGAGGCAACATACCAAACGTGAGTCTCTCTCGCTCCCACAAAATCTCCTATCTGTGCCCCTGACTATTGAGTCCCCAATTACTAATGCTCTGCTCCTCTCCCCCCTTCCCTTCTGAGCAACAGGGACAGACTCCGTGCTAGAGACCTGCACCCCATGGCGTACCCCTGGTAAGTCGTCCCCCCCACAAGTATCCAAAACGGTATACTTGTTACTCAGGGGAACGACCGCAGGGGGTCCCTGCACTGACTGCTTCTTCCCAGTCCCTCTTACAGTTACCCATCTATCTCCAGTCTTTGGTGTAACTACTTCCCTGAAGCTCCTATCTATGACCACCTCTGCCTCCCGAATGATCCGAAGTTCATCCAACTCCAGCTCCAGTACCATAACTCGGTCTTGTAGGAGCTGGAGCTGGCTGCACTTCCTGCAGGTAAAATCAGCAGGGACACTAACGGCATCCCTCACCTCAAACATCCTGCAGGAGGAACATTGCACTACCTTCCCTGCCATACCACTTAATTTCAACCAAGTTCTGGTAAACAAATATAAAACAAATAAAATAAAAAAAATAATAATAATAATAATATAATATAGCACTTACCTGCTCACCCCAATGGGTCTTATTATTAGGTTAGAGGAGGAGGGCGGGTGGGAGACACTACACGTGTAGTGTCTCGGGTATCCTCCCCACCAGAATTTATTGGCTAGGAGAAAATCCTTCCCAGAAGTCCGCGGGTCGTACTTCCGGTTCCCGCCTTATATTATCTTTGCTCCCACTGGCACCCCGCCGCTCTTATCTTTTCAATGTCCCAGCTGTCTTACCTCTCTCGCTCTTTTCAATGTCCCTGCTGTCTCTCCTCTCGCGCTCTTTTCAATGTCCCAGCTGTCTTACCTCTCGCGCTCTTTTCAATGTCCTGGCTGTCTCTCCTCTCGCGCTGTTTTCAATGTCCTGGCTGTCTCTCCTCTCGCGCTCTTTTCAATGTCCAATAGATAGTAACCCCACTGGTGTAGGTCAATTTTTTTGTCATGGCTTTATTGTTTTCTGTTATCCACCCTTATGAGGAAGCAAAGGAGCACTGGCAGCAACCTCTGGATTTCTGCATTTAGTTACGCATTTTGCACTCCAGACATTGTTGTCAATTTCAGAAGAAAAATGACAGTGAAAATTAATTGTTTTGCTGCCATTGCTACTGCACAATCTAGGCTTTTATTTTGTTAGGTTATGCTTATATCCTGTCAAACACTGAGCCACTATAGTGTGGAATATTACACACATAGGGGTAGATCTTTCCATATTAAATTACGTACTTTTCTTCTATTTCATAAGTTTTCATTGAATTTCTGTCCAGGAAGGGAAGTTTAAGAAGACAGAAATGTTAACTGTAAAAATCAGGCTTTTTGTAGTTGGAAAAGATTGCAGAAAGATGTATGCAATTTATGCTGAGCCTTGCAATCAAATGTTCTGTTCAGTGTTAGGGTCAGCCAATAACTATTTTGCCTTCTTATCTAAATGAAGGATCTATGGTAATTTTAGTTCCACAATAGATCAACTTGTGCTAATTTTGTGGAGGACAGTAAAAAGATAGACTATAACTGTTTAACACCGAGACTGTACATTCCTAAGGGTCTGCCGATTAAGGCAACTGCAGTGCAGGAAGTAGCTTTTTGCCAAGCATGTGCTTCCCATTGAGCTATAGTTGAACCAGAAGGCAACCAACAGGTGCTATAATTTCTGAAAACACATTGAATACTTCAGAGAAAGGAGATGCTATGATTGCCACGTTGGAATCTCCAGTGAGACAGACTGGAGACTATGTGAACTCAGCAACTGAGGACATAAGGTTATAAAATCTGCTTTGAAATGCACGATTGGAAGTAATTTGCCTGAACTGCAAAAAGAAATTAGAGGGAAGCTGTGAAGTTCACCTTTGGGATCTGTAATGCTCATCTTACAAAAAGTGGATTAATTGAGAATGTACTAAGATGTAATTAAGTCTCGTTTCTGCTGAGAATGAATGCTCTTAATTCTTTACTGGTGATGCAAGTAAGCCCTCAGAGATTCACTCTGGTTTGACTCAGGCATGTCGATAACGATGCTCTGATAGATACTGATAGATTACTAGGCAATACATGTTACGGCATGTACGAATGTCCAATATTGACCCCAAAATTGGGCAGGGCAGTTTGTGGTGTGTCCTTGTTCATGTATTTCTTCTCCCCCTTACTCTAGCTCCAGAATATTTTGTGCCACATATTGGGGCATGGCAGCAAGATCCCATTTTTACAGGGGTAACTGTGGAGCAGTGCAAATTGCCCAACACTTTTTGGCAATTGGCACACAGCGCATCACTACCTTGCTACAATTTGGATCACTTGCAAGCAAAATGCCAAGCACATTAAACTCACTGCCCTTTTTCAGCTAATAGGAATCCAAACAGGTTTTTGTCTAATTATTCTTGAAGCAATGATTTTCCTCTGTAAAGGTTCTATAATTATGGATAAATAAGGGACTTGTTATTAAGACTTTATATCTGTTATTATCTCACTATTCACTACATTGCTGGCAAAGTATATTTTAAAATTACATAGAGGGAAGAGTGAGCAATTAGGATGAAATTACATAATTCCATGAAAGTTCAATATAAGTAATCCATAAAATGTCCATTTCTATACCAGAGATAAGGCAGGTAAATTTTCATGGGTGTTTTCCCAATTGTTTTTCGTAGCTTTAATTGAAGAGCTGTAGAAACCTTGGGTAAACAAGTATAAGCACAAGAGATAGTGATGAATTTATAGAAAGCATTAAGTAGGTGACAGACCAGGCAGTGTGTGTACATAGAACATAGAACATTACAGCGCAGTACGGGCCTTTCGGCCCTCGATGTTGCACCGACCCGTGAAACCATCTGAAGCCTATCTGACCTACACTATTCCATTTTCATCCATATATTATCCAGTGACCACTTAAATGCCCTTAAAGTTGGCGAGTCTACTATTTTTGGGTGCAGCCTTATATTAGACATTAAAGTCACAGATAAAATATAGTGTAGATTCACCAGAATGATACTGGAGATGTGAAACTGTAGTTTTATGAGAGACTAGATAATTTTCACTGCAGTAGAGAAAGCGAAGATATTTATGAAAGGCTTTGATGGGGTGAATACTGAAAGACTTTTTTCCTCTGGTAGGGGAAATTATTGCCAAGTGGGCCATCAATTTAAGATGGTCAATAAGGGAGTTAAGAGAGTTGTTTACACAAAAGAAAGAGTTATTAGGACATGTAATGTTTCACCGCAGGGGAGTTGTTGAGGCAGAGATCACTGCACCTTCAAAAGCAAAAGTGGATAAACATTTTTGGCAGGGGAAAATGTAGGACCAAAGGGCAACAGCAGACAGTGAGATGTCTTGCATAGTTTGAGTGAACAATTGGCATTGACAAAATGTGGCGAATGGTCTTCTTCGGTGACGCAAACTAAGGCCAGGATTCTGTCAAGCCGACAGGAAAATCATTCATTGGCCGGTGGACCAGCATGTTTTGTAGGGGTGGCATGAAGAAAAGAAATGCCCTCAACTGTCCTTCAGGCACTTAATTGGCTGCCATTGGGAATTCCCTGCAATTCAGGTCCCTGGCAGCGGAAGAACTTTGAGGATACAAGGGGCAGAAATTATGACCAATGTTTGGGTTCATAAATAGTGGAATGTGGACTGTGCACACTGGACTGAGCACCCAAAGTTTCTCATTAATATATACATCAGGCATATTTAGTAGGATAGCAAATTTGGTGTAGGCTGTCCCGTGGCTAAATTTGCCAGCATTGCACCAATTTCACACAAAAGTTCTACCCCAAATAGTGTTTGTGTAGAAAGCCAAATGTTGGAGGTTCATGAAGTTCAGAAACACAGAAAACCTCGAGGCTAGAAAAGATCAAAATGTGTTCTCCTCAAGATCCTAGTTTGATTTTTCTTCCAATGGTGACATGTGAAAGCAGGTCGCATGAGAGGTGGCTCTTGCCAGGGTCCTGGTATTTTGATCTATTGTGCCCAGTTTGTTTGGGCGATTTTGGTTTCTGACCTGGTAGGTTGGTGTGGAGAAGGGAAAGGCGACAGAGGAATGTCAAAAGCCTAGACTAAAAAGCCATGGGAAGGAAACCCCCGGCTGGTAATCGACAAAGGAATCTGGGGGAGAAGAGATGGTGGAGGAGGCCACACCCATCACATGAGGGATGCTGGCTGGGGTGATGGCACAGAAGTTGGAGAAATTTGGCAGGCAGTTGAATGGTCAATTTGAGTGACAAGGGAAGGAGATTAAAGAGTCTCTCAAAGCCACCATCAAGGAGGCTTTGGGCCCAATAAGGGAGCAGTTGGGCAAGCCGATAAAGGCTGTGAAGAAGCAAGGGGAGACACTGAAGGATGTGGAGGAGGCCTCGTTGAGGTACGAGGATCAGCTTGTCTTGGTGGAAGCTGAGATGCTGCTCATGGCAAACAGGAAAAGGGCCTGAAGGCCAAAGTTGATGATCTGGAGACCAGGCCAAGGCACATGCACCTCAGAGTGGTGAGTTTGCCAAAGGGTGTGGAGGGCCCATGACCCTCTGAGTACTTTTCAGAAATGTTCTCTAGATTGGTGGGAGGGGATGACGCCTTCTCTGCTCTGGAATTGAACAAGGTGCATCGGCTTAGCGGCAGAAGCCGTGACTGAACAAGACGCCTGAAGCGGTGATCGTCCGATTTCACAGTTAGCAGAGGAAGGAATAGGTCCTGGAATGGGCCAATTAGAGTCGGAACATCGATTGGGACGGGCACATGGTGAGCATCTACCAGGACATTGGTACCGAACTGGCAAGTGGCGGGCAGCCTTCAATAAGGTAAAGGCAGTGCTGTACAATCAGGGTGTGCAGTTCGAGTGGTGCATCCAGCATCGCTGGGAGTCACACTGGACTTGAAGGATAACTAATTTGACATACCGGAGCAGGCTGAGGCCTTCATGAAGGAAAAAGGACTCGGACCAGTTTGAGGAGGGCTGATCTGACTTTTTGTATGTGGAAGTTGGGTCAGGGTGACTGTAAATATTGCAATATAGTGTGTTGTGTCTTTGATCTTCATTCTCTTGGAGGTTGGTGGGGGATTTTTTCTGGAGGCCAGGGTCTTGGAAGATGGGAGAGCAGGGGGATTGATATGGCAATTGGAGGGAAAGAGAAACATGAAAAGGATGCTGGGATTTGGACAAGGGAGTAGAGAGGATGGGCTCGGAGGATGGGGTTGTTGGCCTTTGTTTTGATCGTTTTTGGGTGGAACTTAGGGCGGGTGGACACCTTGCTAGCACAAAGAGGTAGGCTAGTGAATGAGACTGGTGTGGGAGAAGATGTGACTTGTTGGGCCAGTTTGACGAAGTTCGATGATTCTTGATTGTTTGCTTGGTGGGTGGGGGGGGGGGGGGGGGGGGGGGGTGGTAGTTGAGATGGCAGGTAGTCTGTCGGCTTGCAGGAGGGAGGAGATATGAGGTGTTGTGTTTGGTACTTTGTACTTTACAAAGGAATCCACCAAAAACTTCGACTTGTCCAAACCAGAATCTTTTATTGAGTCTCGTGTGGTAAGATAGCAATCTGATACAGAGCATATTGTCATGGAGTCTGCTAACTACTCCTCTGGAACTTGCACCTAGCACTCACCATGCATATGTGTGTCTTATTACCCTCTCAATCACTTCGCAAGATGGCAGAATGTGTCTCCCTTTATGTCGGAGTCACAGCTCACATGACCTTGGTCCAGAGACCGCATGGTGTGTATGTACCACCACATGCTGGTTGGAGGTCGCAAACCATCCAACAATGATATAGCCCATAGGGATATCACCACATGGCCCTTCCTCACAAAACATTAAGATGAATTTTTTTTTACAGGTACCATTAAACATTAAACTTTATACATTCATTGGGCAGGCATTCTCCCCTACCCGGCGTGACGGAGGGTCCCAGCGTAGGGGACTGGCACCAACCACTCAGGGGTCGGGCCTCCCCAAAGGTGGGGAATTCTCCCCACCTTTGGGGGCCAGCCCCGCGCCGGAGCGGTTGGCACCAGAAGACTGGCGCAAAAAACCGGCGCCCCCGGCAGCAGGGCTGGCCGAAAGGCTTTCGCCGGTCGGCGCATGCGCCAGCAGTGACATCAGCGGCAGCTGGCCGCTGACGTCACTGCCAGCGCATGCGCGATGTGGGGTTCTCTTCCGCTTCCGCCATGGCGAAGGCCATGGCGGCCGCGGAGGAAAATAGTGCACCCAGGGCACTGGCCCGGAGTCTGAGCGAGGGGCCCCGATCGCGGGCCAGGCCACTGTGGGGGCACCCCCCGGGGTTCGATCGCCCCCCAGCCCCCCCCCCCCCCCCCAGGACCCCGGGGCCCGCTCGCGCCGCTGATCCCGCCGTTCCAGAGGTGGTTCAAACATCGGCGGCGGGAGAGGCCTCCCAGCGGCGGGACTTCGGCCCATTCGGGCCGGAGAATCACCGCAGGGGCCTCTCCGATCGGAGTGGCGAGATTCCTGCCGCCGCCACTTCCCGGGTGGCGGAGAATCTCTGCCACGGCGGGGGCGGGATTTTCGGCGGCCTCAGGCGATTCTCTGACCCTGCTGGGGGTCGGAGAATTTCGTCCATTATATGTAGCTGGTAAAGTGAACGGGTTTTACTAAAGTGTCCAGAAACATGCTGTGCCTGACAAGTGTCCATTTCCTTTGTACAGCTCTCATTCTTTCGAGTTGTTGCCCACCTCGTCAGAAACTGGTTTATTTGCCGGCGTCTTGCTTCTCTTGCCTGTTTCCAAGACTGCCATATTTGTGTTACCAGTCGCTTTCTCTTCTACTTTTCTGCATGATGTTTGCCTGCGACTTGTGACTGTTTTTGTTGCTGGTTGGTTGGTGGGATGAGGTAGTTCTCCCAGTCTTCTCCTCTTTTTTTTTTTAATTTTTAGGACACGGTGATGTATTTTGGTGTGTCTCTTGGTTTTGTTTTTTCTCTTTGTAGAAGCCTCTGGCTGTCGTGTGTTGAGTTGTTTGCAGAGGTTTAGGCATCGCATCATCTCTGGGTGGTGTAACCACGCCCACGTCTACGGCCTCATCGACATTCTGGATCACCTCGGTTTCTAGTGCCGGCATGAAGGGTGGAACTGGGATTGTCGGATTCATCCCTTCTTGGCATGCTGGAGCATCGGTGACTTGCTCTTCATCACTGGAGATGACTATGCTTTCTGGCTGAGCTGATCCAGGCACTGGGTCTTCTTGATCAAATTTGTAAATGCACGAGTGGTCTGGAGAGATGCATAATGAGATAGTCATTGGGTCGTTCTCAGAGTCAGTGTCAGAGTTGTCTTCTAATAATAATCTTTATTATTGTCACAAGTCGGCTTCCATTAACACTGCAGTGACGTTACTGTGAAAATCTCCTAGTCGTCACATTCCGGCGCCTGTTCGGGTACACAGAGGGAGAATTCAGAATGTCCAGTTCACCTAACAGCACGTCCTCCGGGGAAACCGGAGCACCCGGAGGAAACCCACGCAGAGAACGTGCAGACTCCACACAGACAGTGACCCAAGCGGGAATCAAACCTGGAACCCTGGCGCTCTGAAGCAACAGCAATCTATTACAATCTCCACATCGCTGTAATCAGCATCTTTATCTACATACTCCCATTCGTCATCAGTGTCATCGACTGCTTGGGAGTAAATTACCAGAGCAGTTTCAAGCACTTGTAATGGGTCACCATATACCTCAGAGGCCAGTTTTTCCAAGATTGGGACGACTTCTTGTGTCTCTCGTTCAATCAATAGCTGATCTTCAGTTGTATCAAGCAGCTCCAATTTCTACATGTGTCATCTCCAAACTCCCGCTGTCCACAGAGTCCAGCACGGTCTGGACGTCCCCCATGACCACCTTGTCATTGCTTGCACACCACCAAAGTCATGCCTTTGGAGCCTCATTTGTGCTGCTGTCGTCAAGTAGTGTCCATGGGCGATTTACAATTGTCGTCATCTGCCACAGAGCGTGTAGATCAAGCACGATGAGTAGGTTTGCCTTCGCTCCCGTGTCAAGTTTACACTTCACCATCGACTCATTCAACTGCACTGGAATGGTCCATCTGTTTTCAATGGTATCAGTAGGGCCATGACCATCATTACAGTCAGTCACCAAAATGCCTGACTTGCCCAGTGTTGGACTCACTGTGTCTATGGTCAATGTCAAATCCATGAGAACAAGTTACCAAGGGTTATCTCATCAGTTGCATTTATCGACCTGTGGTAGTCACCACTGTTTGTATATATGACGTACATGAGAAGTAATACGGTAAGGCTCCAATACTACAGATACGGGGGTAGATCCCTGCCTGCTGGCTCTTCCCAGTAGGCGGAGTATAAATGTGTGTGCTCACCAAACTGCAGCCACTTCGGCAGCAGCTGTAGGAGGCAACACATCTCTGCTTAATAAAGCCTTGATTACTCTCTACTCTCGTCTCATCGTAATTGATAGTGCATCAATTTATTAAGCAGAGATTTCACAGCGATGGACCTACGCATCAAGCCAGATCGCCTGCAGCTGCACCCTCAAGCAGACAACACCATGTCGGCCTTCGACCACTGGCTGGCTTGCTTTGAGACCAGCATCGGATCAGCGACAGATCAATCCTTAGAAGCACAGAAACTCCAGATCCTGTACACACGGTTGAGCTCCGATATTTTTCCCCTTATCCGGGACGCACCCAACTACACTGAGGCCATGGTTCTTCTGAAAGAGAACTACATCCGGCCGATCAACAAACTTTACGCTAGGCACCTCCTGTCCACACGGCAACAACACCCCGGTGAGTCATTGGAAGATTTCTGGCGTGCCTTGCACGCTCTGGCGAGGAACTGTGATTGCCAGGCAGTTTCGGCCGTTGAGCGTTCCGAACTTCTAGTCAGGGACGCTTTCATTACAGGCATAGTGTCGGTGTACATCCGCCAGTGCCTCTTAGAAGGGGGTACGCTCGACCTCGCAGCGATAAAGAAACTCGCGACCTCACTAACAGTAGCCTCCCGTAATGTACAAGCGTACGCCCCCGACAGCATGGCGCCCCCGCCTGGACATTGTGGACCCCACCAGCGACTGACCCCAGCCAACCCCAAGCCTGCGCTGGGCGGCAGCCAGCCAACCCCGGGGGGCCCAAGTGCTATTTCTGCGGGCAGACAAAGCACCCCCGGCAGCGCTGCCCGGCGCGGAGCGCAATCTGCAAGGCCTGCGGGAAGAAAGGATATTTTGCTGCGGTGTGCCAGGCCCGGTCGATTGCCGCTGTAACCAGCCCCATTGTTCCTGACTCCCCACGTGCGACCCGTGGCCGTCGCCATTTTCATCCTCGCAATCCACGTGTGGCCCATGGACGCTGCCATCTTCCCCCCACCAGACCTCGTGCGGCTCGTGGGCGCTGCCATCCTTAACGCCACCCGCCACATGTGCCCCATGGGCGCCGCCATCTTTGGCGCCATTTTGGACGGTGCGTCAGGACCTCTGCTTGTTGGACACCTCATCGGGCCGCTCATTGCCCGCAACCGCCACCGACTAGCCCGGGGCCCACCAACACCAGCTACAGCTCGCCTCCATCATGCTCGACCAGTCCCGGCGACACAACCTCGCAACCGCGACAACGACGGTGAAAGTCGATGGCCACAAGACACCTTGCCTTCTCGACTCCAGGAGCATGGAGAGCTTCATCTACCCAAATATGGTTAAGCGCTGCTTCGTTGCGGTACACCCCATTACCCAACGAATCTTCCTGGCCTCCGGATCCCACTCTGTGGAGATCCAGGGGTACTGCACCGCCACCCTAATCATCCAGGGCGTAGAGCTCAGCAAATTCAGGCTCTACGTCCTCCCCAACCTCTGCCCTGCCTTGCTACTCGGCCTGGACTTCCAGTGCAACCTCCAAAGTCTAACTCTGAAATTCGGCAGGCCCATACCACCCCTTATTGTATGCAGCCTCACAACCCTTAAGGTCGACCCACCTTCCCTGTTTGCAAACCTCACCCTGGATTGCAAACCCATCGCCACCAGGAGCAGACGGTACAGTGCCCAGGACAGGACCTTCATCAGGTCGGAGGTCCAGTGGCTACTGCGGGAAGGCCAGCGAGACCAGCAACAGCCCCTGAAGAGCCCAAGTGGTAGTTGTAAAGACTGGGGAGAAACACAGGATGGTTATTGACTACAGTCAGACCATCCATCGGTATACGCAGCTTGATGCGTACCCCCTCCCACACATATCTGATATGGTCAATCAGATTTCACAGTACCGGTTCTTCTCTACAGTGGACCTGAAATCTGCCTACCACCAGCTCCCGATCCGCAAGGCGGACCGCCAATACACTGCGTTCAAAGCAGACGGCCGCCTTTATCACTTCCTTAGGGTTCCCAGCGGCGTCACTAATGGGGTCTCGGTCTTCCAACGGGAGATGGACCGAATGGTTGACCGGTACGGACTGTGGGCCACCTTCCCGTACCGAGATCCAGACCGCATGCGTCCCCTCATAGAACTCCCCCTCCCCCACTGCCCCAAAGCCCTCAAACGATGCCTGGGGTTCTTCTCATACTATGCCCAGTGGGTCCCTAACTATGCGGACAAGGCCCGCCAACTCATTCACTCCAGTTTTCCCCCTGATGGCCAAAGCTCACCAGGCCTTCAACCGTATCGAGGCCGACATCACCAAGGCCGCGATGCACGCGGTCGACGAGACCCTCCCCTTTCAAGTCGAGAGCGATGCATCAGACGTCGCTCTGGCCGCCACCCTCAGCCAGGCAGGCAGACTCATGGCATTCTTTTCCCGCACCCTCCATGCCTCCGAAATTCGGCACTCCTCCGTCGAAAATTAGGCCCAAGCCATCGTTGAAGCTGTGTGGCATTGGAGGCATTACCTGGCCGGCAGGAGGTTCACTCTCCTCACTGACCAGTGGTTGGTTGCCTTCAAGTTCAATATCACAAGAATGATAAAATCTTGAGGTGGAGGATCGAGCTCTCCACCTACAATTACGAGATTTTGTATCCCCCGGGAGAGCTCAATGAGCCCCCCCGATGCCCGAGGTACATGTGCCAGTGCACAAGTAGACCGACTCCGGGCCCTGCATGACAGCCTTTGTTACCCGGGGGTCACGCGACTGTACCACCTCGTCTGAACATTCGTCGGAACGTTTGCGTGGGAGGGGGTACTCGTCGTTATTACAGTCAGATGTGTGGCCTCCTACTGCAGCTGGCAAAATGGCTGATCAGAAGGAGGACACGCATATATATACGGCTCCTTGTGGGCGGAGCTAGCCAGCAGGGGCTACCGGCGAACCTGTAGTGCAGGTCCTACCTTACATCCCCTAATACAGGTGCACACAGTGGTTCACCACACTCCAGATTCCCTTTTGCCATTCCATGCCCCGTCATGACGTCTGCCACAGTCATCAAAGCCCTCAATAGCATCTTCACCCTGTTCGGTTTCCCCGCTACGTCCACAGTGACCGGGGATCCTCCTTTATGAGTGATGAGCTGCATCAATTCCTGCTCAGCAAGGGCATTGCCTCGAGCAGGACGATCAGCTACAACCCCCGGGGAAATGGGCAGGTGGAGAGTGAGAACGGGACGGTCTGGAAGGCTGGCCTGCTGGCCCTGCGGTTTAAAAACCTCCTGGTCTCGCGCTGGCAGGAGGTCCTCCCCGACGCCCTCCACTCCATCCAATCGCTACTTTGCACTGTGACTAATGCAACCCTCCATGAACGTCTTCTAGCCTTCCCTCAGAAGTCCACCTCCGGGGTTTTGCTCCCAACGTGGCTGGCAGCTTCAGCACCCGTTCTCCTCCGCAAGCAAGTGCGGCTCCACAAGGCGGACCCGTTGGTCGAGAGGATACAGCTATTCCATGCAAACCCGCAGTATTCCTGGCGTACCCCGACGGCCGCCAAGACACAGTCTCCCTCAGGGACCTGCCACCAGCTGGGTCCTCCCCCCCCCCTTCAACTGCCCCGGCGCCACCCATCCTCCCCCAGCAGACCTCACTACAGCCCCCGCTCCAGGACGATCCGTCCTCCCATTGGTTCCACCCGGGGATGAAGATTAGGAATACACGCTCCTGGAGTCACCAGCGACCAAGCTGGTGCCTTCATTGTCACCGCGACTGCGCCGCTCACAAGGAAGGATCAAGGCACCTGACCGGCTAAATTTGTGAACTTTCCCCAACTGTACACTTTAAAAATGCTCACATACATGTCACTAGTTTTCCACCACCCCCGCTGGACACTTTTTTAACAGGGGGTGAATGTGGTAGTCACCACTGTTTGTATATATGACATTTATGAGATGTAATATGGTAAGGCTCCTGTACTACAGATACGGGGGTAGATCCTTGCCTGCTGGCTCTGCCCAGTAGGCGGAGTATAAATGTGTGTGCTCACCAAGCTGCAGCCATTTCTGCTTAATAAAACCTCGATTACTCTCTACTCTCGTCTTGTCATAATTGATAGTGCATCACAACCTCAACCGGTCGAGTGATCAACTGTGGACTTCAGGAACACGGATGGAGCACTGTTTCCTAAAATGACCAGGACGGCCACCCTTGACGCAGATTTTTTCAAAGATTGGACATTTCCGTGGGCCATGTCAAGTGCCACGTTTCTGTAGGGATAGGGAGCTAACAGTGACCAGGGAATTTTCTTTGATTCACCTGTTGGGTGGGACAGGACGCCATCTTAGGTGGGCCTGGGGACTAGGAACTGGTGACTAAGGTATGACATATCAAGGTGGTAGTGGCCGACTCTGGGGTGAGGCGGGGGTGAGAGGCCCCCGCCAAAGTTAGTCAACTGGAATGCGCAAGGCCTGGGGGGACCTGAAAAGATGATGTGGGCTTTTGCACATTTAATGAGTCTTGGAGCCGATGTGGTCTTTTTACAAGAGACTCACATGCAAGTACAGGACCAGACTAGGATGAGGAAAGCCTGGGTGAGCCAGATGTTCCACTCGGACTTTGAGGATGGCGATCTTAATTAATTAATAAGAGAGTTTGGTTCCAGGGGGAGAGAGTTAGAGCTGATCAGGGTGGACGGTACGTGCTGGTAGCAGGGGCATTAGAGGGAAAGTTGGTGGTTCTAGTGAATTGGGACAATGTATTATTTATGAAATGGCTGCTGTCTGCAGTGCCGGATTTTGATACTCACCAATTGATTTTTGGGGGGTTGGTGGGGGTGGATTTAAGCTGTGTGTTGGACCAGAAGGTGGATAGCTCCAAGCCAAAATTATTGGTCCCGGCTGGGATGGCGAAGGCATTATCTGCATTTATGTAGGAGGTGGGAGGGGCAGATCCATGACAGGCTATGCATCCTGGGGAGAAAGAGTTCTAGTTTTTTTCTCATGATTGGTTATTTTATTATGAGTCGAACTTTTCTCGATGGGGTAAAGAAGGCTGAGTATTCGGTGGTGACTATTTCAGATTATGCCCCACATTGGGTGGACCTGGTGTTGGAGGTCAGTCGGGAGCATCGTCGGGGGCGACAGTTAGACCGAGGGCTTCTATCAGACTTGGGGTTTTGTGTGAGGATTTCGAGGGCCATACGGGAGTGTGTGGAACGTAATGATAATGGGGAGGTTTCTCCCTCGATTTTGTGGGAGGCACTGAAGGTGGTGATCGGGGGAGATACCATAGCGGTTAAGGCACATGTGGACGGGAGGTGAGTGAGGAGAGACAGAAACTGGTGGATGAGATTCTAGGGGTGGAACGTAGAACCCGATCCTGGAGCTTTTGGCGTGTAGCAAAAAAACAGCAAATGCAGTTTTGTCTTGCTGTCCACGGATAGGGCGGTGCAGCAATTGAGGTGGGCAAAAGGGGTGGTGTATGAGTACGTGGAGAAGGCCAGCCATCTCTTGGCTCACCAATTAAGGCAGGAGGCAGCCAGGGAGATTTTTCACGTTAAGGATTGGAGGGTGGACTGATCTCAGTCCCGGATAAGGTGAATGGAGTCTTTAGGGCCTTTTATGAGAGGTTGTATAGGTCAGAGCTGCCGGAAAACAAACAAAGGATTGCTTAAATCCTGGGGGGGTGGGGGGGGGGGGGGGTGGGGGGGTGGGGTGTAGTTTCCCAAAGTGGAGAAGGAATGGAGGGAGGAGCTGGAGGTGCCATTGGGCCTGGAGGAGATTCAGATAGTGTTGAAACACATGCAGACAGGAAAGGCAGCGGGCCTGGATGGATTCTTGATGAAATTTTGTAAGTTTCTGGATAAGTTGGGTCTACTATTGCTGGATATGTTAGGGACTCTTTGGCATGGGGCACACTCCCAGAGATGTTGGGGTAGGCATCCATCTCGCTGCTTCTGAAAAAGGATAGGGACGCCACAAGAGTGTGGGTTGTATCACCTGATTGCCGTGTTCAATGTAGATGCCAAGGTATTGGCATGAAGGTTGGAGCTTTGTTTTCCGGGAGAGAGTAGGGGAAGATCAGATGGGGTTGTGAAAGGGCGGCAATTGTCATCGAATGTGCGGCTGTTGTTGAACATGGTGCTTACTTCTGCAGCCAGGTTGATACCGGAGATAATTGTATCATTGGACGCAGAGGTGTTCAACCGAATGGAGTGGGTACCTTTTCACGGTGTTGGAGAAGTTTGGGATTGGACCTGGGTTTGTGACATGGGTGCGGTTGCTGCATGCGGCCTCGTTTGCTAGTGTTTGCACCAACACCATGAGCCTGGGGTCTTTTCAGTTGCATCGGGGTACAAGGCAAGGGTATCCAATGTCTCCCTTGTTGTTTGCATTGACAATTGGCTTTGCTTTGCGGGCCTCAAATGTGTGGAATGGGATCATTGGATGGTGTCATTATATGCAGATGATTCGCTACTGTATGTTAGGGACTTGGGGTCGTCTATAGGGAATATTATGGGTATTGTTTAGAGCTTCGGTGCCTTCTCCAGTTACAAGTTGAACACAGGGAAGAGTGAATATTTTGTGGTCAGTGCATCGGGTGGGGGTGGGGGGGGGGGAGCCGGATTTGTGCGGGGGGGTTGCTGTTTCAGTTGACGGCGACTAGTTTTCGATACTTAGGGGTCCAGGTAGCTGGGGATTGGGCGTGGTTTCAGAGGTTACCAGCCCGGTGAGTAGAGTTAAGGAGGACCTGCAGAGGTGGGGTAGTCTCTTGTTATCGTTGGTGGGCTACGTTAAATTGGATAAAATGAGCACCTTGCCGAAATTCTTATTTTTATTTTTGTGTCTCCCAGTGTTCCTGCCCAAGTTGTTTTTCCGAGTCGAACATAGAACATAGAACAGTACAGCACAGAACAGGCCCTTCGGCCCTCAATGTTGTGCCGAGCCATGATCACCCCACTTAAACCCACGTAACCCGCAACCCAACAATCCCCCCATTAACCTTACACTACGGGCAATTTAGCATGGCCAATCCACCTAACCCGCACATCTTTGGACTGTGGGAGGAAACCGGAGCACCCGGAGGAAACCCACGCACACACGGGGAGGACGTGCAGACTCCACACAGACAGTGACCCAGCCGGGAATCGAACCTGGGACCCTGGAGCTGTGAAGCATTGATGCTAACCACCATGCTACCGAGCGGCTTATTTCTGGCTTTATTTGGGCGGGTAAAGCCCCAAGGATTCGGAGGGGGATCGTCCGGAGAGAGAGAGAGACAGGCAGGGGGTTTAACACTACCAAATTTGCTGTACTATTATTGGGCAGCCAATGTGAACTTGCCCACTTCGCCAGGAAGAATAAAAAAAGCATATTAATATTTAAGTGGAGAGAGCTTGCAGCACTTGTGTGGTATAGAGGGGTCTGGGTGTCCTGGTACGAAACCATAAAAAGGTTTGTATGCAGGTTCAAAAGGTAATTAAAAAGGCAAATGGAATGTTGGAAGGTGAATGGAATATTAAAGTAGGAATGTTTTGTTAAAGTTGTACAGGGCATTGGTGAAACCACATCTGGAATAACGTGTATAATTTTGGTCTCCTTCCAAACGAAAGCACATAATTGCATTTGATGTAGTTCAAAAGATTCACTTGGCTGATTCCTAGGATGACGGGGTCATCTCATGAGGAAAGGTTCGACAGGTTGGCCATATATCCAATGGAGTTTAAAAGAATGAAGATGTAGTGAAACATAAGGGGCTGGATTCTCCGAGCCTCCGCACTGAAATCGCGTTCGGCGCGGGGGCAGAGAATGGCCATCGACCTGGAAAGCAAGACCGGTACCACTCCCGCAACTCTCCGGTGCCCGGTTAATCGCTCGGGTGCCCGGTTAATCGCTCGGGAGTCCCTCGCACGTGAACTACGTGGCATGGGTAGGGGGCCGTTGACAGAGGCCCGCCACCCCCACGATTCTCAGCGTAAAACTCGCCGAGTTCCCGATGGCGTGGTTCTAACCACCTATCAGTCATCGGGGGTGGTGGCTGCGTTTGGTCCGTGGCCGCCATGGAGGGGGTGGGGGAATTGAGCACTGCGGGGGGGGGGGGGGGGGGGCCTCATGGATGGCCAGGGGAGCGATCGGGCTTGACGGATCCGTGGGTGCTTGCGATCTTGGGGGGAGGGGGGTGCTTACATTTCTGGTGCCGCTCCGCGGTCTGAGTCCATCATGTCCCACGGGGCGGCCGCTGCCGTGCGCATGTGCGGACTCCTGACCGGAGGTGTGGGGCCCCGTATCCGCAGCCGGAGCTGTGAGTAGCATTCCCCGGGGCTGGTTTCTCTATTTCTGAGAGTAAGGGCAGAATTCTCCATTCCTGCGGCTAAGTGCCAACTCGAATGGAGAATCCATGGGAGATTTACGTGAAAAAAAAAATCAGAATGAACCCAGCACAGGCGCCGACTAAAACACTGATGCACGAAAGACTCAGATTGGTACAACTGTGGCTTTATTACAGTCAGATGCGTGGCCTCCTACTGCAGCTGGTGAAATGGCTGATCAGAAGGAGGACATGCATATTTATACAGCTCTTTGTGGGCGGAGCTAGCCGGCAGGGGCCACCAGCGAACGTGTAGTGCAGGTCCTACCTTACATCCCCTAATACAGGTGCACACAGTGGTTCACCACATTCACCCCCTGTTAAAAACTGAGTCTGGCGGGGGTGGTGTGGAACTATATACAGTTTTGCAAATAATTTACAGTGGGGAGGAGAAAAAAAAATTTGTAAATTTTGATAGTCCGGTGCCCGTCAGAGGTTAAGTCAATCTGGTGCTTTGACGGTTCGCTGGGAGCGACATAACGGTGGCAGTGATGTCGGTGCTGGTGTTGCCGACGTCGGTGCTGGCAGTGTTGGTGCTGGCCAGTTGTCGGATGACTCCGGGACCGTGTCGAAATCTTCCTCGTCCTCTTGCGTGGGCAGGGAAAGGAGGGATGAACCTGGTGGGGCTAATGTTGGGAGCGCCGGGGGAGGGGAGGGTGGCGCATGGGTGAGGGAGTGTGTTGGGGTGGAACCTGAAGGAGCCAGATCACTGAGGGAGGCAGTACCTTGGCGGCCATCGGGGAACTCCACGTCGGCTTACTGGGGGTTGGCGTGGAACAAGGGTACCTTGTCCACCAAGGGGTCCGCCTTATGGAGTCGGACGTGCCCACGGAGCAGGACCGGCCCTGGAGCTGCAAGCCAAGTCGGGAGCGACACCCCGGATGTGGACTTCCTAGGGAAGGTAAAAACACGTTCATGGGCTGTATTATTTGTGGCGGTGCACAGTAGTGACCGTATGGAGTGTAGTGCATCTGGGAGGACCTCCTGCCAGCGAGAGGCTGGGAGGTTTCTGGACCGTAGGGCCAGCTGGACGGCCCTCCAAACCGTCCCGTTCTCCCTCTCTACCTGCCCATTTCGCTGGGGTTGTAGCTGGTTGTTCTCTGGAGGCGATAGCCCTGCTGGGCAGGAACTGACGCAGCTCATCACTCATGAATGAGGATCCCCTGTCACTGTGGATGTAGGCGGGAAATCCAAACAGAGTGAAGATTGTGTTGAGGGCCTTGGTGACGGTGGCAGACGTCACATCGGGGCATGGGATGGCGAAGGGGAACCTGGAGTATTCATCGACCACACTGAGGATATGTGTGTTGCGGTCGGTGGAGGGGAGGGGCCCTTTGAAATCCACCCTGAGGCGTTCAAAGGGGTGGGAGGCTTTTACCAGATGCGCGCGGTCTGGCCGGTAGAAGTGCGGCTTGCACTCTGCACAGACCTGGCAGTCTCTGGTGACTGCCCGTACTTCCTCGATGGAGTAGGGCAGATTGCGAGCTTTGACGAGGTGGTACAGTCGTGTGACCCCTGGGTGACAAAGGCTGTCATGCAGGGCCCGGAGTCGGTCTACTTGTGCGCTAGCAAATGTACCTCGGGAAACGGCGTCAGGGGGCTCGTTGAGTTTGCCGGGGCGATACAAAATCTCGTAATTATAGGTGGAGAGCTCGATTCTCCACCGCAAAATTTTATCATTTTTGATCTTGTTGAACATGAAGGCTACCGACCGTTGGTCAGTGAGGAGAGTGAATCTCTTGCCGGCCAGGTAATGACTCCAATGCCGCACAGCTTCAACGATAGCTTGGGCCTCTTTTTCGACGGATGAGTGCCAAATTTCAGAGGCATGAAGGATGCGGGAAAAGAATGCCATAGGTCTGCCTGCCTGGTTTAGAGTGGCGCCGATGGCGACATCTGAAGCGTCGCTTTCAACTTGAAAGGGGAGTGCATCGTCTACTGCATGCATCCCGGCCTTGGCTACGTCTGCTCTGATCTGGGCGAAGGTGTGTTGTGCCTTGGCCGCAAGGGGGAATTGAGTGGACTGTATGAGTGGGCGGGCCTTGTCCGCATAGTTTGGGACCCATTGGGCGTAGTAGGAGAAGAAGCCCAGGCAGCGTTTGAGGGCCTTGGGGCAGGGGAAGCTCCAGGGGGAGGGGGGGGGGGGGGGGGGGGGGCATGTGGTCGGGATCGGGCCCCAGAAGTCCGTTTTGGACGACATAGCCGAGGATGGCTAGGCGGGTCGTGCGGAACACACACTTCTCCTTGTTGTTAACAAGGTTGAGGAGAGTGGCGGTGCAGAGGAATTTAGCGAGGTTGGCGTCGTGGTCCTGCTGGTCATGGCCGCAGATGGTGACATTGTCTAGGTACGGAAATGTGGCCCGCAAACCGTACCGGTCGACCATTCAGTCTATCTCCCTTTGGAAGACCGTGACCCCGTTAGTGACGCCGAAGGGAACCCTAAGGAATTGATAGAGCCGACCGTCCGCCTCGAAGGCACTGTATGGACGATTTACGAATGGGGGTCGTGGACTACAGCCAGACCATCAATCGGTACACGCAGCTCGACGCGTACCCCCTCCCACGCATATCTGAGATGGTCAACCAGATTGCGCAGTACTGGGTCTTCTCAACAATTGACCTGAAATCCACCTACCACCAGCTCCCCATTCGTAAATCGTCCATACAGTGGTCTGTACCATTGGGAACCCGGGGGCAGAGCATCATGGATGGACCAGCTGCTGAGGCGCCAACAGCATTGCTACTGCATGCGTCACGCTGACTCCTTTCGGAGGGGGCAGAGCATGACTGACCGGTGTCCTTTTCAGGGTGGCAGCTGATGACTTGTGGTGTTCCACAGGGGTCAGTGTTGGGACCACAGCTATTCACGATACACATTAATTATCTGGAAGAAGGAACTGAGGGCATTGTTGCTCAGTTTACAGATGATACAAAGATATTTAGAGGGACAGGTTGTGTTGAGGAAGCAGAGAAGCTGCAGAAGGGCCTGGACAAGCTAGGAGAGTGGGCAAAGAAGTGGCAGATGGAATACAATGTAGAAAAGTATGAGGTTGTGCACTTTGGTAGGAAGAATGGAGGCATAGACTAGTTTCTAAATGGGAAAAGGCTTCAGAAATCAGAAATACAAAAGGGACTTAGGAGTCCTAGTTCAGGATTCTCTCAAGGTTAACATGCAGGTTCAGTTGGCAATTAGGAAGGCAAATGCAGCACTCGCAATCATGTCAAGAGGGCAAGAATACAAGAGCAGGGATGTACTGTTGAGGCTGTATTAGGCTCTGGTCAGACCCCATTTGGAATATGGTGAGAAGTTTTGGGCCCCGTATCTAAGGAAGGATGTGCTGGCCTTGGAGAGGGCCCAGAGGACGTTCACAAAATTGATACTCGGAATGAAGGACTTGTCATGAGGAGCGGTTGAGGTTTCTGGGTCTGTACTCAACGGAATTTAGAAGGACGAGGGGGTATTTCATTGAAATTTACAGAATACCGAGAGGCCTAGATAGAGTGAACATGGAGAGGATGTTTCCAATAGTAGGAGAAACTAGTACCCGAGGGCACAACCTCAGACTGAAGGGGCGATCATTTAAAATAGAGATGAGGAATTTCTTCAGCCAGAGGGTGGTGAATCTATGGAACTCATTGCTGCAGAAGGCTTTGGAGGTCAAGTCACGGAGTGTCTTTAAGACAGAGATAGATAGGTTCTTGATTAATAAGGGGATCAGGGGTTATGAGAAGGCAGGAAAATGGGGAAGAGAAAAATATCAGCCATGATTGAATGGCGGAACAGACTCAGTCGGCCGAATGGCCTAATTCTGCTTCTGCATCTTTCAGTCTAATATTTGTACATATCGCCGGACACCTTTTCAATCAAATTTCAGCACATTGTTTTGCTGCTTGATATGAAGGGCACATGCACATGTGAAATAGACCAAAGGTAAATGTGTGTTGACTAGCTCCTTGCTCTCTCTCACTCAGTAACTAGTCTTCCGTATGGAAGGTTGCTGGGTGAAATGTCAGCAGGCCCAGCCTACACAAGGAAAAGGTTTCAGTTGGCAGGGATCACTGAAGGATCAGAGAAGGCACCAGAAGCAGTGAGAGACGCAATGATTAACATAAAGAGAAAGTGGGAGAGTATTAGCCACAGGAAAAAAAAAATGGAAAAGTAATACTTTATTTTGTCTTGCTCTTTCTGTATTGAAGGCATGGAGAAACGCAGATCAGCTTCTATTAAAGGCTGGGATGGGGTGCTCAAAACTCTGGCTGTGTATGCTAGACATCGCAAACATTGGCATACAAACAGCGGTGGTAGCCAAGTCCCACAATCAAAATATTCTTAAGTACAGCAAACACAAAGCACATCAGTCTCAACTCAGCATTGCAGACTGTCAAAGTGTTCCTACCCTCACCCACCACCTACATAAGCTAAGCTTGCAAGAGAAAACAATAAGATCTTGATGAGAAGCAAAGGTCAGTACAGGTAACATATCTGGAACTCCATGTTTCACATCTTAAATGTACCCATGAGAAATGCCATGGAAAGCTTCTTATTCTAATAAAATATACACTGCCACTTCTTTCTGGCAGCATGGATGATTTAAAACTATAAATCCAAAATACATTTTCTCCCAATCAATTTAGAAAGAAAACTAATTTTCACAGTGAAAGGGAAAAAAGTGCTGCATAATGAATGGATTAAAATAATGAATTATTAAAGAGGTAGACACAGAGGTTTATCTGCTGGACATCATCTACATGTAGCACGGTCAACACAGAATGGTAAACTGATGAGTGAAGGAATACAGAAATGACAGGCTGATTGCCTTTTGATTATTTTGCAAAACTGATGAGACAGCAGATGGTATTCCTTTGCATTAAAAGACTGAGCAGAGCATTTTTCTTCTTTCACATTCCTCTTATTGGGCCTGTTTGTTAGCTTCCCCCTCCCCCATCTCAATTCAGGGAGATTGGAAATTACTGCATATTTGCAATGAAATTGGTTTTCTCAGAGAAACTGATGAATTACTTACTGCCAGCATCTAGAAGGAAAGCTGCTGTATATGCCCTTATATAATGAATGATATACTTCATGGTAAAATATAACTCAAAGCACGAACAATCACAATAGTATTTTTGGGTGACAATAAATGAAGGAACAGATTCATACTAAGGTAACAGGAAGTACAAATGGTTCGAGAACCCATTCTATTTCTCCTGCAGGGCTTTATACATAGTGTTTACATATTTTCTCTCGTAAGCAATGAACTAATACAATAAACTTAATATAATAGATATTTGTGTGAATCACCATTTTATTAATGTAAATGGACACAACATCCGCCAACAAACGTACTCCTAAAATGAATACACCATCTTCCCCAGATTTGAAAAAGATCAATTAGCTATTATTTTCTGAAACCCTCCACCCTGAAGTTTAAAAGAGGCAATGATCATTGATAAAAGAAAAGCATTTGATGCAACACTCTTTTACTTCAATAAAGTTAGTCAGCCTGCCTCCACAGATCAAGTGTGACTCCAACTCATTGTGCCTTCAAGTTGCTAATGTATCATTATGGAAGTAATATTGGCATCCAAAGTGTAAAACTTACTAAATTCTGGACCAATTAAATAACCAAATAATTTTGCATTGATATTTTTATCGAAAACATTTTGCGAATTATACTGAAATATTTAAGCGATTTGAACTTGCAGACGGAGACTGTCAAAATTTGCAGGTGACCCAAATGTAGTGTCTATTATCTTGAGTACCTGAAATGACCTCAAGGGTTAATAGATGAGCTTATAAATGTTGGATCAAATTTGACGTAGAGAAATGCGGTGTGTTATATTTTGGGATGAAGAATAAAGAGATAAAATACATGCACAATAGTAAAATTCTAAGAACTGATAGACTCAGGAGTTCAATGAAATCTTTATTCCACTCCTAAAATTGATTAAGCTGCAAAAAAAAACATGGGTCATTTGATATCCTCGGTTTTGTAAAAAGGGGCATGGAATAAAAAACCTACATAATTTATTGGTCTCACTACTGTTGTAATAATGTTTGGGGTGCCTAAAATTACAAACAATGTTGAGGCTTTGAAGAGGGTACAGGGGATGTAGTAACATATATACACCAGGGTTGAGGCTTTAGTTACAAGGATTATTGGAAATTTTGGCCAGACTAAAATCACCAAAATTAAGGACAGCTAGAATTTTTGAATGTTTTGAATCTTTCTGAATGTTGCCAAGAAGCGAATTAGCTGATTAGAAATCATGTTAGATGCAGAGTCCATAATAGAATAGAAAGTGAAGTGGATAAATATTTGGAAAATATATATATTTTTTAAACAATATGGGGAATATGTTCACGCTCAGGGCAGGCACAATGGACCTAGTAATATACTATCTTGTAAAATTTTATGGAAATTAATAGGCATTTGTGTCCCATCCTCTTCCCCATCAAGCAGGTGGACTAATAGTCCTAAAAGCTACTCCAACTATTTTCACTGCTTTTCTATCATCACTTCACTACAGAAATGGTTATTTTCCATACGCAAAATTTAAGGTTAGGACAAATTAGATACTCAAATATAGTTGAGATACAGGACTCAGGATAATAAACAGTGAATTTCAAAAGCAAATTACTTCGGGCTGGGTACGCAAATACCGAGTACATTGAGGTCATTTTTCAAGAATTTGTGTGTTATTGGTGAAATTATGATACTTGGGACAAGGGATCTCAAATTAATCAAAACAAATGACTATGCTTCTGTAATGCACAATGTATTAACACAATAGTCAGTTGGCAATGAAATTATCTTAATTTCATTCATGTACTTGTATTGAGTAGGTTAGATTCCTAAAACACAGAAAAGACACACTAATAGCAAAGGAACATAACAATATAATTTGGTCTTAACTGAGAGGTAGCAAAATACAGAAGTGGAAGGTAAATGATTTCTGCTGTGAATTATTTAGAAAAGATCTCGAGTGCTGCAGCCAAAAATGTATAACTGGTTATTTTGATTATTTTGAGAAAATAATTGCATTTATGATGTCCTCAGGATATCTGAAAATCGGCACAACTTAAAACGTAGCCTAAACTGTTTCTAATGATAGGATTGGTTGAGGGAAGAACTTTGGCTAAGATACTGGGAGCACGCACTGCCTGCTCTGTGGATAGTACCATGTAATCTTTCACATCCATTTAAGCAGGTAATTGTGGCCTTATTTTTTTATTTTATTTTTATTAATTTAGAGTACCTAATTATTTTTTCCAATTAAGGGGCAATTTTAACGTGGCCAATCCACCTATCCTGCACATCTTTTGGGTTGTGGGGGCGAAACCCACGCAGACACGGGGAGAATGTGCAAACTCCACACAGACAGTGACCCAGGGCCGGGATTTGAACCCGGGTCCTCAGCGCCATAGGCAGCAATGCTAACCACTGTGCCACCGTGCTGCCCTTTGTGGCCTTATTTTAACTTCTTATCCAAAAGATGGCATCTTCAACAATTGAAATATTGCACTGAAATGTCAGGCCAGATTGTGGGTGGGATTTTCTTCCCGCTCCACAGGGTGTTCTGCAGTGGCTGGTGGTGCGATCTTCTGGTTTCACCGTTGTCAATGGGGCTTCCCGTTGAATGCACCCCTCACCACCATGAAACATGCGGTGGGGGTACGCCATCAGCAGGACTGCAAGATCCCACCAGTGTGAAAGGCCAGAAAATCCTACCCACTGTATTCAAATCCTGAAGTGGGATTTAGGCATATTTGAATCAGACTGACTTGAAAACTTCAGGTATTAAAGGT
Organism: Scyliorhinus canicula; assembly: GCF_902713615.1. Lineage (NCBI taxonomy): Eukaryota > Metazoa > Chordata > Chondrichthyes > Carcharhiniformes > Scyliorhinidae > Scyliorhinus > Scyliorhinus canicula. The sequence goes on from NC_052155.1 coordinate 120,527,456, forward strand.
ACTAAATTTTGGACTTCACTGTTGCATTTTGGGCAAGTGAAGTAAGCATCAGATAGGTAATTACTCTTAATGCAATAATAACAAAAAACATGCTTACAACCAATTGTATGAGGCATTGTTGGCCAATCACCACAAAGGGCACATTCTTTACAGTGGATAGCTAGTGTGCCATCATTATCGCGGTGATGACCTACTGGAAGGAACCACGATGAGACAACAGTTTTCAGTTTTCTTGCATTGATCAGTGGCAGAAGAAAGATTAGGAATTCAGCAAAGCCGTGCCACAAAAGTTCACGATTCATGTATTCAAAGCCAACTTGACGAAAACCCTGAGGTCTGGAGAAAACTGCTCTGATTCCCAGGAGTCGTTCTGGAAATGTGGCAAATCTACCCTTCTGAAGAAAGATGAGAAAATTCAGTAGTCCAGCCACCTTCAAAAGTCCAATTGTAAAAGTAATGAAATATTTCATCTTATGAATGCTTGACTCTGGAGGGCGATTACTAAATAAATTGTGGGCTCTCTCTTGCAACCATTTGCCCCCAATAGTGCATAACGCATACCATAATTTCTGATGTTTACTCATTGGCTGGTACTTTGGTCCCCGAGATAAGTCATTTTTATATTTGATGTTCAGAAGTGTCTGACCAACTGTTGCATTTTTAGAATAGACTGTAAATCTCCACAACAAAATTTGTAGAAAAGCTTTCAGTTCTGGTTCAAAGTGTGTTAACAAACCAGGTTTGAAACATTGAAAACACTGGACAAACTGGGACCACACGAGTTGTTCTAAGGCTCCGTCCAGTTCAAAAGCATCCAGTTGGCTTATCCTCAGTACTGGAGTCAGAGAATTTAAGCTGTCCTCTTTGGAATCCATGTTGCTGCCAATGGTATCTAGAGAAACAAACAATTCAGTCTTTAGTTTCATCAGCCATTGTCATTTAGGTACATTAAAAAAACTATACAGTCCATATAATCATATTTTCCTTGTGGGGTTAATATTTGTGAAAGTTCATTTTTAGCAGATTATTAAAAAATATATACTTTTATTGAAGAATTTTAATTTTTAACAATATCATATAAAACGGATGTTACAAGTTACACTTTGAAATAACCACTCATCTTAGTCTTGGTCAGATGAGCTCTATGCACCACCTTAAACTGGATCAGGCTGAGCTGTGCTCAGGAGGACGTGGGGTTTCTCTTCTGAAGGGCCTCACTCCAAAAATGGGTCCCAATTCCCTGTCCAACTTTGCCTTTACCTCATTCACTGGGGCCGACTACACTGATAAGATCTGATCATAGATATCCAAAATATTTCCCCCACCAGACTCGGCTAAAGACAGAACCCTCCTCAACAGGAGGGACGATGATGTTTTTTGTACAAAGTTACGAATCTGGAAGTATTGGAACAAGTTCGCCCCAGAAAGTTGAAACTTTACCTAGAGCTCCTCAAAGCTGGAAAACCACCACGAACAAGACCCCAAACCTCTCAAGACGCTTCCCCTCTCACAACCGAAACATCAAATCTAAACTTGATATCAAAAAGATGGTTATACAAATAGGGGCCAACAATGACATGGAGCTAAGCTTAAAATGTTGTTTAAATTGCTTCCATATCCTCAGGGCGGATATTACTACTGGGTTTGAAGAAAACCTTGCAGGGGAGAACGGACGTGAGGCAGTCACCAAGGCACCCAAACTGGAGATTGCCTCCATCTGTCCCCATTTGGAACTCGGATCGCTAACCTGCCCCAAATCCTTCTCGATGTTGGCCACCCAGTAAGAAAATAGCTGTTTGGATAACACTAAACCTCCTACCCCCCCCCCCAACTGTGTATCCCTCTGGAGAAACACTCTTCGGATCCTGAGGTTCCATCGGTAAGGCAAACAAAAGCAGAGATAGTGGACACCCCAGTCTTGTACTCTTGTTGAACAAAACGTACTCAGAGCTCAAGGCATTAGTGCGGACACTAGCTTTGTACATTAAAACCATGGACAATCACCTCTGGCTCCGACACAGGAGAGGGGGAAAGAACAATATGCAACTGTTGTATATTGGCCGACAATTGCTGACCCTTGACAAAGCCGGTCTGGTCTTCCACAACAACCTCTGGGAGACAGGACTCTAATTGCATTTCCAACACCTCGGCTAGCACATTGACACCTACGTTGATATGACCTACATTCCGTGGGGTCTTTGTCCTTCTTCAGGATGAGAGAAATAGAAGTCTGTGCAAGTGTAGCAAGCAATAAACCCTGGGACAAAGAGTTGGTGAACACGTTCAATATTAATAGAATCAACTGACCCGCAAACCTCTTATAGAACTCGATGAAGAACCCATCAGGGCCAGTGGTTTTACCCGTTTGCATTGTCCAAAACCTTTCAGTATCTCCTCAGAACTTAGCGGGGCCTCCAGCTCCTCCCTCCTTTCCATCTCCACCAATGAAAAGGGGAACTCATAAAAATTTGGCTTTTTCTGAACCCTCCTCTGGGGGCACTGACCTATAAAGATTCTTGCAAAACGTCTTGAAAGCCGTGTTGACTTTGTCTGGGGCGAAGGTCAGACTGGCACTCGTATCCCTAACCTGTATGATCTCCCAGGAAACTGCCCTGCCGCCCAAGGTGAAGGGCTAAAAGATGACTGGCCTTCTTCCCATATTCATAAAATACCTCGCTCGAGTGTTGCAGCTGGCCTACTGCCTTACCTGTTGACAACAATTCAAACTGCATCTGCAACCTCATCCTGCTTGCCAGCAACTCCAGGGTAGGGTCAATTGAATACTGAAGGTCCACCTCAAGGATAGAGTCCACCAGCCTCTGCCATTCTCATCCGCAAATGTTGCTACGTTACTCTCTGTTCCTGCTTGCAGATCATTTATATAAATTGTAAACAGTAGAGGCCCGAGGACTGATCCCTGCTGCACAACACTGGTTACAGTTCGCCAGCAAGAGAAGGATCCATTTATTTCGACCCTGTGCTTTCTGCCAGTTAGCTAATCTTCAATTCCATACTGTACTCTACCTACAATTCCCTGTGATCTCACCTTCTGGATCAGTCTTTTATGCAGCACCTTATCTGCTAATAATGCTGCATCCAACCTCCACAGGGTCGCTGAGAGGGACGCAACTCCAGAATTAAGTCCATAAATTGTGGGCATGGTCCCAAATTACAATAGCTGAGTACTCTGCCTTCCTCAGCCAGGGAGAAGGGACCTACCCACCAGAAAAAAGTCAATTCTAGGGTGAACCTGATGAACGTGGGAAAACAAATTCCTTATCTCTTGAATGTAAAAAATGTCATGGGTCTGCACCCCCTGGACTCTATAAAAGCTAACCATGCATTGTCTACCCCTGATGGAGCCAGTGAAGTGGGTTAGATCAATCCATCTTCAGATCTAGTACACAATTTAAATCCCCTCCCAAAATTATTTGATGCGAGTCCACGTCAGGAACCTCCTAATAAACACCGAAACATCCCAATTTGGTGCAGACATTGACCAGAAGCACCAAGGCGCCTGTCAAAGACCCACTTACCATCACATACCTGCTGTTGGGGTCTGCCATGGTCTTATAAGCTAGAACACCCACCACCCCCGTTTATTGATCAAACTCGCTGTCCTCTGGGCCTTACTGTCAAAGCCTGAATGAAATACCTGGTCCACCCACCCCTTCAGCAATCTGCTCTGGTCCCTTACCCGCAAATGAGTTTCCTGCAAAAACACAACAACAGCACTCAAACTCTTAAGGTGAGCAACTACCCTCGACCTTTTCACTGGGTCACCTAACCCCCTATATTCCAGGTGACCAACCGAATTGGGGGCCTCCCACCCCCTTATCCTGGAGTCAGCCATTTCCACCAAAACCGATGTTCAAGCAATTACTCAAAGGGTACAGGCACAAGGCCCACCCAAGATGGCTGCCAAACTCACCAGCAGAACAAAACAAAGAAAAATTTTTAGTCACCGTCAGCAAACTAAGCCTACCACCCCACCTCTCCCCCACCTTCCCACCCCCAAACAGCACACCTTCCAAATGTTTACATCGGTAACATTAAATATCTCCTCCCACCTACCCTCAACTCCAAACAAAACAAAAACACTAAGCTCAATATCCAAAATTAAACTGGTGTAATAAGCTGCAGCTACTCTCCCCACCCTGCGGGCGGCACAGTGGTTAGCACTGCTGTATCAGGGTGCCGAGGACCCAGGTTCGATCCCGGCCCTGGGTCACTGTCTGTGTGGAGTTTGCACATTCTCCCCGTGTCTGGGTGGGTCTCACCCCCACATCCCAAAGATGTGCAGGGTAGGTGGATTGGACATGCTACATTTCCCCCTAATTAAAAATATAAATAAAATAAAAAAAAACTATCCTCACCTTGCTCCCCTTAGCTAACTGACTTTACTGCTTACAGGACAGCGCCGCCCAGGGTAAAAACAAAATAAAAAACTGCTGCCTGTCCCATGGACACAGAGTAAAACAAAAATTATTTGAAAAACATATTCCCACCTGGAACTATATATCTCCTGTAGCAACCATAGTATATAAACCAACATCCCTCATAACATTAAGCCCCACACCAAGATCCAACACGTGAAACAATCATCCTACCCAAGAACAAAGAAATAACAACACATATATGCAAGGGTCCCCAATATTCCTTCCCATCTTCAATAATTAGAAACCTCAAAAGAACACACAATTACTCAAATCGAGCCCATGCTTTTTAACAAAGGCATCCGCCTCCTTCGGTGCATCAAAATAAGTCTTTCAACTCAAATGCTACTCGAGGCCTCACTCGGTACATCACCCCAAACTGAACACTACTCTTATACTGGGCGGCTTTGGCCTTGTTGAAAGCGGCCCGCCTCCTTGACAGCTCAGCTCCAACAACTTGGTAGATCCTGACAGTCAACCTTAGCCCTCAGCATCTTATTCTCACTGGCCACCAGAGAGATCTCAGCCTCCAGTGAGGAAATTTGCTCGCCGCGCTTTGCCAAAGCTGCTTCCATACCCTTAATCACGTCACCATGTTCCTTTACCTTCTCAAGGTTCTTTCCACTTTCCACTCTACGGGACCCAGGGCTTTCTCAATTGACTTTTGAAGGTCTCCAGACATAATACTCCACTGCTTCTCGAACTGTTTCTCGAACTCTGTTGCTCGTACACCAGCAAGCATATCGGCCATGATTGGAGTGGCCAGAGTTACAGTCACAGCCATTTTCTCCACTGAGAAGCCTCGTGAAGCTGCCGAGTCCGCCAACAAATTTCTATCCATAGTCTTCTTTCCGCTGGCTTTTCTTGGCGTCATTTTAATGCGAGTACCTTATATTATCAAACTGATGGGATGTGTAAAAAAAAAAACCCCCCAGAAACTAGGCAAAAAGGCCAAAAATCAAGAATCTTGTTGGGAACTACCTCATGCTTGACCTGTTGCCGGCCTTCAGCAAATTATCTTAATCCTCAATGTACTTTCTACTCTCTCTAAATCAGAAGGCGATAGCTCATGCGTATAGCTCCATCCTCCTGTCTGTTCATCAGTTAACTATTCTCATGTGTACATACAGGTAATGTGCAGACTATTCAAGCACGGGCAAATGCAAAGTACCATCAATGCTGCAAATTTGAAATAAAAATAGAAAATGGCTGCTATGTAGATTTAATGAACTGGAGACGGGAAGCGCGAGTTGGGAAACGGTTAGCTTCCGTTAATTGTATAGAAATAGGGGTTAAGTGACAATACTTGGTTTCTCACCAGGCTACGGCGAGGTCCCGATTTCGCCTACGGGAGCAGGCGGTTGCATCGCAATGTTTGGTGCATGGCATGTTTCTCGTTTTTGGCCTCTCAGGCTATTCAATAGCCTCGTTTCACTCGAGCGAGAGGTCGAAGAATAGCGCACATTGAAGAAAAACACATCGAAGAAATAACTTATTACAAGGTTAAAGAGATGTCAAACAAAGCTTTTTCTTCCCTCAGTAAGTTGTGTTAACATTGCCTGAGGTCATCAGGAAAAAAAATCAGGTGCCTGATTTGTTGATCCAGTTGCCATATTACCTCATTATGAATTATTGGCTGAATTTCAAGAATGGCTAATATACTTAGCTCTTCAGGAAATGTTAACATAGGACTCAACCCACCACGCTGAAGCAAGAATGCAACACACCCGGTAGTTGCTGTAAGAGGCCTCCCGCGAGCTTCTCGGCAGCCTTCAGGCCTCGCAGGATCTAGCCAAATCCCACGAGACGTTGGAGTCGGAATCACGCCCAAAAGGGGCGTGACCACACGGCGCTCGCCAAAGTCAATTTTAAACCCACTTCAGCTAGCTTACCCGTGATCTACCGGCCTCCCTAGCAAGGCCACAGCCGGGCGCCGTTCAGCACTGATCCACACAAACATGGACCAGGTGGGACGGGACCCAGGAAGGGGGGGGGTGGTGGTTAAATCGGAGAGCCATGGGTGGTGAGGGTCAGTGCAGGGTGTCTCCCTGGCCATCCCTCTGGAACGCGGGCCCCTTGGCATGCCCACCTGGCACCGACACCCTGGCATGTGCCTGGGTGCCATGATGGCACTTCCAAGGGTCTGAGGGGGACATGCCCATGAAAGGAGGGTGGCGGGGTGGTTGACGGTTGGGGGGGTTACCTGTCAAGTACGTAGGAGCCTCTGGGAAGTTGGGAGGGTGAGGGGTGGTGTTCTTGGAAGGGAGGAGGCCTGTAAGGGAGCATGGGGGGGCCTGAAGAGGGGCGTCCCCCAGGAACCCCGTAGCAGGTGTCCTCCTTTGGTGGAGAGGAGGGTGATGGAGTGCCCGTGTGTGTGTGTGGGGGGGGGTTTGTCACTGCCCATGGGTGGGGAGTGTGGGGGACCCATGCTCACTTTGAGATTGGGGCACCCTTTCAAAATGGCAACTCGATTGCTTTGTTCAGCTCCCCAGTGCTGAAAAAAATTTCAAGTGTGGGCTAAACCGGTGAGAGACTCCCCAGGACCCAAAGTGACTAAATGTCACTGGATAGCGGCAGGGAACACGCCGGCAGGACATTCCCTGAAAAATCCACAAATTAACATAAGACGTTTTTCCATTGAATTCCACCCATCGTTGTAGAAGGGAGTGTAGCTCAGTAGGCTAGATAACTGGTTTGTGATGCAGAACAAGGCCAGCAGCGCGGATTCAATTCCTGTACCAGCTTACCCCAACAGGTGCTAGAATGTGGCGACCAGGGGCTTTTCACAGTAACTTCATACTTGTGACAATAAAAGGTTATTATTATTATAAATTTTGTTTGACTCTCATCGCTATATCTTGTATTAAGTTATTATTTCTTTGGTGTGGCTTTTCAATGCCAATGCATGTTTCCTTGGATAAAAATTTAAATATTAAATTTGTGAATTCAATAAAACAATTGCTGAAATTGAAACTGTGAATGGCTGTGGTTGATTGACGACTTCATAAGAAGGCAAGAATGGATGTTTTTTTCTTGGTTGCCAACTCAGACCTAGAGATCCCCTGTGGTTCACAACTCCCCTGAGGTGCTGTGTATCATATTCATTAACAGAATGGCCTGATTCCATAAAAACTGAGGATATGGGAGGCGGTGGAGATATCTGAAATACTCTTCCAAGCCATGGAGGTGGAAGGACAGGAGTGCGGGCTGGCTACCTTAACATGCACCAGTCAAAAGTGGAGAAATTAGAGATTAATATGTTCTAAACAAGTGAACTATGAAGGCTTGAAAAACAAACAAAAGGCTGGAAGGCAGGAGATTAAATGACAAAGGAATTAATGATACAAGTTGAAATGGAACCAAGTCAAGAAGCAAAAAATGTGGCTAGAGTAGGTGTGAATCATGAACAGTACCATCTGAAAGGAAAAGATAGAAGAGAGAGAAAAAAACAAAAACGGCAAAGAGAACAGAAACAAAATGGTGGCAGGGTATGATCGAAAATTGTTGAGCTCAGTGTTGAGTCCAGAAGGCTTTAAACTACCTAGTTGAAAGACGAGGTGCTGTTCCTTGAGTTTGCATTGAGCTTCACCGGACCACTAAGGGACTGGAGATGGAGATGCTCAGAGTAGGAGCAAGATGGAGAACAGATCATCAGGTGATTGAAGTTTGGGGTCAAGCTCAAGGGCTGAACAGATCTATTCTACAAAGAGGTCACCCAACCTGCATTTGATCTACAACGTAGAGGAGATCTCACAGTTAGCAGTAAACACAAGACTGAAACCAAAGTACACTGAATCGAAAGAGGTATAAGTAAATCACTGACCTAGGAGTGTTTGAGGTTTTGGGTGGCGAGAAGAAAGGAAGTAAAAACGCAGGTATTGTCTCTCCTCCACTTGCATGGAAAAGTCTTGTGGGAAGGGAGGGTGTGTTGGCAGCGACTGAGGAGTGGATCAGGATAGTTTGGATGGAACATTTCTTCAGCATTTTGAAAGGACAAAGAGAGAAATGTGTGTTTGGTAGTGGCAACATGCTGGAAGTGTAAGGGGGCAGCACGGTAGCATGGTGGTTAGCGTAAATGCTTCACAGCTCCAGGGTCCCAGGTTCGGTTCCCGGCTGGGTCACTGTCTGTGCGGAGTCTGAACGTCCTCCCCGTGTGTGCGTGGGTTTCCTCCGGGTGCTCTGGTTTCCTCCCACAGTCCAAAGATGTGCGGGTTAGGTGGATTGGCCATGCTAAATTGCCCGTAGTGTCCTAAAAAGTAACGTTAAGGGGGGTTGTTGGGTTACGGGTATAGGGTGGATACGTGGGTTTGAGTGGGGTGGTCATTGCTCGGCACAACATCGAGGGCCAAAGGGTCTGTTCTGTGCTGTACTGTTCTATGTTCTAAATGGTGGAGGATATACTGTTGAATACAGAAGCTGGTGGGGATGAAAGAGAAGACGAGGAGAACCTGGTTCTGGGAGGAAGGGGAAGAATTGAGAGCAGAAGTGCGCAAAATGGAATGGACATGGTCAAAGGCCCTGCCAACTTCGATCTCAGAGGAATCCTCAGTTGAGGAAAAAGAAAGACAGCACTAGCATGGAAGGCTGTGTTGTCAGAACAGATATTTACTATCCTAAACTACACTTACAAACTCAGCTTCCTGGAAAGACTGCATTCCATTCGCCCAGTTTCTATGTCCCCATTGCATCTAACTTTTATTTCTTCACTAGTCCCATTATCATTCCTTTTTGCTTTGCACTATCAGCCCTTTCATCATTTCATTTTCCACCTCATCACTGAACTTGGGCCGAATTCTCCGTTGTCCAACGTAAAATCGCGTTCGACGATTGGGCGGAGAATGAGCTCAAGACGCCGAAATCGGAGCCGGTTTGATGTTGTTCAGCCATGCTCCGCCCCCTCCAAAATGGTATCATCGCGACGCACGCCGTTGCAAAGGTGCTGGCGCATCATTGGCCGGCCCTCCTGCTGTGTTCCGTCCCCAATGGGCCGAGTTCCCAATGGCGCAGGACACATGTGGTCTCAGCAGTGAGGGAACCGGCATGGTGGATGTGGCCTGTGCCCAGCGCTGCCACACTCGGTCAGGACCCGTGCCACTGGCCGGCGGGCGAGCTGTGGGATTGCGGATCGGGTTTGCGCATGGCCGGTGTCATGTTGTATGGTGTGACCAGGGCCGGCTCAAGGCACCGGCAACTCGGGCAGTCGCCCGGGGCGCCATGTGCTAGGGGGCGCCAGACTCGGGTCCCGCGCATGCGCAGTTGGGCCGGTGCCAACCAGCGCATGCGCGGTGGCCGCCCTCCCCCAGGGCGGCCCCGCCCCCCCGCTCGGTCTGCTCCCCCCCGCCCCCTCCTCGGGTCCGCCCCCCCGCCCCGCCCTCGGGTCCGCCCCCCCAGGCCCCCATTCGGGTCCGCCCCCCCTGGGGTCCGTCCCCCCCTCGGGTCCGCCCCCCCCGCGGGTCCGACCCCCCGCCCCTCCTCGGCCCCGCCCCTCCTCGGCCCCCCCTCGGCCCGCCCCCCCATGGCCCCGCCCCTCCCCAAGGGCGCTGAAGTTCAGCTTGCCCGGGGCGCCAGCAACCCTAGGGCCGGCGCTGGGTGTGACTGCTGCAAGTTGTCAGCTGTACGCATGTGCGGCTCGGGATCCAGCCGTTTATGGTCCCAGAGGCGGTGAGGGGTTCGCACCGATTTTTTGGTCGTAAAAGACCATACATGCTACGTGTTTTGGGCACGCATAGTGGGGTCTTTCTCGGCGCTTTCTTGTCGGTTTTTTTTCTGGCCTTTGTCAGGAACGCCCCAAGCAGCACTTACCTCACTCGTCAGTGCAGGAAGAAATCGGAATCCCATTTTAAAATGCAGCCCTGATCTCTAGACCCCCCTCAGGCTCCCCACTGTGGTCTCCAGACCTCACCCCCAACCCTTCCCACTTCCCCAGCCTACCTCTTAGGGGGTCCCCAAGCACCCCCCCCCCCATACTTCTTGAGGTCAGGGCACCCCTGGGTCCGATCTCTGGCATGGGCAACCTGGCAGTGCACCCTCCCAGCGCCAGGGTGGCACTGCCAAGGTGCCCGGCTGGCAGGAGTGCCAGGGTCCCTCCCTGCTTACACCCTGACCAGCTTGGGGACTCCCATGGCCTGGGAGTTGACCCCAGTACCATTACACCTGGTTCACGTTGGTGTGATCAGTGCTAAACAGAGTCATGATGAGTTCTCCCAGGCGCTGGCGTTCATTTACACGCCTCGGGAGAATCAAATGCCAACATATCAAAATAACCCAAATGGCTCATTGAAATATGTTAATCTGGATCTCGCCCAACGAGGGCAAGATCCAGATCTTGCGAGGCACTCTGAGCCTTGCCGCATCACGGAGTCGGGTGTGACGATGCCGGTCGATCATGGCCTGGATCTCACTCTGCAGATGCTGCCAGATCTGCTGAGTATTTCCAGCATTTTCTGATTATATTCAAATATAAGGAGCAAAGCGGATAGTAAGGAAATGGTAGACAACCCAAACCATACCCTGCCTTCACCCAATATTTATTTACTTTCTAGCTGAGGTTAATGGATAGCGATCAAGACTTCTTTCCCTTCTTGTCAAGGTTGGAACATTGAAGTCAACTGCAGCATAACCACTGTCATCCAGAGAAAAAACATTTAATGATATTGTATGTCCATTTTAATTTTTAACACTAAAGAACATTTAAAGATTGGCTGTAATATAGTAGCTTTTAAATTCTATTCAAAGTGTACAAAATTTCCAAAACTACTTTTAACTGTAATACTACAGTAAAGGTGTGACTCTGGTACGGTACAAACAATATTCTACAGGAATTAACACCAAATAAAAGTCCACTCAACCATCTGGGATGATCAATGTTGTTATGGGTATTTTAAATCATCACTTAAAATAGGTAAACTGGTATCGAAATTGATTATGTTCATCTTTTATTTAAAAAAATATATATTTTGGATAAAGGCAAGTACTTGGTTTTGAGCCACAGCAAAATTGCTAATTCACATTATGCTGGTGCACAAAATATTAACTACAGCTCCAATTACATTAGAAATGATTCCATCACATTATGAAATAATTGTATCAGTGAATCCCACATTTTGATGATGCAACTACTCCATATTAGGTCCAGAAAAACCAGTAATAACTATCTAAGAGCGAACATTATGGGCGGGACTCTCCGTTCCTGAGACTAAGTGTTGATGCCGGGGCAGGATTTGTGGACTTTCACAACAGCAACCTCAACCGATTCAGCGACTGTAGAGGGGCTAGCCACATGAAACACAATTGAATTCATTGAAAAATGGTGCAAGGTTCGCCGGGTCAGTCATTGACACTCGTTGGCTGACAAGCTGCAGCCGCATACACATTACAATCTCCACACGCAATCATCCCAGCCAACAAGGTGGCACTGGTGCTGGAGTGTGCCCAGGCGGGTGGCCTTGGGTCTCCCCCCCCCCATACAACATGTGGACCTAAGTTCACAGTGGGCTGTCAGCAGCGTGCACAGCTGCAGAGTTGCCTTTCCAGCTGCGGCTATGGTGCTCCTTGTCTGTCCACCCCGACCCCACAATTCATCTCCTGGCCACCCCCGCTCTCCCCTTGGCAAAAGCCCCCCAGCCAGCGGCACAACTAACATCCACCTATGGTGATGTTGGGCACTTTCCGAACCCCTCCATCTCTCCCTCAGCAGCCAAGATGCCAGTTTCACGGTTTTTAAAAGCACAAGTGAACCACGCCATCAGGAACTCGGACCATCGGAGGCAGAGAATCGCGGAGTCCACGGAGAATAGCGGGTCAGGACCGCTAATGATATGCAAATAGTGTTTACTGTACGTGCATACTGGACCACGTTGACGCTGCTGTTGAGGTGACGGAGAATTGCGATTTGGCATCAAATCTGCAGCCGCGATTTTAGCGCGGAACCTATTCTCCGCCCAATTGCGTTTCTGGCGTCAACCAACGGAAAATCCCGCCCAATATCTTTAATGATAAGGACCGTGTGAAATTTAAAATCATTCAAATAGGCTACAAAGTACTAAAGTTGTGCACGAATGCCAGTATATATGTGATCACGGTCAAATGTATTTCCTTTTACAATTGGTGCTGAGAAAAAGGCAATTAGTACTGAAAAACTCTGATTAAATCTTAGAGAAAATGATTTGGCTTAGATTAAAAGTTCGACTGGAATCCATTTAAAACAATTGATAATTCAAAGGTTAGTCATAGCCGAATTAAAATGAAAATATGATTAATATTTAGATTTTATGATCATATTTATAAAAAGTAGTTTACGAGAAATTCCTGTACATAAATAGCATGTGCCGTTGTACAGAATATGTATTTCAGCGGGAGTGTGATACCAGGAGCTGGATTTTGTGGTGGTTATTTGTTTTTTAAATTTAGAGTACCCAATTTATTTTTTTCAATTAAGGGGCAATTTAGCATGGCCAATCCACCTAGCCTGCACATCTTTTGGGTTGTGGGGGCGAAACCCACGCAAACACGAGGAGAATATGCAAACTCCACACGGTCAGTGACCCAGAGCCGGGATCGAACCTGGGATCTTGGCGCCGTGAGGCAGCTGGGTTAACCCACTGTGCCACCGCGCTGTCCTGCGGTGGTCATGACAACGAAATGATCAGCATTCACGTTCATTACTCAAAAAAAAAATCGGTAGCAACTTCTGGGGACCAGACATGTGCAGAATTTGGGCTGAAACCCACGCAAAGACAGTGAGAATGTGCAAACTCCACATGGACAGTGACCCAGAGTCGGGATCGAACCTGGGACCTCGGCACCGTGAGGCAGCAATGCTAACCACTGCGCCACCGTGCTGCCCGCCAGAGGCTACGTTGTTGGTACTCCGAGAAGGCAATCACGGTAGCATTGTGGATAGCACAATCGCTTCACAGCTCCAGGGTCCCAGGTTCGATTCCGGCTTAGGTCACTGTCTGTGTGGAGTCTGCTAATCCTCCCCGTGTGTGCGTGGGTTTCCTCCGGGTGCTCCGGTTTCCTCCCACAGTCCAAAGATGTGCAGGTTAGGTGGATTGGCCATGATAAATTGCTCTTAGTGTCCAAAATTGCCCTTAGTGTTGGGTGGGGTTACTGGGTTATTGGGATAGGGTGGAGTTGTTGACCTTGGGTAGGGTGCTCTTTCCAAGAGCCGGTGCAGACTCGATGGGCTGAATGGCCTCCTTCTGTGCTGTAAATTCTATGATAATGAGAAATCAAGTAAATTGATGAGAAATTTCACTCTTAAACTGTTAGTCTCACTGCAAAAATTCTTTGAAAACGTTACACCTTATTGAATTAGATTTTTTAAACTTTGTTTTTAAATTGCTAACTTCATAATTACCGTTTTAAACTTTGTTTTTAAATTGCTAACTTCATAATTACCGTTATATAGTCCCACTGGTCACGAGTAACTAATTTTATGTTTGTGAAATGCCAAATTTCTCTGTAATAAAAATAGAATTATTTTATTCAGTTTATTTATCTTTACTTTAACTTCTATTTAATCCAATCATAATTTTATTTATTTCTCCATTTCAAAATTTACATCAAATGTAAAGGATATTAGGTACTTTTAACTGCTTAGTTTGTTGTATGTAACAATACATCATTTGATTATTGCTTACCTGCTTGTTGATATCATTGCTACATGGCAAGACTTCCCTTTGACTTTGTGCCAAATTTAAACTGTTGTCAGGAAAGAGTAGAAACATGCCACAGAGATTAGTAGATGTTTAAGGGCAGCTTTCTTCAAGGTCATCAGCATGCTACCCTTAATGGGGCAAGAAGAGAGGTAATGCACAAGGACCCATGGTTAAAGGGATTCATGGTTAAAGAAAGTGATAGGCGAGGAAATCGTAGTGGTAAGACCATGGTCACAAAAGGGATTTAAAAATAAGGATGATAATTTTAAATCTGTGGCACTGTGGTTTTGGGACCCAATGTAGGAAAGCAAGGACACGAGTGATAGCTAATCAGGACTAGCTCCTAAGAAAGACGACCAGCTTGTAAGACAAGGGTTAATGAGGCTATCCTGAGGTATTCTAATGTTATATTGCCATTGATTTCTTTTTATATTGTAATAACATTAACCTTTAGCCTTTGCTTGTTCAGCAAGGAAATATAAATCACTTTGGAATGGTGATCTCAAGACTGTTGGATCAGGACCTACCCTGCATAAATGGTCAGTTTCAGGCTGAAAGAATAAAAGACTTAATTAAAGATGTACAATTTTATGCTGATTTTTTGCATTTCGGAGAACTTTAATTGTTTGATAACAATGATAAAAAATAGTTCCCACAAAGGAACACATCTGGGCATAGATCATCAATTTAATTGGTATGGATGATGCAGAAACAAAGACAGATTTATAATTAAAGGTTTTGCTTGGCAGAACAGCAATTATATGGGACAAGAAGGAAACTGTCAATAAGATAATGAACTAAGAGTCACACTTATTAGTTCAATGCAGAAAAAAGCTTTGTTAAGTAAGAAAAAAAGTTATCGATAAGGTTATGTCAATTAAATTCTCCGTACATGGATTTGTATTTTAACATTTATATAATTGTGCAATGCAGAATTGTGTTTTGTCACATACACCAACAACCTGCATTTATATAGTAGTTTTAACATAGAAAAATGTACCAATGTGCTTCAAAGGAGAGATGGCAGACAAAGTTTTACACCAAGACACTAGAGATATTAGGGCAGGTGATCAAATGTTTGGTCAAATAGGTTTTAAGGGATGTTTGAAAGGAGGAGATATAGGTAGGGAGGTGGAAAGGTTTAGGAAAGATATTTTAGGACTAACCTAGACAGCTGATGATACCTAACCAATGGTGAGGTGATGGAAATCCAAGATGCACAAGGACAAATTTGGAGGAAAGCAGATACCACACATAATGGGTATGAAAGAGATATATACATTGATATTTTTTAAATTAATATTTGATTTTGTCAAGGCCCAATATACTAGTTCACAACAGTAGCATATTTGAAACACCAACCAACCAACCATCATCAGGTGTAGTGGTCAGTACAACCGTTTAACTGCATGTTAAAGTACCATCATATGCACTGCATTTTTAATAAACCAATGACAGCTGACTTTATTGTTTAAGAGCTTTATTCGGAACCATATGTCACCTAAGATCCAAATCCACTGCCAAATGAATTCTGCCACCATGGCCTTCCTTTGACACAAAAACTCTTGCTGACATATTCATCTCCTCCAATTCCCATTTTGAAATCATTGTTACTCCTTGGTGCAAACAATACCTTGCACCAAATCATTCTGCACTAATTTCATTGGCATCAAAAGCTTTTCCTCAACAACAAACATGTCTACTATTTAAGACCACTATATCTCTATTAGGTGCTTAGTCATGTGGGCTCTTAATTCTAGCTCACATTTCTCCTCTGCCCTCAGTAGATTCTGTGATGACTAGCTGAGCAATGATTTCCAATTTTTTCATTGAGGACCATTTCCCCTTTAAGAAACAAAGAAGATTAAAGGTAGTTGCATGATGAATTGTGGTATATAACAGGTTTCGGAAAAGGTAAAATAAAGGTAAACCATCAAAGAAATAATCATCAAGGGAGTCTTCCACTGCTTCTCTACTTGTCCAGCCAGGAGTAAAGAAACACTTGTGGGAGAAGGGATGGGGCGTGATGGAGGCAGTGATACTCCTGTACATAGATGTCAAATTGCAGGCAAGGCGAGAACAATGTAGCTGCAACAGGAAAACATCCTTATTGAGGTACAACTGTCTCCTCTACTCGATAGCCCTAGAAAGGCCATTGAATTTCTTCTTGCATTGAGAATCCATGCAGAGGTTGCAGGAAGTGCCACTAATTGTTAAAGCCACCTCCTTCTACAAGTCTGCACCACGTCCTTGGTGGGCTTCTTTCACTCTGCAGAAGTGCAATTGCAGTACAATTTTGGAGCTCATCCCCTACTAAAAGTTCTAGTCACCAAATACCTGTATTATTTTCTATCAACACTTTGGGCCACAACATCCAATGAGCATCAGAAAATGATGGCTTGTTGGAATTACAAGAGTTTAAAGGTTCGGTTGGGGTCGGAGGTCAGAGCGGGAGAGCGTACTTTGAGTTGGGCCTGTGGATTGTGTGTGTATGTATGTGCGGGAGATTCAGAATATCCTGGGTGGCCAGGTTAGCCGGGGGTGAGGTGCCTGGAGTGTGGAGGGTGTCCTGTGCAGGGCTCAGCCTGGGTGTTTAAAATAATTACACTGAAGTTGGAAATGGTTTTATTTCTTTTAACTCTTTTAGAGTAACTATTAGCATAACACTTGCAGAACCAGCCAAAATTAGTGATTTAAATCACTTTGTTGGTGGTTCCCAGCACAGTGCAATTGTCCAGGGGAAATTAGTGTTTCTGCACAATTGCCGCATAAACCCACACAAGATTCCCCACTGCATTTTTGGGATACCCTGCAAATTGGATGCTGGAAAGCCAGGACGTTACAGGCCAAATTTCAGTTTCTGAAAGGAATGAATTTAGCCAACTTTGAAACTCATTTTAAGGCCTGTCTGCATGAAACAGAAGGCTAATTTGTCATACCAAACTGTAATCTCTCCAGTCCATAAGTCCAAAATCCAGAAACCCCAGAGCTGGATTTTCATGCATTCATTCACGTGGAATGGATGCAAGGGGATTTAAAAATGGCAGGTGGGACCAGATTCCAGAATTCCATGTTATGACAGGAAATGATCTGACTCACAATTCCCACCTCGAGGCTAAAAATCCAGGCCCAGCTGTCCCGAAATTTTTTGAACAGGTCCAAGTAATTCAGACTCATCACTCATGGTGCTGCAACAAAGAGTGAAATAGTGAATGTGGTGGCCTTTATAGTTATTCTGATGGTCTTGCTTCTACCGAAGGCAAGTGTAATAACCTTTTTCTATTTCAGTGGGAAGACTGCAGGAAAGAGGCAAGATGGAGGACAGAGGAAGAAAAGCTAGCTAATTGCTTAGGAATAAAAATAAAAATCACAGCCTGGTAATATATTCCCAATTTTATATAGAATATTTAATAAATAATCATTACTCTACGTTCCCCAGCCTGGGCCTTTTGGCAGTGCAAATTCTGTTTCCTGGAATCACCTGTCCTCTCAATGTCATCATTTTGGTACAGTAGTTTGGAAACATGGAAGATCCAAATATTTAGATAAATTTAACAATTTTTGTTTGCGCTTTATAATGTTTTGTCACTGTTTTATATCTCAGGTCCATGTGTATATCCTGTTCACACACTCATGATTAGGCACTCTAATGCTATTCTATTAGTCTGAAAGTTCCAAAATACAAAAATGCCTTGATCTCAAGCATTTCTGCCTGAAGAGCTTTATAACGATGGGACTTTACACTATATGTTTATAATGTTTCTTAGCTAAACTAACCATAACATCTGGCAGTAACACTTATCTTTCAAATATATTTTATAACCAATATAAATTATAATAGCTATCAATGTGGCAGTCGGAACAGCCCTTGAATTTCTTTTTCTTCAATACAGTTATTGAACAGTTTACAAATTATGAATTAATACATTTTATTTGGGAACATATTATTGACAGAAACCTATCAATAGTAATGTGGCTATTGTCAGGAACTTGTCAATATTAATGTAGTTATGATTTAGAGATCACACAGATGTAAGGCAGGCAGAAAGATGTCTCCCACAGGCTTCTGTCAATAGCTACATTTCTATTGACAAGCTCCCAAGACATACCAGGAGATGTATTACCATCACAGTCTTCTGTCAATAGCTTTTTCGTTTAAAAAAATTGGTGTCTAAATTTTCAAAGCTTCAAGCTTATGGAAAAGCCGGTTTACTTTTAAGCAATTTTTAGGCCAACTACTCTCCACAAACATTACCAGTAACTTGAACTCAAAGTTGGAAAAATACTTTATTATATTGATGGTAAGACAACAGGAATTAGAGTGATTCAAAAATGTGTTGAAGAAACAATCCTAATGAGGTATTTTACTGTTCACTACTTAAGAGTCTTCGCTCTTGATTATTTTAGGGAAAAAAAGAGTGAGAAAAAGCAAGGAGATGAGATGCTTCCTTGGTACTCTGCTGATGCACCAGCTTAAGGCATTGCAAATCTTGCTGTAATACATCAACCATAGAAGCTTAGAGTTGCAAACATTTTGCCACGTCCAGATTCCAGCAGCGGACAAATTTTTAGGGGTGAAGGTAGAAGTTACAATCATCAGTTAAATTTACATTTTTGCTTTGGTCATGTTAATTGATTTCTTGGATGGTTTACATTTTATTTAGGTCTTGCTTATCCCTAATTGCCTTGCTTCTGTTTTTGTTACCCACTCCACTAGTGCATTCCAAGGCCTCCCAACTCAGCAGTTTCCATGACAGGAATGTCAGTAACCAGAGTACACAGGTTTAAGGGGACTGGCAGAGAAACTGGAGGTATTTTCTTTTTTTTTAAACACAGCAAGTAACTATGATTTGAAGGACTGCCTGAAAGGGGGTGGAAGCAGATGAAGTATCTTTCAAAAGGAAACTGATAAATATTTAGAGACGAACCATGGATTGATACAACTCTCTTTTCATCTCTTGGAATGTTGAACCATGTGCAAATCTGTCCTGAGTCCTCAAGTTGCAGGTTAAAGGAACTGTTAAGATTTTTGAAACTTTTTTGACAGATGTTCACTACAGCCAGCAGAGTTCCATCTCACTGCACTGGATTTAAACCAAAGTCCAGCTCCTAGAACAAAATTCATGAATCATTTACCTCACTGTTTTATCACTGGCAGCAGCCCCAATTTAAACAGCTGCCTTATAAATTAACTACCAAACCATCACTGCTACCCAGAGATGCTGGGAATATTTTGTTTATTAAATTGTCAACAGTAACAAAAATTCTAAAATTAACTACATAACATTCCTCATATCATACTAACCATTAAACAACAAGGAAATGTCACTGTTCCCTATCGGTACAAATACAAATCAATATCAGCTAATTTTCACACACACAAAAAACAAACACGCGGCAGCATCCCTCTCAAGTTCTTCAACAGAAACAGAGGATAAGCCTGAGAAGTTTATTATGTCCACATGCTGAGACTTAGCAGAAGTGGTGTTCTTTGGTGCTCTGAAGGCAATCTATCAGATGTAATGCAGATGTCCACATTGTTTACTGATTTCAGAGGACTCAGCCCCATGTTCAAGCCAGCCAAGTTGTTTCCCAATTGCTACCTTGTAGGAACTCGGGCTTCACAGTTTGCAAATTGCAGTTTTAAAACAGTAACATAATTAAGAATAACCACACTGCATTTATACACTTTTACAAACCTCAGGACATTGAAAAAGTGATGAACAACCAGTGAAGTATTTTAAAAGTGTAGTCACTAGTAAATACAATGTAGAGAAAGACGTGACAGTCATTTGTTGCTGTTGGTGCATTGGAATCTGTCTTCATTACAAGTGGGGCAGATCACTCAGCATTGCAAGTTCTAGAATATTAAAGAACTGATTCTGCTTTAACCCACTGTTCAGCTCAACATGACCACCCACTCTTCAGATCAACATGACCAAACTCCTCAAAGTAAAAAACTGTATAAATTTCCTTTGAAATCTGAATTTTTATTTCCTTATATCAAGTCGATTCTTATATAGTATAATTTGCACAATCTTATGACAGGACAACTTATTTTTGCAACATCTAAAATTGTGCAACATTCTCTAGTGGCCAGCAATACATATCAAAAATAGTACCCTGGAGAAGATTAAATGAAACTGGAAGATAAATCCTGAATTATAAGTCATGTTTCATAAAGTACTCCAGTTTTTGTAAAACACCCCTTACAATAAATACCTTAACAAGCTTCTCCCAAGGTAGCTGGTTTTCCAATCAGGATACAATCTTTCTTGTAGTTTCAAGCTCTTGGAATGGAAACTTCCCATTCTGTTACCAACTCTTAGCTCACAGGACGGCCACTGCTACTGGGCTTGACAAAGAATATTATATTTATGTATCTAAAATGGAGAAACTCAGAAAAGATGGGAGCCCCATTCAGGAAACCTGAATTCCTATGTTAAATTGAAACACAAAATAGGCAAAAAAAAGTCTCAGAATCCCGACAGGGCAGAAGGTGGCTGTTGGGCCTATTGAGTCTGCACCGACCCTCCGAAGGAGCACTGTAACTAGGCCTGCCCCCTCCCCGACCTCGCAACTCCCACCTAACCATTTGGACACTCGGCACTAATGTGGACGCTAATTTAGCATGGCCATTTTTTTTGTAAACAGAGGGCACCATCATCGAGGGACTGGTAAGCTGCAGCTTCCTTTAATAAGGTTACATTTTTCCAGAATTTTGAATGTCATGTCATACAAAAGTTTACATTTCATTCAGGCTTAATTAATGTACCAGTGTATCAGCTACGGTGCAGTTGGCAGCACTCTCACCTCTGATTCAGAAGGTCGTGGGTTGAAGTCTCACTCCAGACATTTGTGCACAATCACCCAGCCTGACATTCAGTGCAGTACTGAAGGAGTGCTGCACTGGCAAAGGTGCCATCTTTCAGGATGAGATGTAAAACCAAGGCTCCGTCTGTCCTCTCAGATAAGAGATCCCATGGCTCTATTTCAAAGATGAGTAGGGGAGTTAACCTCAGTGTCCTTTTTTAAAAAAATACTTCATGGGATGTTGGTATCACTGGCTAAGCCATATTTTGTTGCCCATCCCTAATTGGCCTTGAGAAGGCGGTGGAGAGTATTGTATAATACTTTTCCCTCAATCAACATTGCAAAAACAGATTATCTGTCATTATCACATTGCTGTGTGGCTGCCATATTTCTCACATTACAAAGGTAACAATATTTTAAAAGGCCTGGAGCTCAGTGCGAATGAGCACACATACAAGTGCCATCTGCATACTACAGCTCAAATGATTGAAGTTAGAGTGATTTTAGTTTTGGCTTGGCGTTATAGGTTGAACATTTTCTCATCTGTGCTGTTAATTATCTCCACACCTGGGAGTGAATTGCAGCGAGGAAGAGGGAGAAGAGGGTTGGTACGATGAGGGAGTCTTGTTTTGCCCCAGTCTTCATGGAGATAGGGTCCTTCACTGAAATAAAGACCTCTTCCACCCAGATCCAACAGCAGAACATTTTACCCCATTGATTAATGGCGAGAGTCTAGTAAAAAAGTAACATTTTCCATATCTTGAGAGTCTCTTCTCAACGAAACCTGACATAGATGATCAAATTCATTATCACCTCCAACGTGCTAGTTCAGCCTTTGGCCTGAAGACCAGAATATTAAACCCGAGACAAAGTCATGATTTGCCAGCCAGCAGTGATCCTCGTGCTCCTTTATGTTTTGGAGTCTTGGACAACCTACAGAAGGGACCTCAAAAGCATTCGAAAAGTACCACTAGCGATGTCTTTGCAAGATCTTCTTAAATCTAATGGAAAGAAAAACTGTCCAACAGCAGCAACCTCTGCCAAGCCAATATGCCCAGTATAAAGACGCTAGTCAGTTACACTGGGCAGGTCATGCCTCTGATATGCCTGACCCAGACTTTTGAAACAACTGCTCTACTTGGGAACTTGGTCAACACAAGAGACTCCTGGAAGGACAGTGGTGTCCTTTAGGGATGTCCTCAAAGCATCCCTGAAGAAGTCAAATATCCCCACTAACCGAACAAAATGGCAAAGGTACATTTGGGAAGGCACCAAGCACACCAAGAGATTTTGTTAGGAACACACAGAGATGAATTCAATGTGTTGAAGAAAGTGCTCCAACCTCCAAACATCTTGCCAACCTGTTAAGCACCACATGTGGCTGAGTCTGCAGATTGTGCATTGGACTATCAGCCATCCCAGAATCCATTAAACTGGAATGGAAGAAAATCATCCTCAATCCTCAGGGATTTCCTAAAGTACTTGATGGCTGTAAAGCGTTTTTACATGTCCAGTGGCTGTGAAAGATGTCATATAATGCAAATCTCTTGTTCTTCAGCCACACATTTTAACAAGTGAAAAGGGCACTTAGTAGAACACATACTTTAAACACGCAGTGTTAACATATTGTTATGCGTGTTTGCTGCTTTGTAACTGCAAAGCAGAAAAAATAAATCTTTTTATTAAGAGTTTCCATCTCTCAGAGGTTTCAGGCCAAGCCACACCCAACAACCTGCTCTGAATAATCTGCTCATATTTTGACAACTGTGTCAAATTCCACCACAGCAGCCGAGACAATCCATAGCATAATCAACAATATTCTAAACAAAATTTTGTGAAAGTAAATTTGCTCTATCTCCCAATGTTAACGGATCTTTTCAAGGTTCCAGATTTGGATATGGATCAGCATCTTTGTAAAAAAACTAATCAGTTCCTTTTGGGCATACCCCATCCGTGTACCAAGTTTCACTGAAATTCATCCACTAGGTTTTAAGATATCGTTCCACTAGCTTTTAAAATGTATTGTTCACAGACAAACAGCATAACAAATGGTCAAAAGTATTACCTCAACACACTTTTAGTGGCGGGGGTAAAAATATTCCAGTAGCAACCAAAATGCCATTCTGTTAATGGTAGCTTCCTCTCCTTGCATCCTACATTCACCCTGATTTCTGTTGAGTCTTATGACGATACATCCATCGCTGGCTTCAACACCCATTCATCTTCCTTGAATGGGAGAAAGAAAAAAGTGTAACTTAGATCAGGATTTCAATGATGACCATAACTTCATGGTATTATATAATATACCCCAGGCCTGAGGCCTAACCAGAGCTTTATAACTGCATTGCTTTTGTATTCTACACCTCTGTTAGTAAAAAACAGAATATTGTATGTTTCTTCTCAACTTGCCTTGTTACTTTCAAAGATTTGTTCTATTTTTCCAAGCAAAATGTATCACTTCATACATACCTGCAATAAATTTGATCTTTTCATTTTATAGGACTATTTGGCAAGTAATATTCATGCCACACAAGTGCCAGGAAATGACTATCTCCATCAAGAGAGAATTTAACCATTTTCTCTGGACATTTAAAGATATTACATTCACTGAATTTCCCACCATCAACATCTTGGGGGTTACCACTGACCAGAAACAGAATTGGACTAGCCATTATCAGTAATGTGGCTACAAGAGCAGGTCAGAGGTTGGGAATTCTGCAGTGAATAAATCACCTCCTGACTCTCAAAAGCCTGTCCAACATCAACAAAGCACAAGTCAGGAGTGTGAGGGAATACTCTTGATTTGCTTGGGTGTGTGCGGTTCCAACAACACTCATGAAGCTCAACATCCAGGGCAAAGCAGCCCGCTGATTGGCACAACTTCCACCATCTTCAACAGTCACTCTCTCCAGCACCGATGCAGTGTGGCAATAGTGTGCACCATAAACAAAATGCACAGCAGCAACTCACTAAAAAGCTCCTAAGTCAGCTTCCAAACACATGACCACCTAGAAGGAAAAAGGCAACTGGTGATGGGAACACTGCCACGTGCACATTTCCCTAAAAGCCACAAATCCCGATTTGAACTATATTGCTGTTCATTCACAGTTGTTGGGTCACAATCCTGAAATTCCCAACAGGATCGCATATGTACCTATATGACATTGATTGCAGGAGATCACGAAAGTGGTTCACCACTATCTTCTTTAGGGCAATTTCGGATGGACAACAGTTACTGGCAAAGATGGCCTTGCAACTAATGCTCACATCTCATGAAAGAATAGAAAAAAACTCTGATCAATTTAATCAAATATGATTTACTTTTAACAAATCCATGGTGACTTTAATTTATTAGTTATTCTTTTCAAAATGCCATATAATATTGCCCCAGATTATTGTGTCTAAAGGTTTCCCCATCACCAACATTAGACCGACCAGCCTGCAACTCATACATTTTTCCCCCTGCCTTTTTTGAACAGAGGTGCAACATTTGCAATCCTCCTATTCTCTGGCATCACTAATATCGAAGGTGAATTGGAAAACTGCGGTTAGAACCTCCGCAATTTTCTTTGGCAAGCTAGAATGAATCAAATCTGGACTGCATGACCTGTTGAGAACTACAAGTGCCTCCTCTTTAGTTATTTTTATTTTACCTGTTAGTATATCTTCTTTATTGTCATATTGGATTTCTCTAGTGAAAGCTCACGCAAAGTATTCATTTTGTACCTCAATCAAACCTGCTGCCTCCACAAGATCTCCTTTGTTATGCTTAATTGTTCCACTCTTCTTCCAAGTGTCATTTTCATATATTTACAACTGTAAAACTCATCCATATATGTTGTCTTCAGACTGCCCGGCTCTATTGTTCTCCTTGCTGATTCCCTCACCTCCACAAACTCTAAAAGGGTGCAGCACATATCCTGTTCTGCCTCCTCTCATCCCTTCGTCGCCATTACTAACCTCCTCTGATTTCTTATCTCCCAAATGTATTAAACACCTGTCTTTGCCCATGAAACTGGTGGCAGCTTACTCCACTAGCTCCATAACCCCTCCCAAACACATAATTGATTCTGGCCTTGCTTTCATTAGCTCATCATCTGTTCCACCACTGGAGATTGCACCTTTAGTTGCATTAGTCATGATCTCTGCCACCTTCTCCCTACACCTCTCCACCTTTGTGGAAACTTAATGTCTGGATGAAGAACTTGTTGTCGAAGGTGAAGACATTGTGATCCAGAATGAAGCCATCCCCTATGGACAAGCCCTTTGTATACACAGGATCTGCTCAGACGAGGAGGAGCATAACAGATGCTGAAACAAATGCTGAAAGATGCCCTCGTACGAACGGGATATGGCGCTCGACTCATCGATCGACAGTTCCAACACGCCACAGCAAAAAACCGCACCGACCTCCTCAGAAGGCAAACACGGGACACAACCGACAGAGTACCCTTCGTTGTCCAGCACTTTCCCGGAGTGGAGAAACTACGACATCTTCTTCGCAGTCTTCAACATGTCATCGATGAGGATGAACATCTTGCCAAGGTCATCCCCACACCTCCACTACTTACCTTCAGACAACCGTGTAACCTCAAACAAACCACTGTCCTGGCTTGAGATAATTCACACCTCTTTAACCTGGGGTTACCCCTATCTCTGGATCTGTAAAGACTTAATTACCTGTAAATGCTAGCATTCTAAGCATTGTCTGGCATCTTTGAATTTGTCTATATATATAAATATATGTTTCTGGGACATAATTCTCCATTCACCTGAGGAAGAAGTACTTTGAAAGATAGTGTTTGAAACAAACCTGTTGGACTTTAACCTGGTGTTGTAAGACTTCTTACTGTGCTTACCCCAGTCCAACGCCGGCATCCCCACATCATGGCTACCAGAATCTAGTGATCTGTGGTCTCGATTTCCATTTCCAATGACAATTTGAATCTGGTACCAAGTTGAGGGGATCTATTGGCATCCTTCAACAGTGGTGTCATCAAGCAGGGTAAGTAACAAATTACATCAAAGTATTGTCAGTTAGCAAACCGATAAGCACATACCACCCTTGCATTTAAATAACATTTCAGAGTGCAAAATAAAAATTAGGACACAGAAGAAATTAAAATATCATAATCTTTCAAAATATAAAAAAATGTGAATTATATGTGGAGAAAAATAAGCCTCTGAAGACAAGGGGCAAGGTAGGTGAATTTGAGACTTCGCCAGAAAGCTCTCGGTTAGAGGAGTCAAATACTATTTCAGTGGTCTTCCACATTATGAGGTGAGGAAACTAGACTAGCTCTCGTAGCAAGTTAACACCAACCACCCAAAATGCCATGATTCAGGCAAAACCTCAATTTGAGGGCTACGGAAATCATGTGAAAGCGGTCGAAGTACATTTGTGATAAGAGGTTAGGCCTGTACTGGCTCCAGGGACCAGCCACGGGTAGGCCATGGTCTAATAGTGTCCTCTAATTGAGCAAATAAACCGAAACGAATGCTTAAACACGCAAATTCGAGGAAATACAAGCCCCAGACTTTAGTTGAAAGATACAGCTGCAATCCATCGATCAGGTTTCACCAGTTCCAACACCTACCCGAACCTTGCTTCCTCCCGGCCGAGCAAAGCCTCCGTAACCAAGCGACCGTCCGGAATTCAAGGCAACCAATCAGGCGGCAGCTTCCGGGATGTCACCTGTCAAAGGTTACCGACTCAGGGGTGTCAACACAAAACTTTTTCCATCGGATTCAACCGTGTGCGCAAGAGAGGGGAACGGAGGACTGTCTGCGCTCAGGTGGTGCGGTCCGCTCCCCTACGCTCCGCCACGCTGATATCGCTGCGAGCTCTCCGCCGGCCCGCGAGGAAGCGGTTTTCGTGACGTCACCCATTGGCATGGCAACGAACCAAACCGCTGGCTCGAGCGACGCTCTGGACCAATCCGTGGAGAGAGAAGGCGGGCGCTCCAGCCGCCCTCCCCGCCAATCGGTGTAGAGAGGATGGATGGAGTGGCCGCCATTCTCACAAATAGGAGCAGAGGAGGTGGTAGCCCCGCGGCCTTCTTCACCAATAGGAGCAGAGGAGGTGGGAGTTCACGCCGCACATTCCGTTAGATTCAAAGTTTGGGAAGCAGTTCCGAAGAAGGGCGCTGGAAGACTGGCTCATTGTCACAGCTTTTTGGGGGGGGGGGGTGTAAACCGGCTTTTGTATGATATACCAAACCCATGGATGTTGGAGGGCAGGACCTGGGGGGCCGTTTCTCTGATCGGGATCCAACCAGTTTGTCGCATGCCGCCTCGAGCAGCGGTGGTTTTAGAGAAGGTGAATTGCGGCGGGACCTGGAGCTGCTGGGAGCGGGAGGAATGGAATCGGCGTTTCCAGCACCAACATTAGGCAGGCAGAACATGAAACACTTATCGAACGAATTCCAAGGCTTGTACCAGGAAAAGCTGAGACAGCTAGAAAATACAGATGAATGTAATGGTACTTTAAAGGTAAGTAGTCTGCAGAAAATAGCATAAAATTGCAACTGACAAAGTGTACATTTCTCAGGCGCATACATCGGAACTGGTGCACATTTGGAAGAAGAAACTTATGCTATACGTTATTCATACGACTGCTTCATTTTGTTTCAAAGCAAATGGCAACAAGTGCATCTACCTTTAAAAACAATCAGTAAAGTCTTACACCAGGTTAAAGCCCAACAGTTTTGTTTTGAATCACTAGCTTTCGGAGCACTGCTCTTTCCTCGGGTTAATGAAGAGGTGGGTTCCAGAAAAATATATATAGACAAAGTCAAAAATGCAAGACAATGCTTTGAATGCGGGTCTTTGCAGGTAATTACGTCTTTACAGGTCCAGATGGAGTGATTGGAGAGAGGGATAATCACAGGTTAAAGAGGTGTGAATTGTCTCAAGCCAGGACAGTTGGGAGGATTTCGCAAGCCCAGGCCAGATGGTGGGGGGTGAATGTAATGTAACATGAATCCAAGGTCCCGGTTGAGGCTGTACTCATGTGTGCTATAAGTACTCGTACTTGGCTATAGGTTTCTGTTCGGCGATTCAGTGTTGTTGCGTGTCCTGAAGGCTGCCTTGGAGAATGCTTACCCGAAGATCAGAGGCTGAATGCCCTTGACTGCTCAAGTGTTCCCGACTGGAAGAGAACATTCCTGCCTGGCAATTGTCGCGTGATGTCTGTACATCCATTGTCGCAGCGTCTGCATGGTCTCCAATGTAACACGGTTCGAGATCATGCTTGAGGACATGTGACAACACCGAATCGCCAAGCAGAAACTTATAGCCACGTTCCAGACACATGAGTGTGGCCTCAACCGGGACCGTATATTCATGTTGCATTACATTCACCCTCCACCATCTGGCCTGGGCTTGCAAAATCCTACCAACTGTCCTGACTTGAGACAATTCACACCTTAAACCTGTGATTATCCCTCTCTCCAGTCACTCTGTCTGGACCTGTAAAGACTTAATTACATACAAAGACTCGCAGTCAAAGTATCATCTTGCACCTTTGACTTTGTCTATATATGTTTCTGGAACCCACCTCTTCATTCACCTGAGGAAGGAGCTGCGCTCTGAAAGCTAGTGATTCAAAACAAACCTGTTGGGGACCTGGTGTTGTAAGACCTCTTACTGTGCTCACCTCAGTCCAACGCCTGCATCTCCACATCATCTTTAAAAAAAATCTACAGTGAATGAACTATTTGCTCAACTTATGCCTCCTCTGAAAGTAAAAATTGATTGAGACTTCAAAGCTTCATGAATTCTTGCTAGATCACAATCTCCTAATGCATTTGGGCACATTTGCAACCATAGTTCTTTTTCTCCAAATGAAAGTTTTCTGAACTATCCCTGGTATATTTGTAAATGACACACACAAAAGTAAACAGTAAGGAGAAAAATAAAAACAAATTACTGCAGTTGCTGGAATCTGAAAAATAGAAAACACTGGACAATATCAGCTGTTTGACAGTATCTGTGGAGAGAGAATGGAGTTAACGTATCAAGTCTGTACGGCACCTTGTCGAATGCCTTCTGGAAATCCAGATACACCACATCCACCGGTTACCCGTTGTCTACCGCACTCCTAATGTCCTCAAAGAATTCCAGTAAAATAATTAAACATTTTTTAAAAAAGTTATTTTTGGAAATGTTTTTTTATTGAGTTTTGATATTTTATATTCAACAAATTACAAATTATTAGGAAAAAAAAACACACAAAGATTAACATGTATATTTACAGGTAAGCATCTTCATAATAACAACTGTGGCCGCCCCCTTTAACCGGCATACATATTTTGCATTCCCCAATATGGCCGAGGCACATGTTTATAGGCATTTATTTACAATTTGGTTTAGGGCCTTAGCTTGCCATCAGACTGTCGCTTGCGGCTTTGTCCTTCCTTTTTTTTGGAATAATTTTTATTCAAGTTTTCAACAACAAATTTTATGACAACAGAGAAAAACAGTAACCCCTCCCCTCCAATACAAAAACAATAAATTAATAAGAAAAAGAAATGAGCGTAAAACCATGAGAACAAACCCGTAGCCCCCCCCCCCGGCTACCTTCCCCCGATTCCCGTCCATTTTCCCCTGATTCTTGGCCACCCGACTATTCTTCCTCTTGTTCATTGGCCACAAACAGGTCCCGGAACAATTGCATGAATGGCTCCCACGTTATGTGGAAGCCGTCGTCTGACCCTTGGATGGCGAATTTGACTTTCTCCATTTGTGGAGATTCCGAGAGGTCGGACAGCCAGTCTGCAGCTCTGGGTGGTGCTGCTGACCGCCAGCCAAACAGGCTTCTACGGCGGGCGATCAGGGAGGCAAAGGCAAGGGCGTCCGCCCTCCTCCCCAGGAATAGATCTGGCTGGTCTGAAACCCCGAAGACCGCCACTATCGGGCATGACTCCACCCTCACCCCCACCACTTTGGACATAGCCTGGAAGAAGGCTGTCCAGTACTCTACAAGTCTGGGGCAAGACCAGAACATGTGGGCGTGGTTGGCCGGGCCTCTTTGGCACCGTTGACATCTGTCCTCCACCTCGGGGAAGAACCTACTCATACGGTTTCTTGTTAAGTGGGCTCTATGTACCACTTTTAGTTGCGTCAGGCTGAGCCTTGCGCACGTGGAGGTGGAGTTGACCCTATGCAGTGCTTCGCTCCAGAGTCCCCACCCTATCTCAATCCCCAGGTCATCCTCCCATTTCTTTCTTGTTGCGTCCAGTACGGTGTCGTCCCTTTCTTCCAGTCGGTCATACATGTCGCTACAGCTCCCTTTCTCTAGGATACTTGCGTCTAGTAGGTCTTCCAGTAGTGTCTGTCGTGGCGGTTGTGGGTAAGTCCTTGTCTTCTTTCGTAAGAAGTTTTTGAGCTGCAGGTACCATAGCTCGTTCCCCCTGGCTAGCCGAAATTTCTCTGTCAGTTCGTCCAGTGTTGCGATCCTGCCATCCGTGTATAGGTCCCCGACTGTCAGTGTCCCTCCGTCCTACCTCCACCTTTTGAAGGTGGCGTCAGTCAGTGCTGGCGTGAACCTATGGTTGTTGCAGATGGGAGCCTTGTCCGACATTTTGGTGAGGCCAAATTGCTGCCGCAGTTGGTTCCAGGATTGGAGGGTGGCTGTCACCACTGGGCTGCTGGAGTGTTTTTTGGGTGGGGATGGGAGTGCTGCCGTGGCGAGGGCCCGGAGGGAGGTCCCCATGCAGGAGGCCTCCTCTGCACGCACCCACTCGGCCTCTGGCTCCTGGATCCATCCCCTTACTCGCTCGGCTGTTGCCGCCCAGTGGTAGAATTGTAGGTTCGGGAGGGCTAGCCCCCCCTGGATTTTGTTTTTTGTAGGACCTTCTTTGGGATCCTAGCATTTTTACCCCCCCCCCCCCCCCCCCCCCCCCCCATATGAACGCCATGATAAGTTTGTCCAGCGCTTTGAAAAAGGCCTTGGGGATGTAGATAGGAATGGATCTAAACAGGAAGAGGAACCTGGGCAATACGTTCATTTTGATCGTCTGGACTCTCCCCGCGAGGGAGAGTGGGAGTGTGTTCCATCTTTGCAGGTCCTTTTTTACTTCCTCCGTCAGACTGGTGAGGTTCTATTTGTGGATCCCTTTCCAGTCATGGGCTATTTGGATCCCCAGGTAGCAGAATTTGTGTCGGGCCTGTTTGAACGGCAGCCCCTTTAGTGCTGCCCCCCCCCCCCCCCCCCCCTCCTGCGGGTGTACTGGGAAGATCTCGCTTTTGCTCATGTTGAGTTTGTAGACCGAGAAGGCTCCAAACT
Source organism: Scyliorhinus canicula (assembly GCF_902713615.1). NCBI lineage: Eukaryota > Metazoa > Chordata > Chondrichthyes > Carcharhiniformes > Scyliorhinidae > Scyliorhinus > Scyliorhinus canicula. The sequence goes on from NC_052155.1 coordinate 120,558,655, forward strand.
CTTTCAGGAGCGCAGTGATTCCGTCCATGCTGCTCTGTGGGTCCGAGATGTAGAGGAGCAGGTCATCTGCATAGAGTGAGACTCTGTGCTCTCTGCCTCCCCTTCGGATCCCCCTCCAATTTTTTGCCCCTGTGCAGCTGGAAGTATTGGGAGTTGGTATTGTTGGTCCGTACTCTCACCATGGGAGCGTTGTATAGGAGCTTTACCCAAGCGGTGAACCCTGTTCCAAGCCCGAACCGCTCCAGTAACTCTATGAGGTATTTCCATTCGACTCTTCTGCCTCCAGGGAGACGATCACCTCTTGTGTTCTCTCCCTGGAGGGGGTCATTATCACGTTCAGCAGGCGCCTGATGTTCGAGGTAAGCTGTCTACCTTTGACGAAGCCCGTCTGGTCCTCTGTGACCACCTCAGGTACACAGTCTTCTAGCCTTTTGGCTAGGATTTTGGCCAGTATCTTGGCGTCTGCGTTCAGCAGAGATATGGGTCTGTATGACCCACATTCCGTTGGGTCTTTCTTAGCTATCAGCGAGATTGAGGCCTGTGCTAACGTGGGTGGCAGTGTGCCCCTAGCTAGCGAGTCTGTGAACATCTCCCGCAGGTGCGGGGCCAGCGCTTTCGCAAATTTTTTGTAGAAGTCCGCCGGGAATCCGTCCGGTCCCGGCGCCTTCCCCGTCTGCATGGAGCTAATGCTCTCCATGATCTCTCCCAGTGCTAGTGGTGCTTCCAGATCCCGTTTTCTGCCCTCTCCCACGACTGGTATGTCCAGTCTATCAAGGAACCGGTTCATCCCAGCCTTCCCCGTTGGGGGCTCTGAGGTGTACAGCTCTTGGTAGAAGGCCTTGAAGGTTTTGTTAATCCTCTCTGGTTCTGTTTCCAACGTGCCTCCGGTACCCCTGATTTGCGCAATTTCTCTGGTGGCTGCCTGCTTTCTCAGCTGGTGTGCCAACAGGCGGCTGGCTTTGTCTCCGTGTTCGTACAGGGTCCCGGGCGCCAGGCGGAGTTGGTGCACTGCTTTCCTGGTGGAGAGCAGGTCAAAGTTCCTTTGTAGTTCTTTCCTCTCCGCCAGGAGCTCTACGGTCGGGGCCTCGGAGTATTTACGGTCTACCTCCAGTATGGAGTCGACCAGCTTCTGCCTAGCCACCCTTTCCTCCCTATCTCTTTGCGCTTTGAAGGCAATGATTTCCCCTCTTAGTACGGCCTTAAGCGCTTCCCAGAACGTGGAGGGTGAGACCTCCCCGTTTTAGTTGTTCTCCGTGTACTCTGCTATGGCCCGCGCTATCCTTTCGCTGAAGGCCTTGTCAGCTAGTAAGGCACCGTCCAACCTCCATGTGGGGCGCTGGGCCCTTCCCGTCTCCAGCCGCACGCCCATGTAGTGTGGAGCGTGGTCTGATATCACAATTGTGGAGCATTCCACTTTGTCTATCCCTGGAAGCACCGTTTTCCCCACCACAAAGAAGTCAATTCTGGTGTACACGTTGTGTACTGGGGAGAAGAAGGAGAATTCTTTCTCCCCCGGGTGGGCGAACCTCCAAGAGTTCCCTTGCCATGCTTGAGGTTTTCCCCGTTTTGGGGTTTGATCTGTCCGTCTTTGGATCCTGTACACAGTTGAAGTCCCCCCCCCCCCCCCCCCCCCCCCCCCCAATGATTAGTCGATGCGTCGCTATGTCCGGGATTTCTGCCATGGTCTTTTTGATGAAACTCGTGTCGTCCCAGTTGGGCGCGTACACGTTGACTAGAACTACCGGTGCCCCATTCAGGGCCCCGCTGACCATGACATACCGCCCCCCTGGGTCTGTAACCGTCTTTGTCGCCCTAAACATTGTCCTCTTGCCGATCAGGATCGCCACCCCCCTGGCCCTTGTCCCATAGCAGGAAAGGTAGGTTTGTCGCACCCAGCCCTTTCTTACCCGCAGTTGGTCCTGCTCTCTCAGGTGCGTCTCTTGGAGGAAGACTATGTCGGCCCTCATGTTTCTGAGGTGGGTGAGGACTCTAGATCTCTTCACTGGGCCGTTAAGTCCCCTTACGTTCCAGGTGATTATCCTGGTGGGGGGCTTCTGCTCCCTCGTTCCTGTGGGATTAACCATACTTATCTGGTGGACGCGCCCCTGCCCTCTGGGGTTTCCCTTTGTTAGGGGGTCGTCCAGGATGGCCGCTATCACTGCTCTCCCCATGCGGTCGGGTCTCTGCGCTCCGGGGTTCCCCCTTGTCCCGGGGGCACCCGCCATGGCCGTCCACTGTGTGCCCGCCACGCGGGTAGTCCCCTGCACTCTGGGGGCCCCCTTCGCCCACAGACCGTACTGGGTGGGTGCTCGCAGCGGTTCCTTGTTTCGAGCCCCTGGTTGTGGCACTTTGTAGCCCTGTTCCTTTTCTGGCCTCTTTTGTCCCTTTGTCCCTGCATTTCTCCTCCCCAGTCTCTCGCTCCCTGTGTGCCTCCCCCCCCCCGGGCCCTCCCTTTTCCCTCCTCCCCCGTATACCCCTTCTTTGCCCCCCGTTTGCTCTCCTGACTTTGACGGGTGTTCCCCCCCCTCCCCTGCCTGGTGCCTTCCCACCTGTTGGGGGTGCGCTGCGGCCCTGCTTTGTTGCGTGCCCCCGGCGCTAGCTTTCCTGCTAGTACAGTGGCTCCCCTCTCGGGGGTTGTTGTCTCGCTTCTCCCCTGCCTGGCCTCTAAGGTTTTCTGCCCGCTCTTGCCCCATCCTACCCTGCACCCCTCTCGCCTGCTCTCCCTTCTCCAATACTCTCGTTCCCTCGTGCAGGGGCCTGGCCTCCCACCTGGAGCGGTCCCTTGGGCAGTGGTTTGTTTTTTGTTCTGGGTGTTCCTGCCGGGGGTGGGTGGCCTGGCATTGCCTCGGCCCCCCCCCCCCCCCCCCCCCCCTGTCGGCGTGTCGTTGCCCCTTACCAGGGGCCCCTCGTCCCTACCCCCGCTGGTTGTTTTCCAGTCCGTGCTCCTCGAACCTATCGACGAGCCTATTCGCCTCAGCGGGGGCTGTAAAGAAATATTCCCTGTTTTGGTATGTGACCCAGAGTTCCGCTGGGTACAGCATACCAAAACGCAGTCTGCTCCTGTGGAGAGCTGCTTTCGCTCTGTTGAACTCAGCCCGTCTCTTAGTTATATCTGCTCCAAGATCCTCATAGATTCGGATGGCGTCCCCTTCCAATTTGCAAGCTCTGTTTTCCTTGGCCCAGCGCAGGATTGTCTCCCTATCCCGGTACCGGAGCAGTTTAGCTATGACTGCTCTCGGTTGTTCCCCTGGCTTGGGCTTCGGGCGCAGCGACCGATGTGCTCTGTCCATTTCCGGTGGGTTGGGGAAAGTTTTCCTCCCCACTAAGTTGCCCAGCATCTCAGCCACGTATGCTGTGGGGTTTCTACCCTCGATCCCCTCTGGGAGGCCCACTATCCTTACATTTTGCCTTCTCGAGCGGTTTTCCTGGTCATCTACCCTGCCCTTCAGGCTCCCCTGTGTTGCGCCCAGTCTCGCCACTTCCCTCTCCAGGGCCGTGACCTGGTCGCTCATGTCGGTCGCAGCTTTCTCCACCTCCTTAATGGTCGCCTCCTGGGCTTCCAGTTTCTCCCCTTGGGCATCCAATTTTTCCTCCAGTCTGGTCAGAGCCTGCTGCACCCCTGACATGCCCTGGCCACTGCTGCCTGCACTGCGGCCTCTGCGTCTGCTTTCACCTCTGCCTTGATTGCCTGCAGCTGCTCCCTCAGCACCTCGTTAAAGGCTGCCTTCCAATTCCAGACCCCCTCTGGCCCCAGGGGAGAGGGCACCTGTCTGTCCAGCTCTTTTTGATGCGGCGGTACCTCCGTTCCGTTGCTCCGTGTGCTGATTCGCTCGCCTGAGCTGGCTTGCCCCTTGTCCTGTCTGCTTCTGGTGCCCCCTCTCCCTCTGCCTTGTCTCCGTTCTGGCTTCTGTTTTTTTCTCCCCTTTCCCTTTCATCTTTTCTTCTCCCCTTGTTTTTCTTTTCACCCCTTTTCCACATTTTATTTTTTTATTTGTTATTTTTTTGTCTCTTCCCTTTTTTTTCTCCCCCTCTCCTCCCTTCTTTCCTTTACCACTTTATTTTATTTATTTATTTATTTATTTATTATCCCCCCCCCCCCTCTTTTATGCAACTCCTCTCAGGTGGGCTTACTTTGGATGGGAGAGAGTGTAAAAAGATAGAAAATAATATATATTCCCCTCCTTCCCCCCCCTCCCCCCCCCCTCCCCCCCCCCTCTCTCTTTAACAGTTTTCTTTTGGGTTTTGTTTTTATAAAAGTCCTTTTTTTCCCCCCTTCTTCCTTTCCCCTCACTCACCCAGGATAGAGAGAGAGAGAGAGGCTTTTGTCCAGTCTCTTTGTCCTTGCCTCGTGGTGGTCGGTGGGGGGGTTGGGTCGGGTCGGTCCCCGCTGCTCAGTCCCCGCTGCTCCATTCGGGCTGCCGCACTTCGCGCCCCGCGCCCTCCCGGTGGGGGTGGTTAGGTCGCTGGTCGCTGCCGCCGCCGCCGGCTGTGCCCTGCTTCGGTCCTGGCCGCTGCCGCACCGTTCCTGGCCTGCGTTGGGGGGGGGGTTTGGGGTGGGCCTGCCGCTGCCGCCGAACCGCTCTTGCTGCCGCCGCCGCCAAACCGCTCCTGCTGCCGCCGCCGCCGAGGATCCTCCGCCGACAGGTTTGTTTAGGGGGGGGGGGGGGGGGGGGGGGGGGGCTGCGGAGAGAAAGGCCCCGACTTCGTTACCCTGCGGAAGCCCCTCTCCGTGCGACCGCTCCGCTCGCCGACCGGAAGTCCTGTCAAATAATTAAACATGACCTGCTTTTCATGAATCCATGCTGCATCTGCCCAATAGGACAATTTGTATCCAGATTTCACTGTTTCTCCCCTGATGATTGATTCAAGCACTTTTTCCACTCCAGAAGCCAAGCTAACCAGCCTATAGTTACCGGCCTTGTGTCTAGCACCTTTTTATAAACAGTGGCGTCACATTTGCTGTTTTTCAATCTGCTGGGACCATCCCTGAGTCCAGCAGATTTTGATAAATTACCACGAGCGCACTTGCTATTTCCCCTGCCATCTCTTTCAGTACGCTGGGAGGCATTCCATCAGTGGCAAGAGTCTTGTCTACCTTTAGCCCTATTAGGCTTGCCCAACACCAACTCCTTAGTGATAATAGAACATAGAACGATACAGCGCAGTACAGGCCCTTCGGCCCTCGATGTTGCACCGACATGGAAAAAAACTAAAGGCCATCTAACCTACACTATGCCCTTATCATCCATATGCTTATCCAATAAACTTTTAAATGCCCTCAATGTTGGCGAGTTCACTACTGTTGCAGGTAGGGCATTCCACGGCCTCACCACTCTTTGCGTAAAAAACCCACCTCTGACCTCTGTCCTATATCTATTACCCCTCAATTTAAGGCTATGTCCCCTCGTGCTAGCCACCTCCATCCGCGGGAGAAGGCTCTCGCTGTCCACCCTATCTAACCCTCTGATCATTTTGTATGCCTCTATTAAGTCACCTCTTAACCTTCTTCTCTCTAACGAAAACAACCTCAAGTCCATCAGCCTTTCCTCATAAGATTTTCCCTCCATACCAGGCAACATCCTGGTAAATCTCCTCTGCACCCGTTCCAAAGCTTCCACGTCCTTCCTATAATGAGGCGACCAGAACTGTACGCAATACTCCAAATGCGGCCGTACTAGAGTTTTGTACAACTGCAACATGACCTCATGGCTCCGGAACTCAATCCCTCTACCAATAAAGGCCAACACACCATAGGCCTTCTTCACAACCATATCAGCCTGGGTGGCAACTTTCAGGGATCTATCTACATGGACACCGAGATCCCTCTGCTCATCCACACTACCAAGAATTTTACCATTAGCCAAATATTCCGCATTCCTGTTATTCTTTCCAAAGTGAATCACCTCACACGTCTCCACATTAAACTCCATTTGCCACCTCTCAGCCCAGCTCTGCAGCTTATCTATGTCCCTCTGTAACTTGCAACATCCTTCCGCACTGTCTACAACTCCACCGACTTTAGTGTCATCTGCAAATTTACTCACCCATCCTTCTGCGCCCTCCTCTAGGTCATTTATAAAAATGAAAAACAGCAACGGCCCCAGAACAGATCCTTGTGGTACGCCACTCGTAACTGAACTCCATTCTGAACATTTCCCATCAACTACCACTCTCTGTCTTCTTTCAACTAGCCAATTTCTGATCCACATCTCTAAATCACCCTCAATCCCCAGCCTCCGTATTTTCTGCAATAGCCGACCGTGGGGAACCTTATCAAACGCTTTACTGAAATCCATATACACCACATCAACTGCTCTACCCTCGTCTACCTGTTCAGTCACCTTCTCAAAGAACTCGATAAGGTTTGTGAGGCATGACCTACCCTTCACAAAACCATGCTGACTATCCCTAATCATATTATTCCTATCTAGATGATTATAAATCGTATCTTTTATAATCCTCTCCAAGACTTTACCCACCACAGACGTTAGGCTCACCGGCCTATAGTTACCGGGGTTATCTCTACTCCCCTTCTTGAACAAAGGGACCACATTTGCTATCCTCCAGTCCTCTGGCACTATTCCTGTAGCCAATGATGACCTAAAAATCAAAGCCAAAGGCTCAGCAATCTCTTCCCTGGCTTCCCAGAGAATCCTAGGATAAATCCCATCAGGCTCCGGGGACTTATCTATTTTCACCTTGTCCAGAATTGCCAACACTTCTTCCCTACGCATAATGAATGATAATGAACGTTTCGAAGTCCTCACCTGCCATTGCCTACTTTTTCATCAATTCTCGGCATGCTATTTGTGCCCTCCACTGATGACCGACACACAATGCCTGTTCAATGCCTCAGCCATTTCCTCATTTTTCATTATTAAATTCCCTTCTCATCCTCTAAAGGAACAATGTTCGCCTTAGCCACTCTTTTTAATTTTATATATTTGTAGAAACCTTTGATATCTGTTTCTATAGTTTGAGCTAATTTACTCTCATAATCTATCTTTTCATTAGAGCTATATTTGTGACTTTCTGTTGACCTTTAAAGATTTCCCAATCCTCTAGTTTCCCACTAAACGTTGCCGCTTTGTTTGCATTTCCTTTCAATTTGCTACCCTAGGAGGCTTAGGGGTGAACTTATAGAGAATCTTTTCGAGACTTATAGAGAAACTTATAGAGAACTTATAGACAACACAGAATCGCTGAGCAGAAACTTATAGCCAAGTTCCGCACACATGAGTGCGGCCTCAACCGGGACCTGGGATTCATGTCGCATTACATTCATTCCCCACCATCTGGCCTGGGCTTGCAAAATCCTACCAACTGTCCTGGCTTGAGACAATTCACACCTCTTTAACCTGGGTTTACCTCTATCTCTGGATCTGTAAATACTTAATTACCTGCAAATGCTCGCATTCTAAGCATTGTCTGACATCTTTGAATTTGTCTATATATATGTTTCTGGAACATACCTCTTCATTCACCTGAGGAAGGAGCAGTGCTCCGAAATCTAGTGTTTGAAACAAACCTGTTGGACTTTAACCTGGTGTTGTCAGACTTCTTACTGTGCTTACCCCAGTCCAATGCCGGCGTCTCCACATCATCCTTAAATATCACAGCTACACCACCTCCCTTATCTTCCTGTCTGTCCTCCCGAATAGTTTGAGATCCCTGGATATTTAACTCCCAGTTGTGACCACCCTGCAACCATGTCTCTGTATTGGCCACTAAATCATACTTTTTCGTGATGATTTGTGCCATCAACTGATTTACCTTGTTTCGAATGCTGCGAGCATTCAGGTGAAGTGCCCGTACTCTAGTTTTTATACCTTCTTTTTGAATACTAACACCTCCATTAATAACATCTGCGTTCTTCGTCCTTTTGACCTTTTTCATAATTTTCCATGTAGTTGAATCAGCCTCCCCACGTACATAGCTGCTGCTTTGTTTTCCGTTAACCATTATACTTCCGTAGTTTTACCCTCCTCCGCCCCCCCACTTGCTCGTTTCAAGTCCTTGGGACCGCCCTATTTATCTTTTCTGCTAGGTTGCCTATTTACATCTCTGCAACATTACACATGTCTAATTTGTATCACCCCACTTCCACTGAAATCTTCATCTGGGCACTTATCGATCTTTCGGCTCAAAAGCAATCTCCTTGTTAGCTTCCTGAAATTTAACCCTCCATGAGCTACACGTCAGCTAAAACTGTAAGACAAATTATGCTAACTTTGTCTCTGCTAACTCTTCCCCAAGACATTTTTTTAAATATAAATTTAGAGTGCCCAATTCATTTTTTCCAATTAAGGGGCAATTTAGTGTGGCCAATTCCCCTTCTGCACATCCTTGGGTTGTGGGGTGAAACTCATGCAAACACAGGGAGAATGTGCAAACTCCACACGGACAGTGACCCAGAGCCGGGATCGAACCTGGGACCTTGGCGCCGTGAGGCAGAAGGGCTAACCCGCTGCGCCACCGTAATGCCCGTTCCCCGAAGACATTTGCAAAGTCTTTGGGTTGTAGATGCTTGTGCATTTCTTTCACTCTTCCAACTTTTTAAGAATATCTGTTTGCAATACTATGCTAGAGTGTAGAAGGTTGAGACCGAACTTGGCATTTGAAAAGTTTGTGCATCATTCTGCCTATGCGCTTCGCTGATTGGACGACGGCGGTGGTTCCGGTCATGAAGATAGATAAGACCATCCGCCTCTGCGGCGACTATAAATTGACTGTGGACATGGCTTGGGGGATTTGACCATACCGTGCATCGATGATTTGTATGCAAGTGGTTGGACATGAGCAATGCTTATCCACAGCTGAACCTCAATAAAATTCCTGGACCTACGTTACAATTAATACACACAAGTGACTCTATGAGTTCACCTGACTTGAGTTCTGAGTATCCTCTGTGTGTGCAGTCGTCCAGGACGTTATGGAGAACTTCCTGCGGTTTGTCGTGTGTTGCCGTTCACATAGGCAATGTGTTAGTCACAGGGGCCACAGATCAAGAACATTTTCAGAACCTTGAGGCAGTATTGAAGTACGGCACAAAGTGCGTGTTTCGTGCAAAAGAAGTGGTATATTTGGGATATTGGGTGGACCGTGACAGCCCACACCAGGTCGGCGAAAAGTATGGCCGATCAAAATTGCCTCCTCTCTGTGAGACGCCATGGAACCTTGTTCTTTTCTTTCACCAGTTATTTACGATGGGCGATTTATTCCAGATTTGGCTACCTCCACTTGCTCTTGAAGAAGCGCCAGCCTTGGGCTTGGGGCCAGGCCCAGGTTGTGGTGTTCAAAAAGGTGAAATGGCGGTTGCCCTCATGGAGGGTGTTGAGACATTTTGACTCTTCAAAACCATTGTACGTCATGTGCGATGCTTCTCCTTAAGGCACTGGGATAGTTCTGTCCCATTGGATGAGGGACGGCTGTGACTGTCCCATCACTTTTGCCTCCTGGATGCTGGCTGGGGCAAAATGAAAACTTGATCAGATCGAAAAAGGCCTGGTGGCCATATTTGATGTCAAGAGGCTTCACCAATACATCTATGGCTGCCAATTTGTTAACATCACCGATCTTAAGCCATTGCTCGGCCTCTTCTGTGAAGATCAGGCAATCGCACCGATGCCTCCGCAAGTATTCAGTGCTGGACCTGTTGTTATTGGCTGTTTTCGAATACACTTTTGAACACCACCCAGGGACCCAGATTGTGCATGCTGATTCGTTGAGCTGTTTTCCCCTGCAGATCGAATCCGCGAAACCCCACCACCCCCAAGGCAGACAAGTAATTGCTGTCCTGAATTTTGTGGACTCCTTTCCTGTCACTGATGCATGTGCTCACTACTGTAATTAACAAGGCAAACGGAATGTTGACATTAATTGTGAAAATGAGCGGAGTATAAAAGTAGAGAAGTGTTTTTGCAATTGTATAGGGTTTTGGTGAGACCACATCTAGAGTGCAGTTTTGGTCCCCTTATTTGAGGAAGGCTGTGGTGGCATTGGAGGCAGTTCAGAGGATGTTCACCAGATTGATTCCGGGGATGAAAGCATTGACGTATGAGGAGAGATTAAACAGTTTGGGCTTGTACTCGCTGGAGTTTAGAAGGATGAGAGAGGAATCTGATCGCGGTTTTTAAGTACGAAAAGGGATTGATAAAGTAAACGTCGACCAAACGTTCTCCCTTGTGGGCCAATCTAGAACGAGGGGTCACAGATATAGGTTGAGAGGTGGCATAGATTTAGAACTGAGTTGAGGAGGAACTACTTCTCACTGAGGTGGTGAATTTGCGGGACTTGCATAGTGCAGTGGAGTCTGAATCATGAAATGGTTTCAAGAAGGAGATAGATATAGTTCTGATTTTCAAAAGCAAAGGTGTTGAATGTAGCCACCTGGGGTGGCCACGTCCCGATTACAAAATGGACACATTCCAAAGAATGCAGGGAAAATGGACAATGCTGAGAAAACAAACAGGTGCCAGGTTTGTCTGTTGATTGGAGCTGTAGCTCCCAGACAAGATCGATACTGCAAAGCCATTACCGTACTAATGAGCCATCTCCGGGGACAAAAGAGTAACATTTAGGTAAATGATACTAAGGCAGACACCCCGGCGTCAGAGGAGACTAGAACAAAGCAGGCCAACGGCCACCTAGGACACGCCCAGTAATCAGGGCAGCCACCCGTTTATTGGAGGAAATCGATAGGAATGATCAAGATGCGGTCCAATTAATTGGGGCCAAGTTCAAGGCCCGCCCAAAAGCGCGCGAAGCCCCTTTTGGGTATAAGAAGGATCCCCCAAGAGAGAATCGCTCTCGTGGCCTTGGCTCCTAGTGAGGAGAGACCTGCCTAGCAGCTGCACCAGAACAAGTAAGTCCAAAGTCAACGCACGCTACGAGACAGACGTTCCTAGCTACTATTCCGTACCAACCCCAGCAGCCTCAGAACCGGACAACGGCCATTGTTCCTCTGACTGAGTGGGCGCCCGAAGCTAAGTATAGGCTTTAATAGTAGTGATAGTTTAGTTGGTAGAGTTTTGTACATGAGTATATTTGACTGTGTGTGTAAATAAATGAGCATTGATTTCGAACTTACTAACTGGTGTACAGAGTCTTTGATCAGTATTCGGTTTTGAACCTTGTGGCGGTATCGAAAGATACCTGGCGACTCTTGAGCAAACGTAATTAGAATTAAGGAAGGCGACCATATTAACCGCCATAAACAGAGTCAATTAAAGAGAGAACACAACAAGCAACATGAAGGGATATGGGAACATGTAGGAGGTGGATTTGAGACCAAGACGAGATCAGCCACGATCTGATTGAATGGCTGAGCAGGCTTGAGGGGCTGAATTGCCTCCTTATTCTAATTCCTATGCCTGATGCAAACCGACCCTGTACTTGCCAAGGTGTATTGTCTGGTGCTATACGGTGGGCAGCAGCAACCGCTACCAGGGGAGCTGAAGGCTTTCTCCTCAAAATTGTTGGAGCTAACTAACCTTGGAGGATGGAATCGCCCTGTGGGGCATGAGGGTTGTTGTCCCAGCAAAGGGGCAGGCAATCCTGTTGGACGACCTTCTTAACAGACTTCCCACAGTGTCCAAAATGAAGATGCTGGCAAGAAGCTATGCCTGGTGGCCAGTATTGTACAGGATATCGAGACATTGGCCCAGCAGTGTTCCACCAAAGAGCACCAGAAGCTCCAGGCGGAGGCACCTCTACACCCCGGGGAGTTGCCAGGGTGCCCTTGGGCTCATGGGCATGCCGATTTTGCCGACCCCTTCTTGGGTTCGATGTTTTTGAATGGTGGACACCTGGAGGTCCACAAAGTAGCTTTGTCCTGTATGATGGACTTCCTGATTGATGAATTTAGGTGGTGAAGTGGCTTTGGACAGTTGGGAGGTGAACCATTCTCCACAAATATTCAGCCTCTGGCCTATTCTAGTAGCTATGCATTTATGTGGCTCTTCCAGTTCAGTCTAGTCAATGGCAACACCCAAAATGGTGGAGAATTTGTTGAAGGCAATGCTGCTGAATGTCATAGGGGAATTGTTGGACTCTCTCTTGTTGGCGATGGTACAAATGTTGCCATTTAATCAACTCAAGCCTGGAAGTTCTTCAGGTGTTGCTGCATACGAATGGAGCTGAACTCTGCAACAATCAGTGAACCTTCTAAGCTAATGATGGAGGAAAGGTAATTAATGAAGCAGTTGACATTGACTGGACTTAGTATGCAGTCCTGAATAACTGCTGCAGCAGTATGTTTGGAGGTTTGATCAATTTTTAACAACCCAACTATTTGTGCTCTGAACTTAATACGAATCCAGCCAGTGGAGATTTTTCCCCATATCACCATTGGCCAGCTTCCCTAGTGCCAGATAGATCGAATGCAACCTTCTCGCCCAAGACAGCACGGGACAGCACAGTGGTTAGGACAGTCGCATCACAGCTCCCGGGTCCCAGGTTCGATGCTCGGGTCACTGTCACTGTCTGTGCAGAGTCTGCACGTTCTCCCCGTGTGTGCGTGGGTTTCCTCCGGGTGCTCCGGTTTCTTTCCACAGTCCAAAGATGTGCAGGTTAGGTGGATTGGCCATTCTAAGTTGCCCCTAGTTTCCAAAAAGGTTAGGTGAGGTTACTGAGTTACGGGGATAAAGGAGATGGGGTGGAGAGGTAGGATGCTCTTTCCAAGTGCTGATGCAGACTCGATGGGCCAAATGGCCTCCTTCTGCACTGTTGGATTAAGACTGTAACGTCAGAGATACACAGCCCTGACTGAACTTCAGTGAGCAGATTATTGGTTTGTAAGTACTCTTTGATGTTCCTGTTGATGAACCTTTCTATCACTTTGACGATTGAGAGTAAATTGATTGAAATAGACTTATTGGGTAATGTCCTGTACCTCTCCATTCACCTGAGGCAGGAGCAGTGCTCCGAAAGCTCGTGTTTGAAACAAACCTGTTGGACTTTAACCTGGTGTTGTAAGACTTATATCTGGTAGATGCCGGTCTTGTAGCTGAAATGGAAAAGTTGGGTTGTTGTCAAGAACAACAGCCTTTAGTGTGCCCAGTGCGCTCAGTTGTTTCTCCATATCGTGTTGTGAATCAAAGTGGCTGAAGACAGGCATGTGCAATGGTGGGGCCCTGGCGAGGATGTGAGGAAGAATTATCCACTTGATACTTCTGGTTGTAGATTTATGCAAAGACTTCAACCTTTTTTCAACTTGCATTCTGTTAATATTGAAGATGTTCATGAAACAACTAGTCGTTTAGTTGTCCACCACCATTCATCTGATCTGACTAAATCTGATCGGGTTGCAGAGCTTTCATCTGTTGTTAAGCAGAGCTAAGCAATTCCACATGGTACTTGTCTTGTTTAGTCTGCGTTTGTCTTATTGCTTCACTAGTTTAGTGTTTTCAAACATGCTAGGTGCGCTGTTTCTTGAATGCTCATCTACACTCGTTGAACCAGAGTTGGTCATCTGACATGATGTAAAAGTACATGTTGGGCCATGAGGTTACAGTAAAGTACCTTCTTTCCTGTGTCATTACTGCTAAAATTTGGGGTTCTCACTGCAGTATTTCTTCGCCCTCTGAGATTTCCTGTCTTGTCACAAGGCTCGAATAAGGGATCTATGTTCTGAGCTCTGATTGTGGTTTCAAGCTCCACTTTTTGCCATAGATGTTATAGCTCGTGTACCTGAGTGTTGTCACTTTGATTTCAGTGAAGTCTAATGATAGACGTGTGAAATTATTATACTTTGGCTGCTTGAACTATAGGGCAGAGAAGAGAATAACTAGTGGGCACAATTGTGCTTTTTCTTTAAATGTAAGTTTTGTCTGCAGAGAACACTTCTAACTTTCAAATTCTAGAGTGGACTATTACAAGCCTGGCACTTATTATTTTTGTTTTGGTGGTGGAGAGGGTGTGCAGGAGGGGAAGAATGGAGTGAACTGGATGTCTGGTATGTACAAAGACTTATTGCTATGGCTAAAAGGGCCCAAAACCAAGATACTGAAACTTCTACCCCACTTGTTGGATTTCTGTGTGCCCATTATCTAGAGATCTTGGGTGGACAATAGCAGATTTGGGATTTAGTGATCATGAAGTGTGCATGAGGACACTGACAGTTTAACCAGATTAAATTGTGTAGTTTACTGATGCTACTGGTCTTTATTTAGCTAGTGTTTGTTTAGCTAGGACCAGGTGGCACAGTGGTTAGACAACTCCTCACAGCTTCAGGGACCCAGTGGTTTAAAATGTAGAATTTCAATAGCTACTGCTTGTCTGTACAGCCCAGGCATGGTAGGTACTAAAACATAGATGTTGCTGGATTATTGGAGAGTTACAATTCTTTTTAAAGTTTAGTTTGTAATTCAGGCATGAGATGCTACAATGAGATGCAAACTGATGTAGAATTGACATAGAATGAATTTTGATTTCATGTAAAATGATCCTACATTATCAGTCTGGGAGACAACAATAGTTCCTAACCTGGACCATTTCTCTTGCACGCTCCTGGGGATGCATTAGTCAGAATTTCTTGAAATATCCTCATTTATATTCTAAGGTCCAAGTACAAATGATCTTATCACACAGCACATTCCTTCTGCAGTTGGTTAATGCTCAGTCTTGGGAATCGGGTGACTCCAGGTCTGACGTGAATCTGCAATACTTTCTTTTGGAATATGTTAGTTCTACATTATAATTTGCATGTTAATTCTTTATTTCAGTAGATTAATTTTATATTTCAACAATACAAGAAGCGTTCTTATATCTGGCCTTCACGTAACACTTCAGGAACTTTGTCTTCCTAAGGTTATTTCCTTAACAGCTATGTGATAGGTATATGTAGTGTATTGAAAAATTCATTGTCCATGTTGTCTACTTAAGCCTACCATACACACATCTACCAGCAGAGATAGCCTTCTAGGCAGTGATAATAAATGATCCCTGTTTACAGCTCTGCTCTCTTTTGAACATCTCAACTAGCCCTACCTGACAACCATTGGCTGCTTGAAAGTAGAAACACTGGTAGATAGAAGAGTATTGGTTAATGTCAGGAGAGACAAAACATTCAGCACACATCAGGATTGCCCCACTGTCTGCAAACCAGAGAATACAAAAAGTGACAAAGCACTGAAAGTTCTCAACATTTTTAAACTGCTATTCTCATTCAAAGACACTAGAATTAACGTTGTATTCGATATTGTATTTGGAGAATAGGGCATATTTATCAGCTTCGACATAGTGTCATGAGAATGTCGCTTTAAGAAATCGTTAGCTGCTCATGTTACTGCAGTGATGTCAGAGTGTGGGTGGAGCTGAGCTCTGGTTCTGCTTTTTAGTTTCACTTTGAGAAAAGCTTGGATGTCTTTTTGGTTTGGTTTTTCAGTGTGCTAGAGCTGAAGTCAGACAAAGCAGCTGTACTGCTGTTCTCTCTGCCATGAAGGACTATCTCTTAAGCATCTGGTGAATTCAGAATTATAAATGTTTTCAGTATTGAATGTAAACCCTGATGTGCTTTTGTTTAAAGGTTTGTTAAGTCTTTTGGGTGTAAAAGGACGCATGTAGGTTACTTAGTATTGTATTCTTTGGGGGGGTATATTTGAATTGATGGTTGCCAAGATGTTTACTGTATGTTTTAAAAAGGTTAACTTAAGTTCATAGAATAAACATTGTTTTGTTTTAAAAAATACTTTTCCATTTCTGCTGTACCACCCCTGTAGAGTGGACCGTGTGCTCCCATACCACAATCTATTAAAAGTTGTGGGTCAGGTGAACTCCATGATACACTTTGGGGTTCTCTAAACCCTGGCCCATAACCAAAGCAACAGGTCTGCACATGTTTGCAGTCATAAATGTGATTCCTATAGACATGGACAACATTCCTGAATTGCATGCTGGCCAAATCACTGATATCTGCAAACTGACAGATGTTAAATGCAAGCTGCATGCAGATCCCAATGTGTCCCCAATCATGCATCAGTAGTGATGAATACCATTTCATATAAGTAAACCGAGAGGGAAGGAATCTTAACACCTATTTGTCCTGGACATTATTGAGACAGTTGGGGATGAACCTACCCCTTGGATCTCACCTGGACAAATAGTGAAACCAGATTAGAATCTGCATAAATATGCGGTCACCAAACCATAAAACTGGGAAAGACACTTGACACCAACAATTGATAACATTATAGCAAGAGTGCATAGTGCTAAGCACTTCACCAAACCTGACCGCGATATAGGCTACCATCTGATCCTGCTTGCAGAAAAATCGATGTATCTATCTTACAGCACTCTGCACTGGCATTGGACTTTTACAATACAAGAAGCCCAATTTGGACTTAATTCAGCAGCTGAAATACTTTCAGCATTGATTTACTCTGTACTTCAAGAACTTGAAGGCATGCTGAACATCATTGATGATATTCTCATCGAGGATCACACTGAAAATGAACAGGAGACATGTCTGCAACATCATGGAGCATGTAACCGGACCATGAGCAAAGCCAGGTGCTTGTTCAGTGAAAGCAGCATTGAACCCATCGGTCATGTGTTCAACAGTAAAGGAGTATCACCTGATCCATGGAAAGCTGAACCCATTTCAAATGCTGCAGGAAGTCTGGAGACTGCTAGCACCCCTTGTGTATTGTAGCGGCTTCATTCCTGACCTCGCCACGATATGTTTCCTGTCTCCCCCTACCCCCCTGACTCACATCACATGATCTGTCAAATTAGACCACCATGTAACACTGGACTTCATCACACAACAGGCTGTAGATTGAACAATGGTTGTCAGCAGATTGCACAAATTTCTATTTCAACTCTGACAAAACCACCCAGCTAGTTGTGACGATAAGCCCGGTTGGCTTAAGTGCAGTTTTCATACAGAAAGAGGAGACATGAACCCATCAACCATTGCAATGGCAAGCAGATTGCTAACACTCATAGTGCATCGTTATACACAGAGAGGTGTTCTTGATCACAGGGGGTAACTTCACTTTCATCTTCCCTTGTGTGGAAGCAAGTTTGAAATAATACCCATTCATATACCACGAACATGTTATTCTGCAATCCACATAAGCAAACTACTGTCTTGAATAGAACATTGGATATTCAACAAGTATGGGTTCCATGTTTGGTATTAGCCATGCAACCTGAACCCGAATATTCAACAAGTATGAATTTCATGTCAGGGCAGCACAATGGCGCAGTGGGTCGCAGTGCAGTATCACGGCGCCGAGGTCCCAGGTTCAGTTTCGGCTCTGGGTCACTGTCTGTGTGGAGTTTGCACATTCTCCCCGTGTTTGCATGGGTTTCGCCCCCACAACCCGAAGATGTGCAGGGTAGATGGATTGGCCACACTAAATTGCCCCTTAATTGGAAATAATTAATTGGCTACTCTAAATTTTAAAAAAAATGGTAGAGCGCTAAATCTGTATTTGTCATGTCAAGGAACCACAGTATTGAGTCTTCTTGCTCCTCTCCAGGTGCCTGAACAGCCTCCAGGACCAGGGGACGAGTTTGGTTTTGGAGGGGTAGGAAGAGGTCAAGGGTCATTGGGTGGGGGAAAGGTCAGGTGGGTCTCGACAGGAGTCAGTTGTACAGTTACCCAGGAGTTGGACACTTGTTTTATGTCTAATGCTTCCTGAATTAACTACCCAGGTAACTGAGTTCGAACCAACTGAAACCTCCGAGTCTAACTCAGAGCTGAAAAATTACCCATTGGAAGTTCAAATGTCTTGGGAAATTCCTGAGAGTCGCACAACATTTTCCTGAGTTTGGAAGATCTGGGCCAATGTTACTGGTGAGGTTGAATGTTCAAGTTGAAATGAAATGAAAATCGCTTATTGTCACAAGTAGAATTCAAATTAAGTTACTGTGAAAAGCCCCTAGTCGCCACATTCCGGCGCCTGTTCGGGGAGGCTGGTACGGGAATTGAACCGTGCTGCTGGCCTGCCTTGGTCTGCTTTAAAGCCAGCGATATAGCCCTGTGCTAAACCAGCTTGTGTTTATTGTTTCCACCTTTTGGAAACAAGCCATTGAAACATGCTATGCCTCTTATCAACTTAGAAGGGGAGGGATGTAGTGTATTGAAAATGTCATTGTGCATTTTGTCTACTTGAGGCCACTATCCACAAATGTGGCAGCAAAAGGCATCTGCTCAGAAGAGATGATGAAGGATTCACGTTTAACAGTTCATGCAGTTCTAATTTTAAATGCATCTGGTTGAACATATGACTGTATTCTGTCCCAAGAACTTTGCAATATCTGTTTTCAATGTGATGGAATAAGCAACGTAAATGACCTTTTGTCCTGCCAACCATTTTGATATTCTAGAAATTCAAGACCAATGTCATGCTCAAAACTTAAACATTGTCAATTTTCTAACATGGTTCTTTGCAAGGGCTTTTTTGAAGGACTGTCGGCGAGGAGGCTGATTCCCTAAAATTATATTTACTGAAGGCTCCGAAAGACTGGTGCTTTCCCTTCCTGGACACACTTTTCTACTTTGCCATATGTCCACTTTGTTATTTTGGTGATGGTTGTTATGTTTTCTCGAGGAAGATCTTCTATGTATGTCTGGATAGACAGTTCTGTAGACCATGGTTTTTCAAAGTACTGGACACGACCCGCAGGCGGGTGTCGGAAGTATTGCAGAGCGATCATTTGTGTCGTTTTAGCAGTGGTACCAATCGCAGGGGAAGCAACCAACAGTCACTACCGGCTTTTACATACAGAATAGCGGCCACTGCTGCCTTTTAAAAAATATATTATTCAGACATTTTCATAAAAAACAATCCGAAGCAGAAGGAAAATCGTACAACATTATAAATAACCATCACCCCCATCTCCCATACTGCCTTTCTCATTTTAACCCCCCATCCCTTTTGATGACTCTTCAATCCTCCTAAAAGACGTCAATGAATGGCTTCCATCTCCGAGTGAACCCATCAACCGGCTCCCTCCAGGACAAACTTGACCTTCTCCGGCCTCAGGAATTCTGCCAGGTCGATCATCCACACCCCTGCTTTGGGTGGCTCCGAGTCCTTCCATCCAAGTAAGATCCGTCTCCAGGCAATGGCCAAGACATCTGCCCCGCCTGCTCACTGGACTTCTGACACCCCAAATATTGCTACCTCTGTACAGAACTTCAGAACCTCTGGTTTACAGCCTACACAGAAGAAACTGAACTCTGAAACATAGCAGTATAAGTATGATTTCTTGATGTATGGTTTAATCAGTGGTGCCGATGCAAAGCCCATGTGTGTATATGCAGGAAATTCCTTCACCTTTGGCCTCCCAAACCTTCACGTGGTCCCCCCCCCCCCCCCCCCCCCCCCTGGCAAGTGTACAAGTAGGCCATTCGGCCCATCGAGTCTGCACCGGCTCTTGGAAACAGCACCCTGCCCAAGCCCATACCTCCACCCTATCCCCATAACCTAGTAACCCCACCAAACACTAAGGGCAATTCTGGACATTAAAGGCAATTTATCATGGCCAATCCACCTAACCTGCACATCTTTGGACTGTGGAAGGAAACCGGAGCACCCGGAGGAAACCCACGCAGACACAGGAAGAACGTGCAGACTCCGAACAGTGACACAAGCCGAGGATCGAACCTGGAACCTTAGAACTGTGAAGCTATTCTTGATACACCCGCAGCTCATCCCCTTCCCAGGTGCACTTCCTCAACCACTGAAGAATCTTCTCTTTATCCAAAAGGCAGTGCAGTTGCACCACCATCGCCCTTGACAGCTCGCCCGCTTGCGGTCTCTGCATCAATGCCCTGTGCACTCGGTCCACCTTCAGAGGCCAGTCAAAGGCCCACTCCCCCATCAACTGCCCCAACATTTTTGCAACATACATGTCGGTCTCCGCACCTTCGATGCCTTCGAGCATCCCCACGTTTCTCAAATTTTGCCTTCTGGAGTGATTCTCCACATTCTCCTTCCGCCTCTTCTGGGTCTCCCACATCACCCCCACCTCGACCACCAGCGAGGCTAGCTGCTCCGAGTGCCCCCCCACCGCCTGCTCAATATTTCACTTAATCGGCTGTCTCACTTTGGCCAGGTCCTCCAGTGCCTCCTTCCCCTGCTGGCTTAACGTTCAGAAATTCCTACAGCTGTTTTGTTCACCACTGGGTGGGTAAAACAGGCCCTTTTCCCTCTGCTATCTTAACCTGTGACCCACCACGAAGACTCTCCTGCTCCAACAGCTCCTTTCTTCTCGACCCGCTCCTAGTTTGTGGATCCACCCACCAGCCACACTAGAGGAGTTACACCTTCTCAGGTACTCTTACGCCTCTTTCCATCCAAACTTCGCCCCTCAGATGGGGAAAGAAATGAAAAATACTACCGTGAGTGGGAGCCACCAAATCGGTGACCGCTCACTCCATGGCCACCACTGGAAGTCCCGCTTCTGCCTTTTAAATGGAAATAAATTAGGCTGTGTGGAGTCTTCTGGCCAGATGCGGCAACAGAGTGAGCAGGTCATTCGCCCCCGCGTACACTTGATGTCAAGCGCCTTTTTGGTATGTGCTTTTGGCGACATCATCTTGCTTCCATTTTGCAGCTGCTGGCACGCAAGGCAAGCGAAGTGTGAAGAGGAATGATTATCTTAAAAGTAAGATGGCTGAAGACTCAATGAGGCAGTTTATCTATTAGACAGGATCTTGCAACAGAATCTGCTGGAGAAAGTTGCACAGGAGAGTCCACAACAGAGCAGTGTTAGTGTTAGCTCTGTGCAGAGCTCCAGGGCCCCAGGTTAGCAGACTACATAGAAGAAGTTTAAGTCAGGAGCAAAGCAGTATAAATATGATTTCTTGAGGTATGGTTTTGTCAGTGGTGCCAATGCAAATAAGGATGCTAAACCCATGTGTGTTATATGCAGGGAAGTACTGGCATATGAAAGTAGAAGTTTCAGATTTTGAAAGAGGAGTGGTGGATGAAGAATTCCCTTTTTGAGGTTGAAACCTCAGAATCCGTTATTAATTTAGAGCTGGCACCTAATTAAAAGACTATCTTGCTATAGTTGACCTGTAGTACCACATTAAAAACATGGCAAATCAGCCTGGTGTAGCATCTCCCTGGAGTATCCAGTGCTGAGTAAAACACACATTTTGTTGATATTGCCCTTCATGATGACCGACGTGTGCAAGGTTGGATTTTACGTTTTCATAAAGATGAAGATGGCACAAAGGAATTGGCTGAAGTCTGCACTTGATATGCACATTGCCCTCTCCTCCTTTGAACCTGATTCAAGTGAGATCGTGAGGACCAAGCAAACCTCCTTTCATATTAGGAGTAAGTGAATAAGGCGCGAGTTTGAAGTTTGGCCAGCACAGGTCCTGAACATTGGTCGGTTGTCAAAAGTGGATCTCTGGGGGGAGGGGAGGGGGGGAAGAGTTTGCAAAACATTGCTGTTGACGACCCTGCATGAGGCCTTCCACTATAACATTGAGGAAGCCAGAAATATAAAATAGTCTGGGTTGTGGAGGGAATCTTTGTCTTACTCCTATTTTGTAAGCGACGAGTTCAATAATCCTCTTTTCTGCCCTGGCATTGATCTTTTAAAAAAAATTTGGAGTACCCAATTAATTTTTCCCAATTAAGGGGCAATTTGGCGTGGCCAATCCACCTACCCTGCACATCTTTGAGTTGTGGGGGCGAAATCCATGCAAAAATGAGGAAAATGCAAACTCCACACTGACTGTGATCCGGAGCCGGGACCGATCCTGGGACCTCGGTGCTGTGAGGCAGCAATGCTACCACTGCACCACCGTGCTGCCCTAGCCCTGGAATTATTCTTGGAGCTTGAGTATTCATTGTAGATAAAGTCCAAAATTTGGCCTTGCCCTTCCATAGCTTCTGCTGCTTCATGAGGACCACTAGCTACTGGGTTGAAAACCTTAAGTATCGATGAATGTAAGTAAGTGGAGGTTCTGCTGGGCTTAATACATTCTACAGTTTCATGTAAAGTGACAACCTGAGCTTGCTATGACAATCCACTTTAACAACTCATTGATGAAGTGAAATTCTTGCAATATTTTCCAACTCAACTCAACAAGGATCGTGTTTTCTAGAGTTTTAAAGGCATTGTGTCTCAAATAAAATTCTATTGATCTGCTTTAAAAGAAGAGTTTCACAGTAAGTCAGTAGTTCTTGGCATGGCTTTCTAAAAGTATTGTAATTTCTCTCTTTATGCTCTTGCTTAGATCAGTTTTTAGGAATTTGAATACCACATTAAGAACAATTTTAATTGAGCAAAATTATCTTATCACCAGTTTATTGGCTTAAGCCTGATTATTTGCCTATAGTGTACTAGTGTTATTCTGCTTAACAAACTTGACTAACAACTGTCACGTATGGGGGGAAGGTAGAGTTTAGCTGCATGTGTGTTGAATATTTTCTTTTACAAAGCATTTCCTTTCTCTCTTTCCATATCTTGGAGAAACTAAAGAATCCGAAGGCAGGCAAAAAATTACTTATGGCCTGTATGGACGCTATTTCAAACTGTCTGCTCTAAGGAGAATGTAAGAGACTCAAAGTTTCTATCCCTTGAGTTTTCCCTCCAGTGATGAAGGTATCTGATCTTGTACTGGCACCTTTGGTAGCTTCCTCTCCTTGCAGGTGCAAATCCAGTTTGAATTACCTATGTCATTGTATGCTGGAGCATTCTTGTACCTCAACATTGTGTCACCCAGTTAGCGAAATTGATTTGCAAATTGCATGCCTTGAAGTTGGCTGTCTGCCACAAAGCAATTAATTGTAACATTGATTGAGATATAAACATAATAGTGCTTTTTTTTATGTCTTGACTTGTTTTGAGAAGGAATAGTATGTGGGTATTGTTCAATTGTTATTTGAACACATGGGCAGATTTTGTGGTTCCTGCACTCAGCTGCCAGATGGTGGTGTTGTGGCTGTGCTAAGGCCTGATGCTATATCCAGGATGAAGTTTTCAATCTGTTAGGGCTACTGGAACTGCTGTGCTAACTTTCTGTATAGTTGATACATCGTTTTGCATGTCAGACAATAATTATTTGTTTTCTGATGGATGAATCCAGTGCGACATGGTAGCACAGTGGTTAGCACTGCTTACTCATAGTGCCAGATACCTGGGTTCAATTGCGCCCTGGGGTGACTGTGTGGAGTTTGCACTTCCTCCCCTTGTCTGCTTGAATTTCCCCCTGGTGCTCCGGTTTCCTCCAAAAATGTAGGTTAGGTGGATTGGCCATGCTAAATTGCTGCGTAGTATCCAAAGATGTGCAGGTTAGTGGGGTTACGCGGATAGGGTGGTGGAGTGAGCCTAGGTGGGGTGGTCTTTCAGAGGGTCAGTGCCGATTCGATGGGCCAAATGGCCTCCTGTCTGCACTGTAAGAATTCTATGATTCTATGAAGTGGCTGTCATCCTCAGATATTCAGCAGAATGGGATGGAAGAAGTGGATATAACACTAGAAGCGATCAAACAAGTGTGCTGAGCAGTTTCTGAAAGAGCTCTGACATGAAAATATCCCCTGAAATGTATCATATTTACATTGGTAGTGTTTAACACATAAATGAGGCAAGTTTTATATCATTGTATTTTGGTTAATTTCGGGTCCAATATGATTTCAAGCCAAGTAGAAATGATACACGCACTGAGCTATTCTTCAAGCTGAAGGATTTGTGGAGGTACAGTCAGTGGAGAGGATTAACTGCAAATGAAATATTTTTGTTTAACTTTGGTTTGGTTTTGTTTTAGATGAAGTTAAGAATTCTTCAGTCCTATGTAAATGACCTTTGTGACCAGAATGAAGTCTTGGTTCAAACCGTTGAAGACCTTGAGAGAGAAGCAAATGAAAAGGTTATAAATCTGGATACAAAGCTTCGGAGAGCTGATCAAATATTATATGTAAGATGGCCTATAATTTTTGTTTTTGTTTTTAACCTTCAGCACAAATAGTCTACAAAAGTTCAGTGAAGAATATGAACCCTGTAGAAGTATCTTCTCGGCCAAATTAAAGACATGCTTTTTTCAGCAGAATGTAATTGTGAGGCTTAGAAATTGTCTAATGAGGTTATTTGAGATGGATAGGGTTAGGTAAACTAGGGGCATTCATATAAAGTACATGGCCAGAGTTTGATAGGAAGTATTTATTTTCATGGAGACTTATCAGTCTCTGGAAATGGTTACCAAAACATTCAGTATGCATGGATTTGCTGAAGAATTTATTGCTCACTTATCCTGATATTTAGGAGATTAGCCGAGATATTGCAAAAAACAGTCACTGAAAATGTCTTGTAAAATAAGTTGGTAAAATTGTGGGATGCTGTGTTTATAATTGTGGGCAAATCAATAAAGGTATGCAAAACCAGTACAAATCATTAATTAGGCTACAGTTAAAATACTGTGCTCGGGCAGCACGGTAGCACAGTGGTTAGCATTGCTGCCTCACGGCTCTGAGGTCCCAGGTATGATCCCGGCTCTGGGTAACTATCCGTGTGGAGTTTGCACATTCTCCCCTTGTTTTCGTGGGTTTTGCCCCCACAACCCAAAGATGTGCAGGGTAGGTGGATTGGCCACATTAAATTGCCCCTTAATAAAAAAAAATACTGTGCTCTACTTGGGGTGGACATCAAGACCATGGTGCATGTAGAAACTAAGATAACGGGCTGTAACTTTCAATGGAATGGCAATTGAGTTTGATTGCCACTCCATTCATAGGTAATCAATCCAGGCGATTCTATTTTGCCCAACTTTCCGACTCGGGTCAGGCGAGATCTGTGCATTGCAGCTTGCTCCTGGGGCCCAGCATTAAGGGCAGCTCAGTTGCAGGTAGGTTAGCTGGGCCTTTTTTAAAAAAATGGCATTATTTGCTGTAAACCAGTTAAGTTTAAAGGTCTTTGACAAGCCAGGCATTTGGTGGTGAGGGTGGGTGGGGGGAGGTCAGCAATCAGGTCTTTGTGTTGGAGGGTGTGGTGGTAGGGGGCAAGAGTCAAGAGGGAGTTGGCAGAGGTTGGCGGGGTCACAGTGAAGGAGGGGTAGCCCCTTGGCAGGGGGATAATCGGGGTGGGGTAGGGGAGTCCCATGGGGAGGCCTTGTGTGGGTCTGTACAATAGTTACCCAGAAGCTCAAAGTGGTTTTAATTCTTCAAACTTTTTTTGGATAACAATTAGTGTAATGAAGTTGGAATCATCTGACTTGTGAATTCGATTGCATTTTCGGGTGGTTCCCAGTGCAGGGCAATTGCCCATCGGAAATTTGCACTTCTCAGCCAATTGCCATGTATATCTTATCTATGAACTATGAACACTGCTTCTATGTGTTCCTAGCACATCTTTAGGGTATTCTGTCCTCCGCTCCAACAAACTGCCCTGGAGCTCAGAAATTATGCCCTTTAGGTTTGAGTAATTTTAGTTATGAGAGGAGATTAGAGAAGCCGGGGTTTATTTCATTAGACCAGTAAAAGATGAGTGAATACTTAATTGGAAGTTGTTTTAAAATTCCAAATGTTTTGATGAGCTAAATAAGGAAATATTATTTCCAGAAGTTAGTAAACAAAGGGCATACGCTTGTAATCATTGCCAAAACAACAGAGGGGGACATTAAAAGATTTTTTTTCATGAAGTGGGTTGTTAGTTTATGAAATTCCCTGGCAGAACACTTGGTGGACACAGAATTTACAGAAAACTTTACAAGGACATTTTGAATAAACATTTGTAAAAGAGAAAAATTGTGATTATTGGACCTGAAAAAGACAAATATGAATGCATTAGTAATTTTTTAAAAATTGTTTATTGTCACAAGTAGGCTTCAATTAAGTTACTGTGAAAAGCCCCTAGTCGCCACATTCCAGCGCCTGTTCGGGGAGGCTGGTATGGGAATTGAACCGTGCTATTGGCCTGCCTTGGTCTGCTTTAAAAGCCAGCTATTTAGCCCAGTGTGCTAAACCAGCCCCTGTAATAGCGAGAATCTGATTTATCTCCCTCCCCGCCCACCCCACACTTGTCAAGTGCACTTCGGCAGCTGCTGAGTGGAATGTGTCCTGTAGCACTGGAACGAGGTAAGAATATTTGAGGCCTAACATTTTGAAGGTTGAACCTCATGAGCACTGACCTAGTGATCAAACATCCAGTGAAGTCCAAGCCACAAAGAGGTAGGTAAGGTGAAATGTTAGTGTGGCCGAATCTCTGGAAGGGGGTGAGGTTCGGAGTAGTACTGAGTGAAGCTGGAATTGGGGAGACTGGAAGTGCCTTCGTTTTTCTCCTGGCTACTCAAAAAGGGAGGCGAACTTATCTTTGGAATCTTCTTTAACTGGATCACCTGATTATGGGAACCATAATTGCTATTCAGATCAAAAATAACCAATCCTATGTATTTTTTAGGAAGCCGATTAGAAAGACTAGCATTTATACAACATGTTTTATGATCCCTTCCTGCCCCAAAGTGCTTTATGGCCAATTAAATACTTATTTAGGTTTAGCCACTGATAGTGTGAGAAATGCAGCAGCCAGTTTGCACACAATAAGATCCCAGATACTGCAATATTTCATAGAATTTACAGTGCAGAAGGAGGCCATTTGGCCCATCGAGTCTGCACCGGCCCTTGGAATGTGCCTCACTTAAGCCCACCCCATCCCCATAACCCAGTAACTCCCCCAACCTTTTTGGACACTATGGGCATTTATCATGGCCAATCCACCTAACCTGCACATCTTTGGACTGTGGGAGGAAACCAAAGCACTCGGAAGAAACCCACGCAGACACGGGGAGAATGTGCAGACTCCGCACAGTGAACCAAGCTGCCAATCGAACCTGCGACTCTGGAGCTATGAAGCAACTGTGCTAACTTCTGTGCTACAGTGCCGCAGATAATGACCTGTTAATTTAGGGATAAACATTGTTCAGGATACTTGTGGAACTACCCTGCACTTCTTCAAAATAGTGTCATGGGATCATTCACATTCAAACATGATGACAGATTTAAGGACTCACCTGAAAGGTGGCACCCCTGACACTGTATGTAGCACTTTCCAAGTATTGCACACTTGGCCTTTGGGGTGAGACTTGAATCTACAACCTTCTGATTCTGAAGTGGGAGTGCTGCCACTGAACAATGTCATTAGCATGCATTAGGTCACTCGGAGTCGCTGTTGCAGCTTCAGTGATGGCAGCAATGGCGAGGTAGATCTTTGCCAATAGCTTGGGACCATTGCATGTATTTCCTCTGTGTTGCAGACATGAAAATTCAACCTTATATTCCAATGGTTAAGTGTTTGAAAACTGGCAAAAGTATGACGGGCTACATTGCTTTATTTTGTTCTGCATGAATCCAATGGGATGACCTGGTAATAGACCCAAAGCACGAGAAACCTTTGGAAAAAAATGTAACTTTTAGTCTATAATCTCAAGTCTGTGGGAATTGGTTATGTCATTTGGCTAGATGGGAAGAGTGATATGCAGTGATGCCAATGGCAAGGTTCATTCACCATATTGGCTGTAATAGTTGATGGAGGCCTGCCCTCTTGCCTTGCTCCATGCTTGTTGTGGTACCCCTCAAGCTGTATAACCACTTGTCTCTCTAATGGTGAGATATCTGTGGTCCCTCGTGGACAATGGCTAATTACTAATCACAATTTTGTATCTATTATTGTCAACAATTTCAGTACACGGATTTCAGTAAAGCAAAATGGAAAATTACTCCAGTATCTTGTATTTGACAGGAACAACAATTGAAATGGAAAGCTTCTAAGGAAGAAACCGATCATCTACGCAGCGAAAACCTGGACATAAAAATTGATCTTAGAACCCTGGTTGGTGCAATCCAACAAACTGAAATAATGCAGAAATTTGACGTAGGTGATGATTATTATTAGTCTTGGCATCTAAGTTAGGCATTTTTTAGAACCATAGCAGGCTTTCTGACCAAAGGATGTAATTTATCTTTTTGAGTTGAATTTTAACCTAAAAAGTAGGCACATTTGGATTAGGTGGGGGAGGGGTGTATGTGGGGCGCTAAAGTCTGAAAAAACTGTTTCTCCTGCTTTTAACCTGTCCCTTGCTGGTTTTAAGTGAGGCCGAAGTTGGATGGGCAGCCAGCCAGCTCCAAGGAGTTGTTTTGGAACTTTAAATATGAGGCTATCAGGTTCATTGTCATTCAGGTTTGTAACAAACTCATCAGCCAAGCTTCCAGAGTAGCAAGACAAGGACTTGGTGGATTTGGGAGGTAAATGACTTTACACCTACCTCTTGGATCCAGGTCCTGCCTAAGGTGCGGTGACCTGCCTTCATTGCTGATTCTACCTGTATTCATGGTCAGTATTTGCTGTATTCTCTCTGTAACTTTAATATCCTTTCTATAGTATCGTTTCCAGAATTGCACTCAGCACTCTGTGGCTTAATCAATATATAAATCTATAATGTTATAAAAATGTTATGTAAAAAAATATATATTTTTATTGAAATTTTAGCATTTACATCAAAAATTTGCACCACAACACCATAATAACATGCACATCAAAAATTACAAGCAACATCAGTAACATGAACCCTAATAACACAAATATAACCCAAAACAACAGGAACAAGCAATTCCCCCTCCACCGACCAGCTTTGTTTTAAAATTATTTTTATTCAAATTTTTGGCAAAAACAACATTTCTGCATAACCGTACGCAACAATTAACAGAACAAAATAAATGTTAATAGTATAAAAGAACAATACAACATAACGACCCCCCCCCCCCCCCGGATGCTGCTGCTGCTGACCTTTACTGCTCTCCTAGAAAGTCGAGGAACGGCTGCTACCTCCGAGAGAAACCTGCCATGGACCCTCTCAAGGCAAACTTTATTTTCTTGAGACTGAAAAACCCAGCAATGTCACTAACCCAGGTCTCTACACCCCGGGGGGGGGGGGGGGGGGGTGTTCGAGTCCCTCCACGTTAAAAGGATTCGTCTCCGGGCTACCAGGGAGCCAAAGGCCAATACGTCAGCCTCTTTAGCTTCCTGAACTCCCGGATCGGCTGACACCAAACATCGCTATCTCTGGACTCTGCACCACCCGCGTGTCTAAGATCTTTGACATTGCCTTAGCAAAACCCCGCCAGAATCCCTTAAGAGCCGGGCATGCCCAGAACATATGGACATGATCTGCATGGCTTCCCGCACGCCTCGCACATTTATCCTCAACCCCAAAGAGCTTGCTCATCCTGGTTGCCGTCATGTGCGCACGGTGGACCACCTCAAACTGCATTAAGCTAAGCCTGGCACATGATGAAGAGGAATTGACCCTTTTTAGCGCGTCCGCCCACAGGCCCGTATCCAGCTCCCCACCTAGCTCCTCCTCCCATTTGCCCTTCAGCTCCTCTACTGGGGCTTCCTCCGCCTCCTGAAGTTCACGGTAGATGTCCGAAACCTTCCCCTCCCCTACCCAGGTGCCGGAGACCACCCTATCATGTATCCTGCGTGCAGGTAGCAGTGGGAATGATGCCTGTTTTTTTCAGAAAGACGCGTACCTGAAGGTATCTGAAAGCGTTTCCAGTGCACAAACTGAATTTCTCCTCTCGCGTTTTCAGGCTGGGGAAGATCCTGTCTATGACCAGGTCCCCCATCCTTTTAATGCCTGCCCTATGCCAGCTTTGAAACCCTCCGTCTATCTTGCCCGGGACAAATCTGTGATTGTTACGTATTGGGGTCCAGACTGAGGCTCCCTCCACCCCCCTGTGCCTTCTCCACTGACCCCAGATCTTTAATGCCACCACCACCACCGGACTAGAGGAGTAGCGGGCCAGCGAGAACGGCAGAGGTGCCGTTACAAGTGCCACTAAGCTGGTACCTTTACATGAGGCCGCCTCTAACCGCTCCCATGTCGACCCCTCCCCCAGTACCCATTTCCTAATGGCTATGTTAGCTGCCCAATAGTAGCTGCAAAAGTTTGGCAGCGCCAACCCATACAAATCCCGAGTTGATCTTGCTCACCCGCTTAAAGAAGGACTTAGGGATAAGTGTTCCGACCTCGCCCTGTTCGTGCACACACTTGCCACAGGGGCCTGGTAAAGTAGTTGGACCCAACCTATGAGCCCTTCACCGAATCCGAACCTTCTCAGCACTTCCCACAGGTACTCCCATTCCACTCGGTCAAAGGCTTTCTCCGCGTCCATTGCCGCCGCCACTTCTGCCTCCCCTCCCTCTGAGGGCATCATGATGATGTTTAGGAGCCTCCGTACATTGGAGTTCAATTGCTTGCCCTTGACGAAGCCTGTCTGATCCTCCCCTATCACCCCAGGGACACAGTCCTCAATCCTAGTACCCAAGATCTTGGCCAGCAGTTTGGCGTCTGCGTTCAGGAGGGATATCGGTCTATATGATCTACACTGTAGTGGATCTTTCTCTCGCTTGAGGATGAGTGAGATCGAAGCCTGTGAAATTGTTGGGAGGAGGGTCCCTCTCTCTTTGGCCTCATTAAAGGTCCTTAGTAGGAGTGGCACAGCAGTTCTGAAAATTTCTTGTAGAATTCTACAGGGTAGCCGTCCGGCCCTGGGGCTTTGCCCGACTGCATGTTCCCTAAACCCTTTACCATCTCCTCCAGCTCTATCGGGTCCCCAGTCCTTCCACCAGATCCTCTTCCACCTTTGGGAACCTCAGTTGGTCCATGAATTGCTTCATCCCCCCCAACGGGGGTTCTGACTCATACAATTTACCGTAAAACACCCTAAAGACTTTGTTCACCCCCTCTGGGTCTATGACCGTGTTGCCCTCCTTATCCCGTACTTCCCCAATTTCCCTGGCCGCCTCCCTCTTGCGAAGTTGGTACGCCAGCATTCTACTCGCTTTCTCCCCGTATTCGTAGACAGCCCCTTTGGCCTTCCTAAGCTGTGCTAATGCCTTTCCAGTGGTCAGCAGGTCGAATTCCGCCTGCAGCCTCCACCGCTCTTTCAGTAGCCCCGTCTCGGGGGTCTCCGCGTAGCTCCTGTCTACTCTGAGTATCTCCCCGACTAGCCTTTCTCCCTTCGCTCTTTCTTTCTTCTCTCTATGGGACCTGATGGAGATCAACTCCCCTCTGATAACTGCCTTCAGGGCCTCCCACACCGTGGATGCTGCTACCTCCTCCGTATCGTTAGTTTCCAGGTAATTCATGATGTTCCTCCTTATCAGCCCACAAACCTCGTCGTCTGCCAGCAGCCCCACATCTAGCCTCCATAGTGGGGGCTGACCTCTCCCTGACCAGCTTTTTAAAGTACAAAATAAACAGCCGCAATCTACGATAAAACTCATTTATTGACCCCATCACCAACAGGAATTCCGCACTGGGTGGCGTTACCTGCTTCCAGTTCAACAATATCCATCTCTGTGCCAGCAGTGATGCGGATACCAATGCATCTGCCTCAGCCCCGTCCTCAACTCTGGCTGGTCTGGCACCCCAAATACAGCAACTAACAGGCAAGGTTTTGAGTCAACCTTAAGGATTGCCGATATGGTGCTGAAAAAAGACCCCCAAAAACCCACCATCTGGAGACAGGACCAAAACATGTGTGTGTGGTGAGCATGCCCTCCCAAGCACCGCTCATAGTTATTGTCAGCCCCCTCAAAAAAAAATTGACTCATTCTGGCCCTGGTGAGGTACGCCCTAAACACCACCGTGAGTTGTATAAAACTCAACTTTGCGCAGGTTGATGTATCATTCACCCTACGGTGGGTCATACTCCATACCTCCATCTCCAGAATGGCTCCCAGCTCCTCCTCTCACCTCATTCATTGAAACCTGCTCTCCCCCCATGATCCGCCGATATATCCCAGACGTGCTGCCCTGCATACGCAAATATCCTTTCCAACAGGGTAGACGGTGGCACCATCACGGGTGTCAGAAATGCCCGCCGGATATAGTCCTGAACCTGAAAATATAAGACCCTCCCCCCACCCCAAAAGCCCTGATTTCTCCTTCAACTCGTGAACCACCGCTCTAGGAACAAGCCTTTCACACTCACAAGCCCTTTGCTGCCCCATCTCCCGAATGTAGCATCCAATTTCGCCAGCTCAAACAAATGGTTCCTACAGATGGGGGCCCACCTTGACATCTCCCACAGTTTATAATACTGGCGGAATTTCCGTCATATCTTTGGCGTAGAAACTACCACCAGATTCACGAGTATTTCGCCGAAGCAAACGGCAGTCACCAGCACTTCTCTCTGCAGGACCCAACTCCATCTGTATCCAACTAACTTCCTGATTCCCAACCCACCCCAATACCTTCTCCAAATTGATAACCCAAAAATAATACACTGCCAAACCCCGGATAAAAAGCCTTTGTTAGAAAAACTGGGAGGCATTGAAACAAGAACAAAAATCATGGCAAAATATTCATCTTAGTAGATTGTACTTGGTCTGCCAGTGAAAGTCGAAGGTTGTCCAAACTCTGCAAAACACTTCTCGCCAAGCCTATAAAATTCAATTTGTGAAGTCACGCCAATCTTCCATGCTATTTGGACCCCAAGTAGTGAAAACTGGTCTCCGTTTTACAGAATGGCAAAACTCCCAACCCAATCTCCCCTGAGGACTAACAACAAAAGCTTCGCTCTTCCCAATATTTAATTTGTATCCTGAAAAGGAACAAAACTTCTTCAATATCCCTATTCCCCTCCCTCCCATCAGTGACCCTGGATTCCTTATGTACAGCAGGTGGTCAACTGTGTACAGGGATATGTTATGCTCCACTGCACCCTGCATAATCCCTTTCCATTCATCCAATGCTCTCAAAGTAATTGCCAGTGGTTCAATTTCCAGTGCAAATAACAAAGGTGACATAGGATATCCCTGTCTCATCGCCCTATGTAGCCTGAACGACCCTGAATTCAGGTGTCCCTATGTACGCTAGCAGCCAGTGCATTATTTAACAGCCAAACCCACAATACAGACTCAGGACCAATCCTAAACCTTTCCAGAACCGTGAACAGATTGTTCCATTTGACCCGGAGAAAAGCTTTTTTGCTGTCTAGAGACATAAATA
This sequence comes from Scyliorhinus canicula, assembly GCF_902713615.1. Lineage (NCBI taxonomy): Eukaryota > Metazoa > Chordata > Chondrichthyes > Carcharhiniformes > Scyliorhinidae > Scyliorhinus > Scyliorhinus canicula. The sequence continues at coordinate 120,591,638 of NC_052155.1, forward strand.
TCTCTGTATGCGGTCCCCCCCTATCGATGTAAGAACAACATTAAGCAGCCACCGAATGTACGACGACCGCTTTCTACCCCTGACAAATCCTGCCTGGTCTTCCCCCACCACCTTCAAGAGGCATGGCTCCAACCTCAACACTAGAATTTTAGCCAAAAGTTTTGCATCCGCATTACGAAGGGACATTGGACAGGACAACCCACACTCTTTGCGCTTCTTATTCTTTTTCAGAAGGAGGGAGATGGACGCATGCCCCAGTGTCACCAGAAGGGAATCCCATGCCAATGAGCCATTAACCATCTCCAGTACCAATGGGTCCAGCTGGCCAGTGAACATTTTATAGAATTTTACTGGTTACACATCTGGCCCTGGTGCGTTCTCTGTCTGCACCTTGCTTAAAGCCCTGCAAAGCTCTTCCAACCTCATCGCTGCCGTTGAAGCCTCCCGCAACTATTCCCCACCTGAGGAAACTCCAAACCCTCCAAACACTCAGCCATCTCTTGCCCATCCTTTGGCAACTCCAACCTGTAAAGCCCTTCCTATAAAGAACAAAACACCTCGTTGACTTTCTCAGGGGCAGAGACCAACCCATCCCCCAGCTCCCACACAATCTCTTTGGTAGCCTCCTGCCGCCTTAATTGATGAGCGAACAAGGAACCAGCCTTATCCCCACACTGGTATATCATTCCCTTTAATTGCCGTAGCTGACGTGCTGCCCGGTCCATGGACAGATGATCAAGCTGCATTTGCAGTTTCTTCCTGCGCGTCAAGTGCTCTGGTATTGGGTCACTCGCATATTCTTTGTCTACACCTAGAAGCTCGCCCACCTCCTGACACTCCCGCTTGTTCTCCCCATCCATAAATGACTTGTATGAGATTACCTCTCCCCTAATCATTGTTATTTATGTTTAAGCATTCTGGGGGGCCAGCAGAAAAGTACAGTTAAGACTACAATCAGATCAGCCACTCCACCTATTTATGATGGCCTTGTGATCTTATTTAAATGCATCTTTATTTCTTTGCCTCTGTTTAAGAAAAAACAGTTCTATTGGGCATTTTAGAGCTTATTCTGCATGTAATTGTATTTCCCAGTTTTCCATCCATTCATACTGTTCTATTTATTGTATACAACCCATTGTATTTTTTCCACTCCTCCCAAAATGCATTATTTAACACTTCCATTAATTGCCAAACCTACCCTTTCCTCTTCTGCTCTGCACTTGGGTTCCACACTACAGAATAGCAAAATCTAATTTGTTTGGAGGCAACTGATGATTTAAATGGCCAGCTACCACTGTGAACTGCGCACGTGCAAACCTTGGCCCACTCCCGCAAAAATAGGAAGTGCCGTGTTTTGGGGGCAGAACTTCGGATTTCCATGCTCACCTGCCATTTTCACCACAAAGGTGAGCCTTTTCACCCTGGTACAAATTCAGGCCTTTCTCCGTCTCTCTTCCCCTCGTCAGCTTAGCTATAACCAATATTTCAGTCACTGTTAGGAGTCTTTTAGTTGACCAGAATTTTAAACTCTTTTTGCTGGGGGTGGGGGAGGGGTGGGGTGCAAGGCGGGGCGGGGGGGGGGGGGGGGGGTGGTGTCCTGCCCAATGATCGGGGCCCTGCCCCACGATCGGGGCCCACCAATCTTCGGCACCGGTTGGCGTGCTGCCAACTCTGCGGCGCCAGCCTGGCCCCCGGAAGTGCGGAAGATTCCGCAACTTCCGGGTGGCCCGATGCCGGAGTGGTTTGCGCCGCTCTTGGCGTCGAGCCGTCCCGCCAATTGCGGGAGAATCCTGGCCTGTTTCTTTCAATCCAGCTACGCTAAACTAAAGAAACCCTGCTTGTACCCAGAACCACACCCACAATCATCTTGCCCTATTATTAACTTGTTGACCCTTTTTTCTATTGTTTACCTCCCAGGCAACTTGGCTGGATTGTCATTTATGGAAACCATTTGTCAGCTGGTCTACTTTATAAAGTCAGCTTTTGATGCTTTTCAAAATGGACAATTCTGAGCTAGCAAGATGGCTCCAGCTCATTGCTTGCTGGCTTCTGGAAGTTTCCGAGCTACAGACAAAGACAGCCTTTTGCAAGTTCTAATCTCCAATAATATCGCTAATGGCCTAAACATTAACTGTTCTAATATGACAGTTCAACAAAAGGTATCATTTAACAACCTGAAACCAATATCACATGACTGAGGTGTCTGAATTACTTTAATTATACAGTCTTTGGACCATATGGCCAGTTACTGTTTCACCTCCAACAAGGACAGGACACCAGGCAAAAAATCTGCGCTACCATCATGTCTATCATCAAGTAAGTGGAAGCAGAAAGAGCTCTGACCCCCATTAAAGCTGAAAGCTACTGGAACCTTGGAGCTCATGCCTTCAAGGCTAACTTACTCCTGGAAGTCTTGCTTCTGGAAAGACAGGATCACCCTAGAGCAGTGAACTTTCCCACTGCAGGGCCATTCCATTATACCTTTGCTTGTGTGTTGTGTATAATTGCATCCGTGTCTGTCCAGATTTGAGCATGGGGAAAAGATGCAACCATTTATAAAGGGCACAGTAAGAATAAAGAACCACTTTTCTGTTACTGATGGGCATTGAGAGGACAAATCAAGGCAGTTTAAATTTAGCCCCTCCTGTCTGGAACATATGGGGCTTGATTCTCCGATCCCCCACCGGGTTGGAGAACCGCCAGGGGGCGGCGCGAATCCTGCCCCCGCCGGCTGCCGAATTCCCCAGCGCCAGAGATTTGGCGGGGGCGGGAATTGCGTTGCGCTGGTCGGCAGGCTCCCCCCCGGCGATTCTCCGGCCCGGGATGGGCCGAAGTCCTGTCCGTTCTATGCTGGTCCCGCCGGCGTAAACTGGAGTTGGTCCCTTACCAGCGGGACTTGGCGGTGCGGGTGGGCTCGGGGGTGGGGGAGAGGAGTGCGCGGGGCGATCTGGTCCCGGGGGGTGCCCTCACGGTGGCCTGGCCTGCGATCGGGCCCACAGATCCGCGGACGGGCCTGTGACGTGGGGGCACTCTATTCCTACGTGCCGGCCGTGTAAGCCTCCGCGATGGCCGGCGCGAAGGTGAACCACCCCCCCCCCCCCCTGCGCATGCGCGGGGCGACATCAGCTGACGCTCCCGCGCATGCGCGGACCACCATTGGCCGGCGGAGTCCCTTCGGCCCCGGCTTGCACGGCGCCAAAGGCCTTCCACGCCGGCCGGCGGGCGCAAACCACTCCAGCGTCGGCCTAGCCCCTGACCTTTGGGGCGGCCCAATGCCGGAGTGGTTCCTGCCACTCCACTGCGCCAATTCTGGCTACCCTGCTGATTCCTGGAGAATCCTGCCCTTAGATTGAGATCTACATAGACATTACCTGACACTTCCCATATTGAACTGCACCTGTGTTCACTGGCCCAGTCATAAATTATTTCTTTAGAATTATACATATTGGTCATCATCCGCAACTCTTGCATAAATGCTCTTGTCATAATATCCTGATATCCAGAGTCATTTATATGTTTAAAAAAAACACTATGAAGGATTCTCAGGATAATCCTTACTCTATTCTGAGAGTTCCTATTTTCAGACCAATACAGCAAGGCCTATTGGAGCTGACTCTATTACTTAACTAACTGAATATTAAATCTGTGTTTAGGCATCTAACTGTATTTTGAATGCATCCAGAAAATGGGTGTAGACTACCCAGTATAATTAGTTATTCCAGATATTTATCACCCTAGGGACAGAATTGTAACTGCCATGGGGAGCTGGGTTTGGGTGTGGGGTTAAATCCCCCAAAAATAGTGTTGAGTCAGGAACCCAACATGATGGGGAACCGCGTGCAGCTCTTGGAAAATTCATTAAATATGTAAATGGAGTTCTGCTTGCTGGCTTTAACAGCCAGCATATGGGTTTGCCGAGCTTTCTGCATCTCACCATGGTCACCGTGGCGAGGGCATAGCAAGGATTGATTGTTTAATGAAATCGAAATGGTGGGAGTAGTGAAACTGAAAATCTGCAGCTTTGCTGATCTGAGAGGATGCTGATCATAGCACCTCTCTGCATGTGTGCTGTTTGTGATTGACAGATGATTTCCAACTTTTGGAAATTAGTTTACTTGCCTTGAACACGCCTAAAATCCCTCGTTGTCAAGCCTTCACCATAGCAAGTGAGCAACTTATACAAACCTTGGACCTCTGCTGAGAAACAAGAGGAACAGTAATACCAACAGCAGAAGCAATGGCAGCAGCAACACCAACTGACTTCACAACCACATGGTGCTCAACAGGGCGTGGGACAGACACAGAAGCAGCTCAAAGGCAGGAGATCCCAAACATAAGAGTATGTGAGGTAGAGGATCAGCTCCTTTGACATGTATGAGCACTTGTGCCTCAGGAGGCTTATGTTTTCATGGCAGGTCCTTGCCGACATCTGCTATCATCTCGATCAAGACCTCCTTCCCAGTGGACCAGGAGGGAATGCATTGAAAGTGGACAACGAGGTGATTATCACTGGAGCACCCTGCACGGTAGCACAGTGGTTATCACTGTTGTTTCATTGCGCCAGGAGCTCTGTGTGGAATCTGTACGTTCTCCCATTGTCTGTGTTGTTTCCTCCAGGTGCTCCGGTTTCCTCCCACAAGTCCTGAAAGACGAGTTATTGGGTAATTTGGTCATTCTGAATTCTCCCTCTGTGTACCCAAACTGGTGCCGGAATGTGGCGACTAGGGGCTTTTCATAATAACTTCATTGCAGTGTTAATGTAAGCCATTTGTGACAATAAAGATTATTATTAATCAGCTGCTTCATCGATGACGTACCTTCTCATAAGGTCTGGAGTAGGGCTATTTGCTGCTAATTTTACAAGTGCAATTCTTCCAATACTCCTCTGAAAATGGAACAGCCTCAGCCAGTGTATGGCAGGATGTGGATATCATTCAAGTTGAGGTTGACAAATGGCAGGTAACCTTCGTAGCAGGTAATAATAACAATTGCTTCCTGACCTTCCATAGCACCACCATTGCTGAGTGCCCCGTTATCAATATCTTGAGGGTCACCACCGATCAGAAGTGTAATTGGACTAACCACATTCATACTGAGCTTACAAGACCACGGCAGAGACTGGGTACTGTTTGACAAGTGGCTCATTGTAGTATGTTCTATCTGCAGGAAACCCAACCATACCACCTTGGCTAAGGCAGGACCTCTACTCCGATGAACGGAAAACAACATTTTGGCTCTTGCCCTACCCCACCCCTACCAATCTCCTCCCCTCTTTATTTCAGGGCAGAATAATAAACATTAGTGTTTTGTTTTTGCTATACTCCATTTAGTTATTTATATCTATTTGGTTATTTTTCCTTACATAGTCTAACCAGTCCATGCCAATATCTATGCTTCACTTTACCTTCCTCCCATTTTCTGACATCTGCATCTTCCATCTATTCCTTTCTCCCTCCATTTGCTTGCTAAGCTTTGTGTTGAATGCATCTATACTATTCGCTTCAGCCGCTCCCACTCTTTGCATGAAGAAGATTCTACTGGATTCCCTGTTGCATTTCTTGACAATGGTATATAGTTGGCCTCTGGTTAGCCGCTTCTCCACAAGAGGAAACATTCTCTCTCTATTCACTATCAAAACCTTAATATTTTTCATAATCTCTATTAGGCCACTCCTGGGCCTTATTGTGAAGAGAAGAGAGATCCAGCACGAGTGTCCTTTCCTGATGTGTACAACCACATAACTTTATGGCATGATTCTTATAAATTTTCCCTGCACCCTCTTCAGTGCCATTGTATAATATTTAGAATATGGTAACCAGAACTACTAGACGTGAAATTCATAAAGATGATAAATTGCTTCCAAATTAACTTTATTTTTGATAGGAGGGCATGGTTTTGTTCATGTTAACCTTTTACAGTTTAAAAAAAATTAATATTAATACAGGTTGATGGCATGGTAATGCAACAGATTGAAGCGGTGGAATGCAGGTTAATTCACACTTTTAAGTTCTAAACACTTTGTTACTACAGCCTACTCCATCTAGTGGCTTGGACAAGAAATGGTCTTTGTCATATAGTGCTGTCTGGTGGTTCTATTTCAGTGAAGACAACTTTTCAGATCTCTTTACAGCTTGAAATGTCAATTCTTCTTTGTCGAGGGAGGCTTTCTTGAACATACTTCAGAAATTTGAGATCTGCTAATGTCTCATTGTGCTTTGCCAAAAATGTTGGCATTTTTATATGTTAAGGAGATGCTATTTTATAATGGCTGTGTTTTACCTGTTATGGACCAGAGTTTAGAGAACCCCAAAGTGTATCATGGAGTTCACCTGACCCACAACTTTTAATAGATTGTGGTATGGGGATTACACGGCCCACTCTACAGGTGTGGTACAACAGAAATGGAAAATTATTTTTTAAAGCAAAACAATGTGTATTCTATGAACTCAAGTTAACCTTTTTGAAACATACAGTGAACATCTTAGCAACCATCAATTCAAATACAACCCCCAAAGAATACAACACTAGGTAATCCTTAATCACTTCCCAAACAATATCCAGAAGACAGAAGAAACATCTTTTAACAGAAGCACATCAGGTTTACATTCACTCCTGAAAACATTTATAATTCTGAATTCACCAAATGATCAAGAGATAGTCTTTTCATGGCCGAGAGATCAACAGTACAGCAGCTCTGTCTGGCATCAGCTCCAACACTGAAAACGAAACTAAAACGCACCCTGCAGCAAACAGCCAAAAACGAAAGTAAAAAGCTGACAGACAGCCCAGCTCCACCCACACACTGACATCACTGATAAACATCCATTTCTTAAAGGTACATTTCTTAAACACCCATTTCTTAAAGGTACTGTCACATGACATACCATGTAGTATATTCCCGGACAAATACAAACATTCCCTCACCTGAGCACCCAGAAGAACAAGGTTGTGAATGAGGTAACTCCCCAGGATGTGTACTTGGGCTCAGATGTTAAAAAGAAAATATATTGCAATATCTTTGTTGAAATTTCAAATTTATTTTCCTATAGTAAAGTCTCCGAGATATATGCAATGCTCAGAAAGTTTGAGAAAATCCTAAACATTCTTCTATCATCATGCAAAAGTCAAGTAAGACTGATCAACTGAGGTACAGAGTTCACAAACTCTCCATGCTTTAATTCAAACTTCTTTATAAATTTGTTTCCTATTGACATTTGCAAATTACTGCTCAGTCATTTCATCCACCTCATGTTGACCAGAAGAGAATTTTAGTATCTACTATATAAATACTTGAACAAATGTCTTGGGCCCAACCATCTTCAGCTGCTTCATCAATGACCTTCCTTCCATCATAAGATCAGAAGTGGGGATGTTTGCAGATGACTGCACAATACTCGACACCATTCATCAGATACTGAAACAGTTCATGTCTGACTGCAGGAAGACCTGGACAATATCCAGGCTTAGTCTGACAAATCGTAAGTAACATTTGCGCCACACAAGTGCTGGGTAATGACAAGAGAATATCTAACCATCGCCCCTTGACGTTCAAAGGCATTACCATTGCTGAATCACCCACTATCACCATCCTGGGGGTTACCATTTGTCAGAAACTGAACTGGACTACCCATGTAAATACTGTAGCTACCAGAGCAGGTCAAAGGCTAGGGGTCCTGCAGCATGCATCTCCCATCTGTCTTCCCCCCCCCCCCCCCCCCCCCCCCTCCCAGGCCCCAGGCTCATTCACTACCTACAATGCATAAATCAGGAGTGTGATGGAATACTCTCCACTTGCCTGGCTGAGTGCAGCTCCAGGAACACTCCAGATGCTCGACACCATCCAGGACAAAGCAGCGCACTTGACTGCTGCCCCTTCCACAAGCATTCATATGGTCCACCATTGACGAATAGTCGTAGCCATGTACCATTTACAAGAGGCACAGTAGGAACTTGCCAGAATTCCTTGGGCAGCATCTTCCAAACCCACAACCTCTACCATTTGAGGGGCAAGAGCAGCAGATACCTGGGAACCCCATCATCTGGAGATTTCACTCCAAGTCACTCACCATCCTGACTTGGAAATAAATCACCATTCCTTCACTGTCACTGGGTCAAAATTCTGGAATTCTCTCACTAACAGCACTATTGGTGTACCTACACCACATGGACTGCAGTGGTTCAAGAAGGTAGCTCACCACCACCTCATGAAGGGCAACTAAGGATGGGCAATATATGCTGGCCTAGCCAGTGACACTCACATGCCATAAAATTAATTTTTAAAAACCTCTTATTTCTATGTTTATTAAATTTGGTAATTTAAGAATTATAGCTCCTGTGTGTCGGTTGGAATGCATTGGTAGGCTCATGAGCTGCAATCTTACGCCAATCATGAGCTGCAATGTTACGACTGTCATCTGATTAGAAAAGTTGTATCAGATCCGGTTTCTCGAGGTTTCCTTTGGTCTAAATTGGCAATGTTTGTAAAGGTGCTGTTTGACACACTTTTGAACATCACTGTTTAAATTTAACAAATGTTTTTGACAGCAGTATTTGGAGCACACCAGGAGAGTCCTGCTGCATGTATTCTGTAACACTTTGTAAGACATCAAATGATTAACAAAAAAAACTACCATATAGAAGTCTCCTCAGATATTGGCCGTTTCACATTCTGAAATCCCTCCCAACCATCCATGCATTAGGTTTGATTTTGGTTAAGATAAGAATTGTTTATGTTTTGATTAGGTTTGTATCAAATGCTATTGAGTGATCCTGGAGCTTTACATAACATGACAGAGGGAAGTTAAGTTTGAATTTGCCAGGTATATGATCATAACCATGAATTTGGGCACTCCTAGTTGCTGATCTTCTGAGAAACATTTAAACTTATCTAATGCCCTCAGGTGTGTGAATGTAGGAAAGGTGTACATAATTCGAATGAGGAAGAAAACCGTCCAAGTTGGATGAATGTACCATTGTTATTGTTCGGATCAGTCAGGATTTTTAATGGTTTGTTAAACGTTGAGCTGAATTGTAGGAAATGGGTTCAGATCAATTGAAAGAGTAACATTTATTTATATGAACATATTGAGATAAGTGGGTTATGTTTCCATTATAAATGAGAATAAAGATTTTTTTTGCACTTAGCGGTGTAAGGGGGTTTTATCGTTTGTACCTACTGAGTTATTTCTCACTTAAAAGCTTCTCTGCATCATGTAAATTCAACAATATGCTGCAATGGGATTTGAATTTTTGTGTAACTGACAAAATTGTTAATCATTACTCTGTTTTTATGTTTTTTACAAACTGACAGAGCAATGTTTACACTTCTTAATGGCTTCCTTTATGGTTGCTAATTGATTTGCTTCATTACCATATGCCATTAGGGTAGCAGAATGCAGTAAATGAGCTGTTTGATGCTCGAACATAATGAACTAATTGGGCTAATTAAAATCAATATGTGTGCCAATATCTAACCAGGAACTGGAATGCTACTTTTATCTGTGGAAGCCACCAACTCTGTAACTGAGATCTAATGCTGATTTATGAGTGCCTGATGATCATTAGTTTGAATAAATTGCTTGTAGCCGTAGAAACAGCATTATTCAAGTAGATGATGCTCAGCGCATTGTTAGGTCACCAAAAAGGGCAAGCTTACATATGTTGTAGATTGTCACCTTAAACCTCCGTTCGTATATCAGACTGTCGATGTGAAAATTTACTTTATTGCTGGAACTGTTATTAGATGGTGCAAACTGTTTTGCATGATGGATTTCACTATGATGGTGAAATTTGAACAGGAAATTAAATTTGAAATATAGTACTTCCAAATTAAAATACAATTTACAAGAATCCTAACACCAGTAGTAGGGAAAATGCTGGAGTCTATTGTAAAGGATGTGATAATAGGACACGGATAAAATATTAGCAGGATTAGACAAGTTGAGATGGATTTGTGAAAAGGGAAATCATTTTTGACAAACCTACTGAGTTTTTGAGGACATAACTAATAGACTAGATAAGGGTGAACCAGTGGATGTAGTGTATTTGGATTTTCAGAAAGCTTCTGGTAAAGTCCCACATAAGAGGTTAGTGTGCAGAATTAAAGTGCATGGGATTTGGTAATATATTGGCATGGACTGAGAATTGGTTAGCAGACAGGAAAGAGAGGAGGGAATAAATGGGTCTTTTTTGAAGTGGCAGGCTATGACTAGTGGGTCCCACTGGGATCAGTGCTCAAGCCCCAGCTATTCACAATACAGTAGTCCCCCGTTATACCGCGCTCTGCAATACCGCGGTTCGCGATATACGGCGGCGGGGGCTTATGGACCCCAACTGTCAGCTTCCCTCTCCGGATCAAAGTGAGCCGACCGCTGAAATTGACACTGCCGGCTGAAATTGACACTGCCGGCTGCTCCTCTCTCACTGAGATTGACACTGCCGGCTGAAATTGACACTGCCGGCTGCTCCTCTCTCACTGAGATTCAGTGAGAGAGAAGCAGCTCACACAGCGTCCGGAAGTGGATAGTGCAGAGCTACAGTTGGTACCTCCATAGTGGTTGAGGTAGGGTGGCGGTGGGGGGGAGGTAGAGTGGGGGTGGGGGGGAGGGGGTGGGGGTGGGGGGGGAGGGGGTGGGGGTGGCGGTGTGGAGAAAGGCCTGAACTGCAGGGGTTTGGGACCGAGGAGAGATGCAACACCCCCCTGCCACTTGTTCCCAAACCACCAAGTTGACAGTCCTGACACCTAAAACTGAATCCCAGCCTTGCCTTTGAAACTGACATGCAGTGCAGGGTGCAAGCGTGTACAGCAGATGGGGTGCAGACAGCAAGACCTTGTAAGTTCCTGGTAAGTTTCTGTGGGTTGTTTTAATTAGATCCACGATGGGGGTTTTAAATTTATTTTAAAATCTATGCACGCGCTTCCCATTGTGAGTCTACGGGGGTCTGACCTCTCCCCCCGCCCCCCGTAGACTCACAATGGGAAGCGCATGCATAGATTTTTAAATAAATTTAAAACCCCCATCGTGGATATCCGCGGCTCGGATGCAACGCGGGTGGCTGTCTTGGACCCCAACACCCGCGTTATAAAGGCGGACTACTGTATACATGAATGAATTGGATGTGACCAAATGTAATATTTCCAAGTTTGCTGACAACAAAAAACGTGGAGGGAATGTGACTGGTGAGGTGGATGTTAAGTTGAGTAAGTGGGCAAATACATGGCAGATGAAGTATCAATATGAAGTTCACCACTTTGGACAGAGAAACAGAATGGCAGAGCACTATTTAAATGGTAATAGATTGGGGAATGTTGACATACAAAAGGATATGTGTTTTGTACATTACATACACTGAAAGCAAACTTGTAGGTATGACAAGAAGTTAGGCAAATGATACTGTTAGCCTTCATTGCAAGAGGGATTGAGTACAGGAACAAGGATGTCTTCACGCAGTTGTACAATGCCTTGCTGAGACCACATCTGGAGTATTGTGTGCAGTTTTGGTCTCCTTATCTAAGAAAGGATACACTTGTCATTAAAGGAGTGTAATATAAGGAGATATTGCATCGACTAGGCATGCACTCACTGGCATTTGGAAGAATGAGAGGGGATCGAATTGTAAGGTATAAAACTATGACTAGGCTGGACAGACTGGGTGCATTGTTTACTCTGGTTGGAGAATCTAGAACAAGGGGTCATAGCGTCTGGATACGGGGCAGGCCATTTAGGACTGAGATAAGAGGAAACGTCTTCACTCAGAGGGTGATGAACCTGTGGAATTACCTGTCACTGAAGGCTATGGACGCCAAGTCACTGTATATATTTAAGAAGGAGATAGTTAGATTTCTAGACTCTAAAGGCATCGAGAGTATGTGGAGTGCTTGGGAGTGTCGTATGGTGTTGAGTACGAAGATCAGCCATGCTATTAAATGGCAGAGCAGGCTCGAAGGGTCAAGTGGCCGTCTCCTATTTTCTATGGGTCTATAAGAGAAATACAAATAAAACAATTTTGGCAAGTTACAACTGACAATACTTCTGAACTATAGTTACAAATCCCTATGCTAGTTGACTTGTTCAGTTACACTTTGCTTTAATAGGAATTTTGTCAATTTATGGCTGAGCTATGATGTATTAATTTTGTAATATTAAAATTTGTGCCCTTTGCAGAAATCAAAAAGGCACCATAAAATTTCTGAAAGTCTGAACAGTAAACACTGAATCAATATTAGCTATGCTTTCTAATTTGAAAAGATCTCGGAAGGGTTAATCATTTAGAATATAATACCTTGGCCGAATCTTCTGTTCAGGGTTGGAACGCCTGTATCACCACTTTTCAGACAGGCCTGACTCCTCCTATTGATTACATCCTCTGTACCCAAAGCATAAGGCATTCTTTGGTCTCTTCTTACAAGATGTCCCTTGACTTGTTTAGCTAGGACCAGACACAATATTCCTCATAAATTATCTGTACCCCAAGGGTCCTTCAAATGTAAACAATATTCCATTAGCTATCTGTATAACAAGTGGGTGGCACAGTGGTTAGCACAGTGCTAAGGACCCAGGTTTGACTCCGGCCTTGGGTGACTGTGGGGAGTTTGCACGTTCTCCCTGTGTCTGCGTGAGTTTCCTCCGGGTGCTCCAGTTTCCTCTCACAGTCCAGAGATGTGCAGGTTAGGTGGATTGGCCATGCTAAATTGCCCCTTAATAGATAGAATGGAATAGAACAGTACAGCACAGTAATGTCCAAGATGTGCAGTTTAGGCGGGGTTACGGGATAGGGCTGGGGAATGGGCCTAGGTGGGGTGCTCTTTCAGAGGGTCGATGCGGACTCTATGGGCCGAAAGGCCTCCTTCTGTGCTGTAGGGACTCTATGGTTCTAAGTAAATATTTCTCAACATCTAGTAGCAGAACACTTCACCTCCAAATCCACCTACCAGCACGGTAGCATTGTGGATAGCATAATTGTTTCACAGCTCCAGGGACCCAGGTTCGATTCCGGCTTGGGTCACTGTCTGTGCGGAGTCTGCACATCCTCCCCGTGTGTGCGTGGGTTTCCTCCGGGTGTTCCGGTTTCCTCCCACAGTCCAAAGATGTGCAGGTTAGGTAGATTGGCCATGATAAATTGCCCTTAGTGTCCAAAACTGCACTTCGTGTTGGGTGGGGTTACTGGGTTATGGGGATAGTGTGGAGGTGTTGACTCTTTCCAAGAGCCAGTGCAGACTCGATGGGCCGAATGGCCTCCTTCTGCACTGTACATTCTATGAAATTTTATGATCTTACTTTTACAAAACCTTAGTCTAGGAGTCATACTTTCTGTATGCATCTTAACCCAGGTTTTAATACTGAAAAATATGAAATATGATTTCTTGTGTTCATCAAACAGAACAGGAAAGCTGAAGAAGATGGGGTCCAGATCCCTAAGCTGAGGATGTATCCTTTCACAGGATGTGGGCATTATTGGCTAGGCCAGCATTTTTATTGCCCATCCCTAATTGTCCTTGATAAAGCGGTGGTGAACCACTGTAGTTTATGTGATGTAGGTACGCCCACGCTTGTGATGTGGGGGAAGGAGTTCCAGGATTTTTAATCAATGTCAATGAAGGAGTGGCGACTATAGTTACAAATCAGATTGATTAATGGCTTGGGGCTGGTTCTGTTACTTGAAGATAACATTAGTGGATCTAGCCCATCCAGTCTATTGAGAGAAAAGCTTCGGGGGTTCTGCAGACATGTGCCATTTTTGGTGAAGACCGTGTCTGTTGAAGTCGTGTTGCTTGTTGCTGGAAGGATGGGAACAAAGTTCTTTGTAAGGAAGACAGAGTTTTGAAGGACTTTAAGTGACTTTGATGGATGGACTGCTGTGCAATTAGTAATGTCTGTCTTAGTTGTATGTGCCATGTAATATGTAATTTATACTTAAGTTGTATCTTATGATCAACCGCAATTTGCTTGTGAATTCTTGATTAACTTATTGATTCTGTATCTTATAGTAGATAAGGTTATTTAAGATTGTATTTAGTGTTTGCTTTGCTTGACTCCTGTATAGTAAAATTCTCTGCTGAAAATCGTGGAATTTTCTGGTTGCATTCTTTTAATAACTAACTGGGATTTCAACATTTTCAGCAAAACGTTGATGGTGTCTACCAAGGTTGTAACACCATTAAAACCCCCTGCTGCTGGTCTCTCACATTCTACTTTCCACAAACTTGAGATCACCCAAAACATTGTTGTCCATGTCCTAACTCACTTCTAAGTCCCTTTCCCCTATCACCCTGGCCTTGCTGACCTACATTGGGTCCCAATCAAGAATGATAATTTAAAAACTCTCATCCTTTTAAAATCGTGCCATGGGCCGGTCTCTCCCTGCTCTAATTTCCTCTAGCTCACAACCGTTCGAAGTGTCTGTGCCCTTCTAATTTTGGTCTCTTGAGCATTCCTGATTTTAATTACTCCATACTCCACTATTTAAAAACGTATATATATTTTTCCCCCACTTGAAATGAAAATGAAAATCGCTTATTGTCACGAGTAGGGACACTTAAGGGACAATTTTAGCATGGCCAATCCACCTATCCTGCACATCTTTGGGTTGTGGGGTGAGACCCATGCAGACACAGAGAATGTGGAAATTCCACATGGATAGTGACCTGGAGCCTAGATCGACCTGGGTCTGCAAAGCCTTGAGGCAACAGTGCTAACCACTGCCCCACCGTGCCGCCCCAATTTCTCCACTATTGATTGTCTTGCATTCAGTTGCTTAGGCCCAAAGCTTTGGAATACCTTCCCTACCTCTCTACCTCATTTTCTTCTGTTAAGTATGTTGCTCGTTCTGGGTGAGTGTGCTTAATACTCAATTTGGCTCTGTTTCGTTACTTAGCTTTGGAGTCGCCAGGTATCGTTAAGATACCACCACAAGTTTCAGGGTCAAGTTCAAAGCAATAAAACCATACACCAATTAGTAAGTTCAAACAAATGAGTTTATTATAATACAATTATAAACTACTCATGCACACGCTAAGATGACTAAACTATTCCTACCACTAAATAGACCAATACTTATCTGAATAAGGAACTGCCGGATCAGGGAACAATAGCTTCTTGTTCTGCACTGGGTCCGATTGGGTCTCTTCCCAATCGATTTGTTTGAATCCCCCTAATACTCAGGCTGTCCCTCGGCTGCTGGGCGGGCCTTCAGGTGCTTTGTCTTCGAACCCCGCTGGTGCCGGGGTGTCTGGCCTCCCATACAATGTTGCAATCACTTCCCTTTTTGTGTCCTTTGTCCCTGGGATTGTTCCATTACTATGTTAACTGTCCCGGATATTGCCTTATTAGTATGCGGAATGTTCGTTTCGGTGCTGCCTGCTCTCTTAGCAGACAGAATACACAGTGGCTTGTTGCAGCCTGCTTGTTCTGCAAACTTTGTCAATTTTACCCTGCAAGCTTTGCGTTCCTCCATTTTGTATTGAGGGAATGGCCAACTTCGGTGGCTACAAGTACATCTTCATACTACTTTGATCAGACTTGTAGTCACCTGACCTAATATCTCCTTATGAGACTTGGTGCCATATTTTTTGTCATAATGCTTGGGTGAAGTGTCCTGTGATGTTTTATTGCGTTAAAGACGGTATATAAATTTAAGCTGTTATTTTTATGTGAACTTAAATTAGGATAAAGGTAGAAACCAACTTTAATTGCACTTGGCAAATCACAGCAGATTTGTTTCCTTTTTAATTCAGTGATAAACTCCCTTTTAATTCAGTGATAAACACCCAACATTCTAATTCACCCGAACAGGCGCTGGGTATATAGCAAAAAAGGACATTGAGGAACACCACTCTCTGAAAAATAGCAACTCACTTAAAATGTATTTTGACAATTCCACTGCATTATTTTCTTCAACCTTTTCTGTCATTTCAGCAAAAAAATCAATTAGATTAGTCAAGCATGATCTGCCTTTTGCAAATCTGTGCTGGCTCTCCTCAATTAACTCAGATTCCTCTAGTGCCTGTTGATTTATTTCCCTGATTATAGTATCTAAAACCTTACTCTTGATGTTAAAGGAGATGGCCTGTAAATGCTGAGACTTTCCTAAAATCCCTTCTTGAATAAGGATTTTACATGTGTCACTTCCAATCCTCTGACACCCATACCTAGGGAAGGTTGGAAGATTATGCAAGCCTTCCACTGTCCCATCCTCTCTTCCTTCAACAACCATGATGCAAGCCATCCGGACCAAGTGACTTATCTACCATAAGTAAAGGCAGTCTTTCCACTATCACCACTCTTTCAATTTTCACCCTATCCACTGCCTTCATTATCTCTGCTTCTACTGATATTTTGTCGGATTCCTCCTCTTTAGTAAACACTACTCAAGTATTCTAGCCTAGCCCTTCGTCTGTAAGTATATCACCTATGTGCTCAATAGGGTCCACTGCACGTCTTACTACCTGTTACTACTCTTACTACTCTCTTGCAGAGGTGATTCATGTTGGAAGAAAGAAAGTGGAGAGACAGAATAAAATAAAGGGAGAAACATTAAAGGCAGTGCAGAAACAAAGGGACCTCGATGTGCATAAGTCATTAAAGGGCATGTTGCAAGAACAGTTAATAAAGAATATTTTATGTCTGCTAGGTTTTATTAAGATAGAGATTGAGTACAAGAGTAAGGAAGTCATGCTGAACTTGCACACTCATTAGGCCTCCTCTGAAATGCTGCGTCGAGTTCTGGGTGCCATACTTGAACATAGAACATAGAACGATACAGCGCAGTACAGGCCCTTCGGCCCTCAATGTTGCACCGACATGGAAAAAAAACTAAAGGCCATCTAACCTACACTATGCCCTTATCATCCATATGCTTATCCAATAAACTTTTAAATGCCCTCAATGTTGGCGAGTTCACTACTGTTGCAGGTAGGGCATTCCACGGCCTCACCACTCTTTGCGTAAAAAACCCACCTCTGACCTCTGTCCTATATCTATTACCCTTCAATTTAAGGCTATGTCCCCTCGTGATAGCCACCTCCATCCGCGGGAGAAGGCTCTCGCTGTCCACCCTATCTAACCCTCTGATCATTTTGTATGCCTCTATTAGGTCACCTCTTAACCTTCTTCTCTCTAACGAAAACAACCTCAAGTCCATCAGCCTTTCCTCATAAGATTTTCCCTCCATACCAGGCAACATCCTGGTAAATCTCCTCTGCACCCGTTCCAAAGCTTCCACGTCCTTCCTATAATGGGGCGACCAGAACTGTACGCAATACTCCAAATGCGGCCGTACTAGAGTTCTGTACAACTGCAACATGACCTCATGGCTCCGGAACTCAATCCCTCTACCAATAAAGGCCATCACACCATAGGCCTTCTTCACAACCCTATCAACCTGGGTGGCAACTTTCAGGGATCTATGTACATGGACACCGAGATCCCTCAGCTCATCCACACTACCAAGAATTTTACCATTAGCCAAATATTCCGCATTCCTGTTATTCTTTCCAAAGTGAATCACCTCACACTTCTCCACATTAAACTCCATTTGCCACCTCTCAGCCCAGCTCTGCAGCTTATCTATGTCCCTCTGTAACCTGCAACATCCTTCCGCACTGTCTACAACTCCACCGACTTTAGTGTCGTCTGCAAATTTACTTACCCATCCTTCTGCTCCCTCCTCTAGGTCATTTATAAAAATGACAAACAGCAACGGCCCCAGAACAGATCCTTGTGGTACGCCACTCGTAACTGAACTCCATTCTGAACATTTCCCATCAACCACCACTCTCTGTCTTCTTTCAACTAGCCAATTTCTGATCCACATCTCTAAATCACCCTCAATCCCCAGCCTCCGTATTTTCTGCAATAGCCGACCGTGGGGAACCTTATCAAACGCTTTACTGAAATCCATATACACCACATCAACTGCTTTACCCTCGTCCACCTGTTCAGTCACCTTCTCAAAGAACTCGATAAGGTTTGTGAGGCATGACCTACCCTTCACAAAACCATGCTGACTATCCCTAATCATATTATTCCTATCTAGATGATTATAAATCGTATCTTTTATAATCCTCTCCAAGACTTTACCCACCACAGATGTTAGGCTCACCGGCCTATAGTTACCGGGGTTATCTCTACTCCCCTTCTTGAACAAAGGGACCACATTTGCTATCCTCCAGTCCTCTGGCACTATTCCAGTCCTCTGGCACTATTGAAGAAAGATCTGAAGGCATTGGAGAGAGTACAGAGGAGATTCACAAGAATGATTGCCGGGATAAACAGATGTAGGCATGAGGATAGATTGGAAGGTTTGGGTTTGTTTCCCTTGTAGAAAAGAAGGCTGAGAGGAGATTTGATAGAGCTGTTCAAGATCCTGAGGGGTATGGACGGTAAATAGTGAGAACTGTTCTTCTCAAGAGACCATCAAGAACTAGAAGGCACAGATTCAAAATAATGGGCAAAAGGAGTGCAAGATGTGAGGAAAACATTTTTTCACCTTGAGGTGATGAAAGGGTGGTGGAGGCAGGTTTGATCAAGGTATTGAAGAGAGAATTGGATTGCTATCTGAAAAGGAAGAATGTGCAAGGTTGTGGGGATAAGTCGAGGGAGTGAGATTAGGTGGAATGCTCTTTCAGCAAGCCAGTGCAGGCTCGATGGGCTGAATGGCTCCCTTCCGCACTGTAGAAATTCTGTGATAGACTATCTTCGTTACCAAGGATTATAGCATTCAGGTAAGCAGTAAGGACTGCGCCAAACGGAATTTGGTCAGTATAACCACATTCCTTCTGGACATGCATGGAAGCTGGCCCTAAATTTGGTAGCAGAAATGAGAGAATACTTGGTGTATGGGATGGAGAAAAATCACACTTGTTCCATTAGAAATGCCTTAATCGTGTTGTTCAGATGCACTGTTATAGGCGAGAAGAGGAAGCGTCCCTATTTTTCTGTGAAATGTCATATTTTTCCTTCTGGGTCCTTTCTGTTTCTTCTATTCTTGACTACATTATGTAAATATTTAGCATGTTATGTTATCAGTGTAATAGAAAATATGAGAGTTACACTCCGGATCTTGCATCATGCTTCCCATTTCAATTATCGTCATTGGTCAAATATCGGTGAAGTTTCAATAACTGTCCACAGCATGTTGCACTTTGCATTGTCCATTGCTCTTCCATTGAATTGTGCTGTAGCTATGTCATGGTTTGTAACTTGAGGGGTACCATTGGGTAATTTAAGGATTAACTCCGCTGCCTTTTAATATTTTCCACGATAAGGACCCTACTACCCTCTGGGCACGTATCTGCCTGAACACGTCATTTTCTGGAGATAGCCAGGGTATTGAACCATTGCCTGATGCTTTGTGTTGATTGGTCATACAGCACTATGTACTACTATCATGGTGACATGGTTTAATGTCTGATCTGATACCAGTGCCTCTCAGTAGCCCTGTGCAATAACAGGGTTAAAGGTATTCCTTGACAGGTGGCACAAATTTAACAGGGTCAATGTGTCAGGGATTACCAACACTGGAAGTATGTAAGGTTTGAGTATTGAGTGGTCCTGATGTGTATGGGTGGGCAAGGTGCTCCAAGGCCACTATCATGCAGAAAGTGAGCCAGATGGGCGTTAGTCTTTTTAAAAATGTTTTTATTCTCCTTTTTCACAATTTTCTTCAAAATGTGCCCCCACCAATAAACAGTAAACCGTAACGGATACAATGTCAAATCTCTTATTAACAGCAGGGCATTAGTCTTTTTTGCATAGAATTTTATATGAACCTAGCAATTGTTATCTGTAGATATTTTGGTTTATGCCACTCTAATCAATACCAAAGCAAATGTCGTCCATGGACCAGATCTGTAGATAAAAAGTTTTTGAATGCTGAAGAGGAACATATCTTGAGTTTCTTCTAACCATATTCCCTTTCTTTTTATGCACTCTAGTTTTATGCCCTTAACTTGAGGAGTATTCCATTGGAGCAAGTTGCAAAACCAGCACTTCATAGTTTAACCACGTAAGTCTAGAGTTACAGAGATTTTGCATGGCTCAAGTCAAGCAATGTAATCTGCTGGCCTCGAAGTGTTTGAATGAAAAGAAATGGGCGGAACCTGTGCCACGCATGTTGTATATTGCTGTATCAAACATTTATTAGCCGAAAAAGTGATCAGCATTAGGACTGCTGGAGGCTGCATATTTGTTTTCTTTGTTCTTTCAGAAGAAGTGGGCGTGATCCTCTCGAGTCCACAAGGAACTTTGAAACTCTCCTGGTTTATTTCTTTGACCCTGCCTGGATCTCCTTCTTCCTACCCCTCAACTTGACGTGTCTCTTGGTCAGCCCAAGAGCAAGTTAATCTCCCTCAACAGCGTGCTTCAGCAGAATACCTGTTTGGTCCAATTATTTGTTGGCATCATTTTAATAAGGCCTAATGCTGAATTTCACTTGGCTCTCAATCTGACAAGTTTTGGACACCAGTTGAATCCCCACTCTGATAACTGTTGATCAGTTTCCAGACAGTCAAGAGTGTTTCAGTGGTGTCTTGCAATTTTAACATTTATTTTCTTTAGGTGAAACAATGAAAGGGCATGCTTTCATCAGTAATTCAATTGTTAATTGCAGTATGCAGAAGTTGCTAGTCCAGTTATGCTGCCTACTTTGTAATGCACCATATTCATGTAAGATCAGTTAATATAACAACAGGCAGATTAATATTACATTATTGAAGTATTTGTTATGGTCTGAAACCATGGAGCCTTCCCTGTTGTTTAGCCTTTTTTCAACTGGGTAAGGTTTTGACATCTGCTGGTTTGGAACAGTTGTCAGCAGCAGGGTAGCTGCTTTCAGCAGCAGTTGGCTGGATGGCTGCATGCCAGCTGTACCATCTGTGAACTTGACATTTCCTTCTAATTAACAGAGGGGTTAATTGTTTTGGCAGGCTCAAGTGTAGTGTCTAACATTACCCAAGGGAGATTCATACAAGTGCAGGAGTGGCAGGGAACTGGGGATGGTGGAGCTAACATTCTGTTGTCAGACAGTGGTTAACAGCAACTGATGGTTTTACTGGCTAGGCACTTGCAATAAGGTTGAACAATTTTTCTGATGAATTATGCCAGGCTGCGGTAATGATGTAGAAGGAATTGAGTTTAGCAATGCAAAGACCACTGCCTCGAGGCAATTGTGGGAGACCAATTTGCATGCTATTACTGCATATTCATACCTAATTTTGTTAGGCTATGCTAATAGAATAAAATGACAGTACGAAAAGCCTAACATCGAGCCTATGGCCAACATAGCTTTTGGATTTCCTTTTTGTTTTAACACTGATCATTTGGATAAAGATCCAGAAATTGACAGCGTCATTTTTTTAGTCCTGCAACATAATTTATAAAGCTGTATTCTGTGAGGTTTATTTATACTGTTAGTAAAGGTGCACAGCTGTTCTGAATATGAAACATTTCCACAATGAAGTTGTACCATACACCAAAAATAGATACTTTCTCTGGTTAAAGTTTGAGCTCTGCAATATTCTTTCATTTAAAAAAAATAATAATTTTTATTAAAATTTTCACATTTTCACAAACAAGAAAACAATAACAGAAAAAACAGACCCCCCCCCTCCGCCGTAAATACAAAAGAGAAACAAAAAATTAATGCCTGTCATTAATGCCTGCCGGCCCGGGTTGGTGCTGCTGCTGACCTTTTGTTTTTACCGTTCTGCCAGGAGATCTAGGAATGGTTGCCATCTCCTGAAAAACCCCTGTACTGACCCCTTTAGGGCAAATTTCACCCTCTCCCGGCTCGTACCCACACAGGATGCCATCTCCAGCCTCTTCCATGCCGCCCCCTCCCCGTCCATTACCCACTTACGCACCATCGCTGCGTTGGCAGCCCAATAATACCCACAGAGGTTGGGCAATGCCAGCCCCCCCCATCCCTGCCCCGCTCCAAGAACACCCGTCTCACCCTTGGAGTCCCGTGTGCCCACACAAACCCCGTAATGCTCCTGTTAATCCGCCTGAAAAGGGCCTTCGGGATAAGGATGGGGAGGCACTGGAACAGGAACAGAAACCTCGGGAGCGCCGTCATCTTGACTGACTCCACCCTACCCGCCAAAGACAGCGGCAGCATGTCCCACCTCTTAAACTCCTCCTCCATTTGCTCCACCAGCCTTGTGAGGTTTAGCTTATGCAAGGCCCCCCAGCTCCTGGTCACCTGAACCCCCAAGTACCTGAAGCTCCTCTCCGCCCTTTTCAGTGGGAGCCTCCCAATCCCCCCCTCCTGGTCCCCCAGGTGTACCACAAACAGCTCGCTTTTCCCATAGTTAAGCTTATACCCTGAGAAATCCCCAAATTCCCAGAGAATCCCCATCACCACCGGCATTCCCCCCACCGGGTCCGCCACATAGAACCACACTCGGTGCTCCTCCCCACCCCATCCCGCTTACGGAGCTGGTGTGCCAGCATCCTACTCGCCTTCTCCCCATACTCGTACACCGCACCCTGAGCCTTTCTCCATTGAGCCTCCGCCTTTCTGGTGGTCAACAAGTCGAACTCAGCCCAAAGGCTGCGCTGCTCCCTCAGCAATCTCTCCTCCGGGTCCTCCGTGTACCTCCTGTCCACCCTCACCATCTCCCCCACCAATCTCTCCCTTTCTCTCTGCTCCCTCTCTCCCTGTGGGCCCGAATGGAGATCAACTCCCTCCGAACCACCGCCTTCAGCGCCTCCCAGACCGTCCCCACTCGGACCTCCCCATTATCGTTGGCCTCCAGGTACCTCTCGATGCATCCTCGAACCCGCCTCCTCACCGCCTCGTTCGCCAGCAGCCCCACCTCCAAGCGCCACAAGGGGCGCTGGTCCCTCTCCTCCCCCAGCTTGAGGTCCACCCAATGCGGGGCATGGTCAGAAATGGCTATCGCCGAGTATTCAGCGTCTACTACCCCCGCAATCAGCGCCCTACTCAAAACAAAGCAGTCGATCCGGGAGCAGGCCTTATGCACATGGGAGAAGTATGAAAATTCCCTGGCCCTCGGCCCCGCGAACCTCCAGGATCCACCCCTCCCATCTGGTCCATAAACCCCCTCAGGACCTTAGCCACCGCAGGCCTCCTACCCGTCCTGGAACTGGATCGACCCAGTGGCGGATCCAGCACCCTGTTGAAATCTCCCCCCATTATCAGGCTCCCCACCTCCAAATCTGGAATCCGGCCCACCATGCGCCGCATGAAACTCGCATCATCCCAATTCGGGGCATATACATTGACCAGCACCACCCGCTCCCCTTGCAGCTTGCAGCTCACCATCACGTACCTCCCGCCGCTGTCTGCCACCACACTCGATGCCTCAAATGACACCCTCTTCCCCATCAGGATCGCCACCCCCCGGTTTTTTGCATCCAGCAGCAATCTGGTATCTCCCCCCCCTCAAAAGCTAGGGCCCCCCCTAGCTGCGTAACTCCGGTCATTGTACTTCCGTATGTCAGCTGACTCCTGACCCCGGCTGCTCCCGCCACCCCAATTACCCTCCCAGTGTCCCCCAACCATTCCCCCAATGCCGACCCCGCCCCCTGCTTCTCCAGCGCGGGAGAGAGGCCCGTGCCCCCATCCCAAGCCCCGCCCCAAAACGCGGGAAGACAGGGCCGCGAACCCCACCCAAACCCGTAACCAGTGAAATAATAAAAATCCCAACATGATATGATGAAACACCCAAGTAAACAGATAACAGTCCCGAAAAGCAGAAAAGAAAAGGCAAGACAGCAAAAAAAAAAACATTGTCCAATAGAACCAAAAAGAGCGAAAGGATATCAAGGAGGACAAAGCCTCCGGGCTGCGTACAACGTCCCCCAGCCCCCAGTCCTCAGTTCAAGTCCAGCTTCTCTGCCTGGACAAAAGTCCAGGCCTCCTCCGGGGAGTCAAAATAAAGTTGGCGGTCTTTATAAGTGACCCACAGGCGTGCCGGCTGTAACAGGCCAAACTTGACCCCTTTATTGTGGAGCACTGCCTTCGCCCGGTTAAACCCAGCCCTTCTCTTCGCCACCTCCGCACTCCAGTCCTGGTAAATCCTGATCTCCGTATTCTCACACTTGCTACTCCTCTCCCTCTTCGCCCAACGAAGCACACACTCACGGTCGACCAAGCATTGAAATCGGACCAGCACCGCCCTGGGTGGCTCGTTCGGCCTGGGCTTCCGCAGCCGCACCCGATGGGCACTCTCCAGCTCCAGGGGTCCCCGGAACGACCCTACACCCATCAGCAAGTTCAGCATCAGGACCACGTAGGCCCCCAAATCCGAACCTTCCAGCCCCTCCGGGAGGCCCAAAATCCGCAGATTCTTCTGGCGGGAGCGGTTCTCCATCTCCTCCATCCTTGCCAACCATTTCTTGTGAAGCACCTCGTGCGACTCCACCTTCACCGCCAGGCCGAGGAGTTCGTCCTCGTTCTCCGAAGCCTTTTGCTGCAGTTCCCGAATCTCCGCCGCCGGAGCCGTCTGAGTCACTCCGAGCCTGTCCAGCGATGCCCTCAACGGCTCCAGGATCTCAGCTTTTAGTTCCTGGAAGGAGCGCAGCAGCAGCTCCTGCTGCTCCCTCGCCCACTGCTGCCACGCTGCCGGTTCCCTGCCCGCCGCCATCTTGTCCTTTTTGCCTCGCACCTTTTTCTGCTGCAAAGTTGATTTTCTGGTTGCTCCACTTCTAGTCCAGCCCATCCACTGGCCGCCAAGCGGCGAGGCTGCGTTCCCACCTGGGGAAAAATCAAATCAGCGCCGTTGCGGGCCCTTAAAAGAGCCCTTGGTGAGATATTTTCCAGTTGTTCCCTTTGCTGCTAGAATCCAGCTTTCACAAGGGCCCTCAGGTCAGCTTGAGGCTCTAACACAGCCCTTCCCCCGCCTTCATGCTGAATAGGCTTTGTCTGTCTGCTGCAGCCCCAGCCAAATCCTACACTGTTTCTGCGGGACGGGAAACCAAGAAACATATCATTCCTGGGTGAAAAAACCCCTCCTACATTCACCTATACTTTTTCATAAAAATTGCACTCCATATTGCTTAAAAAAGAGCTCTTTTCTGTGATCTTAGCAGGAGCTGCCGTGTGTGTGACCACTCACTCCATGGTGCACACCGGAAGTTCGCAATATTCTTTCATTATCTTCACACTTTTCATGACTTCAGATGTAACTTAGGATACTTAATTATGAATATGTATTATCCTGCTTTCACATTGAAACTAACAACAAAAACTTCTATTATAGACTTAGATTTTGGATCACAGAAAAATATTTTTTATTTTAACTTTTTAGACAATAAATGTATTTTGACTTGGTAATTAATAATTGAAATTGCATAAATTGTAGTTTATTAGCTTATGTTTTTTATAGTTTCACTGGATGTGAGCCTCTTTGATAAGGCCAACATTTATTGCCCAACCTCATTGCCATTGAGAAGGTGATGGTGAGTCACCTTGAACTGCTGCATCTGCGTGGTGTAGGTACACATCCACAGTGTTGTTACGAAGGGATTTGAACCCAGTGATGGTGAAGGAATATTGATATAGCTCCATGTCAGGATGGTGTGTGACTTGGAAGGAAACTTACAGGTTACAAACTTAAAATTGGCAAACTCCTCCGAGATCTTTGGGTCAACCTCAACCACCAACTTGATAGGATGATACTTTGAGCCAATGGACATGTTATAGAGAAGTTGACATCTAACCATCCCAATAGCCCACCGGGGTGGCTATGGTTTTTTGGCAGCGGATCCCACAACCTTCCTATACTGTGTCCCCAGTGACTCTGTAGCTTAGACATGCTTTAACAATCATAACTATACTTTCTGATGAAGAATCTGATAAATTTGCAACATTAATCCCCAAATTTCTTCCATATATCATTTGTTTTGTTTCTTCATATTTTATTTGTTTCATGTAACTTATGTTCTGAGGAACTACACATAATTGCCTTAATGAGGAAAATGATAGGCAGCACACAGAACCAAGGAAGATGAAGAGATCAGAGCAAGGAGTTGACGGAGATTGACAGAATTGAAGAGGAATCAGTACTGCAAGTAATAGACCAAGACCTGGATTTTTACCGTATCAAGATGATTCGGTAGCCATTTACAAAAGACAAGTGGGTCCCAATTTTGAGATTCCATATTCTCAACTCCATTCCTGGGCTTTCTGATTTTCACCAGGGTGTGTGCGGGCTGGTTCAGGTCAAAGGACTGTCCCCTGCTCCCGACCAAGCTGACTCTGTTGCAAGGATAAGCATGTCTTATTCCTCTACAATTTTCGTGGAGTTGGGCCAGCTTCTTGAAGAGTCTTGGACCACAGCATCTCAATGGTGTGGTGGTCTGCATCATGAAATCTTTTGAAACGCGAGTTCAAAAGGTCCACCTCATTCTCCTGATGTCAGGCTGTACAGTGAATAGTGAGTCAAGAGGCATGGAAGTGCCACAGTTTGACAAAGGGGACATGAGAGACCAAGGGGATTGGGTGGAAGGGCCTAACTTAGCGCAGGGTATGAGGAACTATCAGATGGGTGCAGCAGCATAGCTTGGCATGAGGGATATGGGGGTTGAATGGGAGTCATAAGATGGCACGGATGGGAAATGGATGGTATGAGGTGTGAGATAAAGCGAATTGCTTTTCTCATTATAATTTGGCGAAGTCCCGCAGCACTGAGGCCAGTTTTTTAAACAGCCCACTTCGGTAGCCCCTATGGCTGACTCCAACCTCTGTCCTGGATTGGCTGTATCGACTACATCCTGCATAAAACCTGGCAATGAAGGTCCCACATTTGTTTCGTTTTCTTCCAAGATGGGCGCACAAAGCCGGGAATTTTCTTGACACCCGTTACCCACCATGAGGATGAAAATCCAGCCCCAATACACTTTCAGCAAGCTTTCATCTAAGGATCTCATCATTCTTATGAGTCAGACTCAGAATATAATATTTCCATTAGATCAGAGGTTTGTGAATATTGTGGAAAAAAGAGCTGTTTTCCATGTGTTTCAGAAATGGTAAATGACAATTGCCATCTTTAAGTGAGCCACCTGACCCACTAAATGTTCTTATGTGAACAACAAAAAAATCAAAACCCTTCTTGAAAAAAATCAGTAAATATAACAGTTGAGTCGGATCGTCAAGAAATCTCTTTATTTGGGCTCAAGAAGGAAATTCTACCATGGTATATCATAAAAAATTAATGTTACGAGAAGCACTGAAAATGTAAAAAGCGTCATTCAAAATGTAGAAGGTGGTACTGCAGATGCTGCTTTTGACACCGGTGATGAAATATTCAGAGTACTAATAAACATTGATGAAATAGGTGTAGATACATATTTTGATCTTGAGGATTTTGACAGAGACACTGAGGAGGTATATGATTAGTAGATATCACATGGGAAAAATTGTAAATCTAATTAAACTAGAATCAAGTATTCTTTTTAAAAAATAATTTTTATTGAAAAATTTTGAATTTACACAACAACATCAAACCATACAAAAATACCAACGATAACAGTAATAACAACAATCATAAACCTTTGCCCCTCCTCAATGAACAACCCAACATATTAACAACAACTTAAGTTAACCCAGTGTTAAGTTACATAACCGTAGCAAGAATAAATATAGAAACTATAGTTAGGAACACCCCCCCCCCCCCCCCCCCCCCCCCCCCCCCCCCCCCCCCCGGCCCCCGGGTTGCTGCTGCTATTGACCAAGATACCTAAAAGGCTGCCACCGTTTATAGAACCCTTGTACTGATCCTCTCAGGGCAAATTTAACCCTTTCCAACTTTATAAATCCCGCCATGTCATTGACCCAGGTCTAATAAACAAAAGCAAATTAATTGCAAAAAATAGTCAAGTATAATTTTGTGTGAATTTAGGTATGTTTCCTATTTGTGGGACTAATATTGTTCATTAAAATAATTGTGTGAAGCATATTAATTGTTGCATGAAATAAATTATTGAATGAAAGCTGTTTGATATTTGGTCCATAGGAAAAATATTTCCGCTTCTTACCTCCTGAAAGAGTGTTTTGTTTTCGAATTCTTATTTTTTATTTTAATCGCACGATTTAAGAAATAGGAGCAGGAATAGGCCATTCGGTGCATCAAGGATTTCCCAGACAAAGGATTGGTAGCCCACCTTTTACATTAATAAAATTGACAACACATTACTTAGATCTCCATGATTCCTATTTTATTTCAGACTTAATTTGGTTATTAGTAATGTGATTTGACATAAAGCTTACAATGTTGAGCTCACCATTAAAGATTCTTTCATTTGCTTTCATTATTTGGTTTTGTCTGTTTTTTAATCTTTGCTTAAAATTATGCCCAGAAACCTTGAAGTGCCTGGCAACATTGCAAAATCATGCAATGCAAAAGATGTAATTGTGATGAAGTAACTTGCATTTTGTTTTTTTTTTTGTTTTTATAATTTTTTTTCATGTGCCGTTAGTAAATATCAACATGTTATTGGTAGTTAATTACATTTTATTTTGGCTGTGAACTGTATATTTATACCCAACAGGAAGAAATCTGAGGAGATTTTGAAACCCCACTTGGAAAGTCTAAAATCTAATTTGGGAGCTGGAGATCAAATCGCTCAGAGGTTTTCTGAGGAATTAAAAGAAGTATTGTGTGAAGATGGACAAAGTAATGTCGAGGTATGCTTAATTATGCTGTTGAAAGGAAATTACTTGCACCAGAAAGTGCTTGAATACTCTGCAAAAGTTAGCCTTTGGAGAGAACAGATAAGTTGATGAATGGTGTCTGTTCCTATTTGCCACAATTTACAGGGAATTTGTAGTAGCCAGAGACAGGGCAAGCAGTAGGAAGGCAAATCAGCCAATCCAATTGAAGGATTCTCACAGACAGCAAACCAGAAAGTAAAAAGCAGAGAATATAAATCATACTGGGCCATAACCACTGGACTTCCCAGTGTTGGATTTGAGGGGTTCCTCTCAGAACTTCCCAGGTAAGCATTTGCATGGCAATTGTCCAAAGCACGATCTTCCCCACGCAATTGTGCTGCAGTGTGAACCTTCCGAGAAAGCAATTTAAGTCGCTAACTTTGGATGGTTCCGCCGGGGTTAGGCTAATAGTTACTCATAAAAAGTTAGAAGAAATTAAACCTCTTCAGACTTCTGTGGTGACTATTTTATCATCCCTTACTGGACTCAGCTGGACAACCCCCACTCACCCTCCCCCTGACCTCCAATCTCCTCAACCCCCCCCCCCCCCCCCCAGCCAAATCCTACCAATGTAGCTTAGACCTTCACCTTCTCCCTGGTCTGTCAGTTTCAGAATTGGACAATTCGTTTTTTAGGACCAATGGGATTGTTCAGTAGTTATTACTTAGTTAATCATTTAAAAACATAGTTACTCCTGATTGAAAAAGGTTTAACATTTTCATTGGTTTTACAGTGAGAATAGTGGACAGTATAAATAGTTGTAGTTCATATCAAATCAGTGATTTCTAATAATTCCTTCAGCGATAACTGGAACAGTGCACACAAGGAGGCCCTGGGTATTGCTGATGGTAACTCTTTGGCTTAACTTCATGTACGGGTGTCAGACATCTAGCTGACAGCCTTGCCATTCATTGTACTGCAAATTCTGTGGCAATGTTTTATTTCCTTTCCCTTTTTCCAAGAGAGTTTATACTCATTGTTAACTTTTCTGATCTCCTATTGAGGCTAAGAAACCTGCTGTG
The DNA here is from genome assembly GCF_902713615.1 of Scyliorhinus canicula. Taxonomy (NCBI): domain Eukaryota; kingdom Metazoa; phylum Chordata; class Chondrichthyes; order Carcharhiniformes; family Scyliorhinidae; genus Scyliorhinus; species Scyliorhinus canicula. The sequence continues at coordinate 120,621,337 of NC_052155.1, forward strand.
CAAGTTTATCATTTTCTATTTTTGTTTTACATTTCAACCATCTCCAGTTTTTTCTTTGAACTGTAAGTTAATGTTCTTCATACAAGTGAAACATTAGCCTTTGGTCAACAAACTTAAAGTAAATATTTGAACTTTTCCATTCATGTGAATGAATTGCAGCTTTCTTCTATTTATGCATTGTAGCATAAACTATTCTGCATCTATTAAATTCCTTTAGAACACACCTATCAGTTCAACATCTTCCTAGCAATGACCATATATAATTAATGTAATGTTAGTACGATTTCACATCCTTCTGAAATTTCTATAATGTATCAAGACTTCGAGAATTTAATCATGAAGTAAGATAAAGTACTTTATGTAATTCTAAAAATAAGGAAAGCCAATTTATTGCAATCATATGCACTTTTTTGAAAATAGTAAGGTCATGAAATAATTTCTAAATTTGTATCTTAAAATATCATCCCTACATAATAGAACTATGATGCTTTCACCAGACAAGATCCACTGTAATCACATCTCCAACTGCCATCATCCTTGAACTGAAAACTATTATGCATTTTGCAGTAAAATGGCATTTGCAGTTCAGTAGAATCATAGAATTTACACAATCATAGAATTTACAGTGCAGAAGGAGGTCATTCGGCCCATCTAATCGTCACTGGCCCTTGGAAAGAGCACCCGCCTTAAGCCCACACCTCTACCCTATCCCCGTAACCCAGTAACCCCACCTAACTTTTTTGGACAGTAAGTTCAATTTAGCCTGGCAAATTCACCTAACCTGCACATCCTGGGACTGTGGGCGGAAACCGGAACACCCGGAGGAAAACCACACAGACACTGGGAGAACGAGAAGACTCCGCACAGTGAGCCAAGCCGAGAATCGAACCTGGGACCTGGAGATGTGAAGCAACAGTGTTAACCAATGTGCTACCGTGTTGCCCAGTTGTGAATGAATTAAAAAGTAGAGTTATATTTAATTTCGACTGGTTATTCAAAGTAGTACTTTTTTTACGGGCATGAGAATTTTATGAAATTGGCATAATATTTGCTGAAGCAATCATTAATATGCATTATCCAGAAAGCATAAAGCTCCAAGAATTTTTCAGTGTATGTCATATTTTCACAAGCTTCTTTTCAGGCAATAACCTAATGTTTTGTTATAATGTGATAGTTGATGATAAGTAGCATTTTTATCAGTCAATGCTTTGAGATAAAACTACTATATTTAAGCTTGTTAATTTTAGAAAATAAATAGTATAAGTATTTATCAACAGCATAGCAATACAAAGTTAAGACAAAGTTGACGCAATTGAATTACCTACGTCCATTAAAAACCCTGTTGTGTTTGTACAATTTGACAGAACAAATCATTGGAAAACATTGCAAAGCACTAATTTTTACTTGTGCGTTCTGTGGATAGTGAATTAAATGATAGCAATGTCATCAACACAGCTTGTGAAATATATGTTGTAATATTTCGTTTTATTGATGGTATGTATCATTGTGAGTAATTTTAAATCATGTGTATTCGGTGACTTCAAATAAGTGGTTAGGAATCTATGCAATATTCATGAAGCAGTAGAAAGGTTCATAGAAATTTATAAAGCTTAAAAATATAGACACGTCAGCACTTTTCAGTATAAAAAAAGTTAACTGTTTCATATTAGAAGTCTCCATTTTTGATTTCCAAATTGTCGTCTAGCCTTTGGTTCTTCATTCACCACAGCAAACTCCCTCGCGTTTGCTTTTGATGCCTCTTTGTCCTATAAAACCCTCAGTTTCTCTCACTGTTATAGTCCTCGTTTTTTTCCCTCAAGTTGAAGAGATTTCACAAATACGGCATTCAATTGATTTAACTTTCCATCACAAGATTTGGTTGAAGTAAATTAAGCACTATTAGACCTTGCTCTTCTCTTCCAAAATTGCCCACTGTTCCAGGATCATCTTAGAATGTAAAGACAGCCCTGTGACTTGTATTTTCAGCTAACAATTGTCTCCTTAAACTCCTCTCCCTTTGCCCCTCCACCCTGGGCTTCAATGTGTGAGAAGCTCATGAACCTCTTTGTTCCTAAGGTTGAGATGACTCATTCAGCTGTCTTTGCAGATTGCTTTCTTTTTCCCATTTAGCCTGACCTCGCCCAAGGTCCAACTCCTGCATCTAGTCTAAATGTTAGCTCATCATTCTATCTATCCCACCTGTCAACATCCCTACACCACCTTTTGCTTGGATGGCTTCCTCCATTTTATAAAGTACTGCCTAAGTGATCACAATCACGATGCCCTCTGCCAATACTGTAATTATTTGCTTTGTCTAATTATTCTCCACTTTTTCACCAGTATGCAGCATAGGCAGTGTTTCAGAAAATATTACACCATCCCCTTCCTTTATATCTCCTTTATTTGTCTAATTTGAAGATGCTTTTGGTTTACTTCTATCTATGCTAGTTGTTCCCATGTTGTTCCTCACCTGCATCTCTACGTCCCTCTTCTCGGCATCCTCTTCAGCTACAAATAGCAGTGATGTGTTCTCTATCATCTCACCTATAAAAGCTTCTCCCTCCATAATAGTTTGATGTACAGTTCATTCCACATTAAAGCTGACCACTTAAACTTTCAGCGCATCACCCAGCTTGCAGATGGAACTGTACAGAATTATTTTTGAGACCTATTAGCTATGTAGTTTTAATATAAAAAATGTTTCAAAAATTTGCTAGTTGATCTATATTCAGTTTCCTTTTATTTAAAGTATATTTCTGAGGTTCCAGTTTGTTAGAAATATTTTAAGCTTGTTCTTACTACTCTTGGGGGATTCTTTTATTTTAAGAAATGAAGGCGCAGGGAATAGTGCATGCTATATGTATAAATATACAAATGAATCCTTGATCTATTACCGTATTTCTGCAGGAACCCTTTTTTAAATTGTAACCAAAACAAACGTTAAAATGAAGGTAAAAAGATACTTAAATCGGCCTCTGTGAGATATCATTGTGGGCCCATTGCTTGAATTCAAATTCCATGGGAGGGATGCTCTGTCCCGCCGCGCCACATTTCTGCCTCACCATGATAGCGGGATGCACCGTTATGCCGGCTGGTCAATGCGGTTGCCCAATGTGGGGCAGCCCCATGCCGTCGAGAAACCCACCCAGCATCGGCAAAACAGAGCATCCCAGCGGCAGAGAATCCCGCCCAATGTCTTGTACAAATTCAAATTAATTTACATTAATCTTTACTGAATGTGACTACCATGTACCTGCACACCCTCTTACCTAACTATTTTCTCCTGAATTCTTGGGAATGTAGAAAAGTACAGAATTGGATGAGAATTTGCAGTCCATCTGCAAAAACTAATACCTTTCAATCGACCACTAATTTAAATTTAAATTTAAATTTGTGTAACTTGCACACTTGGCTTGTTTCAATCCTTTTTTCCAGAGTGGTTAAAAATCCACGAAACAGCAATGATCCCAGCATGATCCTACTGGCACCTTATCCATGACTTCTCGTCACATTGATGTCGTTTAATTTTGGCAATCGCTTTTGTATGTTTGGGTTTGGCTAACTTTCAATCCATCTGATAATTTTACTTCCTAACTTTCACCTTCCTACTTTGCAGACAAATTGTTTATGTCACATGGTATTGGAAGCCGTGATGACAACAAATGATTGGCTCAATTGTGTGTAGTTCCCTAGGTCATCTCTTTTTTAAGATTAATATTATACTTGTTATTTTCCAATTCTTGGGAAATACTCTAGTTTTTAATGATCCTCCGATAATAACATTGGAGATATGACCAGTTTTGGTAGCTACTTTTGTAAGTAGCCTAATAAATCTTGGACTGGTGTCTTGTTTTCCGTTATATTCCTCAGTCTATTTATAACCAACTCTCCCCTTTTGGGGGATGTGTTTGGATGGTGGTAATGCCATTGAACAAGTAATTCAGCTTATGCTCTGGGGGAGGGTTGGATTCACATCCCACCTTGGCAGCTTGTTGAATTAAAATTCAATCAGTAAATATGGAATATAAAATTAGTCTCTTATTAATGGACATCATGTCAATTATCATGACATCATGTCTGGGATTCTCCATCCTGGGACGCCCGAATTGCGTTCTTCGATGGGATGAAAAATCGAGTGACAGGGCAAAATCAGGATTGGTGCTGGGCGCTGACCCGATCATGATGCTCCGATCCCCTGCTGGCGGCGGGAATGAGGTCCACAACCGCTTGCCAGTTGGGAGATGCAAATTAATGCAAATGAGTTTTAATGACCCATTTAGCGTGCCCGGCACCCTATGCTCCGGTCCTCTGTGATTCTCCGATCCCCATGGCTGGGAATCATGTGAGCGCGGATCACTTGTGGTCTCTACCAGAGTGGATCTCACGGTGGATCAAGGGCAGTGAGAACAATTACAGCTTTAACACTTACCTTTAAGTGTCCATTCCTCGAAGGAGAACAGCTGATCCATTAGCTGCAAGCCATTCATATCTTTCTCGTAATGGTCTGTGATTGACAGCTTCTACAAGCCACCTTCAGCTTTGATTCATTCATCTTCCTTCTCAGTTCCGTGGCCTAGGTGGTGAAACCCCAATGTTTTCAAACACTGAGCACATCAAAGAGAGGTAAGTGTATTCCAAGTACTAAATGCTTTCCAATCACTCAGTCGTGTGATAGCACTGCACTTATCTATGGGGTGGTCTCCCTATTCCAGGGGTCCTTGTGGAGTATCTCTGGGTGGTTGTGGGGCTACTGTGCAGTGTGGAGGGGTTTGGGGCTCCTTTGGACGGGGGATGGGGGTGTGGGCAGCTGCGCGAACTCGCCAACTGCCATCCGCTCAAAATAGTGGCCTGATAGTGGAATTCCTTCGGGAAACCCTCATTCCACACTCTGCATAAATTGGCATGGCAAGGGATACGGAATTGATTACCGGATTGTGCTCCCAGGGGGTTCGTAAACCGATTGCATTTCACTTCCGGCGTGAGAGCATAATCTCCCAAAACGGAGAATCCCGCCCCATGGTTTTTGTAAAAATCCACCTTGTTCATTAGTGTTCTTTAGGGAAAGAAAGCGGCTGTCTTTACCTGATCTGGCCTACATGTGACTCCTGAGCCACAACAGGGTGGTTTACCCTTCACTGCCCTTTGAAATGGCCAAGCAAATCATTCAGTCAAGGGAATTAGGGATGAGCAAGAAATGCTGAGATTGTCACGGATACCCGCACCACTTGAAAGAATTAAAAAAAAAATCTGAAGTTCTGTTTTTCCTTCTGGGTTCGACAAATGTATGAGCCCATTTTCAGACGAGGGCTGGAGAAACTATTATTCTCTACGAATGCAGAAGAAAATTATGTGTTTTTCATATATAATGGCAGCACGGTAGCATAGTGGTTAGCACAATTGCTTCACAGCTCCAGGGTCCCAGGTTCGATTCCTGGCTTGGGTCACTGTCTGCGGAGTCTGCACATTCTCCCATGTGTGCGTGGGTTTCCTCCGGGTGCTCCGGTTTCCTCCCATGGTCCAAAGATGTGCAGGTAAGGTGGATTGGCCATGATAAATTGCCCTTAGTGTCCAAAATTGCACTTAGTGTTGGGTGGGATTACTGGGTTATGGGGATAGGGTGGAGGTGTGGGCTTGGGTAGGGTGCTCTTTCAAAGAGCCGGTGCAGACTCGATGGGTCGAATGGCCTTCTGTACTGTAAATTCTATTATTCTAATGTCACCTTTGGGATCTTTCATTGGTTCCAACATTTGCTTTTTCCTGCAGCTATATATTTGGAGAAATTAATGACATTTTGTATTATAATTTTTTCTACTATAGTAAGATTTTTTATTAGATCTGACTGGTTTCTTAACCAGTTTTTGCTGGTGGCAACAATGAGTACTTTGGCAGAATCTCCCAAACCCGTGATACCTACCACCTAGAAAAACAAGGGCAACTGGTGGATGGGGACAGCATTGACTCTAAGTTAGAATAAACCCCACATGGGTTCAGAGTGAAGTGTTTTGGGTCTTACAATTTAGTGTTTTCAAGTGATTCTACCATTGCAAGATGGCATTTCTTTAATGTGCAAACATTGGGAGGATTTGCATGTAATTTAGAAACTGATCCTTGAGTCTGTCCAAGGTTTGAGCTTAACAATCAATTCTGCTGAGGGCAGGATGCTTTAGGTGAAGCAACTTATTATTAGTTCGGTGAAAAAGCTTTAACATATCAATTTTGCACACTGCATCAGAAGTATTCCTTTCATATATATTAGGCTTGATTTAACGGGAAAACTGAAGTGTAACTTTGGGTGCGATTGGTGGGGTGTTTTTCGACGGTCGCATTTGCGAGATCAAGGCACGTATTTAAGACACTTAGTGCCGAAAGTGAGCCCCATAAACATCTCTCGATTACTGGCTGTCTCACTGCTTGATTTGCTAGACTCCCACCTTAGTGTATAGCTGCTAACAAGGGGGCTGCGGGGTGTACTGCTTTTAAATGCTCCCTCACTACTCCCAGGCAGTGTGCAAAGCTGCTCCTCACTTTGGGGATGCCTACCTGGCCAGCTTCTTGACGTTGTGTATGAAAGGCGGGACACCCTGTTTCACCGAGGGAATCGGAGGAATAGCAGCTGGGTCAGCAATGCCACCTGGAAAACAGTGGCAGAGGCTGTTAGTGTGGGCAGCATAACCAGGAGGACCTCTGTCCAATGTAAAAAGAAGTCTAACGACCTCCATCAAGCTGAAAGAAAGTTCTCACCTTGCTCCTGGCATCAGGTCCGCCTATCACCACGTAAATTTCCAACCATTCCCCATAAACAAAAAAATCACTGGCTGACACCTTGCACTCTCCCCACATCCAGTCTTCTAGCTTGTCCTCGGAACCCCCTGCCACCCACCAGCGCAAACCTTTCATGCTCAGGTGCAGTGCCCACATGACATCTGCTATCGACACCCTTGTTCATCAAGCATGCGGCTCACAAATGCCTTCTCTTTGTTCCTGCAGTAGAAGATAGCCCATAATAAATGGAAAAGGGCCAAGGCAGGAGGCGGAATCCCGGAGATTGGAGTCCTCACCCCTATGAAGAATGGGCCCTGGAAATTGTGGCGAGAGCAGTGACTGACGAAAGGTTGGCGTGTGCCAGAGAGGTGAGAAGCCACGCCCCTTCACCCAGATGACCTGTCTCGAATGAGTAGTTCATGTCAGACAAAACAAAAATTCCCTCTCGCTCACCACATGTCCATCGACTCACAGGAGCTCCAACTGACGAGGCGAGGCCATCCGGAGTCGTTACCCTCCTGCCACCAATCTCTGATGAGACCACCATCGAGGCGTTGCAGCTATCACGCACACCTTCCATCAATGCAGAGATACGTACCTTGGTGGACGACTTTAGTGAGCATGCTTCTGGGACACAATCTGTTGAGCACCACGCAGTTACTGACGCACATCAGGAGGCAGGAGCATCCAAGAGAGTCAGCAGCGAAGATCTGCTGGATCCCAGGACTCAACTGAGACCCAGTCAGATGATGGCCCTCTGGGAAGGTTATCCCGGAACTGATCAAATGACAGGACATAGTTGTGAGATTAGGGAGTGTCAGTGACATTCCAGCGAGTGCATAACTGATTGGAGGAGTCCCAAAGGCTTCTGGTGCAGGAGATGATGCCGACAATGTGTGGGACTGAGGCCAACACTAGGGTGCTAGGGTGGCGATCTCGGTGCAAAGCCTGGAGCACCACGTCTGCATCTTGAGTGATGGTGTCCAAGGTATGGCTCAGTCTGTGATGACCATTGCTGAGGGCCCCAACATCATGACCCAGTCACAGAGGCATGTGTCCCAGATGTAGGTGGACATTGCCGGGGCATGCACAGAATGTCCAGACACTGACGATCATCGCTGAGGGCGTCAATACCATGGTGCAGATAACGGGGATGTGCCAAGACTGGCAGAAGCCTCTGGAGCACACTCCAGCTGCCCCTCCATCCCATGGAGACCCCAGGGCCTTGGGGGCGCTGTCAGGGAGGAGGAAGCGCTGATGGGCAACCTGGGCCTGCACTCCCCCCGGTGCCCTCCGCTTACCCTGCCTGCCAGACACAGAGGCCCAAGATCAAATGTTCCTGATGCAGACCCCATTCAGAGGATGGGTGTGAGTGCGCTATCAGCAGAAAGACAGAAGTCAGACTTTGGCATAAGTTGAGGAGCACCTGAGCTTACCTCAGAGCGAGTGATCATCACTTCCTGATGGATGATGATGCACAAACCCTGGGAGAGAGGAGTGGATGAGGGGAATGGGAGGGGTTAAGAATGGGAATTGGGGGGGGAGTGAAGCAAAGGGTGAGCTGACTGTCAAAGTCTCGTCTTATGAGAATCTGGTGAGGATGAGGGCCTTTCTTATTCTCCGAGCCCCTTGCCCCCGCCTGTCCTCCATCCTCGTGCGGCTCATCCCTGGGCTCATCCATTACCTCTCCTGGTCGGGCTCCTCCTTCTCCTCCTCAACCAGTATGCCACCCTACTGCTGTGCCAGATTGGGGAGGGCACAGCAGACCACCACAAAGCGGGAGACCCTCTGGGGGGTGTACTGCACTGTACCACCAGAGCGGCCCAGGCATTTTGAGCAGTCTGAGATATTGCTCAATGACCATGGGTCGCAACATGGGCCTCGTTACGTTGGTTCTCCACCTCCATCTCCAGCCTCCGCACTGCCGTCATCAGCCAGAACCTTAACGGGTAACTCATCCTACAAGAGCCAATTTCTCATCCTGAGGTGGTGCTGGAAGATGCTGGGGATCACAGAGTGTCCCAGGATGTAGCTGTGATGCATGCTCCCTGGGAAGCATGCACACATGTGTATGATCCAGATGCAGTGGTCGCACACTAGTTGAACATTCAGGGAGAGGAACCCCTTCCTATTGATGAAGGGCACGCCCTGATGCCCCGGTGCGCACACAGGTGCTGGAGTGTGGCGACTATGGGGTTTTCGCAGTAACTTCATTGTAATGTTAATGTAAGCCTACTTGTGACACTAATGAAGATTATTATTAGTATTATTACGAGGCGACTTGCGTGCCATCAATTACCTCCTGGACCTAGGGCACCCCGACATTGGCTGAGAATCCTGCAGCCCGGGCATTTTGGTGGCTTGGCCCAGCGCCAAATTTATTTAGTCTGCTGCTCGGGAATACAGGGTACATGTGACCTCACGGATGGATGCAGTTTTGATATGCCGCATAAGTCCCCACTGGACTCTGGAATGAACCGGTTGCATAAAAGGTCAGGGCTGTGGTGACCTTCACAGCCACTGGGAGCGTGGGTCGCCCTCCTCCATGGGGTGGCAAGTCCGTGAGTATGTGGCATAGGTGTCACTCTGTCTCTTCGTTCAGACAAAGGTTTCTGCGGCACATTCTGTCCGTCATCTCTTCCAAAGACGAATGACGGTGCAGCCGCGGCCATCTCTGTACTCTGACCGCCTGGGCTTCCACCAGCACCGTGAGGATAGCCTCTGTGGAACCAATATTCTCAGCCATATTATATCTAATGAATTGGAGAAGGAGATGGACTGACAATCAGTTAGGGCTTCCACCCTGGGACCGTCAAATCCCCACCATTGCGTGTCCTGCCTCTCAGAGCCATCAAGCGAGCCAGTTGTGCTGGAGAATCCCGCTCTGCATACTACCCCCTGCCTCTTTCAGCGGCCCCCAACCGGAGCAACGGTGACCGCACGGGGGCGATTGGTGCCGATTCTCCAGTTGCCGGAGAATCGGGTTCTGGCGTCAGCGCGGCAGGAATTTCCCTCGTCCCCGGCAACTCTCCGACCCGGCTCAGAGAATCCTGCCCACTATGTCTCTCTTGAATTGACTTAAATTTGAATTTGATTTTGAAGGAAGTGATGAGATGGATTAAGAGTATGCCCTTTCCACTCTGCGCATTGGCTTTGTAACTTTAAGGATTGAGTAATTTTTTTAAAAACAAGGTGAATTCTTATTAGCAATAGTCTTCACCTGTGAAGTAGTGGCTGCTCACAGTCAAAGGGAGTAAAGTGGAAGTCAGCAAATAACCAGGAACCGGGCTCTCTCCTGGAAGTTTTTGATAGGACGGACAGTCAGCAGTTGTTGTTGCCCCCGTTATGGATATCCACAATATTTAAAGAAGGCTTGAAGACCTCACGGACGAAAAGCCCTTCACCCTTCTTGCCCTCATGGCCCAGGTGCGACCCCCGACCTGGAAGGCTTCAGCCCCCAACCAAGCCAATCTCCCGAGGGGCTCCCCCGCCTGCACAGGGGCACACAGCTCAACTCCTCAGTTTCCCTCAGTAGCCATTGCGCCAGCTTCACGTTTTAAAAAAGGAGTACTAGACGATGCATCCGTGATTTCTCGCTGGGGAATCTGTTAATTCCTGGGAGGCCGTTACATTTGATTTCAGTCTCACTAATGAGATTGAAATTGATGCAAACTAGGGTTAATTATATGCCCGCCAGATTTGGGCGAAATCTGGAACTCTCCGGGCCGCTTAGAAGCGACCACTTTGAATTTGGCATTTTCTGCTATTTCACTGATGTACCCAGATCCGTGCCGGGCGCAACACGATGGTTAAATTGCGTCCATTAATTGAGTTTTTTTAATGTAGACAAATAAGACGACAAAAGCTGATCAACAGCTGCACAGCCAGATAGCAGCCAATCGAAGTAATTGTAGCTGACAAAAAAAATTAATCTTCTGGGTGTGTAGAAGAATAGTCGTCACAGTAGGTAATAGTCTGATTAACAGTTATTCTTGTTGTGTTGTCTGTGTGTGTGTTTTTGGCATCTGTATGTTTGTATAACACATCTGTCTAACATCACAGGGCACTTAAGCAGCTTGTCTCTTTATAATTAAGTCATTATGCACATTTGTATGTGTGTATTGGCGGTTTATTTCACATTCTATTGTCGTCAAGTATTTCATACATCAACCTTGGCAGACAAGATGTTTCAAATATTGAACAGTTTTTAGGTGACAGTTTTACGTTGCCTTTGTTAACCCCTATTAACTAAAGAAAAAGTGCAGCATTTGAAAAGAGAAATCACTGAAGCGTGATTGATTCGATATTGCTTAACAGAAAATGCACAAGACGTTATTTGGAAATGACATTGTTTTTTTATTCGACAGAATCAACCTCTGAAAAGTATGGCAATAGTTAAAATATATATGACATGATTATTTTAATTGAAAATATTGAATTGTGGGGCTGCCACTTCTCCCTTGCTCTTCATTATTTTTGCAATTTGTAATTGATTAAATAATTTAATGTTCCCATCACTGCAGATCAATTATTTAGTATCCATAAACTCTTAACTTCTAATTTTTTAATTTTAGTGGATGCAAGTGTTTTATTAAAATCTGAGAAGTCGTGTGCAGTGATATTTTAAAACTTAAATACCACCTTGCATGGGGACTGAAGTTTATCAGCTGTTGTTTGTATTTCTATTAACATTATTTTAGGCTGAACTGATAACTTCAAATTAAAAAGTTTGTTTGAATAATTTTATTAGTAACATGTGGTTAGACATGTTTGATTAATAAACATGATTAGAGAAAACATTCTCGTTGCAGGTGTAATAGCTTGACATAACGAGAGATGGCGCAGAGAAAAATAGAAAAACCATTTCTATCAATGGGTGCCATTCCATGGGGGGGACGAAAGCACTTACCCAGCTTGCAGCTCAAGAATGACCCCACTATTAAACGGGACTCTGCTTCTTTCCTGGGCCTCGGCAAGAAACGCCCCTCCAAGGTCGTACTTCGACTCATTTCTTACACTAACGAGCTCAGCTCACCAGTCCCAATCTCTCGACTCTATCCCCTCCAACACCCCAACTTACCGATTGGGGGTCCTCTAGCCCATCTCCATCCCACCTATTAAGGGCAGGACATTCCTGGGTCCGATCCATGGCACAAGCAACCTGGCACATGGGCACCATGATGCTGCCAGCATTGCAGTGCCACCTGGGTACCCTGGCACTGGCAGAGTGGCATTACCAGGGTGCCAGGCTGATGATGCCAAGGTGCCTGGGTGGCATTGGGAATGCCAGGGTACCATCCTGCCCAGACCCGACCACCTGGGGGCTTCCGATCGCCTGAGAGTTGTACCCCACCCCAGTGCCGTCACACTTGGTCCATGTTTGTGGAAACCAGTGCATAAAGTTTTCATTGTGTAAAACACAAAATAAACAGATCCATACAAACAAAATATCATTTATAAACCCCTATCCTTAAAAAAAACCTGACCTACTGACTATGACCAATTCCTAAAGATAGAAGACAAAGGTCGCCACCTCCGGTAGTCGCGGGCCCAGGACGCACCAAAGATAGCCACTGAACCTGCCTCTAACACAAGCCAAAAAAACACCCTTAGTCCATAACCCTGAAAAAAGCTTTCCAGAGAAACAACTCCTCTCTTTCCCCCCTCGCCCGCCACTCCCCGATCCCCCCCACCAAACAAATATGCTAGGTTCACTGAACCTTTGTTCAAGAAGGTGCAAAAAGCAGCAGCCCCTCTCCAGCATTTCCGTACCAGCCTCCCCGAACAGGTGCCGGAATGTGGCGACTAGGGGCTTTTCACAGTAACTTCATTTGAAGCCTACTTGTGACAATAAGCGATTTTCATTTCCCCCCATGTCACTCCCGTTCGCTAGTTGAAACTTTACAGCTATCAAAGGTACCCCCCCTCCAGGGTGCCCAAAGAACAAAGAAAAACAAAGGTCCCCAGCCTGTCCTGGCTACGAAAAAGTAACCAAAGCCCAACACCGTTAAGATAATTAAAATACCCCTGGGCGCCATATATTCCCCACACTGTTAACCTGACCACTACTCTCCGACAATCGTAGCCTCCTCAATCCTAAGCATTCAACATACGAACTGCGACACATCTAAATCAACCCTTCCCAACTGTCCCCATTAAAGTCCAAATCAAATTCATTCAATCAAGTCCCAAGTCCATGCTCCTTGATGTATTGAAACAAATGAGCGTTCAACCGGAAAGTCACTCTCAGCCTTGCCGGGTACATCATTCCAAACCTGTCTCTACTTCTGAATAGCGCTAACTTCCCCTTATTAAAAGCCGCACGCCGAGTTGCCAACTCCGCTCTGACATCTTGGTATATCCTGATGATCCTTCTTTCTCACCTCGATTCCCAATACACTTTGACCCATTGGAGAACCCTCTCTTTCCTGGAAGCTGTGGAATTCAGTAATCATCGCCTGCAGCGGCTCATTCACTCTAGGCTTCCCCAGGTGTATTCAGTGGGCTCGATCCAACTTTGGAGGAGTCCATCGCTCGTAACTCCCAAAAGCTTGACAAACATCTGAGAAAAGTACTCTGTTGGCTTCGGGCCCTCCACCCCCTCCAGCAAATCCATAATTCTGAGGTTCTGTCTACTCTACCTCTTCTCCAAGTCATCCACCTTTGACCTCAGAGTCTTGATCCTCTCCTTATACTCAACTTTTCAGCTTCCAACGAGGTGATTTGATTTCCATACCGCAACAAGGCCACGTCTGCACCCATCAGCCAGCATCTCCAAGCTCCTTCACCGCCTCCGAGGATTTTCCCAGCTTCTCCCGAACCGCGCCAAGTATCTCCTCAATTGACTGCTGAAAGGTTTCCATCATCACCTGACCCAGCACCTCAAAATGCTTGGCAAACTGTTTTTCAAATCCTGCGCCATCACCCCAGTCGGCGTTTCCACTGTGATGTTAGTGGGCACACCCAAAGCCAGGTCCCCCACCTTCCCTCCCTGATGAGCTTTGCGGGCTTTTCTGGCTTTGTCAAAGGATTACCCCTGTAATCTTGCCACCAACCTTTTTCATAGATTTCAACATATTTTCGCCGACAAAAACGATGGGCCGGTTTTGATAACCAAGATCCCTCGGAACCGGGTTAAAAAGTCCAAAAAACAAAGACCATAGCGGGAGCTACCTTATGTGCAACCAACTACCAGTCACCACCGGAAGTCTCTGGCATAGACGTCTGCAAGTGAGGCTAACCACTCACCTGAATATGCAAATCTGGATCTTGCCCATTGAGGGCAGGATCCAGATCACGATGCCTCACATGATAGCGTTAGATCTTGCGCGGCGTAACGGGCGTCATAAATCTCGCGAGAGGCCTGACATAACCATGAAAAACATCAGCCGGTATGGACGAGCAGCCTGTAGCCCCTCCTTATAACTCCTGTGCTTCGTCTAAGTTATCACTTCAGTGCTTTTTAACCAATCCTTCTTTAATACCAGGCTGCCCAAACTAATACGGTGACCAAACTGTACACGCTATACCAAACTGGGCCAGACATAGCTTTTAAAAAAAAAAATTTAGAATACCCAATTCATTTTCTCCAATTAAGGGGAAATTTAATGTAGCCAATTGACCTACACTGCAGATCTTTGGGTTGTGGGGGTGAAACCCACGCAGACACGAGGAGAACGTGCAAACTCCACACAGACAGTGACCCAGAGCCAGGATCGAACCTGGACCTTGGCACCGTGAGGCAGCAGGGCTAACCCACTGCGCCACTGTGCTGCTTTTGCCAGACATAGCTTTAAACAAATTAATTATAACTTCCTGGTGAGTAAGTTGTGTGCTTAGATTTTAGAACTTAAGATCAAGGGCGTGATTTAACAGAAATGGAACAGAGAACCATGTCGAGCGTGTATTTTTGGGTGATTCTAACTGCAGGCAGTGCTGAGAACAACCCTGCTATTAAATGGGCTTCTGCTTCATCTCCGTCCTTGGTGAGGCTGGACTTAGCGCTGGGAAACTAACAAGCTCCGCTCGATCTCTAGATTCTCCATCGCGGCCTCCATATCCCATCCCCAAGGCTCTAATAAAGGGATCATCCAGCCCCCTGCACCCCACCTCATCAAGGCAAAATTTCACCTGGGCACCCTGCCACCCCTAGTGCCAGCTGGGCACCTTGGAATTGCCAGGATGGCAATGCCACGTGCCTGGGTGGGATCAGAGGTGCCAGGGTATCACCTTATCCAGAGCCTGACCACCGACACCAAGGAAGGGGCCCCCGATCGTCCAGGAGACCTCACCCCAATAAAAATGTAATTGTTACTTATTCAAATCTAATCCTGCAAAATATTAAGTTAATTTCGGAAATCATTAATATTGCATTGCAAATATAGAAATTATCAGTCATCTAATGTAAATGTGTAAGATGTTAAAATGATTTTAAGAATTCATTTCCAGTGTGTATGGTTCTGTCAATATGTAATCAAAATGAACTTATATTTATGAATTAAATGTATAAATATTGTACATTTATACCTATTGATATTTATGCATTAAACATTTAAAATTATTTCCCAAAGATGGTTAAATAAATATTTATGAAATTAAAAGTGAGACCACATTTAAAAATTAAATGAATAAATATTTATTGAGAACTTTGATGAGATGCTGAGTAAAATGGTGCATCCTAAATTATAGAGTTGGAATCTCCTGAGTGCAGTGCAAATGATCTTGAGGCCTAATCCTGAAATGAATGTATTTGGAAAAAGTGGAGAGAATTACGTTGATCGAGTTGGGTGGATATATTTTTTTGGTCAATAAAAATTACATAAATTTTAAGAATGATGATATGAATGACTACTTCTTGAAATAGGGATATGTAAAATGAGTGGAGTAGACTGCCCTGGACACTGCAGCAGGAATCCCATAGCAAGTGGTAGTTTGTACAATGGGAATGACCTGAAGTCCCAATATTGGGAGAAGCAAGTTTCAGCAAAGTTTCAGACCCAGAGGGTTATGAATACTCCATTATTGAACTTGGACAGATACATTTTTGATCTTTCACTGAAAATGGGCAATGGGGGAGGGGGGGGCAGTGGTGTTGAGTCAGATGTTCAGCCAGATTGTATTGAACGGCAGAGCAGATTCAAGGGAGTCATATGGCCCACTCCTGCTCCGATTTCTTATCTTACGTTATGCAAGGTGGATGTCTTGCAGAAAGTGATAAACAGATTCAAAAATAATGTAAAAAATAGTTGCAGGTGCCAAACAGGCACGGTAGCACAGTGGCTAGCACTGTTGCTTCACAGCACCAGGGTCCCAGGTTCGATTCTCGCTTGGGTCACTGTCTGTATGATGTCTGCACGTTCTCACTGTGTCTGCATGGATTTCCACCGGGTGCTCCGATTTCCTCCCCCAAGTCCTGAAAGACATGCTGTTAGGTAATTTGGATATTCTGAATTCTCTCTCTGTGTACCCGGACAGGCGCCGGAATGTGGGGACTAGGGGCTTTCCACAGTAACTTTATTGCAGTGTTAATGTAAGCCTACTTGTGACAATAAAGATTATTTAAAAAAACAGGGCGAAGGGAGGGTCCAACTCCGAAAGGTTTGATGCATTATTTTAATGAGAATGGTAAATCATTTAAGAATTAAAAATGAGGAAAACTGGAAAGGTAACAATAATAAAATAATTGTGCTGAATTTATAGTTATCGTGGCAGAGTAGTTGAGTGGTTAGAACAAAAGCTGCACCCTGGGGCTATAAAGGTTATGAAGCTGTGGTGACTTAGCAGTAGGGACCTGAAGCTTTTGAAATAGAAATGCTGGTGTGATTGGAATTACAATCGCCAAAAGGTGCTCACTTAATCTTGGAAAATTGTATTCGTGGCATGCCTAGAAGTAGAAAGTGAAATGATGAGGTATAACTATGGACACCTTCAACTTTGGGAAAACTCACACCTATCTATCTATTTTTAAAAGGGAATGGATGGCATACATACCGATTTTCATGCTAATAAATATATAAACACTCAAATGGAAAACTGCAGTAGTGAGAAAAATGATAATGGTGGTTGAAATGAAAATCTTTACATAATACTGAATTGGGCACACAAATGTAATTTCTAGAATTGTTGTAATTGAATTGAAAACCATTAATGTGAAGTTTTAGTTGTGGAAAGAATTGGGAATCTTAAAGTCTGAAAGGTAGTCTAGTTTGACTTGCAAATCGTTTAAAGAAAAAAGACCTGGCTTTTCCAGATCTAACTCTTTATTGGAGATGATTCATTGGGTCTGATATTTACCCATCCAAAACCATTGTTTAAAAAAAACAATAATGGCCTCAAAATGTTCACTTCTTTCCATCCTCCTCTGCGGATCTGTGAGGCATTGGAGCCACACGCATTGGCCAGAGTTGCACTTGACTGAACAATCTGAGTCATGCAGCTCCTTGGTAAGATTTAAGTGAGGCCAATTCTCAAAATTTAAAATCTGCTAAATTGCAACTCATTTTCACAAATGTTGTATCTGTGCAGGGGAAAAAAGTTATTTATCAGACTTTATCAACAGCCCAGCTTCCTATGATGGCTTAGCTCTAATATAACAAGCATGTTGGAACCAGGAATTGTGCATTGTCTTTAGATGGTCTTATGAAGTGATATTTTTAAAAAAAGTTTCCATTTATAAAGCTGCCAATTTGTCAGGGAACTTTTCTAATGTCATCCTGTTGAATAGAAAATTTCTTGAACGCTTTAGCAATTTTGCCCTTTCTCCCTGGAAAAAAAAACTACGAGAGTTATTTTTAAATTATCTAATTAATTGGACAAGCAATTGAAACATTTTTGGAAGTATTGCACAGTATTGTATTGAACTTGTTTGCCAAATGTTGAATTGTTTTTACAGTTTTAACAGCCTGCATTTTTCAGTTGGATGTATCATTGTGCAGAAATGTTTAATGGATGTTAACCATACTGAGGCAAAACTCTGCATATACCTTCAGGCAGTGGAATATTTTTAGTTTGTAACAAGTAGTTTATGAAATTGAGAGCTGCAAAGGAAATATATTAACACTAAATTATTTAGCTTGTTCTAGTATAACTTAGCTTACAGGATATATGAACGTCAAGATGAAAGATTGACAGCAATTGATTCTCTGGACAGCCTTTTCTCATATTGCTCTTGGTTTTGCTTTGTTTACTTGGAGCATTTATCCTGATTCCTTTCCGCATTCAAAATTATATCATGTGCTTTGTTCCTTTCTGCTTCCAAAATTGTGCTTAAAACATAGTGCGGCATGACAACAGGATTTGGGTAATTGTGGAATTATCAACACTGGGAGATCCCGCAATTGTCTTTTTCTTCTAATATTTTCTAAAACATTTAAAAAAAAAACATTTTATACATCAAACAAAACCACATAAAACAAAAAGAATAACAGAGGAACCCACTCTCCTCCCCCCCCCCCCCCCCACACTACCAACCAACTCACACATGACTCAAAGAATAACCCTCCCTTCGCAGCTGACGGTAACCAACTCTTTAATGTAAAGAACATAGAGACTGCATCTGTTATGGAACCCCTCAATTGCCCCCCTCAAGGTGAACTTCACCTTCTCAAGATACAGGAACTCCATCAGGTCCTCCAGCCACACCGAGGCACAGGACGGAGAAGCTGGCCTCCATCCCAACAGAACAATCAGCGAGGCAAAGGTTAAATTATCAACCCCACCCCCCTGTCTGCAGCTCCGGCACGTCCGACACTCCAAATATGCTCCCCAGGGGACTGGGCTCCAAGTCCAAATCGCCCACATGGTGCTGAAAAAAGACCCCCGAATTTCTCCAGCTTCGGGCATGACCAGAATATATGTATTGGCTGGACCGCTCGCACACTGCTCGTAAGTGTCCTTCACCCCTCGAACAACCGGCTCATCCTTGACCTCGTCAGGTGCGCCTTGTGCACCACCTTTAACTGTATTAATCCTAGTCTCGCACACAAGGTTGAGGCATTCACCCTCCGCAACACCTCAGGCCACAACCCCTCCTCCAGTGCCACCACCAGCTCCATCTCACACTTGGCCTTGATCCCTTCTAATGATTTTTAAAAGAATAAATTTAAGAGTGCCCAATTTATCATAGAATCATAGAATTTACAGTGCAGAAGGAGGCCATTCGGCCTATCGAGTCTGCACCGGCCTTTGGAAAGAGCACCCCACCTAAGCCGACAATTCCACCCTATCCGCACATCTCCACCCTATCCCCGTAGCTCCACCTAACTTTGCATGGACACTAAGGGCAATTTAGCATAGCCAATCCACCTAACACTGCACATCTTTGGGCTGTGGGAGGAAACCGGATCACCCGGAGGAAACCCACGAAGACACTTGGAGAACGTGTAGACTCCGCACAGACAGTGACCCAAGCTGGGAATTGAACCTGGCACTGTGAAGCCATTGTGCTAGCCACAATGCTGCTCGGTAGCCTGGCCAATCCACCTACCTGCACATCTTTGGGTTATGGGGCTGAACAATCTCTTCCAATGCTGGTGTGTCCTCCTCCAAAATCCTCCCTTAAATTGCCCAGATGACTCCCCCCTCCCAACCCCATCACCGACAACACCCCCTCCAACAACGAGGAGGGCGATGTCACCAGAAACTTTGAGAATACCTTCTTTACAAATTCCCGCAGCTGCATATTCCTAAAGACCTCACCCCATGGAAACCCAAGTCTCTCCGTCAACTCCTCCAAGCTCGCAAACCGCCCTTCCAAGAATAAAACCTTCATTTCCACCACCACCCTGTACCTGCACATCCCCAAAACCAAGCATCTAATCTCGCTGGCTCAAACACATGATTCTCTCGGATCGACATCAGCCTTGACCCCACGCCTAACTTAAAATGCTGCCGAAATTGCCTCCATATCTTCAGCGTGGCCACCACCACTGGGCTACCTGAATATTTCCTTGGGGCAAATGAAAGAGGTGCCATTGCCAGTGCCCGCAACCCCGACCTCCTACATGACCCTGCCTCCCTCCTCACCCACATTGCCTCTGGCTCCCTATCTCAGCCCCACACCGTCGCGGTGTTCACCGCCCAATAATAATACATCAGATTTAGCAGAGCCAAATCGCCTGACTTGCCCTCTCTGAAACACCGGGATCTGAATCTTTGCTACCTTACCTGCCCACACAAATAACAACAATCAAACGTTCCATCCCCATAAAAAATACTTTCGGCAAGAAGTTAAACACTGGAGCAAAAATAAAAACTGTGGCAAAACATTTGTCTTTACTGCCTGCACCCGGCCTGCTAATGATAAGGGGAGGTTGTCCCACCTCAACAAATCTGCCTTGACCCTACCCACCAGGCTTGTAAAATTCCAATTTACGGAGCTGGGCCCAATCCCGAGCCATCTGCACCTCCAGATACCTGAAGTGAGTAGTCACAACTAAACGGCAATCCCCCCCCAAACCAGCTCCCATCTTTGGCAGGGAGACCAAACACCGCTCTCAGTTTTCCACATTCAATCCTGAACGAACCATAAATTGAGGAGCCCCATTATATCCCACACCATGGCAACCAGGTTGGAAATATACACAACAGGTCATCAGCATACAGGGCCACCTATGCTTCAGCCCCCTCCTCTCCCCCTCACTATCCCTCTCCACTTATCCGAGCTCCTCAGTGCAATAGCCAAGGGCTTTATCGCCAGCTAAAACAAAAGGAGGAACATGGGACACCCCTGCCTCGTTCCTCTATGCAGCTGAAAATATCCCAAGTACGTTTCATTCATATGAACACGCCTTTGGTTCCTTATACAATAACTTAACCCACGTCACAAACTTAGACCCAATCCCAAACTGTTCCAACACTGCAAAGAAAAGGGCAGCATGGTAGCATAGGGCAGCACAGTAGCATTGTGGTTTGCACAATTGCTTCACAGCTCCAGGGTCCCAGGTTCGATTCCCGGCTTGGGTCACTGTCTGTGCGGAGTCTGCACATTCTCTCCGTGTGCGCGTGGGTTTCCTCCGGGTGCTCCGGTTTCCTCCCATAGTCCAAAGATGTGCAGGTTAGGTGGATTGGCCATGCTAAATTGCCCTTAGTGTCCAAAATTGCCCTGAGTGGTGGGTGGGGTTACCTGGTTATGGGGATAGGGTGGAGGTGTGGACCTTGGGTAGGGTGCTCTTTCCAAGAGCCGGTGCAGACTCGATGGGCCAAGTGGCCTCCTACACTGTAAATTCTATGATATGATTCTAATTCTATGATTCAAATAACTCCACCCTACTCTATCAAATGCTTTCTCCGCATCCAGCGCCGCCACCACCTCCTGTGCCCCCCTTCTGATGAGAGAGAACCACATTTAACAAGTGCCGCACATTCGACGATAACTGCCTATCTGTTACAAGCCCCATCTGATTCTCCCCAACCACCTGCGGAAGGCACTCCTCCAACCTAAACGGCAACACTTGGCATCCACGTTTAGCAGGGATGTTGGCCGATACGGCCCGCGCTACAAAGGGTTCTTATCTTTTTTAACTCAAGCTACCGCAATCTCAAACATCTCCCCCAACAGCGGCACAAACCTGTCCAAAATCTTCTTGCAAAACATCTAACAACTTGGGGTACTCGAGCCCTTCCAAAAACCCCCTCATATCTGACTCATCCCCTGCGGGCTCCGACCGATACAAACTCTTCTAAAACTTCTCAAATGCCCTATTTACCTGCTTCAGCACAACCACCAGCCCCCTCAACCCATTCCTGACCTGAACAATCTCCCAGGAGGCTGCCTGCCGGCAAGTGCTGTCCCGCCAGCAAGCGACTGGTTTTCTCCCCGTACACCACACTCTTTGCCTGCCTCACCTGGTGTACCATGTTTCATGTAGACAGAAGGTCACATTGTGCCTGTTTCCGGAGTGGGATGTTCCGCTAACGTGCTACCCACTCCCAATATTTTGTCTACCAACAGCTGCAGCCTCTCTTGCCTCCCTATCCATCTGCACCTTAAACAAGACGATCTTGCCTCTTTCCACCACCTGCAGTGCCTCCCATACCACCAACGGAGAGACCTCCCAATTTTTATTGAACCCCACATTCCCATCCTCATTCAAAAACTCAGATCTGCAAGCAACCCCACATCCAACCTCCTTACCGGCTCTGTGCAGGCCCCTTCTCCAAGACCACATTCCCCAAGTGCGGAGCGTGATCTGAAATAACGATCGCTGAGTATTCCGCTTTCCTCATCCCGGACAACAACGACCTCACCATAATAAAGAAATCAATCCTCAAATACACATCATGCACTGGTGAGAAGAAGGAATACTCTACCCCTGGCTTCAAGAACCACCACCTAACTGCTCCCGCCATCTCCTTCATAAACACTGGCAACACCCTTGAACCCGAAGGAGTCAATGAGCGCATTTTAGATCATTCCATCTTTGGATGCAACACTGTTCTTAAATCCTCCCCTCCATCTCTTAAAATTAACTGATGCGTGTCCAGGCTCGGGATGTCTGCCAATGTCCTCTTCATAAACCTGACATCATCCCAATTCACGCTAACCAATATCACCAACCTCCCCACCAAAGCGCTCATTACTATAACCTATCTGCTCCTCTGATCTGCCACCACCATCTCCATCTGAACCTAACTCTCTTACCCACCAGTGCCACCACCCTGCTCCCCAAGCCCTGCTATCAAAGCCCGAGTGAAACACCTGACTTACCCAACCCTTCTGAAGCCTAACCTGGTCGTTCACCTTCAAATGGGTCCCCTGCAACAGCAGCACATCGGCTCTCAAGCTCCTGAAATGCGAAAAGACTCTTGCCCGCTTTACCAGTAAACTCAATCCCTTGACATTCCACGTCGTTACCGGTTGGACTGGGGATTCCACCCCCCAAAATAAAATCAGCCATAACCTCTCTCAGGGCATACCAGCCCCCCCCCCCCCCTCGCCACCCGCCAACTACTTATGCCCACCATCCACCCAATTGGCCCCAGCCCCGCCCCATAAATGGGAACAAGCCCTGTCCCGAGTCACTGTCAGCCAGCTACCCTCCCCCCTCATCCCAGAAACCCCCAACCACTTCCTCTCGAAACCACTGCTCTGTGTGCTCCCCACCTCCCTTCCCTCCTACCTTTCACACCACCGTTGCCAGTTGAAATTTATCTACATGGGCTCGGCTGGCTGCAAGTGAAGTGGCCCCCACCACAGCCCCCAGCCCCCCACATAACTAACCCAACAACCAACAGAGAAACCCCCGACAACCAACCTTTCTAAACAACCAGACATGTTAAACACCAAACAAAGCGGAAAAACCCTGACACATTATCCCATCATCCACTCTCAACAACAACGTAAGAATCCTATTTCAATCTCAGTTATATCCCAGTACTTCATAGAACAGTACAGCACAGAACAGGCCCTTCGGCCCTCAATGTTGTGCCGAGCCATGATCATCCTACTCAAACCCACGTATCCACCCTATACCTGTAACCCAACAACCCCCCCTTAACCTTACTTTTATTAGGCCACTACGGGCAATTTAGCATGGCCAATCCACCTAACCCGCACATCTTTGGACTGTGGGAGGAAACCGGAGCACCCAGAGGAAACCCACGCACACAGGGGGAGGACGTGCAGACTCCACACAGACAGTGACCCAGCCGGGAATCGAACCTGGGACCCTGGAGCTGTGAAGCATTTATGCTAACCACCATGCTACCCTTCAGCCCTCAGAAACTCTTCCGCTGCTCAAAAAAATGGTCCTTGGTGTATGTAACTCTCAGCTTCGCCTAATAGATAACACCCCATTGCACATCACTCTTGTAAAGCGCAGCCTTTGCTCTTTTAAAGGCCGCACACCTTCTTGACAGATCCACTGTGATGTCCTGGTATATATGAATACCACTGCTCCTTCCCTCCCGATTCCACTTGGCCCTTCTGAAGACCTTCTCCTTCATCTGATAGCTGTGCAAACAGACAATCACAGCTATTAATGGATCATTCGCCTTTGGCTTCAGCTGGAGTAACCGATAAGCCCTATCCAGCTCAAGGAGGGCAGTGTTCTCCTTCTCCCAAACAATTTGACGAACATCACCAAAAGTACTCTGTCTGACTCGGGCCCTCCAGTCCCTAAGGCAGTCCCACAATCCACAGATTCTGCCTCTGTGACCTGTTCTCCAGGTTCTCCACTTTGGCTCTCAGCCTTTTATTACTGTTGTCCACCTTCTGCAACTCCTCTCCCATTGAGGCGAGCTGATTGATGTGCCATGACAATGCCTCCTCCGTCCCCTCCAACACCTTTCCATGCTCCCAAACCATCTCCGATGTTTTTCCAAGAGCCTTCTTTATCGGGGCCAGCATATCTTCCACCAACTGTTTGAGAGTTCCTATCATCTCCTTCACATGAGGCTCAACATGCTTGGCAAACTGCAGCATGAACTCCACTGCCATTACCTTGGCCAGCGTGTCCACTATAATGGGCGCAGCCCCACCCGGCGAGCTTGCTTCCACCATCTTTCCTCCCACAGAACTCCGAACCGAACATGGGTCAGCAGGCGGACTAGCGCTCGTTCCTTTTTATGCCGTATTCTTCTGTTGCGATTTGTTGTCCGCTAATTCACACAACTTTTCTGGTACAGCTCATATAAAAATTCCCCCCAAAACTGGGTGAAAAGGGCCAAAAACAAGAACTCCAGCAGGAGCCACCCAACATGTGACCTCTACCTACATGTCACCATCGGAAGTCTGTCTTACTTTCTAGTTAAATCTCAGGATAGCAGTTGAAACGCGCCATGGTTGGCACGCTTTAACGAAAACAAACCCAAATGCGGTTTTAGGTGCGAATAGCGGGGTGTCTCTGAGCCATGGGACTTTGATTTTTATTTGGGGCCTCTGCGGGGAGCACCCCACCAACACTGCACTTACTTCTTTAGGAAGAGATCCGGTGCCTTTTTAAAATACCGCACTGATCTCCTGACCACCAACCCACCGCAGCCTCCATATCCACCAAAACTACTGATTAGGGGGCCCTTGAGCCTCACCTCACCTCATAAGGGACTGGGCCCGATTCCTGACACGGCCACTGACAGGCTCGTGAGAAACCCAAACTATTCGTCAACCACACTACATTCCATCTTATTTAACTTACAGTTCTGTAAAATTTGAATTTAAACTTGCTTTATGACAAATATAGAAATATTGTTATGATAGAATTGAGTATTTCATCCCACAAACTCCCAACTCATGCAAAAAATCTCCATCTGCATCCTGTTTGGCACAAGGTTCAGCCCATCTGTCACCGCAACTGACTGCCCAATTAATGTCCACCACCTGCATACAATTAACAGATTTTCTTGTTAAATGTGTCAACTTATTTTCCAATTGATTAGACAATTTAAAAATAACTCCTGTAACTTTCCTTTCAGGGTGGTGAAGGAGGAGAAGGGGAAAAGTGTTATAAAATATTAAATAAATTCTCTGCTCAACAGGATGACTTTAAAGAAGTTTCCAGACGCGTTGGCAGCTTTTATAAATGCAAACTTAATAACGATCTCTTCACAAGGTCCTCTACAACCAAAATTTTAAAACAAAATCAAATACCTCCATATTTTGTGCAAAGCATTGTGAGATATCCTTCCTCTGTAACAATTCCTTTGTGCATGCATTTCTTTTTGTAAAACAATACGATAGTTGAGGACTTGCATCCACTTGTGAATTTGGGCAATTTCCTTTCTATGCAGCATTTGTTTAAAGCCAACAAGGTCAATTCATAAACTTGTTGTGTACTCTCTTTTTGTAGAGTGTACATTATCCCACAAGGATAATGTACATTCATTAGGTAAATTATTTTCAGCGCATCCAATGTACAGAATCTCTCAACATATTTGACAATATTATCTTTTTTTAAAAATATATTTTTATTAAGATTTTGCAAAAGTTTTCATAATAAAACAGTAGTAATAATAACAACAAAACAAAATAGAGTGGACATTAACACAGTGCAGAAAGAGAATATACAATAACAATTAAATAGACTTGCTCGGTGTTGCTTTTACTTAATTGCTCTGTTTTATAACCTTTGCTCTCGAGTCGCCAGGTATCTTTCTGACACCACCACGAGGTTCAAAGCCAAGTGCTGATCAATAACTCAATACACCAGTTAGTAAGTTTCAAATCAAAACACATTTATTGTACACACAGTCAATCACTACTCATGCATAAAACTCTACTTACTAGACTATCACTACAACTAAAGGCCTATACTTAGCTTTCGAATGGCCCACCAGGTCAGAGAAACAATGGCCTTTGTCCGGTCTGCAGGCTTCAAGCTGGTATGGAATAGTAGCTAGGAGCGCCTATCTCGTAGCGTGTGTTGACTGGAGACTTACTTGGTTGGTGCAGCTGCTAGGCAGGTCTCTCCTCGCTGAGAGTCACGGTCAAGAGTTCTTTGAGAGCTGCCGAGAGATCCTTCCAAGAGATCGAACTGAACTTGGGGACTCTACTTTATAGTCCCCAGGGGTTTCGCGCCCTGTGGGCGGACCCCTGACTTGGTCCCAATTGATTGGACCATGTCCCAATCGTTTTAATCGATTTCTCCAATACTGGAGGTGTTTCCTGATCGTTGGGTGGGCCCTATGTGTCCATTGGCCTGCCTTTGTCCTGGCTCCCGCTGGCGGCGGGGAGTCTGGCTTGGTCCCGATTGATTCAATGTTTCTAATTGTTTCTGGGTATTGCTCATTAGTGCGTAGATGGCTCTTGGTTTCAGTTCTGTCTGGGTTCTGCAAATCTTAATACACAGGAAACCTTGCACCTGCTTGTTTTCCTGTGGCTGGCCAATTTTCCCTGTATTCTTTGCGGGCATCCATTTTGGAATCGGGACATGGCCACCCCAGGTGGCTACAAGACATTACCTCACGCAACTCAGTCTTCCCACACCACCCCAATGAAGCACTCCCCCCCCCCCCCCCCCCCCCCCCCCGACCACTGATTTTAATTTTAATTTTCCCCGAGAAACTCGACGAGTTGCTGCCACCTCCGAGCGAACCCTAGCGTAGACCCTCTTAAGGCAAACTTTATTTTCTCGAGGCTGAGAAACCCAGTCATGTCGTAAACCCAAGTCTCTACACTCGGGGGCTTCGAGTCCCTCCACATTAATAAAATCCGTTTCCGGGCTACTAGGGAGGCAAAGGCCAAGGCGTCGGCCTCTTTCGCCCCCTGAACTCCCGGGTCTTCTGATACTCCAAAGATCGCTATTTCTGGATTCGGCACCACCCGTGTGTTACGCACCTTGGACATTACCCTCGCGAACCCCTGCCAGAATTCTCGAAGCTCCGGGCATGCCCAAAACATGTGGACATGGTTTGCTAGGCTGCCCTTGCACCTCGTACACCTGTCTTCTACCCCAAAAAACTGGCTCATTCTCGCTGACGTCATGTGTGCCCGGTGGACCACCTTTAATTGAATTTTACTGAACCTGGCACATGATGAGGAGGAATTAACCCTGCCCAGGACCTCTGCCCACAGACCCGCTTCCAGCTCCTCACCTAGCTCCTCCTCCCACTTGCCCTTGAGATCCTCCACTGGGGTTTCCTCCGCCTCCTGTAGTTCCTAGTAGATATCCGCCACCTACCCCTCCCCCACCCAGATGCCGGACACTACCCTGTCCTGTATCCTCAGTGGCGGCAGCGTCGGAAAGGCCACCACCTGTTTTTTCAGGAAGGCTCATACTTGCAGAAATTTAAAAGCGTTTCCTGGCGGCAGATTAAATTTGTCCTCTAGCTCCTTCAAACTGGGAAAGCTTCCGTCTAAGAACAGATCCCCCATCCTTCTGATGCCTGCCTTCTGAGCTCTGGAACCCACCATCCATCTTACCCGGGACAAACCTGTGGTTGTTACATATCGGGGTCCAGACCGACGCTCCCACCACCTTCTTGTACCTCCTCCACTGCCCCCAGATCCTCAGTGTCGCCACCACCACCGGACTTGTGGAGTAGCGGGTTGGCGAGAACGGTAATAGAGCCATTATCAAAGCTCCCAGATTAGTACCTTTACATGACGCTGCCTTCACGCTGCCCTCGCCCCCTCCCATCGTTCACTTCCTAATCTGGCTATATTAGCCACCCAGTAGTAGTTGCGAAAGATCGGTAGTACCAACCCACCACCCACTCCCCCCGACTGTGCTCCAACAGCAATCACCTTACTCGCGGGGTCTTATTCGCCCACACAAAGCCCAAAATGATCCTACTCACGCTTAAAAAAGGCCTTGGAGATGAAGATGGGGAGGCACTGAAAGACAAACAAAAATCTGGGAGGACCGTCATTTTCATGGTCTGTACCCTCCCTGCCAGTGACAGCCGGAGCATGTCCCACCTTTTGAAGTCCCCTTCCATTTGCTCAATCAACCGGGTCAGGTTGAGCCTGTGCAGGGCATCCCATTTCCTGGCCACCTGTGTGCCCAGGTAACAAAACTTTTGTCTCCCGTCCTGAGCGGCAGCTCTTTCAGTCTCTTCTCCTGCCCCTTGGCCTGGATCCCTCGCTCTTTCCCATGTTCAGTTTGTACCCTGAAAAACTACCAAAATCCCTCGGGATCCGCAGAACCTCCCCCATCCCCTCCACAGAGTCCGAAATGTACAGGAGCAAATCATCCGTGTATAGCAAGACCCAATGTCTCTTTCCCCCCCCCCCCCCCCCCCCCCCCCCCCCCCCCCCCCCCCGGTTCTCAGCGCCATAGCTAGCGGTTCTATAGCTAGGGCAAATAGTAACATAGAGAGGGGATACCCCTGCCTTGTTACCCGGTGAAGCTTGAAGTACCCCAACCTCAGCCAGTTTGTACATACACTTGCTACAGGTGCCTGGTACAGCAATTTCAGCCAATAAAGCCCTCACCAAACCCAAATCTTTCCCACAGGTACTCCCACTCCACCCGGTCAAAGGCTTTCTCTGCATCCATCGCTGTTACCACCTCCGCCTCCCCTCCTTCTGAGGGCATCATAATAATATTCAAAAGTCTCTGAACATTGGTATTAATTTGCCTGCCTTTAACAAACCCAGTCTGGTCTTCCTATATCACCCCTGGGACGCAATCCTTAACTCATGTGGCCAGAATCTTAGCTAGCAATTTGGCATCCACGTTTAAGAGCGAAATCGGCCTGTATAGAACAGTACAGCACAGAACAGGCCCTTCGGCCCTCAATGTTGTGCCGAGCCATGATCACCCTACTCAAACCCACGTATCCACCCTATACCCGTAACCCAACAACCCCCCCCTTAACCTTACTTTTATTAGGACACTACGGGCAATTTAGCATGGCCAATCCACCTAACCCGCACATCTTTGGACTGTGGGAGGAAACCGGAGCACCCGGAGGAAACCCACGCACACACAGGGGTAGGACGTGCAGACTCCACACAGACAGTGACCCAGCCGGGAATCGAACCTGGGACCCTGGAGCTGTGAAGCATTTATGCTAACCACCATGCTACCCAGCTGCCCCAATTGTTCTGGGCCTTCTCTCATTTAAGAATGAGTGAGATCTAGGCCTGTGACATTGTTGGGTGGAGGGTTCCTTTCTCTCTTGCCTCATTGAAGGTCCTCATCAGGAGTGGGCTCAGTATTTCCAAAAATTTCTTGTAAAATTCTACCTGGTAACCGTCCGGCCCCAGGGCTTTATCCGATTGCATGCCCTCTGTACCCTTGACAATCTCCTCCAATTCAATCGAGGCCCCCAGCCCCTTCACCAGGTCCTATTGTACCTTTGGAAACCACAACTGGTCCAAAAATTGCCTCATCCTTTCCGCTCCCGCCGGGGGCTCCGACTCATAGTTTACTATAGAACTCCTTAAAGACTCCATTCTCTCTCTCTCTCTCTCTCTCTCTCTCTCTCTCTCTCTCTCTCTCTCTCTCTCTCTCTTTCCCCCCCCCCCACCCCCACCCCCACCCCCCCTCCACCGGATCCAAGACTGTTACCCTCCTTATTCTTTACTCCCCCGATTTCCTTGGCCGCCTCCCTCTTTCGCAGTTCGTGTGCCAGCATTCTGCTCGCTTTCTCCCCGTACTCATAGACTGCCCCCTTTGCCTTCCTCAGCTGTGCTACCGCTTTCCCTGTGGTCAACAGTTCAAACTCCGTCTGCAGACTCCGCCGCTCCCTCAGTAGCCCCGTCAAGGGGGCCTCTGCGTATCTCCTCTCCACTCAGAGTATCTCCTCCACCAGTCTTTCCCTCTCCACTCTTTCTCTCTTTTCCCTATGGGATCGAATTGAGATGAGCTCCCCTCTGACAACTGCCTTCAGAGCCTCCCAAATCGTTGCCGCTGCTACCTCACCCGTATCGTTTGTTTCCAGGTAATCCTGGATGTTCCTGTTAATCCGCCTGCAAACCTCTTCGTCCACCAGCCGCCCCACATCCAGTCTCCAGAGCGGGTGCTGCCCTCTCTCCTCACTAAGCCGCAGGTCCAGCCAGTGCGGGGCATGGTCTGAGACAGTGATTGCCTAGTATTCCGTCCCCGCCACATGCGTCTCATAAATTCCACATCGTCCCAGTTCGGAGCGTAGACGTTCATAAACACCACCCTCCAGCTTTCCACTCACCACTACCACTATATAACTGCTCCCCTTATCTGCTACAATTCTCCCAGCCTCAAATGCCACACCTTTACTGATCAGAATTGCTTACCCCCCCCCACCCGTCTTTGGATCCAGCCCTGAATGGAACACCTGGCCCCTACCCATCCCTTTCTCAATCTCGTGTGATCTGCGAGCTTTAAATGCGTCTCCTGAAACATTGCTACGCCTGCCTTTAACCCTTTAAATGCGCGAACACAAGCGCTCTTTTGACCGGCCTATTCAAACCCCTCACATTCTACGTGATCGCCCCCCCCCCCCCCCCAAGCACTTGCTCACCCCCTACTATGCTCCCGAGAGTCCGCTGGCCCATGCTGACCACGTTTGCCCCTGGCGCCGATCAGACAGTCACCTCATTGTCCGGACCCCTCTCTCCACATGAATAAACCAATTTAGCTACCTCTCCAGCCCCAGTGAGTAAATAGTAATATGAAAATAAAAACAAACAAAAGACACTAACATAGCCCCGTGAGAGGACACTTACTGAACCAAGGCTCCAACTTCCTGAAAAATCGCACTAAGTACAGGCCCCCCTCCCCCCTCCGTATCTCAACTTTGCCGAAAAGACAGCACTCTCCAGCCACTGCCACAGCCCTTACCCGCACCCAACATTGTATATAATCTTATATTAAAACGGTACCGTGTTACCCAGCCCCACCACCGCATTCCACCAAAGCTTAACTGTCCTTTAATTCGAGTTTCGCTTTTCTTGTTTGACAAATGTCCACGCCTCATCTGGCGTCTCCAAATAGTAATGCCATTCCTTGTACGTGACCCATAGTCGCGCTGGGTGTAGCGTCCCAAATTTCACACCCTTGCCTTCACCTGGTTGAATCCAGCACGTCTCTTGGCCAGCTCTACCAAGTCCTGGTAGATGCGTATCACGCTGTTCTCCCACCTGCTGCTCCGTTCTTTTTTAGCCCACCGCAAGACATGTTCCTTGTCCAAGAGGCGATGAAATCTCACCACCATGGCCCTCGGCGGTTCATTCGCCTTGGGCTTCCTTGCGAGAGCTCTGTGTGCCCCGTCCAGCTCTAGGGGTCGAGGGAATACCCCCGTCCTCATCAGTGTCTCCAGCATTTTGGACACAAATGCTCCCGCATCCGACCCCTCCACACCTTCGGGGAGGCCTACAACTCTCAACTTCTGCCTCCTGGACCTGTTTTCTAGGTCATCCAGCCTCTCCTGCCACTTCTTGTGGAGATCACCCTGCGCCTCCACCTTAAGGGCCAGTACGACCATCTTGTCCTCATGGTCGGATAGCTTTTTCTCCATCTTCTTTATCGCTTTCCCTTGTGTCGCCTGAGTTGCGATCATTTGGTCTATTGATGCCTTCATCGGGGCCAGCATGTCCTTTTTAAGATCAGCAAAGCAGCCCCTAAGGAACTCCTGTTGCCTCTGTGACCACTGCGCCATGCTGTGCCTCGGCACCCGCTCCGCACGCTTCTGTCTGGGACTTAAACGCTTATAATGATCACTCACCTAGTGAAGGAGCTGCGCTCTGAAAGCTAGTGATTCCAAACAAACCTGTTGGACTTCAACCTGGTGTTGTAAGACTGCTTACTGTGCCCACCCCAGTCCAACGCCGGCATCTCCACATCAAACATTTTATAGATGGATATAGATAAGCTAAGAGATTGGACCAAAATTTGGCAGACGGAGTTTAATGTAGATAAGTGTCAGGTTATCCATTTTGGCTGAAAAAATAGGCAAATTTTTATCTAAATGGAAAGCAGATTCAAAATGCGTCTGGGCAGAGGGATCTGGGTATCTTTGTTCATGAATCGCAAAACGTCAGCATGCAGGTACAGCTTGTAATTACAAAGGCAAATGGAATGTTAGCATTTATTGCAAAAGGACTGGAGTATAAAATTAGAGGAGTGTTGTTGCAATTGTACAGGGTGTTGGTGAGACTGGAATATTGTGTCCAGTTTTCGTCTCCTTATTTGAGGAAGAATGTGGTGGAATTGGAGGCAGTTCAGAGGAGGTTTACCAGATTGATTCTTGGGATTAAAGGGTGACATATGAGGAGAGATTAAACAGTTTGGGCTTATACTCGCTGGTGTTTAGAAGGATGAGAGTGGATGTGATTGAGGCTTATAAAATACTCAATGGGGTTGATAAAGTAAACATAGACCAAAAGTTCCCCCTTGTGGGGAAATCTAGAACGAGAAGTCAAGGATATAGAAACATAGAAACATAGAAAATAGAAGCAGGAGGAGGCCATTCGGCCCTTTTGAGCCTGCTGTGCCATTCATTATAATCATGGCTGATCCTGCCTTCCCCTCCATATCATTTGATCCCTTTTGCCCTAAGAGCAATATCTAATTCCTTCTTGAAATTACACAATGTTTTGGCCTCAACTACCTTCTGTGGTAACGAATACCACAGATTCACCACTCTCTGGGTGAAGAAATGTCTCCACACCTCAATCCTAAAAGCTTTACCCCTTGTCCTCATACTATGACCCCTAGTTCTGGACCCCTCTACCATGGGGGACATTCTTTCTGACCCTACCCTGTCTAATCCTGTTAGAATTTTGTAAGTTTGTATGAGATCACCTCTCACTCTTCTAAACTCCAATGAATATAATCCTAACCTCAGTTTTGATAAAATCCTGTCTTGCCTCTCTCATGTTAAGCATTCAAATTTGCAGAAAAAATGGAACTAATAGTAGCCTAGAGCAGAAAAACTATCACTCAGCACAGAAGGTAATTTGGGATTTTGCCTCATTGAGGGGGGTTTTATCCTCTGACCATCTGGAGTGAATACTGAATGAAATGCTTTTGTGACCGTGGGCGGGACTCTCCATGTCTTTCTCAACGGTGTGCGTTTGGTGGAGGCGGGATTCTCTCTTCCCGCTACTTGTCTATAGGATTTCCCATTGTAACCATCCCATGCTGCTAGGAAAACGGGTGGGGTGCGGTGCCGGCGGGAGATGTGAATCGCAATGACCGGAGAATTCTGGCCTGTATTATGAAACAATACATTGTGGAATCAACTGGGGAAAATCTATTTTAGATCTAGTATTGTACAATATGGTATGTTTAATTAGTAATCCGATAGTAAAAGAACCTCTGGAGGAAAAAGTGATCATAATAAAACTGAATTCCTTGTTATGCTTGGCAGTGACATGCACCTAGTTCCAAATAAGAATCTTAAACAAAGCCAATTCCAGAGGTATGAGCAGAGAGCTGCCTAAGTTGAAATAGACTGAAGGGTGCAATGGTAAATAGTTAGTGGGAAGCATTTAAAGGGAAAACTAAAAATGTTCCTCAATACATTACATTGAAAAAAAACAAGTGCGAAGAATGCAATTGTTGCTTACTAGGCAAGTTGAGGATAATATTCGTTTAAAATAAGTTTTCGGAATCAGCAATGGGCCACCGAAAAATTGTTACAAGGGAAAATATTTAATGAGACTAAACTAGCCAGAAATGTAAAAAAAAAAATGTCTGAGCTTTTATAAGTATATAAAAAGGTGGAGAATAGTCAAAGTAAATGTTCGTCTCTTAACGGCAGGGAAGGAGAAATTATCATGGGCAGATACATTGAACAAATATTTTGCGGCTTTACAGGAGAAGACACATTACATTCCATATGAGACACCTTAGCACAATTCAGTAATTTGACACTGATTCAGGCATGCCCTCATTAAATATAATCAATTTACTATACACTCTATTAAAGGCCATGATGTAACCTTACATAAAATGACTATTTGTTGTCTAAAATGTTCAGAATTTCAGAGAGTAATCTTATACCAAAAAATTTCACTTGTTTTCTCCCATTTTCCACGATGGTCACTATAATGTTAGTTTTATTTTTGAAAATGTTTCTTTACTTTCTAACCTTCACCTTTAGGCAACCATTTTCGACTATCATGGCATAATCCAGGAAGGCAGGTAGTGAAGGATGGAACTGAAGCAAATCTTTTTGCACTTTTATAAGCATTTATTTACAAAGACACACAATGCAAATCACAAAAGGTTAATCTGCAGTTACAACACATGGTTAGGAAGGCAAATGGAATCAAAGCATTTGTTGCAGGGGAATGGAATGCAAAAATAGGGAAGTTTTGGTGTAGCTGTATAGAGCCATGGAGAGATCATATCTGGAATACTGTATAAAGATTTGATATCTTTTTTGAAAAAATACATAATAGTGTTTGAAGAAGTACGTGGACTTATTCTTTGGCTGGGGAGGCTTATCGTATGCAGTAAGGTTGAGCAGGATGGGCCTATAACCATTGGAGTTTAGAAGAATGTGAAGCGATCTTATTGAAACCTATAAGACCTTGTCGGGGATTTGATAGGGTAGATGCTGGGAGAACGTTTCCACTTGTGGAGGATACTAGAAAGAGGGGGACAGAGTTTAAGAATAAGAGGTCTCCTTTTTAGACAGATGAGGATAATTTCTTTCTCAGAGGGTTGTTAGTTTATGGAATTATGTTCCCCAGAATGCAGTGGAGGTTGGGGTTGTTGAATTTATTCAAGGCAGCATCAGAGAGATTTCTCTTTGACAAGGGAGTCGAGGGTTAAACGGGGTAGACAGGACAAGTGGAGATTAGCTCAAATCTGATTGAATGACTGTGCAGGCTCGAAGGGCCAAATGGCCTTCTCCTGTTCCTGTGCTCCTACAACCTAAGCCCACACTTTTGTTTCAGTCACTTTCTATCTTTCTATCTATAGGTGTTAGGAAATAGAAATAGTTAACTAAGTTGTATTTTATATTGGGAATATATTAGCTTTAATTTTTATTTAAATTTTTTATTTGTGAGTTAAAAAGGTGAAATCTGGGTCTTGTTTCACTTTAAAGGAGGGTCATCAGATTTGGAGCTGTTTGTATACCTGAAATTTTTAATGAGGTTTTGCAACTGCTTAAGTAGTTTAGGGAAGCTTTTAAAAAAAAACAGACCAACTGTGAGGGGTCCAGAGGGTAGAATCCACATAGACAGAACAACAGTTTGGTTCAATTGGTGATTGTGTTCGAAGATCAAGGGAGCAGTTTAAATCTTTCTAACTGGACATACTAGCAGATTGCTGAGGAAACTAAGTCTAAGAATCTTCAAAGAGTTGCTCTAAATTAAAGTAACAGTGAATGTTGAGTGAGTTCTGGATCTCCAGTTGCTAGTAGTTTACTGGGAGAGGCAACTAGAGGGAGTAAGTCCTCAAGGAACAGGAGAAAGGTCACAAACAAAATAGGCCCGTGAGAGGCCAGAGATCCCAAGAAACAGCCGAAGATTTATAACTTCTTACTATGGGCCTGGGAAGCAATGGTGTTCTGTTGGTACGGCTGAATACCTGAAAGAGTATGTGGAAGGCGAAGCTTGCGCGAGGTGTTGTATCTGTCCAATCCAAATACTTTTGACGGTTTACCTATTCAAAGGCTTTGCCTGGTTGTCTTTTATTAGTGAGGAGAACAAAGGACAAGCACAAGTATAAATTCAACAATTTTTATTGAACACACAATTAACCCATAAATTAACCCAAAATATATAATACTAGAAACACCCAAGGTTCAGTTATACGACCTGCAAAGATGGCTTGATTGAACTGTGGGTGCATTTCTGGTCTGTCATCACGAACGTGTCTCATTGGCAGCTTCTTTCTTCCATCCTTCCTTCCTTCTCAGATGTCTCAATTGCCATTGCCTGGAGTCTTCACAGCTGATAATGCTTGGGTGCCTTTTTTTCCCCCCTTCATTTGTGCCCTTTTGCCATTTTCTTTGGCTTTCTGGCAATGAAGCCTCAGGAGGGACTCTCAGCACCGAATGGTCTGGTTGATGACCATTTGACAGGACACCTGAGCCCACCCCAGGTGTCCGTCCCTGGTGGTGTGGTCTACATATAACCTGTTCCTATATAAGGCAGCAGCAGAAACTCTGGGTGCCCGAGAGTCTGACTCAATCTAGGCTGCGGACAATAGACCAATGCAGATCAATAGGGTGCGATGATTTCTTGATGGGCGATTGCGAGGGTAGGTCCAGACATGCCCAGGAACCCTGTCTGAGTTTGCATATTTGAACTTGGCCAAGTCCCCCAGCAAACCATTTGCTGGAGATTAAAGTGTCCAATTCTTTGATTTAGGATATCAAATTTTAATTGGGCTCAAAACTAGGTCGTGCCAGGTTATCACAGTGGCGATCCATGGAGAGGAACATCGGAAGGAAAGGTTGAAACCCTTGTGGCGCACAGTGCGTCTTTAACCCCTATGCGGTGGACAAATGACTGCAAGTCGACTTTGTTTTAAGTCAATAATCTTTATTCACACACACAGTGTTAGCGTCAATCAATCAGACAATCAGTCTAAGTTATACTGAAAAATGCTAGAGTGCAATACTAAACCTTGACTTAACTTTGAGTGACTGACAACTACCCAAACAGATTTTGGCCTTTATCCGTAAGCTGTTTTTTGTCATTTCAAATCAGGATTCTTTAAAAACATTACTGCAGCAATTGTACACAAACTAAGGCAGGCTTTTAAGCCTCATTGCACCAAATGCATAGAATACGCTATCTGAAATTCCTGCATTCAGCACTGCATTCATCACAAGCTGCATGGTTTCTGTCATCCTCGATGTTTGGTCCTCGGTCTGGTCTGATACTCTGGCTCTGGTTTTCCTTGTACTGGGGGCGTGATGGGCCTCCTCGTGGTGGCCGGTGAAGGTCGCCGTTGTTGCTTTCCTTTTGCTGGTTGCTGCAGAGAGAGTGAAATGAAAATTGCTTATTGTCACAAGTAGGCTTCAAATGAAGTTACTGTGAAAAGCCCCTGGTCGCCACATTCCGACGCCTGTTCGTGGAGGTTGGTACGGGGATTCAACCGTGCTGCTGGCCTGCTTTGGGCTGTTTTAAAAGCCAGCTCTTTAGCCCTGTGGTGCGGCACCTTTTAATCTTCCTGCAATTCATGCCTTTTTGGGCGGTCTCTGGGTCATTGCCAATTGGTTTGACCACCCTGGTCGATTGAATCCAATCAGGGGCTGACACATCGATTTTGGGTTGTGCACCCTCCGGCCATGACTTCAGGTATTGGGGCACGTAGGCCCTTTCAAATAAGGAGCATGTGTGACGTTGTGCCTGATTGACACTGTGATTCTATTGTTTCTGGGTGGCTGGAGATGGCCTTTTTCCTGTGTATTACAATGTCCTGGCTGCAGCCTGCTCATCAATATTCATTCAGACTGCAGCCTGCTTGTTCTTGTACTTGGCTAATTTTCCCAGCGTCCTTTGCAGGACGCCATCTTCGGTGGCCTTTCGGCCACACCCTGGAGATGAATCCTTGTTAAAGATATCCAAATTAAAATACCAAGCTTCGGGGCAGCCCGGTGGCTCAGTGGTAGCACTGCAGTCTCACGGCGCTGAGGTCCCAGGTTCGATACCGGCTCTGGGTCACTGTCCGTGTGGAGTTTACACATTCTCCCCGTGTTTGCGTGGGTTTCACCCCCACAACCCAAAGATGTGCAAGGTAGGTAGCATGGTGGTTAGCATCAATGCTTCACAGCTCCAGGGTCCCAGGTTCGATTCCCGGCTGGGTCACTGTCTGTGTGGAGTCTGCACGTCCTCCCCGTGTGTGCGTGGGTTTCCTCCGGGTGCTCCGGTTTCCTCCCACAGTCCAAAGATGTGCGGGTTAGGTGGATTGGCCATGCTAAATTGCCCGTAGTGTAAGGTTAATGGGGGAATTGTTGGGTTACGGGTATACGGGTTACGTGGGTTTAAGTAGGGTGATCATTGCTCGGCACAACATCGAGGGCCGAAGGGCCTGTTCTGTGCTGTACTGTTCTATTCTATTCTATTCTATTCTAGGTGGATTGAACACGTTAAATTGCCCCTTAATTGGAAAAAATGAATTGGGTACTCTAAATTTATAAAAAAGAAGAAAAAAAAAATACCAAGCTTCTGCGAGACAGGTTGGCTTACAGTGTGACGAGCATTTGGGGGAAGTTGTTATGCGATCCATAGTATCTACATGGGTGTCATCTATCAGAGTTTCAGAGTGAGGGGTTTCTGACCACAGTTCACCTAGTGGTTTACATAGACTGGTGTACTTACTGTGAACATTAGGAGTGTAAGATGCATTTTGTAACTTGTGTTATCTATATGAATCTGAATATATCTGCATAGTTGTGGGCAAGGAGTTGTATAATAAATGTTTTATCTTGTTTAAAAACTCATCAGAGAACTCTGTGACTTTGTTCAGTAGCCGATCTCCATATTTCTAAACAAAAAGGATCTATCAGGCCTTCTTCTACCCTAGGATCTGACTTCTCCATTAGTAACACTAGCTGGGATCATAACATAGCAGTGCAAGTGATTCCTGGTTAATCTATGTCAATCTTCACTTACTTGTTTTTAGTAGCTTATTACGATCCCGGACCAAACTGTAGAAGTGGCTCAGATACTGGACAGAAACCCCAATATTTTATTTTAATTTTGTAAGACTGAGGAAAGGGTATCTCGCTCCAAGAATGATTTCACAAAAAATAGGGATATGTTTTATTAAAACAAACTTTATTACTAACACCGTATTAAAATATCTTTAACATCGCACAAGAAAATAGGTTACAATTACCCCTTAAATGCTCATCAATATAGTGACACAATGACCCATTAACTACTAACTTTATTACCCATCTCCGCTCTCAGTCCACTTTCAATTACTGTTAACACTCAGGGAATACCCGCTGTACAGAGATGTTTTTGAGATTGTTTTAAATTAAAGACCTGGGCGGGATTCTCCCACCCCCCGCCGGGTCAGAGAATCGCCCGGGGCCGGCGTCAATCCCGCCCCCGCCCTGTCCTGAATTCTACGCCGCCCGGGATTCGGCAGGGGCGGGAATCGTTTCTGGTCGCCGGGCCCCCCGCGGTGATTCTCCGGCCCGCGATGGGCCGAAGTCCCGCCGCTGACCAGCCTCTCCCGCCGGCGTGGATTAAACCACCTACCTTACCGACGGGATTGGCGGCGCGGGGTCCTGGGGGGGGGGGGGGGGGGGGGGGGGGGCGGGCGATCTGACCCTGGGGGTGCCCCCACGGTGGCCTGGCTTGCGATCGGGGCCCACCGATCGGCGGGCGGGCCTGTGCTGTGGGGGCACTCTTTTTCTTCCGCCTTCGCCATGGTCTTCACCATGGTGGAGGCGGAAGAGACCCCCTCCCCTGCGCATGCGCCGGTATGACGTCAGCAGCAGCTGATGCTCCGGCGCATGCGCGGACTTACGCTGGCCGGTGAAGTCCTTTCGGCCCCCACTGGCGTGGCGCCAAAGGCTGTTCACGCCAGCTGGCAGAGCAGGAACCACTCCGGCATGGGCCTAGCCCCTCAATGTGAGGGCTTGGCCCCTAAAGGTGCGGCCCGATGCCGGAGTGGTTCACGCCACTCCAACAGGCCGGGACCCTCCGCCCCGCCGGATAGGGGAGAATCCCAGCCCTGAATCCTGTTGGGACCATTTAGAAACTCTGGCTGTATTTCTTTTTTAAAATAAATTTAGAATACCCAATTATTTCGTTTTTTATTTTTCCAATTAAGGGGCAATTTAGCATGGCCAATCCACCTAACCTGCACATCTTTGGATTGTGGGGGTGAAACCCACGCAGACATGGAGAGAACGTGCAAACTCCACACAGACAGTGATCCAGGGCAGGGATTCTAACCCAGATCCTCAATGCCGCCCCCCCCCGGCTGTATTTCTTCACCAGATTCTTCTTAGCTTATTTCAACACCCCGTCCAATCACACAATTCTGAACTGCTTGGAAATAAATTGCTAATCTGCCTACAGGCATATCCTTAACTGATCTGCACTGAGAGCAGAGAAGATGTGTGACTTAGGCTCACATCGCAATCTAAAACTCAGCTAAATTCGTTTTGTGCAAAATGCCTCTGACTCCACAGGGAACCCCCTTAATCCAAACAAAGCTCCATTAGCCCAAGCTTTTACAAAACCCTAATTGCACCCCTGGCTCTCAAACCCTTTCAAATCAGGATTCTTTAAAAACACTACTGCAGCAGTCAGACACACACTAACGCAGGCTTTTAACCCATATTGCACCAAATACATATAATACTCTATCTGAAAATCCTGCATTCATCACAAGCTGCATGGCTCCTCTTTCCACTCCTCCTTTCATTGATGTAGACATAGACAAATTGGTGGAGTGGCCGATAGATGACAGATGAAGGTCAATGCGGAGAGGTGTGAAGTGATGCATTTCAGTAGGAAGAACATGGAGAGACATTATAAAATAAGCGATAAAGTTCTTAAGGGGCTGCAGGAGCAGAGGGATCTGGGTGTGTATGTGCATAGATCATAGGTTGCAGGACAGGTAGAGAGAGCAGTTAATAAAGCATTTAATATCCCGGCCTTTATTAATAGGTGCATCGAGTATAAGAACAAGGAGATTACACTGAACTTAATATAAGACACTAGGTTTAGCTCACTCGGCTAAATCGCTGGCTTTTACAGCAGACCAAGCAGGTCAGCAGCACGGTTCGATTCCCGTACCAGCCTCCCCGGACAGGCGCCGGAATGTGGCGACTAGGGGCTTTTCACAGTAACTTCATTGAAGCCTACTCGTGACATTCCAGCTCATAAAAGGAGCAAAAATGAGAGGCACAGTTTGAAATTAACTTTCAGAAGCAACAAATGTGATGCGAGAATAAACATTTGCATATGAGTGGTTAGGGTGTGGAATGCATTGCCTGGATGTGTTGTGAAGGCCGGTTCAATCGAGGAATTCAAGGAGACATTAGATGATTATTTGAACAGAAACAACGTGTAGGGGTACGGCAAAAAGGGAGGAAATGGCACTAAATGCTCATTTGGAGAGCTGGTGCAGGCATGAAGGGCCGAATGGCCTCCTCCTGTCCCATAACAATTCTGTGATTTTCCAGTTACATGTTCAATAGATATGCTTCTTTATTTTTTTAAATTTGGGATGCTGGGTGTAAATGGTGTAGTCACCTGAAAAATGGTCATTTGCTTGGTTTTCTCTCACCTCTGTCACCTTTCACAATGTTTACTGCGGGGCAGTTGAAACAATGGTCTGTTTTGGCGATAGGCCTTTTAATATGAAAACCGGTGTCTTATAATGCAGATGAGACTCCAGTTGCCATTATAGGACTGAACAGGGTAATGTGTATCTTGTTTCAATTGGTAGAGCCGCTGAAGTGGATCTCA
Organism: Scyliorhinus canicula; assembly: GCF_902713615.1. Taxonomy (NCBI): domain Eukaryota; kingdom Metazoa; phylum Chordata; class Chondrichthyes; order Carcharhiniformes; family Scyliorhinidae; genus Scyliorhinus; species Scyliorhinus canicula. The sequence goes on from NC_052155.1 coordinate 120,662,867, forward strand.
GATTAAGCTTTTATTCATTTTTGTGTTAGGAGGTTTAGTGCCAGGTATTTTCCAGGCAGGGGAAAAGTTGGGACTTGGTTGAGGTGTTGCACGATCTCAGAGGCATTTCAAACTGTCACCTGGATCCAGGAGCTTGGTGTAAAGGCACTTGTCTGTTGAATCCATGAATGACTTGCCTTGATGCATTTGCCAGCTTCTCCGATGCTTGTTAAACCTGGTCAACAGCAGTTTAAGTCAGAAATAGAGGCTCATAGCCTCATTGTCATTTTGAAATATCATCCCACCTCCTTGCAGCAGGTTGGTTATATGTCTGCGTCTGGCCTCAATTAAAACTGGAAATGTGTGGGTTGGAGTCAGGTTTGCATAACGGATGTCTCGGTCTTTAATCTCTCTGCTTGACCCAAAACAACCGTTTTTCTTTTAGAGTAATTTTTGTGCAGAGTGGAAGTGCCCCATGCATGTTACCAAATAACCTATTTACTGTTCTGTCACTTTATGTGATGTATATCTTAAGAAAATGTGTATCATAACACCAGTGACTTTTTCTTTCTTTCAACGTTTCCATACCCTGTAATTATAGAGTTATGTTGGTCCTTTCACATTCTGAACACTTGCATTTTATGGTATGATACTGTATGTGTGCTTTGTCCAAAGGCAGGTGCTTGGCTCATTGTCTGCTGACTTTTCATCCTAAGCCATTTGTCTTGGCTGTTTTTGTCAGTTGTGTGAGTTCAGTGGTTCCACCAATGATAAAATAGACACAGAACATATGTGTATTCAACTAGAGCGATTTATTGTCAAACACGTGGAAAGATAACAAACAGATTTATATACAAAGTTACTTGAATTCCTCGGGAGCTACTCTCAGTGCGACTATCCTGTTTTGTGTCACGTGATGCATGTCTGACGCCATCCTCTGGCCGGAGGTCATGACTATGATTATATGTACTGGTATGCAACTTTATACATCATCTTTTTTTTATTGTTACAAGTAGGCTTACGTTTAACATTGCAATGAAGTTACAGTGAAAAGCCCCTTTATACAACTATATACATTTATGTGTGCATGCATATCACCACAAGTTGTGGTTTAACTTTGCCTCCTCTTGCTCCTCAGAGTGGAAGGTAAGTCTGCCTCCGTCAGAACAGGAACTGAACCTGTGCTGTTGGCATTATTCTAAAACACACACTTGCTATCAGGGCAGCACGGCATTGTTGCTTCACAAGCTCCCGGGTACCAGATTCGATTCCTGGCTTGGGTCACTGTCTGTGCAGAGTCTGCACATTCTCCCTGTGTGTGCGTGGGTTTCCTCCAGGTGCTCCACTTTCATCCTACAAGTCCTGAAAGACGTGCTGTTAGATAATTTGGACATTCTGAATTCTCCCACTGTGTACCCGAACAGGCGCCGGAATGTGGCAACTTGGGATTTTTCACAGTAACTTTATTGCAGTGTTAATGTAAGCCTACTTGTGACAATAAAGATTACTCTTAATATTATTATTGTTTTCAGTTGTGAGCTCATTCTCTCCTTTGCATCAAAATATGCTATGCCTCATCCACAGTCCAGTCTTAGCATTAACGTAAATCTTTGTATGGACTCCAACTTGTGGATCATCTCCCACTATTCCTCATGGGGTCATTAGCAAAGATGGTGAATAGGAATGTCCCTAACATTAATCCCTGCATTCTCCGCATATTAACTAGTCTTCAAACAGATCAATCACCACAAGTTATCCCAAACACCATTAGAGAGCATATGAGCATGGTGAAATACCTACTCTATGCACATCAGGTAAGGATTAATGGACAACCCTTGGTTCTGTGACATAATCATCCTTTTGAGTCATAAACGATGATTGTCTATTCTGAACCCTTTTTTTGCTTAAGTATATTTTACAAATCTAGGTCTGAACTGTACATGAAAATAAGTTACTGAAAATCTCTTGATTTGAAAGGGGAATGAAGCAGCAATTTGCAATGGTATTTTTCCTTTCCATTGTTTTTTAAAAATCTCCTATTGTTCTGACTTAGCTGCTGGGAAAGCAACTCCTCCATCAGGAACTCATTGTATTGAAGTTTGGCATATAATTATAATACAAATTTAAGTATCTACTCCTTCAATCACTAGCACATTGTCTCCAATGTTTACTGTGTACAAAATTCAGTGCAGCAACTTGTCAACAACACTCCCAAATCTGAAACCTGCAGCATTTTTGTAAACCTTGAAAGAGTCCACACTGAGTTGTGAGAGAAATAAAGTTTTATTACAGTAATTATTACTTACACAGCACAAAAGATCCCAGCCAGACGCCTCGTTTTCTGTCGGTACCCAATCTGGCTGACTTTATACAGAAGTTTAGCTATACATGGTTTCGGGTCCCCGCCCCCTTTAATGCTTTCATTGGGGATCTCATTCGACGAGGCTCACTGGGAGTTTAATCATTGCCAAATCGTAAGTCCCGTACGGGTTATGACAAGCATTTAGAAGGACAGATGCATCAGGTTCATGGGAACGCCATCATCACAACGTTTGCCTCCAATTAACATGCCACCTTGAATTGGAAATATATCACTGTTCCTTCATTGCTGCGGGGGTCAAAATTTTAGAACTCCATTACCAAACCGCATTATAGGAGCACCTTCTTCACATAAACTGCAACGTTTCAGGAGGATGGTCCACCATCGTTAGAAATAGAAATAGCAGTGGACTATTTGGTCCTCCAGCCTTATCTGCTATTCAATAAGATCATGGCTGATCTGATTTTGGCAGGAACTCTGCTTTCCTGCCTGGCACCCACAACCCTTGTCAATCAAAAATCTGTCTAACGCAGCCTTGATCGAGTTTTTTGAGGAGATGACAAAGATGATTGATGGGGAGGAGGGTGGTGGATGTTGTTTAGTTGGACTTCAGTAAAGCCTTTGACAAGGTGCCTCACAGCAGACTGGTACAAAAAGTTAAATCACACAGGATAAGAGGTGCGGTGGCAAGGTGGATACAGAACTGGCTCGGTCACAGAAGTCAAAAGGTAGCGGTAGAAGGGTGTTTTTCTGAATGGAAGGTTGTGACTATTGGTGTTCCGCAGGCATCTGTGCTAGGGCCTCTGTTGTTTGTAGTATACATAAACGATTTGGAGGAAAATGTAACTGGTCTGATCAGTAAATTCGCGGATGACACCAAGTTTGGTGTTGTGGCAGATAGTGTTGAGGATTTTCAGAGGATACAGCAAGACATAGGTTGGAGACTTGGGCATAGAAATGGCAAATAGAGTTTAATCCAGACAAATGTGAGTTCATGTATTTTGGTAGGTCTAATATAGAGGGGAAATATACCATAAATGACAAAACTCTTAGGAATATAGAAATTCAGAGAGGTCTAGGTGTGCAGGTCCATAGATCTTTGAAAGGAGCAACACAAATGGACAAGGTAGTCAAGAAAGCATAGGGAATGCTTGCCTTCATTGGACGGAGCATCGGGCATAAAAACTGGCAAGTCAGTTGTATAGAACCTTGATAAGGCTGCACTTGGAATATTGCGCGCAATTCTGGTTGGCACATTACCAGAAAGATGTGCAGACTTTGGAGCGGGTACAGAGGAGGTTTACCAGGATGTTGCCTGGTATGGAGGTGTTAGCTATGCGGAGAGGCTGAATAGACTCGGACTGTTTTCATTAGAATGACGGAGGTTGAGTAGTGACCTGATAGAGGTCTACAAGATTATGAGGGGCATGGATAGAGTGGATGGGCATGCACTCTTTCCCAGAGCAGACGGGTCAGTCACCAGGGGGCATAGGTTTATGGTCCATGGGACAATGTTGTCCCAATGGGCGATGTGCAAGGCAGGTTTTTTACACAGCGGGTGGTGAGTGCCTGGAATGCGTTGCCAGGGGAGGTTGTGGAAGCAGATATGCTAGCGGCGTTCAAAAGGCATCCGTACATGGATAGGATTGGTATAGCGGGATACGGCACCAGGAAGTGCTGAGGGTTTTGGCCTAGGGTGGTTTCATGACCTGTACAGGTTTGGAGGGCTGAAGGGCCTGTTGCTGTGCTGTATTGTTCTTTGTTCTTTGAATATGTTCAATGACCCAGACTCTACTGCTCGCTGGGGAAGAGAATTTCAAATATTAACAGCCCTTTGAGAGAAGAAATTCTTCCTCATCTGCCTTAAATAAGAGACCCCTCCTTTTGAAACTGTGTTTCTTAGTTCTAGGTTCCCCATGAGGGAAATCTACCCTGTCAAGTCCCATCAGACTCTTATGTATTTCAGTAAGGTCAGCTCTTATTCTTCTAAGCTCCAGTGAAGCCACATAACCCCACCCTGTTCAACTTTTCCTCATAAGACAAACCTCTCATCTTTGTGAACCTTCTCTGAACTGCTTCCAATCCATGTATGGTCCTCCTCAAGTCAAGTGACCAAAACAACATCCTAGGTGTGGTCTCGGCAATATCCTATGCAGTTATATCAAGACTCGCCTACTTTTATACGCCACACCCTTGTAATGAAGGGCACCATTCCTAATTACATGGACCTGCATACTCATGTTTTGTAATTCATATACAAGGACATCATTCTGAAGTCTCTCTCCATTTAAATAATCTGCTTTTTTTATTCTACCTGCCAAAGTGGACAACCGCATATTTTTCCACATTGTGCTACAATTGCCAATTTTCTGCCCACTCACTTAACCTATCGAAACCCCTTTGCAGACTCTTTGTATCCTCCCCACAAATTGTACCCTCCTCCATCACATTCTCAAGTGCAACTATTGAGGGACGATATATACTGGCCTTGGTAGCGATGCCCATTTCTTGAGGATGTATAAAAAGAATAACAAGACAAGAAACTAGGACAGTTTGCTAAAAGATTAAACCAAGCACTGCCACAAAATTGAACAAAGATTGCAACAACACAATGTGCACTGGTAGCATGAATTTCATTTAAATTATATTTTAGGGCCATACATTGTTGGAATGATCTAGTCTGTGCCCAGAAATATTTTTCTCCTGTGTGGTTGCATTTGCATAGATTATTTTCATAATTGTATTTTTACAATGCATTATACTTTAGCAAGAAATAAGATTGCAATTTAAATAGTTTTCAATAGAGAAATAACCAGTTTGTGACTTGAAAGAAATATTTTTATACCACATAACTGAATGTTACCCATTGATAGAGTGCTCTCACTTGACCTAATGCACACGGAGTAGGTAGCTCACCATGGTAACCCTGGTCTTCAGACGTTCAAGGCAGTAAATTATTTGAATCCTTTCTATCTAATACTTTTATTGGGTCTGCAATTGAAATGTCACGCTTCACGAACAGAAAAGCTAGTAATTTCTTGCGGGTGATTAAACTACCTCTATAATGCATGAGAGTGGATGAAACTCTAGTGCTGCTGGTTGAAATAAGGTTCAGTTTTTCTTTGTAAAATGTGATCACAGGCATATTTACCAGGTTGCTTTGTTTCACATTGTGGTTGCTAATATTTTGATAGATTTCTGAATGAATGTACTATATTATCAGCACTGTCATAACATAGCTAGAGAAGTAAAGGGTGCCTTTTTTAATTTCTAAAAATATCATTTGGCAGAAGTTAACATAAAACCCATAATAACTGTAACAATCAAACAGTCTTTTATGCAGAAATACTTCTTACTTTTTTTTAACAGAATAGTTGGAAAATATATTACACCCTGTCTGATTTAATGATGAATCTAAGTGCCTGAAGAGCTTTTTCAAATTTATGAAAAGTCAATTTTAAATTTCAGATTATTGCAAACAAAACATCTTCTCATATTATACTGATAGTAATCATTCTTCTAAAAATCTTTATCAGATTTCCCAATATCTCCCAAATGTACCTTTAATCTCTTGATTTAAAGAACTGGTCAAAATCCTTCCCCATCTGTACTCCTTTTCCACCTCCCCATCCCACCTCCCATTCTCCTATCATGTTCCACATGGGAAAATCCATGACTTTTCTCTTGTTTCCTTTGTACTGTCTTCTCCTGTAGCACCCTAGGTGCCTGTGCCTCGTACCCCATCCCTTCTTCACCTTGCTCCTTTAGCATGTCTTATCCATGGGCGGCAGGATAGCACAGGGTCATGGGTTTGATTCCTGAGCACTCCAGTTTCCTCCCACAAGTCCCAAATGGTTCTGTGTTAGGTGTCCTGATGGTTCTGTGTTAGGTGAATTGGACATTCTGGGCGGAATTCTCCCATCGGGAAGCAAACAGCCGAAGCCGGAGTGAAACCCGGAGGGGGGGGGGGGGGCTAGGAGCGGCGCCGCGTGAATTCTGCGCGCCAGGAATGACGCGGCTGGCGTCGCCGAAGTGACGTCAACCGCGCACGCGCAGGTTGGCCGGCGCCAAACCGCGCATGCGCGGTTGCTGTCTTCACCTCCGCTGCCCCGCAAGTATGGCGGCTTGATCTTGCGGGGCGGCGGAGGGAAAAGAGTGCGTCTTTTAGAGACGCCAGCCCGATGATCGGTGGGCACCAATTGCGGGCCAGACATCTGCTGAGCACGCCCGTGGTGCTCGATCCTCCCTCCGCCCCCCACAGGTCCCACACTCACCGGTCGCGCGCTGTTCACGCCGGCAGCGACCAGGTGTGGTTGGCGCCATTGTGAACCGGTCGGGTTCAGCAGGCTGCTCGGCCCATCCGGGCCGGAGAATCGCTGGTCGCCGTGAGGAACGGCGAGCGCCGATTCTCCGAGCGGCCTGTCGCAAAACGCGACACGCCATTTTGGGGGGGAGGGAGGTGGGAGAATCGCGGGGGGTGCCAGGGCGCGCCCTCTGAATTCTCCCTCAATGTATCCAAACAGGCGCCGGAGTATGGCGACTAGGGGATTTTCATGTAAGCCTACTTGTGACAATAATAAAGATTTTAAAAAAAATCTTCCTTCACCCTACCTTACTCTGCTGCTTCCCTGTGCCCCACCTGGCAGCCACTACAGCAAAACACTCATTCCTTTCATACCACCTTCCATCTGAAAAAGCGTAAATGAAACAGGGAATTTGAACCTACAAAGAACAAATCAAAATAAAAACTGGATGAAAGCAGTAGATGACAAAATGAAGGGAAAGAGAAGCGGCAAAGAAGTGAGAGACATCAAAAGCGTAGAAAGAATCCAGAATGCACAGCTGAGGGAGATGCTTCCTCTTCTTTGTTGTTGAAATCATAAGGGATGCATGAGTCATACTACAATTATCAAACAATTGAAAAGACACTAACGGAAACGCTGACAAAAAAAACCATTTCAATCCTCAAAACATGGCAATAATGTTGCATTTTGTAAAACCAATTTGAAGATGTCTGTCCTCATTTTCTAATGAAATTAAGTTGGGATATGTATATGCTAGATTAATTTCTAATATGGCTTCTATATTATTGAAAGATTCCAGTATTTGGGTGTTTTTTTTATTGATGCTGAGTCATTTTAGTACTATTGTAGGATAGATTTGATGACAGTGGGAAATCAGTGTGCAATTGTATGCATTTGCCGTTGCTCCAAGCTGCTGCTGCATTTGTGTAAATCAAATATGTGTGGTTATTGTGAAGTCCTATTTGCAACAACTTTGTCACTATGGATGTAACTATCCCTAAGTCCATGAAGGTCAAAAGTAATTGAATTGCTTTGCTGGCTTGTATTAAGTGCTTGGTATCACCGGCAGTATTTTGGTTAGAAACAGACAATTAAACTTCTTCACAATAATATCATGGATGTGATTTAACAAAAAAATTTTGAAGTTATTTTAGACGCGATTGATGGGGTGTTGCTCAACAGTCACGTTGGTGAGATCAGGACCCGTATTTAACAACACTTAGTGCCAGAAATGAACCCTAAGAGTTTCTCACCATTACTGGCTGCCTTGCTGTCTGATTCACCAGACTCGCATCTAGCCACTAACAAGGAGGAACTGCTTTTAAATGTTTCCTCGCCACTCACTCAAGTCAACACATGAGCATGGCAATGTGCAGACCTGCTCCTCGTTTTGGGGAGCCAACCGCATAAGGCCTCTCGCCGCTGCGGATGTGAGATGGGATATCCTATTCCCCCGAGGGGGTCGGAGGACCAGCAGCGGGTCACCAATACCGCTTGCGAGACAACGGCAGCGGCTGTCATCAGGCAGCATGAACGTGAGATCCACCCGCTGTACGATGGAGGAAGAAGACCACTGACCTCCACTGAGCTGCAAGGGTAGGTTACCACCTGTCTGCTGGCAGCAGTCCCGCTTGCCATTCCCCAAACCCCCCAGATCCTCCAACATCGGACCTTCGTTTAAAAAAAAAAAATTAATTTAGAGTACCCAATTAATTTTTTCCACGTAAGGAGCAATTTAGCATGGCTAATCCACCTAACCTGCACATCTTTGGGTTGTGGGGGCGAAACCCGCGCAACCACAGGGAGAATGTGCAAACTCCACACGGACAGTGACCCAGAGCCGGGATCTAACCTGGGATCTCAGCACCGTGAGGCAGCAGGGCTAACCCTCTGCACCACCATGCTGCCCAACATCGGACCTTCGTGCTTGCTCCTTAGCACCTCCTGGCATCCACCAGTGCAATCCTTTCATTCCCATTGCGATGCCCACCTGTGCCACCTGCTAAAGACCCCCCCCCCCCCCCAACCACAACCACACAAGTGGCAGCTCAGAAAGCTCTCTCTTTGCCCCTGTAGGAGAAGATAGCCTGTAATAAGTGGGAAAGGACCAAGATGGGGGAATGGAGTACCAGAAATCTTAGTCCTCACTCCCTATGAGGAACGGACCCTGGAAATCTCGGGTTGACCAAGGAGAGAGCATCGCAGGCAGTGAGGTTGGCCTGTGCCGCAGAGGTGAGGATCCACTGCCCCTTCACCAAGATGACAGTCTTAAGTGAGTTGTTCAAGTCAGACAAAATGATCCTTCCCCCACACTGCCCACATGTCCATTGTCTCACAGGGGCTCCATCTGATGGGGTGGGGCCATACCCCCCCCCCCCCCCCCCCCCCCGGGCCAAAACACCACCCAAGAGAACACCTCGGAGGAGAGCTCCGAAGAGACCACCGGCGAGGCATCACTGCTATCATTCCACTTTCCATCAGCGTAGAAACACACCTTGGGCGGCAATAATGGTCAACCTTCTGAGGCGCGATTTGGTGGACACCACTAAGTTGCTGATGTACATCGTGTGGTGGCAGGAACATCCAAGGGTGTCAACAGTCGGAGGTCTGCTGGATCCCAAGACTCTACTGAGTCCTAGTCAGATGCCGAGCCCCTGGACAAGGTGATCCCAAAGCTGATGCAGATGCTAGGACATGGCAGTCAGATTCAGGAGGGGATATCAGCAACATTACAGCAAGTGCATAGCCGGTTGGAGGAGTCCCGGAGGCAACGGGCGCAGGAGATGATGCCAACAATGCGTGGCAACATGAGCAATACTGCTAGGGTGGCAGTGGAAAGCCTGGAGCATGAGGTCAGAGTCTGAAGTGGTGGTGTCCAAGGCATGACTCAGTTTGAGACGACCATGGCTGCGGGCCATCACATAATGATGTCCCATTTACCGAGGCACGTGTCCCAGATGCAGGTGGACATTGCCGGGGCACTGCAGAGCATGGTCTACAACCTGAAGAGATTTTATGTCCCTGGAGGTTCCTGACTCAACCTTTAACCAGTTATGTTGGTCAAGGAACATTTTGTCCCCAGCCCCTTGATCATCCTACAGCAGTACAAATTCAACTCTGCTGTTTGGGACCCAGAAGAGTTCATCTCTGCCTTCGTAGTCAGGCTCTGCCAAATGATCAAGCATTGTGAGTTCAGTACAGCACTCAGCGATATTGTTGCATGACGGTTTAGTGTGCAGAATTAACAGCCGCAGCATGAAAGATAAACCTCTTGGCTGAAACTAAAATCACATTGCACAAAACCAGGCAGTGGAGTGCACGGAAAAAGGTACATCTGAGTTTCAAAGTGTACAAGAGGGGGAAGTGAATCAGTAATGGGGCTATATGGCCATGAGGCGTGTGGCGAGATCAATCGGCATAGTAGAGAGCCAGACATGATCCTCGGAACCGGATTGAAGTCCGAGAACAGGGAAAAGAATGGGTCATCAATCCAAAACAGATGTATTGCTATCGATATGGGGGAGACCACCCCCAAGAAGGTTGCCAATGTCACGAGGTTCCGCACCTTCAGGGGCTAGGCCCGACCCGGAGAGTTTGCCGCCCCGTCGGCCGGCGGGAAGGGGCTTGGCGCCAACCGGCGCCAAAGGGCCTCTGCCAGTCGGCGTGCGCCGGAGCGCCAGCACGTGCTGGCATCATCCCCGCACATGCGCAGAGGGATTCGCTTCCGCACCGGGAATGGCGGAGGACCTCTGGTGCGGAACAATAGAGTGCCCCCACGGCACAGGCCGGCCCGCGGATCGGTGGGCCCCGATCGCAGGCCAGGCCACCATGGGGGCACCTCCCGGGGCAAGATCGCCCCCCGCATCCCCCCAAGAACCCCGCAGCCCGCCCGCGCTGCCAAGGTCCCGCCGGTAAGGGACCTACTCCAATTTACGTCGGCGGGACCGGCAACAGATGGGTGGGACTTCGGCCCATCGCGGGCTGGAGATTTCGGGCAGCTCCGGCGCCCATTGAGTCGCACCAGACCCCGCCATTTGCCAAGGCGGGCGGTGCGACTCATGCCGGGCCGGTTTTTGGGGGGGGGGAGAATTAGGAGGACGGCGGGGGCGGGATTCACGCCGACCCCCGGCGATTCTCCCACCCGGCGGGGGGTCGGAGAATCCTGCTCCAAATGTCACTTATAAATAAGTTAACAAAACGGTTTTTTTAAATAATCTTTATTAGTGTCACAAGTAGACTTACATTAACACTGGAATGAAGTTAGTGTGAAAATGCCGTAGTCGCCACACAACGCCGCCTGTTCGTGTACACAGAGGGAGAATCCAGAATGTCCAGTTCACCTAACAAACATGTCTTTCAGGACTTCTGGGAGGAAATCGGAGCACTCGTAGGAAACATACGCAGACACGGGGAGAACGTCCAGACTCTGCGCAGACAGTGACCCAAACAGGGAATCGAACCCGGTTCCTGGTGCTGTGAAGCCACAGTGCTAACCACTGTGCTACAGTGGTTTATTTGTGGTCCTCTGTGTCGAGGCCTTTGGAGATAGTCCTTTTCAAAAGCTGATCCAGTACACTTCTGTCTTCTGAACCATCTGCTCAACCTAACAGCATTTGGCAAAACTGCAAACCGCAGACAGATGTGGCTCCTCCCATTAATTACACCATCTGTATCCAACTAAGATGTTCTATGACCTACTTAACTAGGTCTAAACATGATGCCTCAAATTATCTACCCCAGGGAACCATCCAAATATAAACACCTTTCCATTAGCTCTTTATCTGTAACCAAGTAAGTGGTTGGAATGAATGATTGTCTCACTCTTAGGACACCTTAATTATAGCTTTAGCAGACACACTGTCTGGGCACCTGAACTTAGGTTCTTTAATAATATTACTGCAACAAATATATAACTTTACCCAGGTTTTTAATAACATTACTGCAACAAATATAAAATACAATACATAAAATAATTTCTTAAATTCATCAAAATGGGAACCCCCCCTCTACCCAGGCTGCCGATGGTTGGGGATTCAGTGATGGTTCAGCCATAGGACACCCTCTCAGGAACTCCTGAAGTGATGTCCTTCAACTGAGATGACTGACCCCCAATAGCCACAACCATCTCCTTTTATGCCAGTTATGACTACAAGCAGTGGTGAGTTTCTTCCCTGATTTCCATTGACTCCAGTTTTCCTAGGGCTCTTGGTGCATTACTTTGTAAAATGCTTTGTTGATGTTGAGGGCAGTCACTCTCAACTCATATCTAAAATTTGAATGGGCCTGGCGGAACTCAAACTGAGCATCAGTGGGTAGTTATTGCTAAGCAAATGCTTGGATTGCCTTTCTGATGACCCCTTCCATCACTTTACTGATGATAGAGCGGAGACTAATAGGGTGCTGGTTAGCTGGGTTCAATTTGTCCTACTTTTTGCATACAGGCCATGTCTGGAGAATCTTCCACATTGGCGAGTAGTTGCCAGTGTTGTAACTGTACTGGATTTCATTGGCGAGGGACGTGGCAAGTTCTGGAGCACAAGTCTTCAGTACTATTGCCGGAATATTGTCAAGGCCTATAGTCTTTACAGCATACCGATATCTTTGATCTCATCCTTAGGGGAGAATTCAACTGTTCCTTCAAGGTGAAGGTACCCTGTACTGCCAGGTGGCGAGGAAGAAGTTGAGGGACTGGTAAAATATTCACACTGACTGACACCATTCTTTCACTTTTGTGATGTTCAGAGGAGGGTCGCAAGCTGACCACATATTTTGAGTGTATGTCTCCTGCTTTCTGCCTGCTCCTGTGTCATCAGTGCTGTCCTTGGACCTTGGTCTGGTGTTCACATAGCTGGCTCCGCTCTGTGCCTGGGCAGGTTCTGTGTGCTGGTTTTAGAATGCTGCTTCTAGGGGATAACGGGACTTGCTTTGCTGATTCTGGGCTAACTGGAGAAGGAAGCAGGAATGCTTCCTCTCCTTGGAATTATGGTGGGATGTGGGGAAGGCTGACATTTGTATCTTCCATCAGGAGTACATAAGATGGTAAACTAGGCGGTGGAAGGTCAGGGTCAAGAGGTGCTCAATGTGGAGTACTGTCTTAGCCGAGGCATGAAAGACTCGGCCCTATGGAAGGCCTACAGACAGAAGAAGGATGCACTGGATGCACCTCAAGAGTTTGTGGATCAGGCTCCTCCAGAACCTGAACTGAGGGTCCCCCTTATACTAGCGAGAAAAAAGAGCAGATGTTGCAGGCAGCTCCTGGGATTCTGGTTTCGGATCTGGAGGCCATTTGTGTCCATCAGTGCGGGAGAGAATCATTGCAGGGAGTTGGGTGTGGGAGACAATTATCAGGAGTTTGGCTGAATGAATTCAAACTGAGTTGCTGCACTTTTGCAGTCTGATTTTATTCTAGTTACCTGATGGACATACACATATAAAAAACTATGGGCGAAATTCTCCGCACCCGCGGAAAGTCGCAAAACCGTCGTAAAAATCGGGACCGTTTTACGACGGTCGCGAAGGCTTCATTTCCCGACGGATTCACTTCCTGGAAATGGGCCAGTAGCGCGGCCGCGTCAATTACGTGCGTGATGACGACGGAACGCGACAACGACACGAACCCGCCCATGTGACGCCGCCCGACGCCGTAAAAAGGCGCGGGCGACCACAGAATCTGTCGGGCAGGATGTCGGAGCCGAGGAGAGCTGCTCCTCGCTTTGTAGATGCAGACGTCGAGGCGCTGCTCGATGCCGTGGAGCAGAGGAGGGGCATCATCCGCCCGCGGAGAGGGCATCGCCAACCTGCCAGGCCAGCACGGTACGCCAGGCCTGGCGTGACGTGGCTGCTGCCGTCAGTGCTGTGGGGCAGACCCCTCGCTCAGCAGAGCAATGTAGGAAGAAGCTACACGACCTCACCAGGTCTGCCAGGGTAAGTGCCATGAGGGTGCCCCCTAGTCACAACCATCCCTCCCCCTTAACTGCCCGGGGGGGGGGGAGAGGGATTGGGGCAGAGTTATTTGAGGGTGGTTCACAAAGTTGTCACAGACCCAGCGCTCTGGCCCCGAGGAGAGATGCAATCGTCTGATGACAACTTGCCCCCCCCAAACTGTGCCAGTATCTGAACGGACTGCTGATACCTACCGTTTTGTAATGATCTACCTATGTTCCCTCCCCCAACAGGCCAAGGCCGCTCATAACCACCGTGAGCGGCACAAGACTGGAGGGGGTTCGCCCAACATGCACCCCCTCAGCACCTTTGAACAGAGGGCACTGGACCTTGTTGGGGGGTCTGCCACCCGCGATATCGCGCAATGCGAGGTTGGCGGAACTGCAGCAAGTGAGACAACCCTCCCTGACAAACACTCACCCCTCCCCCATCCTCTGTCCCTTCACAAACCCTGCCCACTGGGACACCTCCCCCATCCTCTGTCCCTTCACAAACCCTGCCCACTGGGACACCTCCCCCATCCTCTGTCCCTTCACAAACCCTGCCCACTGGGACACCTCCCCCATCCTCTGTCCCTTCACAAACCCGGCCCACTGGGACACCTCCCCCATCCTCTGTCCCTTCACAAACCCTGCCCACTGGGACACCTCCCCCATCCTCTGTCCCTTCACAAACCCTGCCCACTGGGACACCTCCCCCATCCTCTGTCCCTTCACAAACCCTGCCCACTGGGACACCTCCCCCATCCTCTGTCCCTTCACACACCCTGCCCACTGGGACCGTCCAGCGGCCTGCCGAGCAAATCGAAATAACCCGTCTCATTCTCTTCCCTAGGACGTGATGCCGAACGACCAGGACCGTCTGCCTCCAGACGGAGACAGGAATCTGCCGCCACCTCACCCGGGGCCTCACAACAGAGGGTGCCCGATCAGCGGGCAGCCCTATCCGCCCCAACCCAATCTGCGGACCAGGACGCACAGAGGGTTCGAAGTCCACCACCACCACCAGAAATGGCCAGGGACAACCCTCCTGTCGCTGAGCAGCCCCACACCATGGACGAGGCCCTAAGCATTGAGAGCGTCGGGCTTGCGGCACTGCTTTCTCCCACCACATCCATCATCCCAGAGACACACACCCCGGCGGGCCTATTTAGTGATGAGTCTCCTGGGGCACAGTCTGGTTGGCACATCACAGCTGAGCAGGTACAGCAGGTGGAGGTCGGAGCAACAGAGGGCCCGGACTCGCGGAGGCCAGACCAGGCCCAGGATGCAGCTGGCTCCCAGACGTTTTCAGAGTTCCTGGAGTTTCTCAACCCACCGCACAGCCGATGCCTCAGGAAACCCAGGGAAACAATGGCGGGAGGAGGGCAGCCTTCCTGGCTCTGCAGACGCTGTTAGAGGAGTCGAACCGCGTCCAAGAGCAGGGAGTGGTGCCGCTCATGGCAGAGACCCAGTCCGACACCGCACGGGTGGCATCCGCGGTGGAGGCAATGGGTCAGGTTATGCAAGACGTTGGGGTTAATGTGCACGCGTCATCCTCGGCCCTGGACAGGGTTGCCCTCTCACAGGCAGCAATGTGCCAGAGCCAAACCGACATTGCCGGCGCCCTGCGGGCCATGGCACAGTCCCAGCAGTCGATAGCACAGTCCCAGCAGTCGGTCGCGGAGACCATCAACCGCCTGACACATGTGCTGGATGGCGTCGTGCACACACAGGTTGAGATCGCACAGTCCCTGGCGGGAATGTCTAACTCCCTGGACTCCATCTCTGCAAACCTTCGGATCCTGGTGGATACCGTTGCAGGCCTCCAGGACTGGCAGCGCCAGGTGTCGGTGGTGCGACGGGGAACCTCCCCGCTCGCACATCTGTCCCAAAGTGAGGCCCGGGGGCCACCGGGCTCCCCGAGGGAGGAGGAGGTTTCGGGGCCCGTCCCATTAACTCCATCACGGGACGTCCCGGAATTCTCGGCCTCCCCCCGTCCCATCCCTGGTGCATCGGGTGGGCAGCAGGCAGAGCAGGGTGGCACAATGTCACCCGAGACGCCCGCAGAGCAGCCTGGCCCATCAAGGCCGGGTCGCCCCAGGAAACGCATAGCCAAGGAGAAACGAGTCGAGGGGGGCGATTCGCAGCAATCCTCCTCCACTCCTGCTGTATCATCTGGGGATTCACTTAGACGTAGTGGTAGGGCCCGTAAGGCAACTAAGATAGACACTGAGTAAGTTGGCACGGGTGAAGGGCACAGTTTAGTTGTAGGGGCTAGGGCACCTGTAAATAATTGTTAATATTAAACGCACTGTTCCACCTTACTTGTAATACCGTGTGATTGTTCCACAGCCACAGGAATCGTGATGGTGATCGAGTGTCGCTGGGAGTGACGGGTGGTGAAACCTCGGTGCCGGGTGTGCAGTCCCTGCCCCTACCCCCCTCCCACAGCTAGCCCACGCGGGCACGTGATGGAGTGTCAGTGACGAACTCAGCGGCCACTAAGGTGGATGGTTCAGCTATTGCCATGGGTCAGACTCTCTCTAACGATTCTGAGCTCACAGCTCTTCGCAGAGCGGGCTGTCATCATTCCACATGGCACTGATCACACCCGCTGACACAGCCATCAATGTTGTGCCATTCCGTCTGTACCCAGTGATAAGCGTCATGTCGAAGTGGAGCAGTGTACACTGAGGGGGGGGGGGGGGGGGGTTGTGGTGGTGACAGTTGTGTGGTGACCCTCTGCATGACTAGCGATGCAGGTGGTGGTTTGGTGTTCATCGGGGACGTCACATGCGATGCGTGAACCGTGCTGCCACCAGGGCGTCGCGTGCCCGCCGTCCTTGCCGGGTCCGTCGTGCCGCCTCCTGGACATCACCAGTACCTGGGTCGTGTCTGCGTGCTGCGCCCGCCACTCCGCCAGCGTCCTCCTCCTCCTCCTCTGTGCTGGCACCACTGCCACTAGCTTCTCCCTCCGCCTCCTGCAACAGGTCATCTCCCCTCTGCATCGCCATGTTGTGCAGCGCACAGCAGACCACTACAATGCGAGCGACCCTGTCGGCCTGGTACTGCAGGGCCCCTCCGGAGCGGTCCAGGCACCTGAATCTCATCTTCAGGAGGCCAAGGCAGCGCTCCACCACACCCCTGGTTGCTGCATGGGCCTTGTTGTATCGTGTTTCCGCATTGGTCTGAGGCCTCCGTATAGGCGTCATCAGCCAAGACCTCAGCGGATAACCCCTGTCACCTAGCAACCAGCCCCTCAGCCGGGGGGGACGTCCCTCAAACATCGCAGGGATGAATGACTGCGCTAGTATGTAGGAGTCATGCACACTCCCTGGGAACCTTGCACAGACGTTCATGAACCTCATGTGGGGGTCGCATACCACCTGGACATTAATGGAGTATGTTCCCCTCCTATTTGTGAACACTTCCTTGTCCACAGCAGGCGGGCGCATGGGGACGTGAACACAGTCGATTGACCCCTGAACCCTCGGTATCCCGGCCACACTGGCAAATCCACGGGCTCGTGAGTCTTGACTTGCTTGGTCCTCGGGAAAGGTGATGTAGCGATCGGCGATGGCATAGAGGGCGTCGGTCACATCCCGGATGCACCTGTGCACCGATGACTGGGAGATCCCAGAGACGTCCCCGCTCGGAGACTGGAAGGAGCCGGTAGCATAGAAGTTCAGAGCGACCGTCACCTTGATGGCTACCGGGATCGCGTGTCCTCCCCCCGTTCCACGTGGGGCGAGGTGCGACAGGAGTTCGCAGATATGTATCACCGTCTGCCTACTCAGCCGGAGTCTTCTCCTGCAGGTGATGTCCGGCATTGTTAGGAAAGAGACCCGGACACGGTACACCCTCGGCTTTGGTCGTCGCCTCTGACGCCGTGGCTGCACCCTCACTCTCTCCTCTTCCTCTTCCTCCTCCTCCTCCTCCTCCTCCTCCTCCCCCCCCCCCCCCCCCCCCCCCATGCTGCTTGACGACTGGCAACTCCTCGGCCCTTCCCTCTGCTGCTGCAGCTGGCCCTGCAGCCACTGCGGGTTGTGGGTGTGGATGCTGCTGCATCTCCAAATCCAGTAGAGCGGCCCCAACCACTGCGCAGAACATAGCCGTTCTGTTCCCATGCATCGTGCTAACCTACAGAAGGGTGGTGGGAGGCAGAGAAACGGGACATGTTAGACGGACGTTAGTCGACACCTCGGCAGCCGCCAGCCATGGGATACCAGTGTGTCCCGGTGGCCTGGTCGCGCTGCTGACACGCGGTCAGCCTAACCCCTGGTCACTTTCTGCATCCAACGGCCAGTAAACTATGGCCTCCTCACGGGTGCGTCAGTGGCCTGTGGCCGGAAGCCACAGGGGAACCAGCGGCCGTGTCCTCGTCACCGGCACACCATGGCATGCTGGCAGACATTTTGTCACGGGGTTGGACGGCTCACTCTCTACCTAACCCCGCCCCCTCCGTCGCCCCCCACTGCCTCCCCCGTCTCCCCCACTGCCTCCCCCCGTCTCCCCCACTGCCTCCCCTCCGTCTCCCCCCGACTGCCCCCTCCGTCTCCCCCCCACTGCCCCCTCCGTCTCCCCCCCACTGCCCCCTCCGTCTCCCCCCCACTGCCCCCTCCGTCTCCCCCACTGCCCCCTCCGTCTCCCCCACTGCCCCCTCCGTCTCCCCCACTGCCCCCTCCGTCTCCCCCACTGCCCCCTCCGTCTCCCCCACTGCCTCCCCCGTCTCCCCCACTGCCTCCCCCGTCTCCCCCACTGCCTCCCCCGTCTCCCCCACTGCCTCCCCTGTCTCCCCCCCCACTGCCCCCGCTCTGGACCCCCTCCCGTTCCCAGGGATGCCTTCCCCGTTGTGGCCAGACTCGAGCGGTGCGCTGAGCGGTGCGCTGAGCGGTGCGCAGAGTGGTGCCCTGACCTCCTCCAAGCAGTCGTCAGCCAGGCCGACTGGTTGACGAATTTAAAAAGCAGGTGTGTTTCACGACGTCCAAACAGGGCGCCATGACGTCGGGACTTCGGCCCATCCGGGCCGGTGAATAGCGGGGGGGCTATCAGTGGCGATTCTGGTCGTGTCAGGGGCGGGAAGGAGGCGTTTGTCGGGAAACGCGACTCCGACATTTTGCGGGGTTCGGAGAATAGCGGGAGGGCGTCGGAACAGCGTCGCCGTAAAAATTTCCGACGCCCGCTATTCTCCGAACCGTCGTGAGTCCGGAGAATCACGCCCCTTATGTCTGAAACAGCAAAGAAACCGATTTTTCTTACAATTTCATATACTCATCAGAAAGTTGGACGTCAATCATTTACTTAATATTTGAGCAATGATCCAAGATTTGTTCAAGAAGGTAACATGGTTTCAAGGCATTTGGGCATTATATCCAGGAATCTTTGAATAAATTCTGAAGCTGCCTACTTTTACTTAGTTGTTACTTAGCAGTGTCATCATATGTCAAAATGTTTTGTGTCTCATTTCCACGATAAAAGTGTTATGACACCCTTGGCAGTGGTCAATTCCAGCCCCACTTGACCACAAGTCGCAATACAGGTGAAATTAGATTTTATATTAATACCCTTGGCTTTAAGTTTGTTAGAGTTAAATTGACCATAGTCACCAGGTTTGTAACATTTAAACACGAGTAACCTTTTATTATTCACAGTAATTATAATTAAATAGGCAAAAGATACAACTGCCTATTTACTATCTGATTCCTGACTCCCTCTTTCTAACTCCCCTCCCCCCATGCTATCTCACTCTCTCACACACACACACACACACACACAAACGAACCACACAGAGGGAAAAGGGTACTTGAGAGGTAAAGAAAAGATTAATAAAATAAAAGGATAAGGATCTTTGATTCTGAAGGATGTCTTCCAGTTAGCTTCTTTCTCAAGGTTAGGCATTCAGCTGGGTACTTTCTTTTCCATCAGTTTGTAATAATCTTCATTGCAGACTCACGGAGACAGCAGGCAACTGACAGTAGAGAGGGGGAGAAATCACAGCTCCTCTTCCTTCCAGGATTTAAAGTCTTCAGGCAGGTTCTCTCTGGATAACCCACCTAGCAGGAACCAATCGCTGACTGTTGTCAGGCAATATACTGTCTCTGGTCAACCCACTGGTTACCAGTTAGTCAAACAGACTTCCTCCAAAACTGGTTCCTGAGATTCTCCTGGCGCTGGGTTTTCCTCTCCAAAATGCAGATCCTAGGAACTCATTGTCCTAGCAAGCACTCTCCTGCTTAAAGGCACATTCCAATTATGGGTTCACGGACCAAAATAATAAAAGAAATAGGAACAAAGGAAATAAACAGGAAGGGCTATTGCGCACCTCCCCCCTTAGAGAGATGAAACGTCTTGCAAGGATGTTTCATCACAAGGTTTGTGACACAAAACACACATCCATCCTTCCTTCCCTTCCCACTACCTAGATTCCCCCAATTCTTTTAATAATAATAATCTTTTTATTGTCACAAGTAAGCTTACACTGCAATGAAGTTACTGTGAAAAGCCCCTAGTCGCCACGTTCCGCCGCCTGTTCGGGAACACAGAGGAAGAATTCAGAATGTCCAATTCACCCAACAGCACGTCTTTCGGAACTTGTGGGAGGAAACTGGAGCACCTGGAGGAAACCCACGCAGACATGGGGAGAACGTGCAGACTCCGCACAGATAGTGACCCAGTATTTGTCTCTTCTCAACATTTAAATCCTCGACAATGCATCCGTAATAATATTGTCTCTTACGGGAATATGTACAATTTTTACATTGAACGGTTGCAACAATAAACTCCAACAGAACAATCTTGCATTCTGAATTTTACATTTTTCTATAAACTCAAGCAGATTATGCTTGGTACAGATAAAGCTTTTCTTATTATGCCTGGCATAAACGTCAAAATTCTTTTTTTTTAAAAATAACTTTTATTCAAATTTTCACATTTACACAAAAAAGAAAACAGTAACAAAATTCAAAGAACAAAACCCCTCCCCCATATATACAAAAGAGAAACAATAAATAAACGCCTGTCGTTAGCAAAGATTCAACCCAAAACAAAAACAAAGAGACCCCCCCCCCGCACCTTCTCCAATTTAATAAACCCCGCCATATCGTTGACCCAGGCCTCCACGCTTGGGGGCCTTGCATCCTTCCACTGAAGAAGAATCCTCCGCCGGGCTACTAGGGACGCAAAGGCCAGAACACCGGCCTCTTTCGCCTCCTGCACTCCCGGCTCCACTGCAACCCCAAATATTGCGAGTCCCCAGCCTGGATTGACCCTGGATCCTACCACCCTCGATACCGTCCTTGCTACACCCTTCCAAAATTCCCCCAGCGCTGGGCATGCCCAGAACATATGGACATGGTTTGCTGGGCCCCCAGAGCACCTAACACACCTGTCCTCACTCCCAAAAAACCGACTCATCCTTGTCCCGGTCATATGAGCCCTATGCAGCACCTTAAACTGTATGAGGCTAAGCCTCGGACTTGAAGAGGAGGAGTTCACCCTTTCCAGGGCAACCGCCCACGTCCCCTCCTCAATCTCCTCACCCAGCTCCTCCTCCCATTTACCTTTCAGCTCCTCCACCGAGGCCTCGTCTACCTCCTGCATCACCTGGTACGCTTCCGAGATCCTCCCCTCTCCAACCCACACCCCCGAGAGCACCCTGTCCTGGACCCCACGCGGCGGCAGCAGAGGGAACCCCGCCATCTGCCGCCTGACAAACGCCCTTACTTGCATGCACCTAAAGGTGTTCCCCGGGGGGAGCCCAAACTTCCCTTCCAGCTCACCCAGGCTTGCGAACTTCCCATCTATGAGCAGGTCCCCCAGCCTCCTGACACCTGCCTTGTGCCAACTCAGGAACCCGCCATCAATTCTCCCGGGAACAAACCGGTGGTTCCCCCGTATCGGGGACCCCATCAAGGCCCCCACCTCCCCCCCTGTGCCACCTCCATTGCCCCCATATCTTGAGGGTAGCTGCCACCACCGGGCTCGTGGTATACCTCGTTGGAGCCAGTGGCAGCAGCGCCGTTACCAGCGCTCCCAGGCTCGTGCCCACACAGGATGCCGTCTCCATCCTCTTCCATGCTGCCCCCTCCCCGTCCATTACCCACTTACGCACCATTGCTGTGTTGGCAGCCCAATAATACCCACAGAGGTTGGGCAGCGCCAGCCCCCCCCCATCCTTGCCCCGCTCCAGAAACACCCTTCTCACCCTCGGGGTCCCGGGCGCCCACACAAATCCCGTAATACTCCTGTTAACCCTGCCTGAAAAAGGCCTTCGGGATAAGGATGGGGAGGCACTGGAACAGGAACAGAAACCTCGGGAGCACCGTCATCTTGACTGACTGCACCCTACCCTGCCTTGTCCCTCGATATAATCGAAAATACTCCGACCTCCTCTTATTTGTGGCCACGCTCGCCACCAGGGCCTCATAGAACAGCCTCACCCACCTGACAAACCCCTCCCCAAACCCGAACCTTTCCAGCACCTCCCACAAGTACCCCCACTCGACTCTATCAAAGGCCTTCTCCGCATCTAGCGCCACCACTATCTCCGCCTCCCCTTCCACCGCCGGCATCATTATAACGTTCAAGAGCCTCCGTATATTAGTGCTCAGCTGCCTCCCCTTCACAAACCCCGTTTGATCCTCGTGAATAACCTGCGGCACACAGTCCTCAATCCTCGTGGCTAAGATCTTTGCCAACAACTTGGCGTCCACATTCAAGAGTGAAATCGGCCTGAATGATCCACACTGCAGGGGATCCATGTCTCGCTTAAGAATCAAGGAGATCAGCGCCCGAGACATCGTCGGGGGCAAAGCCCCCCCCTCCCTTGCCTCGTTAAAGGTCCTCACCAACAGGGGGCCCAGCAGGTCTGCATACGTCTTGTAAAATTCAACCGGGAACCCATCTGGCCCCGGCGCCTTCCGCGACTGCATGTTCCCTATCCCTTTGACCAACTCCTCAAGCTCAACTGGCGCCCCCAGACCCTCCACCCGTCCCTCCTCCACCCTCGGAAATCTCAGCCGGTCTAAAAAGCGCCCCATCCCTCCCTCCTCCACCGGAGGTTCGGACCGATATAGTCTCTCATAAAAGTCCCTGAAGACCCCATTAATGTCTACCCCCCTCCGCACCACATTTCCTCCCTGATCCTTAACACCACCAATCTCCCTGGCCGCATCCCGCTTACGGAGCTGGTGTGCCAGCATCCTGCTCGCCTTCTCCCCATACTCGTACACCGCACCCTGAGCCTTTCTCCATTGAGCCTCCGCCTTTCTGGTGGTAAATAAGTCGAACTCAGCCTGAAGGCTGCGCCGCTCCCTCAGCAATCCCTCCTCCGGGGCCTCCGTGTCCACCCTCACCATCTCCCCCACCAATCTCTCCCTTTCTCTCTGCTCCCCTCGCTCCCTGTGGGCCCGAATGGAGATCAACTCTCCCCGAACCACCGCCTTCAGCGCCTCCCAGACCTCCCCATTATCGTTGGCCTCTAGATACCTCTCAATACATACTCGAACCCGCCCCCTCACCGCCTCGTCCGCCAGCAGCCCCACCTCCAAGCGCCACAACGGGCGCTGGTCCCTCTCCTCCCCCAGCTTGAGGTCCACCCAATGCGGGGCATGGTCCGAAATGGCTATCGCCGAGTACACAGCGTCTACTACCCTCGCAATCAGCGCCCTACTCAAAATGAAAAATTCGATCCGGGAGTAGGCCTCTTGCACTTGGGAGAAGTATGAAAATTCCCTAGCCCTCGGTCTCGCAAACCTCCATGGATCCACCCCTCCCATCTGGTCCATAAACCCCCTCAGCACCTTAGCCGCCGCAGGCCTCCTACCCATCCTGGAACTGGATCGATCCAGTGGTGGATCCAGCACCGTGTTGAAATCCCCCCCATTACCAGGCCCCCCGCCTCCAAATCTGGAATCCGGCCCAACATGCGCCGCATGAAACCTGCATCATCGCAATTCGGGGAGTATACATTGACCAGCACCACCCGCTCCCCTTGTAGCTTGCCGCTCACCATCACGTACCTCCCGCCGCTGTCTGCCACCACACTCGACGCCTCAAACGACACCCTCTTCCCTACCAGGATCGCCACCCCCCGGTTTTTTGCATCCAGCCCCGAATGAAACACTTGGCCCACCCACCCCTTCCTCAACCTAACCTGATCCGCTACCTTCAGGTGCGTCTCCTGTAGCATAGCCATGTCCGCCTTCAGCCCCCTCAGGTGCGCGAACACGCGGGACCGTTTAACCGGCCCATTCAGTCCCCTCACATTCCAGGTGATCAGCCGGATCGGAGGGCCACCTTCTCCCTTCCCCCGTCGACTAGCCATCACCCTTCCATAATCCGCCACTTG
Source organism: Scyliorhinus canicula (assembly GCF_902713615.1). NCBI lineage: Eukaryota > Metazoa > Chordata > Chondrichthyes > Carcharhiniformes > Scyliorhinidae > Scyliorhinus > Scyliorhinus canicula. Next base: position 120,686,741 of record NC_052155.1, read on the forward strand.
CTTGCGCCCCCCGCTCAGCCCGTTCCCCACAGCGACAGACCCCCATCCTGACCCCCTCTACATGCTCCAGCTTCTTCTTGGCCATTCCAGCAGCAACCCGGTATCCCCTCCCCAAAAAAAAACCTCCCCCCCCCCAAGCAGGGACCCCCTAGCTGCGTAACTCCAGTCATTGTACTTCCGTACGTCAGCCAGTTCTTGCTGACCCCGGCTGCTCCCGCCACCCCAATTACCCTCCCCAGTGACACACACCCATTCCCCCAATGCCGACCCTGCCCCCTGCGTCTCCAGCGCGGGAGAAAAGCCCGTGCCCCCATTCCAAGACCGGCCCCCCGACCCAAAACACGGGAAGACAGGCACATGATCCAACAGGGCCGCGAACTCCACCCAAACCCCCAACCAGTGAAATAATAAAATTCCCAACATGATATGATAAAACACCCAAGTAAACAGATAACAGTCCCGAAAAGCAGACAAGAAAAAACAGAACAGCAAAAAAAACATCGTCCAATAGAACCTAAAAGAAAAAAGCGAAAGGATATCAAGGAGCACAAAGCTGTGTACAATGTTCCCCCGCCCCCAGTCTTCAGTTCAAGTCCAGCTTCTCCGCCTTTAACAAAAGTCCAGGCCTCCTCCGGGGAGTCAAAGTAAAGTTGGCGGTCCTTATAGGTGACCCACAGGCGTGCTGGCTGCAACAGGCCAAACTTGACCCCCTTCTTGTGGAGCACTGCCTTCGCCCGGTTAAACCCAGCCCTCCTCTTCACCACCTCCGCACTCCAGTCCTGGTAGATCCTGATTTCCGTATTCTCCGACTTGCTACTCCTCTCCCTCTTCGCCCAACGAAGCACACACTTACGGTTGACCAAGCGTTGAAAGCGGACCAGCACCGCCCTGGGCGGCTCGTTCGGCCTGGGCTTCCGCAGCAGCACCCGATGGGCACCCTCCAGCTCCAGGGGTCCCCGGAACGACCCCGCGCCCATCAGCAAGTTCAGCATCAGGACCACGTAGGCCCCCAAATCCGAACCTTCCAGCCCCTCCGGGAGGCCCAAAATCCGCAGATTCTTCCGGCGGGAGTGATTCTCCATCTCCTCCATCCTTGCCAACCATTTCTTGTGAAGCGCCTCATGCGACTCCACCTTCACCGCCAGGCCCAGGAGTTCGTCCTCGTTCTCCGAAGCCTTCTGCTGCAGCTCCCGAATCTCCGCAGCCTGAGCCGTCTGAGTCGCCCCGAGCCTGTCCAGCTATAGTAATCCACGGGAGGCAGGAGTTCCGTCACCGCACCAATATTTATTTACAATGACGATATTACAAGAGCAGCTACAAACAGTGCTGCTAGCAGTCCAGTCAACTTAAGACTGGCTCACAAAGCCTACACAGGTGCTTATATGGGCCCCCTCAATGAGCTATCATTGAGGGAGCTCATACTCCAATTGGCCAACCAATAAAGCCAATTGGAGTTCATTACACCCCTCCCCCCAAGGTCCGAGGAATTCCTGCCAGCTGGCATTCCTCTGAGCTTCTTCCTGCTCCTCATCTCTGGGTCTGTCACCTCTGTGTCGTCCGCAGGGTCGTTCTCCGAAGTGGGCGGGGTGTTCCTTATAGGTGCCCGTCTTTTCCTTGACGACCTCCTTGGAAGTTGTTCTTCCTCCTCCTTGGGGAGAGGTGTCGTGGCGGCCTCGTCGAATGTGTCCATCTCCGACTCTGTCGACTGGATGATGGGGTCTGGAGAAATTGCTCGGGGCTGGGGTGTGGGTATCCTTTCCGTCTGGGCTATCTCAGCTAGAGGCGGTCCTGCTTCGCCTGCCTCCAGGTGTGGTTCCGCTGTCCTTATTTGGTCTAGGTGTTTCTTCAGCACCTTACCTCTGATCGAAGGCTCATAGGATATGGGCCCTGTTTGGGACTCTACCGTGCCTTTGACCCACGTTGGTCCATTCCCATAATTCTTGACCCAAACCGGTGCCCCCACCTGGAAATGTCTCTGCTGCCAACTATTATTTTGCCCCCTGCATTAGGCCTCCTGTTGTTTCTCTACTTTCCCCATTAAATTTGGGAAAAGGAGACTCAGCCTTGTTCGCAGCCGCCTTCCCATTAAGAGTTCAGCTGGCGGTATGCCTGTTGTGGAATGCGGTGTGGTCCTGTAATCAAACAGCCAGCGGGAGAGCTTTGTGTCCATTGACGCTGCCGGCTGCTTCTTGAGTCCCGCTTTAAGTGTCTGGACCGCTCTCTCTGCCAGTCCGTTGGTCGCTGGATGGTAAGGGGCCGTTTTGATGTGACAGACTCCGTTTTCCTTCAGGAATTTTCCAAATTCCCCACTTGTGAATGCCGTTCCGTTGTCCAACCCCAATACCTCCGGAAGTCCATGTGTTGCAAACGAGGCCCTGAGCTTTTCAATTGTCGATTCTGTGCTTGCCGCGTATACCCGGTGGACGTCCAACCATTTGGAGTGGGCGTCCACTATCACCAAAAACATTGAGCCCATGAAAGGGCCGGCGTGGTCAATGTGCAGGCGGGTCCACGGTCGGCCTGGCCATTCCCACGGGTGTAATGGTGCCGCTGGTGGCACTCTTTCCCCTGTTGGCACTCCTGGCACCGACGTAACAAGGCTGCTATGTCTGTGTCCAAACCTGGCCACCAAACGTAGCTTCGAGCTAGCATCTTCATTTTAGACACCCATGGGTGTCCGTGATGTAACTCAGTTAAGATTGCCTGACGGCCCTGAGCTGGGACTATTACCCGGGCTCCCCATAATAGGATACCGTCTTCTACGGTTATTTGGTCCCTTCTGCTCCAGTATGGGTGCATCTGGGGCTCCACTGGTCTTTCCAGTTCCCCTGTTAGCAGTAAATGCTTTATCTTGGCTAAAACTGGGTCTTTTTGCGTCCACAAGCGAATATGTTGTGCGTCTACTGGTAGGGTGTCCAAAAAATTTAGCGTCATTACGGTCTCCTCTACTTTTGGTATTTGCGGCGGAGTGTCCGGGAGGGGAAGTCTGCTCAAAGCATCTGCATTTGCTACTCGCGTTCCCGGTCTGTGCTCCAGAGCGTATCTATACGCCGCCAGTAGCAACGCCCAGCGTTGGATTCTAGCTGATGCAATCGGGGGTATTGACTTGTCTTCTTTTAATAACCCTAATAATGGCTTATGGTCCGTCACTATGGTGAATTTCCGCCTGTACAGATACTGGTGAAAGTTTTTTACTGCGAATATCACCGCCAGTGTTTCCTTCTCGATTTGGGCGTACTTCCTCTCAGCCATCGCCAAGGTCCTCGAAGCATAGGCTATTGGCCGTTCTTCCCCATTCCTTCCTCTATGGGCTAAGACGGCTCCTACCCTGTAGGGGGATGCATCACAAGTGACCACCAACTCCTTCCTTGGGTCATAATGCTCTAGGACATTTTTGGATGACAGCTGTTCCTTAATGTCCCTAAATGCTCGGTTTTGGCGGGCGGACCATTTCCATTCTTGCCCCTTTCTTAGTAGCTGGTGGAGGGGTTCTAGGATGGACGCCCTATTTTCAATATATTTTCCATAATAGGTTACCAACCCTAGAAATGATCGTAACCCCTGGACCGTGGTGGGAGCTGGGGCTTCTTTTATTGCACTTACTCTGTCTTCTAATGGGTGTAAACCTGACTCGTCTACTTTATATCCCACGTACGTCACTTATGGGGCCAGAAAAACACATTTTTCCCTTTTTAGCCTTACGCCTGCCTTTGCGAAACGCCTGAGCACTTCCTCCAGGTTCCTTAAGTGTTCCCTGTTTGTCCTACCCGTGATTAAGACATCGTCCAAATAAATCGCCACCTGCGGTAGTCCCTGCAGAATATTTTCCATCGTACGCTGGAATATAGTGCAGGCTGATGACACTCCGAAAGGTAGCCTAGTATAATGAATAAGGCCCTTCAGGGTGTTGATCGTAACGAACTTCTGGGAGTCCTTGTCCAGTTTTAACTGCAGGTAGGCGTGGCTCATGTCCAGTTTCGTGAACAAAAGCCCACCTGCCAATTTTGCATATCGGTCGTCTATTTTCAGGATTGGGTATTTGTCCAGCAGTGCGTATTTGTTTACCGTCTGTTTGAAATCTCCACAGAGACGTATCGAGCTGTTTGGCTTCAAAATTGGTACCACCGGCGCTGCCCATTCCGAGAACTGTACTGGTTTGATAATGCTGTTGCGCCGTAACCTTTCTATTTCGTCATCTACTTTCTTCCTTAATGCAAAAGGTACCGGCCTGGCCTTACAAAATTTCGGAAGGGCTTCTGGGTCCACGTGCAAAGTTGCTTTGGCGCCTATGATTTTCCCCAAACCTTCCTGGAAGACCTCCGGGTATTTTTGGAGTACTCCACTCAACTGCGCGCTTCCACTCTGGAAAATTTTCATCCAATCTAATTTTAGGTCTTTCAGCCAGTTTCGTCCAATTAAGCTCGGTCCGGAGCCCTCTGCTATCGTCAACGGTATTCTGAGCAATTATTTCTCATATTCCACGGGTACATGAGTCGTGCCTAGAACTTCCAGGGGTTCCCCTGTGTAGGTTTTAAGTTTTGTCGATGTTTTTGTTAGGGTTAGTGGCTGAACTCCACCTTTGATTTTTCTAAATGCTGCCACTCCCATTACTGATACGGCCGCACCCGTGTCTATTTCCATTATTGTCGGCCGTCCGTTCACCCGTGGGGTAATCTTAATGGGTTCTGCTTTCTTCGTTGCAATATTACATAATTGTTCCCCTTCGGAGGAGGATGGGGCGTCTAGGTGTGTACTTCCCTGCGTCCCCACCTGCTATTCCTCTTTTGCCACCTCCTTCTAGGGTTTCTGTCGCTGTTACCCCACTCTGTCTGGTGCCAGAAACGGTCCTTCTCTGTTGGGGGAGCCTCAGCCGGTACTTCCCTCTGTCTCCAGTTAGTCCTGGCAGACTTGGGGGCAGTTCTGGGGTTTTCTTTTTTCCTTCTATTCCTCAGGCTTTTCCTGAGAGCGGCTATCTGGTAGCAGGACCCGTTGTGGTAGTCCCTCTCACAGGTATCTACCTCCATTGGCGTGCCCTGTAGTTCCTGCGCCCCACTTGCTGCTTTTTCTAGGGACAGTGCGAGCTGTAACGCCTGCCTGCAGTCTAGCTCCGTTTTCGCCAACAGGCGTTTCTGTATTGTGAGGTCGTTTATACCACACACTAACCGGTCCCGAAGCATTTCATTTAGCGTCGGGCCAAACTCACATTTTTCCGCCAGCCTTCTCAGGCGGGTCAAGAAATTCGTGACTGACTCCCTGTCTTCCCGCTTCGCTGTGTAGAATCTGTACCTACGCAAAATGAGGGGTGTTTTTGGGTCGTAGTGCTCTTTCACCAATTCCGTTAATTCTTGGAAAGTTTTCGTGTCCGGTGCATCGGGATAAGACAGACTACGTATAATGGCGAAAGCGGAGGGTCGGCACGCCGACAGCAGGATAAGCCGTCTCCTTTCATCCGTCAATATATAATTTGCCCGGAAGAAGTAACACATTCTCTCCACATACTGGGACCAGTCCTCAATAGCCAGGTCGAATGCCTCTAACCTCCCAAAAAACGGCATTTTTAAAATGGCAAGGCTTACCCTCCGTGTGCGGCAGCTGGTCTCCACAAAATTCTTAGTTTACCTCGTTGCCACTGTAGTAATCCACGGGAGGCAGGAGTTCCGTCACCACACCAATATTTATTTACAATGACCATATTACAGGAGCAGCTACAAACAGTGCTGCTAGCAGTCCAGTCAACTTAAGACTGGCTCACAAAGCCTACACAGGTGCTTATATGGGCCCCCTCAATGAGCTATCATTGAGGGAGCTCATAGTCTAATTGGCCAACCAATAAAGCCAATTGGAGTTCATTACACTAGCGATGCCCTCAACGGCTCCAGGATCTCAGCCTTTAGTTCCTGGAAGGAGCGCAGCAGCAGCTCCTGCTGCTCCCTCGCCCACTGCTGCCACGCTGCCGGTTCCCCGCCCGCCGCCATCTTGTCCTTTCTGCCTCGTAGCTTCTTCTGCTGCAAAGTTGATTTTCTGGTTGCTCCACTTCTAGTCCAGCCCATCCACTGGCTGCCAAGCACAGAGGCTGTGTTCCCACCCGGGGAAAAGTCAAAACAGTGCCGTTGCAGGCCCTTAAAAGAGCCCGAAAGTCCAAAAATAGCGGGAGCCACCGAACATGCGGCTTAGCTCCGCCTCGCCCCAACCGGAAGAACGTCAAAATTCTTAAGGGCTTATAGCAATGATAGAACTTCCTTCTCAATGGTGGAATACCTTCTTTGGCATAGACTTTGTTTTTTTTTTAAAAGTATTCCACTGACCTCTCTATTCCTGACTCCTCATCCTGTAGTAGCACTGCTCCTACTCCCAGGTCGCTGGCATCCATGGCAGTTTTAAAGAGTTTGGGAAAAATCAAAGGTGGCCAACACTGGTTTGCTTACCAATGTGGCCCTCAATTTTTCAAACATTATTTGGCATTCTGTGGACCATACCATTTTTACTTATTTTCGCAATATATTGGTCAAAGCTACTGAAGTTCGATCCAAATTTTCTTTCGAACCTGCACATATCTTCGAACCTCATACTGACCCGTTTCGTTTTGGGAATGGGGAAATCTAGTAATGCTCTTACATTGGCCGTACTGGTTACCACACATCCTTGTCCCACAACATGCTCTAGGTAGGCCACTTTTGCTTTGCCAGATTTGCTTTTGGCCAAATTGACGACTAAATTGGCCAACAGCAGTTGTTTAAATATGTCCTTCAATTGTTCTACATGCTCATTCCATGTGTCACTGTAAACTACCACATCACCCAAATAGAACATGCAGTTAGGCACCCTAGCCCCTACTTGGTACATGAGTCACTGAAATGTAGCTGGTGCATTTTTAAATTCGAACGACATCGCTTTACACTGATACAATCACCTTGCAGTCACAAAAGCAAATATCTCTTTACCCCTGGGCGTTAAAGGAACCTGCCAATACCCCTTCAATAGATCGATGTTCAAAAGAATGAGGCACTGCCTATCCTATTGAACCAGTCTTCCAACCTTGGAATCGGATAGGAGTCCATTTTGGTGATGGCATTGATTTTCTGGTAGTCTGTACTGAACCGAATTGTCCCATCCGGCTTAGGTACTGATATGACCGGCAAAGTTCAGCTAGTCTTACTCGGCTCAATTAAACGACTCTTCAAAGTGTATTGGATTTCAGCTTCTAACTGAGTGAATTTCTGTTGGTTCAGTTGATAAGGATGCTGATTTATTGGGCTGGAGTCACCAACATCGATATCATGTTCACTTAATGTAGTGCACCCTGGTGTGTCCCTACACATCTTAGACTTTTGCAGTAGCCTTTGTTGCTCTTCTAAGTATGTAAACTCAGTTTCTAACTGTTTTAGTATTACTGTATTTGCTAGTCTTACCACAGAAGGGTCACTCTGTGAGCTGTCAACCTCTTTCCCTACCTCACCCTTACCATTGACATAAAGTTAGAATCTTGGTCACATTGTACTTCTCAGGGTAGGCAATAGAATGTGAAAATCTGCGGCACCTTTTCCACTACTACCTGAGTTGTAAATGTCCTTAAAGGTATAGCTTCCGGAAATCTGGTGGTCATACCTGTAACCATAAGAATGTTCTAATACTCTGCCGTCATTTTAGGCAACCATCCTACGCAATTGACCAATACCTGATGAGAGTGGTATGGGTATTAAAGGTGTGGGTCTAATCCTGTGTTGCAGTTTACCTATTTCCTGACCAGTATGACGGGGTCTACAGAATTGCACTACATCCTTTTGCAGTCCTGGCCAGGAAAATGGCTGTTGACTGATGCCTTAGTTTTCAAAATTCCCACATGTCCTGCCATTGGTATCTCATGTGCTATTTGCAGTATTTCCCTCCAATATTTGGGTGATAATCTCCACTTCCTCATCAGAAATCTGTTCTTAATGTAATAGCACTCTGGAACCCTTTCAGGCTCAACTTCTGTGAGAGCTGACTGTGCTATCAATGTAATTCTGGGTCTTCCTCCTGGGCCTCAATTAATGAAGTACTACCAAACACTCCCTCGGTTTTATCCTCATTCTCAAGGATAGCTTTGGCTGTTCTACCTCTGACTGTGGTGTCACTTCCATCTATGCAGATGGACTTTATTTAGCCATTGCCCTGGCCACCACGCACAATGGAAAAATATCTGGAAATTGTTCCTCTAACTGTCTGTCTCCTTATCTTTCCTCGGGCTCTCTGTAATCAGGGGTTAAGCTATAACTTTTACTCCTGCCACATCTATCACCCGAAGTAACTACTCTGTCTACTGGTAACTTCTTAACCACTCTGACAACTAACGAGCCTGATAATAAATCACACTCTAATTGTACTTTATGCAATGGGACTGGGATGTAATCTCCCCTTATTTCATTCACTAACACCTCAGCTTTCATTTAACCCTCTGGCGGAGAAACCGAGTCCCTCTCTAGTAAGAGAGTTTGCGTAGCACCTGTGTCACTTAAAATAGTTATGGGTTTGGCCTCATCATTTGATGAAAATGAAGCAGTCTTTCCCTCAGACATAAACTCTCAGAATTGATCATGTTTGTTGGAGGTCAATCATCTCAGTCCTGGACACCACTGCAGAAGTTCCTCAAGGGCGAGTTCTAGGACCAACCACCTTCAGCTGCTGCATCTATGACCTTCCTCCAAATTCCAGTTAGATGTGGGGATGTTCGCTGACGTTGTTCAGCACCATTCAAAACTCCTCAGACTCTGAAGAAGACCACATGCAAATGCAGGAACATTTGGACAATATCCAGGAATAGGCTGACAAATGGCAAGTAACATTCATGCCATGTATGTGCCAGGCAATGATCATCTCCAATAAGAGGAAATCTAACCATCGTCCCTTAACATTCAAATACATTACTATTGCTGAATTCCCTGCTCGCAACATCCTGGGGGTTACCATTGACCAGAAACTGAACTGGACTAGCCATATAAACACTGTGGCAACAAGAACATTATTATTCCGAGAGTGTCATCAGTGAAGCATATGAAAGTCATTAGGCTGAAGATAGCTTCCTTGGGTGCCCTTACAGTGAAGTTATTAGAACTATGATGAATGCTGCCGTTGTATTGAACACAGATTCACAAAAATGATGCTAGGATTGGGAAATTGTAATTTTGAGGAGCAATGTAAGATACTAGGATAATTTCCACTAGAGAAAAGAGAACCAAGAGGAGATTTGATTGAGTTTGTTTTTAATTATGAAGAATTTTGCAAATGTTATTAGATATTTTGAGAGTTAGTTATGACTGCTCATCAATTTAGGATACTCATTCAAATGGGAAGGAATTTAGGGGAATTTCGTCACGCAGGGTTGTTGGAGCATGGTTTGCTTTCCTGAAATGTTTGGGTAAGGCAAAAAATTGTAGTGTGTTTTAATGAAAAGTTCTTTAAATATTTGACGTGGAAGGGGAAGCAATGGATATATGGGATTAATTAGGTTTGTTCTGCAAGGAGCAAGCTCAGATAAAATGTGTTGAATGACCTTTTGTGTTATGAACTTTAAAAAATTAATATACGGGATGTGAGCGTCGCTGGCTAGGCCAGTATTTATTGCCCGTGAGAAGGTGGTGATGAACTGCCTTCTTGAACCATTGCAATCCTGGTGGTATGGGTACACCCACAATGCTGCAGGGAGAGATTTACAGGATTTTGACCCAATGATAGTGAAGGAACGGTGATATATTTCCAAGTCAGTATGGCGAGTGACTTGGAGAACTTCCAGCTGAAGGTGTTCGTAGGTAACTGGGAGATGCTCACTAAGGAGCCTTAGTGAGTTCCTGCCATGCATTTTGTAGATGGCACAGATGGCTGCCACTGTTTGTCGATGGCGGAGGAAGTGACTGAGGAAAGGATGTCAATCAAGCAGGCTGCTTTGTCCTGGATGGTGTTGAACCTTTTAGTGTTGTTGGAGCTGCACTCATTCAGGCAAGTGGGGAGTATTCCATCACATTCATGACAGGCTTTTGGGAGTCACAAGGGGAGTTAGTTGCCATGTGATTCCTAGCCTCTGACCTCATCTTGTAGCCACAGTGTTTATATGACTAGTCCAGTTCAGTTTCTGGTCAATGGTAACAATTAGGATGTTGATATGGGGGATTCAGCGATGGTAATGCTGTTGAATGTCAAGCGGTGATGGTTAGATTGTCTCTGGTTAGAGATGGTCATTGTTTGGCACTTGTGTGGTGCAAAAGTTACTTGCCATTTGTCAGCCAAACCAGGATATTTTGCATTTGTGCATGGACTGCTTCAATACTTGAGGAGTTGTATATAGTGCTAAACATTATGCAGTCATCTGTGAGCATTCCTACTTCTGACCTTGTTATGGAGGTCACTGATGAAGCAACTGGAGATGGTTGGACCAAGGACACTCCCTTGAGAGACTTCTGCAGTGATGTCCTGGAGCTGAGATGTTTGACCTCCAACAACCACAACCATCTTCCTTTGTGCCATGCTTAGATCTGATCTGTTTGTTGTGGAATTGCTTAGCTCTGTCTGTTATTTGGTGCTTATGCTGTTTGGCACACAAGTAGTCCTGTGTTGTAGCTTCACCAGATTGACACCATGGGCGCGATTCTCCGCCCCCCACGATGGGTCGGAGAATAGCGGGAGGGCCTTCCCGACATTTTTCCCGACCTCCCGCTATTCTCCCCCCCCCCCCACGGCTGCCCCACGACAGCGATTCTCCCCTAGCCGATGGGCCGATTTCCCAGGCCTTTACGGCCGTTTTCACGAACTCCAACACACCTGCTCTCACAGTTCGTGAAAACGGCCGCAAAGTGCCGTTCTGGAGAACCATGCCGCCGATTGGCACGGCCCCACGATCGGTGCCCACCGATCGCGGGCAGCGGGTCCGAACCCCGCGCACTCTTTGTTCCTCCGCTGTCCCGCTGGATCAGTCCGCGGGGCGGCTGAGGGGCATAACGGCCCGCGCATGCGCGGGTTTCACGCATATGCGTGAAGACGTCATCCGCGCATGCGCGGATTGGAGGCGTCCAATCCGCGCATGCGCGGCTGACGTCATCGTTTGCGTCAGCCGCCGTTAACCTTGGCGCGCGGGCTTAGCGCAGTTCGCTAAGCCTGCGATGCCGAGGTTCACGGGGCCCCGCTGCTAGCCCCGACCGGGGAGCAGAGTCGGGTCCCGGGAGGGGGCGCGGAGGCTGCCGTGAAACACGGCCAGTTTCACGGCAGCCTTCACGACTCTCCGCATTTGCGGAAAATCGCGCCCCATGTATGCCTGGTGTTGCTCCTGGGATGCCCTCCTACACTCTTCATTGAACCAGGTTTGATCCCCTGGCTTGTTGGTTACGGTCGAATTGGGGATATGCTCGACCATGAGGTTACAGATTGTGGTTGAGTACAATTTTGCAGCTACTGATCGCCCACAGAAACTCATAGATGTCAAGTCTTGAGCTGCTAGATCTGTTAAAAGTCTATCCCATTTAACACAACCTCTATGGTTCAATGCTCGTTAGAAAAAAATCTCTACATTTACCCTTACCCTGGTAGCTAATTTTTCTACTGTGAGAGGAACTTTGTTTGTGCTCTTGAGGTGATTTGGTAACTCTCAAATAATATTGAAAAATTTATTTTTAGAAGCAAGTTTTGTAATGTTGCTTGTGCTGCAAAATTGACAAATTACTGAAAACAGTCATGCAATAGCCTATTCTTTCTTCTTAGTTATCTTCTCGTGCCTAGAATCATGAAGCTGACCAAGCACATGCTTAGGTCTATTACCGTAGCTAGTTATTCCTGGATTATGTCACCAGAGACTTGTGGGGCACCAGTCTGCATCAGGAGTTTTTCCTGCTCTTACTGCCTTCCATAGGTATGTTGGAAGGACTTGCAGGCTGATAATCAACCTGCTTAGTCATGTTATGAACGCACCTTTTATGGCCAGTAAGTCCTGGATTGGGACTCGAACCTGGAGCTGTTGACTCAGAGGCAGAGGCACTACCCAGCGCACCACAAGACCTCCTGAATGTCAGATGATCTTAAGATAAAAATAAAATGTGTTATAATTGAAGTGTTTATCTTATAATTGGTCAAACACTGTTAAATTACTAGTACTGCCAGGAATTTAAAAAATAATTATTATTTAAAAGTGCTATTCTTGGTTTTAATCACCTGTTTTGATTAATTAATTGTCTGCATCTGTCTCTTTCAAGTTTGTTTTATACATATTTTTAAATAAATCAGTGCAGTATTATCACAGTCAGTAAAGAAATAACTAGATATAAAAGCACTTGCTAATAATGAAAACTCAAACCAAACCTCACTGAACTGTAACACAGCCTCAGTTCTGCATATTGAACTGGGCCACTGTGTGAAAAGAGCCCTATGCTTGCTATTAGTTATATCACAAATCTGAAAGTTTAAAGAAAAAAATAAAAGAAATCTAAAAATATTAACACTTTAATTACAGAATTTCACGGCGATTTTCATTTAATTTCATTTCAATTAATTAGCATACCAATGCATAAATATTTTATTTATTGTGTTCTAACTTCTAGACGGGTCAGGTTTTGGCTAGCATGGACTTCACTTTAAAATATTTAAAGTAGAATTTGAAGGCAATTAATAACAATATGTAGAAATTGATTAATTGATTAACTTGGTAAGGTTTACAACTTGCTTTAATTGCTTAAAATAGCATTTGTCAGTTTTATGTTTTATTGACAATCTTTATCGATTTATCCGATTTTGTTCTTTGTCTTGTCTCTGGTACATAAGATTCACATGTGCTGTTGAAATGGGAAATGGTTGTATTGATTTCCTTAACTTCAGCTGAAATGCTAAAGATTTTTGGATAAGCTTTCTCATTACTTAAGCCAAAATCAATACGAAAGAGCTCCTTTTAATGAAAGAGCGGTCTGAACACCTACTGCAGAAATGGAGTCCTGTTCATCCTTTGCTTCAGGCATTGATCACCTAGGCTGTTTTACTGATATCCAATTGGTTGACATTGTCATTCAGCTTTGTGGGTAAACTTTGCAGCTTCTGAAAAGAAAAGACATGATACGGAGATGACAAATGAAACCCTTTACCTGCAGCAGGAAAAAAAGTGGGCTTCTTGTTGAAGTATACTTGCAAGCTATTCTCTGTAAATTATTTGGGATAACTGCCTTCAATATGTGATCTACCAGCACAACAATATGAGTAGCTGCATGGAATGCAATACGTTAATACAAGAGAATTGAAGGAATGTTGATTATGTTTTTAGTTTGTTGATTGTGGATAGTATTTTCTGATTTGGGAGAAGAGGTCAAGAATCAATATTCAGTCTTCCCTTGCTGAAAGTAAGTTCATAGTAATATATTTTCTTAGGCTACTCTCCTTAATTATTTGCTGGATTCCTTTCAGCTTGAATCAGAGGAACGTATGATTCAGAATCTTGAAGAGCAACAAAACAAGAAGACTGAAGCTCATGGTCGGACAGCTCAGCACGAACAGAATGAACGCTATGTTGATTACAAGCCACTTCAGCAGGCACAACATAAGGTATTTTGCATAGCCATCATTAACTGTTCTGTACTACATAAATTATCTACTGATGGGTTAATTAAGAGTGAAAGGGACTTGTAGGCATGTGCTCGGATACCAGTATCATGTTACTGTTTATTAATTTATTAATAATTTATTAGTTTTTAGTTAGCGGTCTTTTCCTGTAAGCTTGCTAATTACAAAATCCGTAACGCCATATGGAATTATTTTGTACACAGGGCATTATGTTTTTGATTCATAGCTGCGAAAGTGCAATTGTGTGATGGACAATTTTTGACACTTTCTGAGCAGGATACTCGGCTGTCGGACAGTCTTGTTTTTGTTATTTCAGACTTCTGTGAGTCTCATACAATTCAAAGTGTTGGTAATTGATTTATATAGTTTGTGTATAGGGGCCAGGGAGAAGTCAATATTTTAAAAGTCTGACACTGGCAACAAGAATATACTAAAATAGAGGAGTAGCATTTGTTGCATTATTCCTCATGTCTATTTCCCTGTCAGCAGTCAAAGCTATCCATGTATGCTGTAAATTACATGAAGTTTTATTTCTGTAATCTTAAGAGGGCTGAGTCATACATATTTTTTTTTAACCAACCTCAAATTCTGAAGGAGCATCCCTGACATAGTGATTGGTAATTTATACCAAAGTATTAGAATCTACACTGATAAAGGTAATGGAACACGCAGCTGTGAAGTATACATCCTTTTGGACTGGTTTGAAACTTTCAGCTGGTTTATATTAAAACTTTCAGTGCTAATTGTGTTCATGTTATTTCTAATTGCTGCTCTGTGAATGTTTTAATAGACATATAATCTAACTAACCCTTCTTTAAGAATTATTAGAGCTTTTTCTTTAATTTGAATCTACATTATAGTCATATTTGTTTCATACCGATTTTCATACTGGCATAAACACACAAGCAACAAAAGAGAAAATATGTTTTATACAGAGCCTATATAATAACAATGCCTATATTTTGTTTGAAAATACTTCGTAACACGCACATCCAGAGAAAACTTTAATGAATGTCAAATTTATTAGTGTTGTTTAAACATAAACTAAATTAGTCGTGAGTCAGAGAATTGGAGTATACTCTGCATGATGGAGTGACTGTTCACTGTCTTAAACCTGATTGATGGAATGAAAGTCTTTTCACATTCTGCTGGTTGTAAGAATTCTACGTGAAAAGGTTTTTTAGTTATCTCAATTTCTGGAGCTTTGCATCAGTAATCATGTCAGCATGTCCCAATCGCTGTAGGATGCGTCCCAGTCCCAGGTGGACCTTGGTGAGACACTGCGGAGCATCTCCCAGTCTCCCAGGTGGGCATTACTGTTCAATGACATTCCAGGTGGCCGCTTGGGCCTTGTTGTATCGGGTCACAGCATCGGTCACCAGCCTCCGTACTTGTGTCATTACCCAGGTCATCAGCGGGTACCCTTTATCCCCCAAGAGCTAACCGGCCATCCTGGGGTGGTTCTCGAAGAGGCTGGGGATTTCTGACTGCCCCAGGATGTAGCTGTCGTACACACTCCCTGGGAAGCTTGCACACATGTACAAGACCTTCAGGTGGTGGTCGCACATGAGTTGAACGTTCAGGGAGTGGAACCCCTTCTGATTGATGTAGGGCACACCCTGATAGCCGGTGCGCACAAAGCGACATGCATGTCATCTATTACCCCTAGACCGGTCACATCTCGGCGACCTTGGAGAATCATACTGTCCGGTTATCTTGTTGGACCTGGTCCATGTCAAAGGTTATATAGTTAGCTGCTCGGGCAAACAGGGCAAACCCACTTGTGGCTTGTAGCTTGTTAGATGCCATACAAGTCCATGCTTGAGCCCTGGAATGATCCTGAGACATAAACGTTCAGGGCTGCGGTGACCTTGACGGCCACCGGGAACAGGTATCCTCCTCCACCTGGTGCCAAATCTGTGAGGCCATGGCACAGGGGCCGGACTGACCCCTTGTTAGGGCAGAGCCTCCTTTGCCACACGCTGTCCGTCATCTATTTGAAAGACTAGCGATGCCTGTACACCTTGGGTCGTCACTGGCCTCCACCTCTGGGTCGGTCCCTGGCCTGATGGGCAGCCGAAACCTTAGGTGCGGGTTGGGATCCTGTACATGGGATAATTGCTCAAGCCTCTGTCGATGTTGCTGCTGTCGACTCCTCCGGCTTCTGGCCGCCTGGTCTGCCAACAGTACTGCGAGGGCAGAATCTGCCAGGTTCGACATATCATCCATCCTGTGTAATATCTGTAAGGAATTGGGGTGGGTGTGAGACTGGCAATCAGTGGTGTCCTCTCTGCCCTGGGACCCTACATTTCCCCATTGCTCCTGCCCCCCACCCACCTTCCACTTTCAAATCCCCTGCCATCCAGCATGCCTGCGCAGCAGAGACCCTGGTCAACGGACCCCACCTGTATCCCAGACCTGCACGTAACGTTACCTGGACCGTGGTGTTGCTTCCTTCAGTGGTTAGGCATTGTGTCCAGGCATCACGGTCTGACTGGGATGCTGGGCAATAACCCCCACATGCTACATGCTGCATGGCAAGCCCAACCATGGGAGTTCACTTGGGAGCTATGAAGTGCTGACTTAATTACGATTGCCAATTCCCTATAAGCAATAGCCTTTAGTTGTGCAGCCAGAGGCCTCCACGTTTGGGAGTTATGGATGGTTGGTGGGACAGACAGGCAGGGGCTGGGGTTCCCCCCGTAATGGATGCACACAATCCGGGGTGGCATCACGGACCCATGGGTGCTCCCGTGCTCATTGCCACAGTGCTCCCGTGCTCATTGCCTGGGAGGGAAGATGCTTAGTCAGCTTCATGTTTTTAAAAAGGTGTACTAATTGGCGCTTGCATGACCACTTGCTGGGGAGGCCATTATATAAATGTTGCTCCCATTAATTGAATGGAGATTGGCTTTAAGTGGTGTTTATTGGTTTTTCGCCACACCACGGGGAGGATCCTGATTACGCCAATGGCAGCGGGCCAGTTTGATTGCAAACTGCTTGGCCTGGTTCTCGATTGTGTCTCATCCGTAATCTAATAGCTGTGTTGCGCTCTCGCTCAAGTGCAACGTGGCCATTAAATCATGCCCTAAGTGTGTGCTAGCTCGCAGGGAAACTCCAAGGCCTGGAAAATTGACTAAGTGTGGTTAGGTAACGGTGGGGAACTCGTCGATAGAGCCGGCAAGGGACTCCCAGCCAAACCCGCCTGAAATATCATTTAGAAACTTTTCCGTTGGATGGCGTCCCATAAGTTTTAGATTAATAATTGAGAAAAGCATGGAACAATCTCAAGCAGAACTTCTAAATTGTAAGAGAACTAACGGGCGCGATTCTCCGCTCCCCACGCCGGGTGGGAGAATCGTGGGAGGGCGTCGCTTGGAGGGCCGGGCGTCTCACGACACGCCCCCATGGCACCCCCCGCGATTTTCCCACCCCCCGCTCGCCGTTTTTCACAGCAACCGGCGATTCTCCGGCCCGGATGGGCCGAGGGCCTGACGTTCCCGACCGGTTCACGACGGCGGCAACCACACCTGGTCGCTGCCGCCGTGAACATGGGTGCCAAATGCTCGTTTGTGGCTTGTGGGGGGCGGAGAGGGGAGTGAGCACCATGTCCGTGCTCGGGAGGGGGCTGGCCCGCGATCGATGCCCAGCGAGCGTTGGGCCGGCGTCTCCAAGCGACGCACTCTTTTCCCCCCCGCTGCCCCACAAGATCAAGCCGCCACATCTTGCGGGGCGGCGGAGGGGAAAGTGGCAACTGCGCATGTGCAGGTTGGAGCTGTCAGCCGTCGTGACGTCAGCCGCGCATGCGCGGGTTGGAGCCGGCCAACCTGCGCATGCGTGGCTGACGTCACTTAGGTGCCGCCGACGCGTCATTCGCGGCGCGCCGCCTTGACGCAAACGTCAAGGCCCGGTGGGCGAGAGTTACGGAGCGCCGCTCCTAGCCCCATGGGTGGGGGTGAATAAGGTGCGAGGAGCGGCCTCCGAGGCCGTCGTGAAACTCGGCCGAGTTCACGACGGCCTTCCCGATTCCGCGCGGGAGCGGAGAATTCCGCCCAACATCTTTGGATGAGAGGGGATCTAACCAAAGTGGACCCAAAATCTGACAGGAAAAAGCTGTAACAGTGGTTAATCTTTAAGGAGGAAATGTTTACGGTACAGCTCGGTCGAGTCAGGTCAAGCCTGGGGGCAGGGAGGATAGTCAGATGGGGATTGGGTGCATTGGTGAAGGGGTGTCCCATGGGACATTGAGGTCAGGGGAGAGGGGAGTCCCGTGGGAGATTGGGAATGGGGGGTAGATAGTCTGGGGCGGTAGTTGGAGATGGAAGTCGGAAGCTGCAAGTGGTTTCAATTCTTCGTTCTGTTTCTGGGCAGCTATTGGCATAACATGGTCAGAACCATCTTCTGTGTTATTGGTGTAAAGACAACAATCTCTCCTTCAACTTCAGCAAAACACAGGAGCTGATCATTGACTTCAGAAAGAGAAGTATCGTACATGCGCCTGTCAGCATCAATGGTGCGAAGATGGAGATGCTTGACAGCTTCAAAATCCTAGGTGTGCACATCACCAACAATTTGTCCTGGTCCACCCACGTCGCCGTTGCGTCCAAAAAGCACAACTGCACATATACCTCCTCAGGAAACAAAGGAAATTCGACATGTCCATATTTACTCTTAGAAATTTTTACAGATGCACTGTAGAAATCACCCTATCTGGCTGCATCACAGCCTGGTACGGCAACTACTCGGCCCAAGACCATAAGAAACTACTGCCCAGTCCATCACGCAAACCCATCTCCCGTTATTGACTCCATCTACACCTCCCGTTGCCTGGGGAAAGCAGCAGCATAATCAAAGACCCCTCCCATCCGGGTTATTTTCTCTTCCAACTTCTTCTATTGGACAGGAGATTCAGAAGTCTGAGAACACGCACTATCAGGTTCAAAAACAGCTTCTTCCCTGCTGTTTTCAGACTCCTGAATCACCCTCTTATCGACTGAACTGATCTCTTCAAACATCTTCTCTACTGAGCAGTACTACATTCCGTATGCTTCACCAAATGCCTCTGTCTATGTATTTACATTGTGTATTTATGTATGTGCTATGTTTTTTCACATATGGAACAATCTGTATGGACTGTATGCAGAACAATAGTTTCACTGTACCTCGGTATACGTGACAGTAAATCAAATCCAAATCCTGCATAGTAAGCGGGTAGGAAGGGATGGTCCTATTCGCTACAGTGAGGGTGATTAGAGGCTCTGGGCAAGGCTAGGATACTTCATCAGTACTTGTCGGTGTTTACTAAGGAAGCGGATGCTGACAAAGTATTGGTAGTAGTGAAGATGGTAAAGGAAATGAATGGGGGAAAAATTGATTTTGACAAGATATATCAGAAAGGTTGACTATACCGAGAGTGAATAAATATCCTTTTTAGGAAGACTTGCATCAAGGATGCTGAGCGAAGTGGGGCTAGAGATAACAGAGGAGCTTGCACTTGCCATTATCTTCCAGTCTTACCTAGATATGGGAAGCTGCCAAAGGAGTGAAATGTGGCAAATATGACATTCTTATTCAAGAAAGGGTGCATGGAAATTCTGAGTAACTATGCTCTGGTCAGTTTAACCTCTGCTTTTTCCAGGAAAAGATCAACAGGCACTTGGAAAGGTTTGCATTAATCATGGAGAACCAACAAGGATTTGTAAAAGCCAGAATATGCTTTACTAATCTAATTGAATTTTTGATGAAGTAACAAGGCTATTGAAGGAAATGCAGTGGATCTTGTCTATATTTATTTTAAGAAAGCGTTTGACACATAAAGGCAGGTTAAAAAAATTGAGGCTTTTGAAACACGAGGGTCAATGTCAACTTGGATTTTTAAAAAATGTGTTAAGGACAGTAAACAGCAAGTTGTGGTAAATGGTTGCTCTTCAGACTGGAGACAGGGGCAATCCTCCAGCATCACTACACAGGACCACTACTAGAAATGTTCGAATTAGGAACACATCATGTAGTGAAGGGGAATAGAGTGAATTAGGAACAGAGTAGAAAAAATATTTCTATTGTGAGAATTTGACTAAACTTAACATTGTAGCAGAAGGAATAGAGGAATATTCTAGGATCACGTAGGCTTCAACAGTTTTAAAGGTGATTCATGATCGCCTTTTCGAGGACTACGAAGGATGGAAAATATATGCTGTCATGGCCAGTGACATTCTTATTCTGAGAATGAAATTTTATGAAGCAATTTAATTTCAAATTAAATGTCTGAGAGTCTGAACCTATACAATATTTATGGTAAAATGACAACACAGGTATGATATATGGTTCCTACATAATGTGGGAGTTTTGAGTTACAAATATTAATTTGCACAAGCACAACTGGAAACATTTTCTCTGACTGAAATCTCTAGACTTGAGGTAGACAACCTGAAGAAAAGTTTGGAGACTAGTCACGTCAGTCAGAGATTAGGAAACCGGCTGTGGTCTGCTGAGGAAGAGTGATTATACACAATCAGGAAACGTTAGGATGGACAGTATGATAAAAATATGAATGTGCATGAGAGGAGAGAGAGGTTAAGTAAGGTTTAAAGAAAGCAGTGACTGAGTATGAGGATCGATTATTCAAAAATATTTTTAAAAAAGCATGGAAGTATTCATTTTATGAGTGAACAGAGAATTGTGAGAATATAAGAACAATGTTTCTCTATGTTGTTACAACCTCATGGGTAGTGCACAGTCAATTCCAGCCCCACTTGACCTGGAGTCACACACAATTGAAATTAATGAATATTTCTTTGAAAAATACCCAAAGTCTTTGGCCCTTAACTGCCCAATAACTACAGTCACCAGGTTTGTAAATTTAAACACAATTAATTTTATTAATAACAGTAACAATAATTAAATGTGCACTAAATACAACAGGTCAACTAGTATTTAACTCCTAACCCCCCCCCCCACTTAAACTCGTCTCATCTGCTACACACATGCACACGACTAACAAACATAGAGGGGAGACCAGGGGTGTAAAATAGTAAGTAAAAGGGATAAAAGTAGTTGTTACAGATAGTTGTCTTATAGCATACCTTTCTTAAATGTAGTCTTTCAGTTCGAGGTTCTCTGTTTCCAGTCTATGATGGTTTTCACTGTCGATTCACTCAGGTCTCTGCAGTTTCAGAAATACAGCAGCTTTTCTGGGCAAAACACGAGGGGGAGAGTGAGCAGGCCCTTTCCTCTGAGCATCCAGGAATCAACTGTGTTTCCCCAGGCTCTCTGAAAATCATGCCACTTAGGCAGGACCCAGTCACTGCCTAATTACTGGGTAGAATACAGCCTTTTGGTCAATTCATTGCCCACCCACCATCCAGTTCAATCGAATCCCACTGATCTCTCAGCGCTGCAAAATCTGAGTTTTTCTTTCTGAAAGCTCGCATAATGTTCTGTTTTGAATTCCTTTCTGCCCCTGCTTGATTTTGGAAAAAAATGTCCATTAAGCATCCATGGATCAAAATGATAACAGCAAAAATAAAGAAAGGGGAAATAAGGGAATCACCAGGAAGGCCCCTTACAACATGCCTGGTTGCAGTGCAGCAACCTGAAAGATGCCCTGCACAAGTCAGTGCTTTTAAGTTAGCTTATGTACACTGCTGTGTGAAAGATTTAAGGGGCCTTGCAATTAAAATACATCGCCCACGCACTAGAGAAGAAAATTAGAGGGTATGTTGCTTCCATTACACCCCCCATGACAGATCATGTTTTGGTGGTGAAATGTAATAGGTGGCTAGCCCATTGCCTTCCCAGCCACCCTGACCTGATCTTCATAATACGGTAGGCGAGCGGTGCCGAAATCAGCAATCCGCCCTGCTAGTTTGAAGAAAATTATTATTGGGAAATTGAACTGGTTAATAGGCTAATTGACCTGCATATTACACTGCTCATTCCATAATACGATTGTCATCAGCAGACAGGCGAGATTCGGAAGGCCGTTTTTAAAAATTAACTTCGTTGAAAAGACGGGAAGGTAGGGAGTTACTTAATTCAGGGGTACCCTGTGCACAAGGGGGGGGGGCACCCCTCCCTTCGTCCCTCCCTGCCTGACCTTCAAAACCCATATCTGCCGCCCCTCCCCCCAAACTCTTGGCTCCATGATCCCATGCCGCCTGAAACACCCAGGAGTTACCTTAGTCCGGTCCTCTAAGATCCATTGCTATCTTCTTCCTGGGCCTGCTTACAGCCCCAATAACGCCTACTACTGAGTTCAGGGACCATTGGGTCTGCTAGAATTGCCAGCCAATCGAATTGGCTGAATTCTAATCAGCTGATGTTTGAAAGGCTCCCACATGTCAGCACGGTAGCATTGTGGATAGCACAATCGCTTCACAGCTCCAGGGTCCCAGGTTTGATTCCAGCTTGGGTAACTGTCTGTGCGGAGTCTGCACATCCTCCCCGTGTGTGCGTGGGTTTCCTCCGGGTGCTCCGGTTTCCTCCCACAGTCTAAAGATGTGCAGGTTAGGTGGATTGGCCATGATAAATTGCCCTTAGTGTCCCTTAGTGTTGGGTGGGGTTACTGGGTTATGGGGATAGGGTGGAGGTGTTAACCTTGGGTAGGGTGCTCTTTCCAGGAGCCGGTGCAGACTCGATGGGCCGAATGGCCTCCTTCTGCACTGTAAATTCTATGATGATGTCATACGTTGATTTACCCTCAAACAACCGTCCTCAATCTAAATTCTTCAGTTCCTGCCTAATATTGTTGTAATTAGCCTTCCCCCAATTTAGCACCTTCCTATTCAGCAGTATCCTACAAAATTCTTGTACTGGGTTTACTTCTTTCACTGCACAGATTAGTGATTGGATATAGGACTAGACGGAGATGCAGCTAAATTTGCAGGCATTCTAAAATCGCAGCAATAGTAAATGATTCTTGGGACCAACTTAAGCTGTGGTGCATTATCGATGAGATGATTGAACAGGCAGAAAGGTGGCAGATAGAATTCAGCGTCACTTAATGTAAGCTATGTTTTGGTTTTGGAAATGCAATCCTGTACTGCCTCAATAACTGACTCACCATAGTCATCTGACTGCTAAGAGATACTCTGGACAGAATTCTCCGCTCCCACGCCGGGTGGGAGAATCGCGGGAGGTCCGCACCTCCCGCGATTCTCCCACCCCCCCCAAAATGGCGTGTTGCGTTTTGCGACACGCCGCTTGGAGAATCGCGGGCCGCCGTTTTTCCACGGCGGCCCGCGATTCTCCGACCTGGATGGGCTGAGTGGCCTGCCGTTCGCGACCGTTTCACGATGGCGGCAACCACACCTGGTTGCTGCCGACGTGAACACGGTGTGAGATGCCCGTTTGGGGCTTGTGGGGGGCCTAGAGGGGACTGAGCACCACGACCGTGCTCGGGAGGAGACATGCCCGTGATCGGTGCCCACCGATCGTCGGGCCGGCGTCTCAATGGGACGCACTCTTTCCCCTCCGCCGCCCTGCAGGATCAAGCCGCCACGTTTTGCGGGGCGGCGGAGGGGAAGATGGCAACCGCGCATGCACGGGTTTGTCGTCATCCGTCATGACGTCATTAGGCACGTCGGCCGCGTCATTCTCGGCGCGCCGGGCCTTGATGCCAGCGACAATGCTCCGCGGCTGAGTTTCCCGGCACGGCCCTCCTAGCCCCCCGGCAGGGGGCGAATAGGGGGCCAGGAGGGGGTTCCGACGCCGTCGTGAACCTCTCTGGGTTTCGCAACGGTGTCGGGCCTTTGGGAGAATTCCGCCCTATGTCTTCGGAGGCAGACATCACAAGATCAGTTCAGTAAAGCCTCTCACAGAAATGTATATTAATGAAAACTGCTGTCCTTATACTTGCAACAAGTTGGTATACTTTGGTAATAATTTGGAGAAATCTAGACAATGATACAAAAGAGCAGAGACATTTGCAGGATTAAGTTCTTAAGACATTAAAGACAGTATCTCAAGCGGATGAGGTATGAAAAAGCTCATGAAGTTATGGAAAGAAACATCAAAGTTGAGACATTGGGCGCTATTTAGTGGGGGGGGGGAAAGTCCTGTTTTGGGCGCTAATAGCGGGGCGTTTCTGGCCACCTGCTATCAAATGGGACACTTTGTTTTGGCCTCGATGAGGAAGGCAATGATGGAAGATTTTGGGCGTCATTTTTAAATGCCACTCCAGTCTTGACCACGGCCTCCCAAACACCCCTACTTGTTATGAAACTGCATGCTCCACCTCATATGGGCAGGACACCTTGGCAGTGTCCAGATGGCAGTAGGAGTGCCAGGATACCACCCTACCCAGAGCCTGACTGCTAACATAAATATGTAAATCTGGATCTCGCCCAGGGAGGGCGGGATTCAGATCGCAACGTCTTGACAGATTTTGTTGCATCTCGCGAGGCGTTCCAAGCATCGCAAACCTTGCGAGATGCCTCTGGGGAGATTTATTTTTAAATTGAGAGTGCCCAAGTCATTTTTTCCAATTAAGGGGCAATTTAGCGTGGCCAATCCACCTACTCTGCACATCTTTGTGTTGTGGGGGCGAAATCCACGCAAACACTGGGAGAATGTGCAAACACCGCACGGACAGTGTCTCAGAGCCGGGATCTCGGTGCCATGATGCACCAATGCTAACCACTGCACCACTGTGCTGCCCACCTCTGGGGAGATTTAACGGCCTTGATGTTACGGCACCCCCAATTTGGACTGTTTATGAAGCATCTGCTCGAGTTAAACCTGTGCTGTAAAATCATAAATTGGGATTTGGCTGAGCGCAAGCAGGTATGATTCCTATCCTGGACTTGAGGAGCCTTGGGAAATAGGCTGGAATTCTCCGGTACTTACGATTCACTTTTCCCGCTGGCAACGCACTCTTTCCCCCAGGCTTTTCAGTGGCGTGGGAGTATAGTTTCAATGGAAAATCTATTGACAAGCGGTGGGAAGCTAGAATCCTGCCAGTGAATGGCGTGTCACTGAGAAACACGTGTCAGGGGTTCCGGAGAATCCCGACAAGTTACTGATTTTCCCCATAGGATATAATCAGCCGCCAGCGGAAGAGGAAAAAGGGCCGTTGTTTTTTTCCCCCTGCTACTCTGATTCTATTCTCTTGTGCTCAGCCGGTGTTGGTCAAACCAAACCGGCACATCCAGTCACTGCACAGGAAGCTGTGTATTTTATTGAGCCGATAGGTTGTAGAATCAACTGTCCACCAGAGTTTCAAATGTAGAGTCATAGAGCCATAGATAGATGTTCACCGCATGGAAACCAGCCCTTCGGCCCAGCTTGTCCATGCCGTCCAATATCCCTCTGTACCCACCATGTCCATGTAACTGCCTAACTGCTTTTTAAAGGACAAAATTATACCCGCCTCTACCACTGCCTCCGGCAACCTGTTCCAGAGACTCACCACCCTCTGTGTGAAAATATTTCCCCTTTGGTCTCTTTTGTATCTCTCCCCTCTCACCTTAAATCTATGCCCTCTAGTTCTAGACTCCTCTACCTTTGGGAAAAGATGTTGACTATGCTCTATGCTCCTCATTATTTTATAGACCTCGATAAGATCACCCTTAAGCCACCTATGCTCCAGGGAAAAAAGTCCCAGCCTATCCAACTTCCAGTAAAGTTTCATTACGCAAATCAATCTGTGCAAGATATTTTATAAACATTTATTTTCCATTTGGAATACTGAAAATTATTTTGGTGTTGGGAAAATCATGGGCGCGATTCTCCGCACCCGCGAAAAATCGCGAAACTGTCGTAAAAAACGGGCGCGTTTTACGACGGTCGGGAAGGGTCCATTTCCCGACGTATTCACTTCCGGGAAATGGGCTAGTAACGCGGCCGCGTCAATCACGTGCGCGATGACGACGGAACGCGGCGACGACACGATCACGCCCACGTGACGCCGCCCGACGGCGTAAAAAGGTGCGGGCGAGCACAGAATCTGTCGGCCATGATGTCGGAGTCCAGGAGAGCTGCACCTCGTTTTGTGGAGGCCGATGTCGAGACTCTGCTCGATGCTGTCGAGCAGAGGAGGGGCATCCTCCGCCCGCGGAGAGGGCATCGCCAACCTGCCAGCGCGGTACGCCAGGCCTGGTGTGAAGTGGCCGTTGCCGTCAGTGCTGTGGGGCAGAACCCTCGCTCTGCAGAGCAGTGCCGGAAAAAGCTACACAACCTCACCAGGGCTGCCAGGGTAAGTGCCAAGAAGGTGCCCCCTGGTCACAACCATCCCTCCCACCCCCCCCCCCCCCCCCCCCTTTACCTAATCACCCACCTCCCCCCCTGGCACGGGGGGTGGAGGGGGATTGGGCCAGAGTTATTTGAGGATGGTTCACAAAGTTGTCACAGACCCAGCGCTCTGGCCCCGTGGAGAGATGCAATCGTCTTATGACAACTTGATCCCCCAAACTGTGCCAGTATTTGAACGGACTGCTGATACCTGCCGTATTGTAATGATCTACCTATGTACCCTCCCCCAACAGGCCAAGTCCGCTCACAACAACCGTGAGCGGCACAAGACTGGAGGGGGTTCGCCCAACCTGCACCCCCTCACCGCCTTTGAGCAGAGGGCACTGGACCTTGTTGGGGGGTCTGCCACCCGAGATGTCGCGCTATGCGAGGTTGGCGGATCTGCAGCAAGTGAGACAACCCTCCTTGACAAACACCCACCCCTCCCCCATCCTCTGTCCCTTCACACACCCTGCCCACTTGGACACCGCCTGACACATGTGCTGGATGGCGTCGTGCACTCACAGGTTGAAATCGCACAGTCCCTGGTGGGAATGTCTAACTCCCTGGACTCCGTCTCTGCAAACCTTCGGATCCTGGTGGATACCGTTGCAGGCCTCCAGGACTGGCAGCGCCAGGTGTCGGTGGTGCGACGGGGCACCTCCCCGCTCGCACCTCTGTCCCAAAGTGAGGCCCGGGGGCCACCGGGCTCCCCGAGGGAGGAGGAGGTTTCGGGGCCCGTCCCATTAAGTCCATCACGGGACGTCCCGGAATTCTCGGCCTCCCCCCGTCCCATCCCTGGTGCATCGGGTGGGCAGCAGGCAGAGCAGGGTGGCACAATGTCACCCGAGACGCCCGCAGAGCAGCCTGGCCCATCAAGGCCGGGTCGCCCCAGGAAACGCTTGGCCAAGGAGAAACGAGTCGAGGGGGGCGATTCGCAGCAATCCTCCTCCACTCCTGCTGTATCATCTGGGGATTCACTTAGACATAGTGGTAGGGCCCGTAAGGCAACTAAGATAGACACTGAGTAAGTTGGCACGGGTGAAGGGCACAGTTTAGTTGTAGGGGCTAGGGCACCTGTAAATAATTGTTAATATTAAACGCACTGTTCCACCTTACTTGTAATACCGTGTGATTGTTCCACAGCCACAGGATTTGTGATGGTGACCGAGTGTCGCTGGGGTTGACGAGTGGTGAAACTTCAGTGCCGGGTGTGCAGTCCCTGCCCCTACCCCCCCCCAACCCCTCCCACATCTAGCCCACGCGGGCACGTGATGGAGTGTCAGTGACGATCTCAGCGGCCACCAAGGTGGATGGTTCAGCTATTGCCATGGGTCAGACTCTCTCTAACGATTCTGAGCTCACAGCTCATTGCAGAGCGAGCTGTCATCATTCCACATGGCACTGATCACACCTGCTGACACAGCCATCAATGTTGTGCCATACCGTCTGCACCCAGTGGTAAGGGTGATGTCGAAGTGGAGCAGTGTACACTGAGAGGAGGTGGGGGGGTTGTGGTGGTGGAAGTTGTGTGTTGACCCTCTGCATGACTAGCGATGCAGGTGGTGGTCTGGTGTTCAGCGGGGACGTCACATGCGGTGCGTGAACCGTGCTGCCACCAAAGCGTTGCGTGCCCGTCGTCCTCGCCGGGTCTGTCGTGCCGCCTCCTGGACATCACCAGCACCTGGGTCGTGTCTGCGTGCTGCGCCCGCCACTCCACCAGCCTCCTCCTCCTCCCTCTCCTCCTCCTCCTCCTCTGTGCTGGCACCACTGCCACTGGCTTCTCCCTCCGCCTCCTGCAGCAGGTCATCGCGCCTCTGCATCGCGATGTGGTGCAGCGCACAGCAGACCACTACAATGCGAGCGACCCTGTCGGCCTGGTACTGCAGGGCCCCTCCGGAGCGGTCCAGGCACCTGAATCTCATCTTCAGGAGGCCAAGGCAGCGCTCCACCACACCCCTGGTTGCTGCATGGGCCTCGTTGTATCGTGTTTCCGCATTGGTCTGAGGCCTCCGTATAGGCGTCATCAGCCAAGACCTCAGCGGATAACCCCTGTCGCCTAGCAACCAGCCCCTCAGCCGGGGGGGACGTCCCTCAAACATCGCAGGGATGAACGACTGCGCCAGTATGTAGGAGTCATGCACACTCCCTGGGAACCTTGCAGAGACGTTCATGATCCTCATGTGGGGGTCGCATACCACCTGGATATTCATGGAGTATGTCCCCCTTCTGTTTGTGAACACATCCCTGTCCCCTGCAGGCGGGCCAATGGGGACGTGAACACAATCGATTGCCCCCTGCACACTCGGTATCCCGGCCACGCTGGCAAATCCACGAGCTCGTGAGTCTTGACTTGCTTGGTCCTCGGGAAAGGTGATGTAGCGGTCCGCGATGGCATAGAGGGCGTCGGTCACATCCCGGATACACCTGTGGACCGATGACTGGGAGATCCAGGAGACATCCCCGCTCGGAGACTGGAAGGAGCCGGTAGCATAGAAGTTAAGAGCGACCGGCACCTTGATGGCTACCGGGATCGCGTGTCCTCCCCCCGTTCCACGTGGGGCGAGGTGCGACAGGAGTTCGCAGATATGTATCACCGTCTGCCTACTCAGCCGGAGTCTCCTCCTGCAGATGATGTCCGTCATTGTTAGGAAAGAGACCCGGACACGGTACACCCTCGGCTTTGGTCGTCGCCTCTGGCGCCGTGGCTGCACCCTCACTCTCTCCTCTTCCTCTTCCTCCTCATCCTCCTCCTCCCCATGCTGCTCGACGACTGGCAACTCCTCGGCCCTTCCCTCTGCTGCTGCAGCTGGCCCTGCATCCACTGCGGGTTGTGGCTGTGGATGCTGCTGCATCGCCAAATGCAGTACAGCGGCCCCAACCACTGCGCAGAACATAGGCGTTCTGTTCACATACATTGTGCTAACCTACAGAAGGGTGGTAGGGGGCAGAGAAACGGGACATGTTAAACGGAGGTTAGTCAACACCTCGGCAGCTGCCTGCCACGGGATACCTGTGTGTCCCGGTGGCCTGGTCGCGCTGCTGACACGCGGGCAGCCTAACCCCATGTCACTTTCTGCATCCAACGGCCAGTAAACTACGTCCTCCTCACGGGTGCGTCAGTGGCCTGTGGCTGTAAGCCACAGGGCAACCAGCGGCCGTGTCCTCGTGACCGGCACGCCATGGCATGGTGGCAGACATTTTGTTACGGGGTTGGACGGCTCACTCGCTCACTCTCTACCTTACCCCCCCCCCCACTCCCACTGTCTCCCCCGCTCCCCCCCGTCTCCCCCACTCTCCCCCCCCACTCCCCCCCCGTCCCCCCCCACTCTCCCCCCCCCCACTCCCCCCCCGTTCCCCCCCCCACTCCCCCCCCCCCCCACTGCCCCCCCGTCTCCCCCACTGCCCCCTCCGTCTCCCCCCACTGCCCCCTCCGTCTCCCCCCACTGACCCTGCTCTGGACCCCCCCTCCCGTTCTCAGGGATGCCTTCTCCGTTGTGGCCAGACTCGAGCGGTGCGCTGAGCGGTGCGCTGAGCGGTGCGCTCACCTCCTCCAAGCTGTCGTCAGCCAGCCCGACTGGTTGACGAACTTAAATAGCAGGTGTGTTTCACGCCGTGCAAACAGGGCGCGATGATGTCGGGACTTCGGCCCATCCGGGCCGGTGAATAGCGGGGGGGGCTATTAGTGGCGAATCTGGTCGTGTCGGGGGTGTTTGTCGGGAATGGCGAGTCCGAGATTTTACGGGGTTCGGAGAATAGCGGGAGGGCGTCGGAACAGCGTCGCCGTAAAAATTTGCGACGCCCGCTATTCTCCGAACCGTCGTGAGTCCGGAGAATCGCGCCCAAGATCTTTGATTCCCAACCTGGCAATTCTGAAAAGGATGCGTGTAACGCTGAACCAGAGTTGCTCTTTTGAAGCACAATGGCCGCGATTCTCCGCAACCACGATGGGTGGGAGAATAGCGGGAGATCCGCTCCCGCACCTCCCGCTATTCTCCCACCACCCCCAAAATGGCTTGTCCGGTTTTCCGACACGCCATCCAGCAATTCTCCGACCCGGATGGGCTGAGCGGCCTGCCATTCCCAACCTGTTCACGACGGCGGCAACCACACCTGGTCGCTGCCGTTGCGAACATGGCGCGCCAGGCAAGTGTGGGGCCTAGGGGGGGGCGGATCGGGGATCGAGCACCACGACCGTGCTCAGGAGGGGACTGGCCCGCGATCGGTGCCGACCGATCGTCGGGCTGGCGTCTCAAGGGGACGCACTCTTTCCCC
The DNA here is from genome assembly GCF_902713615.1 of Scyliorhinus canicula. Taxonomy (NCBI): domain Eukaryota; kingdom Metazoa; phylum Chordata; class Chondrichthyes; order Carcharhiniformes; family Scyliorhinidae; genus Scyliorhinus; species Scyliorhinus canicula. The sequence continues at coordinate 120,716,807 of NC_052155.1, forward strand.
TCCGCCGCCCCACAAGATCAAACCGCCACGTCTTGCGGGGCGGCTGAGGGGAAAGACAGCAACCGCGCATGCGCGGGTTTGAGCTGTCCAACCCGCGCATGCGCGGCTGACGTCATTAGGCACCGCTGCGGCGTCATTCTTGGCCCGCCGGGCCTTGAAGCCAGGGACAAGGCCCTGCCGCCGTGTTTCCCGGTACGGCCCGCCTATCCCCCCGGGTAGGGGAGAATAGGGGGCCGGGAGAGGCTTCCGATGCCGTTGTGAACCTCTCCAGGTTTCACGACGGCGTCGGGCCTTGCGGAGAATTCCGCCCCTAGTTCCAGCTAATGCCATCTCTTACACACTGAACTGAACATGTGCTCAACAACAGGAAGGCTGCCCCTCTTTTTAAGGTGTGGTGGATTCATGATCAAGTCTCCGGGTGCCTTTGTAATGGATTTGACTTTCGAAGGTGACGTATGCAGCCCTTTGGCGTCAATGACATGACTCAATTATTCAACTGAAGAATGGAAAAGTTACATTTGTCTTTTCGGGCTCTTAGTTCATAATCTTCTAATTTCTGGAGTGTGGCATCTAGGTTGTAGAGATGTTCTTCAATTTTTCCAGTAACCAAGATATCATCGAGGTAACACTGGACTCAAGACTTGGTCCATAGTTTGTTGGAACAAAGCTGGCGCTGAAGTAATGCCAATTGGTAATCTTTTGTATTGAAGTAACCTTTTGTGTGTCACAATCATCAAGAACTGTTGTGAATCCTAATCCAACATTGTGGCCAGGAATGTTGGGCTTTTATATCTGCTGCTAGTTTGTCAGATTGAACAAATTTGAATATATCCTTGATTAAGCTCTACTTTACTAAAGAACCAGCCAGCCCAAAGTATAGGTAATAAATCAGGGTAGAGGGTGCTGCTCTGTGCACAGAACAGGATTAATAACAACTTTAAAATCGCCACAAATGCATCCAGATTCCATCTTTTTTCCATCACAGGTATCATCCCATCGCGGGGCAGCACGGTAGCACAGTTGTTAGCACAATTGCTTTACAGCTCCAGGGTCCCAGTTTCTATTCCCGGCTTGGGTCACTGTCTGTGCGGAGTCTGCATGTTTCCTCCGTGTCTGCGTGGGCTTCCTCCAGGTGCTCCGGTTTCCTCCCACAGTCCAAAGATGTGCAGGTTAAGTGGATTGGCCATGCTAAATTGCCCTTAGTGTCCCAAAAGGTTAGGTGGGGTTATTGGGTGATGGGGATAGGTTTGAAGTGTGCACTTTCCAAGAACCGGTGCAGACTCGCTGGGCCGAATGGCCTCCATCTGCACTGTAAATTCTATGATTGGTGTAACCCAATCTCTCACGTTTTTGGGTTCAAGGACTCCAGTTTTGACCAGCCATTCTAATTTTGCCTCGACCTTCAGTCAGATTGCGTACGGTACTGACCTAGCCTTTCAGTATCTTGCCTGACATTCTTCCTTGATCTTCAACTTCACTGAGATGAACTTCATGCTTCCTAGTTCATTGTTGAAGGCAAAGGCATGTTTCTTCAAGATTTTGGGTGAGATTTACCTCAGCCCAATTTGATCTGATCTTTTCCAGCTAAGTTCTTCCCATTAGTGCTGAATAATTTCCTTTGACCATGTGCAAGAAGAAATCTGCTGTCTATCCATTTAATAAGAAGTCTTACAACACCAGGTTAAAGTCCAACAGGTTTGTTTCGAATCACTAGCTTTCGGAGCGCAGCTCCTTCATCGTCGCCTCACGTTTCACTGACTAGGGGGGGCAAGGGGGTTTTGGTCCAGACCCACGGACACAACCATGCCAGACCCACACCCTCTCACCTCACACACCACCAAACCGCCGGCATGCACACCCCCTCCACATACCTGCAGCGCCATGAGCTGGGGGACACTGAGTTGGCAGTGACAGCGGGTCTGGTCCATGGTATGGAGGATGATGACAACCCGCTCTGCGATGAGCTCCGTGCTTCACATCGATTGACAATGTCTGACTCATGCCCACAGTAGCACCTGCCACCTGGGTGATCCCTGCATGTGAGCTGGCCAGTCCATCATATGGTCCCATCGAATCCCTGGGCTGGCTGCTTGGGACGGGCAGGGCTGGGGGAGGGGAGGGAACACTGTCCACCCACGAGGCCTTCACTTGTCCCCCACCCCCCACTCCCACTGGCTAGCACTGACCGCACCACCCCCACACCCATCAGACAGAGCACCGAGGCAGGTTTAATGTAGTAAGAGTGATAATGGTAATTCCCGTACCAGCCTCCCCAAACAGGCGCCGGAATGTGGCGACTAGGAGCTTTTCACAGTAACTTCATGGCAGCCTACTCGTGACAATAAGCGATTTTCATTTCATAATGTAATGACAACAATGTAAATGTATGAGTGAGAACAGGGTAAGATATGAAGTAATTAGTATAACTTCAAATGCATTGAGGGAGGTGTAGAATAAGGACATAGCAGATAAAGTATTAATATGGGACTGAGTATAGTATTGCCCATATAATGACTCAGATCTAGGGTCAATATGGTGTTGAGCAGTCATGTGTAGAGCTAAACATGGAGACAGCTCTTGGCTTGTACCCTTTACTGTACATGTTCTTGCAGCTAATAAAGACTTGCAGTTAATCAACAGAAGCCTACAGAGACTTCTTTCAGACATATGTCGGCCTGTACCAACACTTTCCACCAGATAAGGATGATCATTGAGCATTACAGCGTTTGCTTTGCAACAATGCCACAATGCAAAAATAAATGGCAACACAAAAGAAATGTTAAAACCTAAATTCATGTGCCTTAACTTGTTTTAATGCTGCCTCCAGGACTGCTGACATTTATTGGGGAAACTGCTGATTGCCTTGTGTAATGACTTTCATCAGCTCTGGCTTTAGAGAAGGCCCAGCTCTGGACTACACCACCTCGACCTGGCTGGCATCAGCTTAGGCTGGCTGACAGGCAGGCAACAGCAAAAACTGGTGGAGTATTAAGAGCACAAATGCAGTTGAGAGAAGGCAACAGATCTATGCTTTACTGAGTCACCTCTACTCCCCTGGAGTAGTACATCACAAATTTGGATTGTTGTGATTCCTTGCAACCCCTTTGAATGCAGGTATCCTCAGCCATGACCAACGGCAGCCTGAGTTTGCATGATTTCAGTCTGAGCTTCCACTGCAGCGCTCAGATGTTGGGTGGCCTCTACTTGTGGTACAATGGTAAACCACCAGATGCTGCATTGCAGTAGGGTCAACAAGTGTGCCAATGGAATTGATCATCTCTTCCATTCCAGAAAGGATGGGCTCCAAGCTCTTTTAATCAGTGTCAAACTTTATCTGCTGCTTGATATTGCAGACAGGCTTTGTAACAGGCCTTCCAATGAATTCAGCGTTTAATTGTTCATATCCATCAGCCTTCTTCTAACCAACCTCATCAAATTCCTCAACTGAGGTCTCTGCTGCAGAACCTGTATTCTCACAAGGAATCCGTGTCATTTAGTGTGGTGCAATGTCTTTGGGCGTTAGTCCAGGGACATGATGGAGCAATGATAATATCACTCGACTAGTAATCAGGGGCCCAAGCTCATGCTCTGGGAACATGGGTTCAAATTCTACCATGGCAGCTGATGGAATTTAAACTCGATTAATAAAATCTGGAATTGAAAGTTTCAGCAATGGTGATCACAAAACTATCACCAATTGTTAATGTCCTTCAGGGAAGGGAATCTGCTATCCTTACGTGCTCTGGCCTATATGTGACTCCAGACATCACAACAATGTGGTTGACTCTCAACAGCTCCCTTGAAATGGCTGAGCAAGACACGGTTCAAGGGCACTTGGGGACGGCAGCAAATACGGGCCTTGCCAGTGGCGCCCACATCCCTGAAAGAATTTTAAAAATGCTGGTCAAGGTTGCATAGAGGACAGTGTATGCAAGCTGTAAGAAGTGGTTGTGAAGCTTGTAGCAGATCTATATGTGTGAGGGAGGGGATAAAGCAATGAATGTGAGGTATGAGTCACAATTAATAGAGAATGTTCATAGGTGGGTGATAGGGCTGTGGTGCATTGTGCTGTTTGTGAGGCCAGTGGTGCAGTCGTTGATCAACCTCTTCATCACCCCTTCTGCTCGCTTCGCTCCTTTGAATCATCTGCCTTGGAACTGTGGATAATAAATCTCTTCCTTGCTAAATTCCCAGTTCATTTGCTCTGCTTGTTCTTTTACAGCCTTGATTATTCTCAGAAGCATTTTAACATTTTGTCTAGTAAAATAAAACCCTTCAGTGTAAATCTCTTCCCCTTGTCCCTGCGGAAATAACTCTTAAGTGGTGACTTAATTGTTGTCCATTACAACACAGCACCGATATGAATGGGCATTAAGTTGACAAGAAGGGGCTATAAGGGCCATGGGGTGAGTGAGAGGGTAAGAGTGGGATTTAAGTCAACAAAGAGGCTATAAAGTACTATGAGGTTGGGTGGGGGGGGGCCATAATGGGCATGGAGGGAGGCACGGGTGAGGCCTTGTGACGGTTATCACAGCCTGAATCACCATAGAGAAGCTCCAGCACATATTCAGCACGCAAGGCATACCTTAGGTGCTCGTGTCGGACAATGATACAGTGTTTGCGAGCGCGGAATTTGCAGCATTCATGTCTGCCAATGGTATCCATCACGTGAAGACTGCTCTATACCACCCAGCTTCGAAATGGGTTGGCCTAGTGGGCAGTGCAAACTGTTAAGCTCGGCATGAAATAAAAAACATTGGGATCCTGGGAGACCCGCTGAGCAAGGTTCAAATTCTGCTACCGGACAACCCTACATGCCACGATGGGCATCGCGCCAGCCGAGATGTTGATGGGTCGCTACGTCCCCACCTGTTTGAGTCTCCTTCTGCCAGATACTGACAGAAAGGTCCGCTGCGCTCAGGACTGAACTGAGGCAGACACAGATCGCGACAGGCCACTGCGTGAGTTCGCACCAAGAGACGCAGTACATGTCGGTAACTTTGGCGGAAGGGCCGCTTGGATCCTGGGCCTCGTGTTGACGAAAACGGGTCCAGTTTCTTACCAAATACGGGCACAGGGCTATGGGTCTAACCGCCATGTGGACTATATCCGAAGCCGGGTACCGGATACTCCTGTTGTGTCGGCCTTTGATTCAGACGTCTCGTCTTCACTGCTGCCCCAGTCACCTCTGTTAGCAGCAACGGCCTCGGCTCCACCGGTTGTGGAGGATTTAGAGGTTATTTTTGAGGACACAGATGCAGGATGAAGAATCATCTAGCTCCACCTTGGAAACCAAGGTGGATACTCTGCCACCACTGGAGGTGCCCGAGCTGGCTCCTGCGTCTATGCTGGCATTGCCGCCACCGCCCAGTTGTTACGTCATGTAAACATTACTCCCCGATCTGATATACGCCTCCTGATGCCGTGAGGTTGCCACCTGCACGCCATCCACAGGCTAAGCGGTCGAAAGGCCAGGTGGGGAGGAGAAGGAGAGGAGACCATGGAGATGAGAGGGAGGGGCCCATGACAAATTTTGAGAACCCATGAAGTGGTGGGCGAGAGATCACCGTGGAGGTGTTATGGGGTGCCCTGGAGACATGAGGGGCGAAATTCTCTGCAGACCGTCGTAACGCCGATTTCCGGCGAGAAAAATCGGTGTAGATGACTCCGGCGTCGGGGCCTTCTTTTAGGCCGCTATTCTCCGTTCCCGGAGGGGCCAGCAGCTGACTGACGCGATACGCGTCAGTTTCACCAGCTGCGGAAGTGGTGAGACCCGGCGTTTCGGGGGGGGGGGGGGGAGGAGGAGGAGAGAGACAGCCCGGCGTTTGGTGGGGGGGGGGGGGGGAGGAGGAGGAGGAGAGAGACAGACCGGCATTTTGGGGGGAGGGGGGGGAGGAGGAGAGAGACAGACCCGGCGTTGGGGGGTTTGCAGCGTTGAGTTGAGGGGGGGGGGGTTGCGGCGTTGAGTTGAGGGGGGGGTTTGCGGCGTTGAGTTGAGAGAGGGGGTCGGCGTTGGAGGGGGGGCGGCGTTGGAGGGGGGTAGGGGTGGTGAAGGGGGTAGGGGTGGTGAGGGGGGGTTGGGGTAGGGGCAGCGGCGTGCAGAGGAGGGGGCGACAGATGCCCGGGGCCAACGCACCGTCGCCCCCCCCTCTGCACGCCGCTGCCCCTACCCCAACCCCCCCTCACCACCCCTACCCCCTTCACCACCCCTACCCCACTCCAACGCCGCACCCCCCCCACTAACGCCGCACCCCCCCCCCACTAACGCCGCACCCCCCCCCAACGGAGGAAGGAAGGGGGGGGAGGAGGAAGGAAGGGGGGAGGAGGAAGGAGGGGGGGGAGGAAGGAAGGGGGGGAGGAGGAAGGAAGGGGGCGAGGAGGAAGGAAGGGGGGGAGGAGGAAGGAAGGGGAGGAGGAGGAAGGAAGGGGGGAGGAGGAAGGAAGGGGGGGAGGAGCAGAGAGGGGGGGGTGTGTGGGTACCGGCCTTCAGAGGGAGGGGGACGGGGTGTGGGTACCGGCGTTGAGGGGGTGGTGACCCGGCGTTGAGAGGGGGGGCACCCGGCGTTGAGCGGGGGGGGTTGCGGCGATGAGGGGAGGTTGCGGCGTTGAGGGTGGGGGGTTGCGGCGTTGCGCGAGATGGGGGGGCGGCGTTGGAGGGGGGTAGGGGTGGTGGGGAGGGGGGTAGGGGTGGTGGGGAGGGGGGTAGGGGCGTTGGAGGGAGGTATGCCCCCGATGCCGCAACCCCCCCCCCGATGCCGCAACCCCCCCCCCCAATGCCGCAACCCCCCCCCGATGCCGCAAACCCCCCCGATGCCCCCCCGATGCCGCAACCCCCCCCCCCGATGCCGCAAACCCCCCCCCCCCGATGCCGCAACCCCCCCCCCCGACACTGAACGGCGTCAACCATCATCAATGGTTGACGCCGTTTTAAAGCAACTGTGATTTTCGCCGACGTGACCCGTGGCCACGTCGGCGGGACTTCGGCCCGTCCGGGCCGGAGATTTGTGGAAACTAAAAAAAAAATGAAATCCCGCCGGCGCCAGCTGTTTTCAGAGGCTGCCGGCGGGATTTGCACAGCGCCGGTTTTTGGCCGGTCAGAGATTTAAAAACCCTGCGGGAGCGGGATTAACGCCGCTGCCGGCCGATTCTCCGACCCTGCGTGGGGTCGGAGAATTTCGCCCGAGGAAATAGATTTACCCTGGCTGCACGAAGAAGGCCATTCATCTTCTTTCGGCACTATAGCTTCATATTATCGAGTGAGCTGGCACTCATTATCATGGCCACAGCCTCCCAGGCGGGGTTGGTGACCTTGCTGGACATCTGAATGATCACAGGTAGAGGATGTCATGCCTCTGCTTGACACAATCCCAAAGTTTGTTGAGGGCTCTCACCGTGGAACGTGGTGCTGTCTTCCTGCCAGCCATCCACCCTGACTGAAATAAGTGCAGGGGAGACGTTTAAAAGGAGCGCCCCACTGATTACAGCGATTAAGCTATGACATGGCGTGCGAATCCGTGGCGGTGTGAAAACAATATTCTGTTAAAGTTGCTGAACATAATAAGAACATAAGAACTAGAAGCAGAAGTAGACCGTCCGGCCCTTCAAGCCTGCTCCGCCATTCTATAAGATCATGGCTGATCTTTTCGTTGTCTCAGAACCACTTACCCCCATTCTCGCCATATCCCATAAATTCTTTATTTTTCAAAAAAACATCTACCCGATCTTTAAATATATTCAATGAAGTAGCGTCTACTACTCCTTTCGGTAGGGAATTCCATACTTTAACCACCCTCTGAGTGAAGAAGTTCCTCCTTGATTCAGTCCTAAATCTGCTCCCCCCTAATCTTGAGGCTATGCCCTCTTGTCCTTCTTTCACCTACCAGTGGAAACATCCTTTCTACTTCTATCTTATCTGTTCCCTTCAAAATTTTATATGTTTCTATTAGATCCCCCCTCAACCTTCTGAATTCCAGTGAATATAATCCCAATCTACTCAGCCTCTCCTCATACGATAACCCCCTCAACTCCGGAATCAGCCCAGTGAACCTCCTCTGCACCCCCTCTAGTGCTAGCACATCCTTTCTCAAGTGTGGAGACCAAAACTGCACACAGTACTCCAGGTGTAACTGCAACATTACATCTCTACTTTTAAACTCATTCCCCTTCGCAACGAAGGACAAAATTCCATTTGCCTTTCTAATTACTTGTTGCACCTGCAGACCAACCTTCTGTGACTCATGCACAAGTACACCCAGGTCCCTCTGCATAGCAGCATGCTGCAGCTTTTTACCATTTAAGTAATAATCCATTCTATTGTTACTCCTACCAAAATGCACGACTTCACACTTATTGACATTATACTCCATCTGCCAGACCTTTCCCCACTCACTCAATGTGTCAATGTTCCTCTGTAAGGTTTTACAGTCCTCAGTACACTTTGCTCTGCCACACACCTTCGTGTCATCTGCAAACTTGTATATCTTCCAGGTAGTTCCCAACTCCAAATCGTCTATATAAATTGTAAATAATTGTGGTCCCAACACCGATCCCTGAGGCACACGTCACTGATTGCCAGCCAGAATAGCACTCATTTATTCCCACTCTTTGTTTCCTGTTAGACAACCAATCCTCTATCCATGCTAGTACTCTACCCTTAACACCATGCATCCTTATCTTATGCAGTAGCCTCTTGTGCGGTACCTTGTCAAAGGCCTTTTGGAAATCTAGGTACACCGCATCCACTGGGTCCCCTTTGTCTACCTTGCTCGAAATGTCTTCATAGAATTCCAAGAGATTCGTCAAGCATGACCTACCCTTCATGAATCCATGCTGCATCCGTTCAATGGGACAATTTCTATCGAGGTGACCTCCTATCTCTTTCTTGATAATAGACTCAAGCATCTTCCCCACGACAGAGGTTAAGATAACCGGTCTATAATTCCCCATCTTTTGTCTACTTCCCTTTTTAAACAGTGGCGTCACATTTGCTGTTTTCCAATCCTCTGGGACTGCCCCACTTCAGCGAATTTTGGAAAATTACCGCCAGTGCATCTGCTATTACTCCAGCCATCTCTTTCAGTACCCTGGGATGCATTCCATCAGGACCAGGAGACTTATCTATCCTGAGCTCCATTAGCTTGCCCAACACTTGCTCTTTCGCGATAGTAGTGGTTTCCAGGTCCTCACCTACCACCTTCTCTCGGTCAATTGCTGGCATGTTATTAGTGTCCTCCACTGTGAAGACCGATACAAAATATTTGTTCAATGCCTCCGCCATTTCATCATATCCCATAACTAAATGACCACTCATCCTCTAACGGACCAATGTTTACTTTAGCCACTCTTTTTAGTTTTATGTAATTATAAAAACTTTTGCTTTCTGTCCTTATACTCTGTGCCAGTTTTTTTTCGTGTTCTATCTTACTTTTCTTTATGGCTCTTTTCGTGGCTTTCTGCTGATCTTTAAAGTTTTCCCAATCTTCTAGTTTCCCGCTGATCTTGGCTACTTTGTAAGCCTTCTCTTTCAATTTGACAGCCTCATGTATCTCCTTAGACACCCATGGTAGATTACCTCTTTTCTTACAATTCTTCCTTCTCACTGGAATATACTTTTGTTGAGCACTATGAAAGATTTCTTTGAAAGTACTCCACTGCTCCTCAACTGTCCTACCATAAAATATTTGTTTCCAGTCTACTTTAGCGAGGTCCTTCCCCATTCTATCGTAGTCCCCTTTGTTCAAGTATAGGACCCTGGTATTGGATTCTATCATCACACTCTCCATCTGTATGCTAAATTCAACCATGCTGTGATCACTCCTCCCAAGAGGATCCCTAACGATGAGGTCATTAATTATTCCTGCCTCATTACACAGGACCAGATCTAGGATAGCTTGCTCTCTCGTTGGTTCCATTACATATTGTTCCAGAAAACTATCCCGGATACATTCAACGAACTCCTCTTCAAGGCTACCCTGACAGAGCTGATTTGACCAATCTATATGCAGATTAAAATCTCCCATGATAACTGTTGTACCCTTTTCACAGGCATTAGTTATCTCTTCATTTACTGCCCGTCCCAGTGTGATGCTATTTTTGGTGGCCTATAGACTACGCCTATCAGTGTCTTTTTCTTCTTAGAATTTCTCATTTCTACCCAAATGGATTCAACCTCATTCTCCATAGAACCTATATTATCCCTCAATGCCACCCTGATGTCGTCCTTGATTATTAGTGCTACTCCACCTCCCTTACATACCTGTCTATCCCTCCGAAACGTCTGGTACCCCTGGATATTTAACTCCCAGTCGTGACCATCCTGCAACCATGTCTCCGTAATGGCTATCAAGTCGTATCCATTCGCGATGATTTGTGCCGTTAATTCATCAACTTTGTTTCGAATGCTACGAGCATTCAGGTAAAGTGCCTTAATGCTGACTTTCTTATCATTATTAGAGAAATTGGACATCATGAGATGTCCTAAGTTATCCTTCCTTTTTGCTTCATTCCTAGTCTGCCTTGAACTTAAACCCACCTGCACACATGCTAACCTGCTGCTTATCCTTCCATTTAACTCCCTACTCCCTGCCGCTTTCCCTTTCCCCCGACTCAGAAGTTTAAAGTCCTACTGACCACCCTATTTATCCTTTTCGCTAGAACACTGGTTCCAGATCGGTTCAGGTGGAGACCGTCCCAACGGTACAGATCCCCCCCGGTTCCAAAACTGGTGCCAATGCCCCATGAAATGGAATCCCTCTTTCCCACAACAATCCCTTAGGCACGTGTTTACTTCCCTAACTTTATTATCCCTATGCCAATTAGCACGTGGCTTGGGCAATAATCCGGAGATTATGACCCTCGAGGACCTGTTCTTCAATTTCCTTCCAAGTGCTTGATAATCCCCAAACAGGTCCTCCACCCTAGCCTTCCCTATGTTGTTAGTCCCAACGTGGCCCACAACTGGATCCTCCCCCTCCCGCTCCAGTATCCTTTCAAGCCGGTCGGAGATGTCCCGCACCCTGGCACCGGGGCAGGCAACACACCATGCGGGACTCCCTATCCGGCTTGCAAAGGATACTATCTGTCCCTCTAATTATAGAATCCCCTATAACAACTACTTGTCTTTTTGCTCCCCCCTCTTGAATGGCCTTTTGCACCATGGTGCCATGGTCAGCTGGCTCATCCTGTCCACAGCCCTTTTCCTCATCCGCACAGGGAGCAAGAATTTCATATCTGTTGGACAAGGTCAAGGGCTGAGGCTCCTGCACTCCTGAACTCCGAATCCTCCTACCTGCCTCACTTACAATCACACCGTGTTTTTCCTGAACACTTACTGAATTTGAATTACTTAATCTACCAGGTGTGACTGCCTCCTGAAGCAAAACGTCCAGGTAACTCTCCTCCTCCCGGATGTGCCGCAGAGTTTGAAGCTCAGACTCCAGATCATCAATTCTGATCCGGAGTTCTTCCAGCAACCAACACTTGCTGCAGATGTGGTCACTGCCGTTCACAATGGGATCAGCCAGCACCCACATCATACAGCTACAACACATCACCTGTCCAGCCATCTCTACTTATTCAATTAACGTTTACAAATTTATGTTAAATAATTTCTAGTACTTCTCTGCTAAGTAAAAGCTTAATTCAACTACTATAATACTCAATAATAAACTTATACCAAATAAGAGTACAAAAAAACAAATTTACCTTATCAAATTGGTTAGAAGAGGAGGGTGGGTGGGAGACACTACATGTGTAGTGTCTCGGGTTTAGCCGCCGCCCAAATATATAGGATCACTTACCTACCTGGCAGCCCTCCTGGTCTACGTCACCTCCGCTCCTCCCTGCGAAGAAAAGGCCGCTGGCGTCGACAGGTAAATAATTTAAACAAAACGCTTACCTTCCCGGCAGCCCTCCTGGTCCACGTCACCTCCGCTCCTGCTCCCGCTCCTCCCTGCGAAGAAAAAGCAACATATTGTGAGTTTTCCTGCCATCGGTATCGGCGGGACTCTCCCCGGGACTGACACTTTGAAAAAATATGGGAAAATCCCTACCTAGGTTCCTGCCTAGAGTTGGACAGAGCTGTGTGCACAAGCAAGCATGGAGATGGCTCCTAACTTGAACCCTTTATTGTTTACATGTGCGTAATATTTGTAGTTAATAGATGCATACGTTAACTTACTTAAGACCACAAAGACTTCATTAAGACCCACCAACACCCTATAACGCAACAACGTTCAACAGATAACAGTGACCGGATAATCTATTTTAATGATAATGTATAAGGGATGAATACTGGCCTGGTGACTCAGGAGAACGCTCTTCACTTTTCAAATTCACCTGTTAGTACTATAATCTTGTTTAAGTGACCTAAGTAGTCTAAAATAATGTACACGTTGAAATTGCTAAAATTAATTTATAGCATTCAAATAAGTAAGAGTGAGATTCCTCCTGTCAGTACTTTTGCCAGACGGTTAGTGGGAATGTACAATATTGAAATCTTAAATTACTTGTGAATTAATTAATTAATGTTATTGATGAAGGAAATTCCAACCTATCCATTTAAATAAAATTTGCAGAGTAACATTCTAAGTGGCATCTGAAAATATCCTTGTGAGATTATTATTCTTATTTCACTGGATTTCTTCTAACTAAAAAGATTTCCATCTTAATAAACTATTTTACTTTTGTTATCTGAAAACAATCATGCTCAAATCGATAAGACTGTTAAATTAATTGTGCAGCAAATACTCAAATTTTCTCTGGAGCTAAAATGTTTTACATTTAACAAACGTTGACTACATTCACTAAGAATTGTGCTTTGGGGGCAAAACTTTATATAAACATCACCGGCATTTGGTGTTACATTTGGCACTGCAACAAAATCATGTTCCCTGAAGAAATTCAACACCAAAGTTTTCAGATTTTTGAAATTAGTGCATGGTACAGATATTTAATGAATAATAAGTGAAATGCTTGTTGCATAAAGATTCATCAGCAAAGGTTTGGGCTGGTAGAGGCTTATACTGTAAATAATAAATTGTGGAATGCAGCCAGGCTTGTAGAAAATAACTATTTGAGGGATGGTGCATGAACTGAAAGCTGTAATTTTGACAGGTGGCAAGGTGTCATGTCACCAGGCCCTTCTAAAGTCTTATATCTCATACTCATTGATTAATGGCTCTAATTAAGGAATGAAATCAAGCATGTGAAGACAGGGGATCGCTTAAGGTCCTTGTTTGGTAGTTTTCCCTTCCAGGTGCATAGCTCATCCATCTAAATATCGCTTTCATTTATTACAGCTAGAGGATACCAAATGTGAACTGTAGGGGATTCCGGCGGGTCTGTTCATTGCTAAGCATATGCTTGATATATCACATTCTGAGATATTGCACAATGTGATTGCGTTCATCTGAATGACCAGTTCTTTTAGGAAATGCTCAGTGCATTTTTTTCCCCCGTAGGATTATTTTCTTTTCCTCTTATTATCCACGTAATTTTTTGGAGCTGCCCAGTTTTTGTGCATCTATACGTTCTTATTCTTTCACAGCTCTCATTTCATGTTCACTGTATTTGAAAATTAGATCTGATCTTTGTAATCCCTGGAAACACCAAAGTTCAGAAATAATTAATGCAAAGGGAACCAAAAAGCTTTGAAACTCGTATGATAAAAAAAACTTGATGTTTTCTGTTGTCAGTGTCAGAGAGGGAGGAAACAGACTGCGGAGATGGAGTAGAAAGAGATTTCTGAAAAATCCTATTAAATCAGGTTGAATTAATGATTTCAGCACTGTTTGTTTGCTCTGCGAGTGCAGTCACACAAAATGCCTACTAACAAGACCCAAAGTCCGGCATTACATTGCATAGCTAAATAATCCCTCGAGAGGGTAAGCAGCTGCTTTTAGGCCTGTATTATAATACTTTATTATTGAATCCCCTATTGGTTTTAGGTGGGAGGTAGTCAGAGGGAGCCACCACCTGGAATCTCTTGTGTACTAGGTGGAATTTTAAGTCATTTAAAATGCGACACAATACGTGATATTTAAAAGAAATGTCTGATTAACTGAGCTGTATTACTGATGAAGCACACATTTCTATTTGGGTGCTCCAAAGCTCACATACATTCATTTAGATTTGTGTGATAGCTTTAGTTTGCCTGACTTAATGAGAAAAACAAAACATGCCTGCAGAATGAGATTTGCAATAAAATACTTCAACCGGGATTTGTTTGGTATCAAATGATATTTGGTATTCAATGATTAAAGTAGATTATAAATTTATAAAAATTGGACTCTGCCAACTGCATTCACATGTTATAGCTAGCTGTTTTGGCATCTGCAGAACAGGAAAAAAATGGATTTCTGATGAATTCTTGCATGACCATATGTGGTATTAGTCAGTGTGAGGTATTGCTAGCAAGCTCATTGCTTTCAAAAATCAAAGTTAAATGGTTCATCTATCATCAGAATTTGTGTCTGGGAGACTTGTCTGAACATCAGTATGATTTATGGTTTGAATTGGAGGAGTCAACCATGCATGTTTCTTAGTTTATCGTTTTATGCTGTCTTCAATTAAATGTCTATAAACACGGTGATGGCTTTACGACATTGTCCATCAATAAAGACCATCCGGTTTTTGCATGAGAATATGTAATTTTCAGGAAAGTAATGCCCTTCTGACTTCTGGTAAAACAGATTCTACATATGGTTTGTATTATACACAAACTTAAAAGCTAGCTTCATCATACTTTGATTTTAGTCTTGTAGCATAATTAGGTCAGTAGCCAGCTTAATAATTTTATTTATATTTGATGTGCTGTGCCTTTATCCTTTACCTAAGAACGTTTCTGTAATACATTTTAAGCTATTAGTGTCTGGACCTTTGATTTACATACATGTTTGCATATACGCATAAAGGCAAAAATAAGGCTGGCGGTGAAGAGGTGAATGTCTGAAATTTCCACAAGGTTTTTTAAAATAGTTCTTAAAAATTTTACAGATCTATAAATGTCCTGCAGAATGCTTATACATGATGTGTAATTATGAATGTTTTCCAATGGAAAAATAATGACTTGCAAAAATAATGGATATCCTGAAACGGCAGACTTCGGTTTTGTTCAGGGACGGTGAAGAATATTACCTTCACTCTCTACATTTATAAATCTGTGGCATTCATGATAGAAGCATGTGATATCAGATCACAGTGCAGCTGTGCATTAATATGACTATCACCTGCTCAACCTTTGTGACTATGAAATGCATTAGATGAGATATTTCATGGTGTTTTCAATGTTTTTAAAACTCCTTTTTATTATTCTCATTTTCATGCCCCTACTCAGTTTGATTTGAATTACAGTGTTGTAAATTTTGTGTATTGGAATTGCCATGTAAAAATATGGTTCCTTCACTGACGCAAGAGAATGTGCTCAAGGAATTGTGAGTATGTACCTGAGGTTGGGGAGGGGGAAGAGCTGTGGTACTGTTCTTGGAAAATATAACTGGTGAAATATTTCCATTTCCTCCTCTTTATCACGCAATGTGAATAGATTTGAATGAAGTACAATTTAATGCACTAAACCGAAACCAGTTCTATGCAATGCTAATCTATAATTATTAACAAGGCTTCTATTCTAATTATTTTTTGGTAAACTAAGAGAGCTTATACTAAGTGGAGCTTTTGCCTCATGGTCTGCTGAAGTTATAGCAGTGGAGCAAACACGCACAGAGGAGATTTGCTCTTATTGTCTCAGTGATTTGAAATGGACGGTCTCTGGAATTAAGCATTCTAAAAGAAGAAACTTAATTTTTAATTGTTTTTGATTTCCATAATTCTGCTCCTTTTTACCTTAATGTCCAATCAGGTTTCCATTGCAATAACAATGAAAAATCACAAATGACATTTTCTGTGATCATAACTCAGGGTGCATGTTCCCTCCTTGACTTCTCTATAACCTTTGACATGGCTGACAATACTAATGGTGCCTGTGGTGGGTTTGGTGGCAGGCAGGAGCAGAGAATCCAACTGGAGGGAAAAAAATTGGAAACTTGCCGTTGTAAAATCATGTTGCAATTCTCCCAATGGCAGGTTAATGGCGGATCAGTCTTCCTGCTGGCTGATGGCATGAAAGCGATTTGCATTCACTGCATCTCATGAATGCTCATTAAAACAGCTGGCCACCAGTGTCCCATCAGGCATCCCATTTTGCAACACGCCAGTGTGAAATTATGTCGGTCTAAAACCTGATTGGTAAAGAGTGGTGTGCACAAGGTGGTCCTCAATTCGTAAGAGGTTTGAAGTCAGTGAAATAAAGTCTTTCTGCCATAGTGCTGTACTTCTCCTTGACACTGTACACCACTCTGTGGAGTAGACTGGTTCCTGCCCTCCATCCCCATACTTTGCTGGTCTTCATGGACGTCACCATGCATGATTGAACCCATGGACCTTCCTGTGTCAGCGAGTCAGATCAGTCCAGCACCTGGGAAGTACAGGGTTCTCCTCCCCCTGGTGCCACACACCAGTGTCTATCTGGTCAGCACTATGCTGCGGACCTCATGCAGTCATAGCAACAAAGGCCCGAAGTTCAACCAAGGCAGATTGTGAGGTGATGCCTGGGAATGACGAGAAGGGCAATGTGGAAGGAAGGATGTGAAAGGGTGGTGGGGGATGGGGGCAAGGGCTCACAACAGCAGGCAGAGTGGCAAGGAGGTGGATGAAGAGGATGAACAATTGAAGGCAGAGGGAAAACCATGGGGAAGCAAACTGGGCCCCGACAATGCTGCTTGAAAAGCTCACAAACAAGGGAGTCCGAGATACCACGTCGTTTACTGGAAGGGAATGCACCGAGACTGCAGATGTGGTCGCTAAAGGTCTAATTGGGGCATAGGCACCTCGCAGGTAATGGGCTTGTGGTGAGGATTATTATACAGTACCACGGAATTGACTTGAGGTTGCTGCCATCCTGCACGGTCTGGTGAAATCAGGTTAGGCTGGAGAGAGTGATATATGAGTGTGCCTGACTGGTGTTTAAATATGGCGCCAGGGTCTTCAAATCTGCCAGTTTCTGAATGAGATGCTGGCCCACTGGAGATTTAGAGGGGAACTTGTCCATGCATAATTAATGAGGTTCAAAGTGCAGAATGTGGCGCAGCATCCTGCCATTCTGGCCAGTAGGAAAAGGACCGCCGGAGCTGCCCACCACTGCATTTAGTCTCAAAAGCTGAGAATTCAGCCCCATGATTCCCCTATCTCTCCGCTCTCTCAGTCTGTCCACTGCCTGTGTGCTAGCAGACAGCTTTCCTGGTCTTTGAATAGCCGCAATTACCTTCATTTAGGTATTGGAAAAACCATCCTTTATGATCCCTATCCCAAACTAAATATCTTTCCCAACGATTATATCCCTCATCCAGTTACAGTCTAAGGTTAAACCGGACTGTTCGCATTCCTTAGATACTATTCAACCCCAAGCTGTGAGATAGCCTCTTCTGGTTTAGTGATAGTTGGGGAAGGTAGTCAGGCTGGGGGATAGTGGGGTGGTTGGGTTGGATGGATCGTCGGCGAGGATTATCCGGTTGGGCCAGAGGTATAGTTGGAATTTTGGTGGTAGTCAGATCGGGCGAATGGTTGGGGGTGGTAGGTCGAGATGGGAGTTGTTGGGTCGGGTTGAGGGTGTGGGCAGCAGGGGTAGTCAGAGGGTTGGGGTGGGGTAATCAGGTGGTTTGCTTGGGTGATCTGGGGCATCGCTTGTGATGTTCAGTTGACTTACAGAACTGTTAGATCAGATATTAAATTGTGTAACATTTCGTGGGTAAGTATCCAGGTAAGACCCACGTATCTGGTCCAAGTCTTCAGAGGCATTCTCAGAAGGTCCCAGGCAGCAAGCAAACAGCTCTCCAGGAGTTTAAACTTCCCAGGCAATTTCCATGTATATCTGTGTTTTTCATACTTATCTCCTTATGTATGTCCCATCTCTGACAATCTTTGCTTTGATTTGATTTATTATTTTTTTATTATAAATTTAGATTAGCCAATGATTTTTCTAATTAAGGGACAATTTAGCATGGCGAATCCACCTAACCTGCACATCTTTGTGTTGTGGGGGTGAAACCCACGCAGACACGGGGAGAATGTGCAAACTCCACACAGACAGTGACCCAAGGCCGGGACTCGAACCCGGGTCCTCAGCGCCGCAGTCCCAGTGCTAACCACTGCGCCACATGCCGCCCAGATTTTATTTACGTTCCCCATGGCTCAACCGCGAGATTGACTCCCTACTGAAGGACAGATCTGAGGCGTTCAAGGCAGACCACCCTGTCCTATACAAGAAATCCAGGTACGACCTCCGCAAAGCCCCATCAGAGATGGCAAGAGAGAATATCAAACTAAGCTAGAGTCACAGACAGAGTCTTGGCGGTTGTGGCAAGGACTAAACAACATAACGGGCTACAAAGCGAAGTCGAGCAGTATCTCTGGCAGCAGCGCACCCCTCCCCGATGAACTTAATGCAGTCTATGCTCGGTTTGAGCAGGTAACCAACAATCCACTGTCGAGTGCCCCAGCAGCCCATAATTCACCCATACCCACCATCACTGTTTCCAAAGTCAGATCGGCCTTCTTGAAAGTGAACGCACGGAAGGTGGTGGTCCCGGACGGGATCCCTGGTCGTGCACTCAGAGCCTGCGCATACCAGCTGGCAGAGGTATTCACAGACATCTTTAACCTATCCCTACTCCACTCCGAGGTCTCCACCTTCTTCAAGAAGACCACCATCATACCGGTACCAAAGAAGAACCAGGCAACATGCCTCAATGACTACCGCCCGGTGGCCCTGACGTCAGTTGTAATGAAGTGCTTCGAGAGGCTGATCATGAAGCGCATCACCTCCATACTCCCGGAACGCCTTGACCCACTTCAATTCGCATACCGTCGCAACCGGTCCACATCAGACGCCATTTCCCTGGCCCTACACTCATCCCTAGAGCATCTCGAAAACAAGGACTCCTACATCAGACTCCTATTTATTGACTACAGCTCCACCTTCAGCACCATAATCCCAGCCAAACTCATATCAAAGCTCCAAAACCTAGGACTTGGCTCTCCACTCTGCAACTGGATCCTTGACTTTCTGACCAACAGACCACAATCAGTAAGAATGAACACCAACACCTCCTCCATAATAGTCCTCAATACCAATGCCCCGCAAGGCTGCGTACTTAGCCCCCTACTCTACTCCCTGTACACACACGACTGCGTGGCAAAACTTGGTTCCAATTCCATCTACAAGTTTGCTGATGATACGACCATAGTGGGCCGGATCTCAAATAACGACGAGTCTGAATACAGGAGGGAGATAGAGAACCTAGTGGAGTGGCGTAACGACAACAATCTCTCCCTCAATTCCAGCAAAACTAAAGAGCTGGTCATCGACTTCAGGAAGCAAAGTACTGTACACACCCCTGTCAGCATCAACGGGGCCAAGGTGGAGATAGTTAGCAGTTTCAAATTCCTAGGGGTGCACATCACCAAAAATCTGTCCTGGTCCACTCACGTCGACGCTATCACCAAGAAAGCACAACAGCACCTATACTTCCTCAGGAAACTAAGGAAATTCGGCATGTCCACATTAATCCTTACCAACTTTTACAGATGCACTATAGAAAGCATCCTATCGGGCTGCATCACAGCCTGGTATGGCAACTGCTCGGCCCAGGACCGCAAGGAACTTCAGAGAGTCGTGAATACCGCCCAATCCATCACACAAACCTGCCTCCCATCCATGGACTCCATCTACACCTCCCGCTGCCGGGGGAAAGCGGGCAGCATAATCAAGGATCCCTCCCACCCGGCTTACTCACTTTTCCAACTTCTTCCATCGGGCAGGAGATTCAGAAATCTGAGAACACGCACGAACAGACTCAAAAACAGCTTCCTCCCCACTGTCACCAGACTCCTAAATGACCCTCTTATTGACTGACCTCATTAACACTACACCCTGTATGCTTCAACCGATGCCAATGCTTATGTAGTTACATTGTATATCTTGTGTTGCCCTATTATGTATTCTCATGTATTTTCTTGAATTTTGTTTAATTCCCTTTTCTTCCATGTACTGAATGATCTGTTGAGCTGCTTGCAGAAAAATACTTTTCACTGTACCTCGGTACACGTGACAATAAACAAATCCAATCCAATCCAATCCAATTTATTATTGTCACATGTATTAGTATACAGTGAAAAGTATTGTTTCTTGCATGCTGTACAAACAATGCATACCGTACATAGGGAAGGAAGGAGAGACTGCAGAATATAATGTTACAGTTATAGCTAAGGTGTAGAGAAAAGATCAACTTAAAAGAATGTAGGTCCATTCAAAAGTCTGATGGCAGCAGGGGAGAAGCTGTTCTTGAGTCAGTTGGTACGTGACCTCAAACATTTGTATCTTTCTCCTGACGGAAGAAGGTGGAAGAGAGTATGTCTGGGGTGCGTGTAGTCCTTAATTATGCTGGCTGCCTTTCCAAGGCAGCGGGAATTGTAGACATAAGTCAATAGATGGGAGGCTGGTTTGCGTGATGGATTGGGCTGCATTCATGACCTCTTGTAGTTTCTTGCCGTCCTGGGCAGAGCAGGGTCCATCTCAAGTTGTGATACAACCAGAAAGAATGTTTTCTATGGTATATCTGTAAAAGTTGGGGAGAGTCGGAGCTGACATGCCAAATTTCCTTAGTCTTCTGAGAAATAGAGTCATTGGTGGGCTTTCTTAACTATAATGTCGGAATGAGGGGACCAAGACAGATTGTTGGTGATCTGGACACCTAAAAATCTGAAGCTCTCGACCCTTTCTACTTCGTGAATCTGTAGACAGAAAGAGTTGTGCCATCATTTAATACTTTTCCTCATTGTCCATTTTTATCTGCTTATGGCTCTATGAAGCTTTGGATATTTTCCTTTGTTACTGAGCCAGAATAACATATTGTGGGCGCGATTCTCCGCACTCCCGACGGTGCGGAGAATAGCGTGGCTCGTAAAATTTTACGGCCACGCTGTTCCGACGCCCTCCCGCTATTCACCCCCTCCACGCCCGACTCCCGATACGAATCGCTGCCGCCGTTTTTTTTACGGCCGGCAGCGATTCTCAGCTGATGGATGGGCTGAGTTCCCAGCCCTTTACGCCTGTTTTTACGAACGGCAAACACATCTGGTCTGGCCGTTCGTAAAAACGGCCGTAAACTGACGATTTTTAAAACCATGGCACCGATTGGCACGGCAGTACCACGGCCGTGCCAAGGGTGCCATGGGCCCGCGATCGGTGCCCACCGGGCGCAGCGGGCCCGATGCCCGCGCACTCTTTGTCCTTCCGCCGCCCCGCAGTATCCATTCGCGGGGAGGCTGAGGGGCATCCCGGCCCGCGCATGCGCGGGTTTCGCGCAAATGCGCGATGACGTCATCCGCGCATGCGCGGGTTGGAGTCTTCCAATCCGCGCATGCGCGGCTGACGTCATATGACGCGTCAGCCGGCGCTAACTCTGGCAAGCGGGCTTAACGAAATTCGTTAAGCCCGCGATGCCGGAGTTTACGGCGTCGGGATGCTAGCCCCGACCGGGGACCAGAATCGGTTCCCGGTCGGGAAGGGGGGGGCTGGCGTCAAACCCGCCCGGATTTGACGCCAGCCTTACGATTTCTCCCCATATGGGAGAATCGCGCCCTGTGTCTTTTAACTTGATGGCAAGTTTTTAAGACATTTTCAAAATCCAGCAAATATTTTCACAGTACCTGTGGACAAGCTGGTAATTGCTCATTTATATAATTACCTCAGCTTAAAAGATTAAACATATTCTACATAAGTAAAGAAATAGATACAAGAAGCAAATTATAATTTTACGGTATTTACAGAATAATGTACATTTTAAAAATGTAATTCCCTGAACACCTCCAAAAATCAATTTAGTACAATTTGAGTTACTCGGGCACTAAATCAGTGGCTCTAATGTTGCTCACATGCATAATGATCCTATTCTTATAAATTAGAGAATTCACCAATACAATTGAGTTCTGGGAGATACCCAGTATCAGTGGGTCATGTGCCTTTATATTCTCTGTATATGAACATTTCCTGTCCATCATGTAATGTTTCCAAATGTCAGTCATGTTGGTAGAACTAATCAGAAGGTTATGTAAGACTTGAGCTCAAAAATCAAGGTTGTTTGATTATTATCTCATTCCTGTTTGCAGGATGTTGCAAATTAGCTGCTGTGTTTCCTACATTACAACAATGACTGCACTTTAAATGTACTTATTTGGCTATTAAGAGCTTTGGGACGTACAGTGGTTGTTAAATGCAAATCTGGGTTAACCATAGCCAAAGTTAATCTTGGGAAATTAATTGACTCCCATGTAAATTTCTTCTAATGATCTTTCAAAACAACGGAGGGAGAAGCACCGTGATCCAGAGTTTACAGAGAAATTTCCCCTCAGGTTGGAGGGGCTCAATTTAATAGCCCTGAAAACAGGCACAGGCTTGTGATTAACCTGTGTCTGTTGATTGCAATGTAGGCACTAAGGGAACTGATAAGGATAAATAGTTGACATTTGTATGCAATATAGCTTGCTTTAATTAAAATTTTGTTTTGTATTATGACCAAGTTGACACCCTGATGGACAGTGACAGAGGGAAGGTAAGCTGTTGGACTGTCTGAAGGTGACTGTCTAGGCTGCCTTCACCCCTCCTAATTTTCCTCCACCTCCTCCTCATGCCCTTCCGTTCCTCAATTGTTTGTGAAATATCTGGTAGCCAGGGTTGTGCTCTTATGCTGCTGAGATTGTGCAACATGCATATAAAACTTTGATATTCAACATGCTGAGTACTGCATGGCTCCTCTAGAGTGGTCAGGTAATGGATGTTATTTCATCATACCACTGGTCTGCTCTGTCTCATTTCTTTTGACAGCGTTGGTTTTATTGCACACATGCACATTGGGGTCATCAGCCAAGTGGTCAATAGATTGCACTTGTTGCCCACTAGTCATCCTTTGGTTTGCCCTGGTGACTCAAGTGTAACTTACACAGTTGACAGCCACAAAATGAAGGCACCGTGACTGCCGCCCAGCCACACCACTGGGAACAATGGCCACTGCTGAGCATTCCTGAAGTGGAGACGCTGATGTAACTTGGATTAAAGCGGTTTTGCCGGGGGACCTACCAGCTTGGAGGGGTGGCATGCGGCTGGGATTGTCTGGGGGTTGGCTGTGGGGTGGGAGGGGTGAAATCCACGATGGGATAATGATCTTGGAGGGGGGGTGAGGTGTGCTGTGCCTCCGATGGCCACAGGGGGCCTAATGAGGCACATCCCACTCTTGCCTGTAAGTAGTTGATCCATTTAAATAGAGCTGGTGGGAGTTCCGTACTATTGTTTAAGGCATGTTTAGCTGTACCAAGCTAATGGAAAATATCGAGGGGACCATGGAGCTCCAAAATGGTAGTGTTTACTTCAGTGCATATTGATTGACATCATGAACTGCCTGTTCTGCATCCTTTGTAGATGTGTGTGTCCGTGTACTATTTTTCTTCTGTCTATTAAGGTCATCACTGCCCTGTACACCTGTCAGTGGGTTTATCTGTCACAGAACCCAAACAGATGCATCAAGGAATTTTATTAACCAATGTGCCAGTGTGACAGATGGAAGTTTGTTGAGTGGCTGAAGTCTCCAAGGTAAAAGGAGCCATAGACAATATATCCATGTGGCCATAGTGTGACTTTCCTGTTCACTACTTTTATCAATGAAGAGAGTCATAGGAAAGGATACCACATAGTACACAAAGTACCACATACATTTTAGATGGCATACAAAATTTATAATTATTGCTGCACAGCTTCACTTGTCATGTAAGAGTAATTTTAAATTGGTTGAATTTTTATAAATTTTTCCATTGTGGTAAGAAATTGCACATTTTTGAATTATATATTTTTCAAGAAAAACTTTTATATGGTATTTTAGGTTATACTTTAATCACTTGTGTATGACCTAATCATTTAAGTTGCTATCTGTAAGATTCAAAATTAAAAGTGAAGGGATTTTGTGGTTTTAACTTCATGTTTTGCTTACTGACAACACTGCAACGGGATTGACTATTTAGCCTGCTTGATGATATCATTGCTGCTAGATGCCTGGAGATTCTCTTGACATAGCTTCAGCTCCCAACTGCAATCGGGAAAGAGGAAATCCGCACTACAAAGGTTGCTCGATTTTTGTGGGCAGCTTTCTTCAAGGTTGGCGCTTTGGTAACTTGAGAATGCCAGTCGTAAGAAAACAGAGGTTTATTTAACTAGATACACTATTCTGCTAAAGGCAGCAACTCACTCCCGGTACAGTCCTTGCTCGAAGAACTAACCACACCAAGCCCTGCTTTGGGCTAGCTTTTATATTCGTTTGTAATGATCTCCAACTGGGTGGCCCCTGAGAAGCTCGTACTACACGAATCTTACAGGAAGATCAGCAGTGGTTCCCCGTGGTCCTCATGGGGGTTATAGCGTCCCCCACATGACCGAAAGTCCCCTTTCAGTCACAATGGTGGGGGCCTTCTGTGTATCAGCATGATGACTGCTGTTTCCTGGCCTTCCTAAAGAGTTGAAAAATATATATTTTTATTGAAGGATTTTTCATTTATAGCAAACACAGCATCAACACAGTATCCACATGGAAAGCTGTTACATGGTGCAATATAAAAAACGCAACCAACCCTTTCCCCAACAATAAAAACTAACCCACTCCCTTAACAGCTGATGGTGAACAATTATTTAGTCGGAAATGAATGGCTGCCACCTCAGGTGGAAACCCTTAACCGACCCCCTGACTGTGTTCTTGACCTTCTTGAGGTACAAAGATTCCATGAGGCCATCCAACCAGACCGAGGCACTGGGCAGAGAAGGAGATCTCCATCCCAGCAAAACTCATCTCCCGGTTATTAACGAGACAAAGACGAGAACATCCGCCGTCACCCACGTCTGCAACCCCAGCGAGTCCAATATGCCGAAAATGGCCACCAAAGGACAAGACTCCAGATCAATGTTAAAAATCGCTGTCATGGTGCTAAAGAAGGAGTCCCAAAAGCTTACCTTTTTGGAACACAACCAAAACATATGGGTGTGATTAGCCAGCCCCCGAAAACAGTGCTCACTTGTCCTTCACTCCTTAAAAAAACCCATTAATCCTAGCTTTAGTTGGGGAGCCCAGTGTACCACCTTGAGTTGAATTAGGCTGAGTCGTGTGAAGGAGGACATGGAGTTTATCCTCCGAAGGGCTTCACACCACACGTCCTCATCTAAGGTAGCTCCTAACGCCCCTTCCCATTTTGCTCACACCTCATCCAGCAGGGTGACCTCCATTGACAGGATATGCCCACTGATACCTGAAATGCTCCTCCCACAAGACCCGGATGGCGATAGGGTCCTCTTCAACAAGGAAGGTTGCGGAGCCAAGGAAAATGTAGGAAAAGACTTTCAGACAAAATGACGTATTTGTAGGTAATGGAACAAGTTTGATCTTGAAAGTTGAAACTTCGCTGATAGCTCCTCCAAACTAGCAAACTGTCCTTCCACAAACAAATCCCCCAAATTCTCAAGGCTCTTTCCCTTCCACGACCTGAACATCGTGTCTAAACTCGATGGTATAAGTGGTTGCCACCGATAAGGGCCTGAAATTATGTGGAGCCCAATTTATAATGCTGCCTAAATTGCCTCCATATCCTTAGAGAGAACAACACCAGGTTAAAAGAATACCTCCCCAGAGAGAAAGGAAGCGAGACCGTTGCCAAAGCCATTAAACTAGAGCCCCAACGGGGGAGCACAGTGGTGCAGTGGTTAGCACTGCTACCTCACGGCGCCGAGGTCCCAGGTTCGATCCCGGCCCTGGGTCACTGTCCATGTGGAGTTTGCACATCCTCCCCGTGTTTGCATGGGTTTCACCCCCACAACCCAACGATGTGCAGGGTTGGTGGATTGGCCACGCTAAATTGCCCCTTAATTGGAAAAAGACAATTGAGTATTTTAAAATTTAAAAAAAACTAGAGACCCTACAAGAGCTCACATCCATCTGTCCCCATATGGAACCCGGCTCCCCAATTCACCCCAGTACCTTCTTGATGTTGGCCACCCAATAGTAAGCGAGCAAGTTGGGTAAAGCTAGACACCCTGACTGCTCGTCCCTCTAAGGAATGCCCTACGGATTCTTGGGGTCTTGCCCGCCCAAATGAAAGAGGCCATAACTTATTAACCCTAGCAAAAAAAGATTTAAGAATAAAAATTGGAAACACTAAGAAGGAAATAAAAACCGTGGGAGGATATTAATGTTTATAGTATGAATCCTTCCCGCCAAATACAGAGGAAGGTTATCCCACTTGTGCAAGTCGGAACTTGACCTGCTCATCAGACTAGCGTAATTCAATCTATGGAGCGAGGGCCAATCATGGGCCACCCAGGTACCCAGATAACGGAAGTTACTACTGGCAAGACAAAAAGGTAGTACCCCCAGATTGGTTCCCAACCCCGGAGACTTAACCAGAAAATATTCAGTCTTCTCCAGGTTCAGTTTGTACCCCAGAAAAGAGCCAAAGCTCCTGATTTTCATTATTTCATCCACAGAAATGACTGGATCCGTAATGTACAGAAGCAAATTATTGACATATAAGGACATCCTATTCCCTTTCTCTCACCTCCCCCACCCCACCTCCCCATCTTATCTCTCTCCTTTTGCTCAAGATCTTAGCGTTATGGCCAAAGGCTCATTTGCCAATGTACACAGGAGTGGAGACAGTGGACACCCCTGCTTTGTACCCCTACTCAATAAAAAGTACCCCGAGCTCAAAACATTAGTGCGGACACTGACCGTTGGGGCCCTATACAGTAGCCGAACCCACAAATTGAACTTCTGCCCAAGACCAAATTTTCCAAGGACCTGAATTGAATGCCTTCTCAGCATCCACGGACGAAATTACTTCTGGTTCAGAGACCGATGAGAGGGAAAGGACAATATTCAACAGCCGCCCTATATTAGTTGATAGTTGCCGATCCTTAATGAAGCATGGCTGATCTTCTGCGATCACCTCCTGAACACAAATCCCTAAGCGCAGTGGCAATACCTTGGCTAGCAGTTTGGCATCACTGCTTAAAAGAGATATGGGTCAATATGATCCACACTCCGTGAGGTCCTTGTCCATCTTCAGAATGAGAGCGATAGAGGCCTGTGAAATGTGGGTAAGGAATTCTGTGGAGTAGTGCTATTGCCACTGGACTAGTGATCCAGAGACCCAGGGTAATGATCTGGGGGTCCGGGTTTGAATCCCACCACAGCAGGAGGTGGAATTTAAACTCAATAATATATCTGGAATTAAAAATCTAACGATGGCCATGAAACCATTGTCGATTGTCATAAAAATCTATCTGGTTCACTAATGTCCTTTAGAGAAGGAAATCTGCCATCATTATCTGGTCTGGCCTACATGTGACTCCAAACCCACAGCATTGTGGTTGACTCTTATGCTTCTGAAATGGCCTAGCAATCCACTCAGTTGTCTTCAACCGTTGCAAAAACATGAACAGGGAATGAAACTGGACCACATGTCATCGACCCAGACTCCAGAAATGACGGGGGTAAATACAGCCCTGTCGACCCTGCAAGCATCTGGAGGCTTGTGCCAAAGTTGGGAGAGCTGTTTTAGTGACTATTCAAGCATCAGCCTGACATAGTCACACTCACAGAATCATACCCTAGACCCCAATCCCTATCTGTACGCAGATGCTAACCTCATTGAACCAAGTGAAACTGGTTCAACAGTTGCAGCTCCTCCCCATCTCACTCATGTTAGCTAGCTGAATTTATTGCGAGCGGGACAGTCCCAGACCCAGGATAAAGAAAAAACAATGTAATTTTGCCTACCCTCGGATAAAAGATACCTCATAAAAATATTAGCCCTACAAAACTGAATTCCCAGCAGAAGCCATATATTTCCAACTATAACATATGCGACACCACTTTTCATAGCAGTTAGCCCCCCACCAATAAATATACCATATGTGAAGCACAAATCCAACAAACATCGACAACTATATATAGGATGTCCCAACACCCTTCCCAACCCATAATATTTAAAGATCTCACATAGCACAGTTAACTAGAACCAAGTCCATGCTTTTTAACAAAGGCATCCGCCTCCTCTGGTGCATCAAAGTAAATCTTTCGATTCACAGGTAACATGCAGCCTCATTGGGTATACCATCCCAAACAGAACTACATTCTTGTATAAGGCAGCCATGCCTTGTTCAAGGCTGCCTGCTTCCTCGCAGTTCAGCTCCAATGTCCTGGTATATCCTTATTAGGTTACCTTTCCACTTCCAATCTTGATGTTCCTTGGCCCACTTCAGGCCCAGCTCCTTCTCTTGAAAGCTTTGAAAGCGATCAATGACTGCACATGGCAGTTTGTCTGGCCAAGGTTTCTGACAAAGTGATCGTTGGGCCCTAACCAATTCCTCCATCATTTTCCATACATCTGAAATATATGCAGTGGGATTTCGGCCTTCCAGCAGCCCCACGACTCTCAGGTTCCGCCTCCTCGAATGAATCTCGAGATTGTCGACTTTGGACTTCAACCACTTGTTTTCATCGGCCACCACCACCATCTCAACCTCCAGCGAAACAAGCTGCTCACCGTGCCTCAACAGTGCTTTCTCCACATCCTCTAGCACCTCTCCATGCTTCACCATCTTGGCAGCTTTTATTAGTCTCGACTGGATCGGGCCCAGCTTGTCCTCGATCAATTTTCGCAGGCTCTCCGACATCAATTTCCACTATTTAGCAAAGTGCATATCAAATTCTTTTGGCCGCATATTAGAGAGCTTATCTGCTGTTATCAGTGAAGCCGCTGCCACAGAAGCAGCCTCTGCCATTTTATCAATGGAGGAGCTTCGCGATGCCTAAGAGTTGTTTGACAAATTACCTTCTGCTGGTTTCTTACCTCCTTTTTTTCAGCATTGGTTCGGCACAGGTACCCTGTATCATCAAACAAATAAGTTTTCCTGCAAGAATTTCCCTAAAAACCTGGACAAAAAAGACTTTAAAACCCAAGGATCCTGACGGGCGTTACCTAGTGAGCAACCTCTCCTAACATTCCCCCACCAGAAGTCGATCCCCGAAGAGTCATTGCTGGGACCTCGGTCCTGGACACTATGTTGTCCGCTGGTATGGATACTTCGCTGTCCATCTCTGACCCAAAGTCGCCCTCCTCCTGCTGGAAAAGGCACTGTGACCCAGGCAGCTGGGTCCCCAGGCTGAAGGGTGATTCCTGGCATGGAGGAGATGCCAATTTTGCCGGTTGGGCATTGTGAAGTGTGGATTCTCGCTTCTTCAGGTTGGCCAAGTGCTTTCGCTGAATTCTCCTCTGAACCTGTACTTGGTACGAGCCCGGGCCTGTTCTCTCCAGCATGACGCCTTAGAGCCAATGTGCCCCATCACCAAAACTGAGTGAAATTGCCACCCTGGCATTCTTAAGTCATGGTGTTTCTTCTGCGTTTCCTGCTGCAACTCCATTTTCCTGCCGAGGCTCGGAAACGTGAGACTCAACTAAGTTCTAACTTGTCGGCCCATCAACATTTCTGCTGATGCGATTCCCATCGTCACATGTGGCGTTGTGTGGTAATTAAAAATGAAGCGTGCCAGCCGCATGTCTGTGGAACCTGTGGATTACTTATTGATGCCCCTTTCGAAGGACTGGACTGCCCTTCTTGCTAGGCAGTTGGAGGACAGATGATACCGGGCGGTTTGAATATGCCAAATGTCATTTTGCTTTGTAAACACGGCAAATTCTTCGCTAGCGAACAATGTCCTATTATCTGTTACCGGGACCTCAGGGATCCCACGGGTGCTACATGAGCCTCACAGGTTTCCCATTGTGGTCCTGGACTTTGTTGATGCCATCCTGTAAATCTCTAGCCACTTCAAGTGGGCATCCATGATAACCAAGTAATGTGGACTCCTTGAATGGTCCTGCGAAATCCACGTGTAGATGCACCCACGGACATCCTGCCCATTTCCAGGGATGAAAGGAGGCTGCCGGCAGGTGCTTCTGATGCTCTGGGTTCGCTGGGCAGTTGCGCACGACCCTCTTGATGTCCCCATCGATACCGAGCCACCGGACATAACTACGGGTCAACATCTTCATCTTAAAGGCACCCGGGTGACCACCGTGAAGTTCCTGCAACAGGGATTCCTGACCCTGCGATGCGATGACCACACGAGCTCCCCACAATATGATGCAGTCTTCTATGCTGAGTTCCGAGAACCTCTGGGGAAAAGGCTGGAGAGCTACAGGAAGGGGCCCCCTTTTCTCCGCTGCTCAACAGCATGAGGCAAAGTTTTGCCAGTCCCGGATCACACTGTGTCCGTGCAAGACCTGAGTAGCTGTCACTGACAAGGTATCCATACGAGTTGTAACCGCCTCATTCACCACTGGTGGGGACAGGGCACTCACGGGCACTGATAGACGGCTGAGGGCGTCGGCATGGGCAATCTGCATACCCGGGCGGTGTCGAAACAAATACTCATACGCGGAGAGCAGAAGCGCCCAATGCTGAATTGTAGCTGATGCGATGGGTGGGTTTCCTTATCTTCCTTGAAAAAGTGAAGCAGTGACTCGTGGCCTGTCGCAATGGAGAAATGCTGGCCATTAATGTATTGGTGGAACTTCTTGGCACCAAAGATTATCGCCATGTCCTTCTCGATTTTACCGTGCTGTCGTGCTGCTTCCGCCAGGGTCCCTGAAGTGAACGCAGTGGGGCGTTCCATGCTGTTGTCACATCCCTGGGCCAGCACCGCCCCAGTGCTGAAGCGGGTGGCATCGCATGTCAAGACTATAAGCCGAGCCAAATCATGCGTGAGGTGCTCCGTGGACAACAGGTGCTTTTTTACTCCGACAAATGCTTTGTCCTGTGAAGCATCCTCGAGTCTCTACTGGTCCTTAATAATACATGGAGCGGAGCTAACAAAGTGGCCAGGTTTGCAGTGATCTTCCCATCGTAGTTAACTAGGCCGAGGAACGACCGGAGCTAAATGGCATTATTTGGTGTCCGGACCACTTTTATAGCCTGAACCTTCTCTTCTACCAGGTGCAGACTATCCTTGACCCACCCTGTAATCTAAACAGGTCACTGCTCTAGAGCTGAACACACAATTGCGCTTCTTTAACTGGGTGCCTACTTGGGAAAACTGCTGGAAAATGTCCTGTAGATTGAGCATATGATCCTTCTCTCTGGCGCAAGTGATGAGTAGTCCAGATAGACAGCCACCTTCGGCAGATCCTGTAAGATATTCTCCATTACCCGCTGGAAAATTTGCGGAGCCCCAAACGGGAGGCTGGTATACTCAAATAATTGACTGTTTATAGTTGCGAATTTCCTGGACCCCACATCCAACTGCACCTGTAAATAAGCATGGCTCATGTCAAGCTTGGTGAAGGAACATCCTCCAACCAGCTTTGTGTACAAATCCTCCACCCTAGGCATCGGACACTGGCCCAGGTGTGAAGCTCTGTTCACGGTGAGCTTGAAATCTCCAGAGTCAGACAGATTTGCCGTGCGTCATTACTGGCACCATGAGCAAGGCCCATTCTGCAAGCTGGGATCACAGCCCAGGTCCTGCATGCCCTGAAGCTCCGTATCAACGTTGGGAAGCAATGCGTAAGGGACAGGCCTCTCCTTAAAATACTGGTGCTGAGCATCAGGATGCATGTAGATTTGGGCCTTGGCCCCCTTTATCCTGCCCAAACTCTCCTTGAACACTTTGGGGTATTTGCTCAGAATGTCGTACAGATTCCCAGTGCCTCTGTGAAAAACCTGTTGCCAGTTGAAACGGAGGACTCACAACCAGTCTCATCCCAACAAATTGGGCCCCGGTTTCTGCACCACAACCAAGGGAAGATGGACCGACTGTTGTCCTTGCGTGACTTGAGTCACAGTGGTCCCCACGATATTCAAAGGCTCACCGGTATAGGTCGCTAACCTTGCTTTGGTGTTGTGCAATGCCAGCTCCATGATCCTTGTGCGACCTCGCCGAAATGTGCGATGGTCCACAATAGAGATGGCAGCTCCAGTGTCCATTTCCATTATCATAGGGTTACCATTGACCTGTAACGTGACCCGGATCACTGCTACCTTCAGGGCGGTGATGCAGTTCAGCTGCATTAAATAGTCCTCCCCACCTGTTGGTGAAAGGCCCTGGTTTGTGGTGATCTCGGCGGTTGTCATGGTCCCTTTTCGCGGCGCCAAAATTGGCAGCTCTGACCATCATGAGTTCTCCTACCACACATTTGGCAACGTGGCCGACTCTCCCGTTCATCCTTGGGGGAGATATCCCACCGGTCAGTGGTAGGTCCTGGGATCCTGACATGGCTGTGGAATTGCCTCCAGTGCTGCCCTTTTGGAGGAGATTTGGACAGACCGGCCTTGTCCTGTGATGTAGAGGGAGTTCAAAACCAAGTGCGGGCCAAACTATGGGCGCCATGGTCCATGAACCTCTGCAGCTCCTGTATTCCTTCCTTTGTGTGCTCTCAGGACAGCAAAAGCCCGAAGGCCCATTTCAAATCCAAGTTGTGCTCTGCCAACAGCTTTCTCTGAGTGACTGTGTTGCATCTGTCACACATTAACCTGTCCCTCAACATTTCAGAGGGGGAACAGCCCAAACTCATAATGCTCAGCTAGACGTCTCAGGCAAGTCAATAGTCAGTGACTGATTCAGCCGGAGAGCGCACCATCGTATTAAAACCATATCGCTGCATACTTACGGAAGGCTTGGGTCATAATGTTCAGAAACCAAAGCGACCAGCTCATCAAGGATTTGGAGTCCGTTGTAGCCGGCTAAGTCGGATGTTTTGATCCCAAAAGTCACAGCCTCGCAGGCAGTCAGGAGGAGGACTTTCTGACGGTCTTCCCTCAAAATCATGTTCACGTGCAAGAACTACATCATATTGTGTCCAGTCTTCCAGGCCTGAATCGGAGCCTTCTAACTTGCAGAGTAGCGGTATTTTGAGTTGTTATGATCCTGTGCTCTGGGATAGAAAAGTACCGGGCGGCTAGGCTGTTCCACGAGCGAATCTGGAGTTTCCTTTTTCCCTTTTCGCCAGTTTAATGATTTGAAGAAGCCAGCTATAAGAGAACAGTGGTGTATTTGACTGTTTACACTTTTCTGCTCAAGGCAGCAAATCGTTCCCAGTACAGTCCCTACTGGGAGAACTAACCACACTCGGCCCTGCTTTACGACGGCTTTTATGTTTGTTTGTAACAAAGTCCAGCTGGTGGCCTCCGCCTCCGATCTGGGAAGCTCGTACTCCATGAGTCCCTCGGCAGGACAAAAATGGTTTCCACGTGGTCCTCGTGAGAGTTATAACATGTGGCAAGCACTTTTTGCTTCATTGCTGACCACAGCATTGGCCTCTATTTTCTTTCTCCTACTCGTACTCACCAATGGGAAAGAGCAAAGGAATATTATTAAGAAGTAGAACTATCTTGTGGATAGGTATTTTGGAATTATATTTGTACTAAGGCTCCTGTCTCTTGTTAAAGAGCCGGAAAGAAAGATTTAAGCATTTAAAGCTCAATATAAGCAACACTCAAGCAGGATTGTTAGATTAAAGTGTTGCAGTGTGTATTGGTGCCAGCAATGTTGCTATCATTTGAGGATGTTACTGGATGAACATGGCTATCTTAAATGAAACATACGTACAGTGGTAAAAATATGTATATTAATAAGAAATATGTAATTTAATTTTGCTGTTTTCATGTATGTATGACATTTGTTTACAAATAATAATTCAAAATAAAATTACACGGGATGTGGCTGGAAAGGCCAGTATTTATTTTCCATCCCTTTAAGAAGGAGTTGGTAAGTCATCATCTTGAATCATGGCAGTGTATCGTATAGGGTGTAGGGGAAGCATGGGGCGCAGTGGTTAGCACTGGGACTGCTGCGCTGAGGACCCGGGTTCGAATCCCGGCTCTGGGTCACTGTCCGTGTGGAGTTTGCACATTCTCCCCGTGTTTGCGTGGGTTCTCTCTCTCCCCCCCCCCCCCCCCCCCCCCCAACCACCACCACACACAACCCAAAGATGTGCAAGTTTGGTGGATTGGCCATGCTAAATTGCCTCTTATTTGGGAAAAATAAATTATAAAAACAAAAGTATAGGGTGTACTCACAGTGCTGTTAGGTAGAGAATGCCGGGATTTTGACCTAGTAACGATGAAGGAAGAGTAATATATTTTCCAGTCAGGCGGGGATATGACTTTGGAGGGGAAACTGTAGGTGATGGTGTCCCCATGCACTTTCTGTCCTTGTTCTTTGAAAGTGATAGAGGTCGTGGGTTCAGAGGATGCTGTTGAAGATCCTTTGACAAGTTCCTGCAGTACACCTTGTAGAAGTTACACACTGTTGCCACGGTGCATCGATAATGGAGGGAATGACTGTTAAAAGTGGTGTATGATGTGCTAATGAAGTGGGTTACTTTGTCCTGCGTGGTTCTGCGCTTCTTGAATGTTATTGCCACTGCAGTCACCTGGCAAGTGTGGAGTATTCCATCGCATTCCAGACATGTGTTTTGCAGATGGCTTTGGGAAGTTGAGAAGTAATACCAAGCTTCTGACCTGCTTTGACAGCAATAGTATATATTTGGCTGTTCAGTATCTTGTCATTGATGAACCCTAGGATCAGGGATTCAGTGATGGTAAGACCTTTGAATTTGAAGGGGGGGTTGTTAGTTTTCCTCCCTGTGGTGATGGTCATTGCATCATGGCACAAATGTTACCTGCCACTTATCAGCTCAAGTTTGAATATGATCCTAATTTTCCTGCATAAGGTGACAAATTGCTTCATCAGATGATGATTTGCAAATGGAACTGAATCCTATAATCGTCAGGGAACATCCCGACTTCTGACCATATGATGAAAACAAAGTTATTGAAAAGCAGCTGAAGCTGTTTGGACCTAAGTGACTATCCTGAGGAACTCCTGCAGCATTGTCCTGGGGCTGAGATGATAGTCTCCAACAAACATATCCATCTTTCTTTGTGCTAGGTATGACCCAACCAGGGATAGCTTTTCCCCTGATTCCAATTGGCTTCAATTTTGCTAGTGCTCCAAGGCCACACTTGATCAAATGCTGCCTCGATGGCAAGAGCAATTAATCTCACCTCGCCTCCATGATTCACCTCCATATTTGGACCAAGGCTGTAATGAGGTCTGGAGCCGAGTGGCCTGATGGAACTTAAATTCAGGATTGATGAGCAAGTTAATGCTGATCAAATGCTGCTTAATCTCACTATTGGTGACACCTTGGCAGATGAATGAGATTCAACTGATGGGGAGTAAACTTGGCCAGATTGGATTTGTCCAGTTTCTTGTGGGCAGGACATACCAGGACAATTTCCCACTTTGTTGGGTACAGGCTAGTGTGTATCTGTACTGGAATAGTTGGCTAGTGGCCAGGGTGTTGTCATTATTATCCATCAAATGATGATGATCAATTTTTCCTGTTTCTGTTTCATAATTAGCTTATATCTAAATTCCAATCTTGATTTAGCTATACAGTGCTTTAGTCCTGCCAGTTGTTGTTGATAAGGTGGTAGCTTATCTGTGATTTTAATTACAATTTATAAATTGTTCCTTTCAAATGTTAAAAGTAGTTTATTGGATTAAAGTTACAAGTAATGTAAAGCTTACTATATCCAAATATACAATTCTTTTTCATACCTATTAAGACATTTATTTCTTAATTGAAGGTTCAAAAGAAGAAAGCCACTATTACTGACCTGAAAGATCAAATAAAACAACTTCAGCAACAATACAATGAAACGGTGGAGGACAATGGACGTTTACGAGCCCGACTTGAAGCTTGGATGATCACAGCGCAAAGTGAACAAGATATCCTTTCAAATGAGGTAATTTCTTGAATTTTTAATGAATATTCAGACAAATGTATTTGGAATGCATGGATTTTTGAAGGTAGCAGGGCATATTGAGAGAGTTGTTAGCAGAGCATCGATGATCTTGGGCTACCTATAAGTATTGGGTACAAAAGCAAGGCATTAGGCTGAGCCTACGTGAACTCAAGTTAGGTCACAAGAGTATTGCGCACAATTCTGGTCACCAGATTTTAGGATGACCTAATAGGTTTTTGAGAAAATGCAGAGGATATTTACCAAAATGATTCAAGGAATGAAAGAATCCAACTAGGTGATTATCGTAGAGAAGCTGGAGTTGCTCCTCTTGGATCAAAGAAGATCTGACAGAAGCATACAAGATTATGGCACGTTTAGATAAGAAAAATCGTTTTCAATAGCTGATGGTACAAAGACTTGGGAACACAGGTTTGAGACTTGGCTTTTGGGCAGGAGACAGGAGAGGGATGAGAAAAAATGTTTATGCAGTGAGTGGTAATGACCTAAAACTTACTGTCTATGAGGGTGGTAGAAACAGAAACGATCAATAATTTCAAAGGAAAATTTAACAGGTACTTGAGGGAAATAATCTTGCAAGGCGACGGGGCCAGAGTGGGGAATGGACCTGACTGGGTAGCTCTATGGAAAGCCAGCATGAACTCTATGGGCTAAATGGCCTCCTATGCTGCTCTTAAGTTAATTTTTAATTTTAAAAATTTATATGTCTACAGGTCTTTTGTAAAGAGGACATAATCCATAAACTAAGAATGAAACAGCTAGCTCAAGAGGAAAAATGTAATATAGCAGAAGAACAGGCAAGTTTTTAAAGTTTTGTCTCATGTCACATAATGTGGAATGCAAGCTGTTTTATTAATTGAAATTAATTTATTCTGAAAATAGATCTGTAAGATTCCATGGACTTTCATTCAATTCTCAACTTTTTGTATTTTATTAGTGCAATATTTGTATATTCCTTACAAACATGTGCTTTACCTCATCCAGCAAGATGTCAATGGAGAGAACCTTTAGACATTGACTCCAAGATGTTCCCTCTTATTTTTCCTTCCCTCAATCTGTAAGGTGTCTCCCATGATATGATGCATCAGTTATTTTCCCCATTGTCTTCCATAAGGATTCTGAACTGATTAAAAACCTAATTGAATAAGATAGGAACATGTCAGGTTTAATTAACTGCGCAAAGGGGTTAGTAAACCAATGTTCAGATTAGGGATGGAGATTTTTCCTCCGTTGATCCTCCGTCCAGTGGGGGCTAGCAGCCGTGCAGCGTAAAGCCCCTGGCTTTACCTGTCGCTACGTGTCCGCACGTGGACCCGACCTGCCAAAACCTGCTGCCCTGTAATCCCCCCAGCCCCCGCCCTGCCAGCGGAACGGCTCCCCCTCGACGGTGAATATAGTCCGCAGCCGCCACGTGAGGTGACCAAACGTTGTGAGGACACGCGCCCCACGCCATCGGGGACTCGGCCCATCAGGGGAGGGCCTCAGGTGACGTCCTGAGGCGTCCATACGGCATGTGACATACTCCCCGAGTACGCCATTTTTGAGGGGCGGAACATTGCAAAAACGCCGCTGCCCCCGATTCCAGCTTAAACGTGGATTCTGCAGCCGATTGGCGAACGGAGAATCCCACCTGCTGTGTGTGCGCCTAATTTAATTAAGCTGGGGACTGAAACTCTATATAATTAAGACCATCAAAGGAACTAGGTGTGAAAAGCAGAAATTCAAAGTGACGAGGGCCAAGTGGATATTCAGAGATAAGTGAGGATTTGGATTTTTAGCTAAGGGGACTAAAAGATTTTACAACTTAAATAAATGTCAGAAGTAAACTGGGAAAAGGTTATGAAGTTTTATTTGACCCAAGAGTGGGGGCAATAGACTACATGAAAAATATTTATATTTTGAAGACAGTTAAGTTCAGAGCAATGTTGGGAACAATGTTTTTGAGGATGAGAGAGGAAAAATATATTTTACAAATATTGAAAGCCATGCTATCGGTGTGACCATATAAGATCCTGCAGAGAGTGCTGTACTGGGATAGATCTAGGAAAAGAAGTACAGGAAGCTGTTTTCAGCCACCCCAGAGAAGTGTTTGTTTGTTCCAGAAAGCAGGATTTTCACAGTTGGGTTTAAGAGAGGGAGAGAGAGACAAGCCCGGTGAAATACCTCTCCTACCGCATCAGTGGGTTGTGCTTTATGGTAAGATAACTGGAATTTTACAGATTAAATATCTATAAGCAATGTTTCCCAAAGGGGTGTTGATGTCTGAGTTTAACAAAGTAAGAACTGTTGGGGAAATGTTCCAATCAGATGTTTTATTAACTGTGTAAATGTAATCTTATGTGTTTAAGTTTTATTTTATTTTCTCAATAATTATTTTTATATGTTTAAAATCTCCAAAAGTGTCAGTGGAATTTTTAACTCCTGACTTCAACACAGATGCCTTCTAGTAGCTAAATACAAATTGAAAATCGTTATGATACTGTGCCACATTCCCCTTTTGGATTTAGTTGGCACAGCACATACCACTTACCACATCATAACACCTGTAAACTGAATGCTGTCCTGCTGCTCACCAGTCAATATAATGCTTCCATTTTGGGACTGGTATAATGGAGGATTGAGGACTTCATTTATTAGTGGTGGGGCTTATCTAGGCCATTGGAATGCTGGATTTCTTCTGTGGATCCAGGATTATAAATTTCTTTAACCATAAATGGTTATTAATGGAAGTGCAATTTGATTCAGTTGGAATACCTTTTCCATCCATGAACAGGTGAAGAGCTCAATACTGCAGAAAACTTAGCAGACTGTAGGGTGAAATTGTGAAGGAAACTAGGAAAGCACAGAGAAGGAATTAAAAATTATTGACGTAGAATCAAGGAAAACCCAAGGAATTTTCTAAATACTAAAAGAACAGGAGGATAAGCAAAGAGTAATGCAGATTAGAGACCAAAAGATTATTTGTGGGATGAGGAGCAAGGAGCAGTATGTGAACATGATTCTTAGAGTCATAGGATTTTAGTAAGGCTTGCCACCACCCCTGCCAAAAATATGTCAGGGGGTATAGTGTGGGAACCTTCCCCTTTTCCAGATCGCTGCCCTACAGTCATTTAACACTTTGAGAAGTTTTAATTGACCAGAGACAGACTTTCTGCCCTATCTCTGAGTGTTACCAACCATTTAGATGTCCGGCAATTCTCTTGTCCCAGCAGTTCCAGCGGGAGCGGTGGCAGGATATGGGGGGTGTGGCGTGGGTGCAGGTGCAGCAAGGAGACAACTGGCAGGCCAAGAGGGCAGGGAGGCAACAACCACAATGTCCACTGGATTTTACTTGCCCATGTCTTTAAATCTGCCATGTGGAGCGGCAGTCCAGCCTTTAGAGTCATTGCTGCTCAGAGAAGGATCATTCAGCCCATGGTGTGCATTCTGGAAAAAAAAGGGTTTGTCTGGGATTTGAACCCGGGATCTCTCAACTACTTGACTAAGAACTGCATAGTAAGAGTATTACAACAGAGGGATGAAGTAAACATTGTAATTAAGATGTACTGTCTGTGCGGAGTCTGCACGTTCTCCCCGTGTCTGCGTGGGCTTCCTCCGGGTGCTCCGGTTTCCTCCCACAGTCCAAAGATGTGCAGGTTAGGTAGATTGGCAATGCTAAATTGCCCTCCGTGTTCAAAAAGATTAGGATGGGTTACGGGGATAGGGTGGAAGTGAGGGCTTAAGTGGGTCGGTGCAGACTCGATGGGTCGAATGGCCTCCTTCTGCACTGTATGTTCTATGTAAATATTGGAAAGGAGAAACAGTCAAGGAGGAAACCTTGAGACCTTTATTATCCTTGAAACTGGATTTACCATCAGGTCCAAATGAAATGTATCCCAAGCTTCTCAGAGAAACAAGGGAAGAAATAGTAGAACTCTGGCCATCATTTTCCATCCTCTTTTGCTATAGGTATTGTTACTCTGTTTACTTGCTATAAATATGGTGGTTAATAAGATCGCATTTCTTAATCCTAATTATGAGTATGCTTTCAGAGTCGCCAGGTATCTCTCGATACCGCCACAAGGTTCAACCCGAATACCGATCAAAGAGCCAATACATCAGTTAGTTAGTTCAAAGTCAATACTACTTTATTTACACACAGTATGATTTACTCATGCACAATAACACTACAGGCTAAACTATATTACTAACACCTGTACTTAACTTTGGGTGCCCACTTAGATCAGAGGAAAAATGGGTGTTGTTCAGATCTGAGGCTGTTGGGTTCGAAGAGGTAACCGGAGTACAGCTAAGGTCGTCCGTCTGGTAGCGAGCGTTGAACTTGAACTTACTTGCTTCTGGTGGTGCTGGTGGAAGGGTCTCTTCGCTTGAGAGCCAAATCCAAGAGAACGAACCTTTCGCGGGGTCTCTTCTTATACTTGGAGGTGGTTTGCGCGCTTTTAGGCAGGTCTTAAACTTGGTCCCTATTAATTGGGCAGCTTCTCGATCATTGCCATCGATCTAATCCAATAAAGGGGCGGGTGCCTTGATGGCTGGGCATGTCCTAAGTGGCCGTTAGCCTTGCTTTGTTTGTGTCTTTGTGCTGGGGTAGTGGCGCCGGACTGTCTGGGACAGTATCGGCTACCTGAGCACTCATTCTTTGTTTCCCAGAGATGGGCCATCAATATGTAAATCGACCCAGAGTTTCGGTTCCGTCTGCAGACTGCCTTCCAAATATACATTCAAACTCTGTGCTTGCTTGTTTGCTTTGCATTGTCCATTTTCCCTATAGGCTCTGCGAGTGTCCATTTTATATATTGAAAGTGGCCATCCCAGATGGCTACGGTATGGTGCTGGACGACTGCTAACATTATATTGTTTAAAAAGGGAAGGATAGCCTGTATAATTACAGGCTTGTCAACCTAAATTTGGAGATGGAAAAGTATTGAGAAGAATATTGAAAGACGGTATAAGTTGTAATTTAGTGAAACATGGATTATTCAATAACAGTCAGTATGGATTTGTTAACGGCAGGTAGTATCTGAATAACAGTAAAATTTTGTGAGGAGGCAACAAAGAACGCTGAAAATAGTACGTTTGCCGTTATCTACATGGATTTTACCAAGGTCCCACACAGCAGACTGAGTAGTAAATTGGGATCCAAAGAAAAGTGATAAGTTAGATCCAATATTGGCTCAGCGGCAGGAAGCAAAAGGCAATGGTGTTTTTGTAACTGCAAAGCTGTTTCAAAGCTCAGTGTGGGTTCCTGGCTATCTGAGGTATATATCATAATTTAGACTTAAACATAAGGTGCATAATTAATAAGATCATTAGATGAAAAGAAATAGGAACAGGATAGGCCATTTGGCCCATCGAACCTAATCTAACTGGCATTAAATCCGCATTCCTGCCTTCCCTCAGTGATTCTTGACTCCATTGTAGATCAAAAATCTGTCTAACTCAGCCTTGACTATTGTGAGGAAACAGATAATTTTCAGTCATCTGTATTTGTATTTTCGGGTATGAGAAATATAGTATAGCTTCAAGGAAGTTTAATTTGTGTTTCTGGACAAGAAAGGATTAAAACTTCTGTTAGCTCATGTTAAACAAAAGTGCCTGCATATCTGTGGGTTTTGGTTTCATTGTAAACTGTGCCTGCATTGTAATTTAAAGTTTACTACGTGAAAACAAATGGTGTTTAAAGAAATATTAGATGGTTGCTTGGCAACCGCACTGAAAAGCAGAAATACTTGTGATTCAGTTAGATTCAGGTACCTGAGAAGAAAGCAACTCTCACAGAAATTACCAGCAGAGAGGCAGGAAAATGGAGTAAGCTGCAGAAAGCAAGTCCCAGAAGCTAAAGAACAGATAGTTTGGCTTCCAAGAGAAAGGGTTATTGGGAGAAGATTCAAAGGCGTGTTTTTCCGAGAGTGGAGTTTGGAAAAACTTCTGTGGAAGTTGGAGTTCCAGTGAGACCAGTTGGCTCACAGTGTGACAAGCATCTGGGTGTATCTAATGAGAAATCTAAAGAAGTTGTTTTGGGTGGCATCTGCCACTTGGTTTCAGCATGTGGTGTGTCTGACCACAGTTGGCTGTTGGTTTGCATAGACTGCACTTACTGAGACAATTATAGAATAAGATATGTTTGGTAACTTGCTTAAAAATCTGTGTACATCTGTGACTATATAGGTGGGGTGAAGTAGTATTGTGTTATTGCCAAATGTTTCATGTTTAATCAATGTTGTAGAATAATAATAATCTTTATTGTCACAAGTAGGCTTACATTAACACTTAAATGAAGTTACTGGGAAAAGCCCCTAGTCGCCACATTCCGGCGCCTGTTCGGGTACACGGGGAGAATTCAGAATATCCAATTCACCTGACAGCACGTCTTGCGGGACTTGTGGGAGGAAACCGGAGCACCCGGAGGAAACCCACGCA
This sequence comes from Scyliorhinus canicula, assembly GCF_902713615.1. Taxonomy (NCBI): domain Eukaryota; kingdom Metazoa; phylum Chordata; class Chondrichthyes; order Carcharhiniformes; family Scyliorhinidae; genus Scyliorhinus; species Scyliorhinus canicula. The sequence goes on from NC_052155.1 coordinate 120,759,204, forward strand.
GACACAGGGAGAATGTGCAAACTCCACACAGACAGTGACCCAAGCCGGGAAAAGAACCTGGGACCCTGGCTCTGTGAAGCAACAGTGCTAACCACTGTGCTACCGTGCTGCCCTTTATTGTTTTGTTAATAGTTAATTGGCCATCCTGTGACTCGCTTCATCCATGCCTCCAAACAAAAAATTAGGCTTTTGAGCTTGGATTTCATTCTGGGACCTGACTGTCCAATAGTAACATCAACTGGGATCATAACAATATGTTCAATGACCCAGTCTCCACCGACCTCGGAGGAGGAGTATTACAAAGACTAACAACTCCACGAGAGAAGAAATTCCTTCTAATTTCTGTCTCAAATGGGAGACCCCTTTCAAATTCAAAATTGTACTGCCTAATTGGACATTCCCCAATAAAGGGACACATTGTCTCAGGACAATGAAGGACTCGTCATATGAGGAGCAGTTGAGGACTCTGGGTCTGTACTCAATGGAGTTTAGTAGGATGAAGGGGGAATCTCATTGAAGCTTACAGAATACTGAAAGGCCTAGATAGAGTGAACATGCAGAGGATGTTTCCACTAGTAGGAGAAACTAGAACCTGAGGGCACAACCTCAGACTGAAGGGGTGATCCATTAAAACAGATGAGGAGGAATTTCTTCAGCCAGAGGGTAGTGAATCTGTGAAACTCATTGCCGCAGAAGTCTGTGGCGACCAAGTCACTGAGTGTCTTTACGACAGAGATAGATAGTTTCTTGATTAATCAGGGGTTATGGGAAGAAAGCAGGGGAATGGGGATGAGAGACATATCAGCCATGCTTAAATGGTGCAATAGACTTGAATGGCAGAATGGCCTAATTTTTCCCCAACTCGTATGGTATTCAAGATTAGTTATACTGCAGCTAGAATACTGCATACAGTTTTGGTTACAGGAAGAATATGGTTACACGACAGAGGGTACAAAAGTCATCTTGTCAGGAATGGAGAATTTTAGGAAAGGTTGGATAGGCTGGGTTTGGGCGAGGGCAGATTAAATTATCATAGAATCGTCGAATCCTGAGAGTGCATAATGGGGCCATTAAGCCCACCATGTCTGCAGCAACGCTCTGAAAGGGAACCCACCCAGTCCCACTCTCCCGTCCTATCCCGTAATCTAAACTGCATAAGTTTGGACACGAAAAGGTAATGTAAGCATGGCCAATCCGCCTAACCTGCATATTTTTGGAGCGTGGGAGGAAATTGGAGCACTCGGAGGCAACCCACGCAGACACTGGGAGAACATACAAACTCCACACAGACAGTCACCCAAGGTCAGAGTTGAACCCGGGTCCCTGATGCTGTGAGGCAACAGTGCTAACCACTGTGTCACCCTGTGAGGGCCTTAGATAGGGCTAATTTCCCTTGGCAGAGTCATCAATAACCAAGTGGTGTGGCTTTAAAGTAATTGGTAGAAAGATTCGAGGGGAGTTGAGAAGGAATTATTTCCCCCAGAGGACGGTGGCGGTTTGGAACCCATGCGGTCCCACAAAGGGCAAGAGAGGCAAAAATCCTTATCATATTTAAAGGATGCTTGGATTAGCACTTGGTGGTGCCATAATGCACAGGGCTAGAGACTTGAGCGCTGGTAGGTGGAATTAGACTGAGTAGCTGCTTTTTGACCAAAATGCACAAGGTGGGCTGAATGGACTGTTTTGTGCCATAAATAATATGTTTCTCATTGCCAAATGTTTAATTAAACATGTCGCTATACACAAGTTTACCGGTTTAGATACCCAGTCCACATTAATAGATTGCCAGGTTTAGGTTTTTATGTTTCATTTTCCTGCTGTGTGTCCTTCAAGTAATCTGTCTGAAGTGCACTCTGCCATCTGTGCCAAAATAAATCATATACATTTAGCTAGCATGCTGCACATTGAGGATGAGCATCCAGGGACAACTCACTACCTTCCTCAGCTACCTCAGCTTTGTGCAGCCCAGTTGTCTTTGGACAACAAGAATATAGGTTTATGGATGTGGGCCAATCTCTGAACATAAGATCTGGAGAAGTAGATAAAAGCAAATTACTGTGGATGCTGGAATCTGAAACGAAAGAGAAAATGCTGGAAATACTCAGCAGGTCTGGCAGCATCTGTAGGGAGAGAAAAGAGCTAGGGCGGAATTCTCTGCTCCCGTGCGGCATCGGGAAGGCCATCGTGAACTCGGCCGAGTTTCACGACGGCTCTACACGGCCCGTTTCTCGAACGATTCTGGCCCCGGAAATGGGCTAGGAGCGGGGCCGCGGGAAACAGGTGGGGAATGATGGCAAAAGCCGCGACCCCCGAATGGCGCCAGAATGGCGCCCGAGTGATGCCGCTCCGCGTCGTAAAAGGCCGCGAGCGACCAAAACAAATGAGGGCCTGACAACGACGGAGCCACGGAGGGCCGCCCCGAGTTTCGGGGAGCCTGACCTTGAGACCCTCCTCGATGAGGTGGAGCAAAGGAGGGGCATCATCTGCCCTAGAAGAGGGCATCGCCACCCTGCCAGCGCTGTGCGACGGGCCTGGCATGAGGTTGGCACGGCAGTGAATGCTGTGGGGCAGACCCTTCGGTCTGGGGAGCAGTGCCGGAAGAAGCTCCACGACCTCACCAGGGCTGCCAGGGTAAGTGCCAAGAGGGTGCCCCCGGGTCACAAAAATCCCCCCCCCCCAATGTCCCTCATCACCCACCTCCCCCCCGGGTACGAGGGGGAGAGGGAGAGGGAGAGGGGGGCCAGAGTGAGTGGAGGGTGGTTAACAAAGTTGTCACAGACGCACATGAGCGCTACGACCCCTGGAGAGATGCCATGGTGTAGCTGCAACTGTCCCCCCAACCTGTGCCAATATCTGAACGCCCTGATGTTCCCTGCGGAATTGTGATGATCTATCCATGCCCCCCCCCCCAACAGGACAAGACTGCTCACAAAAACCGGGAGCGGAACAGGACCGGAGGGGGTTCACCCATTCTGCACCCCTGACAGTCTTTGAACAGAGGGCACTGGACCTTGCTGGGGGATCTGCCACCAAGTGAGACAACCCTGCATGACACCCCCCCCCCCCTCCCCCGCCTCCAGCCCATCCTCTGTCCCCTCACACTCTATCCACTGGAACCCCATCCTCGGTCCCACACACTCTACCCACTGGACCCCCCCATCCTCGGTCCCCTCACACTCTACCCACTGGACCATTCTACGCCCGGACGAGCGTGTCTAACTAACCCCGTATTATTCTGTTCCCTAGGGTGTGGTGACGAACGTCCAGGGCCTTCTGCTGCCACACACAGGCGCCCATCTGCCACGACCACCGCACGCAGGGCCACACGCCAGAGGGTGGCAGGAGGTCAGCCAGGAGTGCCATCCTCCCAACCCCGGACCCCTGAGCAGGACGCACAAAGGACGGCGACACACTCAACAGAGTCACCTGAGGGAGAACCAGACTTGGGCCGCGTGCAGCCTGCGCTCGAATATGACTGGGACGAGGACACTGCTGGTTTTCTGACGGACGAGGACCTAGAGCTTGCGGCACTGTTATCTCCTACACCATCCACCATCCCAGAGACACTCACCTCGGTTGGGCAATTAAGTGATGAGGCTCCTGGGTCACGGTCTGGTGTGCACCACACAGCTGAGCCGGTACAGCAGGTGGAGGTCGGAGCAGCCGAGGGGCTGGATGGTCGGAGGGCAGCCCAGGCCCAGCATTCAGCTGGCTCCCAAACGTTTCCCGGATTCCTGGATTTACGCGACCCACGTGGACAGCCGATGCATTTTGAAACCCAGGGACACAATGACGGGATGAGGGCCGACTTCCAGCAGCTGCAGACGCAGTTAGAGGAGTCACACCGCGTCCAGGAGCAGGGTGTGGTGCCGCTCATGGCAGCCACCCAGGCCGACACCGCACGGGTGGCGTCCGCGGTCGAGGCAATGGGTGAAACGGTTTCGGCCATCGGTCAGGTTCTGCAAGGCATTGGGCTTAATGTGCACGCGTCATCCTCGGCCCTGGACAGGGTTGTCCTCTCACAGGCAGCAATACGCCAGAGCCAAAACGACATTGCCGGCGCGCTACGGGCCCTGGCCGAGTCTCACCAGGTCATGGCACAGTCCCAGCACGCCATGGCACAGTCCCAGCAGGCCATGGCACAGTCCCAGCAGTCAGACGCGGAGGGCATCGACCGCCTGACACACGTGCTGGATGGCATCGCGCACTCACAGGTTGAGGTCACACAGTCCCTGGCGGGAATGTCTCACTCCCAGGACTCCATCTCAGCGAACCTTCGGACCCTGGTTGATACGGTTGTAGGCCTCCAGGACTGGCAGCGCCAGGTGTCAGTGGGGCGACGGGGCACCTCCGCGCTCGCACCTCCATCCCATAGTGAGGCCTGGGGGCCACCAGGCTCCCCGAGGGAGGAGGAGGTTCTGGGGCCTGTCCCATTAACTCCATCACGGGACGTCCCTGAATGCTCGGCCTCCACCCGTCCCATCCCTGGTGCATCGGGTGGGCAGCAGGCAGAGCAGGGTGGCACCACGTCATCCAAAAACGCCCGCGGAGCAGACTGGCCCATCAAGGCCGGGTCGCCCCAGGAAACGAGTGCCGACGGGGAGACATGTCGCAGGGAGTGATTCTCAGTAGTCCGCCTCCACTCCTGCTGTACCATCTGGGGATTCACTTAGACGTAGTGGTAGGGTCCGTAAGGCAATGAAGAGGGACACACAGTAAGTTGGCAAGGGTGAAGGGCACAGTTTAGTTGTAGGGGCTAGGGCATCTGTACATAATGTTCACCATTAAACTCACTGTTGCACCTAACTTGTAAGTGTCATTTTTCCGTTGACACTGGGATTGTGATGGTGACCGAGTGTCGCTGGGGTTGACGAGTGGTGAAACTTCGGTGCAGTCCCTTCCCCCCCCACTCCCTCCCACAGCTACCCCACGCAGGCATGTGATGGAGTGTCCCTGACGAACTCAGCGACCACCGAGATGGATGGTTCAGCTATTGCCATGAGTCAGACTTTGTCTAACGATTCTGAGCTCACAGCTCATCAATGTCGTGCCATACCGTCTGGCCGCAGTGGTAAGGGTGATTTAGAACTGGAGCAGTGTACGCAGAGCGGGGGTGCGGGGGGTGGTGGTGGTGGGAGTTGTGTGCTGACCGTCTGCATGACTGGCGATGCAGGTGGTAGTGTTCAGTGGTGCCGTCGCACGCGGCACGAGAATCTTGCTGCCACCAAGGCGTCGCGTGCCCACTGTCCTCGCCGGTGCCGTCGTGCAGCCTCCTTGACATTACCAGCACCCGGGTCGTGTCTGTGTGCTGCGCGCGACGCACCACCAACCTCCTCCACCTCCTCCTCCTCCTCCTCCGTCTCCGTGTTGGCACCACTGTCACTGGCTTCTCCCTCCGACTCCTCCACCAGGGCATCTCCCCTCTGCATCGCGATGTTGTGCAGCGCACAGCAGACCACTACAATGCGAGCGACCCAGTCGGGCTGGTACTGCAGGGCCCCTCCGGAGCGGTCCAGGCACCTGAATCGCATTTTCAGCATACCGAAGCAGCACTCCACCACACCCCGTGGTTGCTGCATGGGCCTCATTGTAAAGGGTCTCCGCGTTGGTCTGAGGCCTCCGTATGGGCGTCATCAGCCAAGACCTCAGTGGATAACCCCTGTCGCCCAGCAATCAGCCCCTCAGCCGGGGGGGGCCGTCCCTCAAATATGGTTTGGATGAATGACTGCGCAAGAATGTACGCATCATGCACACTCCCAGGGAACCTTGCGCACACGTGCATGATCATCATGTGGGGGTCGCATACCACCTGGATATTCATGGAGTATGTCCCCCTCCTGTTTGTGAACACTTCCCTGTTGCTTGCAGACGGGCGCATGGGGACGTGAACACAATCAATGACCCCCTGCACCATCGGTATCCCGGCCATGGTGGCAAATGCACGGGCTCGTGCGTCTTGACTTGCTCGGTCCTCGGGAAAGGTGATGTAGCGGTCAGCGATGGCATACAGGGGGTCGGTCACATCCCGGATGCACCTGTGCACCGATGACTGCGAGATCCCGGATAGGTCCCCGCTCGGAGACTGGAAGGAGCCGGTCGCGCAAAAGTTAAGTGCCACCGTCACCTTGACGGCAACTGGGATCCCGTATCCTCCTCCCGTTCCACGTGGGGCGAGGTGCGCCACGAGGTGACAGATATGTGTCACCGTCTCTCTGCTCAACCGGAGTCTCCTCCTGCAGGTGATGTCTGGCATTGTCTCGAAAGAGATCCGGCCACGGTACACCCTAGGCCTCAGTCGTCGCCTCTGGCGCCTTGGCTCCACCATCAATGACTCCTCCTCCATTGCTCACTGGGCTAAATCGCTGGCTTTTAAAGCAGACCAAGCAGGCCAGCAGCACGGTTCGATTCCCGTACCAGCCTCCCCGGACAGGCGCTGGAATGTGGCGACTAGGGGCTTTTCACAGTAACTTCATTGAAGCCTACTCGTGACAATAAGCAATTTTCATTTAATTTCATTTCCTCCTCCTCCTCCTCCCCCCCGATGCTGCTCGACGACGGGCCACTCCGCGGCCATTCCCTCTGCTGCTGCAGCTGCCCCTGCATCCACTGTGGGATGTGGCAGTGGATGCTGCTCGATCTCCAACTGCAGTGCAGCAGCCCCAACCACTGCGCTGAACATAGCCGTTTGGTTTGAATACATTTTGCTCACCTACAGAAGGGTGGTGGGGGGGCAGAGAAACGACATGTTAGACGGAGGTTATTCGACACCTCGGCAGCTGCCTGCCACGGGATACCTGTGTGTCCCGGTGGCCTGGTCGCGCTGCTGACACGCGGGCAGCCTAACCCCTGGTCACTTTCTGTGTCCAACGGTCAGTTAAGAACGTCCTCCTCACCGGTGTGTCAGTGGGCTGTGGCCATCAGCCACAGGGCAACCAGCGGCAGTGTCCTCGTGACCGTCCTGCCATGGCAGGACGGCTGACATGTTGCATCTGGGGGTGGACGACCCACTCTACTCCACTCACTCCCACTTCTCCCTCTCGCCCCCCCCCCACTTCTCCCTCTCCCCCCCTCCCACTTCTCCCTCTTCCCCTCCCCCCCCCACTGGCCGCTGCGTTCTCGGGGATGCCTTCCCCAGTTTGCCGAGACTCCGGGGCGGTCCGCTCACCTCCTCACTCCTCGTCAGCCAGCACGACTGGCTGGCGACTTTAAAAAGCAGGTGTGAATGGCGACGTCGTGACCTTGTGTCACGACGTCGGGACTTCGCCCCATCCGGCCCGGAGAATAGCAGGGGTGCCGGAGAATCGCCTTTTTGGCTGCATCGGGCGATTCGCCGTGTTTTTTGCGCGCGAAACACGATTACAAAAATTTGGCCGAATGGGAGAATAGCGGGAGCGCGTCGGACCGGCGTCGCGGGAAAAAACGGCGCGGCCCGCTATTCTCCCAACCGGCGTTACATCGGAGAATTGCGCCTCTAATGTTTCAAGTCCGATGACTCTTTGTCAAAGCTAACAGACAGAGAAAGTGGGAAATATTTATACTGTGGAGTGAGAATGAAAGATGAGTCATAGCCACAGAAACCCAGGGAAACCGGGTGCTAATGGCTACAGAAACCAAGGGGAAAGAGTGTTAATGGCAGTCCCCAGAGAGAACAAAAGACTTGAAAGGACAAAATACAGAGAAACTAACATCAGAGGAAGAACTGTAGATGTGGGGGAAGGGGGAAGCAAAGAGGAGAAAGGTGAAGGAAAGGTGGATAAGATTGGGGGGGGGGGGAATTAAACATATATTAAGAAAGAAAGAAATGGTAAAAGACAGTTAAAATGAAATGGGATGAAAACAAATGGGGTAGAGCTGATCATCTGAAGTTGTTGAATTCGATGTTTAGGCCGGAAGGCTGTGGTGTGCCTAACCAGAAGATGAGATGTTGTTCTTCCAGTTTGCATTGAGCTTCACTGGAACATTGCAGCAGGCCAAGAACAGACATGTGGGCATGGGAGCAGGGTCTTTTGTTAAAATGGCGAGCAACAGGAAGGTCAGGGTCCTGAATGCGCACAGACCGAAGGTGCTCAACAAAGCGATCACCCAGTCTGCATTTGGTCTCTCCGATATAGAGGAGACCGCACTGGGAGCAGCGAATGCAATAGACCAAATTGGAAGAGATGCAAGTGAAAAGCTGCTTAATCTGAAATGAGTGTTTTGGGCCTGGAATGTTAAGCATGGAAGAGGTAAAGGGGCAGGTGTTACACCTTCTGCAATTGCATGGGAAGGTGCCATGGGTGATGGGAAAAGTACTGGGTATAGTGGAGGAGTGGACTAGATTGTCTCGGAGGGAATGGTCTCTGCGGAATGCTGACAGAGGGAGTGAAGGGAAGATGTGTTTGGTGGTGGCATCACGCTGGAGTTGGCGAAAATGGCGGAGGATTATGCATTGCATACGGAGGCTGGTGGGATGAAATGTGAGAACGAGGAGGACTCTATCCTTGTTCTGGCAGGGAGTGGAGGTGGCGAGGTTAGTGGCGATGGAGATGGACCTCGCACTGTTGAGGGCCCTGTCCACAACTGTAGGTGGGAAATCACGGTTGAGGAAGAAGGAACACATTTTCGAAGCACCATTTTGGAAAGTAGCTGATCGTTTTGTGGAGCATGCTCATCCAGCTGCTAGAAAAATGCAGTGAACTGATCTATGCGCTGTCTCTTATCTGGACTACCAGCTGTTGTAGGGCTGAACATGAGCAACCTGTTGGGAGAATAGAGATCGTTTTACGGGATTTATAGTTGTATTGGTAAACATTATAAATAAGGTATAATTTTATCAGGCATGGGGTTTTGTTTCTGTGCCCGGAAGATTAAAACCTATAGCTAGATTCATGCTGAATAAAGGTGTTTGTATGTATTGGGCTTGGTTCAATTCCAACTATGTTTCTGTTGTGCCTCGAGAGGGCTACGGGGTGAATAATAACTAAAAGGCATGTGGGTGTTGCTTTGCAACTGGAGCCTTGTAAGGTACAGAAGCTTTTGAAGTTTTACTTTAGTTAATTTAATTGCAGTTGGAGAAATGTAGTGAGAGGGAAGGCAGCGCTCACAGCTCACGAAAAATCAGTGGGCTTCAGAAGGTTAAAGAGCGAACATCTTTCTCAGTTTTGTTAGAAGATAAACCATACCATGGAGTAATCGGTAAGGAAACAAGTGCAGCGATCTGAAGAGAAGCTAATGAAGGAAACTAGAGAAATGAAGAGAAGTTTCCAAGAAGTCTTCGGTTAAAGGTACTAGAACAGAAAACTGTTCAGTAAAGACAGAGTGTATGTAAGCATACTTGTGATAATAAAAGCTCAGATTCCAGATAGATATCTTAACTGATTTTCAGGTTTGTGAGATTTTACTACAGCATATGGAACGTGAGTTGAAATAACTATGGAAATCAGTTGTTGGATCTCAGTATTTGTATAAAAGCAGTTAAGACAAAAGAAATGTAAAAGCTGTAACATCCTGGTCTGGATTCGCTGTTAAAAGTGGAGCAAGAGTCATTCATAATACTTGGACTGAATTTCAGAATGCATACCGCGAAGGGAAAACATTATTATGAGAAAAGGTTTTAAAGCATGATTTGAGAGTGGGGTTTGGAAACTCATGTAATCATCATTTGGGGAATTCTGAGGAGAAATCCACAGACACTATCTTGGGTTCAGAGTGGAATTTGTAAGGAGTAGAATATGGCCAGCATGGTAGCACAGGGTTAGCACTGTGGCTTCACAGCGCCAGGGTCCCAGGTTCAAATCCTGGCTGGGTCGCTGTCTGTGCGGAGTCTGCACGTTCTCCCCGTGTCTGCGTGGGTTTTCTCCGGGTGCTCCGGTTTCCTCCCACTAGTCCCGAAAGACGTGGGGCGGGATTCTCTGACTCCCTGCTGGGTCGAAGAATCGCCGGGGTGGCGGCCTGAATCCCGCCCTGCTGCTCCAACGCCGGCTGCCGAATTCTCTGGCGCTGGTTTTTTGGCGGGGGCGGCGATCACGTCGCGCTGGTCGGGGGCCGTTGGCAGTGGCCCCCACCGACGATTCTCCGGGCCCCGATTGGCAGAGCGGCCGCCCGTTTTCGGCCTGTCCCGCGGAGTCCTCGGGGGGGATCCATGAGGGATGGATAAGATACATAGAACTGTTGAGCTGTCAAGTTATTTAAGTACCTTACACTTTAAGTTTTGAAGTAAACTGCCTGTCTGTGTCTGCAAGAGTAAAAAAGACCAGTCCAGGGGGGCATGTGAGCCAGAAAATTTCCCCTAACTACCCGCCTCTACAATGAAAATCCGACCTGTTTTGTTTTAGAAATGCCTCGATCTAAAGTGTATTTTTACCATTTACTGATTACTTATTGCAATTTCAGATTTTTAAATAGTTGATAATGATGTTAATGACAGTGTATGTTTTTGGAAATAATATTAATCATTCATTTATTTACGGCAAAATTGTTTTATCCAGCTTGTTTCATGACACCTGATCCATAAATTTATTAAAATACAGTTGTTCCTACTCCAGCAAAATCCTGCATTTTTATGGAATGTGTGTTGCTGAATGTAATGTACTTGTCAAGTAGATTGGACTAAACTTGCTTATTTTTATTCACAATCTTCTTTGGTTATGATGCCAAAGGACCTTCTATTTTCTGTGCAGAAAATATCTGAGCTGGCACAGTTCTTTGAAACTACCTAGATTCTGTTCTGTATAGTTACTCAAAAAAAATGCACGACATGAATTTTTGTGCTTCTTTAATTTGTTTGTATCAATTGTTGTACCCAAGCGTTTTTGCTTAAGGTGCCATTGGTGATCCAGGCACAAGTTGCACTCAAAATGGTGCTGGTTTTGCAATTGAATTTTTGCGCCATTGTCTGCTCAAACGTAATTTCCTTATTGTCAAAAAATTTTGGCTGAACTTGTACAATTGGACAGTGTTATAGAACGTAATTTAAAAGTAGTATTTTGCATTAAAAAGTATTCCTTAAGGGCGCGATTAAAGGCTGCCTTGGGACAGGCCGTGACCCACGGCAGCCTTCACGCCTACTTCCGGGGCCGATTCTCCCCCCTCGGGCGGGGCTAGGAGCGTGGTCCCATGCGTCACGGCGGCGCGACCTTGACGACGGTCGTCAAGGCCGCACGTCAAGCGTCATGCGGCTGACGCGGCAAGACATAGCGGCTTGATCTTGCTGGGCGGCGGAGGGAAAAGAGTGCGTCCGTTATGGACGCACGACCTGTGATCAGTGGGCACCAATCGCGGGCCTATGCCCCCCTTGGCACGGCCATGGTACTGCCGTGCCAATCGGGTCTCCAGATGCCCCAAACGGGCATCTGCCGCCTGTTTCACGACGGCAGCGAGCAGGAGTGTTTGCTGCCGTGTTGAAACGGGCGTGAAGGGTTGGCCGCTCGGCCCATCGGCCTCAGAGAATCGCCGCTCGCTGTAAAAAACGGCGAGCAGCGATTTGTGGCCTGGGTCGGGCGTGGGGGGGGGGGGGGAGAATAGCGGGAGGGTGTGAAAAATGTTGGGAGGCCCTCCCGCTATTCTCCCACCCGGTGTGGGGGGCAGAGAATCGCGCCCTAAGTATTTAAGACTGGTTAACTAGTGCAGTTTTATTACTTTTAATTAATTTATTGATTAAACATTTTTAATCAGAGCATCTAGTCCAGTGTTGTCCAATATGGTTGTCACTCGCCAGACGTGACAAAATGGCTGCAGGTATATGGCTAATTGATGCTGTTCACTTTTACAGCCATGTAATACTGAGATAGTTAGAAATTGTAGTGGTAATTATGAATATGGGTGTCACTTACTAGACTGCTGTTTGTTGTATGCCCTAAATTGAGAAAAGAAGAATCAACCATGTTGTTGTTAAGATAGTATTCACCTATTAATCAGACCTTGACTTTATCAGAATATAGGTTTCTAGTGATTTAGAAGCCTAAGGGCCACTTACTCAATGGAAAGAAAAACAAGTCTGCTGTTTGTTACCTCCTCTGTTCTTGTATTCTCTGGGTGCTTCTAAATAACAATACATTTAGATCTTGGGACCACTCTGTGAAAGCAGGATGCGTCTTCAGAGGAATAGTGGCCTGGTTGTTCAAGAAATTTTCTTAAGGATCTTGTGGCACAGGGAGTGAAAACAAAACTTTGTTTTGTTTCGCTGGTAATTGGTGGCTGTCAGAAAATAGGCAAGATGTCTGAGTGGAGGATAGTGCAGCACGGCTACCACTGAGGGTTGAAATGTGTAATTTTGAAAAATTGTGGCAGTGCATCAAGATCCAAAGTCTTTTGGCGATCCGTGGAAACGGGCTATTGAAAGGAATAGAATGTTATTGGCATAAAAGGGGAGTTTACAGGATGTAGGCCATAACCCAAAGGCTTATTAAATGTCCGGGTGCTATAGTAATGACAATGACAAAACCTTAGCAAGAGATAAACCGCAGAAGCAGTGTGCAGAGGTTTATTTATTCTTTCCCCTCCCCGAGCCATCTAATAAAAAAGATTGTTTGCACTTGCAGAAATTTGTTTTTTTAAGTAAACTGGAGCACACGGTCAGTAACAGGACACTTTAGTTAACAGATTGTCACCACCCTTTGTAAACAGCATGCATGCTTTTCAAAACAGCTGGTTTACAAAACCCTTTTGAAACTGTTCTGATTGTTTTTATAAATTTGATCTATGTGTGTTATTTGCAGTGCAACGTTTTAAAAACTAGGGCAATAGTTTGTGGAACTTAAAATTCCTCAATATTTTATGTTGGTTTAGCCAATTTTGGGTGAGTTTAATACCAGTGTGATCTTGGGAAACTCCATGCCTATATTTGTGTTAGAGATCAACCCAATAGTATAGGAGCAGTAGGAGTTCCTTTCTGTTTTTTCACGCCCAAAGCCTTGATGCTAATTGCTTTCCATATTTTATTTTGCATTTCAGTGACTGGCTTGACTCAAATGTTGCTATTTCATTGAAAAATGTGATGAATGTTATCAGTAGCATTGATATTATAGTTATTAATGCATTGGCCCTTTAAGACCGGGGTTGGAACCCTGGGGGACTCCGCCTCTGGCTCCGCCCCCAGGAAACGGTATATAAGATGAGGCTCACTCGGCAGCATGTGATGAGCCCACTTCTCGGCTGCTGTTCAGTTCTCAGATGATTAAAGCCTTTGAATTACCTATCTTCTCTCCTGTGTCGTAATTGAGGGTATCTCAATTTAATCATCTGACACATCAAGATGGACGCTCTAAAGCCGGAGAAACTCAACCTGGACGCTCGGTCGCCGGAAGCCCCGGAAATGTTTTAATATTGGCTGCAGTGTTTTGAGGACTATATTGACTCCTCAGCGACTGATGTTGACGGCGCTCGCAAGCTGTGTTTACTATATGCCCGGGTGGGCCACCGACTCTCCTCCGCGATCGAGAACGCTGAAAATGACGAAGCTGCGGTCAAGATACTGACAAAATGCTTCGTGAAGCCGATTAATGAGGTACACGCCAGACATTTGCTCTCAACCTGCAGCCAACGTTCCGGGGAAACTCTGGACGAGTACGTGGAGAGACTCACTGTGCTCGCGAGCAACTGCAACCATAAAGCAGTGACGGCAGAAACCCACATGAACTTGCATATTTGCGATGCCTTTGTGTCCGGTATCAGGTCCTCGTGCATCTGGCAGCGGCTCCTAGAAGACGGGCCAAAGGGTCTCCAAGGCACGGTAACGCTCGCCTCTTCTCTAGAAACGGCCCACCGTAACCTCCGTACATACTCTGCGGACCTTGCAAACCCCTCTCGATCCCCTCCAGACTCGGCCACACTACAGGCCTGCGCCGCGCGGCGATCCGCTCACTCCGGGGTTTCCCCGTGCTATTTCTGTGGGCAAGGTCAGCACCCACGGCAACGTTGCCCGGCCCGCTCCGCGATCTGCAACGACTGCGGGAAGAAAGGGCACTTCGCTAAAGTCTGCCTGGCTGGCCCCAAAGGCCACAAACAAAACCCTCACCAGGCCCAGAAATCAAGCTCCCGGTCTCACAGGTCCCGCAACGCCGGACACGCCCACTTCCGACGCGTCATCGACCTCGTGCGAGTCATGGGAGCGGCCATCTTGGCGGCGGCCATCTTCGAACCCCGACACGTGCGACCGACCGCGGCAGCCATTTTGTGACTCCAGGCGGCCATTTTGTGAGTCCGACTTAACCGAGGACTCTGACTACCCGCAACTAGGAGCGATCACGCTCGATCAATCGCGGCCGAAACACCTGCGGAACTCAATGATGCGGGTGCGAATCAACGGCCACGACACTCCCTGCCTATTCGACTCCGGGAGCATGGAGAGCTTTATCCATCCAGACACGGTAAGGCGCTGCTCTCTGCGCACCCACCCCGCCTCCCAAACTATAGCCCTCGCCTCTGGGTCCCATTCGGTTCAAATCACGGGGTATTGTGTCGCTGACCTCGCAATTCAAGGCGCTGAATACACCCCTTTTAAACTTTATATCTTTCCTCAACTCTGCGCCCCCCTGCTGCCCGGTCTGGACTTTCAGTGCAGCCACCGGAGCCTGACACTGACGTTTGGCGGACCCCTGCCCCCACTCTCAGTATGCAGCCTGGCGATACTCAAAGTTGCACCACCCCCCCCCCTCTTCGCGAACCTCACTCCCGACTGTAAGGCCGTCGCCACCAGAAGTCGCCGGTACAGTACCCAAGACATGACTTTTATCAAGTCAGATGTTCAGTGGCTACTAAAAGAGGGGGTCAGAGAGGCCAGCAACAGCCTTTGGAGGGCTCAATTATTGGTAGTCCGCTCCGAGGAAAAGCAACGAATGGTAGTGGATTATAGCCAGACCATAAACCGCTTTACGCAACTCGATGCTTACCCACTTCCCCGCATAGCAGAAATGGTGACTCACATCGCTCAGTATCGGGTATACTCTATGGTCGACCTAAAATCGGCCTATCATCAACTCCCTATCCGCCCAGAGGACGGCTACACGGCTTTTGAAGCAGCCGGTCGGCTGTTTCACTTCCTTAGGGTCCCTTTTGGTGTCACAAACGGAGTCTCCGTTTTCCAGAGAGCGATGGATCAAATGGTGGACCAGTACGGCTTACGGGCTACCTTCCCGTACTTGGACAACGTTACCATCTGCGGCCATGACCAGCAGGACCACAACGCAAACCTGAGGAAGTTCCTCCAGACTGCCCGGGCCCTCAACCTCACGTACAACAAAGAGAAATGCGTGTTCCACACAACCCGGCTAGCCATCCTCGGCTACGTCGTGGAAAACGGGCTCCTAGGCCCAGACGCCGACCGCATGCGTCCCCTAAAGGAACTCCCCCTCCCCCGTAGCCTCAAGGCACTCAAACGGTGCTTGGGGATTTTCTCCTATTACGCCCAGTGGGTCCCCAGATATGCGGACAAAGCCCGACCACTCATTAAGACCACGGTTTTTCCCTGACAGCTGCGGCCCAGTTGGCTTTCAGCCGTATCAAGGCCGACATCATCAAGGCCGCCATGCATGCAGTGGACGAAGCCATTCCCTTCCAAGTAGAAAGCGACGCATCAGACGTCGCCCTGGCTGCTACCCTCAACCAGGCGGGCAGACCAGTAACGTTCTTCTCCCGAACCCTCACCACCTTGGAAATTCGGCACTCTGCAGTCGAGAAGGAGGAACAAGCCATAGTGGAGGCCGTGCGGCACTGGAGGCACTACCTAGCCGGTAGGAGGTTCACCCTCGTCACCGACCAACGGTCGGTCGCCTTTATGTTCGATAACGCACAACGGGGCAAAATAAAGAATGACAAAATTCTGAGGTGGAGGATAGAGCTCTCCACCTATACGTACGATATTAAATATCGCCCGGGGAAGCTCAATGAGCCCCCAGATGCCCTATCCCGCGGCACGTGCGCCAACGCGCAAAAAGACCGCCGAAGAGCCATCCACGATGACCTCTGCCACCCGGAGGTCACCCGGCCTGCCCACTTCATCAAGTCCCGCAACCTACCCTACTCCACAGAGGAGGTCAAGGCCATGACTAAGGCATGCCAGATCTGTGCGGAATGCAAACTGCAATTCTATCGACCAGACAGGGCCCGCCTGATAAAGGCCTCTAAGCCCTTTGAGTGACTAAGTGTGGACTTCAAAGGGCCCCTCCCGTCTACCAACCGCAACATCTATTTCCTCACCGTGATCAATGAGTTCTCCCGCTTCCCTTTTGCTGTCCCCTGCCCCGATATGACCTCGGCCTCCGTGATCAAGGCACTGCACAGCATCTTCACACTGTTTGGTCTCCCCGCTTATATCCACAGCGACCGGGGTACATTGTTCATGAGCGATGAGGTGCGTCGATATCTGCTCAGTAAGGGCATCGCCTCGAGCAGAACGACGAGCTATAACCCGCGGGGAAACGGGTAAGTGGAGAGGGAGAACACGACAGCTTGGAAGGCTATCCTTCTAGCCCTATCGTCAAGGAGGCTCCCAATCACCCGCTGGCAGGAGGTCCTACCCGATGCCCTACATTCCATTAGGTCGCTCCTCTGTACGGCCACGAACGAGACCCCTCACAATCGTTTGTTTGTCTTCCCCAGGAAGTCCACCTCTGGGGTCTTGCTTCCACGTTGGCTGACGACTCCGGGACCAGTCCTACTCTGGAGACACGTGAGGAGCCATAAACCGGATCCCATAGTCGAGAGGGTCCAACTGCTACACGTGAACCCTCAATACGCCTACGTCGAGCACCCCGATGGCAGGCAGGATACCGTCTCCCTGCAAGATCTGGCACCCGCTGGCTCGCCCACCGACCTCGACGCTTTCCCCACCGATCCCCCCTCCTACCGACGCTCCCCTCCCCGCACCGACCCCGACAGCGCCCCCCCCCCTCATAGCGCCCCCTGCCCCCCAGCCGGTGCCGGCACCGATCACCCTAGTCACCCCGGATAACACCCCACCCGCTCCAAGGCGGGCAAAGGCTCAGTCAACCGTCCTCCCGGTTATACCACCATCAAAACCGACCGTATCCGTGGCACCACCACCGGAGCGGAGAAAGTCAGCACGGACGGTCAAACCACCCACAAGACTGAACTTATAACTCCACGTCACCCCCGGCGGACTATGTGTTTTTTTTTAAACAGGGGGTGAATATGATGAATGTTATCAGTAGCTGCTGTAACGCTACCTTACCTTTAATGCATTGGCCCTTTAAGACCGGGCTTGGAACCCTGGGGGACTCCACCTCTGGCTCTGCCCCCAGGAAACGGTATATAAGATGAGGCTCACTCGGCAGTATGTGATGAGCACACTTCTCGGCTGCTGTTCAGTTCTCAGATGATTAAAGCCTTTGAATTACCTATTTTCTCTCCTGTGTCGTAATTGAGGGTATCTCAGAAACAATCAGAGTAGTTGATGCAGAGTCTGCACGTCCTTCCCGTATCTGTGTGGGTTTCCTCTGGGTGCTCTGGTTTCCTCCCACAAGACCCAAAAGATGTGCTTGTTAGGTGAATTGGACATTCTGAGTTCTCTCTCAGTGTATCCGAACATGATTTTCGCAGTAACGTCATTGCAGTGTTAATGTAAGCCTACTTGTGACACTAATAAAGATTATTATTATTATTTAAGCTTTTTGTGCTAAAAAATAAATACAATTTTTTCTGAATGTAGCTCATTTTTATTATTCTGAGCATTATAAAACTATGTAAAATTACATTGAATATACAGCACAGAAACACACCATTCAGCCCCTCCAATCCACACTGGTGTTTCTGCTCCGTTTAAGCCAATTTCCTTGGATTTTTAGTTAGGTTCACTAATTCAAGCTACCTTAGATCTTTCTGTTTCATGTTTCTGAGCTGATGTGATTGTGCAAATATAAACTTGTAATTGAACAACTTTTTGAAATTTACTTTAGATTCAGCATCAAGAAAAGCTGCTGGAACAACAACATCTGAAATACGTGGCTTCAGTTAATATAGTTGATAAGCATCAGCAGATGATTCATTCTTTAGAACAGGATCTTCAAACTGCCATGATTGCAGAAAGGGAAATGTCTACTCAGGTAAAACAAGAATACTGCTTTTAAATAAAGGCATTATAACTGCATTATGGAAATACTATTGTTTAACACCATTACGGCATTAATGTTGTGAAATGGATAAGTTCACTTCTTTGTCACTTTGTGTAACTACTATGGATTACATTGTGTAAACTGACCTCTGACCCCTTGAAAAGTCCTCCTAAAGTGAGTTATACGCCAAATATGAAATGTGAATTGTTGGTGTTTCAAAATATAAAAAGATCGATAATTCAAATTAAATCAATGTGACACATTTTTATTGACTTGTGAACATCATCCTTGAAGATTTATCGGAGCCAACATCCAAAAGTTAGGTCCCTGTTATAACTGCAATTTGGGTGTTTTTTCTCTGCTCCCACATTCTTTGCATAGGACACTGGGCAGTCTCTTCCACACATTGTCAATCCACAACTTCACTCCGTCCTCTTCCATGCAACCATTGTTACAGACATGCACAAAACACTTGCAGGGATCTTGATTTTCAGCATGGTTTTACGTTTGAAAATTACCATAATTTTGATGCGTTGGTCATCCAGGCTAATGCCACTCTCAATCTTGTCCTCCCATGTTGTGTGGTTTTCACTATAACTGTTTTCAAACCTATTGAGTCCATTGTTGGATTGCTGGCCGTATCAGAATTCAGGGGTGTTTCATCCATGTTGCCCATGTGATGTAACGGGTTTTTGCCACTGTCTGATGGTTTGTTAATAATTGGTAATTTTGGAGTTAGCAAATGTTATGACTTTTAGCTTGAAACCAGCTTCATATTTTAATTTTGTGCCAGAAGACTCATTTCTGTTTGTCATTTGCCAGGCATGGTCTACTCTCTGTAGGGTTGGCTTAAACTGCCACACACACACATCTCCTTTGGAGCATGGCCACATTGTCTATTTGATCCCATGTGTTGACTTAAGGGACGCCGAGCTTAGGCCTACGTATGATTTTTGAATGCCATGAAAGTGGGGTTGTTTATATGCTGCATTGACATATATGACATGATCTACAGTACAATATCTTAAGATTGTCTGTTTTCAGAAAAACTGCTCAAGAAAATTTACAATGTTTTATTGAAGTTACAAGCATGTACTTTGCACCTGAATCTTAAAATATATCTGGACCAGGCAGGAACTCAAAATGATGTTTGCCTTATTTTGTTATGGATATTCTTTGTGAAGAGATAAGCGGCTTTGCTTTAAATATGAATTGGTGTGATGGTAGTGAACAGGAGTATATTTGGTACGAGAATGAATGGAAGTGTTTTAGCCAACTTAAATTTTTCATGTGCATTTGCTTATAAAGTAATGTATATTAAAAAGATAATCATCTACTTTTACACAAATAATTCTTCAAACAGCAGTGCATCATTATTTTAAACCCAAATTTTCCTGGAGCTGTTATTTCAGTACTCCTCTCTCACTTTCGATTTCCCGCTCCTCCTCGGGCTCCTGGTCTCACATTCGCCTTCCTCTGGTTTCTGATCTCTTAGGTACATCTCATTATTCAACTCTCGTTTCCCCATTTGTATGCAGCAGTGTTGCAGCCAGGTACCATGGGGCAAGAATGGTGACAGTACTTAATTCAAATATATGCTCCATAGATTGCGTTTTTAAAATTTAATAGACAGTTGTTTAAATGTGTGTTTTACTGGGCAATATTTCTTAGCTTGGCTGGTTCAAAGTAGACAATCTGTCTGCAATCTTTGGAAAGTCATATTACATTGTTTAACATCTTACATTTTCAACCCACGGATTCCTCTACAGCAAATGTGGCAGAGACCACCAAAGAGCAAAAGAAAAGAGCGAGATTGAAGGTGGAGCCGGCTGGATAAAAGAGCACGAGAAAGAGTGAGACTCAGGAGAGGAGCCGGGGAGATAAAAGAGCAAGACTGAGAACAGAGCCAGAGAGATAAATCAGTGTGAGAAAGAAGGAACGAGACTTGAGAGTGGGGCCGGGAAATAAAGGAGTGAGAAAGAGCAAGACTGATAGCAGAACTAAGGAGATAAAAGAGCGTTAGAAAGAACAAGACTGAAATCAGAACTCGTCCTCCATCAGCTTTCTCAGCATCTCCGTTATAAGTTCTGTTGGCCTCAGACTCTCCACGCTCTCTGGCAGCCCCACAACCTGCAATTTCTGCCTCCGAAACCGGTTCTCAACGTCCTCCACCTTTGCTCTCAGGCCCCTATTCTGTTCTTCCACTTGGCTATTTCAGCTCTAGGTGAGATGAGCTGGTCACTGTGCCTCGACAGTGCCTCCTCCATGCCTTTCATTGCCTCCCGCTGCTCCTACACTGTCTCTGACATTCTTCTGAGTTTCTCCTTTATCGGGGCCAGCAAGTCCTCCACCAATTGCTTGAGGGACTCCAGCATCTCCCTCCCTTGCATCTCAAAGTGTTTATTGAACTGCTGATCGAACCACCATTTCCTCCGTCGATGTACCCACCGTTATATAGATGGTCCCTCCCGGCCCACTCACGTCCACCATCATCCTTGTCCACGGACCCTTCACTGTGCTCGAACCTCCTGGTGGACTAGTGCTCGAGTCATTCCTCCCCTGATTATTCCGCAGTTCTTTTGGCTGTCCTCCACCAACTACTTTCGACAAGGACTTTACATGCAATTTTCCCCACATTGAAATGGGTGAAAAAGGCCTAAAACTCAAGACTCTGGCAGGAGCAACCCAATGTGCGACCTCCTCCTACATGCCACCACCGGAAGTCCACTGTCTCTTGTTTTTAAGATTTCTACATTTTTGTTGCAATCTCTTACAGCTACAGTATAATAATCTAACGCATCTTCACTCTTGGATGAAGAGCCAAACGGATTTGAAACGGTAACTCTGTTCTCGCTCCCTACAGATGCTGGCAGACGTGCTGAGTTTTTCCAGCATGTCATCATCCGCAGTATTTTGCTCAGTCCAGTGAGATAGTTGATACATTGGTCTTAATTTTCCAAATCTCCCTAGAATCGGAGAAGGTCCCATTGGACTGGAAGATAGCAAATGTTATCCCATTATTCACAAAGGGAAAACTACAGGCCAGTTAGTCTAACATCTGTTGTAGGGAAAATGCTGGAGGCTATTATTAAATAACTTGTAGCAGGACACTTGATTAGCTCAAAGTAATCAGGCAGAGTCAACATAGTTTTGCTCAAGGGAAATCATGTTTAACCAACTTATTGGAGTTCTTTGAGGAAACAACCTATGCTGTGGATAAAGAGGTTGATGTGCTGTACTTTGATTTCCAGAAGGCACTTGATTGAAATATATAAAATCTTGAGGAGTCTTGACAGGGTGGATATGGAGAGGAGGTTTTGGGAGAATCTAAAACTAAGGTTCACTGTTTCAAAATAAGGGGTCGCCCATTTAAGTGGAGATGAAGCAAAATCTTTTCACTCAGAGGGTCGCGAGTCTTTGGGACATTCTTCCTGAAATCGTTGTGGAAGCAGAGTCTTTGAATATTTTTAAGGCCGAAGTAGATAGATTCTTGGTAAGCAAGGGGTTGATAGGTTATCGGAGGTTGGAGGGATACAGATTTGAGGTTACTGTCAGTTCAGCCATGATCTTATTAAATGGTGGAGCAGGGTTGAGGGGCTGAATGGCCTACTCCTGTTTCTTGTCCATATGTTTGCATCATTGACATAGGCCCAGACAGCGGTATGAATGTGTTCCATGCCACACGCCAGTGTGTGCATGCAAATTGTACAGTAAATTTTGTTGGCATATTTGGCAATTCCCAGGCCCCCACGATTCTCTGCTTATGCCAGGAGGAATTACTGACTGCGAGGTGCACTTACAATCATAGAAATTACCGTGCAGAAGGAGGCCATTTGGCGCATAAAGTCTGCACCGGTCCTTGGAAAGAACACCCTACTTAAACCCCTGCCTCCACCCAATCCACGTAACCCAGTAAACCCACCTAACCTTTGGACACTAAGGGACAATTTAGCATGGGAAATTCACCTAAACTGCACATCTTTTAGACTGTGGGAGGAAACCGGAGCACCTGGAGGAAGCCCACTGTGACATGGGGAGAAAGGGTAAACTCCACACAGTCACCCGTGGCCGGAATTGAACCCAGGATCCTGGAGCTGTGAGGCAGCAGTGGTAACCACTATGCCACCATGCCGCCCCAACACTTGTGGTATTTAAAATCGGGAAACAGGCGCCGTGGCTGCTGAGGAAGAGAGAGGGGGTATGAAAAGTGTCCAGCATTGCTATTGTATGCTGACATTTGCGCCGCTTGTCGGGCAGCTTCTGCCAGGGCTGTTGGGAGTAGCAGTGGGTGGCAAAAAGGCAGCCATGCCACTGTGTACGCTGCTTTTGGGGCCGTGGAACACACGCGATTCAGTCCCGGCGTCAGCACTTAGTCTCTGAACGGGAGAATTCTGGCCTGCTTCTTCAATCCAAGCATGGGCTCCCACCCACATTCTTGCATGGTGAACAATAGTGACTTGATGCACTTATCTCTTTTTCTCTCTTTCTCTCTCTCTCTCTGGAAGCTGATTCTACAATGGCTTCCCATGGATTCTCCCCTTCTTAAAGCCCATCTGCAAGACAATGTGAAGCCCGGGTCTTGTATCCAGGTTGAAATGTTAATTAGTTATCTATTAAACTCCCAACTTCATTTTATCTTGAAACTAAACAGACAGTTTATAGTGTAAAAATTTGCAAAACCTGACATTCCGAACACCTTCCAAATGGTGTTATCCATCAGCAGAATAGATATCTTGGTCATTTATTATAGGCATGAATACCTTGCACATTGTTCCAATGAAACAACCCTTTAATATGTAACACCTAAGCCACCCAGACTTGCTGTCAGCAGAATTCAGAACAGATAAGATGACCTCCCCCATTCCTGCATTTTACTCTAAATTAAAGACAGTGCCAAACATAACACACTTCTATAACCTTGCATTTGTAACTATGTCCCTGTTATGATGGGATCGACAAAAGGCTTCCCCGTGGGCTTCGTGGAATATGAATTCCCCTATTGAGCGGGCGGTGGCTCGCCAGACAGGAGATGCATGGCAGGAATTTAAAACCCGCAGGTCCAATCAGGGCCGGCACCTCCGTAGGTCCCTGGGCTGGGACGCAAGTGTTGTTTGGAAGCGGTAGTTGCCCTTTTTGTTACTTTAGAAAAGGGAGTTATTGACAGAAGACTGGCCTTGGTGAAGTTATTACGGTCCCAATCATTGATTTTTCTCTCTGTAACTTAAAAATAAAGGATAATCAGTGCTTTTAGCTTCTGTTTGTTGCCATTGACTATTTTCCCTGTTTGATGACCTTGCCGATGCAGGATGTCTGGAGACCCTTTTGACTTGGCAAGAGATTCATCGTGACGCCAGAAAAGGAGAAACTTATGTCACAGAGGTCACGAGATCTCTGGGGCCAGCTTACTTTGAAGTTAGCAGCGAGAGACATTACTTTACTGCTGACTGCAAATTCCTAGCCATGCAGTTCATGATTTGTTGCAAGTAACCGTACCATATCTTTTGTCAGTTTTATCCCTTTGAGACAAATGTTGACTTTTAAATTACTTTAATGATGATAGTTTTGTATCATTGTTTTACAGGTGGCTCAGTGTGAAGAAACCATTAAACATTTGAAAATCGAATTATCTTCGTTACATTCAGGACAGGAATTGAACAATAGGACCATTGCACATAAAAAGCAGAATATTACTGAGCTACAGCAAGAAAATGAGTCACTGAATCAGAAATTGAAAGAAACATTATGCAAGGTGTGGTGAGATTTAATAACTTAATTTCTGTTACATTAGTATTGATCTATTCTGACAAAATTCTAACGAAGAATATGCACTTGCCATACATAAGGCTTACTTTCTATTATCAAAAATGTTCAGCACTCTTCTGTACTAACTTTTGCCATTGTTAACTTTTCAGTCCATAGAACATAGAACATAGAGTGCAGAAGGCGGCCACTCGGCCCATCGAGTCTGCACCGACCCACTTAAACCCTCACTTCCACCCTATCCCTGTAACCCAATAACCCCTCCTAAACTTTTCCTGGTTACTAAGGGCAATTTATCATGGCCAATCCACCTAACCTGCATGTCTTTGGATGTGCTCTGGTCATGCTGGCAATGCCTATCCAACTTTGTTATTTCTCCTATAATTCTAGCTAATAAACGATGAAGGAACATGACTGGACCTGAGAAGATATCAGGCCTATTTAATTCCAGGTTAAGTACCAAAACACTCTGTAGACAAAATTCTCTGTGTCATTTCTTTTCACAGTAGTTGGAATTTCTACTGTCTAAAATTAGGAAACAAACAACGTTTTTGTAAATTATGTTAAGATAATTAAATGGAACAATTGAATTGTCTTTTTGTCTTTTAATGTTCTCATGAAAGTCTACTTGAATTCAGCCTCCCAAAATTTGAGAGTAAAATTGTTATACTTTCCGCAGAGCTCTGACTCTGGTAACTGATTGTAGATTTTATAGCTTGGGCAGATGCAGTGTTCTTAATTTGTCAGCAGGCATCAATACCATTTAATCAGCTGACCAGCTGGAATACCTTTTGTTAGCTTCCATTACATTTTACACAACTATCAACATCATAGGGGTTACTGTTGAACAAAAACTGAATGGAACCAACCATATATGTTCTGTGGTCAGAAGAGGTCAGAGCCTGGAAATTCTGTGACATATAGCGGCACAGTAGCACAGTGGTTAGCATTGTTGTTTCACTGCGCCAGGGTCCCAGGTTCGATTCCCAGCTTGGGTCACTGTCTGTGCGGAGTCTGCATGTTCTCCCTCTGTCTGCGTGGGTTTCCTCCGGGTGCTCCGATTTCCTCCCACAAGTCCTGAAAGACGTGCTAAATGTTAGGTAATTTGGACATTCTGAATTCTCCCTCAATGTACCCGAACGGGTGTTGGAATGAGGCGACTAGGGGGCTTTTCACAGTAACTTCATTGCAGTGTTAATGTAAACCTACTTGTGACAATAAAGATTATTACTATTATAATTCACCTCCTGTGTCCCCAACGCCCGTCCACCATCTACAAAGCACAAGTCAAGGGTGTGATGGAACACTCTCTCCATTTGACTGGATAGATGTGGCTCCAACAACACACAGGAGGCTTCACACCATCCTGGACAAAGCCTGCAGGATTGGCACCCCATCCACCACCTTAAACATTCACTCCCTCCATCACCAAAGCATAGTAGTAACAATTTGTACCATTTATAAGATCCACTGCAACAATTCACCAAGCTCCATTGACAGCAACCTTCCAAACCAGGCATATGGGAATATTACCACCTGTGAGTTCCCCCTCCAAACCAAACACCCTCATGACTTGGAAATATATTGCTGTTCCTTCAACGTCGCTGGGTCAATATTCTGGAACTCCCTCCCTAACAGCACTGCGGTTGTACATGCACTTTCTCAAGGGCAATTAGGGATGGGTCCCGCTTCCATGAAAGAATTTTTTAAAATTGCTTTATGTAATTATATGAAGAAAACATAAAGGAGTAACTACAAAAGTGTTATTCACATAAAGGTTTACATTTAATAAACAGGCTGTTTGTTTGAAAGTTCGTGGATATTATTTTGTTTTTGAAAAAGTGCATAAAGTGTATTAAACTTGGAGACCTGAAAATCCCTGCTTCAGGGACCTGGTTGTTGAAATGAAATGAAAATGAAATTAAATGAAAATCGCTTACTGTCACGAGTAGGCTTCAATGGAGTTACTGTGAAAAGCCCCTAGTCGCCACATTCCGGCGCCTGTTCGGGGAGGCTGGTACGGGAATCGAACTGTGCTGCTGGCCTGTTTGGTCTGCTTTAAAAGCCAGCGATTTAGCCCAGTGAGCTAAACCAGCCCCTAAATAGGATGTTAAATAGGATTATGCTGCCTTGCTGTCCTGCGCTGATTTATAATCCCACTTATTTTTTTATTTATTCTTTGATGGGACTTTGGCATCGCTGGCAAGCCCAATATTTGTTTCACATCTCTAATTGCCCTTGAACTGAGTGGCCTGCCATGCCATTTCAGAGAGCAGTTAATAGTCAATCACGTTGCTGTGGGCCTGGAACCTCACATAGGTCAGACCAGGTGAGGACAGCAGATTTCCTTCCCTGAAAGATATGGGTGAACCAGTTGGGTTTTTTATGACAATCAATGATTATTTCACGGTCACTATTATGAGCTTTCAATTCCAGATTTTATAAATTGAATTTAAATTCCACCAGCTGCCATGGTGGAATTAGTTTTTTTTTAAATGTTATTAAAGTATTTCATTTTATACAGTACAAAATAAACAAATCTGTGTAAACCAGATACAATTTACAAAAGCCAGACATTAGAAATATCCCCCAAAACCCACACCGCCTAATTCCCCCGATCTCTTCCCTTTATGGTTATTTTGAAATATTTTTATGAAATACATAAGGCGGGATTCTCCGACCCCCTCCCGGGTCGGAGAATCCCCGGGGCGGCGGCGTGAATCCCGTCCCGCCGCTCCGGCGCCGGTTTGCGGGCGGGGTTTATGCCGCGCCAGTCAGGTGCCATTGGCAGCGGTCCCCCCGGCAGTTCCCCAGGCCCCGATGGGCCGAGCGGCTGCCCGTTTTCAGTCAGTCCCGCCGGCATGAAATGGACATGGTCTATCACGGCGGGACCTGACTTGTCGGCCATCTAGCGGAGTCCTCGGGGGGGGGGGGGGGGGGCCACGCTGGCCTGGCCCGCGATCGGCACCCTCCGATCTGTGGGCGGGCCTGTGCCGTGGGGGCACTCTTTCCCTCTGCGCCGGCTGCTATAGGGCTCTGCCGTGGCCGGAGCTGAGAAGAACCCCCTGTGCATGTGCAGGAAACATGCCGGCGGTTCTGCGCATGCGCGGGACCACGGCGGCCCTTCGGCACCGGTTGGCGCAGCACCAACCCCTCTGGCGCCGGCCTAGCCCCCGGAAGTGCGGAGGATTCCGTAACTTCCGGGTGGCCTGACGCCGGATTGGTTCGCGCCGTTCTTGGCGCCGGCGTCGGGCCATCGCGCCAAGTGAGGGAGAATCCCGCCCACAGTTTATAAAAGGAGATTGTCATGTATTTGCATATGTATTATTCTTCCCCACTCCCCCCCCCCCCCATTGATTGGACCCACCCTCCCTCTTTTCCCCACCCCCTCTTCCCCCCCACCCTCTTGTTTTAGATGTTCATGTGGGGTCTTGGTTTATTTTGGCTTATTTGATGGTACCCGCCCCTGCTGGGCCCGAGGTGCCCCTCCCCTTACTGGGCTGTTCAGCTTTGGCCGGCTCCCATTTTGTCCTCTGACCCTTCATCCCTGATGGAGGGCTCTGTGTTTGTGGCCTTGTTCTTGCTCCCCCCATTGTCCATTCCAGCTGTTCTCAGCCCCCTTCCTCCGTCTTCCTGTCCCCTGGTGTCTTGTTGGCCACTGTTCATATTTGTCCTCCACCTCAGAGAAGAACCTGTTCATTCAAGTTCTTGTCAGGTACGCTCTGTGCACCACTTTTAATTGCATGGTGGAATTTGAATCCATGTCCCTGGAACATTAGCCTGGGTCTCTGGATAACAATATGCCGCTGTTCCCAACAGCTGTATACTTGGTATATAACTTACAGTACTATGTCAAATCTCAACTAAACCAAAGAAGTAAATACCCTTAATACAGGCGATTTGCATCGCTGCACTGCTCGCCCACTATTTTGAGCTTGAGTGAAGGAGTTACTATTCTTTGCCATACAAGTTGGATTGGGTCCTTGTTGTATCTGATGAGTTCTTCCAGACTTCCTCAGTATTTGCAATAATTAAAATTTTTTTTTTGCTTATCTTTAAAGCAAACATACAGGGGATGATTTTCACTTGGGGGGTGGGGGGGGGGGGGGGATTGGTTCGAATCATTGTCAACAGGGCAACTAGGGCTTAAAAATGGACTTGACAAAACTGAAGCTTTGTTAACACTGATAGTCCGGCTGCTGCCATTTTTAAAGGTGCCAACATCTGGATGGCCAAATCATCCACAATATTCTTTTATCCACAAATACATAAATAGGTCTGATTGTTTAAAAAATTGTATTTGTGTGGAGCTGGCAACAGGCCTGTGCTGCTCCCTCCCTCCCCACCCTGTCCTAACCGCTGAACAGTTACCTGCCAAATTCCCAGTTTCCAAATTTCTGGTGCTAAATATCGCAATATTAACACCTGTTTCATGTCCACAGTTTCATGTTAAATTCAAATAAGGCGAGAGCCTCAAAATCATGACTGCTGGCATGAACAGCAATCCAGGAGTTAAAATCAACGCCCAAATGTGCCTTTATCATTGTGTTATGTCAACAATTATCACAGGTGTCATTGGTGATAGAACATAGAACATTACAGCTTGGCAGAAAACAGAGACTGATTAATGAATAAAAACAGTGTTGACTTTTCAAAGCAGACAGAAAGCCTCTAATTGTCAGATTTCCACCTGTGCTTTGTTAAATGTTGTCATTCTTACAATTAGCAATGGTTAGATACAGAGAGACAGGCAGAGAAATATAGGTCGAAAGACTATACCTCGAAAAGCAAAATGTGCCATGGTATGTAATTAGATTTCTACAAGGTAACTCCTTAACGGATACGTAATCTATTGGAGCATTTATCAGCCATAAATTATGTAGCAAATTGTGTGCTAACTTTCATCACAGTTAATCAGTATTGATTCATTGAGTTATCGCTTTTAAAAAGACATTGGTTAATTATCTCAGGAAGTGAAATTGAAGGTTATAGAGTTAGATTTAGCTTTTAATAACTGGAAATTATTATGTTTTTGTTACATAAATTACGCATGTTACTTAGTTCGCCTTCAGTTCTTTTTTCCTCGATCAGCAGTTTTAACCATTAGTTCTTTTTACAGTTATTACACTTGGTCCCCTCTACTAAGCCATTGATGCAGATTTTAAATAGTTGAGGCCCAAACATTGATTCTTGCAGTACCCCAGTAGTTAAACAGCTTAGCAGCCTAAAAATTACTCATTTATTTCTAGTCTAGATATTGTGTCTGTTAACCAATCTGTTATCCATGAAAATCTATTACCACCAATCCACTGGGCGTGATGAAATTGTCAAGTGGCGCTTAAATGAGAATACGACGAGGCCGTTCGATCGCGGGAAAAGCCAAAAATGAGAACCTCGCCTTGCGCCGATTGGTTTGTAATCTAACCGGCCCGCTCCTGTTGCTGAACTCTGGAACCCGCCATAGTGTGGCAAGAAACTAATAATCACCATTTAAGGCCAATCTCCATAAAATTAACAGGAGCGACCCCCTATCTAACGGCCTCCCGTGAACTAACAGCCCCCCCAGAAAGTGATCAAGTGGGTGTCGATTATTACACCTTTTTAAAAATGTGAATCTGGCGGATTGGCTACTGTGGGGTCCTGAGGAGGTGAGTGGCTACCTTCACTCCCAGACAATGATCCCGGGGGCACTGAAAGCCTGGATAATGACGCTAGTACGAAGGCCGGAGACCGATGTGGAAGCCCATGTGGCCACGTGGGCTGTCATTGAGCAGTCGCCCTAGCAGTGTTGGCCTCGGTGCCACGTATTGCCAGCCCCATCTCCTGCGTCCATAGCCTCTGGGACTCCTTCAATCGGCTATGGACCTGCTGGTGTGTTGCTGACATCCCCTCTGAATATAACGGCCGCAGGCCATCGACTACATCAGCTCCAGGTAAATCTGGTCCAGAGGCTAAGCATCTGACTGTGCTCCAGCAGATCTCCGACAGCTGTCTCGCCTGGGAGTTCCTGCCTTCACTACTGTGTGCTGCCCACTAGATTGTGCCCCAGAAGCCTGTCTACTACTGTCGTCCACCGCGTCCCTGCGCTGGTGAAGGGTGGGGATAATGCTATTACGGTGGTCTCTGTTCTCATGCAAGGCAGGCCGGGGGAACCAACCCGGATGGGCCGGCACCATCGGATGAGCATCCTGCGGGAGAATGGACATGTGGTCAGTGGGAGGGATGGGTCATTCTGTCTGGCATTAACAATTCACATGTGACGGGTCATATGGGTGGGGGCTGGTGTAACTTCACCTCTGCGCCATATATCACCCTCCACGTCGGTGATAGATTAACCCTCTGCCACCCCCGTGACCTCTAGAGCCTGTTCCTCGTAGACGGTGAGAGCTCTGATGTCCGCCACCCGGGTGCCCGTCTGGGCCCTCTCCCTTCGGTTGTGGGCTAACTTCTCCTGGGGGGACACAGAGGCGGCATCGTCAGTTGTATGCGGGGGTGGGATGGAGGGCAGATGGGATGTATGGGGGTGTGTGTGGAGAGTATGAGGGGGATGGGGAATATGAGAAGGGATGATGGGACAGTATGTGGAGTGGCGGCATGGGCGGCACTGCTAGATATGGGTGGGCTCCAGGAATGGTGGCAGGCGGTGCTGGTGCCAGGTGCATGCGTCACTGAGTGCCAGTCCACCTGGTCATGCTCCCTGAGCTGATGGCCGCTGTCACTTCCTCCCAGGCGGCATTGGCTGCCCTGTGGCTGACCCTCCGGCTGACCCTCGGGGTAACAGGGCATCCCATCTGACTTCTGCTTAGTCCAGGTCTGGCCAGGTCGACATCCCCGAATCTGGGGCTGGTCTCCTCGGTGGCATGTCTGCTAATTGTGTGGGGTTGGCTGTGCAGGAGCAGTTTAAATGCTGCCCTCTACTTAGCAAGATCTGGCGAGCACGGTCATGGTATCAGCTGTCGGGACAGTCAATTCGTAAAGTGGTCCAATTAACGTTTAATGGCGGTGATGGCCTTGCCGGGCCAAGTGTTGGGAAGCTCACGGCAGTTCACACTTGCTACCAATTTAGAAACTTTTCCATTAAATCGTGTCCTCAGTGTCATAATTTTGTGTAATGACCTTTTGTGTGGCATTGTATAGAATGCTCTTGGAAAGTCTAAGTACACCACATCCACTGATTCCCCCATATCTTCTTTTCTAGTTGCAACTTCAAAAGAATGAATAGATTTCTCAAACACAATTTTCCTTTCGTAAATCTGTGTTGATTTTACCTAATCTTTTAATGATTTTTTACAAGTACTGTGTTACCACGACCCCAATAATAGATGCTTATTCTAGAGTAGATTAGATTGAAATAGTGATGAAAATTTGCCTCAAATTTTAAACTCTTGAAGTAACCTATTTGTTTGTAAAGATACTAATTTCTGCAGTTTACTTGCGTTATTATTTTCATTTTAAAATAACTATGCATATCAAGTATTAATATGCCACTTGTTTGACATTTGTATTGGAAGAAGATGCATTATTATATTTATATATATATTACTATAAATACGTACAAGTTTTCTACTTTCATAGGGGAGTAAATCTTTGGATGTCAGGATGGAAACTTTTGCTAAGATGTTTGACTACATTTTTTAAGCATAGCAGAGAGTGGAAATCTCTTGCAAGTTTCCTGCAAGAACTCATATACCTTAAATTAGAATTCTTATCTTATCTGTGCTTAGTCGAGTATTGCTTTATTTGTATATTAACTAGAACAAAGGGAAAATAATAACTTTGATAAACCAAATTATGAAAAAAATGTTAATACTTTCAGGTGAATGATAGTGAAGAACAAGTTAGCACTTTGGACTTGGAAGTAAATATGTTAAAGATGAGATTGGTGGAAAAGACTGATCTGGCTCAAAACCTGGAAGAACAAATTCTGAAACATCAACAGTCCTTAAACAGAGCAAATGAAACTCTCAGAGATACAAAGAAGGCAGCTGGTAATAAGGTAATAACTGTCGTAATGCAGGAAGAATGCAGCTCCATATGAACACAGGGATGCTGATTTACAAAAGATTTTCAGGATGACATGTTCCTGAACATAGTGGGGAATATTGCTCGATTGCCTGAATGATCACGGTTCCATAAATGTTCGTGAAGCTCAGCACCATCCAGGACAAAGGATTTTGATTGGCATGCCACCCACTACCTTATACATTCACTCCATCCACGACCGGCACAGAGTGCCAGCAAGGTGCACTGCAGCAATTCGTCAAAACTCTTTTGACAGTACCTTCCCAACCGACACCTGGTAGGACAAGGGTAGCAGGCACATAGGCACGCCACTCAAGTTCCACTCTATGTCAAACCCGATCTTGACTTGGAAATATATTGCCATTCCTTCACTGTCCAGGGTCAAATTCTAGAACTCTCTTTCTAACAGCACAGTGGGTATACCTATTCCAGATGATTGCTGCAGTTCAAGAAGGCAACTCACCACCCTCTTCTTAAGGGCAGTGTGGGATGGAAAATAAATGCTGGTTGGCCCAGCGATGCTCACATATCATTAACAAATAAATTAAAATGCAAGAAACAATAGTTAGCATCATTGATTTAAGATCTATAACCATAGCCCACCTCGTACATAGAACAAATAAGCTTTTCAGTTGACCTTTCTATGTCATATAATCTACAATATGTTTTGTGATTTTACACTCC
The DNA here is from genome assembly GCF_902713615.1 of Scyliorhinus canicula. Lineage (NCBI taxonomy): Eukaryota > Metazoa > Chordata > Chondrichthyes > Carcharhiniformes > Scyliorhinidae > Scyliorhinus > Scyliorhinus canicula. Next base: position 120,791,717 of record NC_052155.1, read on the forward strand.
CTTCCGAGAATCTCATTAAAGAAATAGAGCTGTAACCCTGCCGCCTCAACTCTTTCATCTGTGCTGCCTTTGAGCATGGCTGTAAAGACGGTGAGCTTTACTCATTTGTTTAAAAGATTAGTAAAAAAATTACATATAAATTTAATATCCATATATTTATTGTACAATAATTAACAAATTATCTTGTTTTTGGTTTTGGTGAAAGGTGGCTTTGTTTTCATTCATTCCATGCTGTTTAGGCCTCTATCTGGAAGTATGCTTCAATTCTTTTTTTGATAAACAATTTTATTGAGCCATTTTGGCATAGTAAACAACAACAATACAAAATTGTGTGCAAAGAACAATCAACATAGTGCAAAAACCAGCTCCCCTCCTACAAAGACCCACCTAACTACCCCCCTAATCTATGACCCCCCCCCCCCCCCCCCCCTTCTGCTGAAGATTAATATTCCACGAAGAATTCGATAAATGGTTGCCACCTCCCGGGCGAACTCTTAACAGTGACCCTCTCAGAGCGAACTTAACTTTCTTCAGACCGAGAAAGCTCGCCATATCCGATAGCCAGGCCTCCTACTTCGGAGGTTTTGAGTCTCTCCATGCCAGCAGAATTCGTCGCCGGGCTACCAGGGAAGCAAAGGCCAAAACGTCAGCCTCTCTCTCCTCCTGGACTTCCAGGTCCTCCGAAACCCCAAAAATTCGGATGAATCCTCTGGACTCATCACTACTCTTGTTTTCAGTACCCGGGTCATAACGTCCGCGAATCCCTGCGTTTTGAACATCCCAGAACATGTGGACATGGTTTGCTGGTCCTCCCACATATCTGGCGCACCTGACCTCTAATCCAAAGAATTTACTCATCCGGGCCACTGTCATGTGGGCCCGGTGGACGACCTTGAATTGAATCAGGCAGAGCCTGGCGCATGTTGCGGTTGCGGTCGCATTTACCCTACTGAACACCTCCATCCATAAGCCTTCTTCTATCTCACCTCCGAGCTCCTCTTCCCACTTAAGCTTCAGCTCCTCGGTCTGCGTCTCCTCTGCCCCCATAAGTTCTCTATATATATCCGAGACCCTCCCCTCCCACACCCAACCACTGGGTCCCACCCTGTCCTGGATCCCCCTAAGTTGCAAGTGCGGGAAGGATGGAATCTGTCTACATAGAAAGTCCCGCACCTGCAAGTACCTGAAATCATTCCCTCTCGCCAGCCCAAATTTCTCCTCTAGCGCTCTCATGCTCGGGAAGCTCTCTTCCAAGAACATCCCAGCCCTCAATCCCAGCACTCTGCCATGTTCGGAACCCACCGTCCATATTCCCCGGGGCAAACCGGTGATTATCGCAAATTGGGGACCACACCAATGCTCTCACTTCCCCCATGTGCCTCCTCCATTGGCCCCAGATCTGCAAAGCCGCCACCATTATAGGGCTGGTGGAGTACCCTGCCGGCGGGAGCGGCAGGGGCGCCGTAACCAGGGCTTCCAACCTGGTGCCGCTGCGCGAAGCGGCCTCCATCTGCCCCCAAACCAACCCCGCACCCACCATCCACTTCCTTATCATAGCTAAGTTGGCCACCCAGTAGTAATTACTAAAGTTTGGCAGCGCCAGCCTCCCTTCCCCTCGGTTCCTCTCAAGCATCAATCTTCTCACCCGCGGGGACTTTCCCGCCTACACAAATCCCATAATCACTTTATTGACCTTTTTAAAAAAGGACTGCGGAATGAAAATGGGGAGACACTGGAATATGAACAGGAATCTCGGGAGGATCGTCATTTTAACCGTCTGCACTCTCCCCGCTAGTGTCAGTGGGAGCGCATCCCACCTCCGGAACCCGACCCTCATTTGCTTCACCAATCGAGAAGAGTTCAACTTCTGCAACTGGCCACAGTCCCGTGCCACCCATATCCCTAAGTATCTAAAACTGTCCCCTACTCCAACCCCTAGAAGCTCTCAGGGTAATTGCCAGCAGCTCTATTGCTAGCGCAAACAGCAGTGGGGTGAGCGGGAACCCCTGCCTTGTCCCTTGGTACAGTCTAAAATAGTCAGACGTCGTCCTATTTGTCCTTACACTAGCCTCCGGAGCCTGGTACAACAGCCTGACCCAGTCGATAAAGCCCTCTCCGAACCCAAATCGTCCCAACACCTCCCATAAATAGTCCCACTCAACCCGGTCGAAAACCTTCTCGGCAGCCATTGCCACAACTACCTCTACACCCCTACTCTCCAGGGGGCATCATGATCGCATTCAGCAGCCTTCTTCAGTTGGCCACCAACTGCCTGCCCTTGACGAACCCGGTTTGATCTTCCATAATAACGTCCGGCACACAGTCCTCAATCCTAGCAGCCAAGAGCTTGGCCAGTATTTTAGTATCTACATTGAGCAGAGAGATCGACCTGTAGGACCCACATGCCTCCGGCTCCTTGTCCCATTTCAGTATCAGGGAGATGGTGGTCTGTAACATCGTCGGGGGTAAAACCCCTCTGTCTCTTGCCTCATTAAAAACCCTAACCAGCAACGGCCCCACTATCTCAGAGAACTTTTTATAAAACTCCACCAGATACCCATCCGGCCCCGGGGCTTTACCTGATTGCATGGCCCTCAAGCCCCCCAGTATTTCTTCAGTCCGAATCGGGGTACCCAGCGCGTCTACCAACCCCTACCCACTTTTGGGAAGGTGAGTTCATTGAGCTCATCCCCTACCATCCCCTACCAAGTCCCCCCCCCCGCTGACTACCTTCCGTATTTCCCTGGCTGCCTCACTCTTCCTCAGCTGCTGTGCTCATAAATCGCACCCCTCACCTTCCTAAGATGCTCCACAGCCTTACCTGTGGATGAACCCCAAACTCAGTCTGTAGCCTTCGTCGTTCACTTAAAAGCTCTACCCACGGAGTCTCCACATATCTCCTGTCTATCTGTAAAATCTCCTTCACCAGTTGGTCTGTTTCTGCCCTGTCCGTCCTGTCCCTATGTGCTCGAATCGAGATCAGCTCCCCTCTCACGACTGCCTTCAGCGCCTCCCAGAGCACTGCAGCTGAAACTTCCCCTGTGTCATTGACCTGCAACCCAATGTGGAGTATGGTCGGAAATAGCGATTGCCGAATATTCTCCATCTGTCACCCCCGCCAGCAAATCCCTGCTCACGATGAAAAAATCAATTCGGGAATACACCTCATGAACATGTGAATGGAACAAAAACTCTTTCCCCGTCGGCCGTGTATGCTTCAATTATTTTTCAGCCAGCAGTTTCATCCTGGCCAAGACAAGAATTTCTAAAACCATTCTTACACATTTAGTGCAGGGCCCTTTGCTAGTCAAAGTAATGCAGATGGGAGACAGAATAATACTTAACTTTGGTGCAAAACATTTTGATAGCAGATGAGTTACCTTTATCTACATTCTATCTGATTTTGGATAGACTTTAGGGGTAATATGCCCCTCAGTGAATCACTTTCTGTATCCTACTGCAATCATTCCAATTTCCTCTATTCCCTTGTTCCCACTAATTTACGTACATTTGCTACACCCATTGCCTCACCTACTCACTTCCGTCTTGGTTATCACCTGTCTCTTCTCTGAACTGCCTCTTCATGCCCTCTTCTTTTTGAGTCCTTACTCTGCTGTTATCCACATGCCCTTTTTCCTTCCATCCACTCTTGCTATCCTGAAGGGCAGATGTTGTGAGGCCATAGGCGCTTTCAACATAATTCCATTCTTCCCCTGTCCTCCTGCTTTGCCTCATAGATGAGTATGAGAAAATAAACTGTTTGCCTACTACCTTTTCTGTTTTATTCTTTTCTGAGCTTAATTTGAACTCCCAGGAGGAATGTAGCAGAGGGAGCGGTTGGCCTGTATGGAAGAGGAGATGAACTTGGAGGGAATCTCTCATGCTGATGATTGAGAATCTTTCAATTTTACAAAAATAATCTGCAGTAATCCTCAGCTACCACATATTGCCCAATATCTGTGCGTTAAAAAAATTGTTAAATATTATGATCAAATACCTTACAAATTATCACTGGGGACACTCCGGATAGCTCAAATGATTTATCTAGTGAGCATCAAGCTTATCTAGTGAATAGTTGAACCACTTGGACCTATCTTTAAGTGGCCCATTAATAGGCACTTAAGCCCCCTCCCATTGTCGCCAGTATTTTAACATAGGGAAGCCCACACAATATTATAAGCCTGTCAACTTTAGCTGCACAAGCTGATATCTGGCAAGATGTGTTGGGGGGGGGGAAACACCTTTGCAGGCCCCCCTGGACCGATCAGAGACTATCCAGCACAAAGGCTACTTTTCCCCCACCGTGCCACCCTCCAAACTGATCAACGAACTTCAACAGTTGCCACCACTGGTGCTGGTGGGACTATCGAGATCCCAGCCAATTAAATTTGCTGGCAGCTCTCTAAGATGGGACTTCCACATGAAATGAGAGCAAAAGTCTCGTCTTAAAGAAGTTCATGATTCTGCCAGTGTTAAATTGCCGTACAGCAGTCATTAAGATTATAAATTGGCTCCCCCTGATTTTTCAACCAGGGGGGTGGGCCATAGGCTCCTTCAACATAATTCCTTTCTTTATAAAATCTAATATGATCAGTGGTGGCAGAGCTAAATACTATCAATAAGTGATCCATTATTAAGTCCTCACATCCAAATAATAGATATTTTTAGTCTCCTATCAAAAGGCGTTTAAAAAAAATATATTATTGGGAAGAGGTGAGGTGGACAAAGCTGTATTTATTGCTCTTTGTTCGTAAAACCAGGTGGACCTTAGCCTTAACAATTGTAATAACAATTTGTGGTGGTGGTGCTCAAACAATGGTGTTAAATAGGGAATTCGACAACGTTGGTCCAATGTTAATGAAGGAACAGCGGCATATTGTCTAAATTGGATGGGGAAGGGGCAATTCACATGGCCAACCCACCTCACCTCACAATTTTTGGACCGTGGAAGGAAACCGGAGCACCCGGAGGAAACCCATGAAGACACGGCGAGAATGTGCAAACTCCACACAGACAGTCACTTGAGGGTGGAATTGAACCCGGGTCTCTGGTGCTGTGAGGCAGCAGTGCTAACCACTGTGCAACCATACAGCCGCATCTGCGGACGCTGCTGCTGCCACCATCTCCAGTGGCTGGCTGCCCGGCCTACCAGTAGCACCACAAGAGCCTGTTCTGCGGGGCCCAAAATACCGTCCATACCGTTCAATACCTTTAGGAATTGGGAAAGGGTGTTAGACTGACAACCAGCGATGGCTCCTACCCCGGGACCCACCACTCCCCCATTGATTCCCCCTCCTCCTTCACACCCGGAATGCCCAGCCCAGATACTTCTGGCTGCAGTGGGCCCCCCTCAACGGACGCCAGACCCTGTATACCTGACTCCAGCGCATAACTTCATCTGGACCAGGCACTGGTCCACTCCCCATTGCACTCATCCATTCTCAGGCCATGGGAATGTACCCGGAGCTGTGTCCCATCCCCTGGAAATTTGGATGTTAGCTGCTGAATGTGTGGTGTTGCCTCCCGCAGTGTTCTGGCATCGTGGTCTGATTGGAATGCTAGGCAATGACTCCACATGCTACATGGCCCGTCCACCCACGGGAATCCACTCGGATTGTGTGACGTGCTCACTTAATCACGGTTGCCAATTCCTTGTTAGCGATAGCCTTCAGCCGCACGGCCAGCGGCCTCAGCAGTCGGCGGGGTTATGGGTGGTCAGTGGGGCAGACAGGCAGGGGCTAGGGTTTCTCCCGGACTGGGTGTACACGATCCAGGGGTTGGCATGGTGGAGCCCGCGGGGGGTGCCTCCCCAAGCAGAGTGTGCCCAACCCCGCTGAGCATTGGGGCAGCAAGTGCAGCACCTCTGGGCTCTTTGCCTGTGAGCAAAGATGGCTGCTCACCTCTTCCCCGCAGAAGCCCTTATGCCAGATTCACGTTTTTAAACAGGAGCACTAATCGTGTGTCCAATTCCTGCGGAGGCCACCGAATCATGGGAGGTCATTGGATATGCTGTCGCTCCTGTTAATTGGATGAAAATAGGACTTGTGTGATGATAATTGGTTTCTCGCCAGCTACGTCGGGATCCCTACAGGACCTACAGGAACAAGCTGGTTGCATCCCGCCCATTTTGGTTGGCGCAAACCTGTGGTTGTTCAGACTGGAGTCGTAACGGACATTTCGGTTAATCCGAAGTGCTGCCGTAGTTGGTTCCACGACCGGAGTGTGGCTATCACCACTGGGCTCGTAGTTGGGAGGTCCCGTGCAGGAGCCCTGCTCCATTCGCACTCACTTGGCTTCTGGCTCCTTTATCCGCCCCTTTACCCTTTCAGTAGTTGCTGCCCAGTGGTAATATTGCAGGTTTGGGAGGGCTACGCCCAATATTTCACAGTCTCTGCAGGACCTTTTTGGGGATCCTCAGGTCCTCCTCCACACAAATGCCAAGATCAGATTTTCTAATGAGTTGAAGAAGGCCTTGGCAATGTAGATCGGTATGGATCTGAACAGGAAGAGGAACCTGGGCAGTGTGTTCATCTTGATCATCTGCACTCTCCCTGCCATGGAGAGTTGGACTGGGTCCCATCTCTGCAGACCCTTTTTAACTTCCTCCATCAGGCTGGTCAGGTTCCATTTGTGGATCCCTGTCCAGTCATGAGTGATTTGGATCCCCAGGTGGCGGAATTAATGTTGGGCCTGTTTAAATGGCAGTCCCTCCAGCTCTCCCCCTCCCCCTTGCGGGTTCACCAGGAAGATCACACTTTTGCTCCGGTTGAGTTTGTAGCCCAAGAAGACTCCAAACTCTTTCAAGAGTGCCATGATTCTCTCCATGCTGTTTTGCGGGTCTGAGAGGAGCTGGTCATCTGCACAGAGTGAGACTCTGTACTCTCTGTCTCCTCTCCTGATCCCCTTCCAATTCTTTGCTGCCCTGAGCGCGATTGCTAGTGGTTCGATCGCTAAGGTGAACAGCAGCGGGGACAGCGGGCATCCTGTCCTTGTGCCCCTGTGCACCTGGAAGTACTTAGAGCTGGTAGTATTTGTCCGTATGCTCGCTGTGGGAGCGCTAGACAGAAGTTTCATCCAGGCGGTGAACCCTGCTCCAAGCCCGAACAACTCCAATACCTACATGAGGTACTTCCATTCAATTCAGTCGAAGGCCTTTTCTACGTCCAGAAAGATGATCACCTCTGGTGTTCTCTCACTGGATCGGGTCATTGTCACGTTCAGCAGGTGCCTGATGTTTGATCTTAGCTGTCTACCTTTGACAAAGCCCATTTGGTCTTCTGCTATCACCTCTGGTACGCAGTCCTCCAGGCTCCTGGCTTGGATCTTGGCCACTATTTTCGCGTCCATGCTCAGCAGCAAAATAGGTCTGTAGGACCCCCATTCTGTTGGGTCTTTCAAGTTTGAGGTTTGTGCTAGGATAGGTGACAGTGTGCCCCTCACCAGCGAGTCTGTGAACATCTCCGGTAGGTGCGGGGCCAGTGCTGTCGCAAATGCTTTGTAGAAGTCCACTGGGAATCCGTCTGGTCCTGGCGCCTTCCCCACCTGCATGGAGTTAATACTCTCCATGACTTCTCCCAGTTCTAATGGTGCTTCCAGCCCCCATTTTCTATCTTACCCCATGACTGGCATGTCCAGTACATTGAGGAACTGTTTCATCCCCAAGTCCCCTGCTGGGGGCTCAGAGGTGTACAGCCCCCGGTAGAAGGTCTTGAATGCTTCGTTGACCTTATTCGGCTCCTCTACTAAGGTGCCTTTACTGTCCCTAATCTGAGCTATTTCCCTCGTGGCTGCCTGCTTTCTGAACTGGTGAGCCAGCAAGCAGCTGGCTTTGTCCCCGTGCTCGTACAGGATCCCCCGTGCCTGGTGGAGTCTGTGTGCTGCTTTACTCGTGGAGAGCAGATCAAAGTCCATTTGTAGTTTTTTCCTCTCCGCCAGGAGTTCCACGGTCGAGGCCTCGGAATGTCGCCAGCCTACCTCCAGTATGGAGTCGACTAGTTTTTTGGCTAACCAGCTTCTCTTCCCTATCTCTTTGTGCCTTGTAGGCAATAGTTTCACCCCTGATCACTGCCTTCTGCACATTCCATAAAGTGGAGGGTGAGATCTCCCCCGTTCTGGTTGTTAGTAGTATGCTCGTCTATGGCCTGTGACATTTTCTCACAGAAAGCCTCATCGGCAAGGTGGGCCGTGTCCAACCTCCGTGGGGGGCATTGGGCACAGCCCATCTCCAACCTCACATCCGTGGTGGGTGAACTGCCATGGGTCCACTGCCCTCATCTCCATGAATATGCTGAGTTCTTTCGCCATGTTGGAGGTCTTCCCCGTTTGGGGTTCGACCTGTCCGTGGATCCTGTAAACAGTTAAAGTCTCCCCCATGATACGTCGGTGCGTGTTGGCGTGGTGGATTTCCACCATGGTCTTTTTATAAATTCCGTGTGATTCCAGTTGGGCATGTACACGTTCACCAGGACTACCGGTGTCCCGTCCAGGACTCCACTAACCATGACGTATAGTCCCCTTGGGCCCATAACCGTCCTTGTCGTAATAAACATCGTCCTCTTATTTAGCAGTATGCCAACCCCCCTGACCCTCATCCCGTAGCAGGAATGGTAGGTCTGTCCCACCCAGCTTTTCCAAACCTGGGCCGGGATTCTCCCCTACCCGGTGGGGAGGGGAGTCCCGCCATGTTGGAGTGGCGTGAACCACTCCGGCATCGGGCCGCCCCAAAGGTGCGGAAGTCTCCGCACTTTTAGGGGCCAAGCCCTCACCTTGAGGGGCTAGGTCTACGCCGGAGTGGTTGGCGCTCCACCGGCTGGCGTGAACAGCCTTTGACGCCACGCCAGTCGGGGCCGAAAGGACTTCGCCGGCCGTCGTAAGTCCACGCATGCGTCGGAGCGTCAGCGGCCGCGGACGTCATCCCGGCGCATGCGCAGGGAAGGGGGTCTCGTCCTCCTCCGCCATGGTGAAGACCATGGCGAACGTGGAAGAAAAAGAGTGCCCCCACGGCATGGCCCGCCCGCCGATCGGTGGGCCCCGATCGCGGGCCAGGCCACCGTGGGGGTGCCCCACGGAATCAGATTGCTCCGCGCCCCCCCCAGGACCCGCCTGCTTCCGCTGGTAAGGTAGGTGGTTTGATCCACGCCAGCGGGAGAGGGTTGACAGCGGCGGGACTTCGGCCCATCGCGGGCCGGAGAATCGCTGCGGGGGGCCCACCGACCGGCGCGGCGCGATTCCTGCCCCCGCCAAATCTCTGGTGGCGGAGAATTCAGGACACGGCGGGGGTGGGATTGACGCCGGCTCCCGGCGATTCTCCGACGCGGCGGGGGTCAGAGAATCCCGCCTCTGCAGTCAGTCCTTCTCCCTCAGGTGTGTTACTTGGAGGTGCATCCCTTGGAGGAAGACTATGTCAGCTTTCATACTTTTCAGGTGGGCTAAGATTGGATCTTTTCACTGGGCCATTAAGTCCCCTGACGTTCCAGTTGACTATCCTGATGGGTTTTTTTTTGACCTACCTCTACCTCCAATATGGAGTCAATTAGTAGTTGCCTAGCCACCCTCTCATCCCTATCTCTACGTGCTTTCTAGGCAATAATTTCATCCCTGATCACCATCTTCAGCATCTCCCAGAATGTGGAGAGTGAAACCTTCCTTTTCTGGTTATTAGTGATGTACTCGTCTATGGCCTGTGATACTTCCTCGCAGAAAGCCTTATCAACTATACTTTCCTGGTGACACGCCCCTGCACTCCAGAGTTTCCCTTTGTTAGACGGCAGTCCAAAATGATCACGAGGTGGGCGCCTGCGCTCCGGGGTTTCCCTTTGTCCAGGGGTCACCAAACATGGCCGCCAACTGTGCGTACGCCATGCGGGTGAGCCCATGACTCCGGGGATTCCCTTTGTCCAGGGACCCTTCAAAGTGGTTGCTTGCGGTGCCTTTGTGTTCCAAGTTTACACGTGTGGCCTGTTGTAGCCAGCCTAATGCCCTTACTCTCCTTGTTGCTATATTTCCCCTATGGGCCTCCGCCCCCCACCCCAAAGTCTTCCTCCCCTTCCTGTTGCTGTTCCCCCTCCCCTCCACCATGTTTCCTTCCCCCCGTTTCTTCTCTGGTTGTCCCCCCGTTACTAATGCACCCCCCCCCCCCCCCCCCCCCTGCAAGATGCTCTTTCCCTTGTGGGAGTTGTGCCACGGCCCCTCTGTCGCTCATGCTTCCTGGTGCTAGATTTCCCACGTGTGTGATAGCCCCCTCCCGGAGTTGGTTATGTACTCATCCGTCACCTGCTATCTGTTCTCCCTAACTGCCATTCTCCTCACCCATTCCTGCACTCTGCTGCCCTTGCTCTTTCCTTTCTCTGCTGCAGCTCCCGTCCTCAGAACGAGGCAATGCAGTCCCGTGCAAAGTATACTACAAGTCGGTTAAATAAATTAATAAAGTCTCTTTGCGTGCTCTTTTCACCGCTGTCCCTGCTGCCTTTTCTGCAGCCCTTTCTTCAGGACAAATATTCCCACATCCGCAGGGCCGTGAAGAAGTACTCCCTGCCCTGGAATGTGACCCAGAGTTTGGCCAGATACAGCATCGCAAAGATTACGCTGAAACTTTATGCCTTCGCCCTGTTGAACTCTGCTCGGCGCTTGGACACGTCAGCCCCAATGTCCTGGTAGATCCTGATACGGTGACCTTCCTAGTTACAGTTTTTCGTCTGCCTCGCACCGGATTCTTTCCCGGTTTTGATACCGACGTGCATTTTGGTCATTATCGCCTTCGGTTGCTCTCCAACCTCGGGTCTTGGTTGGAATGACTGGAGGGCTCTATCTATTTCTGGTGGATTGGGGAAGCTATCCCCTCCCACCAGATTCCCCAGAATAGTCTGTAGGGGCCCCGCCTTTGATCCCTTCTGGCAGGCCCACTTTCCTCAGGTTTTGGCACCTTAGATTGGTTCTCCTGATCTTCTATCTTCCCCCCCCCTCAGTCTCCTCTGCATCGCGACCAACCTTGTTATTCCCCTTTTTCCAGGGTGGCAATCCGGTTGCTCTGGTCTGTTGAGGCTTTTTCTTGCTCCTTTATGGTGCTCTCCTACGCCTCCAAAAGTCTCTCCGCCTTATCCAGGGCCACCTGCATGGTCGCCAGAGCTTCCGCAACCACCCCCCCTGACCACAGTTTGAATGTTGGTCTTCATCTCCTCTCTATGTTCTCTCAGTTCCCTTGAGCAAAAAAACCTACAACCACCCTCTGGTGATGGGGGGCTCCTCGTGCGGAGGGTTGGTTCTTCTCTTTCTGGCGTGGCCTGATCTTTGTCAGCTCCTGCGTCCGCTGGCTCAGCCACTTGCTTTTCCCATTTCCCTGGCTTTTCCTATTTTTCATCGCTTTGCGGCCTCTGGAGTTGCTATCCCTCAGCATCTCCATTCATGTTGATATTGGTTGGGGTGTTTGGTACTTTTTTCCCTGTATTAATGGGCTATTTTGAGTAGAAGAGCCTATTTTTGGTTCATAGGAGGAGAGCCACCTGATGTGCAACTACTCAGCACATCCCCGTCACTGGAAATCATCGATTCACGCATAAAGGCAAAGTTGAAATTAATTTTTGACTAAAATTATATGTGATTCAGTGTCTGAATATTGTGAACATTTTGACTTCAATTATCTTGGTTTAAAGCTGTCATCTTTAAATCTCATGCTATTACCACCTATATGTGGTCCCAAATTTTTATGTAAATTGATTTTGTTTCCAGATTTTTAAATATATTTGATTACAATATCTCCAAAATATTATCTGCTTTAAAATGCAATGAACATTTTCAATCTTCTTTGTAGAAAACATGTTTGGATTCTATAAAATAGAGAGGCGAAGAGAGCGAGTTGTATCACAGATTGTTGAAGATAAAATATGTTTTCATTTTGTGTTTTTTGATGATTTATCAAAAAGAGGAAAAAATAGTGTTTCTTTAGACATATTGCTTTCATACTATCATATTTCACACGGGAACATAAATCCTGTTGGGGGAAATAGTTTGTAAACGTGTATAATAATTCACTGATCTCAAAAAGCTCAATTTAAATATTTTGGTCACAATTTGCTATTTCCAATACATTAAGATTTCCCATGTATTATGTAAAATTATTCAGGTGTTTACAAGAAAGCTATTTTTGTAATACAAAGGTTGTAGAATTTCTTTTTAATGTAGATTTTTAAATTATATATATTTATGAGGTGACCTTGATGTTTATATAGGCCTCCAAATAAATTAGTCAACTGGATCAGTTTAAAAATAAATAAAAGACATGCGTTTGAATTTATGAAAATTATAGACTCAGAGCAGTATTAAAGACGGTTTGTTAATTAATGAGGGAAGACTTGAGGTAATTAGATCTTGATGTACAATTATGAGCACATTTCCGAACATAGCTATAATGTGATATGGAATGAAAAGGACAGTCTTCGAAAACTTGCGTGACGCTCTGTCATCTGAGACTATACTTCATGAGTGCAGGGTGAAGGTCAAGGAGCTATCTAAACTCCATCAATCCTGTGGACAGTTACAAATGACCTTTCACTTTCCATAAGACATTCAATATTCTGAATTGGAGGGATACATTTTTCTGTGTTTAGAAAATGGAGAAATAAAAACCTTTCAGGCCGCTAAAGGTGCAGTTATTGCGGGATCTTCTAAATGGTGCATTCATCCTGTGCGCTGATAGAAACTAATATCTAATTTACACCGACTGAGTCACACTCTGAAAAATTGCACTTCTACAGTTGTTAGTAAAACCATAGGTAAACTTTCAGCATATAGAGTGGGTTATTAGTCACTACACTAGACGTTTTATCATTCTGAACAGAAACAGGGAATTTGTGCATTTTTTATGTCCATCTTCTGTGCTGTACTGTTCTATGTTCTATCTTGAGTTGATACATTGGAAAACAAAAATGCAGCCCATTGTTCAGCAGTTAATTATTTTCAATATTTGTACAGAAAAATCTAGTAGGTATAGGTGGACCAGGTGTTTGTTGATTTGGCATAGTAAAGATCGCAAAAGAAAAAAATGACCTCATCAATTATCTTCCTTTTTGTTTTATAGATTCATCAGAAAGAAAACAAATTGTGTGTGTTGCAAAAAGAGCTTGTGGATGCCGAAATGCAATATTCTGCCTGTTATGAGGAGGTAATAATTTTCTCAATAAATAAACTTTGGAACCTTTTATCATGACCTCATGTTTCTCATGCATCATCTGATATAATCAGATATAACAGTTTGCACAATTGGGCAGCTTTTGTGCTCATGCAAACATCTATTGTTAGAATAAGGGCATATTATCCATCAACGTAACAGTAGTCCAGATTTTACTGGAGCAGGACGTTTCACAGCACACTCCATTAGTTAGGTTTGTGTATGTTTAGGTTTTAAATGTTTTAACTCACAAGGTTACTGGAACTATGTGCTGATAATGGTCCAGCAAACACAAAAAGGCATCCATAAACTTGAAGGACAATGGGGTAAACAGTGCATCTCCTTAACCAAGGAGATTTGAACAGAGGAAGGACTGAGAAGGAAAATGAATTAGAGTGGCTAAATTCAATGTTAAAACATGGCATGCAAAGAGAAATAAAGAAAGAGGTGGACAAACTAAATAGAGAGAGAAAGAAATTAAAAGTAAGGAAATAGACATTTAAAATTCAAATTTTCTAAAACAATTCATAACCTGAACGAATGGGACTCCTTGCTTAAATAGTTTTCTGGGGAAGTGAGGCTGATTGTAAGTCATTAAGAATGATCACATCATTAATAGGATACTCATACTGTTAATTACTAGATTTACTGTTCTCTGGAGAGGTTAATGCGCAAATAATAATCATGTGGAATTTAAGAGTGAGATGCTGTTTTTGCAAAGCTCACACTGAAGCAGTACAAACCAGCCTGCAACTTGTGGTGATTTGCAATTCTTCCTCATCACAAGTTGCTGGCCAATTTGTGCACTATTGACTATGTGCATCTTCCATATACTATAATTCTTGTAGCAACACCTGGTCCATCTATCTCATTATATCTTGCATGCATGTATTTGTCAATTACAGTCGACTATTTTTGAAATAGTACTGTTGCTTCACAGTGCCAGGGACCCGGGTTCAATTCCCGGCTTGGGTCACAGTCTGCGCGGACTCTGCATGTTCTCCCTGTGTCTGTGTGGGTTTCCTCCGGGTGCTCCGGTTTCCTCCCACAAGTCCCAAAAGACGTGCTTGTTCGATGAATTGGACATTCTGAATTCTCCCTCCATGTACCCGAACAGGTGTTAGAATGTGGTGACTTGGGGATTTTCACAGTAACTTCATTGCAGTGTTAATGTAAGCCTACTTGTGACAATAATAAAGATTATTATTATTAAATATTGGAAGCCTAAACAATTGTTCATGATCCTTTATTTTATAATGTATACACATCTAAATATTTATAATTAGATCAAAATATATATTATGATTATTGCATAATTGTGTCAATTATTGTAGCTAATTAAAATAGGTTATTAAAAACATGATTTTAGGGGTTAACAGTTTCTTTGGATATATTTATTTGTTGTTCATTAATACATAAATGTTCAGCTTACAAACAGCAAGTTCTGTCCAGTCTGCCTGTAATCATAAAACATCCATATTGTGACCTGTAGTCTGAAATCTAGTCCTAGAATTTATCTTTACCCACCTTCTCAGAATTCCATGTTTGAATGCCTTAAATTTCCACCAGAGTACCAAAATGGCTCTTATCAAAGTCAAAAATTCTGTCCTATGTGACTATGACGAAGATAAACCGACCTTCATAATTCTGCTGATTAGTCTGCAGCCTTTGACACAGTTGACTTTCTTCTTAGGTATCCCCTCGAAGTTGAGGATGATTTGCTTCCACACTAAAAATGAGTTCTCAGGTAACTGAGGTCTCTGTCACAATTGAGGCAGATCGTGGTTGCAGGAGTGGATTGGTGGGGTGCCATATGCTCCTTTCGCTGTCAACAGATGGGCGAGGGATTCTCAGGTGTTGGCAGGGATGTCGTACTTTTTCAAAGAGGCTTTGAGGATGACCTTGAAGCGTTTCCTCTGCCCTCCTGGGGCTCGCTTGCCGTGTCGATGCTCCAAGTAGAGCACTTGATTCAGGGTACTCATGTCAGGCATGTGGATGATGTCACCTGCCCAGCGGAGCTGATTAAATGTGGTCAATGTTTCGATGCTGGGGATGTTGACCACACATCCCTTTTCTAACAAGCCTCTACCATTGTCCAGTTGGGTGTTTCTTTAGCTACTTGCTTCTATTCTTATCCTATCATAGTAAGAAGTCTTAAAGTCCAAGTTAAAGTCCAACAGGTTTGTTTCAAACACGAGCTTTCGGAGCGCAGCTCCTTCCTCAGGTGAATGGAGAGGTATGTTCCAGAAACATTTATATAGACAAAGTCAGAGATGCAGGAAAATGCTTGGAATGCGAGCATTTGCAGCTAATCAAATCATTACAGATCCAGGGAGAGGGATAATCACAGGTTAAAGAGGTGTGAATTGTCTCAAGCCAGAACAGTTGGTAGGATTTTGCAAGTCCAGGTCAGATGGTGGGGGGTGGATGTAATGCGACATGAATCCAAGATCCCTGTTGAGGCCGCACTCATGCGTGCGGAACTTAGCTATAAGTTTTTGCTCGGCAATTCTGCGTTGTCGCGTGTCCTGAAGACCGCCTTGGAGAACGCTTACCCGGAGATCAGAGGCTGAATGCCCTTGACTGCTGACGTTTTCCCCGACTGGAAGGGAACATTCCTGCCTGGTGATTGTCGCACGATGCCCGTTCATTCGTTGTTGCAGTGTCTGCATGGTCTCGCCAATGTACCATGCTTCGGGACATCCTTTCCTGCAGTGTAAGAAGTAGACTACATTGGTCGAGTCGCACGAGTATGTGCCGCATACCTGGTGGGTGGTGTTACCACGTGTAATGGTGGTATCCAAGTCGATGATCTGGCATGTCTTGCAGAGATAATGCCAGATCATATCCACATCATATCCTATCATAGCCAGAGAATTCCCCACATTGATTTCTCTTCCTGCTTCTGCACCATTACCTATGAGTCCCCTTCCTATTTCTTATCTACTGTCCCTCTGTGACATCATTTGATAACTCAATGTCAGTTTTCACATGATCGTTGCCCACACTTACCATTACCTCCCACCACACTGTCTAAATTGATGCACAGCATGTCCGATTGCGAGTACTTTGAGCAGAAATTGACTTCAGTCCACGCTGAAACTCTTGCCTAGCCACTGACTGCATCCCATCTCTCTGGCAACTGTCTGAGGCAGTTTGCAACCTTAATGTCATTTTGATTGTGACCTGAGCTTCTGACCAAACGTTCCCCAGCTGCACAAAACTGTTTTTTCATCTATGAAATGATTTCTGATTTTTCCCCATCTCAACTCCTCTGGTGTTGAAATCCTCATCAGCACCGTTGCTACCTGATTTTATTATTCGAAAGCATTCATCTCCAGCCCCTCACATTCTTACTTCCATAAACTTTGAAGTCATCCAAAACTTGCTGCCCATTTTCTAACTTGAAGCAATCCTGTTCACTCCTGCATCCATTGGTCTCCGTTGGCTCCTGGTTAAGCAATGTTTCATCCTTATTTTCAAAAACCTCCCATGGCCTCACTCCCCCTGCCCCCCCATTACTGTAATCATCTCCAGCCCTGCAATCCTTTGAGATATCTGCTCTCCTCTAATTTTGAGCATTTGAGATCCGTAATTTTAATCAGTTCACCATTGGTAGCCATGTCATCAGATGCCTAGACTCGTTTCAGCTCTGGAATTTCCTCCCTAAATTTCTGTCTCTTTGACCGAGCTTTTGCTCATTGGCTCTAATATCTCTTTAAAAGGCTTGAGCCAGCGGGAAATTCCCTGAAAAACCCGCCATAAATGAACTTAGAATGTTTTCCGGAGAATCATGGCCTTGTGTCAAATGTTGTTTGATAAGGCTTCTGTGAAGCACCTTGGTTAAGCTTTCGTATATTAAAGATGCTATTTAAATATAATGCGTCAATGATAAAGAAGAATTCTCCGCTGCCCACGACTGGTTGGAGAATAGCGGGAGGGCCTTTCCGACAATTTTCACGGCCTCCTGCTATTCTCCCCCCCTCCGGCCGCCCCCCGACACGAATCGCTGCTCGCCGTTTTTTACGGCGAACAGCGATTCTCCGCAGGCCGATGGGCCGAATACCGCGGAGTTTACGGCCGTTTTCACGGCTGCGATCACACCTGCTTTCAGCATTCGTGAAAACGGCCGCAAAGTGCCCGTCTCGGACAACCATTGCACCGATTGGCACAGCCGCACCACGGCCGTACCAAGGGTGGCATGGGCCTGCGATCAGTGGGCACCGATCGCGGGCAGCGGGTCCGATACCCGCGCACTATTTGTTCTTCCGCCGCCCCGCAGGATCAGTCCACGGGGCGTTTGAGGGGCATGACGGGCCGCGCATGCGCGGGTTTGACGCGCCTGCGTGATGACGTCATCCGCGCATGCGCGGGTTGGAGCCGTCCAACCCGCGCATGCGCGGCTAACGTCATCGTGCGCGTCAGCCGCTGTGACTCTTGCCAGGCGGAGTTAGCGACGTTCGCTAACTCCGCGTCGCCGTGATTCCCCCGGCCCCGATACTAGCCCCGACCGGGGGGGAGAATCGGGTCCCGGGACGGAGCTCTGAGGCTGGCGTGAAACACGGCCAGTTTTGCGCCAGCCTTCACGGCATGCCGGATTTGCGGAGAATCCTATTCTCCTGTGAAGTTTATAAATTTGATGTTGCATTATGTTACTTTATTTTGTCTCGTTTGCTAAACTGGATGGATTCATAACAGAACTAACAGCTCAAAACTGGGCATCCATGAGGTGCTGTGGGTCATCAACCACAGCAGAATATATTCAACCATAATCTATAATCTCATGACCTGGTGTATTCCTCACTCTACCATTACCACCAATCCAAGGGAT
The DNA here is from genome assembly GCF_902713615.1 of Scyliorhinus canicula. Lineage (NCBI taxonomy): Eukaryota > Metazoa > Chordata > Chondrichthyes > Carcharhiniformes > Scyliorhinidae > Scyliorhinus > Scyliorhinus canicula. The sequence continues at coordinate 120,809,710 of NC_052155.1, forward strand.
CAGTCCAGGTTCAATGAAGAGTGCAGGACGGCATGCCAGGGGCAGCACCAGACATACCTGTGAGGTGTCAACTTGGTGAAGCTACAACACAGGACTACTTGCAAAGACAGGGCGAAGAGCAATCCCACAACCAATGGTGGAGATCAAGGCCCTGCAGTCCTGCCACATCAAATTGTGAATGGTGTTGCACAATTAAACAACTAACCAGAGGAGAAAGTTCTAACAATATCCCCATTCTCAGGTATTGAGAAGCTCAGCACATCAGTGCAAAACACAAGGCTGAAGCACTTGCAAACATCTTCAGCCCGTAGTACTGAATGGATGATCCATTTCTGCCTCTTCCTTAGGTCCAAGCAACACGGATGCCAACCTTTACCTAATTCAATTCACTCCATGTGATTTCTGCCCACTCACATAACCTATCTAAATTGTTTTGGAGACTATTTATTTCCTCTTGGCAACTTATCTTTGCCCAGCACTGATTCCTGTGACACTCTATTGGTAACAGTTTGTCTTAAAGAACAAAAAACAATACAGCACAGGAACAGGCCCTTTGGCCCTCCAATCCTGTACTGGTCATGATACCAACCTTTGCCAAAACCCTCAGCACTTCCTTGTGCCATATCCCTCTATACCCATCCTATCCATGTATTTGTCGAGATCAACCTGTAAATGGCTCATTTATTCCTAATCTAGTTCTCGTCAGCTAACCAATTCTCTCTCCACACTAATATGTTACCACTCCTGCACCATTAGCTCTTATTTTGTGTAATAACCTTTGATGTGGCATCCATGTACTCATATCTGCAGGTGCCCCTTTATCCATCTGACCTATTACTTCCTCAAAGAAGTCTAATAAATTAGTCAAACTCAATATCGTTTCACAAAACCATGGCGACTCTTCCTGGTCGTATTATGATTTTCTAAATATCCTGGTATTACTTGCTTAAAAAATGATTCGAACATTTTCTGTATGACTGATGTGAGGATAACTGGCCTACAGTTTCTTGGTTTCTGTTTTCCCTCCTTTCTTGAATAATGGTCACATTTGCAATTTTCTAATCGACTGGGAATGTTCCAGAATCTAGGGAATTTGGAAGATCACAACAAATGCATCTACTATCTCTGCAGATATTTTGTTTAAGGCCCTAGCATATAGGCTATCAGGTCAAGGGAACCTGTCAGCCTTTAGTTCCAATAGTCTTCTCAGTACCTTTTCCTTAGTGATTGTGCTTGTCTTAAGTTCCTCCCTCCCTTTACCTCTTTGTGCCTTATACTTTCAGCCTTTCTGCCATTCCCACATTTAGAATCTCTTACTATCAGTTTTTTACATTTATGGCCAGCTTTCATTCATACTCTAATTTCTGGCTCATTTTTAATCATTCTTTACTGGTTTCTAAAAGGCATCCCATCTTCTGATCTTCCACTAATCTTCGCAAGATTGTACACTTTCTAAAATTGGTACTATCCTTAAGTTCCTTAGTTAACCACAATGGTGCACCCTTCTTAGAGTCTTTCTTTCTCAATAGAATACTTTGCGGAGAGTTGTGAAATATCTCCTCAAATGAATGTCACTACACTCTACTGTTCTGCCTTGTAACCTATTCCCCCAGGTCACTTTAGCCAACTCTGTCCTCATACCCTTGTATATGTTCAAGACAAAATTAATATGAAATTCTATCATGTTCTGATCATATTTGCCCAGAGGATCCTTTATTATGAGGTCATTGATCCTGTCTTAGTACGCATTGCCAGGTTTAAAGTACCTGTTTTCTGGTCGGCAGTAGAACTCACCGCTCGAAGAAATTGTCCCGAATACACTCCATGAACTAATCTTTTCGGTTACCCTTACCAATCTGATTCGTCCAATCTTCCCTTCCTTGCAAAAGTCAAATAACTTTGAATATTTAGTTCCCAGCCCCAGATGTTTTGCAATAATGGGCGTGATCGAATGGCTTCGCTGTGCCCGAAAGCACCAAGGCCCATTGTGGCCGATAGAAGCTGGGAGAACATGCACTCGCGATCTACCTGACTCGTAACACCGCGCGAGATCTATTGCGATCTCGAGAGACGATGTGAATCCTGCCCATTGTGGGCAGGATCGTCTTTTGGCAAATCTGCATATTAGAGCGAGATAGCTATACTAACTCTAATATGCAGATTCCCAATGCAGCTGAGTGTTGGGATCTGGGGCTTTTCACAGTAACTTCATTGCAGTGTTAATATAAGCCTACATGTGACAATAAAGATTATTATTATTATTATTATTATTATGCCCTGCCCTCGGAGACCTCGGGTGAGCGCCTTTCAGTACTGGTCTCCATAAACAGGGACCAGATGGAATGACACTTGAGCAGTTAGAGACCCCCAGGTGCTTCCACTTTGGCAGGGTGGTACACTGGCACTGCAGGTGTCACCAGGACACCCTGCCAGTGCCACTTAGATGCTAGCCTGGCACTGCGAAGGTGCCCAGGGGCACTGCCAGGGTACCAGGTTGGTAATGTGTCATGATTGTGCCAGGTATGCCAATTGTGTGGAGCGGGGTGGAGGGTCCGGGGACTCCCTCACGGTGAGTTGGAGCTTGGGGGAGGGGGTCACGTCGGGGGCTCCAGAGATCGGGCTCCATTTACAAATGGCGTACCGATCTCTCGCTAAACCTAGGAGCTCCGGTGAGCGAAGCTCCCTAGTGCAGAGAATGGGGCTATGTGATGCCTCGCCTACATGCTCTCTGCTGAGGCTCCCTATCTCACCCAAGTGACGTTTGATAGCGTGTGCTTCTCAGTGCTGTGAGCGCTGGGAAACACGAGTCTAAACATTTTCGCAATGAGTCCTTACTCCCATTTAGTTAAATCACACCCCATGGGCGAAATTCTCCGACCCCCACGACGGGTCGGGGAATAGCGGGAGGGCCTTCCCGACATTTTTCCCGCCCTCCCGCTATTCTCCCCCCCCCCCCCCCCCCCCACCCAACCCCCGACACGAATCGCTGCCACCGTTTTTTACGGCCGGCAGCGATTCACAGCTGTTCGATGGGCCGAAGTCCCAGCCCTTTACGCTGTTTTTACGAACAGCAAACAGACCTGGTCTGGCCGTTCGTAAAAACGGCGGGAACAACTCGCTTTTTATAACCATGGCACCGATTGGCACGGCCGTACCACGGCCGTGCCAAGGGTGCCATGGGCCCGCGATCGGTGGGCACTGATTGCGGGCAGCGGGCCCGATGCCCGCGCACTATTTGTCCTTCCGCCGCCCCGCAGTATCCATTCGCGGGGCGGCTGAGGGGCATCCCGGCCCGCGCATGCGCGGGTTTCGCGCAAATACGCGATGACGTGATCCGCGCATGCGCGGGTTGGAGTCTTCCAATCCGCGCATGCGCGGCTGACGTCATATGACGCGTCAGCCGGCGCTAACTCCGGCAAGCGGGCTTAACGAAATTCGTTAAGCCCGTGATGCCGGAGCTTGCAGCGTCGGGCTGCTAGCCCCGACCGGGGACCAGAATCGGTTCCCGGTCGGGAAGGGGCGCGCTGGCGTCAAACCCACCCGGGTTTGACGCCAGCCTTACGATTTCTCCCGTTTTGGGAGAATCGCGCCCCATATCTCTGAAATGGCTGCCAGATTATACATACTTATTTCTATTTATGCTATTCAATAATAGCACAAATTATTGTGCTATTATGAATGCTCGTGTAAATTCAGAAACAAAGGGCAGAATTCAATGTTTTGAAACTAGGGGCGCGATTAACACAAAAATGACTGTCATTTTGGGCAGATTTGGCAGGGTGTTTCGCGCTGGCTATAATGGTGAGATTGCGACTTTTTCTTTTAATAAACACTTTATTGAGGTATTTTTTGGTTTTCCAACAACAAAATAAACAATGTACATGAATCTATAAACATAGTGCAAACACCGTCTTCCTCCCTTGCAGGTCCCATCTTTATTAACCCCTACTCTAGGCTAAACTAACCAAACAACCCCCCCCCCCCCCACCCGCTGACAATAAATTTTCCGTATCCTAACATTGACCCTCTCAAGGTGAACTTGATTTTCTCCAAACAGAGAAAGCCAGCCATGTCAGATAGTCGGGGGCTTTGAGTCTCTCCAAGCTAACAATATCCGTCTCCGGGCTACCAGGGAAGCAAAGGCCAGAACATCTGCCTCTTTCTCCTCCTGGATTCCTGGATCTTCCGACACCCCGCAAATCGCCACCTCTGGACTCGGTGCCACTCTTGGTTTTAACACCGTTGTCATGACATCTGCAAACCCCTGCCAAAATCCCTTAAGCTTTGGACATGCCCAGAACATGTGGACATGGTTTGCTGGTCCTCCCACACATTTTGCCCACCTTTCTTCTACCCCAAATAACCTGCCACTGTCATGTGAGCCCGGTGAACGACCTTGAATTATATCATACTGAGCCTGGCACAGGTTGTGGACGCATTGACTCTACTCAACGCGTCCGCCCATAGACCATCCTCTAACCCTCCTCGCAACTCCTCTTCCCACTTGCCATTTGCGCTTCAGCTCCTCAGTCTGCGTCTCGTCTGACCCCATAAGTTCCTTGTAAATGTCAGAGACCCTCCCTTCTCCCACCCACCCTCTGGAAACTACCCTGTCCTGTATCCCCTTTGGTGGTAGGAGCGGGAAGGTTGAAACCTTCCTATGTCAGAAGTCCCACACCTGCAGGTACCTGAGTTTGTTTCCCCTCGCCAATCCAACTTTCTCCTCCAGCTCCCTCAAGCTAGGAAAGCTCCCCTCTATAAACATATCCCCCACCGTCTCGATCTCTGCTATCTCCGAACCCCCTGTCCATCCTTCCCGGGGCAACTGCTGATTATTACAGATTGGAGATCAAACCGATGCTCCCTCTGCTCCCACATGTCTTCTCCATTGCCCCCAGACTCTCAGGGCCACAACCACCACGGGGCTGGTGGAGTACCTCTGCCATGCCAGCCCGCCGACTCCCCGGCTCCGCTCAAGCATCCCCTTCTTTACTCGCGGGTCTTGCCCGCGCATACAAAGATGAGCAAGCTAGGTGGATGGAACACACTAAATTGCCCTTAATTGGAAAAAATTGAATTGGGTACACTAAATTTATAAAAAAAAAGATGCAGCAACCTGACCCAGTCAATAAAGCCCGGCCCAAATCCGAACTGTCCCAGTACCTCCCAGATATTCCCATTCTACTCTATCAAAGGCCTTCTCTGCGTCTATTGGGACCACTACCTCCACCTCCCTACCTTCACCTTGGCACATACTGCCTTCCCTGTAGAAACCTTGTCTGGTCCTCCCCAATAACGTCCAGAACACAATCCTCAATCCGAGAGGACAAAATTTTGGCCAGCAGTTTGGCATCCACATTCAATAGGGATTTCGACCTCTAGGACTCACACAGCTCCGGGTTCTTGTCCCGATTCAGGATCAGCAAAATCTTGGCCTGTGACATCGTCGGAGGAAGCAACCCTCTCTCCCCTGCCTCATTGAATGTCCTCATCAACAACGGCCCCAGTATCCCAGAGAACTTTTAATAGAACTCCACTGGGTACCCGTCCGGACCCGGGGCTTTACCCGACTGCATGGCCTTCAGACCCTCTGCTATCTCTTCCATCCCGACTGGGTCCCCATCCCTTCTACCAGCTCTGCGTCGATCTTCGGAAAATTCAGGCCCCCCTAGGAAGTGCCTCATCCCCTCCGGCCCTTTTGGGGGTTCCGACCCATACAGCCTACTATAAAACTCCTTAAACGCCTTATTCACCCCTGCTGAGTCTCCAACCAGGTTCCCATCTCCATCCTTTATTTTTCCTATTTCCCTGGCTGCCTTCCTCTTTCTAAGCTGCTGTGCAAGCATTCTCCTGGCTTTCTCTCCATGCTCATAAATCACCCCCCTCGCCTTTCCCAGCTGCTCCGCTGCCCTTCCTGTGGTTAACAAGCCGAACTCCGCCTGTAGCCTCCGCCGTTCCCTTAAAAGCCCTGCCTCTGGGGTCTCCGAATACCTCCTGTCGATCTGTAGTATCTCCTTTACCAGTCGGTCCGTCTCTGCCCTGTCTACCTTCTTCCTGTGGGCACATTTGGAGATCAGCTCCCCTCTGACCACCGCCTTCAATGCTGCCGCAATTTCCCCCGTGTAGTTGACTTCCAGGTAGTTCTGAATACATTTCCTCAGCCGCCCGCACAACTCTTCATCAGCTAAAAGACCCACGTCTAACCTGCAGTGCGGGTGTTGGTTGCTGTCTTTGCTAACCTGCAGGTCAACCCAGTGCGGGGCATGGTCTGAGATTGTGATCGCCGAGTACCCCGTGTCCACCACCCCCGTCAGCAAAGCCCTGCTCAGAATAAAGAAATCAATCCAGGAGTACACTTAATGCACTTGTGAGTAGAAGGAGAACTCCTTCACGCTCGGCTGCCCAAATCTCCATGGGGCCATGCCCTCGCATCTGCTCCATGTAATATACCGGCCTCCCACATCCGAAATTATTCTTCCCGCCTCGAACACCACACGCTTGTTGATCAGGATCGCGACGCCTCGTCTTCGAGTTCAGTCCCAAGTGAAAAACCTGTCCGACCCAACCTTTCCTTCATCTAATCTGGTCAGCTACTCTAAGGTGCGTCTCCTGAAGCATTACCACGTCCGTCTTCAGTCCTCTCAAATGTACGAACACGCGTGCCCTCTTGACCGGCCCATTTAGCCCTCTTACATTCCAGGTGATCAGCCTAGTTGGGGGGCTCCTCACACCCTCCCCCTTCACTGATCAGCCATCCCCTTCCTTGGGTCAGTCTCCAGCCCGCACCCCACGCTTCCACTGGCCCGCCACCTGGCAGCCTCTGTCCCCGACCTCCTCTCTGTCCCTCAGCAACGGTCCTTCCCTCATCAGCAGAACATTTTCCCCCCCTCTCGCTAGTAACAACACAATGTAAATCAACCCCTTTGATAAGCCTAACATCTGCTCACCCCCCACTACGCTTCCGTGAGCTAGCCCGCCCAGCACGCTTGGTGGCCCCCACCCCTGGCGCAAGACATTCTCCCACCTATTGTTCCCCCCCCCCCGCTCATACACACATATTCAAATGACAAACAATCCCAACACAATTGCCCGACAGAGGAAAAAAACCGCTAAGCAAAGAAAAGATCAAGCAAGAGATCCAGCATCTAAACAAACACATCTCCATCCCCCAACAGTGCAACTGTAAACTTTAACTCACTCAGCTTTGCAACCGACCCCAAATCAATACAGAAGGCATTACAAATAGCGTCCACAAAACAAAAAACGCGAAACTTTTTAAACATGAACGTTGCAGCAAATTTCAAAAGTTCTCAGTCCGCCACCAGTCCTTTCCTTTTCGCGAAGTCCAGCGCTTCTTCAGGAGACTCAAAATAAAAATGTTGCTTCCCGTACGTGCCGGATACAGCAGTCCGAACTTCACCTTTTTCTTAAACAGGGTCGACCTGATCTGGTTAAACCCCGCTCTTCTCCTGGCCACCTCAGCACTCAGGTCCTGATAGATTCGCAGGATACTGTTCTCCCATTTACAGCTCCGTGTCTGCTTGGCCCACTGTAAAATACGCTCCTTATCCAAATACCTGTGGAATCTCACCACCATTGCCCTCTGGGGATCTCCCATTCGCGGCTTCCTCGCGAGCGCTGTGTGAGCTGTAGATTGTTAAATGCTGCACAGGTCCAGGCTCGAGCCCTGGAATAATCTGGTAGCATAGAAGTTGAAGTCTGTGGGTGCCATCACAGCCACCAAGAGCAGGTGTCCTCCTTCTCCATGAGGCGCTAAGTCCACAAGGACGTGTTACAGGTGCCTCTCTCTCTCTCTCTCTCTCTCTCCTGAGACCGAGTCTTCGGCGGCACATGCTGTCTGTCATCTCATCGGAAAACCAACGACACCTGTACACCTTGAGCAGCAGCTGGCCCCCCGTTCTGCGTTCCTTCTCAGCCTGATGGACGGCCGGGTCTTCAGGGTATGCGGTGGCTCCCTGAACTTGGGAGGTCCGCGTCCAATCTGCATTGTCATGGCTGCCTTCTCCAGTCCCTGGGCTGCCACCAATAACACATGGGCAGCTGCTGCAGGACCAACAACACCAACATTGGTATCTGCAAGGAATTAGAGAAGGAGATAGACCGAAAATCAGTTAGGGCTTTCATCCCGGGACCTTAAATCCCACAAGCCTCCCCCACCATTTTTCTAGCTTTATCTCAAAGTGCCATCCAGTGAACCAGCTGTGCTGGTAAACCTTGCTCTACACACTCACCCCTGACCATATCAGGAGCTACTAGACCTCAGACTTCTGCCAGGCACATAGGGAGACCATGCTCAGGCATCTTTCCCTGATCTACGCACTTACCATTTCTTGATCTATGTATTTACGCTTTGACCACGAGAGGACCCCAGTACTGAAGTCCTGCTCTTTACTGTTAGATTGTTGACAGCTGCCCCAATGGTGCTGACGTTCCTAGAGTTCAGGCTCACTGCTCAGGCATCAAAGGTTGCTTGAAATGCAGTGCACTAATCATCCTCTGAGATGTGGCACATTTGCCCTCGAGGAGGCTCGAGAGTTTTAAAAATATATATTATTATTTAGAACGTTTTCATTTATTACAATATAACATGAAATGGATGCTACATATTACAAAATACAAGGAACACAGCCAATAGTTCAGAATACATCTAAATCTAACCCCCCAAAAATAAAATAACCCCCCCTCCCAAAAAGCTGATGGTGACTAACTCTTTAAAAAAGGAAATGGATGGCAGCCACTCAGGTAGAACTCCTCTACTCAGCCTCTAATGATCTATCTGACCTTCTCTAAATATAAAAATTCAATGAAATCGTGCAACTAGACCGAGGCACTGGGCAGAGTAGGAGACCTCCACCAGGCAAAATTAGCCTCCGGGATATCAACAATGCAAAGGTGAGGACATCCGTCTTTGCCCCGTCTGCAGCACTGCCGAGTCAGGTACCCCGAAAATGGCAACCAAGGGACAAAGCTCCAGTTTGACGTTAAGAATCTCTGACATGGTGTTAAAGAAGGAGACCCAAAAGCTGAACAACCTGGGACATGACCAGAGCATGTGAGTATGATTAGGCGGCCCCCTGGAAAGACCGCTCACCCCCGGAAAGATTCACCCCGACTTGGTCAGATGAGCTCTGTGCGCCACCTTAAACCGGATCAAACTGAGCCGAGCACAGGAGGACGTGGAGTTTGTCCTGTGAAGAGCCTCACTGCAAAGCTCCTCATCCAAAATGGAATCCAATTCACCCTCCCACTTATCTTCACCTTGTCCAATGGGGCTGACTCCGCTGATAAGATCTGGCTTTCTAAACACAAAATACTCCCCCAACCAGGTCCAGCCAAAGATAAAATCCTCTTCAACAAGGAGGATGGTGGCAATGAAGAAAATGTCTTCCACAAAAAGTCACAAAGCTGGAAATAACAAAACAAGTTAGTCCCAGGGAGCTGAAACTTTAAGAACAGTTCCTCAAAACTGACAATTTGTCCCTCCACGAACAAGTCCCCAAACTTTTCTAGACCCTTCCCCTCCCATAACCTAAACATCGAATCTAAACTCACCGGCACAAAGAGATGGCTACCACAAATAGGGGCTAGCAATGACATGGAACTAAATTAGAAATGTTGTCTGAATTGCTTCCAGATCCTCAGGTTGAATACCACGACCAGATTCAAACAAAGTCTTGCAGGAGGGAATGGAAGCGAGGCAGTTACTAAGGCACCCGAACTAGTGCCCCTACAAGAACTCGCCTCCATTTGCCCCATGTCGAACTTGGATCACTAAGCCACCCCAGCACTTTCTTAATATTGGCAGCCCAGTAATAAAATAACAAATTGGGTAGACCTAAACTATTTAGCTGTTTGTCCCTCTAGAGAACTCCCTATGGATCCTTGAGGCTTTACCTGCCAAAATAAACAAGGGCACCAATTTGTTAACTCTAACAAAAAAGTATTTAGGGAGAAAAATGGTGAGACATTGAAAAAGAAATAAAAACCTCGGGACGATAATTAATTTTAATAGTCTGAACCCTGCCCATTAAGGACGGGGAGGTTATCCCACTTTTGCGAGTCAGATTTGACCCCATTCACCAGACGAGCATAATTTAATTTATGAAGTGAGGCCCAATCGATGGGCCACCTGGATTCCCAGATAATGAAAGCTAGATCTGGCAAGGCCAAAAGTTAACATCTCCAGATTAGTTTCCCACCCTGGGAGATTAACTAGAAAGTATTCACTCTTATCCAGATTTAACTTATACCCAGAGAAGAAGCCAAAACACCTCAGTAGCTTCATTACCTCATGCATAGTGGAAACTGGGTCCGTAATATAAAGGAGCAAATTGTCTGGGTACAAGGGCACCCTATGTTCAATGCCTCCTCAACTCTCCCCTTCCACCTATCAGATTGGTCAATGGTTCAATTGCCAAAGTGAATAGAAGTGGAGACATTGGACACCGTTGCCTCATACCCCATTCAACAAGAAAATACCCCGAGCTCAAGGCATTAGTGCGGTCACGAGCCTTGGTGGCCCTATACAGTAACCAAACCCAAGAAATGAACTTTTTCCCCAAACCAAACCTCCCAAGGATCTCAAAAAGATATCCCCACTCCACCCTATCAAACGTATTTTTGGCGTCCGTGGATACAATCACCCCTGGCTTGGGCAAGGGAGAGGGGAAAGAATGATATTTAACACCCGCCATATATCGGCCAACAATTGCCTTCCGCAATTACTTCTGGGAGGCAGGGCTCCAATTGTAGCGCCAACACTTTGGCAAGTAATTTAGCGTCCACATTCAAATGTGACATGGGTTGATACAACCCACTTTCAGTAGGGTCCTTGTCCTACTTCAGGATCACAGAAATAGAACCCTGGTAACGGGCAACAAACCCCGTGACAAAGAGTCATTCAACATGTCCAATATTAACGGAATCAACTGACCCGAAAACGTCTTGTAGAACTTTTTTTTAATAAATGTTTTTATTGGGTTTTTCTGAACAAGGTACAATTACCGTTACACCGTACACAGAATAAGAAACACACATATATATATACACACATTTAGAGGAGAAGGGCACACCCCAACATTAAAAAAAATACAATAACATATGAAATGGAATAACTGGTGGGGTATTGTGCACCAGCTCGACAGCGGCATCTCTGTACATCTGGCAAAATTACCCACACCACATAAGTAGGCGACTGCCTGCGGGGTGGGCGGGGACTGGGGGGGGCAAGCACACCTTTGGGTGCCAGGGAGAAAATCACAGTGGGCGATATTTGGCTGTGCTGCGTGTTGCTGTTGCCCGCCCTTCCCGGACGGGTCTCGCTGCCGTCCCACACTCGCCCCAGCTTCTGCCGCTCCTCCCGTCCTCCATCTCCAGTTTCCTCGTTCCCCGCTCCTGGAGATGTCATGCACGTTTTGGCATCCCGTGTCCTTCCTCCGGCTCCCGCTTCCCTGCCCCCCGTCGGCCCTCCTCTCTCCCCCCCACCCCCCCTCACGGTTCGCCTCCATTTCCCCAGGTTTAGCTGTCTTCCCCCTCCCTCCCCCTACTCATGAAGAACCTACTCATACAGGTTCTTGTTAAGTGGGCTTTATGTACCACTTTTAGTTGCGTCAGGCTGAGCCTTGCGCACATGGCGGTGGAGTTGACCCTATGCAGTGCCTCGCTCCAGAGTCCCCACCCTATCTCAATCCCCAGGTCCTCCTCCCATTTCTTTCTTGTTGCGTCCAGTACGGTGTCGGCCCTTTCTACCAGTCGGTCATACATGTCGCTACAGTTCCCTTTATCTAGGATACATGCGTCCAGTAGGTCTTCCAGTAGTGGCGGTTGTGGGTACGTCCTTGTCTCCTTTCGTAAGAAGTTTTTGAGCTTCAGATACCGTAGCTCGTTCCCCCTGGCTAGCCAAAATTTCTTGTCAGTGCGCCCAGTGTAGCGATCCTGCCGTCCGTGTATAGGTCCCTGACTGTCAGTGTCCCTCCGTCCTGCCTCCACCTTTTGAAGGTGGTGTCAGTCAGTGCTGGTGTGAACCTATGGTTGTTGCAGATGGGAGCCTTGTCCGACATTTTGGTCAGGCCAAATTGCCGCCGCAGTTGGTTCCAGGATTGGAGGGTGGCTGTCACCACTGGGCTGCTGGAGTGTTTTTTGGGTGGGGATGGGAGTGCTGCCGTGGCGAGGGCCCGGAGGGAGGTCCCCACGCAGGAGGCCTCCTCCGCGCGCATCCACTCGGCCTCTGGCTCCTGGATCTATCCCCTTACTCGCTCGGCTGTTGCCGCCCAGTGGTAGAATTGTAGGTTTGGGAGGGCTTTTGTTTTTTTTTGTAGGACCTTCTTTGGGATCCTAGCATTTTTACCCCCCCCCCATACGAATGCCAGGATTAGTTTGTCCAGCACTTTGAAAAAGGCCTTGGGGATGTAGATCAGAATGGATCTAAACAGGAAGAGGAACCTGGGCAGTACGTTCATTTTGATCGTCTGAACTCTCCCCGCGAGGGAGAGTGGGAGTGTGTTCCATCTTTGCAGGTCGTTTTTTACTTCCTCCGTCAGACTGGTGAGGTTCCATTTGTGGATTCCCTTCCAGTCATGGGCTATTTGGATCCCCAGGTAGTGGAATTTGTGTCGGGCTTGTTTGAACGGCAGCCCCTTTAGTGCTGCCCACCCCCTCTTGCGGGTGTACTGGGAAGATCTTGCTTTTGCTCATGTTGAGTTTGTAGCCCGAGAAGGCTCCAAACTCTTTCAGGAGCGCAATGATTCCGTCCATGCTGCTCTGTGGGTCCGAGATGTAGAGGAGCAGGTCATCTGCATAGAGTGAGACTCTGTGCTCTCTGCCTCCCCTTCGGATCCCCCTCTAATTTTTTGCTGCCCTGAGCACGATTGCTAGCGGTTCGATTGCTAGTGCGAACAGCAGCGGGGACAGTGGGCACCCTTGTCTGGTGCTTAATGTCTTGTAGAACTTAATGGGGAATCCATCAGGGCTGGGAGCTTTACCTTTCTGCATTAACACAATACCTTAAAGAGTCTCCTGAGGATTCAACTGAGATTCCCACTCCCATCTTTCTCCACACAATCTATCCAAAAGCCCTGTCATGACCGAACTCTCTTCTGAGGGCTCCAATCTGTAAAGATCCTTATAGAATACTTCGAAAGCTGCATTGACTTTAAACGGGACGGAACCAAACTGCCTCTGGAGTCCTTAATTTGTATAATCTCCCGGCCAGCCACCTGCCGCCTCAGCTGATGATCTAAAAGGCAATTGCCCTTTTCCGCACATTCGTAAAATGCCCTATTCAAGCGGGGCGGCTGACTCACCTCCTTACATGTCCATAACAGTTCAAATTGCGTCTGCAGCTTCTTCCTGCTTGCAAGTAACTGAGGGGTAGGGGAAAGCAAATACTGATTGTCCACCTCCAGGATGGCGACCACCAGCCTCTGCCGCTCCACTCTCGCAATCTTTTCCAGATGTGCTTTGTAGGAAATTATCTCCCCCCTAATAACCACCTTAAGGGCTTCTTGTAGCTTAGAAGGTGAGATTGAATCGCATTTGTGAAACTTGATATATTCCTCAATGGTGGAGGATATACATTTGCAAAATGCTTCGTCCGCTAACAACGCCAGATTCCAACCTTCATAGCGGGCGCTGAGAGGGACCTGACTCTAGAACCAAGTCCACAAAGTGTGGAGCGTGGTCTGAAATCACAATAGCTGAATACCACCCCCTCTTCACCCAGGGGAGAAGAGACCTACCCATCAAAAAAATCCATCCATGAATATACCTGATGGACATGGGAAAAAAACTAAAAATCCTTATCCATCGGATGCAAAAAATGCCACAGATCTGCACCTCCCATCTGTTCCATATAAGCCAACAATGCTTTTGCCACCCTTTATGGAGCCAGAGACCTGGGTCTAGATCGCTCCAACTTTGGATCTAGAACACAGTTTAAGTCCCACCAACCCCCACAAGATTAGCTGATGTGAGTCTAAGTCAAGAATGGAAGCCAACAACTTCCTAATAAACTCGATATCATCCAGCTTTGGCGCATAAACATCGACCAGGACCACTAAAGCATACATCAAACACCCACTGACCATCACATATCTACCACCAGGATCCGCCATGATACTGGCAGCTGAAAATGGAACTCATGGGCAGCACTGTGGTGCAGTGGCTAGCACTGCTGCCTCACACGCCGAGCTCCCAGTTTCGATCCCGGCTCTGGGTCATTGTCTGCGTGGAGCTTGCACATTCTCCCTGTGTTTGCGTGGGTTTCGCCCCCACAACCCAAAGATGTGTAGGGTAGGTGGATTGGCCACACAAAATTGAAATGGGTACTCTAAATTTATCAAAAAAAAGAAAATGGAACTCGTTCATTAATCAAAATACCCCCCCATCCCGGGCCCTGCCCCCTAGTCCCGGATGAAATACCTGGCTCACTCACCCTTTCCACTACCTGGTCTGGTCCCAAATCCGCAAATGGGTCTCCTGCAAAAATACATCAGCACTCAAACTTGTCAGGTGAGCGAATACCCTTGAACTTTTCACTGGGCCACCCAACCCCCTTACATTCCAGGTGACCATCCAAATTGGGGGCTTCCCACTCCCCCCACCCCGACCCAGAGTCAGTCATTTCCACCAAAAAAGGGTTATCCAAAAACTACCCAGAGAGGTACAGTCATGAGGCCCATCCAAGATGGACTCAAAACCCACCAGAAAGATAAAACAAAGATAGATCTGTAGTAACCGTCAGCAAACTGATCCTACCCCATCCCCAGCCCTCGAACAATACCACACCCAAATTTACATTCCAATGACCACAAAACAAATGAAACCCTCCCTCAACTAACCCTAACCCCAAACAAAACAAAAACACTAAGCTCATTACCCCAGACAGTGACGGACTGGGTCTAAAAATATTGGTTGCCAGGAGACAAAGGGGGCCCACCCACAACTACAATGCTATCATTTAATTTTCATAACGAATAAATAAAATTTTCAAAAAATACATATTGGAAAAAAGGGTACAATTAAAATTTTTGTGGAAAAAATGTGTATTTCTCAGTAATTACAGTGTACATGTACTGTACATATTACTGGCAGTAGATACCAAATGTAAATACAGAATGTTATAATTGAATTTTTAAAATTTTTTTAATTTTAAGTGATTGGTTGATATTTTTAAATAGTTTACTGCACAATTTACACATTAACAGATAGTTCAAAAGCACAATAGAGCATTGCATGCAGTCCACTATATTAAGAGCAATCGTTTGTGTTCGCTAGATGATTGTGCGAATCTGCCAATAATTGCTTCTGCATCCAATTCATCTAACAATTCATTTTCAATGGATAGCAACATGTATGATTCCAAATTCTCCTCAGACAGCGAATTTCTTAACCTTGTCTTTATGATCTTTAGCTTTGAAAATGTCCTCTCACATTGGACTTGAGTAACTGATAGTGTGCAGATGACTTTATAAAGTTCATAAAGGTTATCATATGCCTTGTCATGAAGTCTGTTGGATGCCAGAAGTTTTAGTACACACGATGGGCAAGTGCTGCAAATTTTACAATTGTTGTAACTGGAATCCATATTCTCACCATCATTAAGCAATAGCTTTAATACGTCAAAGTTTGAAGCAAAAGAAAACAATTCCAATATTACTTGATCTTTGCTGATTTGTGGAAACAGCTTAATAATACCTTCCAATGCTTCATCTTCAAGGCCCTTCTCTGCAATAGTTTTAAACTTTGCTGGGTCCAAGCAGGACAAATCTTTATACAACTGTTTGTGTTGTACAAAGCATGATTCTAGTGACTGGACAATGCGATCCATTATTAGGTTAAACACATTTACTCGAAAATCAGCTAGAGAATCTGAGGAATTTCTTTCATCATCAATAAGTTCATCTGCCATTCTTTTCTTCTTCCTCTGCCTCTTAACTGGCAATGCTGTTTCCAACGCATCAATTTCCAATGTTTGATTTTCATCCATATTCATCTGTGAAATCCTGTCATTGCATTTATTTACAAATTCCAAGCCTTGCTGTGAACGTTATCAAATGTTCCTGTTCCTTCAACTTTGTTGTAGCTGAATCTACCAAACTCCATGCAGTAAACATATCTAAACCACTTGTCTGTAGATAACTTGATAACGGGGTTGTAGTTTCAAATATATACAAGTAAGTAAATGCTGTCAATATGGTTTCAAACTTTAGGAGACTTTGAAGTAAAACATTTGCTTCATGTTTTGTTTTTGTATCAAACTTTTCTGAATCTTATATCATTGATAAGCATGCCAATAGATTTACGAAAGTACTAGCAGTGGCATCATCAAAACGTCCAAATATAGTTGTTGCTGCATTGGATTTTCCTGACCATCTGGTCTCCTCCAATTAGCTTTAATCGTTTCATTTTTTCTTGTCCTAGGTGTTTCCAACAACTTCTATCCATACAGCCATTCTCTTGTATGATGTTTTCACAAAAGTTGCTATATTCTGGAGCAAATTGAAAAAAGAAACTGCAGGCACACAACATTTTGTTGTTTCAGTTATCACCAAATTCAAGACATGGGCATAGCACCGTATATGAACATGTTGATCAGCCACATCAGCAATTTTACTTTGTAAACCATTATACTGGCCATGGTAGCTTGCAGCGCCATCTGTGCTATCAGATAAACATTTTTGGGGGTCAATTTTAAGATGCTGTAATGTTTCAATCAATAGATCAAAAAGTCCTTGTCCTGTACCATCATTACTTGGCACAACTGAAAGTAGTCGCTCACAGATAATACCTTTTAAGCACGTACCGAATAATAAAGCTAAACTGATCGATGGATGAATTATCTTGTGTTGAATAAACCTGAATAGAATAATATTTTGCTTGAGAAACTTCATGACTAATTCTTTCCTGTATTATATTCTTCATAATTTTGATTAACATGTTTATAGTTGTTTTACTCAGGTATGTAACAAGTCCATCACGGCCTTTACTTTGAGCCTTTCCTTGTTGCTCTAATCGTTTGATTCTTTGTTTAGACTTGTTTTGCACTGCAGAAACGTGAGCTGCCATAATGGGGTCATATTTTGCCATCAACTGCACTGTAGCTAAAAAATTGCCATGATTCAGAACCTCATTATCTAGAGTGTAGGCCGATTCATTTCTGTGACCTCGAAAAGGAAGTGCTTGCTTGTCTAACATCTTTATGATGTCTATAATCCTCATGACAATACTTCTCTGCTTCAATGCTTCTTTCCTTTTAATTAGTGATGCTGCAAAAAATGTATCTAAGGTGCCATCATTAACCACACTGATATATTGCTGAGCATTTCTGACATGTGTTGTTGTCGATTCATGTAAAGTCAAGCTCTGGCTAATACGCCTGTAGTCACTAAAGCCACGTACAAAGGGTGATGGATTACAAGTGTTGAGAAACTCAAAGGCTAAGCAGTATGAACAATATAAGCATCTATTTTTGTTAGCCATTTTCATGGGACTGAGTCATTCATAATTTTCCTCTCATACAAACGAGCATCAAATGGCAGATCATCAAGTGGCTGAAGTGAATGTTCAGCAAAAAACTGTTTTAGCTTTGCTCGTGATCGATATTGGAAGATTCCAGTAATTGATCTTTCATTTTCTTGCGTAGGTTCATTTACAGGATGTGCTTCAGAAACCAAGTCATTTATGCTTGAAGGAATATCTGATTCCCTCTCACTAGTTGAAGCTACGTGTTCAGATGTTGCAACTACAGGCAGTACAGATACCGGAACAAGGAAGCCAGAAGAAATATTGGGCCTGGGTTGATTAGTAATGGATGCACTTGTATTTGTTTCTACATTCAAAGTAGCTCTTCTCTGTTCTTGTAACTCGCATATCATTGCATCATCA
Organism: Scyliorhinus canicula; assembly: GCF_902713615.1. NCBI lineage: Eukaryota > Metazoa > Chordata > Chondrichthyes > Carcharhiniformes > Scyliorhinidae > Scyliorhinus > Scyliorhinus canicula. Next base: position 120,827,614 of record NC_052155.1, read on the forward strand.
CCGTGAGCATTGTTTCTTGCTTCTTGATTATTTGTTGCAGAACTGGATATTGATATGGATTGTGCTTGTGGAATTATAAACTCTGGAATAGGCCTGCATCGCTTGGCTGATTCCTTCCTTTCTGCTTCTTTTTGTTCTTGGCGTTTTAGTGACCCAGATTTATGCTTTTTCTTTTCCATGCTGGTAGGGGTAATATTCCTGAAATAAAAACTTAATTAAAAATAGCCCACATTGGGAAAAATGAATATTGATGATTGCAAGAATAACTTGAAGGAACGCCAGATAAACCCCTACTTGATAAAAAATATAAAATAACTTACTTACACTTCAATAGGCTATGTTCATTAGTCAATACTACTGTGGCCAATGCAGCTTCAGAAGAGGAGACAATCCACTGTCCAGTGTTCACACCAGCAAGCAACTGAGACAACTGTTGAAACTTAGAAGTTTGGTCCGACTATAGTAAGACATTAAGAATGGTCCCACGACCAAAGTTAACATGTCCAGTTTGATACCAGTGTAGTGTTACAAGTCGCAACTCTTTGAGTTTACCAATCATGGCTTATCACTTCAATATCTTTGACCTCATGATTCACGGTCAAAGGTACCGCTTCTCCTTTTCGGTGACCTCACGACCCTATGTACTACTTGATATCCTTTCAAGTTGCCGACCATCTCAAATCACGAACTGTAACTTTATCTTTAAATTCACACACTCTTGCTGAAAACGTGGATTTCCAACTATGTCCGACCCGGGTGAACCAGCCCCCCCCCCCCCCCACCCCCCCCCCCCACCCCCCCCCCCCCCCCCCCACTCCTTTTCACATCCGTTTAACACTGCTTCGTTCCTTCATACACTGAGTGATTATTTGTTTGTTTCTTTATTGCATTTTTATTTGGTATTGCTCTTTTTAAAAACAATTATATTTTATTAAGTTAGAATACAAATCTCAGGAAAGAAGTTGGAGATTTATTTATCTAATTAATTATAATTTTTAAGGGCCCTTCAGAGATTCACGGGCCCCTTCTTGGCTCTCCGGGCCCCGGACCGATGTACCGGCTGAACCAAGACTACTGCTTGATATCCTTTGAAGTTGCCGACCATCTCAAATCACGAATTGTAACTTTATCTTTAAATTCACACACTCTTGCTGAAAACATGGAATTTCCTTTATTATGCCCGACCCGGGCCCCCCTATTCCACATCCTTCCACTATCTCCCCTGCTTCGTTCCTTTTCATGCACTGCTTATTTGTGTCCTGTTCTCTTTTTTTTCTTATTCCTTTTTATTACTAAAACAGTTGTCTGTTTGTTTCTTTATTGCATTTTTATTTGATATAGGGGCCCACTTCATCAGGGGTTCACTTGCCATCGGCAAGCTGACACCCTGGCCAGTCCGCCACTGATCCCAGACCAAACTAGTGTATTGAGGAGCTACAGCTCCCACTTCGCTCCCGTTAGCTAGCAAACTCTTCAGCCACCTGGGCAGTCCCCATCCCGGGTAAAAATAGAAAAAAAAACAGACAGCCCAGAACAAAAGCGCAAAGTAAAACAAAACCCCTTCAAATATCTTATTCCACCCGGGAGCTATATATTCCCCATAACAACCGTAATATATAATACTGTGGCCCGGTTGCACAGTGGTTAGCACTGATGCCTCACAACTCCAGGGACTCTGGTTCAATTCAGGTCCAGGGTGACTGGAGTTTGCACATTCTCCCCATGCCTACGTTGGATTCTTCCAGGTGCACCAGTTTCCTCCCACAGTCCAAAGGTGTGCAGGTTAGGTGGATCATGCTAAATTGCCCCTTAGAGGGACAGCACAATGGCGCAGTAGTTAGCACTGCTGCCTCACGCTTCGAGGACCCGGGTTCGATCCCGGCTCCATGTCACTGTCCATGTTCAGTTCGCACATTCTCCTGGTGTCTGCGTGGGTCTCACCCCCACAACCCAAAAAGGATGTGCAGGATAGGTGAATTGGCCATGCTAAAATTGCCCCTTCATTGGAAAAAAAGAATTGGGTACTCTAAAGTTTATTTTTAAAAAATAAATAAAATAAATTGCCCCTTAGTGTCCAGTGATGTGTGGGTTAGGTGGGGATACAGGGTTGCAGGGTTAGGGCGGGAGCCTGGTTCGGATGTTCTTTCAGAGGGTTAGTGCTGACTCGAGGGGCCGAATGGCCTCCTTCTGCACTGTGAGGATTCTTGAATGGATTCTATGAAAAACATCCCTCATAAGGAGCTCCCCACCAACATCCAACATATTAAACAATCATCCCACCCAAGAACATTGAAATACACACCCCAACAACTCTCCACACCCACTTGCTTACCCCCAACAAACACAATCAACTTGAACCAAGCCCACGTTTTTTTACCATAGACATCCACATCCTCCGGCGCATCAAAGTAATAGTCCTTCGTCTCATGAGTCACTCGGAGCCGTGCCGAGTACACCTCCCCAACTTGAAATGCACTCTTATACAGGGCAGCTTGACCTATTAAATGCTGCCCGCATCTTTGTCAGTTGAGCTCCAATTTCCAGATAAAGCCTGAGGGTGTGGTCTTCCCACTTATAGTCCTGATGTTCCTTTTCTTGGAAGCTGTGGAAGTGTACAATAGCAGCCCTTTGTGGTTTTTTTGGGTGGGGCTGCTCCCGGGGTGTCCGATGGGCTCGATCCAGTGTGGGAGGGGACCTGAATCCACCATCCCCTACCATCTTCCCAAACATCTTTGCGAAGGACCTTGTGGGAGTTGGGCCTTCCATACCCACCAACAACTCCACAATTCTGAGATCCTGTCTCCTAGCGCTCCATAAGCCCTCAGTGCTTTATTTTCACAAGCCATCAGGGAGAACTCAGCCTCCAACAAGGAGATTTGATCGCTGTGCCTCAAAAGATCCTCCTCCATGCCCTTAATCGCCATGCCATCCTCTTTTACTGTTTCTGATGTCTTATCCAGCTTCAATCGGATGGGGGCCAGGGCATCCTCTATTGATTTATGAAGCTGGCCGGCCACAACCTACCAGTGCTTTCCATGGCCAAGAGGCTGGCAAGCATCCCGGCCATTATAGGAGTGGCCGGAATCACAGGAGGAGCCTCTGCCATTTTCTCCACCGAAGAGCCTCGAGAAGCTTCCGAATCCATCAACGAATTTCTATCACCGATTTCATTTTGCCCTGGTCTTCCACGACATTTCTCTTATATGGGCACCTTAAATCATCGATCTGATGGGATTTTACGGAAAAATATTCCCCCACAATTGTGCATAATGGGCCAAAAAACAAGTACCCTGGCGGGCCGAGCCACCACATGTGCGACTTCTCCCTGCATGCTGTCACCAGATGTCAGAGGCACTTGAGAGTTGAGAATATTTTGTTTGTTAAGAGGTCAACGTGCACCGAAAGAAAACACAAAAAAGGCAGGAATTTAACGAGGACACCATCTGCTCACCAAAGACTAAATCAAGACAAAAAACAAAAATAATACAAGACTGCCAGCTGCCAAGTCAGCACCCCCACCCCTCCCCCACCCCGCCGCAGCCCCTACAGTGGACCTGCATCAGTGGAAAGATGCTTGGTAAGCAAACCACAAGAAGGTCTCACCGACCTGGAGCATGGCATTAAGGGTAAAGTAGTAGCATGGATAGAGGATTGGTTAATTAATAGAAAGCAAAGAGTGGGGATTGGTGGCATCTGTGGTGCTTCTCTGGTTGGCGATCAGTAGCTAGTGGTGTCCCTCAGGGATCCGTGTTGGGCCCACAATTGTTCACAATCTACATAGATGATTTAGAGTTGGGGACCAAGGGCAATGTGTCCAAGTTTGCAGATGACACTAAGATGAGTGGTAAAGCGAAAAGTGCTAAACCGGGTCTGCATCGGGGGCTTTTGATCTTGGACCACTGTGCACAGGGAAGGGAGAAGCAGAGAGCTATAGGGAGTAGGGGTGCAGGCAGGCCTGCTGTGAAGATGACTTGACAGAGGCTTCACATGTATCAGATGTTACATGTTTTAATAGTGAATATTTTACATTTCCATTTTCCCCAGCTACAGATATTCACCAGTGTCCAATTAGTGCTCCTCTCTCTTCTTGATCATTTGTGGTCTACTGCTATGTCTAGGTGTGTCCCAAGGATGAACATCAGAGGTGGAGGTGGAGACGGCACCTTTCCATGCCCTGTGGCCTTTGATGCCCTTCGCGGATGTCCACAGGAGGGCCTGGTGCTGTGGGGCTCTATCTGACTCACAAGTGTCACTGGCATCACCATGCCACCCGTTTCTGCCTGCTGCCCTTGAGATGTGCGGGTGTCCGCGGGGTTGGGGGGGGGGGGGGGGGGATTGGGAACAACTGGAGACCTCCGTTATTTCCCTGGTGGCACCCTGCAATTTGACCTCCAGTGCTTCCTCTTTCCTGATGGTGCCCGTAGGGCCCTCGGGGACTCCATGAGATGGAGGACCAGCTGAAGTTAGTTCCAGAGGCCTCTGTGTCATCTGGAGCTGCCAATCCTGGAGGCTCCCCATTGTCTGCACCATGCTGTCAATACCCTCAGTGATCGTCCTCAGTGACTTGGCCACACTCTGCAGTGCCCTGGCAATGTCCATCTGTGCCTGGGTATGTTCCTCAGTGACTGGGACATAATCTTGATGACCTCAGTCACGGTCATCACAGACTGAGCCATGCCTTGGAGACCACCACTCAAGATGCGGAATTCTTGCTCCAGTTTTACAATGAGTTCGCCACCCTAGCCAGTGTTGGCCTGGGTGTCACTTGGCATCATCTCCCGGCCTGCAGTCTTTGGGACTCCTGCAATCGGCCTTGCACTGGAGTGTCACTGACACCTGCTCCTGATACATCATGGCTGTATCCTATCATCTGCATAATTTCTGGGAGGACCTTGTCCAGAGGCTCAGCATCTAGCTGGGACCTAGCTGAGTCCTGGTAACTAGCAGAGCTCCTACTGCTGTCTCCCTTGAATGTTCCTGCCTCCACCTTATGTGCATCGTAACTGTGTGGTGCTCACCAGATTGTCTCTTGTCATCTCCTGTGGGGACAAAGAGATGGCATTGTGAACTGCCGCTTGATGGGTTAGGAGTGTCTGTAGCAGGTGGCATCTGTGGGCACCATACCTAGACATGAAGGGGTTGTGCTGGTGAGTGCCAGGAGGTTCTGAGGTACAAGCATGAAGGTCGGATGTGGGGAGAGTGGGAGGTGCAGCTACTGATTTGGGAGGGGTGGGGTTTGGGACCTTTGGGGGGTAGCAGGTAGAGCTGATGCCAGGAGAGAGCTGATAACTTACCCTTGGGCTCATTGGACATCGCTTATCTTCTTCTTACATTGGAAGGTGGTCCTATTTGTCATGTTTCCCGCCAGGTGGCATTGCTGGCCCTGCTGCTGGTCCTCCAGCCCCCTTGGGCGAACAGGGTGGCCCCCTATCATCCACAGTGTCGAGAAGCCGGGCCAGGCCGGCACGCACGAAGCGATGAGCAGGTCTGCGTGCTGCTATGCTTTTGTGCTGACTGGGAGTGAGGGGTGAGGGAGCACTTAAAAGTAGCTCCCCCTTGTTAGCGCCAAACTGTTGAGATGTCAGTTGGGTAAATCTGACGGGGAGGGAGCCACTAATGTAAAGAATCTTGTGGGGGCTTTTGGCACTAAGTGCCATTGAATAGGGGCCACGATCTCGCCAATGTGGCCATTGCAAAACACCCCGCCAAACGCACCCAAAAGCAGACTTTGAAATTCTTCCGTTGAATCGCGCCCACGTAATCAATTAATGTCTACATCAAATAAGGAGGAAGGGTTCCTTAGCATACACATTGTAATATAGTCTTACAGGGTGAATTTCCTAGGGATTGCCGGAAATGGAGACAGAAAGATCAAGGAAAGGAAGTGAAGTGTCTGGGATTATCCAGGGAAAGTGATGGAGGGGTGGAAACTGGAAGCGAAGTTGATGAATTTTTTTTTTAAGGTCCGGGCGAGAGCATGACGCGGCACCAAAATAGAGATCAATCTATCGGTAAAGGAGTTGTGGCAGGGGGCCCGGATAGGCTTGGACAAGGAATGTTCCACATACCCCATAAAAAGGCAAGCGTAGCTAGGACCCATGCGGGTACCCATTGCTACACCTTTGATTTGGAGAAAGTGAGATGAGTTAAAGGAGAAGTTGTTGAGAGATAGAACGAGTTCAGCCAGGTGGAGGAGAGTGGTGATGGATGGGAATTGTCCGGGTCTCTTTTCGAGAAAGAAGCGAAGGGCTCTCAGGCCATCCTGGTGTGGGATGGAGGTGTAGAGGGATTGCACATCCATGGTAAATAGAATGCGGTTAGGGCCCACGAACTGGAAGCTGTCAATATGGCGCAGGGCATCAGAGGAATTCCGGATGTAGGTGGGGAGGGAATGGACCAAAACAGTGAGGATGGAGTCAAGATAAGAGGAAATAAGTTCGGTGGGGCAAGAGCATTCTGACACAATGGGCCTGCCGGGACAGTCCTTTTTGTGGATTTTGAGAAGTAGGTAAAAGCGGGCTGTCCGGGGTTGGGGGACTATGAGGTTGGAAGACGTAGGGGGAAGGCATCCGGAGGAAATGAGGTCACTAACGGTGTTGGAGATAATGGTTTAATGTTCAGTGGTCTGGTCATGGTCCAGGGGGAGGTAAGAGGAAGCATCAGAGAGTTGGCGCTCAGCCTCTGCGAAGTAGAGGTCAGTGCGCCAGACGACCACAGCACCCCCTTTGTCGGCAGGTTTGATGACAAAGTCGGGGGTAGATCTGACAGAGTGAAGAGCAGAAAGTTCAGAAGGCGAGAGGTTGGAATGGGTGAGGGGGGCAGAAAAATTAAGACGGCCAATGTCCCGTCGACAGTTCTCAATGAAAAGATCAAGGGCAGGTAATTGTCCCGGCTGGGGGGGGGGGGGGGGGGGGGTCCACTTGGAATGTTGGAGGCACATGAAAGGATCAGTGGAACGGGGGGAGGATCCGTGCCCAAAGAAGTGGGCACGGAGACGAAGGCGACGAAAGAAGAGTTCAACATCATGCCGAGCCTGGAATTCATTGAGATGGGGACGTCAGGGTACAAAGCTGAGTCCTTTGCTGAGAACAGCACGCTCAGCCTCAGAGAGGGGAAGGTCAGAGGGTATGGTGAACACGCGGCAAGGGCTGGGATTAGGAGAAATGGGGTACGAGGGATTGGGACTGGTGGATGGTCTGGGATGGGCTGTGGTGTTGATGAGTTGGTGAAGCTTGCGTTCCTTACCATCTGTAAGAAACAGGAAAAGATTCTTATTAAGACGTCGAATGATGCTAAGGATGTCTGTGTGGAGGCTGCACATCCTCCCATGTGTACGTGGGTTTCCTCCGGGTGCTCCGGTTTCCTCCCACATTCCAAAGATGTGCAGGTGAGGTGGATTGGCCATGATAAATTGCCCTTAGTGTCCAAAATTGCCGTCAGTGTTGGGTGGGGTTACTGGGTTATGGGGATAAGGTGGAGGTGTTGACCTTGGGTAGGGTGCTCTTTCCAAGAGCCGGTGCAGACTCGATGGGCCGAATATCCTCCTTCTGCACTGTAAATTCTATGATGATATGAAATGAAACTGGGGACAGGGACAGCTTTGAGAGAGAGTAAGACGGTGCTGCTGGAGAGAGATGTCGAGTGTCTTCATGTGGCGCCGCATGGCACTGAGTGTGGCTTTCAGGATGCGGCGAGAGCAGCAGTTGGAAGAATGTTGTATATCCTGGAGGTACCTGTAATCCTGGAGGTTACATGCAGGGTGAAATTTAAGTTGAAATCCCCGTGGTGTAAATCGGAGACGAAGACAGTCACTGAGGAAGGAAATATGGCTGTGGAAGTGAGTCTTGGTAACCTTGTCCAACACTAAGAGAGAAATGGAAAGCAGTGAAGTAGGATAGTGAGGGAGGGACTTAGGGTAGGGATTGATGGGTCCTTTTCAAATTGTCAGGCAGTAACCAGTGGGGTACCACAAGGATCGGTGCTGGGACCCCAGCTATTCACAATATATATTAATGGTTTGGATGAGGGAACAAAATGTAACATCTCAAAGTTTGCAGATGATACCAAATTAGGTGGGAGGGTGAATTGTGACGAGGATGCAGGGATCCTACAGCAAGATCTGGAGAGGTTGGGCGAGTGGGCAAACCAATGCCAGATGCAGTATAATTTGGATAAGTGTGAGGTTATTCATTTTGGAAGCAAAAGAAGGAAGGCAGATTACTACCTGAATGGTTGCAAATTGGGCTAGGGGAGTGTGCAGTGGGACCTGGATGTCTTTGTGCACCATTCGCTGAAGGTAAGCATGCAAGTGCAGCAGGCTGTAAAGAAGGCCAATGGCATGTTGGCCTTCATTGCAAGAGGTTTCGAGTATAGAAGCAGGGATGTGTTGCTGCAATTGTACAGGGCCTTGGTGAGGCCACACTTGGAGTAGTGTGTGCAGTTTCTGTCTCTGAGGAAGGATGTTCTTGCTCTCGAGGAGGTGCAGCGAAGGTTTACCAGACTGATTCCAGGGATAGCGGGACTGTCATATGAGAAGAGATTGACTAGGTTGGGATTGTTCTCGCTGGAGTTCGGAAGAATGAGGGGGGATCTCATAGAGACTTATAAAATTCAAACAGGACAGGGTAGATGCAGGGAAGATGTTACCAATGATGGGTGTGTCCAGAACCAGGGGTCACAGCCTGAAGATTCAGGTAAACCATTTTGGACAGAGATAAGGAGACATTGCTTCACACAAAGAGTGGTGAGCCTGTAGAATTCATCACCACAGGACGTAGTTGATGTTAAAACTTTGAATATATTCAAGAGGCGGTTGGATATTACACTTGGGGAGAATGGGATCAAAGGCTATGGGGAGAAAGCAGGATTAGGCTATTGAGTTGGATGATCAGCCATGATCGTGATGAATGGCGGAGCAGGCTCGAAGGGCCAAAAGGCCTCCTCCTGCTCCTATCTTCTATGTATCTATATATCTAAGTACCATTGCTAAATCCCCCACAATCAATATCTTGGGGGTTACCATTGATCAGAAACTGAACTGGACTGCCTGTGGCTACGAGGGCAGGTCAAAGGCTAGGAATCCTACGGCGAATAACTCATCTCATGGCCTCCCAAAGCCTTCCCACCATCTACAAGGTACATGTTATGAATGTAATGGAATACTCTCTACTTGCCTGAATGAATGCAGCTCCAGGAACACTTGAGAAGTTTGACACCATCCAGGACAAAACAGCCCCCTTAATTGCTTCTCCTTCCACAAACATTCAAACCCTCCACCACTGACGTACAGTGGCAGCTGTGTGGACCATCTGCAAGATGCACTGCAGTAACTCAGCAAGGTTCCTTAGACAGCACCTTCCAAACCCACAACCACTACCATCTAGAAGGACAAGAGCAGCAGATAGCTGGGAACCTCACCACCTGGAAATTCTTCTCCAAGTCACTCAGCACCCTGACTTGGAAATATATTGTCTTTTCTTCATGGGGCAAAACCTGGAACTCCCTCCCCAACAGCACAGTGGGCGTACCTACAACTGAAGGACTGCAGCAGTTCAAGAAGGCAACTCACCATCACCTTCTGAAGGGCAACTAGGGATGGACAATAAATGCTGGCCTACCTCGTGACACTCACATCTCGTAAATGAATAAAAATCATTGTTCTTTCACTGTCACTGCGTCAACATTTTGAAACATGGTCCCTAACTGCACTGTAGCTATACCTACAACAGATGAACAGCAAGTCAGGTTACCACCACCTTTTCAGGGCTAATTAGGGATGAGCAACAAATGCTGGTCTTGCCAGAAATGCTCTCGTACCATGAAATAATAAAAGAAAATCTAAACCTGTCCATATCTTTTCATGGTTCCTTTGTGGTCACCTCACAGCTTACATTCCTACCCATCTTTGTAACATCAGCATAGATACATTATCCTTGATCTCTTTGTCTAACTCATTAGTATAGATTAAGTAGCTAAAGCTTCAGCACTGATCCTGACCAAACTTTACGAGTTCAAATCTGCCAACTTAAAATGTACCATTTATCTTTTCTTTCTTTCTACTTTTAACCTCTATCTATGCCAATATATTACCTCCAGCTCCATGCACCCTTATCTTGCGTATTAGCCTTTATTTTGAGACGGTTCAGCTTGTTGGAACATTCAACTTATCAAAGTCTTGAATTATGCTTTGCCACTGTCCTTTAGTGAAGGGTCTGTTGTTCATTCCTCCTTCTGAATATTTACTATCTCATGACCATTATTATAAGATCCATTACATTTTTTAATACTTACACCTCTTCTCTGATGGCTGTTTTGCTGTTTCAGATACTGAAAGAATATGCCCCCGATTATTTTAATAGACAGCCATAGGCTGGTTAATGCACTAGCAAATAATTTCAACTTTATTGTTTTACAGGTCTTACCCACAGTGTGAGGAAAATCATGAATGAATAATATTTTTTTTTCTCACCTTTAGCCCTCTTTTTTGGATTAAGCAATAAACATAAAGCATTCTACACTCCCCTTCTTGTATGATTTTGGGCAAAAGTGCACTCAAAAGATAGTGCCTTGAAGAAATGTTCCAATTGTATGCTGACTTTACAGTGCTGTTTAGATGGTAACTCTATTTGAAGTTTGAAGAACACCATATGTAATGGTGCATAATCTACCTTTACTGGTAGCTGTAGCTTTTATCCCTTGTGCCTTCACAAGAACAGCAGCTTGTCTGAAAATGTCTAATCATAAATAGATATGCCTTGAGAGAGAGTTCAGCTCATTTTAATATTCATGCCAATGTCACAGAAACAGGAATACTTTCACTGACACATGACAAGGTTTTATTTTCACATACTGGCATATTACTATCTGAAGCCATGGAAGGTCCTTCCACCTTGTCAAACAAATACGATTGCTTATTAATTGAGATGTAAAACAGTTGACAGGTATACGCACTTCATCACAGAGTCTGAACTTTGACAACTCTACTTGATTCATTACATAACACGATTCTGCTCCTGAAGTCACAGTCGATTGGAGAAGATTACAGCAGTGGAAAACCCTCGAAGGCTCATTGTATAAGGAAACAAATTCTTAATTTTTGTGTTTACCACTTATTCTTTGTAAACAATCAATGAATTGGAATTTATTTATGAAACTAAATAAAGTTAGAATAATGTGGGGATCTTATGCTGTGTATTTAGAATCGTAGAACATGCAGCTCTTGTGACAGGCTTTCGTCCATCAAGTCCTTCCTGATTTAATTCTGCATGTGAGCTACCGAGCCCACTCCCACTCTTTTGTTCTCTTCCTACATGCTTTAATACTCTTGGCAAGCAAGCATTAAATACACTTGTGGTGAATGTAATATATATGTTAATTCACACTGTCTTTGTAAGCGCAGTAGCGCTATCCTACCACTAGGGGGAGTAGCGCTGGGAGCACTCAGGAACTTGTACTGGGCTCCACCCTTGGCTCCGCCCACGACTCCTCCCCCTAGTGCAGCTGTATAAATACCCGTGTCCAGAGACAGCCTGGGTCACTACGAGTTCATCGACAGGTAACAGGCTGGCTCTGAAGTAAGTCAATTAAAGCCTCGATTCACATCGGAAACACGTGTCTGGTGAATTGATGGTTCCATCAACACTATTAGAACAATTTGTAAACTCTGCTTAAGCAATATTTTGTGGCAAATAAATTATTGTAATCTCCCCGCTCTCCCCTGCAGACTTTGCTTTAGCCTTGATTACATGCTGTCCTTCAGTTTCTCCCCGTGTCCCCTCTGGAATTCTACAAGCTCATTTTGTCCACAAGAACTCTGTCCCCCCAAACTTACTCACTTCCCAACCTTTGGCTCTCATGCTCTCTGACATTGTAAATGGTTCTCTTTCCTCAAGTACTGTGTTCTTACTTTGAAATCAACTATCATTAAAACCTCCACCTCAGAAAAACACTCTTACATCTCCTGTTGTTTCATTTCCAACCTCCCCTTCCTATCATAAATCCATGCCCAACTTTCCCACAATTCAGTAATTGAATCTCTCCAATCAGGATTTTTTAACACTTGCAGTACTGAAATGTTCTCTTCCCATATACTTTAATAATTGTCACCTTATGTGATCATTTACTCTTCTGGATGATCACTCATTTTCCATAAACTTGAATTCATTCAAAATCCTGCCGCCAATATCGTAACTCTCACCACATCCCATCCAACCATCACCCCTATGCTCATTGAATGGCATTCACATCAGGTGCACTGCCTTAATGTTAAAACTCATAGTCTCGTCTTCAAATTCCTCAATAGGCTCGCTACTACTTGTCCTCCTGCCGTAAAACCCTCTGAGAATTTAATGTACCTCCTACTCTTTGTTTTTTTGCACTTTCCACTTGTTTACCCTAATGTCCCCTTCTTTGATTTGGTGCCAATTTTAGCCTGCTTACACTCTTGAGAAGTGCCTTAGGCCATTTCCCTATATTAATGGCACTATATAAATACAAGCTGTTATTGTGATCATACCTCATTGACCCCTCTTCAGCCTTTGATATGATCAACCATACCATCCTTGTTCACTATTTTTCCAGTTAAGTGGGATTGCACTCTTACCTATCTGGCTGTATCCGTAACATCTTCAACAATGATTTATTTTCCTATCCTAGCTCCATTTTGTCTGGAGTTTCCCAGTGGTCTGTACTTCCCCATCTACATCCTGTCTCTTGTTTACATCGTCCACAGCCCTTTATCCCTCTAAATGTGAAATAGGTTGAATAGGGTTCCCGCTCACCCCGATCTCTGAGCAACTTTATGCTGGGGCGGACGAGGTTTCATATCATGCCCCGATTGAGGCCCCCTTAATTTGCAGTTATTGGTCCTCTTCTGTCCACTGCTGCTTTTGTCACTTCAAGAACTAGAGAGCTGCCAGCCAACCTGAGTGGAAAGCAGCTCTCTGTTGGGACAGTCATCCTCCCAAGTGAGGGGAAGAAGTCCCCTCTGCAGTCAATTGACACTCATTTGAGTGTGAAATCGCTGTGGGTCAGGCAGAGTCAGCAGGATGTGTTCCTTACCGACTCTTCGGTTGGCAGGATGGGAAGCCCTGTCATCCAACATATCCTGGCCATTATCTTACCTAAACATTAGCAAGGACCTTTCATACCTGTCTGCTCAGCACAATGAAGGTTGTGACTGAAATCGGCCAACTGCTGCAGCTAGAACTGCAGCACCAAAGCAGTAAAAAGACTACATTGCCCATGAATGCCAAGCTGACCCGGGCTCTCACATTGGTACCAGGCTTCTTTCAGGCTGATGCTGGAGAAATAAACAACATCCACCAGTTCGTGTTATACTGCTGCGCAAGGGAGGCCACAAAGATTCTCCATACAAAGAAAGTCAACTACGCCTCATTCGTTCTGGCCAGAGATAAGTTGAGGGAAGTAAACATAAGCGCCGTGATTTTCCAGAGAGTCCGTGGAGCTGCCCTCATTCAGGCTAGTGAAGAATGTTCCATTGCAGTCCTGACTTGTGCTATCTTAGGCACTCTCTCAGCGTTGAGGATGACTTGCTTCTACTCCGGGGAGGTGTGTTCTGCGATGACTGAATAGTCCAATCCTGGATCTGTAGACTCTGTCACAGGTTTGGAGGTGGTTTTTGATGAGGTGGGCGGGATGCTCTGGATTCTGCGCGCTCCTTCTGCTGTTTACTCTTAACGTCTGCATGCTCCACCCTACGACACTCAAGGTGATTGATGCCTTTCCGGATGCTTTTTCTCCAGTTTGTGTATTCTGAGGCAAGTGATTCCCACATATAGATGGGGATATTGTGTTTATTTAGGGAGGTATTCAGAGTGTCTTTGCAGCGTTTCCTCTGCCCTCCTAGTGCTTGCTTGCCATTGCGAAGCTCGGAATCTTGTGTCGGGCAATGTGGCCCACTCATCACAACTGATCAAGCGTGACCAGTGCCTCAATACTGGGATATTGGCCTGGGAGAGGACGCTCACCTTGGTATGCCTATTCTTCCAGTGGATTTGCAGGATCTTTGCTTTTGAAGAAATCTTATCACCCTCAAGGAAATCCAGTTTGTTGGAGGTGATAGCTCCAGGGATTTGAGGTTTCTGCTGTACATTGGCAATGTTTCTGATGCATACAGGAGGATGGGGACCATGGCTGCTCTGCAGCCAATGAGCTTGGTTCTCGATTTGAGGTCTCGGTTTTGGAACACTCTGTTCCTCAGGCGTCCGAAGACTGCACTGGTGCATTGGAGTCGATTGTTCCTCAGGCGTCCGAAGACTGCACTGGTGCATTGGAGTCGATGCTGGATTTCAACGTCAATGTCTGTTCGCGCTGAGAGGAGGCTCCCGAGGTATGGGAAATGAGGGAAATGATCCACATTGTCCAGGGGCTCACTGTGGATCTTGATGGTCGGGGGGGGGGGGGGGGGAGGGGGGAATCTTGATGGGTTGTGCTATATAGATGGTGAAAAGACTTTGACGAGCCAGGATGCAAATGAATTACCACAGAATAGCTAACTAGAAGGAGTAATGCAGCATCGAGAAGAAGTACTGCAGCAACGAACCTGTAACTTTGGTTTCCTCTGAGTTATGTTACTGGGAATTGGGGGGGCGGGGGAGGAAATCTCTTTTGTGGTTTTGAACATGTGTTCATTTATGGAAGGTTAAGAAGGGGTGTTGGCTGGAAAATGACAGTCCCTGCAATCAAATTAGTATTGCATTTTGATTAACATAATCTACTTTTACCTGTGCTACATGCTGCTGGCATCTGTTAGCTACATGATACAAAACCATTTCTGAAGTGAGATTCGGTGCACTTCTTGACAGTGAAACTGCAATGGCCAAAACATGACATTTTCAGCAAGCGATTGAGCTGACTCATGGGAATAGTACCATGGAATGGTGTAGAACTCTTTGCTATGCAGTCAATAAAGCATCACCTCCATCTGATGTGGTCTTACTACTCCCGTGGTTTACTCATAAAGGCGGCCATCTCAGATAAAACCATTACTCGCTCTCACCTTGGTTGTTTGCTCTCGTACAGCCTTCATCTCTGCCCGCTTAAGACCGAGGGCCGCAGACTTGAATGGCTTAGCAATCTACCGCCATATGTGGCTTGACCATTTAAAGCACCATCCAGTCCTCCTTGCACCTGCTAAAACTGTTCACTATTCTTTGATCATCCTGGAATTCAAAGATAACTCCCAGTTTATTTTCTTGACTCCAGGCCATCTTTTTAAATCCCTCACCCTGCCTCCTGCAACCTGATCTTCACCTATTAGTGAAGGAGCCCAATAAGATTGAGACAATATGATTAGTGATCTCCCTTCCATGGGCCACCTTGCCAAACTTCCTTTGATCCTTTTTGCCCCAGCCCTAAACTCACATACCTTTCTTTTTCTCCCTATCTCAGCTAATCTTGCCCAGGAGATCCACCTCTTATTCCAATAAACTGCTGATCATTCAACTTCCCCTCTTGCCTCCAATGCTAGCTGACATTTAAACTTCAGGTGTTGTCCCTCTGGTCTTTAAACCTCGTGTCTTCACCTATCTTCCGAAAAGAAACACTTGATCCCTCTGTCCTTGCAAACTGCTATAATTTCTCTAAACTCCCTTTTCTCTCCAATTTTCTTGTGTGTGTTGTTGTCTCCCAAACCCATCTTTCCCAGGACTACATGTTTAACTCCCTCCAATCAAACTTGTATGTCTTCCACAGTAGTGAACAGCTCTTATCGCAGTTACAAATGGCATTCTGTGTGAATATGTCAAAGGGAAACTTTCCCTCCTCGTCCTTCTTGACGTGGTTGACCATACCGTTCTCCTCAAATGCCTCTCCACTCTTATCCAGCTGAGAACTGCTCTCACCTTGTTCCATTCTCATTTATCTAATGGTAGCTCGAGAATCACTTGGAATGGCTGCTCTTTCTATTCCCACACCGTTCCCTCTGGTGTCTCCCAAGGATCTATACTCGATCCCCTCCTGTTTCTCATTTACATGGTGTCCCTTGGCGACATCATCCAAGGGCATGCCATTAGTTTTCACATATCCGCTGGCAAAACCCAGTTCTACTTTATCAGCACCCGTCTCGACTCCTCTATGGTTGCCACGTTATCAGACTGCTTATCTAACATTCAGTACTGGATGAGCAGACACCCCGCCTCATTAAACATTGGGAAGCCTGAAGCCATCATTTTTGGTTTCTACTCCGAACTCCATTCTTGAACTACTGACTCCATCCCTCTCCTTGGCAACAGTCTAAGATTAAGCCAGTCTGTTTGGAACCTTGATGTCACATTTGACCCTGGGTTGAATTTCTGACCTCATATTTGTGCCACCTCAAAGGCCACCTACTTTCACGTCCATAACGTCACTTTACTTAGCCCTTGTCTTACCTCATCTGCTACTGAATCCCTCACCATGCCTTTATTACTTCTTGACTCGACTATTCCAACTGGTCTGACACTTTTTACCCTCCATAAACTTGAAGTCATTCAAAATTCTGCTGCCTGTGTCTTAATTCGCAGCACGTTCCATTCCTCTATCACCCCTGTGCTCATTGGCAGCCAGTCAAGCAATGCCCTGAATTTAAAATTGCTTCTTGGCCTCATCCCTCCTTACCTCTCTGATGTCTTCCAATCCTACAACCCCTGAGATATTTGTACTCCTCTAATTCTGTCCTCTTTTGCATTTCCAATCATAATTTTTCCACCATTGGTCCAAGCACTGAAATTCCCTCTCTATATCTCTCCATTTCTTCACCTCACTTTCCTTCTTTAAGACACTTGTTAAAATCTAACTCTCTGACCAAGCTTTTGGTCATTTGACTTAAGGGGCACGATCTAACCACCACGTTGTGTCATGTGAGAGCACCTTTAAGAAATGGGTGTTTATCAAATAGCTGCAGTGGGTGTACCTTTAAGAATGGGTGTTTATTAGATAGCTGCAGTGATGTCAGAGTGTGGGTGGAGCTGGGCTGTCGGTCTGCTTTTTCTTTCACTTTGGGCTCACAGCTACAGGGTGTGTTTACTTTTGTTTTAGATTTAGAGAAGCTGCAGTCACAGAAAGATGTGTATGAATCTTTGCAAGCTAAAGAATGTTCATTTGGTGATTTCAAAGTGGTAACTGTTCTCAGTAGTGAAGTTAAACCTGATGTCTTTCTGTAAAAAGGATTATTTTTGTCTTATGGATGTTGCAAGGAAGATTAAGAGTTACTGAGCGAGTACTGTATTCTTTGGGGATTTATTGGTGTTGATAGTTGTTAAGGTGTTTACTGTGGCTTTATAAAGTGTTAACTGGTTTCATAAATAAACAATGTTTAATTTAAAAGTACCATGACCACAATCTATTCAAAGTTGTGGGTCAGGCGAACTCTATGATACATTTGGGGTTCTCTAAACGCTGCCCATAACAGTTGCACCTGGCACAGATCTAGTCGTGCAGGTTAAATAGCAAGCGAGGCCAAAATCGGGATCTGTGCTGAGTGCGAATCTGTTCACTATCTAACCGGCCCCTTCCCGGTGACGCGTTCCGGATCCCGCCCAAACATGGCAAGAAAATTATTAAGACTAATCTCCACATCATTTGCGAGATGGAAGTCCAATCTAATGGCCTCCCGGGAACTAACCAGCTCCCCAGCGAGAAGTCACGCAAGCGCTGTTTAATATTCCTTTTTAAAAATGTGAGGCTGACGCAATGGCTGCTGAAGGGATCTGATGAGGTGAGTTGCCATTTCCATTCCCGGCATGCGGCCCAGGGGCACTGCAGCTGCTGCCCCAATGGTCAGATGGGGATGGGGGACCCCGTGGGGGATGGACCTGGAGTCTCATTACTAATGGATTTTGATGCCCTTCTAAAGCTTTCAGAATTTTTTTCAAACTTTTGTGAGACCTCCCTTTAACTATTTCCAATTAATGCAAGTTTGCTTCACTCAATTTTATCCTCACAGAACTAATGTACTCCCTGCACCCATCTGAGTCTGTAATTGGTGCTGTCAATAATATGTCACTGGAGATTTGAGTGCTATTTGCAGTTAACCTTTCAGAAAGAATTTCTTAACCATTCAGAACTGACTTAGACTTGGAGACAGGAAATGGTCCTATTATGTATTAAACGTTGAGAATAATTGAAAAGCGATGACGTAATGTCATTATATATTGAACTATCAGATTGAACATTCACATGACAGGATGATGCAATGTAGTTTTAATGTGTCATCAGAACCCTGCAGAGAGCTACAAAAGCTTTATATACTGACTGTGAACTCGGAATATTGAGATGTGGGAAACTTTATTTGAGAGACAACAGCTACATCTGCTGTGAATAATGTATAACAAATGACTGTAACTCTGAGTTGCGCACAAAAATATATTCACAGAGGTAATTGTATTAGGTGTTAGAATTCAAGGACATGATGAATATGATTTGAAATAATGGCTGCAGCTTTCAGTTCTGATCTCAGTTGCTCCACAGAGAAAAGCTTATACAGAAGCTAAAAGAAGAAGCTATGAAGTTGACAGACCAAATAACACAGCGTTCCCAGGATGTCAGCAAACTCAGCACGGAGAAACATGAAATAGAACTAGAGATGGCAGTAATTACTGAGAAACATAGAACTGCTCAACAAGAGGTATTTTGGAAATGTCAATACAAGCATAAATTGTTGCAGTCACCCGTTGCATATTTTTGTTAATATTTGGATAGTGATTTACCTACCATAAAATTAATACTAAGTTAAAATTGCCTTCCCATTATTAAAATGTAAAGGATTTTAAGACACTGCTAACCAAATAAAGTCAAGGTGATTAGTATTCATTGTAAATTACATTGCCAGCATTACAACATATCTATTGTTTCTTTGATTGGCAGACACTGCTGAAGCTCTCATTGACTCATTCTCATTCCTAGAATCATAGAAAATAGGAGGAGTAGGCCATTCAGCCCATTGAGCCTGCTCCAACATTCAATGCGACCATGGCTGATCATCTATCACAATGCCATATTTCCGCTTTTTCCCCTTACTCCTTGACAGCTTTAAAGTCCAGAAATCTATTTCCTTCTTAAATACATGCAGTTATTTGACCTCCACAGCCTTCTGTGGTCAAGAATTCCACAGGTTTATCACCCTCTGTGTGAAGAAATAACTCCTAATCTCAGTCCTAAATGGCATACCCTGTATCCTGAGGCCATGACCCCTTATCAGCCTCCTGACCCCAGCCGACCAGACTACTTCCCTGATCCAACCCGATTACTCTCCAACCATACTACACTCACTGACTCATTCACTCACTCACTCATTCACTCACTCACTCATTCACTCACTTACTCCCGATCACTCTTTCACTCCCACTCACTCTCTCATTCATTCACTCACTCACTCACCCACGCACACTTACCCGCTCGCACACCTATTCGCAGACCCTCACACACCAGCTCGCAGACCCTCTCACACACCTGCTCGCACACCTACTCACACACCTGCTCACACACCTACTTACTCACGTGCACACTCATCTACTCACCCACTCCTGCACTCGCTCTCTCACCCACCCACACTCACTCACTCATTCACTCATTTACCCACTCACTCCCACAGACCCTCACCTCCTCAGTCACCCATTAACTAACTCACTCATTAAAAGACTTGTCACCCAAAGCCTTCCTAAATATGGCAACTACTGTTGTAAAAAGGGGACATGTTCTCTAACCCTAACCCTAACCCTAACCCTAACCCTAATCTTTTTCCATCTTACCCGTTCGATGGACTTGACTTGGAGAGGTTTTGCGTTTGCCCATTTCTGCTGCAGGTGGGGTCAGAGGTCCCAACTGAAAATGCACAATATAGTCTGGCCGCAGAAAGCTTTGTGGGCAGCTGCAATGCCTCAGACCAAGAGACCTGGGCCATTGAATTTATACTGTCCTTACAGCTCAGCGCTGGGGTACTGCAACATAAATCTTCTGATCAATGATACAAATGTTTGCTACATTTTTTTCTTCTGTTTTAATTGATCACTTTTCAAACGTAAAATTCCATTAATTGTACTATTTGTTTTATACTCTATGAATGTTTCCTCAAATAATTACTATACAGCTTTGTTTAACTTGCATCCCAATGCGCTGAAAAAGAATCAGTTACATTTGTACTTTGAATAGCTAAACAATGTAGGATATTACGGTCTTCGCCACTGCAGAATTGAAAGACACAAGAATTGGAATTAATTAAAAATTTTAGAATCCATGTTCTTGATAGGATCCTTTCCAGCTTTTTCTAAATATGGCGTTAAATTTGGATGCTATAAGACAGCATATTTTATGGATTTATATTTGTATTTGCACATTTTTATAAACCTAAGGCTGTAAGTGGCATTTATTTTTAATGCAACTGAATCTCTACATTGAATTCTCATGCCCAGCGATATAGTAACTGCTATGTAAATCCACATTTTATAATAGTAGATGGAATTATTTAATTATAGCATTTATGTTATTCATATCCACATTGTTTTGTTTGGACACTTAGGTTATGAACAGAGATCAGATTATTCTAAAAATAAAGACTGACTTGAAGATGGCACAGGAGAAATATACAGGTTCACAGGAAGAAGTATGTATCCTTTTGTCTTTCTTTTAGCCATCAGGATAAGACCTCAGTTAAATGGCATTATCTTAACATATTCTAAGTTATGCTTGTTGAAACAAAGAATCATCTTTATGCTTTGATTTCTTTTGTTCTTCAATCATTTAACTACCTCTCACAATTAATTAGGCTTTTACCTACCCAAAAAGAAGGGACCACACCTTCTCCACTAAATCCTGTCCTTATGGCAAAATGTTCTGTGGTATTCCTCAATCCTCACTATATCTGAATTCAGCAATTATCCTGGAAGTATACCGCAATGCTTTTGTCAGTCGAATAACCACTGTTGTCAGCACAAAACAAAATAAGTGTATAAGTGTCTCAATTAAAAAGCTCCAACTGTTGGCTTCTTGAAGTGTTTTTAATGATCAAATTAGGGTGTCATACAACAATAATTGTCTGGTACTTTAAATTGTTATATTAGGGGCTCCAAAGTTTTTTGGGGCCACATTGCTGTTACTTTGATCTCTCAGCTGATTTAGTGGGTGTAATAATCTGCATGGAACACACAGGGCTGGGATGATTGTTTTCCCTGTGTGACTCGAGGAGTATGTGCTTTTCCGCTAAATATGGGGCTATTACTATCTGTATATAAGGTTGGCCAGATAGGAATCGACTGACGGAGATAGAGGACCCGGTGAAGTCTAACCCGGCCCCATTGTAAATAGTATGTATTATAAATAAATATCTTCTTATTGTTACTCGTCTGACTCCCTTCTCCTTTATTAAACTGTGAACGAAGATAAACTGGAACTGCTGATATTCTGCCATTTCACCTACGCCATCTCTCTTTGACTTTGCTTTGCCTGGGCCTGAGGTGCAGCGTTGAGTCTTCACTATGCCTTTGTTTGGTTGGTTGGATGCTTTTGACCTTACTATTGAGTCGTGGGATCAGTACGGGGAATGTTTGCGATACTTTTTCCATGCCAACAACATAACGAAAATGAGCGGCAGAATGTTATTTTGTTAACGGTCTGCAGTGTGCACGTATTTGCCATAATTAGGGGCCTCATGTTGCCAGCAGCACTGGATACGGTAGCATTTGACCAGCTCATCGCGCTGGTGTGGAATCATTTTGACCCAACACCGTCTGTGATAGTGCAACGGTACAGATTTAATATGGTGGAAAGGTCAAAAGGAGAGTCAGTTGCTGAGTATGTTTCCCGGTTGCGGAAAATCACAAGAGTATTGTGAATATGAGACTATGTTGGCGGATATGCTCAGAAACCAGTTGGTTTGCGGTATTAACAATCTCGACATACAAAAAAGGCTTCTAGGTGAAGTTTCCCTAATGTTCCAGCAGGCTTTGCAGATTTCTCTTTCACAAGAAAGTGCTGCTTGGGGTGTCCAGGGCCTCCAAGGAACAGAGATTAATGTAATTCAACGACGACCGCTCGCCACCTTTCTGTTACCAGAATGGACTGCCGCGCTGCAGTAGGCCTGGAGTCTTGAGGATCTAAGCACGGCACGGGCTCTCTGGATTTGGGAGGGGCCAACTCTGCCTACTGTAAGAAGTGTATACGTCAGAGTTGATGAAGCCACCGGCAGCATGAGATACAGCGCCCTGACCGCTCGGGACAAGGTTGAAATCGGCCCCGTAGCGGGCCCTTCATTTGGACGACCCTAAAGAAGTTGGAGACAAGTCCGAAATGTTCACGAACGGTCCCTATTCGATTCCCCGTATGAGTTAACGGTCACTTAATTCAGATAGAATTAGATATGGGTGTTGCTGTCTCAGTGGTGCTGCACCATGCGTTCGACTGGATCTGACATGGAGTGAGTAGATTGTTGTTGGTCGATTCAGCCGCCCGCCTCGCTACGTATACCGTGGAGCATTTGTCGATTGTGGGCTCCACACTCGCTCAGGTGGTTTATGAACATCAATGTTTGAGTCCTCCTCTCATCGTGATGCAGGGCAATGGTCCCAATCTGCTGGGCAAGGACTGGCCGTACCATTTGCAGCTCGACCTGCAATGTATTCTCAAGGTAGAAATAGGCGGTTTATATGTGGTGTTGCAGAAGCTTACCAATGTTTTTGGGGCCGGCCTTGGGGGGAAAAAAGTGGCTGTAGCGGAAATTCAAGTAAATCCGCAGCCCAGCCTCATTTCTTTTATGTCCAACCACCCCCCGATGTGATTGTGGGCAAGATTGAAGCTGACCTCCAGTGAATAGAAAACTTCGGGATCATACGGCTGGTTGTGCCGACTGGGCGGCACCGGTGGTTCCGGCGATGATGTCTAATTGGACGGTCCGCCTCTGGCTGCATACCAATACATAGTCAAACATCGTCCAGACACATTTCATAGAATTTACAGTGCAGAAGGGGGCCATTCAGCCCATCGAGTCTGCACCGGCTCTTGGAAAGAGCACCCTACCCAAGGTCAACACCTCCACCCCATCCCCATAACCCAGTAACCCCACCCAACACTAAGGGCAGTTTTGGACACTAAGGGCAATTTATCCTGGCCAATCCACCTAACCTGCACATCTTTGGACTGTGGGAGGAAACTGGAGCACCCGGAGGAAACCCACGCACATACGGGGAGGATGTGCATACGAATGCCGACACATTAAGTTGCCTTCCCTTGCCTGTAATCTTGGTGGATTCGCCCACGGCCACCAAAATCGTGGCTGTCCTCAACTTCATGGACATCTTGCCCAGAACGGCTAATTCATCCCCGACTGGTCGCAGTATGATCTGGTGTTAGCAAAGGTGTGTCATTTGGCTTTTTCCGGTGGACCACAGCGAAAGCTTCTGGTGGAGTTGAAGCCTTTTTTGACCAAGATGTCAGAACAGACTGTGGGCATGAGAGTCGTCGTGCCTGCGAAAGGCCAACCGTTCTGAAAGACCTTCATGCTGCTCATCCAGACGTTTCCAAAATTAAAATGCTGGTCAGGAGTTACGTCTGGTTGTCTGCCATTGATGTGGACATTAAGCTGGTGAACCAGGGCTGCCCTGTGTGTAAGGTCCATCAGAAGCCTCCGGCAGCGGTGCTTTTACACTCATAGATGTGGCCTGGATGACCCTGGGTCCACGTTCACGCATATTTTGCTAGCCCGTTTTTAAGCTCTATGTTCGATATTTTGGTGGATGTGCACTTAAAGTGGCTCGAGGTCAATAAATAGCGTCCATCAACTACGTTGTATCCGCTGCGCACCTCTTTCTCCACCTACAGATTACCTCATTTACTAGTGAGGAGTCTGCTGCCTTCGCGAAGGCGAATTAAATCCGCCATGTTCGCAATCACCCAGCACGAATGGATTGGCGGAACATGCCGTACAGATGCTGACGCTGGGCGTGAAGAAACAAACCACAGGTCTGACGGATACCAGGCTGGCATGCTTCCTCTTTTCTTATAGGACGACTCCTGGTGCTGTTACAGTGGTGGCCCCAGCTGAAATGTTGGCCCCGACTCTGGACTTGGTTGGGTGCAATATTGGTGCAAAAGTGCCGCACACAAGATTTCCAAGGGCATTCCTGAATATCGTCGATGTTGCGCACCTGACGAGGCGGTCAGAGCCCATAACTTTGGTGAAGGTCCTCTTTGGCTTCCAGGGGTTGTCGTTCATCAAACCGGTCCCATATCATACCGGGCTCGTGTTTGAGGTCATGAAGCGACACCTCGCCCATCTTTGTGCTCACATTCTGTCGCTCCAGAGGCTCCTTACAGGATTTCTGGCCCATTCTGGCCCGCCACTCTGACGGTTCCTTGGGGAAATCCATCCCGGTCCTGCTGGTTACTCCGGTTCCACAGTCTGCACGTCCGACTATATTGTTTTATACTCATGACACCGAAATGCCTGATGTCGGCTCGTCTGATTCCAATTTGGAGACAAACCTCTGGAAACTCTGACTCGGATATTGTCATTCGCCCACCTTCGGAGAATCACGTTCTCCGCCCAGACGGTTCATCCGCAAGCGTAGTTCTTCGGCTTGTTATACTCTGGCTGATCGGGCCCCACCACCAGTCAACGATGTGCCAAGGCCAAAGTGTCTACGTCACCCGCCACCGAGTGGGGCTCCGCTGTTTTCTTCTGGGTCTTTCTTGTAGTCAGTGTTTTTAACTTTTTTCTTCTTTGTGCGTTCCTCATCTTCATCGTCCTCATTGTTCCCCATGGGGGTCTTCGGACTTTGGCGGGGGGAGGGTGTAATAACATGCATGGAATAACTGGGACTGGGTTGATCGTTTTCTCCATATTGCTCAAGGTATATGAGCTCCCCCACTAACTACGGGACTATTACAATGTGCATATAAGGTTGGCTAGATAGGAACCGACCGACATAGAGAGACCGAGAGAGAGAGTGAAGTCTGACCAGGCTCCTTTGTAAATCATACGCATTATAAATAAACGTCTTTTTATTGTTACTCGTCTGACTCCCTTCGCCTTTATTAAAGTGGGTGCGACACCAGGAGTTTACAGAATTGTAGTGAAAGAGCACCACAAAAATATTGCCTTGTTACAAGTGTTATGATCCGTATAGAGACTGACAACTTCATTTTAAAAAATTTAGAGTGCCCAATTATTTCTTTTCCAATTAAGGGTCAATTTAGTATGGCCAATCCACCTAACCTGCACACCTTTGGGTTGTGGGGGTGAAACCCACGCAGACACGGGGAGAATGTGCAAACTCGACACGGACAGTGACCCAGGGCCGGGATTTGAACCCGGGTCCTCAGCGCCGTAAGCAGCAATGCTAACCATTGTGCCACGTGCCGCCCCGAGACAGACAACTTCTAAAAAGAGATGAATTTCCCAGTTGTTTTAAGACTTTTACTGTAACAAAGAAATTAAAATCAACAAAGATAAAACATTAATCAACAGGCAATTAAAAACATCAAACTAAAGAAAATTATCTTTTTGTATTAGCTAACTAATATAATCAAGATACATCTTACTATACCTTTGTCTGTGCAGACACTTCTGGCAGATGTGTCAAGTCCAAAATTCCTCCCAGTTCTGAGCAGGCTCATTTCTCACTGCCTTGCTAGGTCAAAATGCTCAGTGTACTTTGAAAGTCATTCCGCCCAATCTTACGGCGCGATTCTCCGCACCCCACGCCGGGGGGAAGAATCACGGGAGGGCCGGGCGAATCACGCAACGGCGCCCTGGCACCCTCCGCGATTCTCCCACCCCCCCAAAATGGCGGGTCGCGTTTTGCGACAGGCCGCTCGGAGAATTGCTGCTCGCCGTTTCTCACGCCGACCGGCGATTCTCCGGCCCGGATGGGCCGAGCAGCCTGCCGAACCCGACCGGTTCACGCCGGTGCCAACCACACCTATTCGCTGCCGGCGTGAACAACACGCGACCGGTGAGTGTGGGGCCTGTGGGGGGCGGAGGGAGGGTCGAGCACCACGGGCGTGCTCAGCAGATGTCTGGCCCGCGATCGGTGCCCACTGATCGTCGGGCCGGCGTCTCTAAAAGACGCACATTTTTCCCTCCGCCGCCCCGCAAGATCAAGCCGCCCTGCCTTGCGGGGCAGTGGAGGGGAAGACGGCAACTGCGCATGCGCGGCTGACGTCACTTCGGCGCCGCTGGCCGCGTCATTCCCGGCGCACCGCTTTGACACAAGCGTCAAGGCCCGGCGCGCGGAATTTACCCTAACCCTAACTCCGGGGGGGGAGAATTGGGGGCGAGGAGCGGCCTCCGACGCCGGCTGGTTGCCGGGTTTCACTCCGGCGTCGGCTGTTTGTCTCCCGATGGGAGAATTCCGCCCTTAGTCTTTCAGATCTCAATTTCACCAGTATGAGCCACCTCAGTGACTCTTGTTCCTTAAATCTGCAAAAGTCCCATTGGTTCTGTTCTCGCTCTTTCAAACAGGAAACCAACTCCCTCAAGCATCCTCCTTCCCTGCAACAGTACCTTATTTGTTCCACAGAGCAATTTCTGCTTTCTCTCAGTCTCTCTTATCCCCTGTGTCTCAGAAAGCTACTGCCTCTTTATTGTGAGTTACTCTGTATAAGTGTGATAACTCTGTCTTGTGGCTGAATTCTCTGACGGCAGGATTCTCCATTTTCGCGGGCAGCACACGCATGCCCGCAGGTTTCTCGAAGGCATGGGGTGGCCACAATGAGAAATCACATTGGCCGATGGCAGGAATGTAGAATCCCGCTGCCAGCAAGGGCGCACTGCCGAGGAACACTCAGCTGGGAAGGTGGAGAATTCACCCCAATTTCAATAAATTTCTGTTCGAGTTTCATCTAATAATAATAATAACCTTTTATTGTCACAGGTATGAAGTTACTGTGAAAAGCCACCAGTTGCCACATTCCAGCACTTGTTCGTGTCAGCTGGTATGGGAATTGAACCCGTGCTGCTGGCCTTGTTCTGCATCACAAACCAGCTGTCTAGCCCACTGAGCTAAACCAGCCCTGGCAACCAGACCACATAAGCTTATCTCATGCCCATTCCCATGCCGTTAAATGCTTACAGGGAGGGGAGCTGTCCATATATTGGCCAAGGCCTTTGTGCAGCAAATCGGCACAAGTGGGGCCTTGCAGGGAACCCTGACATTTAACGGCATGGGAATGGGTTCCCACCATGTGGGGAGACAACCAGGTAAACCATAGAAGCCATTCAACAAGTTCCTGGGGTCTGGGTTAATGGCTCAATCATGACACACCCCTCCGGCAATAATGGCTGCTCCATCAGCTTAAACTGCAGCTGTCCCAATCAATGGGAGTAATTGTATGGTCCTGTCATGGAGGGGGTAGGACTGGAAAATGCTGCGAGCCATTCAAAAGTCTATTGACTTTGGCTGAAGCAGAAATCCCGCTGTCGGAAGGTACGGCCCAATGACTCACATCATTGGAGAGTGCCCCCTGACAAAATTCAGCAGAGAGTTCTGGGAGCTCCAGTTTGCCACTGTGGAAGCTATTGCTTGGTTTGGTGATTACTGCACATGCTATAACATAATTAGCTTATTAATTGGTTTATTTGGCTGGCCACCTCTGGTCAGGCTCCTCTCCCACCACATCCACCACTAGTTTACAAGGCTTCTTGCCTTCCAGCCTGTCTCCCAGAGGGCTTGTAAAATCTAAAGCAAAATTTCCCAAGTACCATTCAAAGAACACCAGGTACCAACATTTGTCACTTTGCCACGACCTCCAAAAAAAATTAACTGGTCATTCATCTCACTGCAGTTGCATTAACATGTATATGCCAATTAACTGCAATGCATAATATTATGATTCCAATTGGTGTTATAACTGGACAGGAAGATCTCAAATGGAACTCTCAAAAGACTGTAACCTTTACCTTTTTTTGGAAAAAGTGGAGGAACAGAGTCACTGGCCCGCGAATTAGTTTTAACAAGAAAGAAAACATTTATTAAACATGAAAACATTGATTATGATACCAGACTTCATTACTCCCACTTTGCTTCACAAATATAAACAGATTTTAAGGTTAACATGGGTTACAAAGTATATCTTTGGCTAAAATGGTATCAGTAACACCCAGTCACTTTAAACGTACAGGTTGGCTGCAGTCAGACACATTCCACTCTGAACTCAAGTGATTGGATTTCTCCTCAAAATCCTCCTAGATGATTCTTAATCATAGAATAGAATCATAGAATCCCTACAGTGCAGAAGGAGGCCATTCGGCCCATTGAGTCTGCACCAACCCTTTTAAAGACAACCCTATCTAGGCCCAATCCCCATCCTATTCCTGCAACCTCACCCTAAGGGGCAATTTAGCATGGCCAA
Source organism: Scyliorhinus canicula (assembly GCF_902713615.1). Taxonomy (NCBI): domain Eukaryota; kingdom Metazoa; phylum Chordata; class Chondrichthyes; order Carcharhiniformes; family Scyliorhinidae; genus Scyliorhinus; species Scyliorhinus canicula. The sequence continues at coordinate 120,855,955 of NC_052155.1, forward strand.
TCCACCTAATCTGCACATTTTTGGATTGTGGGAGGAAACCGGAGTACCCGGAGGAAACCCACGCAGACATAAGGAGAAAGTGCAAACTCCATACAGACAGTCACCCGAGGCTGGAATTGAACCCAGGTCCCCGGCGCTGTGAGGCAGCAATGCTAACCACTGTGCCACAGTGCTGCTCTATAAACCATCTTGTCTCACTGAACTCCAGCTTCCATATGAGCGACTTTAAATTCCACATTTCTAAAGAAATACATTCAAATCTTCTTTTAAATAATGCTTTCTCTGAACTGCTCCTATCAAAGTTTCACTTTCAGGTTTTACACCTCCTCCTTAAGGATTTATTTTGCCTTAAACTCCAAAATCCAGCCACCTAGTTTCACGATTATTTCAAATAATGTCTCCCAAACTTGTAAGAGCTCCCAAAACTGAAAATCACATCAAGTATCTTTCTGGTGTCTTAGCCTCAGGTAGGTGTCAGTAAAACAGCAGCTGTTAGAAAGTCAAAAGCTTTAAATGGCCTCAGATCCTTTGATCTGCAAGGCTTCTATTCACTTTCAAAGAGAAATAGCTTTTAGAAGGCCACACTTGTCAGGCTAATCACTTCTAGACAGCCAGATGTCTGGATTGTTTATTTTCATTTCCCTTCATGTTTGAATGTATCTCAAATATCATGCTTTGAACTCAACCACGATGTTTATAAACATCGAGGAGTTAAGTACTTTCACTTCCTCTTTTTCTCAACAGAAAACACTGAACTGCTTATGTTGTGGTGACGAGCTGTCAATCATACCTAACCCTAACCAGTTTTTTTCCCTGACACAAAATGTTCTGCCGCATCTGGAACTCCACTACTGGCAGGGGATGGCAGAGAATCCCCACTCCCCTTCGTTTTTAATACTTACCCATACAAAAATAAATCCTTGGAAACTATCTTTGTTTTCCTGACAATAATAAGGGGCGGCAGTGTGGCACAGTGGTTGGCACTGCTGCCTCACAGCTCCAGGGACCCGGGTTCAATTCCAGCCTCGGGTGACTGTCTGTGTAGAGTTTGTACTTTCTCCTTGTGTCTGCGTGGGTTTCCTCCGGGTGCTCTGGTTTCCTCTCACAGTCCAAAGGTGTACAGGTTAGGTAGATTGGCCAGGCTAAATTTCCCCTTAGTGTTCAAAAGGTTATGTGGGGTTACAAGGAAAGGGTGGAGGTGTGGGCTAAAATAAAGGGTGCTCTTTCAAAGAGCTGATGCAGACTCGATGGGCTGAATGGCCTCCTTCTGCACTATGATTCTAATAATAGCGGCTACAATTAAAAAATAATTAATTAACTTTTAAGTGCTTTTAATGGCCTGCAAATGTGAAAGGGATTATATAAATGGATGTTCTTTTATTCTAACATTTGTTTTACTTTCCTTTAGAGCATTGTTGGATGTTTGACTATGGATGCTCTCTTTCAAAATATTTGGCTTTTTGTATCATGGTTGCAAGCCCAATATATGGTGTATTTTTGCATCAATTCATGGAAGTTTGGGCATTTCATCGAGTGTTTTACATCAATTCCAAGAGATGTGTGTGAAACGAATTAGGTCCCAGAACTTTGCAGAACTAAATGGATTTTGTGAACAAGTTAGCCCAATTCTGGAGCACATCAGGGGCGGGGATCTCTCATCCTGTGGCAGAGTATCCACGCCGTCATAAACGCCCTCGCGTTTTACGACGGCGTGAACGGACCACTTCCAGGACTAATTCTGGCCCCTACAGGCGGCCAGCACGGCACTGGAGTGGTTCATGCCGCTCGAGTTGCGGATCCCGGCGCGAACTGTGCGCCGCGGGATCCGCACATGCGCAGTGGCGCCGGCGCCAACTCGCGCATGTGCAGTGGCCTCCTTCAACCCGCCGGCCCCAACGCAACATGGTGCAAGGCAACAGGGGCCGGTGCGTAGGAAAGGAGGCCCCCAGCTAGAGAGGCCGGCCCGCCAATTGGTGGGCCCCGGTTGTGGGCTAGGCCATATCGGAGGCCCCCCCACCCGGGGTCGGACTCCCTTCCCCCCCCCACAGGCCGCCACCCGACCCTTCAACGCTGAGGTCCCGCCGGCGCAGAGCAGGTTCGAACGGCGCCGGTGGGACTCGTTTCTTTTTTAACGGCCGCTTGGCCCATGTGGGCCAGAGAATCGCGGGGGGGGGGGGGCTGTGCCGACCACGCCGGCCCCAATGGCGCCGATTCTCCGCTCTGCAGAGAATCATGTCCCAGCCAGCGTTGGGGCAGCATGGCGCAATTCGCGTGAACAGAAACCATTGAGAAATTCATTATTTATTTTTCCACTGTTAAAAAAATGGCTATATTTTAGTGGTAAGAACGGTCCATAAACTCCAAAATAATTTCATAGCGTATAACGTTTTGGTACCAACTACAAGATAACTAATTAAAATGCTACCTATGTCCATTTGAAGCTGTGGTCATCTGGTTATAATACTTACATAACAGATGAAGCATAATGAACTATTCAGGTTTTGTACATGTTTTGCTACAGGGAAATGGAAGAATATTATCTTACAGTAAAAGTCATTGCCAGTGACTTGTACAATTGTTTACAGAGTGACATTTATCTTCCAAACCTAACTGAGATCTGAACTAATGTGACAACCATATATTTCATGTGAATTATTAACATAAATATAACACCATGTAATTTAAATACACCAACATTGTTTTCTTTGTATTATTTAATATTTCAGGGAAGAATAAGTGTTTGTCAGCTTAATAAAATGTCTAGCATTCTTTTCTTCAACATTTGATCAGATTTAAAATTTGTATAACTAGCTGAGCTATGTAGTGCAGTTGCATTTGTCGACATTTCATCATATGGAAGTGCAGTCAAGCTGAGTGTTTTACACCCCAGAAGATGGTGAAAATTCTTCCCTAAGTAAATTTCTAATAAGTATTGTATTATCAAATATATTTTTCTGAACAAGTACAGTCCAACAAAGGTACCAATAAAGAAAATATAAACAACTCGAGTATAAAAAAACTATGTAAGTTCTGGTCCTCAAATAATCAATATATTTGATAACGTCTGATTGGGAAACGGCAGAAAGCAGAGGTTCGAGGAAAACAAGCTAAAATGAATAGGCAATGTAGTGAAACTGTTATTAGAGCAAGGATGATCAACATGTGAAACAAACTGCATGTGTGGGTGGTTTAAAACATAAAGGGCGCGATTCAGTGGAAAATATCTATGTCTGGTTTACGGAGTGTTTAGTCGGGTGTTACTCTGCAGCTGCTGTGCCAAGAAACACCCCGCAATTAAATGGCACTTTGCCATTTCCTTTGGCCTTGGGGAGGTTCTTTCTGCCGAGGCCGCACTTGCATCATTTCCTGTTGGTAAACCCAGCAGGAAATGCTCCTCGCAGATCAAGATGCCATTTTAGAGACACAGGTCTCTAATAGCCTGGGAGACCCCCCAAGTGCCATAATGACTGGCCCATGTTTGTGGAAACCATTACTAAATGGTGCCCTGGCGAGGTCACCGAGGCGTGAACGCTAGATCCCGGGCGCCAGGAGAATCCCGTAAATGCATATTTAAATTAACCTAATGGAACATTTAAATATGCGGATTTGGATCACGTCCAGTGAGGGCGGGATCCAGATCGCAATATCTTGTGAGAATTTGGTAAATCTCGCGAGGCATTTCGAGTGTCGCAAATCTCGCAAGACTAAGCCGGATGCAACAAGGTCGCTAAATCGCGCCCAAAGGTTACAAAAAGGAATAGGCATGTTCACAGCATTTTAAACGATTCATCACCATCATTTTTTAAAGAATATAAAACAAATAGAAAAATCTGTCAACTTGGATGGATGGCCTTTCACTTAATCTACATTATACAAATTTCAGAAATTTATGTCCTGATCTTTTCCCTACATTGCCCGCGAACTCGGTCAAGCCATACCTAAGGAACCTTGGATATGAGAGAACTGAGACCCAAAGCAACAAACAAGCACACTGAAGTGAAAAGTTTAAAAAAAACAACCTTTAGATTAGAAAGGGTAGGCTGACAGAGAATGTTGTATGTAGAAAATGAGGAGTAGCAGTTTGTACTGCCATTGAGGAGTAAAATGAGTTGTGAATTGGTTGCCCATTTTAGAAATAACCTGCTGTTCATGTTCATTTCTGTTCAAAACCTATCCCTGAATGTCTTTCAAAAGAAGCACCTATTTAAGAAATATCTAGCAAGGTTCAGCTGTGCCTTAATTTGTGTTTCTATTTCCAGTAGAGCAATAGCATTAATAATAAAGAAGGACAGTCACACTTACCATTGATGTTTTATAAAATTTTCATTTCAGTAGCTAGATGGGATTTTCTGGTCATTCATACTGACCGGGTCTTATGGTTCTGCCGATGCTGCACCCCTGCCACGGGCTTCACGGTGATGAGAGGTGCATTCAATGGGAAACCATATTGAAAACGGCGGAACCAGTAGATCCTGCCACCAGCCATTGGAGAGCTGCCATCCACTGCTGCACGACACGCCACGGAAGTGGTCGAAAATCCCGCCCATTATATCTGCACATTGATAATTGCTAGGCTAATTGTGGAAGGAGGATGGGGGAGTTCCCATTTTTTATGAGAGTATGGTGACTGATAATGGCTCAGACCAATAACAGATTTTTTTGGATGGAACCCAGCCAAGCCCCTGAAAGTGATTGACTCATTAATTGGGGGTGCAGAAACTGACATATTCTGGAGTTGCAACTCTTCCCATTCAACTTCAAATAGCTCTGCAGCTTGTGACGCAGTGGTAGAATAGCCCTGCTGGCTAACTAGCAGCTGTTTGCCATGACCTGCACTGGACTGTATTAAGATTTTAACTTAATATATTCCACTAGTACCTCTTTGCACACTTTTTGGAGAGCTAAATCTTTACAACCTAAATTTTCTGATCTTACGTAAGTGATGTGTCTCGATATGTTGGCGGAACGGTAGCACAATGGGTAGCACTGTTGTTTCACAGCTCCAGGGTTCCAGGTTTCATTCCCGACTGGGTCACTGCGGAGTCTGCACGTTCTCCCCATGTCTGCGCGGGTTTCCTCCGGGTGCTCCGGTTTCCTTCCACAGTCCAAAGATCTGAAGATTAGGTGGATTGACCATGCTAAAATTGCCCTTCGCGCCCAAAAATGTTGGGTGGGGTTACTGGGTTACGGGGATAGGGTGGAGGTGTGGGCTTAAGTAGGGTGCTCTTTCCAAGGGCCAGTGCAGTCTCAATGGGCTGAATGGCGACCTTCTGCACTGTAAATTCCACGTAAAATCTATGTATAGATACTTCATATGAGTCAAATTGATAATTTACATTTTTGTGGATTTATCAGCAGTGTGGTTTGGAGATTTAAGTCGTGATGGGCTCTTATACAAACCTACACCTAGCTGACAAAAAACAATAATGTTGTGCAATGTACATTGCATAAATGATTTGCTTTTTAATAAACAGCTTGGTGTTCAGGAAGCTGAGATTAACAGACTTAATGACAAATTGAGGGATCTGCAGAATGAAATTTGCAAACAAAGGACCATTGGCAATGCACAAGGAGATCAGTTGCGCCAATCTGAAAAGTCCATTCAAGAATTTGCACATGAACGGGAATTGCTATTGGAAGAGGTTGGTAGAAGGCAAAGTAAACTTTTGCACATATATTACTGAATGTAAGTAGTACTTTAGACAGTCAGTCAAAAGATACTTTATAATATTGAAGACTGTGCAAAATAATTTGAAAATGATTTTAAAATATTCTATCTATTTTCTCCATTAACATAATGACTACTTAGTTCCCTCTACTAGGCCATTGTTTGCTGCTATCCTGTTCCACAGAGAACCATTCACCCTGCAGTAGCCCCCCTATATGGCCTTTATACAGTTGTGAAACTCAATAATTGACATTGGCTGGCTATTCAACGCAGGGAAAAGAGGCTTGATTTTCAAGGTTCCTGCTGACAGATTTAGAGGCAGTGGATGCCAGGAAAGCACCTGGAAATCTTGTTGGACAGCTTCGTAACACTGTCCTGGCTCCTGGCAATTTCCCGGGTGTGAGCTGCCGTTGCAATTAGCGATGTTCTATGGAGTCGAGCAGACAATAAAGCTAATTAATGCCCAAATGAAGGACCAATATCCCCCAGTGCTGCAAATTTCCTGGCATTGTACCGGCTTCTTGTTCTGCCAGAAGCCTGGTAATACTGCAGAGCTGGCTTCTGTCCAGAAACTGAGTAGACCATGGGTCATTCAAATAATTCTCAGTGTCAGGGGACTGCAATGTTCACAGTGATTCAAGATCAGCCACACGAGTGGCTAACCCTCCATCTTGAGGCCTCTCCCTGTACTTTGTCCTCTTTTTCACTACTGAAGAGGTAGGCCTTCATGAGCACCTTCATTTTAACCTCTCCCAGTGGGCCTACCATCCTAATATTGCAACGTACCCTTCTGTTGAGCCACCCTTTCTCTTGTCTGCCTATGTTCCTTAGTTGGATTGTTAATGCGAAAATGGCCATTTAGGAGACTACTTCACGTAAAGTTGCTGCAGGGCAGCCTGGGGACTTGCATATGATCAAGACATTGGGGTCCAGACCCTTCCCTAATGGAAAACTCAGCCCATGGTAATCAAACTTGATTCAGACTTGCACATGCATCATTAGCAGCGATCCCTGGCACTTGGGGAATTGATATTCCCCTTTCTAACCACGATGCTAAAATAAACTTTTAAATAATTTTGAGTGAAATGAAATATAAATTTTTGTTTGTTAATACAGCACTTCAGTACCACTGAAAAAAGAGATGCTTCAAAGCTTTCTGTAGTGTGCTCATCAGGACATTCACAAGAATATCAAATGTAAAGGGAACAACAATTGATACTTCATGAGAAGATCGTGTTTAGTTGGCAAATGGACTGTGATTGGTAGAGGTGTTGCAATGGAGAATGCACATTGAACTGATGACTGACTGCTAACGGTGAAACTTTGTTTAAATTCAAACCACGCAGGATGACTCTGGTCAAGGCATTGTCCTGGGGAATGAAATAGAGAATGGCTGTCAACTATTTTGTTCAGTTGAAACAAACGCAATATTCTTTCTGCCTGAAAAGAACAGGGCTTTGTGTATTAATGTATGTAGATTCTAAAAAGCAAAGGTGTGTCACACTGCAAGCAGGCTGATGATCCTTAATTGGTTGTCAGCGTAATCCTCATCACACTCATGATTGTTTAGCAAATGTTGTCCAGTCCCAAAATTACACCTAATGTTGGACACTGTGTTTTGAGTTTTGCAAGCATGGGGTGGTTGGGAGCGGTTAGTACCTTGCCACTTATGAACAGCCAGAGGGGCGAGTATTCAACAATTGGACAACATTTGCTTAACAATCCTGAGTGTGCTAAACATTGCGCTGACAACCAATTTAGGATTGTCAGTTGGCTCAGTGTGTAAGGAACTTGCTAAATCCTGGTCTGTTTCATGTTTCTCGTTTAATCCATGTCCTGCTGGCTGGTTATAAAATCACAGACTTTTGGTTTTGAACTGTACACTCCCCTCCCCCCAGGCTACAAGCTCTTATGTGGACTGACTCCGAAAGATCTCCTCTGATTCAGTGGCGTAGCCCGTGATGTTATGTTGAGGACTATGCAAGCAGCTTGTTTGAAATCTGGGCCTTAGATAAATTCACATTCGGGTTTGGTGGATCTTTTCAGAAACTTCTGGAACAGGAGAAGCAAGCTCCATTTTGTCAGTTCTGTGAAAGATCCAAGCCTAAAGCAGCTTTAAGGCAATCCCTCTAAGATTTCCCCCTACCAGACGATTTAAGAGGCTCCCAGCCAGACCTGTGAAAGGCACTACTATTTAAAAGAGAGCAGGCAGCAGCCAGACCTATGAAGGGAACTACTGGTTTGAAAGGCTGTGAGCAGGTTCTCCCACTAGGTCTCTATCTGTTTAATCCTCTGACTGAATGGCTGGGAAAAGCCCAGTCTGAGAACTCTCTTCATGATACAGCCAGAATCTCTGCACGGAGATCAGACAAGCAGTTGAAAGTCAGAATGGATATAAAATCTGCTGTAAATTCCCAGGTAGAAAAATCCAGTAATATCTCAAAGAGACTGAGTGTCCATCTGGTGGTCGCATGATATAATTGCACATACCTGAATCTCCTATGTGAAGGTGAGTCCCCAGAAGACAACCTACAGTCTGGGAGTTCTAGTGGATGGTAGTCCTTAACAGATCTGAACTCATCCGATGGTTTGTAACATTCTGAAAAGATCACCGCCTACAACGACCTCAGTCTCAGCAGCCATGATCCTCAAATCTCTCATACCCTTTGATTCCCTGTTATTTTTAATCCTTTCCCTACCCCCATGTATGTTTGTCATGTGCGTGTGGGTGGAGGGGGAGACGGGGTTTTGGGAATAGTAGACCATTGTTCCATTATTTCCATTATATGTTCATCTTTTACTCTTATAAATAAACAGTTTTTAAAAATGTTGTACTTATAAATCTGGTGCCTGTAACTTACTGGTGCAGCCAAGGGTTAAACATCTCAGGAAGATACACAAGTTTTTGCTGAATTAGGGCAGCACAGTGGCACAGTGGTTAGCATTGCTGCCTATGGCGCTGCGGACTCGGGTTCGAATCCCGGCCCTGGGTCACTGTCCGTGTGGGGTTTGCATATTCTCCCCGTGTCTTTGTGGGTTTCACCCCCACAACCCAAAGATGTACAGGCTAGGTGGATTGGCCACAGTAAATTGCTCCTTAATTGGAAAAAATAATTGGATACTCTAATTTTAAAAAATAAATAAATACATTTTTGCTTAATTTACTTACGCTGGGACTCTGGGGTCTGTAGGGCTGGAACCGACCTTGCACGCGACCAGAGTATTGTAACAAGTGTGACACATCTAGATGTGTGCACGGGACAAGAGGGGGATTCAATTTACACAGCACTAATTTCTTCTCTCACCATTTGTTATCACAATCCCAGTTGATGTTATAACTGGACGGGAAGATGCCAGAATGAATCCTGGCTCAAAAGACCGGAACTTTTATTAGTTTTAAGAACAAAAAAAACATTTGTTAAACATGAGAAGTTGGATTATTATATCATACTCCTTTACTCCCCCTTATCTTAACAAATGCACACAGATTTTAAAATTTAACATGGATTACAAAGTATATCTTTAGTTATAATGATCTTATTAACACAAAATATCCCTTTTAAGGACACAAGATGACCATGGTCAAATGCACAACTTGTTACTGTCTAGTTTTCTCCTCAGAATCCCTCAGACAATTGTCACATGCGAGCTCCCAACTCTACTCCCAAAAACACACTTAATTCTTCTCTGATAATAATGCTTTCCCTTAGCATTCTGAAGTCCAGTCCCGATTTTACAAATGGTACTTTCAAACAAAGCTTCCACTCCACACAGTGATTCCAGTCCACGATTTTGCACCAACCTCTTTCGGATTTCTTTGTCTTGGCTGCTGTGCAAACTGCGCACAATTGCTTTAACTCTCAATTCCCAGGTCGTATTAAAATGACATCAGACGTTTGTTTTGTCTTTGAAGTTTGCTGTCTCACTTTAAATCTAATTACTGTGTGTGTCTCTTTAACTCAGAACACTTTGCTTACCCTTCCTCGAATTCTTCTAAACAATACCTTGGTTTCTGTTCACTTAACTTGATAGTCTGTCGCAATTCCCTGATTACCTGGACTGTATCTTGTTTCTTAGGAAGCCTGCATCTTTGCAACTGCCTTGTCCTGTCCAGCTTCTCCAGGCAGAGTTGAAAGCCATTCACTCCTCAGTGACCTGGCTTCAACTGCTCTGGCTTCCAATTAAAACTAAAAACAAAGGAAAGTCCTTTCTTCCGGAAGTGGGCTCCTGTTGCTCAGCACTGACTAACTTTATTTGTTCTTCACACCATAGCCCTCTCTAAGCCCAACAGAAACACAGAAGGAGGCCATTCAGCCCATTGGGTCTGCACCGACCCACTTAAGTCCTCACTTCCACACTATCCCCGTAACCCAATAACCCCTCCTAACCTTTATGGTCACTAAAGGCAATTTATCATGGCCAATCCACCTAACCTGCACATCTTTGGACTGTGGGAGGAAACCGGAGCACCCGGAGGAAACCCACGCACACACGGGGAGACTGTGCAGACTCCGCACAGACAGTGACCCAGCAGGGAATCGAACCTGGGTGTCTGGCGCTGTGAAGCCACAGTGCTATCCACCTTTAGTAAGTGCAAATAAGTTAACGGGACAGCTACCGTGCTGTCCAGTTAACTTATTTGCACTTACTAAAAACGCAAGGAAGATTTACAACGTCACCTCCATACTCAGACAGTAAAGAGAGGGATAGAGAAAAGAAAGTGTTACAGTACAGAGACCACAGAGAACAAAAATATTAATTTACGTGAGTTCCAGCGCCTGGAATCAAAGTCCAATGAGGAATTCCTTCACAGACGCGGCGGGCTAAATACAATGTTTTAAAATTCACTTTTCCGGTGGTGTTGACTTCACAAAATGAGGTAGGCAATTCAGAGATGAATCAGTTTTGTAGACAATGATACAGTACTTCCAGCAGAAGCAGGTTAGAACGGCCCAGGTGCCCAACCTGATAGAACTACATCCATGTGGCCTGCCAGTCCGATACTGAAGCAGACTGACCTATATAATTTAGCAAGGCAATGTTACTTGTTCCACGAGGCAGAGGCCTAAGTCAAATGCCTCCATCCCACCACCAGCTCTTGAATAAAATATGTGTATCCATTGTTTGGAATTCGGCAGGGGCTCAAATACTGCTAAATGTCCCAACCATTATGAGTTGAAAGGAATACTTGAGAGGCCTTTCATCGTAGAAGACTCTCTGTCTCATATTGACAAGCCTGTGTTATCAAATGCAAATGGCCTTTGTATAGCACCTTTGAAGTTGGACTGTGTAGTCCCCAGGTGACCGTATGTGGCTCCTCAAGGATAACAAAGTGTGAGTTTTCTCGAAGGGCAAAGTTGCTTCTTTTGTTCTGAGCTCACAGACAGACATAGGGCGCGATTCTCTGCTCCCCAGGCCGGGTGGGAGAATCGCGGGAGGGCTGCTCTGGCACCCCCCGCGATTCTCCCACCCCCCCTCCCCCCCAAAATGGCATGTCGCGTTTTGCGACACGCCGCTCGGAAACGGCGACCCGCGATTTTCCGGCCCATATGGGTCGAGCGGCCTGACGTTCCCGACCTGTTCACGCCGGCGGCAACCACAGCTGGTCGCTCCCGGCGTGAACATTGCACGAAAGGTAAGTTTGGGGCCTGTGGGGGGCGCAGAGGGGATTGAGCACCACGGCCGTGCTCGGGGGGGGGACTGGCCCGTCGGGCCGGCGTCTCTAAGAGACGCACTCTTTCCCCTCCACCGCCCCGCAAGATCAAGCCGCCACGTCTTGCGGGGCAGCGGAGGGGAAGACGGCAACCGCGCATGCGCGGCTGACGTCACTAAGGCGCCACCGGCCTCGTCATTATCGGCACGCTGCCTTGACGCCAGCGTCAAGGTCCGGCGGCCGAGTTCCCCACAATGCCGCTCCTAGCCCCTCGGGGAGGGGGAGAATTGGGGGCGAGGAGCGGCCTCCGACGCCGTCGTGAAACACTCCGGGTTTCACGCCGGCATCGGCCGTTGCGGAGAATCACGCCCATAGTTTCAGCCATTTTAAGGATTTTGTTCAGCCAAGATATATTTTTAAAATTTAGAAATAGCATTCCAAATACACACATACATATATATAGTAAAGAAGTGCAATGTGAGGTTGTAGTCTGGAAGTTACATATCTTAATACACAGAGCCCTGGTCTTTGCAGACAGAAAGAGCATGTACACATATTGTGCCTGTTACATCTAAGCAAAATAGGTGACAGCCATTCTTTGATGCATACCCCAGGGCAATGCCTTGACCAATCCGAGTCTACCTGTCTGGTTTGAATTTAAACAAAGCTTGACACTTAACTGTCAATATTTATTAACCGGTGCGTTCTCCTTGGCAATGCCTCTACCAATCAGTGTCTGCTTACTAATCAATCAGCACTCTCATCTTGAAGTAGAATTGTTGTCCCTCTACATTTGGTGTTCTGCAAATGTCCTGATGAGTACAAGATAATGTTATGGGCCAGGGTTTAGAGAACGCCAAAGTGTATCATGGAGTTTACCTGACCCACATCTTTTAATAGATTATGGTATGGGGAGCACATGGCCCACTCTACAGGTTTGGTACAGCAGAAATAGAAAGGCATTTTTAAAGTAAAACAATGTTTATTCTATGAACTCAAGTTAACCTTTTTAAAACATAAACCCCCAAAGAATACAACACTAAGTAATCCTTAATAACTTCCCAAACAACATCCAGAAGACAAAATAATCACCTTTTAACAGAAATACATCAGGTTTACATTCACTACTGAAAACATTTATAATTCCGAATTCACCAAATGATCAAGAGATAGTCTTTTCATGGCAGAGAGATCAATAGTACCCCTGCTTTGTCTGGCTTCAGCTCCAACACGGAAAACAAAACTAAAACACACCCTGCAGCAAACAGCCTAAAATGCTCCAGCCACACTCTGACATCACAGATGAACACTTATTTCTTAAAGGTACATTTCTTAAACACCCATTTCTTAAAGGTACTCTCACGTGACAATAAAAATCTTCAATGTGTGTCTTTTTTCAAAATATGTATGGTAAAATGTTATGTTGCAGAGGCATATCTATTTGATGAGATGTTTTTCTTAAAAATTATAGCTACAATGTAGTGAAAAGAATATTGCACGCCTGCACAATGATTTGGATGCCGCAAAGCAATCCCACAATGTTGATTTGGAACGATGGTCACAGAAGAACCTTTTGGTGCAAAATGAGTTGAATTCAAGCATAACTGAATTGCAGGATACTCTTGCGAGAGTGCAGGAATACAAGACAATAATAAAACAACTGAAAGAAGATTTGGAAAAAGCAAAGCAACTTCATCACGAGAGCACAAATCTAGTAAGTGTTAACGAAACACTGAATATATTACACTAAACATCAGCCCATAAATCTTTCTCAATTTTATTTACTACAGTGATTAGGCTCAACCTACAAAACGAAATATTCGCTTCCATATATTGTCCTTTATCATTATTTTGAAATTTAAAAAAAATTGAAGTTCTTATTTAAACTTCGGATTTACAAAGGGGAGTAAGAGTTGGCGGATTTTAACAGTTGGCATCTTTTTGAGCATCCTACAATTGGAAATTAAAAAAGACATCTTTGCTGCATTGTGGCTATTTCAAAGAAAGTTAGAATTTCAGTGGAATTACTCCAAATAAAAATTTTGCCTGATGATATTTTTCCATTTGATAATAAAACATTTCTGCATGACAATTACTATGTGTAGAAATATGGTGCATAACTGTATATTTGTTCAAGTAATGTTTTTCCTGAGGAATATCGGGCAGAATTCTCCGACCCCCCCCCCCCCCCCCGCAGGGTCGGGGAATCACCCGGGGCCAGCGTAAATCCCGCCCCCGCCGTGGCCGGAATTCTCCGTCACCTGGGAATCGGCGGGGGCGGGAATCGCACCAGTCGGCGGGCCCCCCGCGGCGATTCTCCGGCCCGTGATGGGCTGAAGTCCCGCCGCTGTCAGGCCTCTCCCGCAGACGAGTTTAAACCACCTCTGGTGCCGGCAGGAGCACGCGTCACGAGCGGGCCCCGGGGTCCTGGTGGAGCGCGGGGCGATCTGACCCCGGGGGGTGCCCCCACGGTGGCCTGGCCCGCGATCGGGGCCCACCAATCGGCGGGCGGGCCAGTGCTGTGGGGGCACTCTTTTTCTTCCGCCGCTGCCAGAACCTCCACCATGGCGGAGGCGGAAGAGACCCCCTCCATCGCGCAGGCGCCGGGGTGACATCAGCGGCCGCTGACGCTCCAGCACATGCGCGGACTCACGCCGACCGGCGAAGGCCTTTCGGCCAGCCCTGACGCCGGTCTGCGTGGTGCCAAAGGCCGTTGCCGCTGGTCGGCGGTGCAGGAGCCACTCTGGCGCGGGCCTAGCCCCTAAAGGTGCAGAGAATTCCGCACCTTTGGGGAGGCCCGACGCCGGGACCCCCCGCCCCGCCGGGTAGGGGACAATCCCGGCCATCATCTATAAAATTTGCTGTGATTGTTCTGGTTAAACAAATAGTAAATGCATCTATTGAAAGCTGTCAATGACTAAAACCAGCATCAAATCTCATTGTAAATGTATCAGTGTTTCACCTCTGACTTCTGCCCAGACCAATCTGAATGTTTTAATGTGGTCTTTACACAAATGATTTTTCGAGGATAAAATTAAAGTTTTCAAATTATCCCATTAGTATAATATTTTTCTGGAAAGCTAAACAGCTCCACCCAAAGCCAATGAGAAATGGGATTGCCTTCTATCAAAGCCAACTGTTTGTTTCTATAGGTTGAGCAACATGAAGGCACCATCAAAAAACAGAATGGTGAGAATTTGCACTTAAGAGAACAGATTGATCTTCTGAAGGATAAAATTACAGAAAGCCACATTCAGGGAAAAGCCTCTGAAGCTACTGCAGATCTGTACAAGCAGAAATATCAAACAAACACAGATAGAATACAAGAGCTAGAGAAACTTGTGCGAAGTTTTGAAGAAGAATCAACGTATTTGAATAATCAGGTATGTTATCTTTCATCAGTAATTCAGTTTTGTTGCTTGATTGCATTACTAATCACATTAATTATATGTTTAAACATACAATATTTCAATCAAAGAAACATGCATCTGGACAGTGGTCTACACAGCAAATTACTTGTCCGTGATAGAACCCTTTCTCATTCCCATTCTGAAGGGTGAATCAGATGGACTCTTTAATTGTTCAGTTGTAAAACTCTCCCAGCCTGAAATATTAATTTACATTTTCTCACTGAGGTATCCTTATTGTGTCGTCGTCGTCCCCCCCACCCTCCCCCTCCCCCCGCCCCTTCAACCACTGCACTCAGTGACTTCTTATCCTCAATGATTTTAACGTCAATTGAAATTCATGATCTCACTCTTCTGAATTCACTACCTTCCTATCCTCCCTTACCTCTCGCTGCATGTTAGCTCTCTGATCCATATAAGCACCTCAATGATCTTGCCATCTCTTACGGCTACGCAGTTCACATCATATCAATTCCATTTCAGCCATCGTTAATGGCTCTCTCACTTCAGATATGATCCATCTCTTTCAAATCTGCCGCACCTCTCCTCAAAAAAATATCTACTTGGTCCCTCTGTCTTGAAAACTATCACCCCATCTCCAACCTCCCTTTCCTGTCCAAAATCTTTGAAAATGTTGTCGCCTCACAAATTCATGCCCATCTTTTTTGGAACTCCATGCTTGAATCCCTTAGCAAAACATAATGAATTGTGACCAAGGTAAATTTTTCCCCTTCGTCCTTGTCAACCTATCTAAAGCCGTTGGCATGATAACCACTCTCCCACAGTGCCTCTCCATTGCTGTTCAACTGAGTAATACTGACCATCCTGGTTCTATTCCTAACTAATTGTATCCAGAGAATTACCTGCAATGGCTTCTCTTCCCACTCCCATGATCTTACATCTGGTGTTGCACAAGGATCTATCCTTGACTCCAACCTATCTCTCTTCTATATGCTGCGCCTTGGTGACATCATGTGAAAGCACAGCACTAGTTTCCACTATACATTCTAATGACATCCAGCTCTACCTCACTGGCACCTCTGTAAACCACTCCAACGTCCCTAAATTGTCAGACTGCTTGTCCTACATCTAGTACTGGATAAGCAGAAATTTCTTCCAGTTAAATATTGAGAAGACAAAATCAATGTCTTGGGTCTTCACCACAAACCCCATCCCCGAGCCACCAACTCTATATTCCTTCCACTTGTACGTGTTTGAGGCCGAAGTAGACTGCTTGAAACCTCGGTGTCATTTGACTCCGAGATGAACTTCAGACCACTTATTCGTCGCATCCCCAAGACCATCTCTTTCCAACTCCATGACATTCCTGATTCCATCCTTCTTCAGCCATCAAAGGCAACAACATGGTGGCACTGTGGTTAGCAATGCTACCTCACAGCACTATGGACCAGAGTTGACTGTCTGAGTGGAGTTTGCACATTCTCCTCATGTCTGCGTGGGTTTCCTCCGGGTGTTCCGGTTTCCTCCCACAGTCCAAATATGTGCAGATTAGGTGAATTGGCCATGGTAAATTGTCCCCCAGTGTCCAAAGGTCAGGTGGGGTTACGGGGTTGCAGGGGAGGGGGCCGAGGTAGGGTACTCTTTCAGAGGACTGGTGCAGATTTGATGGGCCAAATAGCGGCCTCCTGCACTATGGGATTCTATGATATGTATATATAATGCCTTTAATAGTAAACCACCCCAAGTAGCTTCACAGGAAGCCAATAAAGCAAAATTAGAGTATTGGCCAAAGACCTACGCAGGGATTCTCCGACCCCTGCGCCTGGTCAGAGAATCGGCGGGGGGCGCAAGAATCGCGCCACACCACCCTGACGCCGGCTCGGCGATTCTCTGCCGCCGATTTTCAGGCACCTGCGAGATCGCCGCTGCGCTGGTTGGTGGCCCCCCAGCGATTCTCCAGGCCGAGTCACACCAGCGTGGGCTACGTATGGTCCCACCCAGCAGGACCTCAGAGTTCTGTCTGCGGGGGCCCTTCTGGTGGGGATGGGGGGGGGGGGGGGTAGATCCAACTCCGGGGGGGGGGGCCTCCATGGTGGCCTAGCCCGCGATCGGGGCCTACCGATCGGCGGGCGGGCTAGTTCCACGGGGGCCCATGTTCCTCCATGCCGGGTTCCTCTAGGGCTCCGCCTTTTTGCCCGGGGGCCGGCGCAGGGACAGGAACCCACGCGCATGCGCGAACTTGCGCCGACCATAGCGTGCATGCGTGGATGCACGCTGGCTTTCGGGCGCTGGAGCTGCGAACACCACTCTGGCGTCATACTAGCCCCCGAGGAAGGGGTGGATACCTGCCTTTCAGGCCCGTTACCGCCGGTGTGGCTCCCGCCGCTTTTCACGCCGCCGTCAGAACTTGGCCGCAGGATTGGAGAATCCCGGCCCTAAGCTTTAAGGAGTGTTTTAAGGAGGAAAGAGAAGTGTAAAGTCAAAGAGGTTTAAGGAAGGAACACAAAAGTGGAGTGCCTAGATAGCTGAAGATTCTGCCACCAATGGAATAAATAAATTCAGGGATGCTCAAAAGGCCAGGAGCTGGTGAGAGCAGATAACTTGGACGGCTGCTTTGAGGAAATTAAACAGATAGGAAAGGGTGAGGCCATGGAAGGTTGTGAAAAGATGGATGATAATTTTAAAAGGAAGGCGTTGTCGATCAGCGGGTACAAGGGTGAAGATGAACAGGATTTGGCGTGAGGAGTTTGGATTGACAGCATAGATTTGGATGCATTATATTGGAGCTTGGCCAGAGGTGCATTAGAAGAGTCAAGTCTGAAAGTAGCAAAGGAAGGAACAAGGGTTTCAGCTCAGATGCTCTGAGGTGCAGCAAAGTCTGTTGCTGCTCCAGCGGTAGAAATAGGCGACCTTGGAGATATTCATCCAGGGATCAAATATGATACAAAGGCTGTAACTGTCTGATTTAGTCTCAGATATTTTCCAAGGAGAGGAATGGAGTCAGCTAGGGAACAAAGTTTGGAGCAGCGAGCAAAATCAGTAGGTTCAGTCTTTCCGCTATTTCATTGGGAAATGTTTTGGCTTATCCACTACTGGATTTCAGGTAAGCAGTCTGATAATTTAGCAACATTGAAGAAATTGAGAGTGATAGTGGTGAGGTAAAGTGGGATGTTGTCATTGTACATGTGAAAACAAGCATCTTGCTTTTGATTAATTTCCCCAGGGGAAACGTGTTGATGAGAAAAAGAAGAGGGGCCAAGTGTAGATCCTTGCAGGACATCGGGGTAACAGCTTCTCTTCCAGGGAGCAGGAAGGGAAGCTATCATAAGTGTTATTCTAGCTGCAATTAGATCTTCCCTGCCTTTGTTACCTCCAGATTTGATTATTCCAATGCACGTCTGGCCAGTTTGCCACATCCTACCCTCCGGATCTTAAGGTAATCTAAAACTCTACTGGCTGCGTCTTAATTCACACTAAGACCCGTTCACTCGTCACTCCTCTGCTTGCTGACTTAAGCTGGCTTCCACTAAACCAACATATTGATTTTTAGAATTCTCATTCTTTTTCTCAAGTCCATTCCATGGCGTTGCCCCTTTTATCTTTGCAATCTCCTTTGCACTCTAATATCTGCACTCTTCTAATTCTGGCCTTCTGACCATCCCCAATTTTAATTGCTGCATCATTGGTGTCTGTGGCTTGAAGTACCAAGGTCTTAAGCTCTGGAATTCATTCCTTAACCTCTCCACCTCTCTATCTCTTTCTCCTCCTTATACCTACCTCTTTAATAAGCTTTTAACCATCTGACCTAATATCTACTTTTGTGGCTCAGTGGATATTTTGCTTTGTACTGCTTCTCTAAAGTGACTTAGGGTGTTTTATGCATTAAAGGAGCGATAACAGTACAACTTAATGTTATTGTTGGTGCTGCCTTAGGAGGTTCTTGCAGTATGTGGCTTTAGTGAAGTAGCTTTTGAGGTGTTTCTTCAGGTTGTGTTATTGATAATAGAGGTATGACAGGGTTAGAGATACTTCCATATCATGAATGAATGATGTCAGTATTTCATCTGAAGTATTAGGAAGAATATTGTGGGTGTATTTTCTTTGTTATTCTTCTCTTTGTTCCGGTACGTGGCAGTTGTGTTTCTGCACTTACAGGTAAGGCTGGAGGTGATATCATTAGCAAACTATATTTTAGTTATCATTATGCTAACTATTTACATGGTAGGCTCTACACAAGGCTCAATGTAGAACTGTCTTTCTCCATACTCTGTGTGATCGTACTCAAAAAAAGTCATAGTTTCCTACAGTGCAGAAGGAGACCATTCGTCCCAGCAAGTCTGCATTGACCTTCCAATAGAGTACTACCCAGGTCCACACCCTGCTCACACCGCCTTATCCCCGTAACCGAACATGCACATCCCTGGACACGAGGCGTAATTTAGCATGGCCAATCCACCTAAGCTGCACATCTTTGGACTGTGGCAGGAAACTGGTGCACCCAGAGGAATCCACACAGACACTGGAAAAACGTGCAAACTCCACAGGGATAGTCACCTAAGGCAGGTATCGAACCTAGGTCCCTACGCTGTGAGGCAGCAGTACTAACCATGACGCCATCGTGCTACCCATATATGCCACCGTGCTGCCAATTCATCACTGATGATGTAGCCTACACATTTGCATATTTAATATTAACCCTTTTTATTACACTTTCCTCTGTATGTGAAGATAAATCATTTTTAGCTTAAATTCAGTAGAAGATATGTTATTTAATTTTACTACACATGGCTCAGAGGAATATGGAGATGTATGACCTAAAGAAATTCCCAGCGATGCATAAAACATTTCTTTTCCCACTTCTGTGCTCTGATGTTACAGTTCTTTTAATGCAGTTATTGCTTCTTGTTTAAGAATTAGGTTCAAAAACATTTTGTTGCTAATAGGTTCATGGTTCATGACTGGCACACTTTCATGTGACGATATATACTTCACTTTAGAATGGCTCCCACCCAAAATCTCTTTTGGAGTAATTGTGCAGACCTTGTGGACAGCGAAAATGCAAACATAATGGGACTGATTTCTGTCACTTCATATGGTGTTACAAACCAGAAAAAAGGTGGAGAAGGACATTTAGCTTTTTTGCACATGCCAAGCATTTCTATCAGACAGGGAAAATTTAATAATACGCAGGTTAAATAATAATGCTTGCTGTGTTGTTTTCCTGTCTGCAGTTAAAGAATCACCCCAACTAGGCACTCAGAATTTCTGGATTGCACTTGTAGGCTGATAAGAATCTAAAAAGGGGAAGGAGACAGCAACTTTATTTTGAATGGAATAATTCTGGAGAGTCTTTTCAGTAAATGTAAAAGCTATGTGCTACAGATGCTTGAGATCAAGGAAATTTTTAGACCTCAGTCAGCGTTACATTTTTGAACCATAATCATTTAGTCCTCTTCGGAATACCATTCTGTTTGTTGCCCTCGAATCATATTTACGGGTTTTCTTCATTGAAGTCACCAAACTGCAAAAGATTGAGAAATTGCAAGCGCAAATGACGTCCAGTACAAATTGAGTTTCCACAGTTTTCTGCACTGGTTTAAAAACATTTCACCGGAGGCTGCGCCTCAGCCACTAGCCTGCACATCCCAAACCCCAAAACAAAATCTGGTCACACCTGCAGATTCCACTGCCAAGCTTCTGCTAATTGTTCCTACAGGTGGTCCTTCGAGGAGGCCCGGAGCAATGATAGACAGTATTTAAAAGCTTTTAAATATTAAAATATAACTAATTTACTGCAAAACTCACTAGTGTGCATCAATGAAACTAATAAGTTGTTCTGTATAGATTTTTTAAGTCATTTTGAATTATTTAAATCACAGGCGGTAGACTCAGCAGTCTGATCAAAATGTTTAGCTTTTTATAAATGAACCCATATTCACCGGGAATAATAACACTGTACCAGGATATCACTCATAAATATATGAAAAAAAAATGAAAATCGCTTATTGTCACGAGTAGGCTTCAATGAAGTTACTGTGAAAAGCCCCTAGTCGCCACATTCCGGCGCCTGTCCGGGGAGGCTGGTACGGGAATCGAACCGTGCTGCTGGCCTGCCTTGGTCTGCTTTAAAAGCCAGCGATTTAGCCGAGTGTGCTAAACCAGCCTATCAAGGAATAGGTTTCAATGTCATTTCCTGGGGGTAAGGTCAGAGAGAACATGAGCATCAATAGGAGGCTGAGGAGACGAGTCCCAGACTGCAGAGACAATTGGCAACACCAAGGGTCTATCATTCACCAGTTGCCTTTCTGCAAATGAGTGACAGGCAGTGTAGGATATGGCTGCGAAGTCTGGTTTGCCACATATACCACATGCTCTGAGAAGACTTGACACCTCATGGGTTTGGAGGCTTCCCCCTCACAGTGGCCCTGAAGATGATGGAAGCACTCAATTTCTTTGCCTCTGTGTCTTTCCCAGGGAGCAACTGGGGACCTTTGGGGCATTTCACGTCAGTAACACAATGGTACATTCAGGAGGTGGCCAGTGCTCTTTATAGGAGGGCCCATCATTATGTGAACTTTGCTGCAGGTAAAGATAGCCAGACTCAGAAATTCATGGGCTTCACAGATACCTTTGTATTCTCTCGGGTGAAGGGAGCAATAGACTGCTTCCATATGGCTATAGAGGCTCCCTGGCAGCAGCCATAAGGGCTTCCGTACTGTAAAGTTGGTATGCAACCATGTAAAGCACATTGGACGGGATTCTGCGGGAATCGGCGGGGGGGGCAACTCTGGCGCCGAGGAGTGGCATGAACCACTCCGGCGTCGGGCCACCCCAAAGGTGCTGAATCCTCCGCACCTTCAGGGGCTAGGCCGGCGCCGGGGTGGTTTTCACCGCGCCAGCCGCGGGGAAGGGTCTTGGCGCCACGCCAACCGGTGCCGAAGGGGTTCCGCCGGCCGGCATGAGTTGGCGCATGCGTGGGAGCGGCAGCATGTGCTGGTGTCATCCCAGGATAAAGCAGCCCGCCTGATTGTTCCTCCTTTTACAAACATTCAAACCCTCCATCACCGACAAACAGTGACAGCCTTGAGTATCATCTACAAGATGCACTTCAGTAACTCACCAAGGTTCCTCCCCCGGGGGGGGTCACCGCGTTGGTCATGGCGGAGGACCACAGCAGCCGGCGCGGAAGAATAGAGTGCCCCCACGGCACAGGCCCGCCCGCAGATTGGTGGGCCCCGATCACGGGGCCAGATCCCCCTGCGCCCCCCCCCGAGGACCCCGGAGGTTGCCCGCACAGCCAGGTCCCGCCGGTAAGTACCTACTCTAATTTACGCCGGTGGGACTGGCCGAAAACGTGCGGCCCTCGGCCCATCGCGGGCTGGAGAATCGCCAGGGGGGCCGCTACCAGCGGCCGCCGACCGGCGCGATTCCCGCCCCCACCAAATCCCCAGTGCCGTAGAATTCAGCAGCCGGCGGGGGCGGGATTCATGCCGCCCCCCGGCGATTCTCCGACCCAGCAGGGGGGTGAGAGAATCCTGCCCAGATTATTTTTTATTCATTTAAGGGATGTGGGCATTGTTGGTTAGACCAGCATTTATTGCCCATCTCTAGATGCCCTTCAGAAGATGTTGGTGAGTTGCCTTCTTGAAGTGCTGCAGTCCATGTGGCGTAAGTATACCCTCTGTGCTGTTAGGGAGGGAGTTCCAGGATGATTCCCCAGTGACACTGAAGGAGCGCCAGTATATTTGCAAGTCAGGGTGGTGAGTGACTTGGAGGGGAACCACCAGGTGGTGGCGTTCCAGGTATGCTGCTCTTGTCCTTCTAGATAGTAGTGTTCGTGGGTTTGGGGGTGCTGTTGGAGGAACCTTGGTGAGTTACTGCAGTGCATCTTGTAGATGGTACACAAGGCTGCCACTGTTTGTCGGTGGTGGAGGGTTTGAATGTTTGTGAAAGGAAGAGTAATCAAGCAGGCTGCTTTGTCCTGGCTGTTGGGAGCTTCTCGAGTGTTGTTGGAGCTGCACTCATCCAGGCAAGTGGAGAGTATTCAATTACACTTCTGACTTGTGCCTTGTAGATGGTGGACAGGCTTTGGGGAGTCAGAAGGTGAGTTACTCGCAGTAGGATCCCTCACCTTTGACCTACCCTGGCATCCACAGTATTAATATGACTAATTCAGTTCTGTTTCTGATCAATGGTAACTCCCCCAGGATGTTGATTGTGGGGGATTCAGCGATGGTAATGCCATTGAATGTCAAGGGGTGGTGGTTAGGTCCTCTCTTGGAGGAGATGGTAATTGCCTGACACTTGTGCGGTCATAGAGGTCATAGAATTTACAGTGCAGAAGGAGGCCATTCGGATCATCAAGCCTGCACCGGCCCTTGGAAAGAGCACCCTACCGAAGCCCACACCTCCACCCTCTACCCGTAACCCAGTAACTCCACCTTTGTTTGGACACTAAGGGCAATTTAGAATGGTCAATCCACCTAACCTGGCCATCATTAAACTGTGGGAGGAAACCGGAGCACCTGGAGGAAACCCACACAGACACTGGGAGAACTTGCAGACTCCGCACAGACAGTGACCCAAGCGGGAATCGAACCTGGGACCCTGGCGCTGTGGCGCGAATGTAACTTGCTACTTGTCAGACCAATGCTGGTTATTGTCCAGGTATTTGCTTCCTTTGGACATGGACTGCTTCATTATCTGAGGAGTTGCGAATGGAGCTGAACATTGTGCAGTCATCTGCAAACATCACCTTAAACTCCCTCATGGAGCAGACCATTGTACTGCTGAAGGTGTGATTCAGATGCCTGAATCCTCTGGTGGCTCTCTGCTTATATGCATCAAAGAGGGTTTGTGACATCATTGCATCAAAATGTTTGTCGTGCACTTCACAACCTGAATACGCAGAGAGGTAAGGCCCTGCCAGACGGTGAACTGGCTGAGGAGGAGCCCTCCTCGGAAGATAAAGATGAGGAGGTTCAGGAAGCCCAGGATGATGCTGAGGGATAACATGAATGCCATGATGTCCTGGAGGACGGGAGATGTGGGAGGCGAGCCCGTGACAGCCTCATAGCTGAAAGGTTCCAAGAGGAGTAAAACTAATTCCAATCATCAGGAGGCATCTCCTCTAGCCCTCCAAGCCATTTTGTGACTTCCGAGGGAATAGTTGAACCATCGCTGAGAGGACGGGTCCTGCATTCACACTTGGGCTTTAAGATCTCACGACTCACCGGGGCCAGATCTCAGCTGTGGCCCTCGGAGTCCTGGTAATGTGCTCACTCTGTCAACGTAAAGTCCAGCAAGGAAAAACAGCGATGTGAATTGAGGCTGGATGTTTCCCACAACAGAAGGTATGCAGAGCAGCTTAGGGCTCTCATTCTAAAGTGCATTTTTCTTTGGGACACTATCAATTAGGAAACTCAGATGTGCAGAGAGTCACTTATCTAAATCCCCTCAGCAGCCATTGCTGTCCCTTAAGGCCTAATGATTGAGAACTCACCCATCATACACTCCGAATAAATAATTACACACATCTCCCTGACAACACACAAGGGTACAGTGCCAAATGGTACTGAGGTTGGTATCATATGAATGTTAATCTTAAAAGGGGGCAATGTGTGTAAGGAAGGTTGAAACTCTGCATAAGAAGATCGTAAAGGTCGAAAGCAAAATGTTTTCGTCTAATCATTACATTCACATACCCCTATGGAATAGCTTTCAAAAAGTGCAATTATTCACAGTGATAGCCACATCAACACTTTTTAACTTCGTATCTCTACCATTAAGTCTTGGTTCAGCCCCGATATCCGCAGCAGGACAGAGGCAGCCTGCTGACTGCTGTGTCCTGATGCCGGTCATTGAACATAGAACATAGAACGATACAGCGCAGTACAGGCCCTTCGGCCCTCGATGTTGCACCGACATGGAAAAAAAACTAAAGGCCATCTAACCTACACTATGCCCTTATCATCCATATGCTTATCCAACAAATTTTTAAATGCCCTCAATGTTGGCGAGTTCACTACTGTTGCAGGTAGGGCATTCCACGGCCTCACCACTCTTTGCGTAAAAAACCCACCTCTGACCTCTGTCCTATATCTATTACCCCTCAATTTAAGGCTATGTCCCCTCGTGCTAGCCACCTCCATCCGCGGGAGAAGGCTCTCGCTGTCCACCCTATCTAACCCTCTGATCATTTTGTATGCCTCTATTAAGTCACCTCTTAACCTTCTTCTCTATAACGAAAACAACCTCAAGTCCATCAGCCTTTCCTCATAAGATTTTCCCTCCATACCAGGCAACATCCTGGTAAATCTCCTCTGCACCCGTTCCAAAGCTTCCACGTCCTTCCTATAATGAGGCGACCAGAACTGTACGCAATACTCCAAATGCGGCCGTACTAGAGTTTTGTACAACTGCAACATGACCTCATGGCTCCGGAACTCAATCCCTCTACCAATAAAGGCCAACACACCATAGGCCTTCTTCACAACCCTATCAACCTGGGTGGCAACTTTCAGGGATCTATGTACATGGACACCGAGATCCCTCATCCCTCATGACATTAGCGGATGTCCTCTTGTGACTCGAGTCCTGGAGGGTCCAGCCTATAAGGGTCGCCTCCTCCGGAGCAGAAGCACCTTCACGGCTAGTGCTGCTGGAGTTAGTGTGGGCACAAGCAGAGGGGAGTCTAAGCGACTGCACACCCTTGGGGTGTCCTGAGTGGAGGTCCCTGTGATGTCCAGCTGACACTCAGCCTCCCTGATGGTGCCTCAAGGCTCCAGCATGACACCTGCAGGAAATGGGGCTCCTAGAGGTCAAGGTGATCAGTTCCCATGTGGCATACTACCTGATGGTGTCCACCAGAGTGTGTGGCCATGGAGCAGATGACCGAATGCAAATTCGGCTGGACCTGCTGGACCAAGGTCTCCATGGTGGTTGCCAACCTCCCCATGATGGTCTCACGGTGCTCACATGATGGAGCCATTACATCAGACAGAACACAGAGGGACGTTTCCATCTTTTAATGTAGTTTGCTGCATGACTCTCGAACCTCAGCCTGATGTTCCACTGCCTCCCTTTGCATTTTCACCAGTGAGCTGACAGCTGCTTCCAGAGACTCATCATCTGACTGAGACTGAGCTGATAGCTGGTCTTGAGCAGCCCACCGGATACCAGAGGTCTGGGTTGTCTCTGCCTCCGACTGCTGCAGGGAAATGTCAATGAGGTGTTCACCAGAAATTGACCCTGATTCTAATCTAGAACTGCGTCCCACCAGGGTGTGTGTCTGCGCTGGTGGAGGGTGCAGGTGAGCCCTGTGGCAGGTCTTCCTGAGTCGCCTCATCCTCAGATGTGTTTCAGGAGCTCGGAGAGCTGCTGGGCTGGCAACTGGCCACGGTCTGCTGGTACCTAACTAACATAGAAAGACTGTTTAGTGGTTGAGCTGAAGCTAATTCTGGATATATTGCCCTCACTTAGCGATGCAGGATTAGGTGAATTGATGTACCTGAGATATTTTAGTAGGTTGTTGGGGGAGGCCAAGTTCTTATTTGCCACAGGAACAATCCTGGTCCTCACCAGTGAGCTCTTCAGCTGTCTCCTCGAATTTGGTGAGACCATTGATCTCTACATCTCTCCTGTCTGCGCTTGCTTGCACATGTTGTACACAAGTTTGGTCTGTATGCAGACAAATGAGATGTGACCAGAGGGATGGGGCAGGGATTTGAGTAAAATGCATGTCTCTTGTGTAGTGAACCCATCCCAGAAGGGACAGAGATTGGAGTTCGAGCAACATAACAGATGGGTTGGAGGTATTGTGAAAGTTTTGTTGAGAGATTTAGTGTTGATATGTTCCCCCCTCCGTGGAGAGCGAACCCATTTGAGTACATGTTGCCATGTTGAGAGTTAGATAGTGGAGGGAGCTGAGAGAGAACTTACCCTGGCAGAGCTGATGAGATCACTCTTCCACTTCCTGCCCTGCATGATGCTTCATGGGCAGTCAACAGCTGTGCTTACCTCCTGGGCAATCGCCTCCCAGGTTTGTCTTTGAGGCATCCCTTGGTTAGAGCATATATTGATGGGCTTGGACTCCTCAATAAGGGCCTCGGGGGCTCTGGTGCGGAAAGCTGGTGCTACCTTCTTCTTGAGGCTGCGAGCCTTTGTCTCTGGGTTTTGGACATCCTGCACAGTCTGGTGAAGACAGGTGGGCTGGAGAGAGTGATATGAGTGACCTTGACTGATATTAATATGCAGCCAGAACTTTCAGCTGAGGGCTCGCCAGGAGAGACAGAGAGGAACGATTTACCGCAGATCCAACTTCATTTTCACGTCATCCACCTTCTCTCTTCAATGGTGGGTAATTAATGGTAAATAATTAATGAGCTCCCAAGCACTGAATTTGAGGCAGCATCCGACTGGTCTGGTCGATGGGACATGCACTGCCAGAGCCGCCTACCACTGTACTTAGTCTCAAAATGGGAGAATGCCACCCGCAGATTCTAAGCAATTTATTATTCGTTTCTTATATTCAGCAAACGCTGTCTCATTTTCAGAATCAAATCTTTCATCTAGACAAGCAGCTTCTCTCTGACAGGCTAGCTGTCCCAAAGAAATAATTGGTAGCTAAGGATATGTGCCTTCTGATGAATGATTCATTAGCACACTATGCAATGCAAAATGGTGTTCGTCTATCGTAAGAATAGACATATAGGATTTTCTACTTTGTGAAGTCTTTTTCCTTTGTAGTAGCAATATTTTCTTAATTTATGCTTGAATTCTTATCCTCTTGTCATGCATATTGCAACCGCTTCAGTTCATTTTACATTCTAACAGTTCAGTTTGTGGAACATATATTTTGTGATATGCGGAGAATCAAATCAATGGGTGGAATTCTCCCAAGCCTCCCCTGGCGTGTTCGATGGCAGGCATGTGGGTAGAATATGGTGGGAGGCACAGGAAGCGGAGATCCATCTTTTGTGTCAGCAAGTCCATCTTTCAGTCTCAAGAGTGCGCCTGGAGATCTACCGTCATTTTAAGACGATCCTCCTCCTTTTTTCAGTAGTGGGTCAGTGATGTTGGATGCCTTTTCGACATGGCACCTGGACACAATGGTGGACTACTCACCACCCAGGCCTGCACCGCCACTGAATAGGGTGTAAAATGCCCGGAAACATAGAGGGCGAGGCCTGATATGGCGTGTTTTCCTGCCGGCCGCTCCTCATTCCCACCCCCGCCACGACACCTAGGCCAAAGTTCTCCTGCCATTGGGGTTCCCTGTTCCCATCAGAGGCATACCCCCGCCCACGGGTTTCCTAGCGGCGTGAGGTGCTTCAATGTCGCCACCACCGAACTGTGTGCCAATGAGAAACACTCGGCTGGGGGACGGTAGAATCCAGCCCTTAGTCTCGAAAAGGGAGACTTCAGCCCAATGTGATGCCCTCCTGAACTGGGATGTATATTCGGCACTTCATAATCTTGAAATGTCAGCAATGTGATAAGTAATACACTCCAGATACTTGTATCTGACTTCGGACTTTTATGTATCCTCTTTTCTCAGCACAATCTCCTCTTTTTAAATTTTCATCACCCTCTCTGATTTCTCCTTATGGGTGTTATTGTCTATCTTTTACCTAAGCCCATTTATTAATTTTATTCCCTCTGTAAAGTGCTTGAGATATTTCCTACATTAAAAAAGCAATATAAATGTGAGTTCTTTCTGTCGTGCCTGATTTTCTTGAGGACTTTAATACTTATCTAAAATTGTCAAATTTATGCAGAGTTTTTAACTATAGTCTCTCAAATTGAAAGTGCATTACATGATGTAGCAGCAAAGAGTTTTTTAAGTGCATTATTTTGACAGAACTTAATTATTTTTATTTGTTTATATTATTTATTCTACAGAATCAAGATTGGCTATCTAAATATAAACGGTTTGTTGAATACATTCTTGCTATTTATCGAGCATAAAAGGCCACTGCAACAGGTCCATCTTTTGCTTCTGGCCATTCTTAAAAAGAGGGGCTCAAATTTCCTGGGGTGTTGGAAGACACAATGTAAATGGATCTTCTGTGGGGACTGGTAATACGAATTTCTTACAGAACACAAATTCACTAAGTTTGCACTCACCTGCCATTAAAAGTTCTTAAGAGGAGCAGGACAAATCTTTCTGTGCTTGGAATGTCCCCAACCTACCCAGAGACTTTGCCCCGACCACTCTTCATTTCTGTAATGTCTATTCTTGCCCAAAGAAGTCATTCATCCGATGCAGGCCCCCTCTGAAATCCACACACCTTTCAGAGATAAGGAAATCAATTATGAGGGGAATTGATTATCACTGATTGCAACTGCAATTATTTCTCATCAGGGAAAAGCTAAATAATGTTAATGTTTTTTTCATAAGGCCTTCTGGCTGCTACCATCAGAGTAGGAGAGTGCTGCTCTGATGTTCTGTCGAACATTTGGGTCCAAATTCTAGCATCATTGTAACAACTACAGAGCCATTTAAAAATGTCAGGCGTGACCTAGTTCTGTAATTCACACCCATGCGTGGGTTAAGGTTGACTCTGGCCTACTCCATTGCGGGGGCCGGCATCTCCTAGCATGGAGTCGGGCCAGCATTTTCAAGATTCATGGTTCACGGACCTCAAAGGAATCTGGATTTGAGAACCTTTTGAAAGGTGAGATCAAACCATTGAAACCCCCTCCTCCCCTTCACCTCGCCATGCCCCTTCAATTCCAACTCCGTGCCATCTTTTCTCCCATACACCCCAATGACGCCTTACATCTCCCATGCCAATTTATAGCCCTTTCAATGCCCAGTCACCCAGTGAAGACTTTGTAAAGAGCCAATGAGCCAGATTATATCAATTGCATATGGGGAATGGTCGGAACAAAAACACCCATTCGCAAATTTTCTTTCGGGAAGAGGGTGCTGTTCCTACCACCATGTAAATATCTCAATCAGACAGACCATTAAAATATCCATGACAGAAAACACCTCTTAATCGCGTGCAAATAAACATTGAGAAATTGACAACAGATATCACATAAAGAACCAATTATTATAATCACTTAGAAATGTCAATCAATCAAAGATGGCAGTTCTCTCCAGCTGTCAAAACAGACCCACATTGAGATCATCCTTTTATGAGTCCGGTCTCTCAACTGTTTGTCTTTTCCATTTCCATTCAAGAAATTATTTGATTTGAGCTACCTTTCTCAGTTGTAAAATCTGGGCCTTGGACCTCTGTTGTGTGCTTTGTGGACATGGACAAATTTATTTTTGATTCAGCTTCAATAAGTGGGCAATACTGAAAGGACTGAATTTATTACCTAACTCTATTGTCCCTGAGACGATGGTAGCCATCCTGCTCTTTGAAATGCTGTATCTTTTGGTAAATAGTGCAGGTTTCTGTGTTACACCAGGATATCACATGTTCTTGTCCAGCCTGAACCAGAGTCTAGGGAATGGGATAGTATTACTATTCAGGGACCAACATTTGTGACCAGCACTGAAAATCATGGTTTCCAATGTCCTAATGTTCAATTGAAGGAATTTGTCTTTCATCAGATAGGTGTTTAGAAACCATAGAAATTGTTAAAAGTTTGTGAGAATTTATGGATCGAATTATGCATTGTTGGCATGTCTATGGGAGCGAATTATGTTACTGAGGAGCAGTGTATATCTGGGGAAAAGAAAGATGCCAAATAGATTCTTAGAGGAATACTGAAATTACAGTGCAGGAGAGACAAGGACAGCCATTGCAAGAGAAGTATTTGCTCCATCCAGATAAATAAGTAGGAAATCAAGCATTGTCTTTGACCAGAACAGGCTCAATGTTATGGCAGGTACAGAGGCTGATCTTCGACCTTAAAGCCAATTTTCGCAGTCCCCGTATCCTTTGATATCTTTAATATTTAGAAATCTTATCAATCTGTCTTGAGCATATTCAATGTCAGAGCCTTCACATTCAAAATATTCATCACCCTCTGAGTGAATAAATTCCTCTTCATCTCAGTCTTAAAAGATCTGCCTCATATTCTGAGACTGCGTCCTTGGATCCAGATACTCCCCCAGCCAGCAGAAACAGCCTTCCTGCATCTACTTTGTCGAGCCCTGCAAATCATTTGTATGCGTCAATGACATAATCTCTCATGCTACTAAACTCCAGAGAATATAGACCAGTCTCCTCAATCTCTCCTCATAGGACATGATGCAATCCCAGGGGTTAGCCTGGTGAATCTTCTTTGCACTCTTTCTATGACTAGTATATTCTTCCTTGGATAAGGAGCCCAAAACTGTACATAATATTCCAGGCACGGTCTCACCAAGGCCGCATACAATTGCAGCAAAATGTATTTACTCTGTACCCATAGCTTCTTGAAATAAAGGCAAACATGCTATTTGTCCTCCGAATTATTTCCCGCACATGCATGTTAGCTTTCAGTAGCTTATGAACAAGGACATCCAGGTCCCTTTGGATATCAACATTTTCCAATCAATCACTATTTAAAAAATAGCCTGCATTTCTATTTTTCCTACCAAACTGAATAACTTCACATTTTTCCACATGATAATCCATCTGCCAGGATCCTACCCTGTTATTTAGTCTGTCTAACCAATTTATAGCCTCTTTGTATCCTTGTCATAATTCACATTCGCACCAGGTTTTGTGTCATGAGCAAACTTGAAAAAGCCTTGCTTAATTGACAGCCCCTGCTCTCGGATCTCTGCTGTCAATTTCTTTACACAAGGTTAAAAGGTGTAAAGAGTTTGTGGTTTTTGTTATTGATACTTTAAAGGGCTTGATGATTGACACTTAAATTGCGTTCTGAGTGAAATTACTTTTTTAACATACTAGAAAGTTATGAATCAATTACTTTTTAAAAGCATTTATTTTACACACTCTGCTATCACTCTTGAGTTCGTTTATTCTATACAGTGTATCGTGGGCCATTAGACATGGAAATGCTACAGCTTGTTATTGGGGGCATGAGGGGATCAGGGGGTAGTTGTAAATGCCCTAGCTTGGCATGGGAGGTATGCAGAGCCTTAGGAGGTGCGTTAAGGGCGAAGCTTGGTAGGGGGTATGAAGGGCTTTAGGAGGTGGGTGGAAAGGCATAACTTGGCATGGGACAAAGAGGGGAAATGGGGCTGCATGAAAGGATAGGGATTGGAATTGGAAGGCATAAGAGGCCATAGTGAGTGGGTAGAGGCATGAAGTGGCGTGGTTGGGACATTTTGTGTGTTGGGAGGATGACGGGTGAGGCCTGGAAGGTCATTGTGTTTTTATTTTAACTGGGACGAAGTCTCACTGCCCTTGTGGCTACGTCCAAATCTTGTGTCAACTAGTCCGCCCATATCTGCCTCCAGCAATGACGATCCTGCCAATGCAGGCACTTTCACCTGAGGCAGGCATGCGAAGCTGGGAATTTTCCGAGCTCACGCTGTGTGCTTCAAGGATGAAAATTCAGTAATTGTTTAGTTTTTCTGCCATTTCCTTATGCCCCATTATAAATTCTCCTTTCTCTGCTTACAGTGGGCCCGTATTTGTCTTGGCTAATTTTGTTTTACATACCTATAGAAGCTTTTACAGTCCTTTTTTATGTTAGTTGCGAGTTAACTTTAATATTCTACTTTCTCTTTCTATATCAGTTTCTAGGTCCTCCTTTGCTAATTCCTAAAATGCTCTAAATTCACGGGCTTACTTCTTTTTTTGGCAACTTTATAGAAGCATAAAATTCTTACAGTGCAGAAGGAGGTCATTCAGCCCCTCGAATCTGCACCGACCCTCTGAAAGAGTACCCTCCCGAGGCCCTCTCCCCCACCCTACCGCTGTAGCACACCTAACCTGCACATCTTTGGTCACAAAGGGTCAATTGTGCATGGCCAATCCATCTAACCACACATCTTTATAAGTCTTTTGGCGGGATTCTCGGGATGAATTTCGGGGGGGGGGGGGGGGGGGGTGGCGTGAATACCGCCCCGATGCTGGCTGCCGGATTCTCCGGCGCCGGTTTTTCGGCGGGGGCGGGAATCGTGTCGCGCCAGTCGAGGGCCGTTAGCAGTGCCCCCGGCGATTCTCCGCTCCACGATGGGTCGAGTGGCCGCCCGTTTTTGGCCAGTTTCGCCGCCATAAATCAAACAAGGTACTTACTGGCGGGACCTGGCTCTGCGGGCGGCCTGCGGAGTCCTCGGGGGGGGGGGGGGGGGGGAGGGGGGGGGATCTGGCCCCGGTTTGGGGGGAGGGGGGCATGGTGGCCTGGCATGCGATCGGGGCACACCGATCTGCGGAAGGGCCTGTGCCATGGGGGCACTCTTTCCCTCCGCGCGGGCCCCTGTAGCGGTCCGCCATGGCCGGCGCAGAGAAGAACCCCCCTGCGCATGCGCTGGGATCACGCCAGAACACGCTGGCGCTCCCGCGCATGCGCCAACACACGCCGGTTGGCGGAGGCACTTCGCCGCCGGTTGGTGCGGCGCCAACCCCACCGGGGCCGGCCTTGCCCCTGAAGGTGCGGAGGATTCCGCACCTTCCGGGCGGCCCGACGCCGGAGTGATTGACACCACTCCTCCCCGCCGGATAGCGGAGATCCCGGCCTCTTTCTTTGGTCCAATACAATCTTTGATGTTACCGGCTGTGCCCAGTAACATTAAAATGTGTTATCAGAAGGAACTCTGCTGAACCTCCAACCTCCACCTTCAGGTAAGTATTTTTTAAAAACTCTCCATTTTCCTGGCATCCTGCAACAGACCGTTTATGAATTGCTGGTTCGGCCACATGTAGATTTAATTTTACTGAGTGTATTTGACAAAAGAAGCATTTTTAACAGGAGTTCAGCCCCTGGTTTGCAAATGCAAATTGATGTCTTGTCTGGGATTGGATGCCTATTTTAATTCCAATACCAATGTGGCAAATAGTTAACTGACAATTATGGCTTCCATTTTGAATACATTTCTAATCCATTTTATCTCCAAGTCAGGATAGCATGAGGATCTTGGAGGTGAATGACGTTTGCAATATCTTGCTGCTCTTATCTGAAAATAATTATAAGAAAATAAACATGATGCAGTATAACTAGATTTTTTTATTTAACCTCATCAATAATAAATGTTTTTAAAATTAGATTGTTTATTCTCATACTCTGATATTGACAGATATTTGAGCTGAATGAGACAGTCCATAACTTAAAAGATGAAATGGTGAACTTGCAACATCGATATGAAGAAAAGTGTTGCCAAATGGAAGCTTGTGAAGAAATGATTGATCAACTGTCAGAAGAGTTGAATGCAAGACAAGAGGACTTACAGAATAACAAAGATCACACTGCACAGTGTGAACAATTAATCAAGATACTGAAAGATGAGGCCCAGAAGATGAAAAGAGAGGTTAATATTTTTAAATTACTGTATTTGTGTTGTGATTTGAAGTGAAACTTGCTCTAACGACTGTAAAAAAAACAGAACTAGGTGTAATTGAGGGTGAAATACTTGATATCAATATGTATGTAAATGGATCACTGGTGACATCGCCCATGGAAAATGATTTGCTGTGTAACATATAAAACATTATTTACGCCACTGATTTATGAACCCATATTTTAAATTGGACACGTGGAGGATGTGTCGGGCATGAAACTGTTCTGAGCTTGGCAGCATACATTTTGGACAGTTTCAAAAAGATCTGGTCCTGATCTGTAAGCCGCCAGTCAGTTCATTCCATGAAACCAATGGGAACCGGAAGCCGGAAATACAGTCAGAAATCTGCCTGTAGGCTATGGAGAACTGTTTTCAGAAGAACGTCTTCTGGCCTCAGCCCTACGTCTTCCTGTAGCTTGGTCATGTGGGAAAGGCACACAGCTGCTCGTTGTTAGTTTAGGAATAAGGAACTGTGACCAGTTGGGAACTCAATTTGCATATTGATAGAAAGATCCCACCAGTTTCCCACATGGATTTTTGCGGCAGATCAGTTTAAAATGAAAGACTGTGGGATGGGAGCATGACATTGGTGGTAAGATTACTTTTTGAATTAAAATTCCCAGCATCCAGTTTCAGCCAGGCAGGAGGCATTATATTGTCCTTTTGATGGTTGAACAATTAAAATTGTGCACATTGCAAAGTATCATGGTTTGTTCATGTTTTCCAGTCACATTATGTGATTACATCCACATTTTCTTAGAAGGCGTGCATCATTGGCTTCATTGCTTGTTCTTGTATATTTGCACAGCTATGTATTGAATTTTATTTCTTGTCTTTATTTAAGTCCAGGATCTGGAGGATGACTGGAGGAAATATGTAGATTAAAGGCAGTTTTGAGACTTGTTGGAATACAAAGAAGTGTGCATGTTACCACGATACAATTCTCCAGCCTTTGGCATAACTAGTGCAAAAGATCACAAAATTATCAACACAAATTGCATTCAGTGCGTCTTGAGTTTCTGGAGTCTTTTGCACTAGTTTTAGAAACATTAAATTAGGAGCAAGCCCTGTGAATAGAACAGGCATTCCCCAGAAACATTCCCTTTAATGTGCCTTTGCAGTGCATGGCCCATTTATCGCACTACTTTACCAAACAACCTGAATTTCATTTCGATTGATATTGATGAAAAGAAAAATTAGGTGTTGGACAGCTGATCTGCAACACAAGTTTTACACCTGGTGCAAGATTTTTTTCTTGAATTTTTACTTATTACTGACAGGTTAAATTGGATACCTTCTCCTTACATCAGCCTCTTCCTTCAGTATTTTATATGCTTGTGTCCTATTCCCTCATTTTCCTTTTTTCAAATAGAAACGTTCATTTCTACATAATTTTCACTTTAGTTGCAGCGATATCAGTGTCACTGTTTCCATTTTCATTAAACAAACATTTTGTGTGTGTCTTCACAGGAGAAAACATAAATTACAGATCAGAAATTGAGGGTAACTAGGGGGTAAATTAAAATCTGCTAAATCGCCAGGACCTGCTGGCCTAGATCCTAACGATCTAAAATATATTGGAAAGCTAGTTACGATTTTCCAAAATTCTTGAATTTCTACAATGTCCAGCAGATTGAATGTTAACAAATAAAAACTTTGCTATTCAAGGAAGGAGGGAGAGAGGAAACAGAAAATACAATCCTGATATCAGTTGTTGGGAAAATGCTGGAATCTGTTGTTAAGGAAGTCAAGATAATGTACTAAGAAATTAATGGTAAGATCAGGCAAAATCAGCGTGGTTTTATGAAAGGAAAATTATTTGGCATACTTACGAGAGTCTTTTGAAGACATAACTAGTAGAGTAGATAAAAGGGAAGATGCAGTGCACTTGGATTACCAAAAGACAATCGATAATGTACCATGCTCAACGTTAATACACAAGTCTTATTGAGTTGGGGTAGGATATTAGCATAGACAGAGGATTGATTAATGGACAGGAAACAAAGAGTAGGGATAAGCAACACATTTTCAAGTTGGCAGGCTGTAACTCATGGATGTCAACAAAGGTCAGTGATAGGACCTTAGCTACTTACGATCTATATTAGCTCAGAGGAAGAGGCTGAGAATAATGGACCTAAGTTTGAACGAGGTGGACGGTAATGTAAAATATCACGAGAAGTACAGAGTCATGTTTAATGTTGATGTAAAAACATGGCGCAATAGTTCCTACCCTGCCAGTGGTGGGCTGTGGTTCTTGCTGTTCAACGCTGGGAATTTCAATGGAATACATTCACATCTCAAAATTGGGCCCATCCATTGGAAACGTATCCATCTAGAATGAAAATGAAAATCGCTTATTGTCACAAGTAGGATTCAAATGAAGTTACTATGAAAAGCCCCTAGTCGCCACATTCCGGCGCCTGTTCGGGGAGGCTGGTACGGGAATTGAACTGTGCTGCTGGCCTGCCTTGGTCTGCTTTAAAAGCCAGTTATTTGGCCCAGTGTGCTAAACCAGCCCTTTGGGGTGTGATGTCAGAATGGCATGAAGCAGGACTGGCTTTAAAATATGTGCACTTGGTTAGCAGACCTCTGAGGGAGCTCAGAGGTGAACACAGTGCTCATGGACCGGCTCTACGTCTTCAGAGGAGACGTGGTTTTGGAGTTTGACTCGGGGGGCGGGGGGGGGGGTGATGCTGTATGAGGATTGACTCAGCGGACACCAAGATGGAAGGTAAGCCTGGGCCATGGGCTTCTTAGAAGGGCCTCTCGGAGCAAAAGGAAGCCCAGGGCAGTGTAGTGTAGGGATGGGGAGTCATCACAAACTGATGGTTCCATTCAATCTGTGGGGGAGGGGGGGGGGGGGGGGGGGGGCAGTGTGCAGCTGTGGGAGTTTGAGGAAGCGCGATGTTGACAAGGGCAAAGCTAATTGAAAATCTTGTCAGTGATCAGTACTCAGTACTCCGTTGCAGCTGAGACCATTCAGCTGTAGCTCAATTGGAGTCAAACCAGTCATGCAGTTATGCCCATTCAAACACCACCTATGTGAGTGCCACTGATTGCTGCTCAGCATTCAACCCTTGGCACACAGACTTCCAAAATCAATGACTGCCATGATGTGCCTGAGGATCGCTCGACTGGGCAAGCAATTATATCCCCTTAGAAAGTTGGTAATGACACACTGCCCAAGGAGAGTTCCCCTTACCCTTGGCTGTGTGCTGAGGTGCATACTGACAAATGTACCCCTATAGAATATGTTGAGTGGTAGGCCTTGGAGTGAAGCCTTAGACAATGTGAGAGCTCAAGTTGCAGTTGAGTGGCCAAAGCTGTGGCCACTTGGTCATGTGCTGTTTGGTGTTGCTGAAGCAGAATACGAAGTAAGGCCTGGGCATCATTGCTATGATCAGGACATGAGCTTTGCGAGGCAGCTTCCGATGATAAAGGGACAAAGAATGGTTCTTCGGAGACAAATGCTAACTGTAAAATCTCTCTCTTTGATACAGTAGTGAAGGGAACATTTGGAACATGGAGCCTGGTGATCTCGTTGTCATTTGTCTCGCTTATAGGCAGGAGAGACGATGTCAATGGAGGCACCAGGCTGACCAAAGGCAGCAGCAGAACCATGAAGAGGATGGGATGGCAGCCCCTGCACCTCATGCAGAGTTTAAACTCCATAGAACGGTCATTCAGAGGTGCCTTTCTCGACCCAGAGTCTACAGATGACGCCTTGTATATCTGCAGATGTCTGAGAACTGGTGTTGCCCAAGTCTACGCATGTGCGGGGAACAGGTTGGTGACATCTGCCACCTTCTGCAAGATTTGATGCTATGGGGACTTGGAGGGCATCCACTGACAGTGTTGCTAAGTTAATACAGCACTCAATTTTTATGTCAGTGGCTCCTTCCCGGGCTCCACAGGTGATCTCTGTGGAATTACACAAGTCTCCGCACTCAAGTGCATCCAGAAGGGCACACAATCTTCACCAGGGCACACAACCTTGTCCATTTTGTTTGAGAATGATGGGCTTTGTGTAGATCTCTGGTTTTCTACAGGTACAGGATACCATCGACTGCACTCACATGGCACTCAGGTCTCTGGGACATCAAGAAGTGAACTATGTGAACCACAAGGGCTCCCACTCGCAGCATGTTCGGCTGGTCTGCGAGCACAACAAATGCATCCTGCAGGTGTGTTCTCAATTCCCAGGGAGTATGCATGATGCCTAGATTGTGAGCTGCTCTCAGATCCCTGACACATTGCGTCCACAGAGGCTGCAGGGCTGGCTCCTCGTAGAAAAGGACTACCCACTGAGGATGTGGCTGATGTCTATGCAGAAACTACAGAGTACAGTTGACACAAGGTACAGTGAGGCTTATGCTGCAATTTGTACTCTGGTGGAGCAGACAATAGGGATGCTGACAATGAGTTTCCAGTGTCTGGGCCGATTTGGTGGAGCCCTGCAATATAAGCCGCAGAGGATGTCTTGCACCGTGGTCGCTTGCTGTGCCCTGAACAACTTGATGTTGCAACAGGGGAAGGAACTGCCTGAGGAGGAGATGGAGGAGCGACACATTTCCATCTATGAGGAAGATGTTGAAGGGGATGAAGCTGAGCAGGTCCTTGAGGGAGAGAATGTCGGCTATGAGGTAATGATGATGTCCAGACGAGGCAGACAACTTCAGGACATGCTCATTGCCACTAGATTCGCGGAGGGTGATGAGGATATGCCATTACCTTGACATGGTTTCTTTGAGAATTGCACTCCCATCTGGCTGATAGCAGCGCACGACTCTTTGATAAGGCTTCTGTCATGGGGAGGGAGCGGTTGCCCATAGTCCCTACATTCCAGGAAGATGTTGATGACTTGCAGTGGGGCAAGTGCATAGATCCTCTCAGAGTTTGTGTGAATGACTGACTCCTGTCTGGCTGACGTCAGCTTGCTTGTTCTCAATGTCTAGGGTTATATCATGGTGATGCAGTGGGGAAAGATTTGCTGCTGCTGCTGATCTTAAAGCATCTTTCGTGCGCTGTACCTCTGAGTTCAGTGTCACCAGAGTCTGAAGCAGATAGGACGGGGATGTCCAGCTGCATCTCAAAGATGCAAAGAGCACACATTGACAATAAATGGAATTGAGAAGTGCTCGCCCTATAGATTGTGGGAGACATCCTCATTTCCTTTGCAATACAGACATGATTGATTTGTTCAATCACTGTAGAGGGACTCCACCATTGTGCTGGAAACCTTGCACAAAGCATATGGAGGGAGCCCCGGACTGAGAACCTTGCCTTTCACTTGTGCGGAAATCAAATTTTCACTTCAGAATTACTGGAACACAGCTCATCAGAACAAGGAGCCATAGAAAGGGTACAATGAGATTTCTTTTACAGAGGAGACCGTTATGTACAAGTCCTTAACACCTGTGCCCATGCTGTGTAACTAGAGATACTTCACCTTTCTAACCCTGCCACTACGTCTTGGTACATTGCCAACATCCAAAGCAAAGGTAGAGGCAGCCTACTGTCTACCACATTCTGTGACCTGCGATGATCTTGGTGTGTGTCCTCTGCAGGGCCGGGACCTGGGGATCCCCACACTGCTTTTGGGTCCTGATTTGTGACTTGTGGAGATGGAGCTGAAGTGGTCAGAGGAAAAGTGGATCCAGATGGGTGGAACATTCCCGGTGTCACCTGAATGGATGGCCCCGAGATGTGTACTAACTGATCCTCCTCCCTATGGGTGCCCTGGGCCTCTTGACAAACGAGCAACTGGAGTGAGGTCAAGTATTCTTACGGTCCTCTGACATTGACACTGATGGATACCAACAAATGTCTACACTGTGGAATACATGTTCTGCATCATTGCAGGACAAAAGTCTTGGTCCAAGGTCTCGCCACCGTAGCTGTGTTGACCTTGGTGCATTGGAGTGTCAGCACAATCATCTCAGGGATAAGGTGGACGGACTGCTCATGCAGCCTTTCAATCCTAGGAATGTACCAGACATCCCTTTCTGGCTTTCCGTCACTTGCATTTGAGCTCCAGGAATTGAAGCATGACCAAGTCATGAAGCTCATCATCTGACTGGGACTCAGCAGATTCCTGACCTCCAGCAATCCTCCGAGTGTCGACACCCTGGGACATCACTGCCTCCACCTGCTGTGGCTCTGAGAGAGTAATATGCTCACCAGACTGACCCCCGAGGCCGCTATAAAACTAGATGCCACTGAGATATGTCTCTCTATGCTGGTGGAGGGTGTGGGTGAGCGCTGTGGTGGTTGTTACACTTCGGTGTATGTGAATTCCTCTTCTGTGCTCCTCTTGGGGCTTGGGTTGAGGACCAAGCTATTGGATTCCCTTGGCTGCTTCCCAGATGTGCCTGTGAAATAAAGGAGAGACATCCTCTTCCTACACTCGCTGGCAGTCCTCTTCTGCACCATTGCTGCCACTGCCTTCCACGCTGGGTTTCTCGGCTTGCCGGCTAGTTTTCTTCCTGAGAGCAGGTACGGCACATCATGGCAGGCCTCAACTGCATCGAGCAGTATCTCAGGAAGACGTCCGAGAGTTGGTGACATATTTCCATGCAGCCATCACTTCCTGGCAATCAACCGAGAGTGGCTACTGTGTGCCATATGGCCTTTAAATGTAATGCCTCAATGATTCCAGTGTTGAGATGATGTTGTGGCGAGGGAATTAGAGGCCACCTTGTCAGTGATACACCGCATAACCTGTGCATGAAACTTTCTGGCAGTAAGTCCCGCACTATCTAATTTGAAAAGCCGCCATTGTCATCGGTGGGTTCAACACTGTCTCTCCCGCCCACTCTCAGCCTTTGCTGATTCCTGGGAAAATCTCACCCATAGTCTCAGAGCAACTCCTGTCTCCGTCAAACTGAAAGTAAAATTCAATCATATTGTGGTTGCTGCTACCTTGGGGTGCCTTATCAATATCTGCACGAGTTGCTGTTTTCTGCAATTTAGAAAATGTGAAGATAGATCTAAAGAATGTAACCGAGGGCTGTATTCTCCGGTTGCCAATACCAAAATCGTGTTCGACGATCGGCTGGAAAATCACAGTTCCCAACCAAATCGGGGGCGGCTCCGCTTTCACAATGTTTCTAAAGCTGCAAAGACAAGCTTGGAAATATCAGGTAGGGCTGTCTGCTCCACTCCTCAGATTGCAATGCCCGTTGGAGGAGTCTGTTCACTTTCGGGCTGAGGTGATTGTGCCAGCATGCCAATATAATGAGGTCAAGACTAGTAGAGTGGGAGCCATCATGGAAACCTTGGCCCAGGATATCAGTCCTGCACCGCTACATGAGCTGCACTCCATCACTGAGGCACTTGCTGACGTCCATCAATGTCAATGTGAGATGGCTATGGAGCATCTGGCTCTCATTTCAGCTGCCTGTTCTCCTCAAGGAGACAGCCAGAGGCCCTCAGGCACCCATAGGGAGGAGGATCAGCATTTGCACAGCCCTAGGCCCATCCATGCAGTGACTCAGGAAGTGTCCGGCCCCTCTGCACCCCTCTTCCTGTGACCTTAGCAGCTCCAGCTCCACAAGCCAAGGAGGGTGTCATTACCACATAGCAGGACCCCGAATGCTGAGGCCCTCCAGGTTCCAGCTTTTCAGAGGACACCCACCAAGGCGTGTAAATCAGCCGGCCATCTCCACCTTTGCTTTCAATGCACCAAGACATAGTGACAGGAATAGAAATGTCAAGAAGGAGTCGTTACACAATGGCGGCATGGGCGTTAATCATATGCACGTAATGTTGACTATTGTAAATGCACTTCCAAGATTGTCTCCTTGTTATGATGAGCAGTGTTTGTGTCAATCCGATGTGAAATCTTGGTTCCTGCACAAAATGAAGGCAAGTGGCAAAGCTTGGAGCCCCTCCCCTGCACAGTATGTAACCTTCTGAGCACAGTGATTGTCCAGCTTCAAAGTCACTCTCCAGATCTGTGAGGACTGCACCTCCTTGTGGCTTGTGTTTGCTTTCATACCCAAGTATCACAGGGTTGCCTGATATTCTCTATATGCTCTCAGCGGGGCTGAGAGGCGGGGCTGAGAGGCGGGGCTGCTCCCCAGCTCATCAACATTCCTGACAGTTGAGGGTTTGCTGCTGAAGGGAACAGGTCATAAAACCTGCCAAAGGATCAAGTGCTGTTAAAGTCCCTGTGCTCGCTGCATTACAGCAGAATCCCCATCGGATGACCTCTTCACAGATTGTATATGCACTGTCCTCACCAAGACAGATGCCAGATGTTCCCAGATGCAATACGAAGATCCTAGGAGTATCCTCACTGCATCTCATCACCATCTTCTTGGAATCCTTTGGCAATGAGGGCCTCATGAGCACATCTGCCTCGTCATATTAGTGCCTGATCTCATTGTCCACATGCTTACCTTTCAGGACTTCATCCCCTTCAACCTTTACCTCATTGGAGGAGACATGCAGTTCCTCCATTTCCTTATCATCAAGGTCCTCCCCCTTTGTACCTCTAGGTTGTGTAGTACGCAGCAAGCCACAATGGTGCATGACACCCTCTGGGAAGTGTACTGGAGTTCTCCGCCAGATCTGTCGAGGCACCAAAATG
The DNA here is from genome assembly GCF_902713615.1 of Scyliorhinus canicula. Lineage (NCBI taxonomy): Eukaryota > Metazoa > Chordata > Chondrichthyes > Carcharhiniformes > Scyliorhinidae > Scyliorhinus > Scyliorhinus canicula. The sequence continues at coordinate 120,898,654 of NC_052155.1, forward strand.
TTATTTTCAAGATGCCAATGATGTGTTCCACCAAACTCCCGTGTACAAGAACCTTGTAATACCTGCTCTCAGCTGGAGTCTGAGGCTGTCGTACGGGTGCCATTAGCCACATCCTTTGCAAGTATCCCTTGTACCTGAGGAGCCAATGCTGTATCTTGTGTTGTCTCTGGCAGATGTCAGAGATCTGAGAATTGCTGAGGATGTATGAGTCATCAATGTTTCCAGGGTATATTGTGCAAATCTGCATGATCTGCTTGTTATGATCGCAGACCAGCTGAACATTGAGGGCATGATATTCCGGTCACATCCCACCTGAACCCGGGCACGGCTTGGCCGGTAGATCCCGTGAGAGGCCTCTTCCAGGATTTACCCAGCTCACCACCATTCACAAGATCTAACGGGATCCTGCAAAACTTGCGATCTGGATCCTGACCATTGTATTTGGTAAATCTGCATGTTAGATGTTTGATTCTGACTGCACGATGTTCAGCACCATTCACAACTACACATGCTGAATCAGCCATGTCCATATGCAGCAAAAATTGAACAACATTCAGGCTTGGGCTCACAAGTGGCCAATTACATTTGTGCCACACAAATGCTATCCAATGACCATCTCCAATAAGAGACAATCAAACCAACATCCTTTGACATTCAATGGCATTATCATTGATGAATCAACATCTTAGTGAGTTATCATTGATCATGAACTGAATTGGACTAGCCATATAATTACTATGGCTGCAAGAGCAGGTCGAAGACTAGAACTTCTGTGGAGAGTAAATCACTTCCTGACTTCCCACAGCCTGTCCGCCATTTAAAAGGCACAGGTGATGGAGCACTTTCCTCTTGCCTGGATAAGTGCAGCTCTCTCAAGAAACTCGAGGCCATCCAGGACAAAACAGCCAACTTGATTGGCACCCCATCCACCACCTTCAGCATCCACTCCTTCCACTACTATCGCACAGTGGCAGCCATGTGTACCATCTACAAAATGCACTGTAGGAACTCACCAGATCCCTTTCGACAACATCTTCCAAACCTGTGACCTCTGCCACCTAGAAAGACACGGGCAGAAAACGCATGGGAGCACCACCTCCTGCAAGTTCTCCTCCAAGCCACGCACCATGCTTACTTGGAACGATAATGCCATGTCTCCACTGTCTCTGGGTTAAAATCCTGGTACTCTCCCAAACAGCACAGTAGGTGCATCTGCACCACCTGGACTGCAACGGTTCAAGAAGATAGCTCACCACCACCTTCTCAATGGCAATTAGGGATGAGCAATAAATGTTGGCCCAGCCAACGATGCCCATGTTCCATGAATGAATAAATTAAAAGAATCTTTGAATACTTAGGAAAAGTTGAGAAGACTTAAAATGCCTGTGGGATCCTTAACTTTATAAATAGAGACATGGAGCTTCTATTGAGGATTCATGACTGAGGTTGGAATGATTTTTCCATCCTCAATGCACTTTATGGGGGGGGGGGGGGGGGGGGGGGGGGGAGTATGATTTTATCCAAAGTCAGCAGCTAATTAGCTGGCGGGTGCACTTGTCAGCCAATTAGCAGTAACAGGTCTCAGATGGAGCTGGTACTTTGAAAGTGCAGGCCCGATTTTAAAATATGACAGCAGCCGTTATAGTGGCAACCTTTCTTAAATGCCAATATAAGGGAAAATTCAGCAGGAGGAGGGGAAGAGGATGGGCACCCATTGGTTTACAGTTACACATTTGAAGTGATGTTAGAGGCAGTACATGAGTCGTCTTGTTCCCAGAAAGTGGCAGCAGAAGGCACCCCCCCAGCCCCGTTTACCAGGCCTGGATGGAGGTGGCATAACATGTCACTTATCTAATGGAATAGCTTAGCAGAAGTAAAATCAGTAATCATTTTATGGTAACATAGAAGAATATTTTATCGAAGCATCATTGCAAATTCTGGGCAAGATCTTCTGGCTCTTCACGCTGATGGGATCTTCCTGTCCCACCGATGGTGTATCCCCGCCACTTATTTCCCAGCGAAGAGGGGTGGATTTAATGTGAAATCCTCTTGACAGGGGCAGGACCAGACTGCAGCAGGACCAGACTGCAGCAGGAACAGACTGTGGTAGGACCAGACAGCGGCAGGACCAGACTGCAGCAGGACCAGACTGCAGCAGGAACAGACTGTGGTAGGACCAGACAGCAGCAGGACCAGACAGCGGCAGGACCAGACTGCGGTAGGACCAGACTGCGGCAGGACCAGACAGCGGCAGGACCAGACTGTGGTAGGACCAGACAGCAGCAGGACCAGACAGCAGCAGGATCAGACTGCGACAGGACCAGACAGCGGCAGGACCAGACTGCGGCAGGACCAGACTGCAGCAGGACCAGACTGCAGCAGGACCAGACTGCAGCAGGACCAGACAGCGGCAGGACCAGACTGCAGCAGGACCAGACTGCGGCAGGACCAGACTGCGGCAGGACCAGACTGCAGCAGGACCAGACTGCGGCAGGACCAGACTGCGGCAGGACCAGACTGCAGCAGGACCAGACTGCAGCAGGACCAGACTGCAGCAGGACCAGACTGCGGGAGGACCAGACTGCAGCAGGACCAGACTGCAGCAGGACCAGACTGCAGCAGGACCAGACTGCGGGAGGACGAGTCTGCAGCAGGACCAGACTGCGGCAGGTCCAGACTGCGGGAGGACGAGTCTGCAGCAGGACCAGACTGCGGTAGGACGAGTCTGCGGCAGGACCAGACTGTGGTAGGACGAGTCTGCAGCAGGACCAGACAGCAGCAGGATCAGACTGCGGCAGGACCAGACTGCGGGAGGACGAGTCTGCAGCAGGACCAGACTGCGGTAGGACGAGTCTGCGGCAGGACCAGACTGTGGTAGGACGAGTCTGCAGCAGGACCAGACAGCAGCAGGATCAGACTGCGGCAGGACCAGACTGCGGCAGGACCAGACAGCGGCAGGACCAGACTGCGGCAGGACCAGACAGCGGCAGGACCAGACTGCGGCAGGACCAGACAGCGGCAGGACCAGACAGCGGCAGGACCAGACTGCGGCAGGACCAGACAGCGGCAGGACCAGACTGCGGCAGGACCAGACTGCAACAGGACCAGACTGCGGGAGGACGAGTCTGCAGCAGGACCAGACTGCGGCAGGTCCAGACTGCGGTAGGACGAGTCTGCAGCAGGACCAGACTGCGGCAGGACCAGACTGCAACAGGACCAGACTGTGGTAGGACCAGACAGCGGCAGGACCAGACAGCGGCAGGACCAGACTGCGGCAGGACCAGACTGCGGCAGGTCCAGACTGCGGTAGGACCAGACTGCAGCAGGACCAGACAGCGGCAGGACCAGACTGCGGGAGGACCAGACTGCGGCAGGACCAGACTGCGGCAGGACCAGACTGCGGCAGGACCAGACTGCAACAGGACCAGACTGCGGGAGGACGAGTCTGCAGCAGGACCAGACTGCGGCAGGACCAGACTGCGGCAGGACCAGACTGCGGCAGGACCAGACTGCGGTAGGACCAGACTGCGGTAGGACCAGACTGCGGCAGGACCAGACTGCAGCAGGACCAGACTGCGGCAGGACCAGACAGCGGCAGGACCAGACTGCGGTAGGACCAGACAGCGCCAGGACCAGACTGCGGTAGGACCAGACTGCGGCAGGACCGGACTGCAGCAGGACCAGACTGCGGTAGGACCAGACTGCGGTAGGACCAGACTGCGGCAGGACCAGACTGTGGCAGGACCAGACAGCGGCAGGACCAGACTGCGGTAGGACGAGTCTGCAGCAGGACCAGACAGCGGCAGGACCAGACAGCGGCAGGACCAGACTGCGGTAGGACGAGTCTGCAGCAGGACCAGACAGCGGCAGGACCAGACTGCGGGAGGACGAGTCTGCAGCAGGACCAGACTGCAGCAGGACCAGACTGCAGCAGGACCAGACAGCGGCAGGACCAGACTGCGGGAGGACGAGTCTGCAGCAGGACCAGACAGCGGCAGGACCAGACTGTGGTAGGACCAGACTGCGGCAGGACCAGACTGCGGCAGGACCAGACTGCGGCAGGACCAGACTGCGGCAGGATCAGACTGCGGCAGGACCAGACTGCGGCAGGACCAGACTGCGGCAGGATCAGACTGCGGCAGGACCAGACTGCGGCAGGACCAGACTGCGGCAGGACCAGACTGCGGCAGGATCAGACTGCGGCAGGACCAGACTGCGGCAGGACCAGACTGCGGCAGGACCAGACTGCGGTAGGACCAGACAGCGGCAGGACCAGACAGGGGCAGGACCAGACTGCGGGAGGACGAGTCTGCGGCAGGACCAGACTGCGGCAGGACCAGACTGCGGCAGGACCAGACTGCGGCAGGGCCAGACTGCAGCAGGACCACACAGCGGCAGGACCAGACTGCGGCAGGACCAGACTGCGGCAGGACCAGACTGCGGCAGGACCAGACTGCGGCAGGACCAGACTGCGGTAGGACGAGTCTGCAGCAGGACCAGACTGCGGCAGGACCAGACAGCGGCAGGACCAGACTGCGGTAGGACGAGTCTGCAGCAGGACCAGACAGCGGCAGGACCAGACTGCAACAGGACCAGACTGCAACAGGACCAGACTGCAGGAGGACGAGTCTGCGGCAGGACCAGACAGCGGCAGGACCAGACTGCGGCAGGACCAGACTGCAACAGGACCAGACTGCGGGAGGACGAGTCTGCAGCAGGACCAGACTGTGGCAGGACCAGAAGATCCTGCCACCGGTCAATGGTTGGCCACCTCCCAAGACATATGCTGCGGGGAGGCCAGAAAATCTCACCCTTAATTAATTAAATAAAATAGTATCCCTTTAATACAGTTGTATCCCTGCAATGGAAGAATTCTTTTAATAATGACTGATGCATAATATATTATTTAAGGAAAAGGGATGCAACTTGAACATAAGAGGATTGAATTAAAATGTATTAATGAAATAGAAGGAACAAATGTAACCTGGTTTTCCTAAATTGAATTGATAAAAATAATATCAACAGAATTTATGCAATCAATTCTGGGCAGAGGATCTTGAGATAGTAATAGAGCAGGGGGAGAGTTGCAGTCTGCTATTAAAGAAAGCATTAGCCACACTTGGAACCATGAACCAGTTTTAAATGCTTTTAAATATTTATTTCAACATCTCAGGAATGGAAAGATGAATGGTTGTAAATTTAAGCATGGTAGGAAAGTATGGTGGGAAGTATGTGTGGAACATACAGGTAATGTGATCCAAGCAGAAAATTGAGTTTAGAATTTCCCCCCAAATTCTTCTTGTGATAAGTGACATATTATGCTACCTTTTAACGTGTTATTATTTAGATTGAAGAACAAGAAGAGATAATACTACAACTCCAATCAGACTTGATACAGTATCAAATCAACTATCGTCATTCCAATGAGGAGTATGGTGCACAGACTGCACACACTGAATATTTACAAAAGGTCAGCTTTGCACTAAATAGCTGAATAATAATTAGAACTCTTTAAAGAACACAGAATGATTGTTTATATTTACTCTTACCTTCTTAAAATGCTTTTTTGAATTGCTAGCACTTTCCTATAACTTGTACTACAAATGTAACGGATAATTTTCTAACCAAAAGATACTTATTAAACCAGTTGCATATATCTGAATTTCTTGCTTTTATAGCTTAGCTTCTCTATTTTATATAATTAATTTGAAGAAGAGTAAAGGATGCTACATTTAAAGTGAATACTTATATGATGTTCTTTGTCTTGCAGAAAGTTGCTATTTCCATCTAAATGTATGACTAACTCTCAGCCAAGTATAAAAACATGTGTCAGTTTGGAACTCCTATTTTTCTTTTCTCTACTTATTTGATTTATTAGATTCCGGGGATAGGGCAGGAAAGTGGACGTGAAGAATGTAATTTCAGTCACGATCCTATTGAATGGTATAGCAGGCTCAAGGGGCCAAATGGCCTGCTCCTATTCCTATTTCTTATCATCTTATCTTTCTAAGAACATGATTCTTGACACATTGAACTTCACCGTTACCATCTGAATCTGACTCCAAAGCATTGTTGTAATGGAAGTCTTTCGTCCTTGTCTGGGAGGGCCCTGAATGAAATAAGTTTGAATAGTATAAACCTAGCCCCAAATGGGAATGGATCCATTGCACAAACATGTTCATAACGTTGTGTCATTTTATGTTAGTTTGGCACAAACATGTTTTTTAAAATATCAAGATGGTCCCTGCCTTCTTCTAGGCTAACCTGCCTTTGTTATACTCTGAACATCATTAAAAAGATCTGGCACTCAATGAGCAGCCAGCAGTTCTGAATTGTTTGACACCCACATTTCTAGCTCCTGACACTCCTGATATGCTGCATCCTAGGCACAGCAGAAACATATTTAAATTACCTGGCCTCATATTATGGTGATTATCAGCTTAAGCTGAGTGACTCAATAGAAAGATCATTCTCACTCCTAAAGTCTGACCTACGAAATGTAATTAATTAATTTCAGAAATTGATCACCAATACTTATAGGGCTGACATTCATATTGGGCAGTAGCAAAACCGACAGCCATTTTACATTTCACCTAATTTCCTTTCTCAATTAGTTCAATCTCTTAAACAGTAAAGAAAATCTGGCAAAATGTCAAACTAACTTCCAATTCACTATCATCTGTTTCCATTATCACCCAAGACAAATCCTAACCTCATGTTTTAAAGAATAGTTTCAAGAACACTCAAGACATTAATTTTGAGCTTAAATATGTCTTTTTAAATCTTTTAAAGTTCCAAAAAGATCAGACATTGACCACATAAATAATGTAAGCCTGAATTTATAGTTGGTTTTACACAATTTTCTATGTTTTTCAGTTTCTACTAATTAAACATTTGAGATTTTTGCTAAGAAATGTGAAGTCAGCTATAATTTTATATTCAACTAACATGTACTATATTCATACCTTATAGTACTTTACTCAGAAATTAAATACGTTGGATAAATTTTGATTGGATGATGGCCCAGCATGCCATTTTTCTTCCATATTTCATTTTGTGGTTACCAGGAACTTGAAGCAGTGAAAAATGTTTGCAATGAAAATATAAGTAAAGTTGGAGAATATGAGCAAACTATATTCGATCTCCGAACAGAGATAGCAAAATCTTCTGATCAACGAAAGAACTATGCACTTGAAGTGGAAAAACTTGAGAAAACATTGCAAACCCTTCAATTGAATGCAGCAGCTTCCGAACATAAACACAATCTGGAAGTTGTGCATCTACAGCAGCAGATTACCCAACTTGAAAATGATTTTACGGATTCCCAGAAAGTTTGTAACCAAAAGGATCAGGTATGTTGCATATTTGATTATGACCATTGTTAAGATGCTTGGTTCGAATTTCCTAGTTGGAGTCTACAAATTGTCAACCTAACATAGACCGTACAGTGCAGAAGGAGGCCATTTGGCCCATCGAGTCTGCACCGACCCACTTAAACCCTCACTTCCACCCTATCCCGTAACCCAATAACCCCTCCTAACCTTTTTGGTAACGAAGGACAATTTATCATGGTCAATCCACCGAACCAGCACGTCTTTGGACTGTGGGAGGAAACTGGAGCATCCGGAGGAAACCCACACAGACACGGGGAGAAAGTGCAGACTCCGCACAGACAGTGACCCAGCGGGTAATCAAACCTGGAACCCTGGCGCTGTGAAACCACAGTGCTATCCACTTGTGCTACCGTGCTGCTCCTAACGTAGGGGCACATTTCACAAAATGAAATACGTAGGTGAATGTTCAGTGCATGGTTTATGTATACCCTCCTACTGATCTGCTGAAGTTATATGGCTGAGCAGGAGAGTCTCCAAATACATTCCCAGTTGCTTTGATTTTTCTAAGATTCACAAATGAAGAAAAGCATATAATTGATAAACAGTATAACTTTGCTGCTTTTAAAGCTGTGGTTAATTAAATTGATCTACACTTGGGTAATCAAGCCAATTTAGTTGAGTGCATCAGATCAAAGTGTTCTGATATTTTGTTTTTCACCTGTTTTTCAGGGCATCATTTTATCAGTTACTCAAACTGGTGGCCCTTAACCATATTTCTTGCTTTACAAGTTTCTGAAACCTAAATCCTTACCATATATCACATTAAAATTGTGACCGATTTGAAATTACGGTGAAAATGTAGCTGAGGAATTAATATACACTTACACTTGAAAACATTGCAACATGCTTTTTGATTTAGTTCTGTAGGAATTTGTTTGCATTTATCAGAATTCATGATTATCTATGGTGTTTCATCACCATAGTTGTTTATTTTCCAGTTTGTACCTTCCTTTCCTGATGTCAGTGTTTAGTGCAGTTCAGTGGTTAGCACAGTTGCTTCACAGCTCCAGGGTCCCAGGTTCGATTCCCGGCTGGGTCACTGTGTGCAGAGTCTGCACGTTCTCCCCGCGTCTGCGTAGGTTTTCTCCAGGTGCTCCGGTTGCCTCCCACAGTCTATAGATGTGTGGGTTAGGTGAATTGGCCATGTTAAATTGCCCTTAGTCCAAAAAATGTTAAGTGGCGGTTACTGGGTTACGGAGATAGGGTAGATATGTGGGCTTCAGTAGGGTGCTCTTTGTAAGGGCTGGTGCAGACTCGATGAGCCGAATGGCCTCCTTCTACCCTGTAAATTCTATGATGATCTATGATGATTACTAGGCTACAGCCAAAAGCAGAGTAGAACTTTGGTGTTCTAAGCTAAGAGGTGTCAGTGAATAGGATAAGTGTAGATAATTGTCTGGATTCTCCGGTTGCCCAGTCGCGTGTTTCTCGGCGGTGCACTGCTCACTGGTGGCGAGATTCTCTCTTCCTGCTGCTTGACATTGGAATTTCCCATTGCATTTACCCCATGCCCATGGGCGTGGGTGCGCTGCTAGCGAGAAAAGAGAATCCCAACAGTGGGAGAATTCTGGCCAATATCCCAGTTCCCTTGTATAAAGTACAATTAAAGTGTGATTTATTATCAGGTCCAGTAGTGGTCAGAGTGGTTAACAAGTTACCAGTTGACGGAGTAGACTTAATTTTGGGAAAGGATTTGACAGGAGTGAAGTTTATAGCTTCACCCATGATTATAGAGATTTTGAGGGAAAATAAGAAGACAGAACAGTTACAGGAACTATTTCCAGATATTTCTCTGTCATATGGTGACCAGGGCCATGGCTAAACAAAGTCCACCACCACAGATTGCAGTCACACCACCATCAGATGGTCGAATAGCTGAAACTATCCTTGAGGACGAGGATAATTCTGAGGAAGTATTTGGTAAGGCTTCATCAATTTAGGCCTAGGATGCAGACCCAGAGTTACATAGATTAATAGTCAGCTCTCTCAGAAGTTGAGGCTGAGGGGTTTCTAGACTGCTAGTATGTTAAGAACGGAGTACTGATTAGAATGAGGAGACGTCCTCATAGATCTGCGAACAAGGAATGGATGGTTGTTCATCAGATAGTGGCACTGCCCAAATCTTGTGGGAAATGCTGTGGGTGGCACATGAGATATCAATGGCAGGATATGTGGTTTTCCTGGCCAGAACTGCATGAGAATGTAGTGCAATTCTGTAGAACCTGCCATACCTGTCAAGTAATAGGTAAACCACAACAAATGGTCAGACCTCAGAAGTGAAGGGAGCTGTTTTTCTCTCCCTGTTGTCAGCTGCCTGTAGGTAGAAGCTAAAGATCTTTTTTTAAATATATTTTATTCCAAACATTAAATTGTCACATACAAAGGCAATACTATATAATACAATTATTATTTTTATTTGAACAAAGTAACTAACAGTCCTAAACCCCCTATCCCCTCTCAGCCTGCCCACTACCTCTCCCCTCCTATCCTCTCCCGCTCCCCTCAATTGCTGGACACCAACTGTCCTTGAAGAAAGTGATGAACAGCCTCCGCCTGGAATAGAAGCTTTCCTCCAACTCTCTAAAGGCATACTTAATCTTTTCCATGTTTCGGAATTCTGCCGAGACTCCAAACCATGCCGAGGCCTTGGGAGGCACTGCTGACCTCCATCCCAGCAGTACCCTTCTCCGGGCCACCAATGAGGCAAAGGCCAAGACATCAGCCCTCCTCCCTTCAAGAAGCTCTGGCGAGTCTGACACCCCAAAATCCGCCACCAGTGGGCATGGCTACAGCTTGACCCCAACGATCTCCTACATAATCACAAAAAGCAAGACCCAGAACCCAAACAGTTTAGGGCAGGACAAGAACATATGCGAGTGGTTTTCTGGCCCCCTTAAACACTGCTCACACCTGTCCTTCACCCCAGGGAAGAACCCATTCATGTGCGCCCCTAGTCAAGTGCACCCTATGTATTGCTTAAAATTGTATCAGGCTTAGCCTGGCGCAGGAGGAGGTAAAATTCACCCGATGCAAAATCTCCATCCTCACCCCTCCCTCTCGCCCCAGGTCCAGTTCCTCTTCTTACTTCCCCTTCACCTCCTCTAGCGATGCTTTCTCCGTCTCTAGCAACACCCATATATATTGGAGATCTTCCCTTCCTGAATCTCATCCCATTGTAAAACCCTGTCTAACAATGGAGGTCTTGGCAACCTGGGAACAAAGACAGCTCTTTCTGACTAAAGTTGCTTATCTGCAAGTATCTAAATGCATGCCCTCGGGAATTGTTTTCCTCCAGCTCTGCAAACCACAAACAAATCCCTAAATCTCGTCACCTCTTCTCTCCTTGCATCCATCCCCATGTGTGTAAACCCATGATTAACACAAATTGATGACAATTATGACATGTCCCTCAGTCCAAAGTGTCCCGAAATTGGTTCCAGACTTTTAAAGATACCACCACCACCGGGCTCGTTGAGATCTTGGCTGGAGAAAACGGAAGATGGGCCTTAACCACCGCACCTAGACACGACCCTACACAAGAAGCCTCTTACATCCGTCCCCACCCGGCCCTGGCTCCTCGAACCACCTTCACACTGTCCCCATGTTCGCCGCCCAGTAATAGAGCATCAGGTTGGTAGTGCCGTGCCACCCGAATGTCACCCTCTCTGCAGGAAGGCTCTTCTAATCCTGGGTGTCTTTCTCATCCAAACAAAGTAACAAGTCTTATAACACCAGGTTAAAGTCCAACATGTTTGTTTCAAACAATAGTTTTCGGAGCACTGCTCCTTCCTCAGGTTCATTCACCTGAGGAAGGAGCAGTGCTCCGAAAACTAGTGTTTGAAACAAACATGTTGGACTTTAACTGGTATTGTAAGACTTCTTACTGTGCTCACCCCAGTCCAATGCCGGCATCTCCACATCATCCAAACAAAGGGAGAGATCAATCTATCAACCGTAGCAAAAGAAGATTTAGGTATGGAGATTGGTAGTCACTAGAACACAAATAAAAATCTCGGCAGAAGGTTCATTTTGACCGTATTTACTCTACCCACCAAGGAAAGTGGCGGGGGGGGCACCTCTTCAAGTTCCCGTTCACCTCCTCCAACAGACTGGCCAAGTTCAGTTTATGTAACAGAGTCCAGTCATGCGGCACTTGAATCCCTTAATATTTAAAATTTGTTTTGGTCAGTTTAAAGAGCAGTCTTCCCAGATCTACTCTCCTCCCTAAGGAATTCACCGGGAAGATTTTGCACTTGCTCATATTCACTCTGTACCCTGAGAAGGATCCAAACTTTCTCAGCAGCTCCATAATTCTTCCCAACTGCAAGAGGGTCAGAAATGTTCAACAACAAATTGTCTGTGTAAAGGGACAACCTACTCTCTTACTCCCCCTCTCAATTCCTCGCCACTTTCCTGATGATCTAAACGATCGGCTTGGGTCACTGTCTGCTCGAAGTCTGCACGTTCTCCCCGTGTCTGCGTGGGTTTCCTCCAGGTGCTCCGATTTCCTCCCACAAGTCCTGAAAGACGTGCATATTAGGTGAATTGGACATTCTGAATTCTCCCTCAGTGTACCCGAACATGCGCCGGAATGTGGCGACTAGGGGATTTTCACGGTAACTTCATTGCAGTGTTATGTAAGCCTACTTGTGACAATAAAGATTCTTAAAATTAAGTCCAATTCATCCAAAAACTGTTCCATCTCAGATCCATCCTCCGGCCGTTCAGACTTGTACAGCCCCCAATTAAAAAGCTTCACAAAACCAGGAACGATGGCTCAGCCCATCTCTAATTGCAAATCTACATAATGTGAAACTGTGGTAGGCTATATTAGGGGTATTGCGGTACCTAGGTGGGATGTACCTTATACTGTAGTATGAGTGGTAGAACCTGCCTGCTGGTTCCGCCCAGCAGGCGGAGCATAAGAGTCTGTGCTTCACCCACAGCAGTCATTCTGTACCGGAGATGCTGGGATAACTACTTGTTCATTAAAGCCTTCAATTGGTCTACAATCTCGCTTCAGTAGTGATTGGTCGTGCATCAATTTAATGAACAAAATTGAAGAATGGCTGCTCTCCGCATCAAGCCAGAGTGTCTACAAATCAACTCCCACGCGGCAAATGCAGCAGTAACTTTTAAACATTGGCTGGCATGTTTCAACGGGTACACCAGGACGGCCCCGACTACCCCCACGGAGAAACAGAAAATGCAAGTCCTCCACTCAAGGGAGAGCCCAGAAATCTACACGCTTATCGAAGACGCGGACGGTCTCGAGGACGCAATGACTTTGTTAAAAGAGCACTACGTCCGCACTGTGAATCAGGTATACGCTCGGCATCTTTTAGCTATCAGACGGCAAATCTCAGGGGAATCACTGGACGATTTTTATCGCGCATTGTTAGTGTTAGGTAGAAACACTAACTGTCCACAAGTCTCAGCCAATGACCACACCGAACTCTTAATACGGGATGCTTTTGTTGCGGGCATGCTGTCCTCTAAAATCCTCCAGCGACTGCTGGAAAACGACACGCTCGGGCTTAAAGAGGCACGGAAACTTGCGCACTCCCTAGATGTAGCGTCCCGCAACGCCTAGGCCTACATTCCCGACTGCCCGGTACCTGCATGGACAGGGTGGACCCCACCCGCGGCCGATTTCAAAGCACCCCTAAATTCCCCACAAGCTTGTGTAGTGCGGAAACCCCGGAGTGGGGGGGGCCCGATGCTATTTTTGCGGGCAAAACAAACACCCCCGTCAACGCTGCCCGGCCCGATCCGCAATCTGCAAGGGCTGCGGGAAGAAGGGGCACCTCGTGGCAGTATGCCAGGCCCGGTCGGCCGCCGCTGTCTCCACAGGCGAACCGGGCCCGCTGCCATTCCTCCTCACAGGCCATGTGCGATTCATGGGGGCAGCCATCTTGGATGACATCTCAGGACCCCAACTCGGCTGGCCATGTATTACCTGATGAAATCTCCCAGCTGGCCATATGCGATTCATGGGGGCAGCCATCTTGGATGACATCTCAGGACTGTGGTGAATTATAAATACTAATAATCCACACTGTATTGTACAACATGTGTTGAGCCTGTATATTGTATTGGATCACGTGTAGTTGTGCGGCTCTACCCATAGGGGGAGATGAGGAGCTTGTACTGGGCTCCACCCTTGGCTCTGCCCATGGCTCCACCATGGCTCCTCCCCTTAACCGGATGTATAAAGGTTGATGCTGAGAGCCTGCCTGCCAGTTCTTCTGGAGTTCATCTCGTCACAGGCAGGCTCTGTTGTAAGACGATTAAAACCACTGTTCACTTCTAACCACGTGTCGCGTGAATTGATGGTCTCATCAAGGACCCCGACTCTGGTAGCCGTGTATCGCCCGACAAGATCTCTTAGCTTCCGCCACAGTGACACAGGACCAGTCTCGGCCTCGAACGCTTTCAACCGCTGTGGTAGTGATGACTAGAGGTACTACGGTACCTGGGAGTGTGAGCTACCATTGGTGGAGAAGGCCCGCTGCTCATTGGCCCAAGTGTTTGCATTTCATTGGTCGGGATGTAAGGTAGCTCCGCCCAATGAGGCGGGGTATAAGCACCCGTGTTTCCCAGCAGCCAACCTTCTTTCTGTACTCGAGCTGCTAGGGAAATATCTTGTTGATTAAAGCCTTCAATTCGGACTACTCCTTTGTTTCAGTAGTTATTGATCGTGCATCAACCGCTATGACGTCGGTACTCATCAACAGGCACAAGACATCCTGCTTGATCAACTCTGGGAGCATAGAGAGCTTCATCCATCCCAATACGGTAAGACACTGCTCCCTCACTGTACACCCAATAAAACAAAAGATCTCCCTGGTCTCTGGGTTCCACTCTGTGGAGATCAGAGGGTACTGCATAGCCAACCTCATGGTCCAGGGCGTGGAGTTCAATACCTTCCGACTCTACGTCCTCCCCCATCTCTGCGCTGCCACACTCCTGGAACTGGACTTCCAGTGTAACCTGCAAAGTTTAACGTTCAAATTCGGCGGCCCCATACCCCCCCTCACTGTCTGCGGCCTCGCGACCTTCAAGGTCGACCCGCCTTCCCTGTTTGTAAACCTTAACCCTGAGTGCAAACCCGCCTTCGGCCCTCGATGTTGCACCGACATGGAAAAAAAATCTAAAGGCCATCTAACCTACACTATGCCCTTATCATCCATATGCTTATCCAATAAATTTTTAAATGCCCTCAATGTTGGCGAGTTCACTACTGTTGCAGGTAGGGCATTCCACGGCCTCACCACTCTTTGCGTAAAAAACCCACCTCTGACCTCTGTCCTATATCTATTACCCCTCAATTTAAGGCTATGTCCCCTCGTGCTAGCCACCTCCATCCGCGGGAGAAGGCTCTCGCTGTCCACCCTATCTAACCCTCTGATTTTGTATGCCTCTATTAAGTCACCTCTTAACCTTCTTCTCTCTAACGAAAACAACCTCAAGTCCATCAGCCTTTCCTCATAAGATTTTCCCTCCATACCAGGCAACATCCTGGTAAATCTCCTCTGCACCCGTTCCAAAGCTTCCACGTCCTTCCTATAATGAGGCGACCAGAACTGTACGCAATACTCCAAATGCGGCCGTACTAGAGTTTTGTACAACTGCAACATGACCTCATGGCTCCGGAACTCAATCCCTCTACCAATAAAGGCCAACACACCATAGGCCTTCTTCACAACCCTATCAACCTGGGTGGCAACTTTCAGGGATCTATGTACATGGACACCGAGATCCCTCTGCTCATCCACACTGCCAAGAATTTTACCATTAGCCAAATATTCCACATTTCTGTTATTCTTTCCAAAGTGAATCACCTCACACTTCTCCACATTAAACTCCATTTGCCACCTCTCAGCCCAGCTCTGCAGCTTATCTATGTCCCTCTGTAACCTGCAACATCCTTCCGCACTGTCTACAACACCACCGACTTTAGTGTCGTCTGCAAATTTACTCACCCATCCTTCTGCGCCCTCCTCTAGGTCATTTATAAAAATGACAAACAGCAACGGCCCCAGAACAGATCCTTGTGGTACGCCACTCGTAACTGAACTCCATTCTGAACATTTCCCATCAACTACCACTCTCTGTCTTCTTTCAACTAGCCAATTTCTGATCCACATCTCTAAATCACCCTCAATCCCCAGTCTTCGTATTTTCTGCAATAGCCGACCGTGGGGAACCTTATCAAACGCTTTACTGAAATCCATATACACCACATCAACTGCTCTACCCTCGTCTACCTGTTCAGTCACCTTCTCAAAGAACTCGATAAGGTTTGTGGCATGACCTACCCTTCACAAAACCATGCTGACTGTCCCTAATCATATTATTCCTATCTAGATGATTATAAATCGTATCTTTTATAATCCTCTCCAAGACTTTACCCACCACAGACGTTAGGCTCACCGGCCTATAGTTACCGGGGTTATCTCTACTCCCCTTCTTGAACAAAGGGACCACATTTGCTATCCTCCAGTCCTCTGGCACTATTCCTGTAGCCAATGATGACCTAAAAATCAAAGCCAAAGGCTCAGCAATCTCTTCCCTGGCTTCCCAGAGAATCCTAGGATAAATCCCATCCGGCCCCGGGGACTTATCTATTTTCACCTTGTCCAGAATTGCCAACACTTCTTCCCTACGCACCTCAATGCATCTATTCTAATAGCCTGGGTCTCAGCATTCTCCTCCACAATATTATCTTTTTCTTGAGTGAATACTGACGAAAAGTATTCATTTAGTATCTCGCTTATCTCCTCAGCCTCCACACACAACTTCCCACCACTGTCCTTGACTGGCCCTACTCTTACCCAAGTCATTCTTTTATTCCTCACATACCTATAGAAAGCTTTTGGGTTTTCCTTGATCCAACCTGCCAAAGACTTCTCATATCCCTCCTTGCTCGTCTCAGCTCTCTCTTTAGATCCTTCCTCGCTTCCTTGTAACTATCAAGCGCCCCAACTGAAACTTCATGCCTCATCTTCACATAGGCCTCCTTCTTCCTCTTAACAAGAGATTCCACTTCTTTGGTAAACCACGGTTCCCTCGCTCGACCCCTTCCTCCCTGGCTGACTGGTACGTACTTATCAAGAACATGCAACAGCTGTTCCTTGAACAAGCTCCACATATCCAGTGTGCCCAACCCTTGCAGCCTACTTCTCCAACCTACACATCCTAAGTCATGTCTAATGGCATCATAATTGCCCTTCCCCCAGCTATAACTCTTGCCCTGCGGGGTATACTTATCCCTTTCCATCACTAACGTAAAGGTCACCGAATTGTGGTCACTGTTTCCAAAGTGCTCACCTACCTCCAGATCTAACACCTGGCCTGGTTCATTACCCAAAACCAAATCCAATGTGGCCTCGCCTCTTGTTGGCCTGTCAACATATTGTGTCAGGAAACCCTCCTGTACACATTGTACAAAGAATGACCCATCTAATGTACTCGAACTATATCTTTTCCAGTCAATATTTGGAAAGTTAAAGTCTCCCATAACAACTACCCTGTTACTTTCGCTCTTTTCCAGAATCATCTTCGCCATCCTTTCCTCTACATCCCTAGAACTATTAGGTGGCCTATAGAAAACTCCCAACAGGGTGACCTCTCCTTTCCTGTTTCTAACCTCAGCCCATACTACCTCGGAAGAAGAGTCCCCATCTAGCATCCTTTCCGCCACCGTAATACTGTCCTTGACTAGCAGCGCCACACCTCCCCCTCTTTTGCCCCCTTCTCTGAGCTTACTAAAACACCTAAACCCCGGAACCTGCAACAACCATTCCTGTCCCTGCTCTATCCATGTCTCTGAAATGGCCACAACATCGAAGTCCCAGGTACCAACCCATGCTGCCAGTTCCCCAACCTTATTTCGTATACTCCTGGCATTGAAGTAGACACACTTCAAACCATCTACCTGAACACTGGCACCCTCCTGCGAAGTCAAATCTGTGCTCCTGACCTCTATACTCTCAATCTCCCGTACCCCAAAACTACAATCCAGGTTCCCATGCCCCTGCTGAATTAGTTTAAACCCCCCCAAAGAGCACTAACAAATCTCCCCCCCAGGATATTGGTGCCCCTCAGGTTCAGATGTAGACCATCCTGTCTATAGAGGTCCCACCTTCCCCAGAAAGAGCCCCAGTTATCCAGAAATCTGAATCCCCCCGCCTGCACCATCCCTGTAGCCACGTGTTTAATTGCTCTCTCTCCCTATTCCTCATCTCACTATCACGTGGCACAGGCAACAACCCAGAGATAACAACTCTGTTTGTTCTCGCTCTGAGCTTCCATCCTAGCTCCCTAAAGGCCTGCCTGACATCCTTGTCCCCTTTCCTACCTATGTCGTTAGTGCCAATGTGGACTACGACGACTTGGGCTGCTCCCCCTCCCCTTAAGGACCCGGAAAACACGATCCGAGACATCACATACCCTTGCACCTGGGAGGCAACATACCAAACGTGAGTCTCTCTCGCTCCCACAAAATCTCCTATCTGTGCCCCTGACTATTGAGTCCCCAATTACTAATGTTCTACTCCTTTCCCCCCTTCCCTTCTGAGCAACAGGGACAGACTCCGTGCCAGAGGCCCGTACCCCATGGCTTACCCCTGGTAAGTCGTCCCCCCCACAAGTATCCAAAACGGTATACTTGTTACTCAGGGGAACGACCGCAGGGGGTCCCTGCACTGATTGCTTCTTCCCAGTCCCTCTTACAGTTACCCACCTATCTCCAGTCTTTGGTGTAACTACTTCCCTGAAGCTCCTATCTATGACCCCCTCTGCCTCCCGAATGATCCGAAGTTCATCCAGCTCAAGCTCCAGGTCCCTAATACGGTTTTTGAGGAGCTGGAGTTGGGTGCACTTCCCACAGATGAAATCAGCAGGGACACTGACGGCGTCCCTCACCTCAAACATTCTGCAGGAGGAGCATTGTACTGCCTTCCCTGACATCACCTCTAGATTTAAAAAAAAACAAGAAAAAGAAAAAGAAAGAAGAGCTTACCTGATATTACCTCAAACCCTGCTCCCGCTGAAAGGTAAGCAAATTTAAAGGCACTCTTGCCCAGTGGGTCCCCAATTATGCGGACAAGGCCCGCCCACTAATCTAGTCCACAGATTTTCCCCTATCGGCAGAGGCCCGCCAGGCTTTCAGTCGCATCAAAGCAGACATTGCAAGGGCGACGATGCACGCAATCGATGAGTCCCTCCCCTTCCATGTCGAGAGCGACGCATCAGACGTAGCTCTGGCTGCCACCCTCAATCAGGCGGGCAGACCTGTGGCCTTCTTTTCACGCACCCTCCACACCTCAGAAATCCACCATTCCTCCATCAAGAAGGAGGCCCAAGCCATCGTTGAATGCCATTGGAGGCATTACCTAGCCGGGAGGTGATTCACTCTTCTCACTGACCAACGGTCGGTAGCCTTCATGTTTCACAATGCACAGTGGGACAAAATTAAGAATGATAAGATCTTACGGTGGAGGATCGAGCTCTCCACCTATAATTACGGGATCTTGTATCATCCCAGGAAGCTCAACGAGCCTCCTTCTACCCTGTCCCGTGGCACTTGTGCCAGTGTACAAGTAGACCGATTCCGGACCCTCCACGACAACCTCTGCCACCCGGGGGTCACCCGGTTCTTCCACTTTGTTAAAACCCGCAATCTGCCCTACTCCATCGAGGAGGTCAGGCCCGTAATCAGAAACTGCCAAATCTGCGCGGAGTGCAAGCGGCACTTCTACAGGCCAGAGAAAGTGCACCTGGTGAAGGCTTCCCGCCCCTTTGAACGCCTCAGTATGGACTGCAAAGGGCCCCTCCCCTCCACCGACCGCAACACTTACTTCCTGAACATAATTGACGAGTACTCCCGGTTCCCATTCGCCATCCCCTGTCCCGACATGATGGCTGCCACCGTCATTAAAGCGCTCCACAGCATCTTTACCCTGTTCGGTTTCCCCGCCTACATCCATAGTGATAGGGAATCCTCCTTCATGAGTGACGAGCTGCGTCAATTCCTGCTCAGCAAGGGCATTGCCTCCAGCAGAACGACCAGTTACAACCCCCGGGGAAATGGGCAGGTAGAGAGGGAGAACGGGACGGTCTGGAAGGCCGTCCTACTGGCCCTACGGTCCAAGAATCTCCCAGTGTCCCGATGGCAGGAGGTCCTCCTCGATGCACTTCACTCCATCCGATCACTACAGTGCACTACTACCAACGAAACATCTCATGAACGTCTCCTTGCCTTCCCTCGGAAGTCCTCCTCGGGGACCTCGCTCCCAACATGGCTGGCAGCCCCTGGACCCGTCCTACTCCGCAAACACGTACGGGCCCACAAGTCGGACCCACTGGTTGAGAGGGTACATCTCCTCCATGTTAACCCCCAGTACGCCTATGTGGTGCACCCCGACGGCCGACAAGACACGGTCTCCCTCCAGGATCTGGCCCCCAGCTGGATCCCCGCCCTCACCCAACCCGCCCCCCGTCCCATCAACCCCAACCATTTTTTCACCGCCGCACACCACCGCAGCCCCCTTCCCAGGAGGATCCGTCCTGCCACTGGCCCCATCTGGATGCGATGAAGCTGAAGACGACACGCTCCCAGAGCCACGATGTCCGAGCCGACGCCAGCATCACTGCCGGGACTGCGACGATCGCAGAGGATGACCAGGGCCCCCGACTGGCTGATAGTTTCATTGTAAAATGAACTTGTAAATAATTGTCTGTAAATATTGTATTGCATGTAAAGGCACCAACGGGTACCGCTATAACCTCTACCACTGTAAAAGCAAGGCCACCACCCCAGCCGGACTCTTTTTTAAACAAGGGGTTAATGTGGTCGGCTATATTAGGGGTATTGCGGTACCTAGGTGGGATGTACCTTATACTATAGTATGAGTGGTAGAACCTGCCTGCTGGTTCCGCCCAGCAGGCGGAGCATAAGTGTCTGTGCTTCACCCACAGCATCATTCTGTACCGGAGCTGCTGGGGTAACTACTTGTTCATGAAAGTCTTCAATTGGACGACAATCTCGCTTCAGTAGTGATTGATCGTGCATCAGGAACATGGTCTGATATTACAATCGGCGAGTACGCACCCTGGGAGTAATGCTTTCCCACTGCAAAGAAGTATTTTCCCACTACAAAGAATAAACCTCCACGGACCTAAACCCCCTCCCGATCTGTTCCATGAATACAGCCAATTCTGTCACCATTTCATAAGTCACCAGAGATCTGGACTCGACCTGTTCATCCTCGGGTCTAAAACACAGTTGAAATCTCCCCCCATAGTCAACTGGGGCAGTCCCAACACCTTTTTGATAAAATCTGCATCATCCCAATTTGGTGCATATATGTTCGCATATACCACCGGAGCACCCGCCAGCACCCTACTCACTATAATGTACCACCACCCCCCCCGGGTCTGTCAAAGTACTGGCTGCCATATATGCCTCAAGAACACCATTCCTCTCAACCTTGAATCAAAATTTGAGGGGAACACCTGTCCTACCCACCCCCTCCTTGGTCTCGTTTGATCCCTGACCTTCAAATGTGCCTCCTGCAAGAAGACTACTTCTGCGTTCAAACTCCTCAAATGAGTAAAAACCTAGGCCTTTTAACCGGACAATTTAGCCTCTTAACATTCCACATAACCAACCTAATGGATCCCCATCTTAGATTCAGCCACATGCCTCCCATGAGGGCCTCCAACTGGGCCCTAACCTACCTCAAATCCAGGCCCATTAAAGATGGCTGTCGTCCCCACCCACATATTGATCCATACACAAAGAGACCCTCGTCGCCAGCATTTTGTCTACTCCTCCCACCCCTCTTTGGCTACCCACCTAACACCCCTCCCTCACCCCTCCAAACAACCATCAACCACCTTTCCCAGCTCAGATAGGCACCCTCCCCTCCCATCCCAAACAAAAAAACCCATCCAGCCTAGGCACATTGTCTTACCCCACACAAAACAGAAACCACCCGAGCCCCATCCAAGCATCCAGCTGCAGGCACCTCTTCCACTTTGCTTCTGTTAACTTGCATAACCATTAGCCAGGTGGCACCCCTGCTTAGCAAGCCAAAGAAAAACCCAACCAGAAGAAGTGCAACACCCCCTTACCCCAGTTCCTCGTCCAAATAATAGTACATACTTGGAAGGAAGAAAAGTACCAAAAGTACCTTTATTCGGCCAGTCAAACTACTCCATTTAATCCTGCACAAGAAGAGAAAGAAAATAACGGAACCCCAAATAGCAAAGTCACCGACAGTGGCAAGAACTGTAAACATGAACAAGCAAAATTCAAAAAAACTCCAAAACATTTCATAACCACAATCAAATCTCTCCTAGTCCGCACTTCCTCACTAAGGCATTTGCCTCCTCCAAAGTGTTGAAATAATGTTCCTTGTTTTTAAAAGTGAACTACAATCGAGCTAGGTACACTATCCAAATCGCACCTTATTTTTGTAAAGCGCCACCTTAGCCTTGTTGAGCCCAGATCATCGCTTTGTCAGCTCTGTCCTGATATCCTGGTTAATTTGAATATGGTGCCCCTCCCAATAGCTTTCCCGCAAGGCCTTCACCCATTTTAAGATCCGCTCTTTATCAAAACATCTATGAAGGAGGACTATAACCTCAAGCGGTGGATACCCACATTTTGGCTTCTGTCGTAGTGACGGGTGGGTCGGTCCACCTCAGGAGGGTTCGCAAAGACCACCTCCAGCTTTCCGAACATTTTTGTCACAAATTCTGTGGCACTCGTGCCTTTGATGCCCTCTGGTAGCCCAACAATCTGCAGACTTTGCCACCTGGACTGGTTCTCTTGATCATCGACCTTGGCTGTCAAAACATTTTGGGCCTCCGCCATCCAAGGAGGAAATTCCGTCCCTGTGGTCCGAGATTGGTTCTTTCACCTCCCAGATTTTCGCGCCCTGCTTCTCTGCCCGCTGCTCTACACCCTCTCCAAAGTTACCCAAAGAGGGGCCACTGCCACCTTAATAGCTCTGGAAAGAATCTCTACCATAGTCTGCTTTTGTTTTTGAAATTTCCCCCATAAGGAATTCCATCAATTTCTTAGTCGGCCATCGAGAAGGTGTCGATGACCCGAAGGGCTCTGCCATGTTTTTTTTTTCTCCTCGCCACGAGGGACTGTTGAATCTGGTGTGGAACTTTTGTTAGATTTCTTCTCCTGCAGGCATCCCACACCAGAGGAGAGACCAGTACTGGTCTCTCTTTTGTACCCTGAAATGACACCTGTAAATCGGGTGACAAGAGCCAAAAGCGCAACTCTAAACGGGAGCTGCTTTGTATGCGACCGCTCACCACATCACCACAGTCGGAAGTCTGAAGCTGAAGATCTTTTAAGTGTATCAAAACCAGCAGCTTGTTGCTCTTAAGGAGCTGAAGTAAAATAAATGATTTGAAAGCAGTGATATGTCTAGCAAACCCTTTGCTGTGAACCTGAAATGATGCTGAGTCTGTAGGGAAAGTAGACAACATTGCCTGAAAAGATCATATCAACCTTGGAAGGAAGTAAGTACCAAACCGGAACCAGAAGCTTGTACTTCTGAAAAACACTGACTGGAAGTCTTCCCTGTGAATCAAAGATCCCTATCCTTTTATTTTATTAATATTTTCTTTCCCTTTCAATAACCCTTTCCCTTCTGTGTGTGCGTGTTTGTTGTTTTAAGGGTATTTAAATAAATTAAATTTCACTGAGTTTGGAATTCTGAGTCAAGTGGGGCTGGAATTGACCATGCAGTAGCCCATGGTGTTGTAATAAAAATGCCTGCCCCGGTGCTGCGGGACTCTGTCCAAAGAAGAAGAAAAACACAAAGGGCTTTGAGCCCTCATGCCTGACACCCGCTTCACTCGCCAAATACTTCCTTTGCTCCATCCATGTCATTTCATGCCTTGCACCCATCCTCTCAGGCCCCACATGCCCTCTATGCCATGCTCTGCTCTTCCACTTAATACTGTATCCCCTTATTCTCTTTATTGCCAAGTTCTACCCTCCCATACCCCCCCACCCACCCCTTCCCCAGATCCAGAACTGGACTAGTTATGTTTGAAAAAGGAACGTTTCTTTTTGAAGCAAAGTGTAGCGGAAGTCTGTAATTTATTCCCCAAAAGCTATGGATGTTGGCCAATTGAAGTTCTGAAGATTGCGATTTTTTTGGGGGTAATGCACCAAGAGATATGTAACAAAGATGGATACATGGAGCTCGGGCACAGATCTGATATAATCTATTTGAATGATGGGACAGGATTAAGGGGCTGAATGGCTTACTTCCGTTCCTGTGTACCATTTTGTAATTAGTTGACATTATTTGCCGTTGAAAGGCCTCAGCCTTCCACAGCCGGAAAGGCTTTTATTTTATGTTTTAAGATTCAAGTGGAAAAATAGTTTGCACTTACTATTGTTACAGGAAATATGGAAAAGAGATGCTGCCCTGCAAAAGACAGAGGCTGATCTTCTGCAGTCCCAAGTAAATCTCAAGGAGAGGGAATCAGAGGTAGAAGATTTGGACACCATCGCCAAAGGCCTCCAAGTGGGAATGCAGGAATTACAGAATCGTATGAAACAGATTGATAAGGAAAATTCAGCATTGAGGACAGAAATCCAGCAACTAAATCAGGAGCTGCAGGATATCCAGCATCAGTACAGGGAGAAGGGTAAGCATTTACGTTTAAAATAAAATACAGTAGAGATAATGGTGGTACTTGAACTGGACTAGTAATATAGAGACCCGAGGTAATGCTCTGGGGCCATGGGTTCAAATCTCACCATGGCAATTCATGAAATCTGAAATATAAAGCTAATCTCAATAATGGTGACCATGACAACTATCATCAATTGATATGAAACCCATCTAGTTCACTGATGTCCTTTACGAAAGTGATGTGTTGTCCTTACATGGTCTGACCTGACTGCGGATCAAAAATAACGGTGTTGATTCTTAACTGCCTTTTGAAATTGCCTAGCAAGCCATCTTGGACCTGATGATCTACATCCCAGAGTGTTGAAGGAGGTGGCTGTGGAGATAATGGTTAAATTGATTATCTTTCAAAATTCTATAGATTTTAGAATGGTGTCAGTAGTTAGGAAGGTAGCAAATGTAACTACTATTTAAGAAAGGAGGGAGCGAGAAAACAGGGAACTTATATGCCTTTTAGCCTTACATCAGTAGTGGGGAATATGCTAGAATTTATTATAACAGATGTGATAACTGGGAACTTACAAAATAATGGTAGGATTGAGCAGAGTCAACATGGATTTATGAAAGGGAAATCATATTTGACAAACCTGATGGAGATTTTTGAGGATGTTAATAGCAGAATAAATCAGGACAACCAATAGATCTGTATTGCATTTTCAGAAGGCATTTTCAGATAGGGTCCCAAAAAAGAGGTTAGTAAACAAAATTTAGCACATAGTTAGACCTCATCTGGGGTGCTATATCCAGTTCTGGGTATCTTACTTGAGAAAGGATGTGAAGGCATTGAAAAGAGTACAGAGGAGATCCATGAGAATGATTCCAGGGATAAACAACTGTAGCTATGAGGAGTGATTGGAACGGTTTTTCTTGGAGAAAAAATGGCTGACAGGATACTTGGTAGAGATATTCAAGATCCCGATGGGTATGGACAGGGTAATAGTGAGAAACTGTTCCCACGCTAGAGAGCATTAAGAGATAGAGGGCTCAGATTGAAAATAATTGACAAAAAGGACAAAAGTAATGTGAGAAAAAATGTTTCACCCAAGGGCTGGTTGGAGTCTGGACCAAACTTGCTGAGAGGATGGTGGAGGAAGGTTCCATCAAGGTATTCAAAAGGGAATGGGATTGCTATCTGAAAATAAAAAAGATTGCAAGACTATATGGATAAGGCAGGGGAGTAGGACACGGTAGAATGCTCCAATGCAGACGAGATGGGCTGAATGGCTTCCTGTCAAGATTCTGTGATTCTCTGATTCCAGGATGGGATTGGGGGTAATATCCTGACATGGATTGAGAATTAGTTAACAGACAGAAGACAGACGGTAGGGATAAACGATCATTCTCAGGTTGTCAGCCTGTGATTAGTGGGTAACCACAAGGATCAGTGTTAGCCTCAACTAATCACAATCTATGAGCATGATTTTGAGCCCGCGCTCGCTGTCTGCGGGATCGTTGGCATGGGTGGAATATCCGGCAAAACATGGGGAAACCGTTTCTTGCCGGAGAGATCACATTTCCCAATTTTCCCCTAATCCTGTTCCAGGGGGTAGTGCCAGGAGCGGGCCCTAGTGGGTGTCCCATGGTGGGGATGCATTGATGTGTTGTGCAGGGCGAGTGTGGGCTCAACTTCCCTGTTATTGGTGGGGTGGGGTGGAGGGGGGGTACGTGGGAGGGTTCAATACCTGTGGGGGTGGAATAGAGAGCAGAATGCCAGCGAGGAGTTTTGGGGAAGGGGGGGGGTACATGGAGATCCCCCAATACCTCCATGATGGGGGTTGGCGGCTGTTAGACAGCAGTGCTTATCGGGTCACCCTTTAAGGATGGTGCTCCAATTTCTTTGGAACTGGTTGCTGGCTCTGAGGTCCCACTCCACTAGAGCGATGGTGTAGACAACGGCCACTCATTATTTTTTGTCTCAGAGGCTCAAGGTTTCACGAGAAAACTGATCTGTGCAACTGGAAGGTTACATGCCAGTTTTCTTTCTGAGCCTGACACTTTGCCAAATTCTGGTAAGATTCCAGCCCTTATCACTGATTTGGATGTGGGGATTGTAATACCTCAGGAGGCCCAAGAAGGTAAACTCAGAAGAAGTTTAATTTGACAACATGTTAAGGCCACAACTCGGCTTACAGTCCCAAGGATCCAATCAGGACTACTGTTCTCGCTGGTCCCAGCCAGTCCGGCTTTTATGAGGCGATTTTTATGAACCCAGTTGATTGGCCTACGCCTACTAGCACGGGAGCTCATATTGCATGAGTCCCTCGGTAAGGTCAATTAGAATGACCCCGTGGGTCGCGTGAGCGTTATTACAGGGATTGAATGCAATATTTACGGGTTTGCTCATGACACAAAACTAGAATGAATGTGAGTTGTGAAGAAGATGCAAAGAGGATTTACACAGGCTAAGTGAATGGGCATCAGTATGGCAGTTGGAATGTAAAACAGAAAAATGTAAAGCTATCCACTTTGGTAGGAAAAACTAAAATTGAGAGTATTTCTTAAATTTCTTGAACGATTGTGAAGTCTTGATATCCAAAGGGTCGTGGATGTTCTTGTTCATAAATCATGGAAAGCTGATGGAGGCCTGGAGCAGATTTCACATCCGCTTCCAGACTCGCCAATAGCACTTGCCCAACAACGTAAAAATTTAGGCACTGGAGAATTGTGTACAGTTTTGGTCTCTTTATCTAAGGAAGGCTATACTGGCCATAGAGCGAGTATGATGAAGATTCATCAGACTGATCCCTGGAATGTCAGGTCTGTCCTATGAGGAGACAGGGCCTGTATTCCCTGGAGTTCAAAGGAAGGAGAGGCGATCTCATTGAAGTACACAAATTTCTCACAGGACTCAACAGGTTAGATGCAGGAAAGATGTTTCCTTTGGTTGTGAGGTTCCAAGTCTCAGAATAAAAGGGGCACCGCAGTAGCACAGTGGTTAGCACAGTTGCTTCACAGCTCCAGGGTCCCAGGTTCGATTCCCGGCTTGGGTCACTGTCTGTGCGGAGTCTGCACGTTCTCCCCATGTGTGCGTGGGTTTCCTCTGGGTTCTCTGGTTTTCTCCCACAGTCCAAAGATGTGCAGGTTAGGTGTATTGGCCATGCTAAATTGCCCTTAGGTGAGGTGGAGCTACAGGTTTACTGGGATAGGGTGGAGGTGTGGGCTTTAGTGGGGTGCTCTTTCCAAGAACCCGTGCAGACTTAATGGGCCGAATGCCCTCCTTTTTTGGAGGTTCAGCCATTGGTTATGTTCAAAGTAGAGATTGATAGATATCTAGATACCAATTACATCAAGACATATGGGGATATTGTGGGAGGATGTCATTGAGGAAGATCTGCCATGATCTTGTTACATAGTAGAGCAGGCCTGAGGGACTGAATGGCCTCCTGTTGCTCCTATGTCCCTGTGTTCCTATGATGTGGAGATGCTGGCGTTGGACTGGGGTGAGCACAGTGAGAAGTCTTACAACACCAGGTTAAAATCCTACAGGTTTGTTTCACATCACTAGCTTTCGGAGCATTGCTCCTTCCTCAGGTGAAGGAGCCTGTGTTCCTAGGCTGTTTAGTGGATATAACTTTCCATGTATAGATTCAAAATTATCTGTAGCATGGAGTAATGTTAAAAAGTCATTAGGCAGACCTTAACTTTCACCAGAGACATTAATTGATGGTCGCAATCGGCCACCTTCAGTGGAATGGAAATTTGACGATGTGTAGAATGTGCCACCCACCATCACTGCCAGTGTTCACCCAGTTGCAAAAGTTACATTTTGTCCCTTGATTTCAGACTGAGTTCATTTGCTGTTGTAGTTTCACCTATTTAATGATACTCATTTGTTTGATATGGACCTGGGAAATGATGGGAATATGACAAAATGTAGGACTGTGAAAAACAATCTGTTGTATCAAACAGCCATTTCTGGAATGTAATGGAAGTGCTGAGAAATTAATGATATTGGATAGAAAATTTATCACATTGATGGTGGAATGTTATCACAAAAAAGCTTTTTACAGGTAACAATTTTTTTCTACTGTTGCTGAAGAACAATTGTATTCATTTCTATGTCTTTCACTCCTTCTCAAAATGCACTGATAGATACAGAGAAAAATTAAGAAGTAATTAGAACTTGTGTCACAATGAAATTGTTTGACACTGTTAAAGTTCTTAAACAAACAGGTAACTTTCAAGTTGCATTTTGAGGTTGCTATTGTAAAGATTATTTAAATCTACAATATGCACTTCTGATATCGATATTATATATGATGTGGAGATGCCGGCGTTGGACTGGGGTGAGCACCGAAGTTTTACACCAGGTTAAAGTCCAACATGTTTGTTTCAAACACTAGCTTTCGGAGCACTGCTCCTTCCTCAGGTGAATTCTAAGATATTATGTAGGTATTGCCTAGACTGAGGTATCAACTGACATTTAGCTGTTAACCATATGGCTGCATAGGCATGGGGTTCCTCAGTGACGTAGAGACTCCACAGGCCTATAGAAATGAAAGGCGGGATCCAGATCTGAAATTCCAGCCAAACTTTCGAACAGATCCCATTTTCAGTGGTAGGGGAAGGAATTGGGGGATGACACATAAGAAGGAAACCCAGGCTCAACAGGGGCATTTGAACTCAATGCTCAGTTCAAACAGACCCATTGTTTTTGCTGCAGGAAAGACTTTAACCTGCAGTCTAGTCCACTCCTCTTCAATCTAGTCCACTCCTCTAACATACCCAGTACAATTTAGCCCACTCCTCCACCATACCCAGTACCTTTCCCATCACCCATGACACCTTTCCATGCAATCGCAGAAGGTGTAACACCTGCCCCTTTACCTCTTCCATGTTTAACATTCCAGGCCCAAAACACTCATTCCAGGTTAAGCAGCGTTTCACTTGCATCTCTTCCAATTTGGTCTACTGCATTCGCTGCTCCCAATGTGGTCTCCCCTATATCGGAGAGACCAAACGCAGACTGGGTGATCGCTTTGCTGAGCATCATCGGTCTGTGTGCATTCAGGATCCTGACCTTCCTGTTGCTTGCCATTTTAACAAAAGACCCTGCTCCCATGCCCACATGTCTGTTCTTGGCCTGCTGCAATGTTCCAGTGAAGCGCAACGCAAACTGGAGGAACAACATCTCATCTTCCGGTTAGGCACACTACAGCCTTCCGGCCTGAACATCGAATTCAACAACTTCAGATGATCAGCCCCACCTTGACCCATTTGTTTTCATTTCATTTTAACTGTCTTTTACCATTTCTTTCTTTCTTAATATACATTTAATTCCCCCCCCCCCACAATCTTATCCACCTTTCCTGCACCTTTCTCCTCTTTGCTTCCCCCTTCCCCTCTCCCCACACCTACAGTTCATCCTCTGACGTTAGTTTCCCTGCTGTTTGACCTTTCACATTTTTTGTCCTCTCTGGGGACTGCCATTAACACTCTTTCCCCTTGGTATCTGTGGCCATTAGCACCCGGTTTCCCTGGGTTTCTGTGACTGTGACTCATCTTTCATTCTCACTCCACAGTATAAATGTTTCCCACTTTCTCTGTCTGTTAGCTTTGACAAAGAGTCATTGGACTCGAAACGTTAGCTCTTTTCTCTCCCTACAGATGCTGCCAGACTTACTGAGATTTTCCAGCATTTTCCCTTTCGCTTTAACCTGCAGTGTTTGCGTCAGAAATTTTTAGAATGGACATAAGTCCTCTTGAAGCATTGATAGGATATGATGCTACGATCGCTAGCTGAATAAAAGAAGTTTCAGGAGTTGCAACAGTTGTTTGTTGACATTTCCCCAAGGGCTATTGTTATGTCATTAGGAATGTTTGTCTGCTTTCCACAATCTATAATTATCTCAGCAATGGGTCCTTAATTCACAGTTTGATTGATAATTCAGAGGTTATTAAAGGATTAGCTGTCTTTGATGAGAGGTTCAATACATGAGGAGATTTTTTTAAAATTAAGGGCTTTCATGAATGTGGGTGTTTTTTAATATAGTGAAGGCTGTAAAAGATGTTTAGAACTTTATTTTATTTCAACTCAGCATGGCTACCAAGATCTTTCTATGGTGAATACTGGATGAGTTGGCATGGAGAATAGTGTAAGGGTTAGGGTGGTCAGTGGCAGGGAGATGGAGCATGAGTTGGTATTAAACTGGCATGAAGGTTATGAGTGGGCACGAGGAGTTGGGGCATGGCTTGGCATTAAATTGGCATGTAGTAAACATGTGAGGTGGGTGATGGGGTGTGAAGGATGAGGGTCAGAGGGGACAATGGAACGAAAATTTGTTCTGATGAGGCATTTTCTGATAAGGCAGATAGTTTCCCAACTTGAACTATTGATATTGGCAGCAAAAATCCTCTCCTACTGTAACCCACTGGGATAAAGCAGTGACACCTGGGAAATTATTGATGCTGGTCCGGCCTGATCTAGCATATCTCAAAATGATATTCCGGTTTGGACCAGTACCAGTCATTTCCTAGTTTTACTGCTTTTACCACAATTCTTTATGAAATGTAGGCATTATAAATCAACTGATCAATAAAACTGAGGAATTTTCAAATATAAATATTTTAGATCATTTTAGATCAAATGTGTGATTGTGCTGCGAACATTGGAGGAATGGTTCTCTTGGTTCACCTTATGTACAAGGACTTTTATTGGGCTTGTTAGTAGAGATATCCAGTGTTCCACTGTCTGTTTGACGGCTGGCAGCTGTCTACTCCCCACAGCATCAGAAGCTGAGGTGGAGAGGATTGGGACTGTGACAACAGTCCCCAGAGTCTGAATCCCGGGAGTCTAAGACCAAGTAAGCGCGAGGGTCTCACGGCTGAGAGACACAAGGGGGTGAGCAAAGGGAGGTGAGGATGTTAGTGGATAGAGTGTGGGAGGGAGCACCCGCTGAGGCCAGACCTTGTTGGTGAGGGTTGGTGGCGGTCAAAGCTGAAAGGAGGCCGTTGATGAAGGCGCCCTCAATCTCCCACCTGAGGTCTGAGTAGGGTAACTTTCTGGGCTTCACTCACTCTCTCTCTCTCTCTCTCTCTCTCTCTCTCTCTCACTCTCCCCCCCCCCCCCCCCCCAACTCCACACCCCCTCTTCCCTCCCCCTCATTTTCTGCTGACGAGCAGATCGGGGCGCCATTTCGTCAGGCTGCCCAGATCTTTCCACTCCCCCTTTCAGCCCCCCCCCCTCTGTTTTCAATCCCCCTCCCCCGCCACCCTCAGGGTGATCCCCAGGGAACACCCCTCATCCACTCCACCTGGGCCTGATTCTCAGCAGTGCCAGCCTGGCACCCTGTCAGCTCCCGACCATTTTGGCAGTGTGAGGATGCCTGGATGGCACTCCCAGGGTGCCAGTCTGGCAGTGCCAAGGTGCCTGGGTGCCAGGAGGAGTGCTAGGGTGTCACCCTATCCTGCACCTGACCACCCGGGGGTCTAATGGCCTGAGGTACCATTACGACTGGTCCACATTTGTGGAAACCCGCACTAAACGGCACCCTGGCACGATCTCTCAGGTTGGACCGTTAGGTCCCAGGAGCCAGGAAAATCCTGAAATGCATATTTAAATGAAAATGAAAAAAAAAGAAAATCGCTTTATTGTCACGAGTAGGCTTCAATTAAGTTACTGTGAAAAGCCCCTAGCCGCCACATTCCGGCACCTGTCCGGGGAGACTGGTACGGGAAATGAGTCTAATGGCTCATTTAAATATGTAAATCTGGATCACACCCAGTGAAGGCAAGATTCAAATCGCAACATCTCGTGTGATTTTGTTAAATCTTGCTAGGCGTTTTGAGTATTGGCAAGCGCGCGAGAAGCCTCTTGCAAAATTCAACGGCCCCCTCCCGACACCAAGTCGGGCACGACAAGGCCGCTAAATCATGCCCCAAGCCTCTTTATCTTCTCCTGATAGATAAAACCTTGCATTTCTGGTATCATCCTTTTTGTATACTCTCCAGAATGCCTGGATCTACATCCTTTATATAATGTGGAAACCAGAACCGTTCACACTGCTCTTATTGTGGGCGAACCAAGATTCAATGCAAGTTTAGCGTGACTTCTATTTTTTTGGTTATTTCTTTAGAAAGAAAACCTAGTTGGGTTTTAATGGCCTACTGACCTGACCTGCTACTTTCAACTATTTATGTATTTGTACCTCCGTTTCCTTTCTCCTGGAACCCATTTAGATTCCTATATTCTGAGTAAAATGTCCTTGTTTTTTTAGAAAATCAAAATAACTAACTTATTGGTTTTCATAGAATTTCATAGAATTTACAGTACAGAAGGAGGCTATTTGGCCCATCGAGTCCGCACCGGCTCTTGGAAAGAGCACACTACCCAAGGTCCACACCTCCACACTATCCCCATAACCTAGTAACCCCATCCAACACTAAGGGCAATTTCGGACATTAAGGGCAATTTAGCATGACCAATCCACCTAACCTGATTGTATGTTCAATCTGCAATTTTATTAATGTTGTCTTATATTTCTTGTTGCTGTCCTCAATGTCATCTATCCAGCCTCCAATTTGGTATTTTTCGGAAATTTAGGAATTGCCCTTTTGATTCCAAAGTCCAAAGTGTTGGTATAATTTTTAAATAATACGGTCCCCACGCTAACCTTTTGGACCCATAGGGTGCGATTTGACAGGAAATAAACAGAGTCCTGTTGACTGCACATTTAGCAGAGTGTTTCTCGGTGCTGCCAGTCCTGAGAACGGCCTCACTATTAAACAGGACTCTGTTCTTTTTTTCAGGTCTTGGCAAGGAAAGCCCTGTTGAGGCCGCGCATACCTTCGTTTCCTGCGCTGAGGAGCTCCGCTCGCCAGTACAGGAAGAGAAAATGGCGCCTCGGTCTCTTGACCCCTCCCCTCCCCAAAGTGACCTCTGGACCCTCCCAACCAAATGATTAGGGGGCCCTCACACACCCCTCACAAGGGCAGGGCACCCCCAGCAAGGGCAAGATGGCAGCCTGACAGTATCTCCTGGGCACTCTGGACCAGTGCTAAATGGCGCCGAGCTGGGGTCTCCGAGGCGAGGGGATTCAATCCCGGGTGCTGGGTAGATCCAGCCTAAATGCTTACTTGAGTATGTAAATTTGGGCCCTGACCTTTGTGAGTGGGATCTAGATCGCAACTTGTCGCAAGATCCCGAGGAGTTGGCCGTTCGATATCGTCCAGTCTTTGCTTTCTGCCTCACCGCCAGCTGGCTATCCATTTGTCTATGGCCAGTACAGTAGCACAGTGTGTAGCATTGTTGCTTCACAGCGCCAGTGTCCCAGGTTTGATACCCAGCTTGGGTCACTGTCTGTACGGAGTCTGCACGTTCTCCCTGTGCCTGCGTGGGTTTCCTCCGGGTGCTCCGGTTTCCTTCTACAAGTTCTGAAAGACGTGCTGTTAGGTGAATTGGACATTCTGAATTCTCCCTCTATGTACCCGTACAGGCACAGGAATGTGGCAACTTGGGGCTTTTCACAGTAACTTCATTGCAGTGTTAATGTAAACCTACTTGTGCAATAAAGATTATTATTATCTGGCCTCTGACTCAGCATGCACTAATCTTATTGATTTGTCTATTAAGTGGTGCCTTATGGAAATCTAGGGGCTGGTTTAGCTCATGGCTAAATCGCTGGCTTTGTAAGCAGACCAAGGCAGGCCAGCGCGGTTCAATTCCCGTACCAGCCTTCCCAAACAGGCGCCGGAATGTGGTGACTAGGGCTTTTCACAGTAACTTCATTTGAAGCCTACTTGTGATAATAAGCGATTTTCATTCATTTCTACTGTATTGTCCTTGCATACTCTCTCTATAAATGTTTCAGTGAGTGTCATAATATACATCTATGTATATAATGGAGTGCAGACAGGCAGTGATTGACACACAGAATGACCAGTAAGCACACAGAACAGAGCAGCCAATCACCAGACAGGACACTACCACTATAAAGCCAGAGGGTACTAGGTTTCCTGCTCTCTTGGGACCCAGCCACTGAGACAGTCAGAGTCCATGAGCTAGCCAGTGCAAACACCATGCGGTAGCTAGTAAGTTTGGTCAGGCTAGTACTAGGTCTCCAGTCAATTCAGTATAGTGTCAACCCACAGTTGAACATGTATGTTAGTTAATACGTTAAATAAAATCGTGTTGGATCTTATCCAGCCTTAGAGGTCTGTCTCTCACTACACTGCATCAAGTGCAGTCCACATCGACCCAACCTGCTAACACATCATGGAACCACGGAGTGATACTGAAATTTGACGGACCTACCTCGAGTGAATCAGCGTTGACCAGCAAGCAGCCATCTGGTGACATGGAAAACGTCCACCCTCCTCCGCAACTCCGCATAGCAGGCAACCTCGGCGCCAATTGAAAGATCTTCAAGCAAAAATTTCTCCTATACATCGAGGCCACCGACCTCGAGGCCGCATCGGATGCCAGGAAGATCGCACTATTTCTCTCCACAGCGGGGGACCACGCCATCCACATCTACAACTCCCTTACGCTCACTGAAGGCGAAGACAAAACAAAATTTAAAACAGTCCTGCTGAAGTTCGACAGCCACTGCGACATTGAGGTGAATGAGAGCTTTGAACGGTACAGAGGTTCCAGCTGAGGCTTCAGGGTAAGGATGAACCTTTTCAGTCCTTTTTGACCCATCTCCGCATCCTCGCGCAGTCATGTAACTATGACTCGACAGCTGATTCCATGATCCGGGATCAGATAGTTTTCGGGGTCCACTCCGAATTCACTTCGCCAGCAGCTCCTGAAAGTCAAGCAGCTGACCCTCACCATCGCTATCGAGACGTGTGTTGTCCACGAACTTGCTAACAATCGGTACTCCCACATCAGGTCAGCAGAGACTGCAAAGCGCGCCACCCACGAGGCAGAACAGGTGCAGGCCACCGCACAGATGCAGGGCCTAAGCATCGACGAGAGTGGCCGTTTCGCGCGCTTTTCCCGGGCCCCTGCACATGCGCGGGGACCGAGGGGACGACGAGACCGACGACCAGACCGCGCAGGTGCGTACATCATTCGACCGCACTGCGCATGCGCAATGGCGCACGGAACGCGCTGACATTGGCGTCATGACCTGTCCGAATTGTGACTCCGCCCATTTAAAGCGGCAATGTCCGGCAAAAGGACGCCAGTGTCTACAGTGTGGCAAGCTTGGCCACTATGCAGCCCTTTGTAGATCTGCTCCACTGCTCAGCAGCCAGCGATCCCAGCTATGGCGCAGAAGTGTCCGTTCAATACAGCAAGGCATGCCAGATTCCGATCATGACAGCCCAACAGACCTTGATGCTGAGTGCCTCAAGTCCCCATACCGGGTGGGCATCATAACGAAGCATGCGCTGCCTTTCTCCAAGATGGCGAAGCAACTCTTGATCCTCAGCGTGGATCCCGACGAAGAGTGGTGTGCTGTCCTCACAGTTAACAAGGCTCACATCCGGTTCAAACTGGATACCGGCGCATCGGCGAACCTCATCTCGAAATCCGATCTCAACACCATCCGTGTCAGACCAAGCATTCTTCCACCGGCCTGCCAGTTCCTTGACTACAATGGCAATGCCATAGCTGCCAGTGGCTCGTGCCAACTAGGGGTGTCCAATAAGGCGATTAAAGCGACCCTGCGGTTTGAGATCGTCGGACCTCACAGAGCATCCCTGCTCGGTGCTCGGGCCTGCAAGCTCCTGAATCTGGTTCAGCGAGTCCACACCATGTCATCGTCACAGGCGACGGCCTCACCTGATGAAAACTTCCAAGCTGATATAGATGACATCATCACGCAGTACCACAGTGTGTTCGATGGAATGGGCACACTCCCATACCAATACAAAATCCTGCTCAAGCCGAACGCCACCCCTGTAATTCATGCACCACGCCGTGTGCCGGCACCCCTTAAGGACAGCCTCAAGCAGCAATTACAGGACCTCCAAGACCAGGGCATCATATCAAAGGTCACAGAGCCCACAGACTGGGTCAGCTCCATGGTCTGCGTCAAGAAGCTGTCAGGGGAACTTCAGATCTGCATTGACCCCAAGAATCTAAACCGCAACATCATGCGGGAGCATTACCTGATACCAAAACGTTCAGAGTTGACCAGTGAGATGGCTCATACCAAATTCTTTACGAAGCTGGACACCTCCACGGGTTTTTGGCAAATTCAGCTGGACGCATCCAGTCGCAAGCTGTTCACGTTCAATACCCCGTTCGGTCGCTACTGCTACAACCGGATGCCCTTTGGCATCATCTCTGCCTCAGAGGTATTTCACCGCATCATGGAACAGATGATGGAGGGTATCGAGGGGTGCGAGTGTATGTTGACGATGTCATCATCTGGTCCACAATTCCCCAAGAACACATCGCTTGTCTCAAGCAGGTATTCCAGAGAATCCATGAGCATGGTCTCCAGCTCAACAGGGCCAAGTGCTTGTTCGGTTAATCCGACATCAAATTCCTTGGTGACCACATCTCGCAGAAAGGCGTGAGGCCAGATGCCGACAAGGTCTCGGCAATCAACGCCATGAAGACCCCAGAGGACAAGAAGGCGGTCCTCCGCTTTCTCGGGATGGTCAACTTCCCGGGAAATTCATTCCCAATATGGCGTCCCACACCACGGCCTTCCGCCATCTCTCAAGAAGTCAACGGAATTCCAGTGGCTGCCCGTGCATGAAGAGGAATGGCGTGAGCTGAAAGTGAAGCTCACCACAGCCCCGGTCCTGGCGTTCTTCGACCCAACCAAGGAAACCAAGATATCCACCGACGCAAGCCAGATCGGCATTGGGGCAGTGTTCCTCCAACGAGATGACTCCTCTTCCTGGACTCCAGTGGCATATGCCTCCAGAACCATGATGCCCACTGAGCAACAGTACGCTCAGATTGAGAAGGATTGGGCCTCCTAACGGGAATAGTCAAGTTTCACGACTATGTTTATGGCCTGCCAAAATTCATGGTAGAGACGGACCACAGGCCTCTAGTCCACATTATCCAGAAGGATTTAAATTACATGACACCTCGGTTACAGCGAATTCTTCTTAAGCTACGCGGCTATGACTTTGAACTTGTCTACACGCCAGGCAAAGAGCTCATTGTTGCAGATGCCCTATCCAGGTCCATTACCACACCGTGTGAACAAACTGACTTCATCTGTCACATAGAAACACAAGTGCAATTGTGTGCCACCAACCTTCTGGTCTCTGACGAGCGGGTGATCCAAATTCGTGAGGAAACGGCCAAGGGTCCTCTGCTACAGCGTGTGATGCAGCACCTCACAAATGGCTGGCAAAAGGGACAATGTCCCCAGTTCTACAACGTAAAGGACGACCTGACGGTTGTGGACAGCATCCTCCTGAAGCTCGACAGGATCGTGATTCCTCAGAGCATGCGAGCTATGGTGCTCGGCCAACTCCATGAGGGTCACCTTGGGGTCGGGAAATGCCAACGCAGAGCTCGGGAGGCAGTCTATTGGCTGGGCATCAGCCAAGACATTGCCAACACAGTCCTCAACTGCCCTACGTGTCATACATTCCAGCCAGCTCAACCCAAAGAAACCTTGCAGCAACATGAGATGGTGACCTCTCCGTGGTCCAAAGTCGGTGTCGACCTTTTCCACGCCAAAGGGGGGTGACTACGTCCTCCTGGTTGACTACTTCTCCAGTTACCCAGAAGTGATGAAACTGTCCGACCTCACGTCAAAGGCGGTAATCAAAGCCTGCAAAGAAATGTTCGCCAGGCATGGGATACCGCTCACGGTGATGAGTGACAATGGTCCTGCTTTTACAGCCAGGAATGGTCTGATTTTGCAAGGTCCTACAACTTCCATCACGTAACCTCCAGCCCTTACTACTCGCAGTCAAACGGGAAGGCCGAAAAAGGGGTCCATATTGTTAAGCGGTTGCTATACAAGGCTGCAGACTCAGGCTCCGACTTCAACCTGGCACTGCTGGCATACAGGGCAACCCCGCTGTCCACTGGGTTGTCTCCAGCAGAGATGCTCATGAATCGCACTCTGAGGACCACGGTTCCAGCCATCCATGTTCTAGACCTTGCCACCTCGCGGTCGTACAGAAAATGCAGCAGTCTCAGGCCCAACAGAAATCCACATATGGTGCTCATGCCACGGATCTACCCGAGCTGGTCCCAACTGATCATGTTCGTGTACAGTTGTCTGATGGTGGCTGGTCCGCCACAGCTGTGGTGATCAAGCAAGTGGCCCCGAGATCGTTCCTTGTCCGCATGGCTGATGGCTCCCTACTACGGCGCAACAGACGGGCACTGCGTAGAGTTCCACACCCGCCACCTGACCGAAGTGCCCCGCCGCCCACAATGCTTCCTCCAGACGTGCCCTACCACGAGGCCACCTATCTACCAGCAATCCTGCCGGCCCCTGCGACCACCGCGATGGCAGCGATCCCGCCTATCCAAGTGCAGGCGGCCCCTGATCCAGCCCTGTGGCGATCAACAAGAATTCGTCGCCCGCAACAAAGACTAAATTTATAGACTGAACTTTTGTACATTTTGTGACCTCATCGTTTTGACCTCTGTAAATATCGTTTCATCTACCTTGTACCTGCACTATCGACACCTTCCTATGTATATAAGTTCATTTTGACACATTTTGTATATAGTCAGGCACATATACATATCCATACGCACAAGCACCTTAATATTTATTATCTAAAAAAAAGGGGAGATGTCATAATATACACCTATGTATATAATGGAGTGCAGACAGGCAGTGATTGACACACAGGATGACCAGTAAGCACACAGAACAGAGCAGCCAATCACCAGACAGGACACTACCACTATAAAGCCAGAGGGTACTAGGTTTCCCGCTCTCTTGGGACCCAGCCTCTGAGACAGTCAGAGTCCATGAGCTAGCTAGTGCAGACACCATGCGGTAGCTAGTAAGTCTGGTCAGACTAGTACTAGGTCTCCAGTCAATTCAGTATAGTGTCAACCCACAGTTGAACATGTATGTTAGTTAATACGTTAAATAAAATTGTGTTGGATCTTATCCAGTGTTAGAGGTCTGTCTCTCGCTACACTGCATCAAGTGCAGTCCACGTCGACCCAACCTGCTTAACACATCAGTGAGATTCGTCAATCAAGACATTAACTTTTCCAATTCAAGCTAACAATTCATTATTTTTGTTCCTGGATGTTTTTCCATTTTCTTCTTTGGCATGCATTCCATTATTTTTCTTACCAGCCCCATTTAGAGCAATAGTGGCTAAATAGATAATCACACCATTACAGTAAACCTTGTAAAAATTCCAATGGCAAAGAATGCAAAAGCAAACTTATGGAAAGGTTGGGTATGACTGACAGCAGTTTCTGTATTTCTGCACTTAACTTCTCATCTGTGATTGACAGAAATTGCTGTTAGTTTTACCCAGTAATAATGGCAAGGGCTGACAGAATCACTGTCATTTGTGCAGCAAAATCCAGGCTGATGTAGCTCAAGTGATCTTATCTCCTTTTGCTAGTTGCGAGTTCTACTACATTTCCCTCTTTGTGGTTCAAATTTTTAAAAATAACTGGAGGTTGATCACAACATTTTCCCAGCACGAACATATCTTTGCGGCTAAGTTATTACATGCAGTATTGATCTAAAATTGTTTTGCACAGGAAACTTTTGTTCAAAAGGAATTTATTTTTCTTTATTTTTCCTAATTCATAAGTGCAGCTCTCTGTGAATTTTACCTGTGAGAAAGGCAAGGTGAAAACATCTAAGAAATTGCCTCTTAACAAGAATCTATTGATCATCCTAAATCAAAATAATATGTTTGACAGAAGATTACCATCCAGTTTCAACATTAGGTACATTGTGTAATAGCCCCGGGCAGTTGTAAGTCTGCCAAAGGGATTGTAAATAAAGCAAGCTGCTGTTGCCTGCGCCCCAACCAACGAAGAAAGAACAAACAATTTTAAAGAAACTTACTTAATATGTCAAATTTGAACTGTTGCTTGATGAGTTTTTCAAATTTCTCTTTGTCTTAAAGGATCAGGGTTTACTTAAATAATTTTGACAGTTATCTGTCTTGATCACAAAGATTACTGCATCCAAAGAGTTATTTTGAAAATTGAGCAGATCAGAGGCTGGGTGAGATCATGGGATGTGGGCATTATTAAAAAGTGCAACATTTCTTTTTTTTTAAATTTAGAGTACCCAAATAATTTTTTGCAATTAAGGGACAATTTAGCATGCCAATCCACCTAGCCTTCACATCTTTGGGATGTGGGGGCGAAACCTACGCAAACACGGGGAGAATGCACAAAGTCCACATGGACAATGACCCAGAGCTGGAATCGAACCTGGGACCTCAGCGCCATGAGGCTGCAGTGCTAACCACTGCACCACCGTGCTGCCCAAAAGAGCAACATTTCTAATTGCCCCTGAGAAAGCGGTGTGCTGGTGAGCTTCCTACTTGAATCCAACTGAGTACATTGTATTAGTTGCACAGTAAATGTTTTGCTTGCATGCAGATAGCGGGCATTAACTGGGGATTCACTTTTGCCCTTACAGATGAACACAGACTGAAATTGCTGTGGTTGGGTTAGAAGGTGGATGTTTGTAATCTTGGAAATAAATGCTTATAAAAGTGTGTTGACTCCATTCTATTCTTCACTAGCTGGCTTTCTGAATTGTAACATGGTAGATAAGTATGGCTGCTTAAAGGTGAAGGTTCTAATTTTTGTTTCGGACAGAAAACTAAAATCGTAGTGGGCATTGTGGAAAAAGGCAGAAAGCAACTACAACTGTAAATTATCAGGGTATGAATACCTTCTTATGATCCTGGAGTCTGAACCATATGACTCGTGGAAAAATTAAATGGATATGTAGACAGCAGTTATGACCTTACCAAAGAGAAAGCTATGGCCTTGGAATTGTACGCCTCCTACAAGAAATACAAATCATAACTATTTTATGAGCTGAATGCATGTAAGTTAGATAGGAATGAAGATTTGGATCTTTTATTGCAGTTCATGGATGAAATTTACAAGAAAGGTGACCTAAGAGGCATGGGCAGACTTTGCTTTATTTCAAGAAACGGATCCTATCCATGGAAGGATATATCATGGACTTTAACATATTGTATAAAAGATTTGCAAAATTCAATTTGGTGATCCTTTGATCAGTACTAATTTTGAAATTACTTATTTGTGCTAAGATGTCGCAAATGGACAGGTTACCTGCCCTAACTGGTTCAGTTCTTGGAGAGGAACACCCTGTTGGATTAGATGTTTTCTGCTTTGAAATGTTTCCTGGGAAGAGTTATTATCTTCAGCCTTCATGGAGCAAATGGTACATTCAGCAGCGAAACAAATAATAGCGTACTCAATCATTGCCAGATTGCAAAATGGTCCAGATATTGGGCTCACGCTACAATTCACTGGAAGGATTAAAGACAGGCAGAATGGGGATGAAAAGTACTTTTAGTAGATCTGGCTATTACAGCAGAGGACAGAATTGCAACAACAACAATAGGCAAATGCATCCCAGGGATGCCAAAGGAACAGTTACTAGGTGCTTCAGATGTGACTTGGAAGTATCTTTATGTGGTGGACTACCCCAAGTGGAGAAGCTGAAACTTGAATTGACACCTGCCAAAGAGAATGTAGGTTGAAGACTATGGAAACTAAAGAAATGTGGATACAGCCTGAATGATGCGCCTTTGGCCTTAATGCTGTTTCGAAGGTGTGGTATTTTTCAGTGAGATCTGTTTTGCTGAAAATAGGCTGTGTTCCCTAAAAGTAGATTGTATAATTTTCTTTAACACATCTTCATGATGCATGTTGGTGATTTCTAATGGATTTTGAGAAATGTATGATTAATAAGTTTAGAGACAAATGTAAAATTGGGAGTCAGCCTTGCAAAGTTTCAAATAAATTGGTTTAGACATTAAAGTAGGTCTGGAATAGTTTTAGATCAACAATTCTATTTAGAAAATGTTCCTCTCATCCCAGTCAATCACACTGTGTCATCACAGAAGGATGATGTTATATCTAAAGAGACAGCAGTTGAAAATCCTGCTTGGTCGGTTGTGCACTCTGTAGATCAGATGCTGGTACTATCATGAAACACCCAAAGCTGAAAATTTTCCAAGAACAAGTAAAACATTTGAAAATAAATCTGGAAAAATGAGAGCTCAAGTTCCCATCTGAAACCCTGGCTCTAGGAGTAGCAATGGATATGGGATTCTATTTGCTAAAAGTTTTAAGTGCAAATCTACACAATGGGCATACTTTAAGATTGTATACCCAATGATGTTACGTACATAATCTTTCATTGTGGGATAATATACACTCTAGTGCGAGCGAGAAAAAGTTATAAATTCATATTGCTGACTTATAGCTGAAGAGAAAGGAAGTCTCAAAAGTTAAATGCGTGATGCAAGTTATTAATTGTTAGGTTTGATTACAAAAGAAATGCTTATGCAAAAAAATTGTTTGTGGTCCGAGCGGAGAGGTATCTTGCAATGGTAAACTTTGTATACAATATTGAGGCTTTGATTTAATTGAGGAGATTTTGACTGTGCACATAAACTCTAATCTATATTTAAAGAGAGAGAAGGGAATTTGTTAAGTGTATATTAATTGTGTTTAATTGAATGCAGGTCATGGGCATTAACTGAGGATTCACTTGGTTTCCTGCAAATAAACACAATTGGTTCAACCTAAAAGAGTACAAATAGACACAGAATGAAGTTGTTTTTTCGGGCATGTATACTGGTGATGTGGAACTTTGTAAATAAATACTTTGAAAAAGCTGTAAAGATTGGGTCAGGTTCTGCACTCCTCCAGCGGGCTTTCCTGAATCATAACAACTTGCTAAACTGTTTCAGAGGGTAGCACATTATGAGCTGATAAACTGCAAGCATTAGACATTTCTGAACCTGAAACA
Source organism: Scyliorhinus canicula (assembly GCF_902713615.1). Lineage (NCBI taxonomy): Eukaryota > Metazoa > Chordata > Chondrichthyes > Carcharhiniformes > Scyliorhinidae > Scyliorhinus > Scyliorhinus canicula. The sequence goes on from NC_052155.1 coordinate 120,941,683, forward strand.
GCAACACAACTCGAGAGCAACAAAGCAACTCTACAGATGGTGGAAGGCTGACGTCCATTAAAAAATTGAATGCGGGCTCGGAGGCTGAGTCCCAAGTCATCTTCAACACCTTCACTGAGGCGTACGAGAGCATGGGCCTTAGCCTTAACATTCATAAGGCAAGGTCCTCTACAAACCTGCTCCCACCAACCCCCAGTTATCAAAATCCATAACGAGGCCTTGGACCACTTTCCATAACGAGGAAGCCTACTGTCTTCAAGGGAAGATATCAATGATGAGATTCAACACTGCCTTCAGTGTGCCAGAACAGCCTTCAGCCCCCTGAGGAAGAGAGTGTTTGAACACCAACACCTCAGACCTTGCACCAAACTCATGGTCAGTAGTAATACCCACCCTCCTATATGGCTCAGAGATGTGGGCTATGCACAGCAGGCATCTTAAAATCCTGAAGAAGCACCACAGTACTGTCTCCACAGGGTCCTGCAAACCCATTGGCAAGATAGGCACAACAATGTCAGTGTTTTGTTCAGGCTAGTATCTCCAGTATCAAAGTATTGACCATGCTCAATCAGCTTCGCTGGACAGACCACATTGTCTGCCTTCCTGACACGGTGCTCCTGAATGTCCACCTCCATGACAATGGGATTAAGTGTTAGTGTAGGAGGATGGAGAAAAACGGGGTTGTTCTATCTGCACATCGTGAGGCTTCAGGTAAATTAGGCACGCGGTCAGTGAGGGAGGGAGTGTCGAACTAGGCCCTGTAGTACAGGTGTTGCAGCACCATCTTGTGGTCCCAGAATAATGGCATCTTGCATAAAGAAAAGTAAGATCGGTTCTGTGAGCAGGTATGAGGCAGTGTTTGAAAACCACTAAGCCGGGTAATGGGCTCCTTCTATGGGACCCTCATATATATTAATGATCTAGATCTGCCGTGTGCAGGAAGATGGGATTAGAAAGAGTATCTAGGTGTCTTTGGGTCAGCATGGATAAGGTGAGATGAATGGCCAGCTTCTGTGCTGTATCAGTTCTATAGTTCTACCTTGGTGTGCAAGAGACAATTTCAAAGTTTGCGGGTCGCACAAAACTTGGAAGCATTGTAAACTCTGAAGAGGACAGTGTAGAACTTCAAAAGGATACAGCCAAGTTGGTGGGGTACGCAGATAGATGTCCAATGAAGTTCAATGTGGAGAAGTGTGAGGTTAAGCATTTTGGTAGGAAGAACATGAAGTGAAAATATTAATTAAGGGATAAAATTCTTAAGGTGGTGCAGGAGCAGAGAGATGTGGCTGTATACGTTCATAGGTCATCAAAGGTGGCAGGACAGGTGGAGAGAGCAGTTAATAAAGCATAAAGTAATAGAGATATAGAGTACAAGAGCAAGGAGATTATGCTGAACGTATACAAGACACCAGTTAGGTCTCAGCTGGAGTATTGTGTTCTGGATGCCACACTATAGGAAGGATGTGAATTGGACAGAGTGCAGAAGAGATTTACAAGAATGATTCTACGGATGAGAAACTTCAGTTATGAGGAGAGGTTGGAACTGTTCTCCTTTCATAGAAGCAGGCTAAAATGAGATTTGATTGAGATGCTCGAAGTCATGAGGGGGTTGGACAGAGTAAATAGGAAGAAACTGTTCTCACACGTAAAAGAACCAAGAACCAGAAGGCACAGATGTTAAAAAAAGATTTGCAACAGAAGCAAATGTCATGTGAGAAGAAAAAAAATTACATGAGTGGTTCGGGCCCGGAAGCACTGCCTGAACCTGTGGTGGGAGCAGGTTCAATTGATGCATTCAAGGGGGCATTAGATAATGATTTGAATAGAAACAATGTGCAGGGAAACAGGGAAAAGGCAGGAGAATGGCACTCCGTCATGATGTTTGTTTTGAGAGCTGGTGCACACATGATGGGCCAAATGGCCTCTTTCTGCAGCATAAATATTCTGTGAGTCTTGGGATGTACACTCACTTGTTGGTGGCGCTGCAGTGGGCAGGATCCAGGTCCATTACAAAAGAGAGACTTAATTGCCCAGAGAGCAACTCAAAGCCAATAATTTCATTCTACGCTGTTAAAGGCATAGACAGAACCCAATAGTCTCACATCAAAGTCTCAACATCTGACCTTATACTCTAAGGTCAGAATACAGCCCAGGAGTGTGAAGGCAGTAGTGAAGGCATCACATTTGCTGCAAAATCAGTGGTGTATTTGAAATGTACTCTCAGAGAGAAGCCAGATGTATTAGTGTATACAGGGCCCAGTGCTGCTTTTCTCCGAGACCTCATTCAACAGAGGAGGTGAAGGAGGGAGAGGTGTCGGCGCCCGCAGCTCCAGCAGGTGGCATAAGCTGTGGTACATGGCCAACAGGAGGCTGAGCATGAACAGAAGGGTGAGGATCATAGAATTTACAGTGCAGGAGGCCATTCGGCCCATTGAGTCTGACCTGGCCCTTGGAAAGAGCACCTTACTCAAGCCCACACCTGTACCCTATCCCCGTAACCCAGTGGGGCGATCTGGCCCCAGGGGGTGCCCCCACGGTGCCCTGGCCCGCAATCGGGGCCCACCGAACCGCGGGCGGGCCTGTGCCGTGGGGGCACTCTTTTCCTATGCATCGGCCGTGTCAGCCTCCGCGATGGCCAACGCCTAGGTGAACCTCCCCCCCCCCCCCCCCCCCCCCCCCCTGTGCATCCGGCCAGCAGAGTCTGTTTGGCCCCGGCTGGCATGGCGCCAAAGGCCTTCCACGCCGGCTGGAGGGGCGCAAACCACTCCGGCGCCGGCTGAGCCCCTGAAGGTGCGGAATCTTCGCACCTTTGGGGCGGGCCAACGCCGGAGTAGTTCACGGGAGAATCCCACCCGGGGAGAACGTGCAGACTCCGCACAGACAGTGAACCAAGCCGGGAATCGAACCTGGGACCCCAGAACTGTGAAGCAACTGTGCTAACCACTGTGGTACCATGCTGCCCTGGAGAAGAGACACAGACTGCGGAGATGACTCGCCTTATTGTCAAAGAGACTCCAACTTACAATAGTGTGAGAATTCGTGCGAGGCATGCATGTGAATGTCCAGAGACCTCATACAGCGAGATTCTCTGTGTCCCCCCCCCCCCCCCCCCCCCCCCAGCACAGCGTGTTTCTCGGCATCAGGAGGCGACTCCATTGGCCAGCAGCAGTATATTCTGGCCCTGCCACTGTTAGTGGGATTTCCTATTTAAGCCACTGCACACCGCCGAAAATCCCACTGCAGGGGTGGGCCATCAGCGGGACCAGAAGGGACCAGCATGGCGTGAACAGCCGGAAGATCTCACCCATTGTCTCTCTCTTTGCCACTCATAATTCCTTTTTCATGTCCCCTCTGAAATGTTCAGCCTGGTTCTCACTTATATTACCAACCTAACCCCTGTCATACATGCCCTTTTCCTGCTTCATTTTATTCTCCATCTTTTGCATTTTCTGGGAAGCTCTGGCTTTGTTCTACATTTGCCCTCATGGGAATGTACCTCAGCTATACCTGAGCCATTTCCTCTTTAAAGGCAACCCATTGTTCTCTTACTATTTTGCCTGCTAGTCTTACACTCCAATTACCCTGGGTCAATTCAGTCCTAACCCCGCTGAAATTGCCTATGCTTCAGTTAAGTATGTTTATTCTAGATTGCAAACTCACCTATCTGTATTAGTAGTCCAGGCCTTTGGATTACTAATCCAGTAATAAAATCACTTCGTCACCATACCCATATGCAAATAGCCTAATGTTCCAGGCACATGCTCTGCACAATTGCACAATTATTTATTTCTGTTGCCTGGCGCATTTTAATATCCAGCATATTCAAACTATCAACCAGTTTTCTGCAAGCCCTCGTGATAGTTGTACAATCTTTAATAAAGATAAGCCACTAGCATTTGCGCTCAATGATTTTTTTACAATCCAAGTCATCTGTGTGATAACGTAAGGTAAAAATTTAAACATTTCTGTTATTGCTGTCTCAGATTAATCATGGTTGATGTATACTCATTAGTTATATGCTTTTTCCACAACAAAACAGTGCAAGTGTTCTAAAGATATTTGATTTGGTTTTTGTTGCATTTCACACTTATTCATTTATAAATTAATTTCCATTAACTAACTTACTCCAAACATGAAAGTTCTTGTGGCTTTTTTGCCAATAAATTTCAATTGAATCTGAGAGATGAAATGAAGGTTGCAGCAAATTAGAAACTGGCCCTTTTAGATGCTATGTAGGCTGCATTCGGGTAAAAGTTTAATGCAAACTTTTTATTTTCAGCTGTAAACAGAAATGGGGCTTCGTTGTTGTACTTTAAGGTTCTGCATTTGGAAAAGATACTGTTGGTTTTACTGTGACCCAGAAACATAGCGCCATCTATTGGTTTATTCTCAGTGTTAGTTATATGCAGCATTTTCTTCTTGGGAGAATACTGATAGCGAGGAAATTCTAGACATCAGAGAAAACCTGCTGATCTTGGCAGAGCTGGATATTGAACCCATAGTGAAAGAACTTAGCAAAGTTATTGACTTGCTTACCAAGGGAAAAGCTCCAGATGTTAATACTGAACGTCCTGACGTCATTAACCACGAGAAACAGCTCTCCTGCATCATCTGCACAAACTTTTCTGACTGCTAGAGGGAGGGGCTTGTGTTCTCGGGTAAGCTTCATGCAAAGATTGTGACCCCATACAAGAACAAGGGCAACTGCAATGATTGCAACAACTATTGAGAAATCGCCCTGCTCAGTACCGTGCAAAACATATTTGCCCATGTTGCCCTTGTCAGATTGCAAATCTTGACCGAATGCATCTACTCCGATTCCCTTGTGGTTTTAGAACTGGAAGATTTACAAGTAACATGATGTTCACAGTCTAGCAACTGCAAGAGAAACTCCACGAACAAAGGAGACCACTATATATTTCCTTTATCAATATCACCAAGCATTTGATTATGTGAGCAGAGATAGCCCATTTAAACTGTGGGAAAATTTGGCTTCCCACTGAAGCTGCTCAATTTGATCTCTTTTCATGACAATATATCACTATGTTTTGAGATCCACGGTGGGATTAAAGAGAATTTTGTTCTGGCACCAGCACGCTGGCATATTCCTTTCTTTGCTGCTGTCACATGCCTTCAGATTATTGACAGAAGGTGTCTATATATATATATATATATATATACAGTATATATATATATATATATATATAGAGATATCAAAACCGACAGAAAGCTGATGAACTTACCTTGTCTGAGATCCAAGAGGTATGCCAAGTCATCATCAGAGAGTTGTTCAACGCTGATTATGATAATAATCTTTATTGCCACAAGTAGGCTTACATTAACACTGCAATGAAGTTACAGTGAAAATCCCCTAGTCGCCAATTTCCTGTGCCTGTTCAGGTACACAGAGAGAGAATTCAGAATGTTCATATTATTTAACAGTACGTCTTTCTGGACTTGTGGGAGGAAACTGGAACACCCAGAGGAAACCTACACAGACACGGGGAGAACATGCATACTCCGCACAGACAGTGACCCAAGCTGGGAATTGAACCTGGAACCCTGGTGCTGTTAAGCAACAGTGCTAACCACTGTGCTACCATGCCGCCCAGCACATGATGCACCAGCATGCCAAGATGCATGGAGTGGATGACTGATATGTGCCAGCTGGTGGTTCTCACTGACTTTGAAGCTGTCTGAATGGGCTGAGGCAGGCAGTAATAAGGTTGGAGGGGGTGGCATCAATGCATGTCAGTCCTGTGGCCATGTCTATCCCTCCATCAAGACAGGTGGGGAATCCTGTTGTTCTGCTGGTACTGAGGTGACAAGGATGACCATACGGTTATCTCAGCTGGACCCATGCACACACACACACACACACAGGCAAAAACACACACGAGCAGTCTGCCTCACTCTCATCCTCAACAAAAACAGGAACACCCCATGAATGTGGCTGAGGGTAAAGAGTACTGGCTCAGTGGTCTCACTTTGTGCCTCACTTGAGAGACCTTCGTTACGGGTGGGATCAGTTACAATGATTCAATGCAATGAAAAGGTTAATGATTGGAGCCATACCTGTGTAAAGTAGTATGGCAGTTAGAGACTTGTGTTCCTAACAATGCAAGGAGGAGAGGAAACTCTACATTTCATGTAAATCTTGGAATCACACCCATCCTCTGACAATATTGTATTTCTGAGCTCCTTCGCTTCCAGTACAAGTGGGCCCTCAGGGAAAACAGAGCTAAATTAATGCTGCCCAATGATCACTTTCATCCTGCTTGATGCATCAAGATCTCAACTGGATATGTGGAGGGCATTGCAAGGCTGATGATTCACCCTGTTTTTCTACTTCCTCATCCTCCGAGGAAGTATACCGTTCCTCCGCTTCCCCTTAATCAAGGTCCAAACCTCCCTGAAGGCTCATGTCTGAGGAGTGCAGCACATCACGACAATTCCCAAAATCCTTGAGGGAGCATCCTGGAAGAAGCCTATCATCCCCTGACCAGTGTCCTACCAGAGGTGAAGTCTTGCACCTAAGTAATGACTACTTTGGCAAGGAATAGAGTGTCCATGGGAACTCTGCCAACCAGATAACTAATGCTTTCAGGACAGAAGGGGACAAATCAAGTGAAGAAAATAAGAGCAAATTTGACTTCTGTTTGTGTATTTGCATCCAACATTAAAATCTTGAAATATTATTACATGTAATTATTAGGGAAGTATACAAGTGATTTTAATATTAAAACTTATTAATATCTAATTGTAGCTCAAGAGCTTGCAAGGCGAGAGCAGAAACTCATTTTAATGGAGTCAAACTTACAAGCTACGGAGAAGCAGCTAAATGATCAAATAGCTGAGATAGTTCGTCAGGAGCAAAAGCAACAAAAGTTGCATACTGAAGTAGAAACACTGAAAGAGCATCTTGACACTACAGAGGAAGAGATGAACAATTACAAGTGAGTTTTTCCTCCTTTACAACTATCTTTCTGATGTGTAGATTTTGATGCGATAAGGCTTTAATGTTTTCACCAAGTGACAATTGTTTATTTTTCTCCTTAAGTAAAACATCATAGTTTATATCAATTCCCTAAGCTAATTCAAATTTGCAGCCTTTGGGTAAATACTTGAAATCTGGTTTGATAATACAACAACAATGTGTATTTGTATGGAGCCTTTAATGCAATAAAATGCTCCAGCGTGTTTAACAGGTGTATTATGAAGCAAAATTTGACGCTGAGCCACTTAGGACGGATGGCCAAAAGCTTAATCGAAGACATATGTTTAAGAAGTATCTTAAAGAAGGAAAGAGAGGTAAAGAGATTTAAAAAGGGAATTCTAGAGCCTAGGACGTGAAGGCACAGCCACCAGTGGTAGAACAATTAAAATCCAGGACACTTAAGAGGCCAGAATTCGATGAGCTATTCGCTAAAAGTATTGTAAGTAATTTGGGTAAGCCTTTCAAACTATTCTGGAACTAGCTTAAAATACTAATTCCACAACATTATGTTTACCTGAGAGGTCAGGGACCCTTTATTTAATGTTTTACTAGAGTCATTAGATGAGTCCCTTGACAAGGAAAACTGTAATATAGCAAAAACAGGTTTCAATTAGATAATGATATCAAAAAATAATATTTCCGGTTGTTTTACAAATTAATACTGAGTGTTGAAAAGGACAATGAGCTATGGAAAAAGAAATCAACAGAGGTGACCAAAAGATAGGTCAAAAAGAACATTTTCAGATGTTTTCTGAAAGAAGAGAAAGAAACAGAGAGGTAAAGTGGACCTAAGAGAGCAGGGTGAAGGAAACTGAAGGATCATAGTTATTGTGTCAATTGATGACCAAAGCATGGAAAAAGATTTCAGCAAAGGAAGGACTGAGGTATATCTCAATGACATACAATACTGCAGAAATTGTTAAACTTCGCCTCAGTTTTAAGATTTTCCTCCTTGTTGTCAAATTTCTCCGTGGCCGCACCTCTTCCAATCCTGTAATCTCATGCAGATCTACAACCCACCGAGATATTTGTATAATTGTTGCCTCTTGAGAATCACGGAATTTAGTTACTGTGCTATTGACGGGCGTACCTTTGATTTAACATCAGTCGGTGAATGGAATTTGCAGTAGGGTCAGGCATTGAGAAAGTTGACCAGCGGACTGGGTCAGCCAGCAGGAGGGTCAGGGAGACTGATCAGCAATGAGCCAGCAGATCAGAAAGTATGATTGGCAGCAAGCCGGAGGATTGAGGATGCAAGGAGCAGAAGAGGCGACAAGCGGGAGAGATGGTGAGCAGGTGGTAAGCAGAAAGAATTAGCAAATTTCTTTTATGTTTTTCAATGTATATTATTTTAAAAGTTTTTGCATTTACAAATATATTAATTTAGCAACTTAAAGTATTTAAACTTATAATGTATAATACTTCTGTGCTTTTTCCTGAGAAGAAATGTCCCACAGAACCTAACTAAAGCTTTTACATTGACTGTAATGGGAAAATCTGATTAATTTAAAGTTGTTTCACTAAGTCGCACTTTTCAGGATTGCAACTACAACATTAAATGAGAAACTACAGTACTCTATCTGCCAAATATTTTGCCCATTCCCTTTGCCTTCCAAACTCTCTTTGCATACCCACCAATCTTTGCATCATCAGCAAATCTGGTTACAATACAGTTGGTCCCTTTATCCAAGTCATGAATATAAATAATAAATGGTTGAGGCCCCAGCACTCCATTAGTTACCGTTTGCCAACCTGACAATGACCCTTTTATTCTGACTTTCTGTTTCCTGTTAGTCAATCCTACCATAAGACCATAAGACATAGGAGTGGAAGTAAGGCCATTCGGCCCATCGAGTCCACTCCGCCATTCAATCATGGCTGATGGGCATTTCAACTCCACCTACCAGCATTCTCCCCGTAGCCCTTAATTCCTTGTGACATCAAGAATTTATCTATCTCTGCCTTGAAGCCATTTAGCGTCCCGGCCTCCACTGCACTCCGCGGCAATGAATTCCACAGGCCCACCACTCTCTGGCTGAAGAAATGTCTCCGCATTTCTGTTCTGAATTTACCCCCTCTAATTCTAAGGCTGTGCCCACGGGTCCTCGTCTCCTCGCCTAACGGAAACAGTTTATTTGCGTCCACCCTTTCTAAGCCATGTATTATCTTGTAAGTTTCTATTAGATCTCCCCTTAACCTTCTAAACTCCAATGAATACAATCCCAGGATCCTCAGCCGTTCATCATATGTTAGACCCGCCATTCCAGGGATCATCCGTGTGAATCTCCGTTGGACACGCTCCAGTGCCAGTATGTCCTTCCTGAGATGTGGGGCCCAAAACTGGACACAGTACTCCAAATGGGGCCTAACCAGAGCCTTATAAAGGCTCAGTAGCACATCGCTGCTTTTATATTCCAACCCTCTTGAGATAAATGACAACATTGCATTCGCTTTCTTAATCACAGATTCAACCTGCATGTTTACCTTTAGGGAATCCTCGACTAGCACTCCCAGATCCCTTTGTACTTTGGCATTATGAATTTTCTCACCGTTTAGAAAGTAGTCTATGCTTGGATTCTTTTTTCCAAAGTGCAAGACCTCACATTTTCTCACGTTGAATTGCATCAGCCATTTCCTGCACCACTCTCCCAAACTGTCTAGATCCTTCTGCAGCCTCCCCACTTCCTCAGCACTACCTGCCTGACCACCTAACTTCGTATCATCGGCAAACTTTGCTAGAATGCCCCCAGTCCCTTCATCCAGATCATTAATATATATGGTGAACAGCTGCGGCCCCAACACTGAACCCTGTGGGACACCGCTGGTCACCGGCTGCCATTCCGAAAAAGAACCTTTTATCCCAACTCTCTGCCTTCTGTCAGACAGCCAATCCTCAACCCATGCCAGTAGCTCACCTCGAAAACCATGGGCCCTCACCTTACTCAGCAGCCTCCTGTGTGGCACCTTATCAAAGGCCTTTTGGAAATCCAGATAGACCACATCCACTGGGTTTCCCTGGTCTAACCTACTTGTCACCTCCTCAAAGAATTCTAACAGGTTCGTCAGGCACGACCTCCCCTTACTAAATCCTCTATCCATGATATCATCCCCAAATGCAAAGAGCTCTTATTTGTGCAGCAACCTTTTATGTGTCACATTAATGAATGCCTTTTGACATCCAAGTTCACTGTATCTACTGATACCCCTTTATCCACCTTACCTGTTGCAGAAGAGCTCAATCATTTTTAGATATGATTTCCCTCTCTCAAAACCATGTTGACTCTGCCTGATTGTATTATTATTATTTATATATCCTGCTACTACCTCCTTAGTAATGGATTCTAGCATTTTTCCAAAGATGTTTAACTAACTGGCCAATAGTTTCCTGCTTTGTGTCTCTCTTTCTTCTTTGAATAAAGGACCTACATTTGCAGTTTTCCCATCTGCTGTGACCTTTCCAGAATCCAGAGAATTTTGGAAGATTACAACAAATGCATTCACTTTCTCTACAACCACTTCCTTTAAGACTCTAGGATGTAGGCTATCTGGTCGAAACGGACCTGTCAGACATTAGTTCCATTATTGGTGGTTTTACAGAGTATTTGTCACCAAACAACACCTGAGATTTTGACTTAAAACAGTTACTGTTCCCGTGCCAACTGCAAGAGTTGAATTAATGTATATAATTTAAATTATCAAATTCCTGAAATGTTTAACTTTACTTAGCATGTCCAGAATAGCCTTATCTGAAGGACATAAATAGGAACAGGCCATAATGCCCCTCAACCCTGCTGTAGCAGGCAATAAGATCACAGCTGTTCTTCTTCCTCAATTCAAATTTCCTCCCTATCCCCATATCCTTTGTGACATTTGACTAGTTACAACTTGTCACCCAAAAATTATCTTTTTACTCTTAGTCACCATTGACTAATCTTCAGTGCATGCAAATATATTACCCCAATGTCATGGGCCCTTGTCTTGTTCAGCCACTTTTTGTGTGTCATCACATCAAATCCCTTCTGAAAATCCAAATATATTACATGCACTGGTTTCCCCTTATCTACCCTGCTAACTACATCCTCAAAACTCTCCAACAATAGTATAATTGTCATGCCTCCTTTTACTTCTCTCCAATTCCCTACCCCAACTCTTTAGTACTCCTCGACCGTTGCCTCTCTCCCAGATTTGACTCCCTCATAGATAAGCCAAAGCTTTCCTCTGTGCCTCTCAGCATCCTTTAAAAATTGGATCAAGGCATGCAACGCTGGCTCATTACAAGTAACAGCCCCAATTGCCCCATCCTATTCTCTTGCTCAACTTCCCACCTTGGTTGTCTGCTGGGGCTAATCTTACCCATCTAACTTAACCTTTCCCATCTAACTTAACCCTCTCGTTGCTGTCACTCTTGACATCGCCAGTAAATCAGCTCTCACCACCACTCTACATATTTCACTTGTGAACAAGGCCCTTGCCATCCATTAATTTATTGTGGATGATTGCATTGACATATTGGCCTTAAGGGAGACCTGGCTGAGGCACGTTGACACCATTCCCTTTAATAAGCCTCCCTGCTTTGCTACACCTTCCACCATTCACCCTGCCTCTTATCACCTGATCACAACCCCTGACTCCTCTGGCACTTTCTCTTCTTTTGAGCATCTTGCTCCACCCCTCTTACCTCTCTTTCAAAATTGTCATTCTCTACCTCCTGCCCAAGTACAATAACATGCAATCACTGAGATATCTGAGATACAGATCACAGATAGCAAAGGGGAATGTTGTAAATGTGGTGTGCCGTGATAGGACATACGTACAATATAAGTGACTGAATGTATTATTCAATCTGAAATATTAAACAAAACAAGAAAACAACTTTAGCTATGGCTTAAATTGAAAGCTTGGTGGGTAAGAGAAAGGGTGGGTAAGAAGAAGTGGGTGAAGGAAGAACACTGGATAAAGTTGGGAAAAGAGGAATAGAAGAGTGAGACATGAAAGCATAGGTGGTATAGGTGGGGTAAGAGTAAAGTGATAAGGCGAAAAGGGTCGGGTTGATGGAGTGTGAGTAGCATTTAGTCTGTGGAAATAATTGGAAAGGGAGATAGATGAAGAGGAGATGTTTTCCCTATTGTAATTTAACTTCTGCATCTTAATAGTTTGTTATGTTATACTGTCAGGATCTGTCCTGCACCCGTTTATGGTTTACTATTATTCTTTGAGAACATTGATACAGAACTTTTCCAGATGGTTTGGCCCTGGACTGTCTGGGTGGAACTTTCAACTTCCGGACAGACATGATAGGATGAATAGCCTTCTTATGCACTACAAACACTAGTGAATAAATTAATACAATTTTTCAAATTGTGCTCATGCTTTCATAGAATCCTGCAGTCCCCATCACAAAATCTAACCAAAATTTCTTGGTTCAAAAATGTTTATTTATTTTATTTTCCCAGACAAATCGAAGAGGAGCTAAGAAATGAACTGAATATGGAGAAACAGCAGCAGCAACAGAATTTCCAGGAAATCCTGAAGCATCAACATGATAATCAGAAGATAGAGTTAGAACTGACCATTGCGAAAGATCAGGCCCAAACTCTGCAGCACCAGGTACAAAGCTGTCAAATGTTTGCATTCCAAAGAAAACAAATCCATACAAGTAAAGACATATCTATTTATTTAGACCTAACCTGCAGTCACGCCTGTGGGAAGATTAACAGAGGGCGGGATCTACTGGTCGCATTGCACCCGAAAGGCGACGTGGCACAGCAAGGCTTGTAGGTACGGGGAGACCTGGTCGCCACGTCTCGCGAGATCGCATTAGATCTTAGACGCCACGGTGTGAATCCCGCCCATTATGAGCAGGATCACTCTCTGGCATATTAGAGTGACACAGCTAGTCTCTCTAATATGCATTCCCGAGATCTAACCAAGGCATAGGATCTAACTCCCTCGCCTTGGTGGCCTAGGGCGAACGCCATTCGGTACTGGACTCCACAGACAGAGACTAGATGTAACGGCACTTGTGGGGTCTCCGTGGGGAGGTGCATGCCCTCTGGCCCAGGGTGGTACCCTGGCACTCTTGGTGCCACCTGAGCACCTTGGCAGTGCCAGCCTGGCACCCTGGCAGTTCCACCTGAGCGCCAGCCTGGCATCGCCAGCTGGTAGGGGCACTGCCAGGGTAGCATCTTTTTGTGCGTGTGTGATCGTACCGGTAGGTGTGGTGGGGTGCGGGGGGCTAGGAGATCTCCCTACAGTGATTGGGGCTTGAGAGGGTTCCAGGTTTGCGTCAAGGGCTTGAGCGATCAGAAAATGACATCCCAATCTCCCAAGCAGAGCTCCGCAGTGCAGAAATCAGGCTAAGTATGGCCTCCCCGCTGAGGCCCTCAATCTACCCAGATGGAAATTAAATAGCGGGGTGTTTCTCGGTGCTCCGAGTGCCGGGAAAGCTATGGGAAGCAATTCCCATTCAGGTAGATTGCGCCCAGAGTTAACATTTTGTGTCCAGTATGACACCTCTCTGAACTTTTTATTGCATTACGGGTTTGGTGATTAAATCATTGTTTTTTATCTGTTGCTATCTCGAAACTATAAAAATGTGAATCAGTACATTGATTCAACCAATTAAAGGAAATGTTATGAAGAATTATATCAAACCTATAATATGTAAGCTAAATGATAAGTCATAAAATGCATAGGCCAGTTAGTTTGCTTTGATTGTGGGTAAATTTTTGAATTCCATAATCGGGAATGAAATTAGTTAACACTGAGAAGGCAAAGCAGTTCACTCAGCATGCTACCGTGAAGGACAGGTTGTGCTTGACTAATGGGATCTTGGCTTAAGTGCCCAGATAGACGCACTTGGGACCTTTGACTGCTCATCCCGCCAAGGTTAACCAAAAGGGAGATGTCCCTTCCTTTGGTCGTAAATGGAACTTACCCAGGCTACCTGGATTGCATCTGTGACACCTGAAATTTTAAAAATACTGTGAAATATGACAAAAGTAGTCCAGCAGAGGATTTACCCCCCCCCCCCAACTCCAATCCCAAGTGCACCCCCAAAAAAAACAAGAGCACTACCCCTAAAAGCTCCAAGAGCCTTTTAAATTAAAACAAATACAATTTTGAGAGGCCCAAGTAATGACCACGGCAAGAAATACTGGTATCCTCTTGAGGAGGCACATCTGGTTTGAGCATGCACTGCGTTACTTTGAGGCCTTGGAGTGCGGAACTTGCAGTAGAGAATCTCTATCATCCTTATAAGGATACCCATGTTTGAGGCAGGTGGAGAGTTAGAGGGAGAGTTTGTCTTGGGCAGCAGCGCAAAATGGGAGTTAGCAAATCTGAACACTGTTTTCATCTACATCCAATTTTCTTCCCCCATTAAAGTAAATAATAAAGAAATTAGGTGTTATGTAAAAAGGGATGCTGAATCGTTGTTGCTCACTTTGTGTTATCGTCCAGTTTTCTTTCTTGCTATTGAAGGGAAGGAAATTGAGTCACAATGACAAAGAGTATGGGTTATCTGAATATTTTGATTCTCCAGGATTTGGTAGTGGAGTGTCGTGGTCAGTGCTATTACAAATTTTGTTTCCTTTTCCTCCAGAAATTTTTAAAATTAGGTATAAGGAAATTATATCAAAGTTTGCTGATGATTGCAAATTTGAAGAATCACAAATTGAGGAAGAATACATGAAATTTCAGGTTATGGGAGGTAGGTTAGCATAGTGGGAAGATAGGTGGCAGATACATGATGTAAAGTATCACATTTTGAAAATTTAGCAGTGAAAGGAATTGTGCCATAAATTGTTCTTAACAATGTAGAAGAGAGTAGTGTGGCTGTACAGTATAAACATAAATCTTTAAAGTGCAGATTGAACAGACAATAAAAAGGCAAATAGAATTCTGGGTTTCATGCATGGGGCATTGAATATATTCTCCAAAAGTGATATTTAATTTGCACAAAACATTGGTTAAGATATAGTAGCTGTATTACATGTAGCTCTGCCAACCCACCCACCCCCACCCCCCATACGATAGAAAGGATCTTAAAATTATAGAACGAGTGCAACAAAACTTCAATACAATTGTAACATGAATGAAAATTATAGTTATATAGTTTTGAAATTAATTTTGACTCTTTGTAATAGTGAAAAAAAAAATTATGGATGATTATGAAGGTGGAAATAGATGATCTTCGTGATGGTGTGACCATGTGGTCAAATATGACAACAAGGTTGCAAACAATCTGGTTTAGCCTCAGACAATTGCCAAGTTAAAGGATAGAGTTGGCAGCTAGGGAATGGTGCTTGGAGCAGTGTCCAAAGACAATACACCATCATACCACAAAGAAAATGATAATGCATTATACATAAAACTACAGTTTAAAGACTTAGAAAATTCTCCAGCTGTCCATTTACTGGTAACCAAGTGGATAATTCTTGCTAAGTATTATTTCTGCTTAGCCATCAATTATTCCAAACCAAGGAGGGGATTTTTATGGAGCCAGCAAGAGCAGGAAACGAGGCGTGACTTAATTAGGCAGGATATGAAATCTCAATTTCCTGATGGCAGATTGAGATGCAGAAATAAAATCAGTGGCGTGTTTGCAGCATGTCAGGCCTCACTCCGGCCTGTAGCAGGTTCATATTTGTAACTTATTATTGCATGTCATCTGACACTCATTAATGTAAAATGTTTTTAAATTATGTTGTATCTTCAATCTTAAGATAAAGTCAGTGGTGCATTAGAATCTCATGGCACCTAGTTCAAATTTGTTTAAAGGTGGTGTGCATCCGTTGTTGGCTTAGTTGTTTGTAAAGTCGACGGATTTCCGGTTGAACTGCAATGCACAGTGGGGCCAGTCAGTCAAGGTAAGAAAATGGGGGCCTAAAAAGTGATGTCCACATGTGAGTTCAACTCAGGATGTTGGGTGGCAGAGCCTTTACAGGGCCTTGAGTTCACCGACAACATTTCAATTGTCCGGCAGTGAGAGTGCTCACAGACTATGTCCCTTTGCAATGCATAGAAGTGAGAGCCTGCAAGTTCAGCCATATCCCACAGAGCGGTGAGTACACACTGGATACTATCATTCAATAAAGAGTGAACAAGAAAACACAGCATTGTTTCTTCCACAATAAAGGAAATGCCCTTAACTCCCCTGTAACCATTAATGAATGCTAACTATGAGGGGTGCCAATGCATTTAACTCTCTAACTAAGCTAGTCTCAAGAAATAACAACAATGCACACATGAATAAAATCAAATCCATGTAATGCAAATTATTTACAAGTGAAATTTAATTTTGAAAAAAACTCATACCACTTTTTTGCTCTTTCAAGTCTAATGTTAATGGCAATGAGTTGATCAGGAAAGTTTTGGCTGAATGCAGAGCCATACTGTTTCACCAGTAGGTTCTTTTATAGGTCACCTATAGCTGCAGCACTATCAGCTGACAGTATATATTTGTCCACGGAAAATCCTCCCCCTCTTTGTTAATCGCACTTCCATGCACACCGTTAAAACTTTAAATTTTAATTATAATCACCTGGGAATGGGAAAAAAACAAGAGGGCAGATGTGGCACACACTTCTGATTACGCTGTGTGGAACGGCATGCTGTTGGCAAAATCCACCCCTCCAAGTTTTATATTGCTCTTTACTTTCAATTCATTCCTTATGACAGATATCAGTATGTTTGACTCTATTCTGATTATCTTAAAATCAGTTTCTCTATCAAATGCATTTCAATGACTTGACAGTTGCATAGCCTTTATCCACTTGATGAAATAAAAGATTGTCTCAATCTCCTGAACCACATTAACCATTTCCTTTCTTGTCAAGTAACTGAGCATGCCGCAAACCCATACTTCAGTGCAAATCCACCCTACGGTGCTGCATGCTAGTTTCTTTCGATATAACATCACATTTGCACACATGTACCTGTATTTCAATATCATGCCGCACATTCCATTGGATGCTAACCACTCTTGGGCTTTCAAACGGTCTGGATATCTTTGTTCATCTCCCCTACATGATCTTGATGCCTAATATATTGATCAGGCTATTAAATGCAGTATTCTTTAAAGATTCATAGGCAATAATACAAACATCCTGAACAGAAAGCTATCAATCAACCACTCTAAGCTTCAATTTCTTTACTTGCACTGGAATATACATTAATACCTGATTGTTATCTTTCAGAATATCATGCTCAGGTGTTTTTTTTCAATTTGCCATTTTAAAGATTATTTTAGAAATGTTGGATCTTAGCTTGGTGAATTTACATTGTGGCTTCACATTAGGGATAGAGGGATGCTAGAAATTAATTTGGAGCTGACTTCCGCATGTCCTTTCTTAAGCATTCTGGGTAGAATTTTTCTGGAGGCCTCTAAACCCTACAATCAGGCTCAAATGTGGGTCAGAAGTCTGCACTTTGTGGAAAATAGTCACTCATTTTGTGACCTGTCCCAAGGCTGCCAATTAATGCCCTTAGGGCAGACAGACCATCCAATTAAGGATAAAGGGAAGGCTCTTGGAGTAGGAGGGTCAATCCAAGTCCCTCCAACATGAAAGAAGCAGCAGGCTGCAATGTAAGGTAACCACGGGGAAGGTGCTTTCGCACCTCCAGCTTATTGGAGTCAATGGGAATCAGGGGAACATCCACTGTTTGGAGTCATACCTAGCACAATGGAAGATGGTGTGATGGTTGGAAGTCAATCATCTCATTTCCAGGACATTGCACAATGCTCAGCACCATTCATGACTCCTCAGACACTGAAGCAGTCCATGCGCTAATGCAGCAAGACCTGGACAATATCCAGGCCTGGGCTGACAAGTGGCAAGTAACAGTCGCACCTCACAAGTGGCGGGCAATGACCATCTCCAAGAAGAGAGAATCAAACCATCGCCCCTTGTCATTTAACTGCATTACCATTGCTCAATCCCCTACTATCAACATCTCAAAGATTACCATTGACCAGAAATTGAACTGGACTCGCCATATTAATACTGTGGCTACAAGAGCAGGTCAGAGGCTAGCAATCCTGCGGCGAGTAACTCACCTGATTACCCAAAGCCTGTCCATTATGTACAAGGCACAAGTCAGGATTGTGCTTGAAAACTCGCCACTTGCCTGGATGACTGCAGCAGGGGTGGCACAGTGCACCGTGGTTAGCACTGATGCTTCACAGTGCCAGACACCCGGATTCAATTCTGGCCTTGGGTAACTGTCTGTGTGAAGTTTGCACTTGAGCTCCGTGTCTGCGTGCGTACCTCCTGGTGCTCTGTTTTCCTCCCGCAGTCCAAAGATTGTACAAGTTAGGTGAATTTAAGGGGACAGCGCCTAGATAGGAATGGTCCCAAGTAAGATGCTCCTTCAGAGGGTCGGCGCAGACTCGATCGGCAGAATGACCTCCTTCTGCACTGTATAAATTCTATGGTCCCAACAACACTCAAGAAGCTCACCAACCTCCAGGACAAAGCAATCCACTTGATCAGCATCCCATCCACAAATATTCACTCCCTCCATCCCCGACAAACATTGGTAGCGGTGTGTACCATCTACATGATGCACTACAGGGTCTTACCAAGGCTACTTAGTCAGAGCCTCCTAAACTCACGACCAGTACCATCAAGTAGGTCAAGGGCATCGGACCCATGGGAACACCACCACCTGTAGATTCCCCTCCAAGTCACTCACCATCTTGACTTGGAAATATATCACAATTTCCTCGCTGTCGCTGGGTCCTACATCATGGAGACCACAGGTTCAAGAAGATGTCTCACCACCACCTTCTCAAGAGCAAATTTGGATGGACAAATGTTGGCCTAGCCAGCGATGCCTACATCCTGCAAATTAATTTTACAGAAAACATTTAAACTGTTCCCTCACTGCCTGCAGAGACCTGGTGGCCAACTGGAAAATCCCTGTTACCCTCCTTCAATTGGCCTTAAGTGGTTGTTAAAAAGTTGGATCTACTTCCTGCCACTTGTGGCCTGCCTTCCAACTCACTCACCCCCATCCTGCCTCTATGAAATAACCCGGGGCAGGATGGAGCTGGGAGACTGGCATGTAGGCCAGTGGTTTATTTTCAGCCTCTGATTACAGCCCTAGTAGGGGTAAGTCTCCTTATATAACAAATAACCTTGAATATCATCAAAATCTTGAGTTCTAATCATCAGCATGCTGTGAAATTTGAAGTCTTCAGAAAAGTTTCTTAAGTTCCTAAAACTGCTGGATCTTTTGCTACACCATCATAGAGTGGACGCCTATTTAAATGAAAAGAAAACAGAGGACAACATTTTAACTGGAAAGAGTGGGACATGCTCAAGTGTTGGTGTGGGGTTAAATTTTCCCAAAGGTTTCAGCAGATTGGAAACCCAACATGATCCTCCTTGCTTCTGACTTTTTCCCTGGCATGCATTCAGAGGTGCAAGGGAAATCCTTATGGAGTCGCAGCTGTCTAATTTAAATATGTTCAGAGACAATTAATTCAGACTTTAACCCAATATTCTGGCTTTAACAATCAGCACATGGGTTTCCTGAACTATTTAAAACTTGCCGCCAAGACAAGGTGATTGTGCAACGAGGGGCTGGTTTAGCACAGGGCTAAATAGCTGGCTTTTAAAGCAGACTAATGCAGGCCAGCAGTGTAGGTTCAATTCCCGTAACAGCCTCCCTGAACAGGTGCCGGAATGTGGCGACTAGGGACTTTTCACAGTAACTTAATTTGAAGCCTACTTGTGACAATAAGCGAATTTCATTTCATTTTTTTTCATTTCACGAGGATTCATTGCTCTGTGAACTTGACAGGTTGGAAAGCCTTTAAAGACAAACTGCACCACTGCTTCCCTGGATATATGTGAAAGGCAAGAACTCATAAGATTTGTTTTGGGAGTGTGCTTTCATTGCTTTACAGGTGATTTCCAACTTTTTGGAAGTCATTTCACTTTTTTTTGGAATTGTTGATTTTGATCTGCACTTTCCTGCTGTCAGCCCTCATTGCATATTGGGAGTAGCTTATGCAGCTGCACAATGAACTTTGAATGAAGAATAAGAAGAGGAATAATAGTCGGAGCAACATTAGTTGCCTTTCCTTCAGCCACAGGACAGGGAAAATGGACATAGAACTTTAGCTGAAAGGAGGCAATACCCCCAACATAGGGCAACTTTCTCGACATGATGGAGCAATGGTGCCAAAAGGGACTTAGGTGGTTCTTGCTGACATCTGCTGCCTCCGAGAACAATATCTCCTTCCCAAAGAGTGATATGGCCATGCATTGCCAATGGCCATCAGTGCCCTGAATTTCTTCACCTCTGGCTCCTTCTAGGGATCTACTGGTGATATCTGCAGGATTTCACAACCTGCTGCTATAAGTACAGCTCTCAGATGACTGATGCCATATTTACCAGGACCTCCAGTACTTTGATACTGATGAGGCCTGTCAGAACTGAGGGCTCTCATTCTTGCTGCAATGGGCTGGATTGCCACAGCTGTAGGGAGTTACAGGCTGCACACGTGTAGATACTTGGTAATTAAAGTTCCCTGATATCAACTAGCCATCTTTGTCAATCCAAAGGAGAGGCGGTGATGAGGTACTGTCACTGGACTAGTAAACCCAGGATAATGCTCTAGGGACCCAGGTTCAAATCCCACCGTGGCAGATGGTGAAATTTGAAATCATAAAATATCTGGAGTCTAAAAGTGTAATGATAACAATAAAACCATTGTCGATTGTCTTAAAAATCCATCTGGTTCACTGCTGCCCTAAATTTGGCCTACGTGTGAAGCCATGATACCTTCATCCTGCCAGTCACATCTTTGTACGTTCAGAGTAAGTGAATGACAAACGCTACTGTACCATATAAGGGCATGCCGACTATAACCAAAGGAAAAATAGCACCAGAGCCACATGAGCAGAAAGACACATGAGGTTGCTGGTACAATTGAACTCTCTGGACAAATCTGGGGTGCCTTTCAATATGTAGCAGCAAGAGAGTCCGGGATGGTAGTGTTGTACCTTGCACAACATAGTGTTGCAGAGAGGAATGGAACTGCAAGTGGAGGAAGATGAGGACCACTTGAGGCGGAATTAGGAGGATCCTGATGTGGCCAGCTGCTTTCAGCCAGTCACCTAGCTGGCTGAGAAAGTGGCGGTGGATTTATTCAGGCATGGCTCAGATAACCTGAGTGAAAATATATTCTCCAACTTTGCTGAACCCACTTCCCACTGCACCCAACATAAATCACTCCCAGAACTCCTTTGGCGCGATTCTCCGACCCCCACGCCGGGTGGGAGAATCGCTGGAATGTCGGGCGAATAATGCCACGCCGCCCTGGCACCCCCACGCGATTCTCCCACCCCCCCAAAATGGTGTGTCGTGGTTTGCGACAGGCCGCTCGGCCTGCCGAACCTGACCGGTTCACTCCGGCGCCAACCACACCTGGTCGCTGCCGGCGTGAACATCGCGCAACCGCTGCATGTGGGGCCTGTGGGGGGCGGAGGGAGGATCGAGCACCACGGGCGTGCTCAGGAGGTGTCTGGCCCGCGATCAGTACCCACCTGATCGTCGGGCCGGCGTCTCTAAAAGACGCACTCTTTTCCCTCCACTGCCCCGCAAGATCAAGCCGCCATGTCTTGCGGGGCAGCGGAGGGGAAGACGGCAACCACGCATGCGCGGGTTGGAGTCGGCCAACCTGTGCATACGCGGGTGACGTCACTTAGGCGCCGCCGGCCGCATCATTCCGGCCGCGCCACTTTGATGCAAACGTCAAGGCCCGGTGCGCGAAATTCGCGCGCAGTCGCTCCTAGCCCCCCAGCAGGGTCAGAATAGGGGGCGAGGAGCGGCCTCCGACGCCGGAATGAAACACTCCGGGTTTCACTCCGGCGTCGGCTGTTTGTCTCCCTTTGGGAGAATTTCGCCGCTTATCTTCCACTTTGATCATACTATTCTCCTCAAGGAGAAGGTTGGACACAACAATGGAGATGACTGGAGAATAAAAACACAAATAAAAGGGCATGCTTTATTCACATTTTATGATACATTAACACACTTACAATTTTATTATTATCCGAGTGAATCCCCTTGTTCAGCTCAAAAATGTTTTCATTTTCCTATTACTTCTACCCTGGTGGCTTCAGCAAAGAAAGAGACACCATGCTCTAACAACTGAGATAGCTGTGTCAGTTGTCCTCTGGATTTTGGAGCCCATGAGCACCCAGTCAAAGAGTGCCCCATCTGTAATGGTGTGCAGACTCGATCATTGGAGCAGGAGGCATTATGTAGAGCACAGTCTGAGGGGTAAAAGAGGAGAAGGAAAGAGAAGTAGGACTACCTTTGAGCAAAAACCCGACTTCTATATTCTATCTTTTCCCAATTTCCCTCTCATGGCCCACCCACACTTTCCTGCTTGCCAAGAGTTGGAGAGCAGTTCAGTGCCCTTCAGTGTGGTTCCCAATGGTTAATTAGAGGTGTTCCGTAGGTACACTGCGAGCCTGGTGGTGGCGGCTACCCTCAAGATTTGGGGGCAGTGGAGGCGACACAGGGGGGAAGTGGGGGGCTCGGTGGAGGCCCCGTTGAGGGGGAACCACCGGTTTGTCCCAGGAAACATTGATGGTGGGTTCCTGGGGTGGCACAGGGCGGGCATAGGGAAGTTGGGAGACCTGTTCATTGACGGGAGGTTTGCGAGCCTGGGTGAGCTGGAGGAGAAGTTTGAGCTCCCCCCGGGGAATATGTTCAGGTACCTTCAGGTTAAGGCGTTTGCTAGGCGGCAGGTGGAGGGGTTCGCTTTGCTGCCCCCGCGGGGGGTAAGAGGTAGGCTGTTTTCCGGGGTGTGGGTCGGGGATGGAAAGGTGTCTGACATCTACCAGGTGATGCAGGAGGTGGAGGAGGCGTCGGTAGAGGAGCTGAAGGCTAAGTGGGAAGTGGAGCTGGGGGAGCAGATTGAGGAGGGGACATAGGCGGACGCCCTGGAGAGGGTGAACTCCTCCTCTTCATGTACGAGGCTTAGCCTCATCCAGTTCAAGGTTTTGCACAGGGCTCATATGTCCGGGATGAGGATGAGCAGGTTTTTTGGGGGTGAGGACAGGTGCATCAGGTGTTCGGGGAGCCCAGCGAACCATGCCCATATGTTTTGGGCATGCCCAGCACTGGAGGAATTCTGGAAGGGGGTAGCAAGGATGGTGTCGAGGGTGGTAGGATCCAGGGTCAAACCAGGCTGGGGACTCGCGATATTTGGAGTTGGGGTGGAGCCGGGAGTGCAGGAGGCGAAAGAGGCCGGTGTTTTGGCCTTTGCGTCCCTAGTAGCCCGGCTGAGGATCTTGTTGCAATGGAAAGATGCGAGACCCCCAAGCGTGGAGACCTGGATCAATGACATGGCGGGATTCATTAAGCTGGAGAAGGTCAAATTCGCCCTGAGGGGGTCGGTACAAAGGTTCTTTAGGCGGTGGCAGCCTTTCCTCGACTTTCTGGCTCAACGATAAGGAACTAGGTCAGCAGCAGCAGCAACCCGGGGGGAAACGGGGGGGGGGGGTTTTCAGGGGGGTATTGTATATGTTAAGTTAATTATTGTTAATTTATTTTGTTGTTTATTGGGTATGGGGGGATGGGGGGGTTCGTTAAATGCGTTGTTGCGGGTGCCAGGGGGTGTTTATTATTGTTATTATTATTATTGTTCTGTTGCTATATATTTTTCAAAAAACTTCAATAAATATTATTTGTTTTTTTTTAAATTAGAGGTGTTCCCCCATTCTGTTTGAAATGGTAGACTGAGACAGTTCATTAGTCAGGATCAGCTTACACTCAGCTGTCTACCATATCTGATGCGCCATGCAGATGACCACACTTTCCATCGAGGTGGAGATCAGTGCATAGGCCTTAGACATCATGGCACTTGTATTTGAGATATACTCCTCCAATCTCTCTCCAAAGATGTGCAATGCCTCTGGAAATGCTGATAAATTATCACGTGTTTTATTGCTCCCGATAGTCCGCTGTGAATGACCTCCTAGGCTTAGTATCTGCGTGTAGCTGAGCTGAGCAAAAGGAACTATCTACTGCTGTCCCAGGTTCTGATATCCGTTCGTGCTGATTTGTGATATGTGCTTCAACATGTGGCTGAGCTAGTAGGAGGTGAAAATGATTTGTGTGACAGTACTTTACCAGAGTGTAAAACCTCCTCTGAAAACTTCTCAAACTCTTCCCTTTCCAGTTCAGATGTCACACTTGAAGAGCCTTTCAGTGATGGAAGACATAAATAAGAACTGACATGGTCCAAGTCACCATTGTGCAGATGTTCACATTTCTGTTAGTGACAAATCAGCATTGGCAATTGTTATGCCATTTGACAGGGTGAGGGTGATTCCTAATTCTGTTAGCAAGCATCTGGGATCCCCTCTCACTACATTTCACGTCGGCAAGGTTACAACAGCCTTTTAAAAATGAGAAACAGTCATAAGAACATAAAAACTAGGAGAAATATTTACCTTATGGGGGTCCCTCCAGAGGCACAGATGTCATTATAGCCCTGGGGGGAGAGGGGCGTGCCTGGGCACTGCCCCTTGGCACAGCTTGGCATTACCTGGTTGGTAGTCTCGGCAACTGGAGAGCTACACGCCAATTTGCAGTCTGAGTCTGACACTTGGAAAAAGCATAGTAAGATCCCGCACCTTGGCTAATTGACCTACCTTGCCGTTTTTGTTGGCCCAGGGGTGAGTTTAGAATGGGCTCAATCTTTGATCACCCCTCAGTGCAGTTGCCTCCTCTCTGCCTGACTCCACCGGATCAGCCTGCCAAAGACAACATCTTACCAGAGAGGTAAATACTTTATGCCAAATTTATTTTTACTATCAAACCTAAGGACGTGTGGGAGGCACCAATTGCAATAGCACATCTTCAGCTGGAACTGAATTAAGGAGGCAGTGCTTTGTAAATTTAAAACAAGATTATACATTTTTAATTTAAACTGCATAAAGAAATAACATGTTTTGCCATAATCCAAGAAGTGCTTTGAAAAATTCAGATTGGACCCATAGACTGGTTTTCACGGTTACAAATTAAACTTTAATCAAAATAAATCTACACCAGTATCTTTAACTTAAAATGTAATTTAAAGTTGTTTTTTCCAATTCTAAATCTTAATTGGAATGAACATAGTTAATTATGTTCACAATTTCTGCCATTTAGAATACTGATCCAAGAAATGGGTTATGAATGCGAAGTGTCAACATTTGTGATATTCTCAGGTTATAAACTCAAGGAATATTCACATGGTTTAAATCAGTTCTGTGGTGATATGCATTACTGTAAATACACAAAGGGGTTAATGTAAATACACTACGACTAAATAAACACTAGAGGGAGCACCAGAGATGTCATGACATGCAGACATACAGCTAATGAACACATAGAATAGGACACGACCAATGGGCAGTCAAGACATGCATACATACAGCTAATGAACACATAGAATAGGACACGACCAATGGGCAGTCAAGACACCCAGAGGTGACACTACCACAAGGGGGCATTACACAACCGATATATAAGGACAGGGCACACATGCTCTGTCTCTTTCCACAGGCGACACTGAGAAAATAGGACAGGGGCAGGTCAGAAGCATTACACCCACCACGTGGCTTAGAGCAGACTGGTTAGTTCGACTGAGTTACTATAGCAAGATTAGCAGGAGAGGTCGAAATCACATTGAACTTACTTCAAATTCTGGAATATCTTTTGGTCAAAGCTGCATCGAGTTGAAGCCTGTGTTCTCCCAGAGTATGTAACACAACAATTTCAAAAGCCTAAAATATGACTCAAATATCCAAAAAATATTTCACGTGTATAAACCCATGGAGCAAACAATTAACCAACTGATAAGAGGATAGGCCTGTATATATCCAACATCAGGGGCAGCAGGGTAGCATGGTGGTTAGCATAAATGCTTCACAGCTCCAGGGTCCCAGGTTCGATTCCCGGCTGGGTCACTGTCTGTGTGGAGTCTGCACGTCCTCCCCCTGTGTGCGTGGGTTTCCTCCGGGTGCTCCGGTTTCCTCCCACAGTCCAAAGATGTGCAGGTTAGGTGGATTGGCCATGCTAAATTGTCCGTAGTGTCCTAATAAAAGTAAGGTTAATGGTGTGGGGGGTTACGGGTATAAGGTGGATACGTGGGTTGAGTAGGGTGATCATGGCTCGGCACAACATTGAGGGCCGAAGGGCCTGTTCTGTGCTGTACTGTTCTATAATTCTATCCAAGAATAGACTCCAGAGGGTTTTAGCTCTGCACCGAGCAAGGAGTACTGCTGACATCAAAGACAATCACATAGATACTTTTTAAAGACGGGCTTTCAATCAAAAGAAATGCTGTAACTACTTACACATTCATACTCAGAAATGTTATCCGTTTTAAAATAAAAGCAAAGCTTGCTGAAAACAGATATCGGATGACATTTTCCAGCCCTTCGTGCTGACAGGATCTTCCAGTCCTGCTGATCTGAATGGAGATTTCAATGGCCCACCGGCCCCGCTGTGGGGAAACCCATGAGAGGGGGAGGGCTGGAAAATTCCAGCCATCATATTTCTCACATAAATTTAACAGTTGCCATGGGCTTTTTCACTTCTCCCTTTACAATTACATTCACATATTTAAGTTGCTACACTGCACCCTTATCTCTGGAACAACCTCCCTATATCTCTCCACCTCTACTATCCTCTCAGACATAACTATTTGACCAAGTTTTTAGTCATCTGACGTAAAATCTCTTTATGTGACACTGTCATATTTTGTTTTATAATGCTCCTGTGAAATGCCTTGGTACATTTTACTGCCATAGAGATGTGATATAATTATAAGTTCGTAAGCTAGTTCACCATTTTCTGAACAGAATTTTCCGCTTAAACCCTCCATTAAACTATTACTTTCATCCATTTTATTACACCTGTACCACATTTAACCCTTGCCTCTTTGCATCCAGCCCTTATTAGAGATGATCAACCAGTATTTGTTTCGTACAACTACACCCCACTTTCCCATGATACCCATAGATGTTGAGATCCATATGCCCCATACAGTAGCTCCTTCCTCTGTCACATTAAAACACCGTACAATTTTGTCAGTTTCAACCCCCCAATAAATTGGGCACTACTCAAACATGTATAGGACGGGCAGCACGGTGGCACAGTGGTTAGCATTGCTGCCTACGGCGCTGAGGACCTGGGTTCGAATCCCGGCCCTGGGTCACTGTCTGTGAGGAGTTTCCACATTCTCCCCTTGTCTGTGTGGTTTCACCCCCACAACCCAAAAGATGTGCAGGATAGGTGGATTGACCATGCTAAATTGCCCCTTAATTGGAAAAAATAATTGGGTACTCTAAATTTTTTTTAAAACATGTATAGGACCATACAAATAGTCTTTCCTTAGATATAAATAAATTTACATGATTTAAGTATTATTTTTCTCTCTTTATTTGTACATACTTTTGCATTTTCTTTGGCATATATATATATTATTGTATAGTAAAAATAGGCTGACACCACAGTAGCAGGATATGAATTCTCCACACTCTGAGCTAAAAGGGTGAAACTGTTTGACATGCCGTTCAATATCTTACAGAACGTTTTGTGTGAGGTCAGTAGTTTTCTTGCTTTGGCTGGGCCCTAAATGTCCTCTTACCTGTCGCCCTCTGCAGAACTGGAGAAGGCCTTATCCCTCAGTGAAGACTCTTGGTGCCTATTCTTAGCAAAAGTAGCTGCTGTTGCCCAGGTTTGCTGGGTGTGTCATCATGTGCCAACTTCTTTAGCTCCTTATATGTCAAACTGGAGTGCCAATGTCTGAGCTGGTGCCTGGGAGAGGCAAATCACTTCAGGGGGATTGTCTGCTCATTGTATATCAATTTTGTGTTCAATTATATGTAGGCAGAGAATATTGGGGATTCACTTGAGCATGTAAGAGAACCTTACTGAAACAGTGGAGTTGTTGGCATGAGAGGCTTATGATGTTTAACTCTAAATAAATGTAAGAATTTGCATTTACAGGGGATCGTTTAGCACAGTGGGCTAAACAGCTGGCTTGGAATGCAGAACAAGGTCAGCAACGCGGGTTCAATTTCCGTACCGGCCTCCCCGAACAGGCGCCAGAATGTGGCCACTCGGGGCTTTTCACAGTAACTTCATTGAAACCTTCTTGTGACAATATGTAGTTATTATAATTGAATTAGTAACATTGCTCCAATGCTACTCTTCATCAATGCACTTTCTGGACTATATAACACTGTCTGCCCCCAAAGTCTGTTCTTACACAGGAGCCTCTTGAGATTGAATAGGCCTTTACAGAAAAAGGGAGAAGAGTGAGAAGGAGAGATAGAAGCTGTATGTGATAAACTGTGTTGAAAATGCAAGCTAGAGTTGCTACATTTGTTACATTTGAATGAAAGGATACAAGTAAAAAGCAAGCAAATCTTTTGGGATATCTCCCAATTTTGTTTCCCGATTTTCATGACTGTCTAGTAATATGCAGAGCTTCCTGTTTTGCCTGTGTGAGAGTGATAATGTTGAAAACTCCTCCAACTGTCCTTTTCCTCGCTCTGGTACTTTGCATGATCTTGTCCTGTGGAAAGACAGGGTGAGTATTATGGCTTTGTGGTTGAAATTGTAAAATCATAGAATCCCTACAGTGCAGAAGGAGACCATTTGGCCAGTCGAGTCTGCACCGACACACCGAAAGAGCACTCTAACTAGGTCCACTTCCCAGCTCTATCCTCGCAACCCCGACACCCCACCTAGCCTGCACATCTTTGGACAGTAATGGACAATTTAGCATGACCAACCCACCTAACCTGCACATCTTTGGACTGTGGGAGGAAACCGGAGCACCCAGAGGAAACTCATGCAGACACAGGGAGAATGTGCAAAATCGACACAGTCACCCAGAGTCCGAAGTGAACCCAGGTTCGCAGTGCTGTGAGGCAGCAGTGCCAACCAATGTGCCACCCATGTATGAGCATTAAGCAGATACTGAATGTGCAATGGGAAGAGGTGAGTGTGTTTAGAATGAGCTAGGGATGTATTTTAGTTTCTGTGTCTTTTGAAAAATGTGGCAGAAGGATGGTCATAATTGAAGTGGCTTTGAGATGGTGGGAGGTAAGTGTTATGAAGTTGTTAATGAGAGAAGTGAATAAATGTACTCAGTTTTGATACTCCTGTGAGGTCATTAAACTTCTTTCTACATTGAACTTCGGTCTTAGAGGTGATGCTGCTTATCTTGACCAAATCTGCTGTATCTGTTCTGGGCAGTCTGACACTGGTGTTGGGTTCCCTCGTGTATTCTCACCTCCTTTTATGTCCTTACTTCTTCCACTAGGACCTCCAGAAAAGCATAGGACAATTCTTCAATTAGTTTCTGCAGCAGTATTCGTTTCTACTGTATCTTGTGAAAGTCCCGATACACCACATCCACCGCTCCCCCCCCCTGTCTACCAAACCTGTTGTTTCCTCAAAGAACTTTGAGGTTTGTCAAGCATGATGTGTGCTTGCTACATCTACCTACGTTCTCTTTATCTCGATAAGTGGCAATGTTATCTTTCATTAATGATTATAAACTGGTTTAAACCAACTGATCTGAAATGACATAGATTAACTCTTGGCTCCTTTTTAAAGAAATAGCCTACTCTCCAGTCCTTGGGCAGAATTTAATGAAGGCCACTGGAGCAGAAAATGTGGCAGTCTTGCCAGAGAATAGTGTGGGAGAATTTGCAATGGAATCCTGGCAATGGGAGATGAGATTTAAATCAAGAGTGTTCCTGTGAGATGCTCAGAATGTGCCCCTGAGCCAAATCATGAACATCTACTCACTAAGGTGATTGTGCTTATGCTTGAAGCAGGGGAAAGATGTAGTGTAGCCCTGTCTGAGACATTAACACTCTCACCCTCAGGGAAGATCTGAGGAAATATGATGGCTTTGCCACATCGCTGTGATGCAAAGAAAGGAAAAACAAAATTAACTCCTTTGCATGTCAATTCTCTATAAGGGCATAAATGTAGGAGCAGAAGTAGACCATTCAGCCCATTGAGTCTGCTCTGCCATTCAATGAGATCATGACTGATCTGATGTGATAATCCTCTAGTCCACTTTCCCGCCTTTTCCCCATTCCCTTACCAATTATAAAATCTGTCTATCTCAGCCTTGAACAAACCTAATGGCCCAGTCTCTACAGCCCTCGATGGTAAATAATTCCACAGACTCACTACCCTCTGAGAGAAGACATTCTTCTCATGTCTGTTTTAAATGGGTGATCCTTTACTCTGAGATTATGCCATCTGGTCCTGGACTCTCCCACAAGGAGAAACAACCTCTTCGCATCTACCCTATCAAGTTACCTGAGAATATTGTATGTCTCAATAAGATTGTCCCTCATTCCTCTAAACTCCAATGAGTACAGATCCAAACGACTCACCCACTCCCCATAATAAAATTCCTCCACACCTGGGAACAACCTAGTGAACCTTCTCTGGACTGCATCACTTGCCCTTTGCTACCAGAGTTGATGGAAAAGCTCTAATCCTCATAACTTTGTATACCATCACTCCAATATTAGCATCAGAAATGGAATGTCTACCCTGCTCTCCTGCCAACCCGATTGCCTTCCTCTTGAATGTCCGAGGACACCTTCACCTTCGTCCTTTCCTTGTTATAGCGGTCCCTTTTCTCCTGCATGCAGAAGGGAACAGTGAGTTAGCCTTCAGTGCCTGATGGGGAGAAATCCTGCAGGTTTCCATATCTATGTGACCCTCCCAAGCTTAGGCTGTCATAAGATGTGGCTGACATGAAGAGTGACATGCAGATGCTATTGACCCATATGCGGTCAATACCCCCAAGGCAGCTGGTGAAAAGGGTACAGAGAAAGCATAACCACCCACTGGATTCCTTCAAAATACATGATCATTCTGTTCCAGCCCATCATTCATCCACTGTTCAGACGTCAAACACTCAGGCCAGGATATGCATAACGCGATTGACCCCTCTCCCTTCAGTGACGGGCATGTTTCCCGATATTCAATGTTGGGATCATCGTTATACCAAATTAGCATATCATTATCAGGCCCATACGCCGGAACCATTTCCCACCCAACCCCGCTGCCCCCCTCCCACCCCATCAAAACGTCCATCTACAGTGACATGACGACAGAACGGCATGCGCTTGGACAGTGCTGAGGGTGTCCGGACAGTGGGGTGTGGCGGTTTCTCACCATTAGACTGACCGTTGCAGTTTGGAGTAGGTCATTTACCCTCTTCCTGCACTTAACTCAACCTCATTAATGTAGTCCACGGCTGTGCACCTCTGTTGCGACCCTCATCCAAACCTCCTTAGTCAGACGGGATGGCTTCTTCCTTCCATCAGCTGGGAACAAAACATCCTATTGTCTGCAGACGGCCTGGAGGAGGTCATGCAGGGAGGCATTGATGGATCACGGGGCTATTCTCTGTGCAGTCTGCACCATCCCTTCACTTTATCTGCAATGTGCTTTTTTAAAAATCTCCCTCTGCAGAATGGATCTGGAGTGTCCAATCCATCAGTGAGCATTCACTCTCACTGACTCTCTTGCTTTCAGTCAAGCACTATTGGAACAATATGGGTTGGTTATCTTTGTTGGCTAGATTGTTAGAGTGTGGCATAGGATTATGCCAATGGTGCAAGCTCAATCCTCATACCAAATATGATCGGGCTGCCACCTTCCCTTGTGACATGCTTGACCTGGAGTTGTGCCTCTCAAGCGAGACAACCGCTTGTCTCTGTGGTCAATCATAGACAATAGCTAATTGCTTTACTGTTGGAACATTGGAAGTTTGAAGGCAGGACTGGTTGCCATTTAAAAATGACAAAGAGACATAGGATAGGTAGGAAGGAAATTCTCCCCTTAGTAGAGGGGTTCATAAACAGGGGCCAGAGATTTAAGGCAAGGGACAGGAGATGTAGATGGGATTTGAGAAAAAGCTTTTTCACCCAGAGGGTGGTAGGAATCTGGAACTCACTGCCTGAAAGGGTGGTAGAGGTGGGAACCCTCACAATATTTATGAAGTATTTAGATGCATACTTGATACGCCATAGCATACAAGGCTATGGATAAAGTGCTGGAAAATAGGATTAGAATAAATGGGTACTTGATGTCTGGCAGACATGATGGGCCAAAGGGCTCCTTTTTGAGCTGTAAACACCATGGGCGGGATTCTCCGACCCCCCCCCCCCCGCCGGGCCGAAGAATTGCCGGGGTGCAGCGTGAATGCCGCCCCGACGCCGGCTGCCGAATTCTCCGGCACCGGTTTTTTGGCGGGGGCAGGAATCGCGTCGCGCCGGTCGGGGGCTGTTGGCAGCAGCCCCTCCGGCGATTCTCCGCTCTGCGATGGGCTGAGCGGCCGCCCGTTTTCGGCCTGTCCCCTAAATTACACAAAGTTCTTACCGGTGGGACCTGGCTCTGCGGGCGGCCTGCGGAGTCCTCGGGGGGTGGCGGGGGTGCCGCTGTAAAGCTCTGCCATGCGCAGGAATCACGGCAGCGGTTCTGGGAACATACTGGCACTCCTGCGCATGCGCCAATTCGGGCCGGGCGGCGGAGGATTCCGCACCTTCCAGGCGGCCCGACGCTGGAGTGGTTCACGCCACCCTTTGGCGTCGGTACAGCCCGCCCGCCAGATACCGGAGAATCCCGCCCCATGACTCTAGAACACAGGTTCCTGCACTTAGAAATTTCTGCCCTGACTCCCACCCCCATGATGGAATTGATGGGCCTGTCACTTTACTTCCCCTAATTGGGCGGCCGACCACGATCACATGGCAGCTGGTTCATTGTAACCTGCTCAAGGATCCTGCTGATTTCCATGTCCTGAATTCAATTCCATTCATTCACTTTCAGTGGAGCCTGAAATATATCTGGAGCCTTGGCAACTTACTCACTCATCTTCAGGATCCTAAAATCTACCCCCGTCAGGCCGTAGTTATTTCTCATGCTTTAAATTAACTAACTTATCCATTTATTCATCATTATGACATTCCACTTGCTGTCAGTCATTTTGGGATTCACCTCCTCTTGATATATTTTTCTCTTCAGGAAAGACTGATGCAAAGTACAAGTTAAATACGTCAACCATTTCTTTGGTCATCATTCGCAAATTGACAATCCCCTCCTCTCAGTGGTCTCACTTTACTTTTAACAATTCTCTTTTTAATGATATACTTGTAATTCGCTTTGCTATTCCTTTTGATGTCTTTTGATATTTTTTCTCGTATGTTAGCTTTCCATATCCTGCCCTTAGCCTCTTTTCTTGTAATCTCAGATTCTTTAGTTTTTCATTATTATTATTCTCGTCTTCATAGGCCCTTTTCTCCAATTTTAATTGGCCTCTAACCTCTTTATTCATCCATGACATCCCTACTAGTGGATTCTGTTTCTTAATGGAATATATTTATTCTGCATCATTTGTAATTCCTTTTAAAAATAAAAAATAAAATACCACAATTGGGATAGTGCTACATCTTCCTTCCACCTCCGCTCAGCTAGCTCTTTCTAAGGCCTAATCCAGATTGGTATCATTTTTGGACTGACTATTTTCTGTTTCTATTTGGATCTTAAACCTTACATTAAGGTAATTTTTAGCTCAACCACCAGATTTAACAATACAACCTTTGCAAGCCCAGCAATGTAGTGTTTGAAGGAGCCCATACACGTTTTAGGAATTTGATTCTCTTTTTACTCCCTCTAACAGTCCAATGGGTGAGATAGGGTGGAGAGGGAGGCCCTATTCCCCTTTCGTTGAGGGGTCCAGAACCAAGGACATAGATTTAGGATGAGAGGTAGGAGGTTTGGGGAGATTTAAGGGGAAATTTTCTCATCCAGAGGTTTGTGGGAATCTGCAGTCTATTGCCTGAAAAGGTGATAGAGGCAATCCTCATAAAAGTACTTGAATGAGCGGTGTGTGGCGCAGTGGTTAGCACTGGGACTGCGGCACTGAGGACCCGGGTTTGAATCCCGGCCCTGGGTCACTGTCCGTGTGGAGTTTGCACATTCTCCCCATGTCTGCGTGGGTTTCACCCCAACAACCCAAAGATGTGCAGGTTAGGTGGATTGGGCATGCTAAATTGCCCCTTAATTGGAACAAAAATTGGGTACTCTAAATTGTAAAAATATATAAATAAGAGTACTTGAATGTGCGCTGGAAGTGTATACAAGACTATGGACAAGAACTGAGGAATGAGATTAGGCTGGATGACTACTTGTCGGCCAGTGCAGACACAATGGGCTAAATGGCCTCCATACATGCTGTAAATGTCTATTATAATAATCTTCATCAGTGTCACAAGTATACGTACATTAATACTGCAATAAAGTTACTGTGAAAATTGGAGCTAATTTCAGAGGGTCAGCTCTGAGGATGACTGTCAGGTTCCTGGGTGGTGTCCCATGAGAGGCACTCAGGAAAGAGGTGCTCCCCTGCCTCAGGAGGCCTGAAGACCCTTTCCATGTGGGGGGGGGGGGGGGGGGGGGGGGGGGGAATGGCGCAAAGAAGGATCACTGCTGTGAGGTTCGAACCCGACACTCGGGCAGCAGTGTGACAACAAAGGGGATAAACTGTAAGGAAGGTCAAATCCACTGATTATGGAGGTATGACTGTCAGGGATTAGTGTCAGGGTGGAAGGCTATTACAAATAGTGGATCGTTTAAACTGCAGCCCTTGTGAGCTGGGGGAATGAGGGTCCCATCTAAGGATGAGGTTGATATGCTAATTTTAGTCTTCACATGAATCAGGTGTACCTCACCTGCCACAAGGGGAAGCCAGTTGCCTGATCATCTCCCTTACCCTTCCTTGACAAATCAATCATGCCAAACAAGGCAGCACAGCAATACATGTGTGTGCCACTGATTGGAGATATGGGGCGGGATTCTCCATCCATTCACGCCGGTGGGATTTTCTGGTTCTGAATGAATGGGGGATTTGGTTGAGGTTCAAATTCTCAGTCCTCAGTAGCAGTGGTAGTGGGCCGCATTGGGATCGGAGAAACCCAGCTATGATCTTAATATTTTGTAAGCATTGTCCCCAAGCATTGCACTCATCTACATTGGAGAGATTTCACTAATGTGGACCCCGATACAAGATGTTGTGGTGAAGACTCTCATCACTCACCCCATTCAAAGTCATGATAGGGAACATCGCTGAGGAACCCATGAGGTTAAAAAGCTGATCTAATGCATGCAAACAACTGCCCTATCACCTAACACTTGGGTTGGTGTGGGAAGATGGGGGGAGGAGGTGGGAAATGCAGGAGTTAGGTACCACTGAGACTCTCGAGGGGCGATGGGCTTCATCCAGGTGGAGTTGATAGGAACAACTGTGGGAAAGTGGTTATTGTGTGAAAGGGAATGGAGTGAGGCTTAGTGGAGAGGCGCTCATTGAGGGGAAAGTGTATGGGTGGATGTCCCAGTAGTAATGAGGGCTGAGGGTCAGGGCACTGTCAGGGATCCTCAGAGCTCACTTTAGATAGATAGATAGAATTTACAGTGCCGAAGTAGGCCATTCGGCCCATCGAGTCTGCACCAGCCCTCGGAAAGAGCACCCTACTTAAGCTCACACCTCCACCCATAACCCAATAACTCCATCTAACCTTTTGGACATTTAGGGGCAATTTACTACGGCCAATCCACCTAACCTGCCCATCTTTGGACTGTGGGAGGAAACCAGAGCACCCGGAGGAAACCCACGCAGACACGGGGAGAACGTGCAGACTCCGCACAGACAGTCACCCGAGGCCGGAATTGAACCCGGGTCCCTGGTGCTGTGAGGCAGCAGTGCTAACCACTGTGCTACCGTGCCGCCCCTAACTTTGATGTTCTCTTCCTTTCAGTTTATGATTCTGGAGAATCATGGAGCCAGTTGAGTTGGCAATTCTATTGATTGCGATCAACCAGCAGCAGCAGCAACACCGACATGCCGCTGCACTTGGCCAGTAACGGCACCCTGCAGAGGAGAGGGAGACTAGGGCTGTTGCTCTTCTGGGAATTGAGCCGCAGATGGTGGAGCCTTCAAGGGGCACCAACCGACAAGGGTATCCCAACGTCAAACATTATACCTCCAGATGTCGGAACTGCAGTGCTAGAGAAGACTGCGTCTGCCCCCAGTGGACAGTCGACCACCTTTGCCAGGTTATGCAAGATACGGCAACACATACAATGGGAGGTAACCCATTGCCTGTGACCCTTAAAATCACTGTTGCTTTAAACTACTATGCCAGCCACTCGTTTCAGGGCAGCGTGGGTGACCTGTGCAGTATTTCCCAGTTAACCAAACACAAGTGTATACTGGAGGTCACAGTTATGTACGAGGGCTCACATGGGCATAAACTTGGACTGGGACCAGGCGGGCCAGGACGCCAGGGCCATGGAATTCACCCACTTAACAAGAATGCCCCAAGTACAGGGTGTGATAGACTACAGCCACGTGCTCTGCAGTCTTCATGGCATCATGCAGCACTATACACAGACCACAAGGGATACTCCCTCAATGTCCAAATCATATATGACCACATGATGTGCACATTATGCAGGTATGTGCCCGTTTCCCGGAGAGTGTCTATGACGGTTACCTTGCAGATCCCAGCCATCTTTGAGGGAGAGCAGTGACTGGAGGACGGCTCTTTTGGGACAGGCAGTGCCCCCTCAGGACATGGCTGTTACAGCAGTGCGAAGGCCACAAACACCCACTGAGACTCGCTATAACGAGGTTCACGCATCAACAGACATGCTGGCTGAGCAGGCGGTTGGACTGTTCAAGATGTGGGGCCCCGGGGGGTCGGAGAATCGCCCGGGGCCGGCGTCAGTCCCGCCCCCGCCGTGGTCCGAATTCTCCGCCACCCGGGAATCAGCGGGGGCGGGAATCGCGCCGGTCGGCGGGCCCCCCGCGGCGATTCTCCAGCCCGCGATGGGCCGAAGTCCCGCCGCTGACAGGCCTCTCCCGCCGGCGGGAATCGAAGCACGTCTGGTGCCAGCGGCGCGGGCGGGCGCTGGGGTCCTGGAGGGGGGCGCGGGGCGATCTGGCCCTGGGGGGTTGCCCCCACGGTGGCCTGTCCCGCGATCGGGGCCCACCGATCGGCGGGCAGGCCTGCACCATGGGGCACTCTTTTTCTTCCGCCTCCGCCACGGTCTCCACCATGGCAGAGGCGGAAGAGACCCCCTCCCCCGCGCATGCGCCGGGATGACGTCAGGAGCCGCTGACGCTCCGGCGCATGCGCGGACTTCGGCCCATCGCTTCTGCCGGCCGACGAAGGCCTTTCGGCCCCGGCTGGCGGGGCGCCAAAGGCTGTTCGCGCCGGCCGGCGGAGAGGAAACCACTCTGGCGTTGGCCTAGCCCCTAAAGGTGCGGAGAATTCCGCACCTTTGGTAGGCCCGAAGCTGGAGTGGTTCTCGCCACTCACTCAGTCACTCTCATCTCTCTTCTAGTACTCAGCTCTTTTGTCCACATTTGAACCAAGGTTGTAATGAGGTAAGGAGCTGAGTGATTCTGGTGGAACCCAAACTTAACGTCAGTGAGTAGGCTATTGCTGAGCAAGTTCCGCTTCATAGCACTGTTGGCCAACTTTCCTTCACTTCACTGTTAAGCGAGTGAAGACTTTTGGGCCGCTAATTGGCCAGATTGGATTTGTCCAGCTTTCATGTACAGACATACCTGGGCAATTTTCCACATTTCTGAGTAGATTCCAGTGTTGTAGAGTGCAGAAGAGGATCCCAGAGCAGCACCAGACATTCCTGAAAATAAGTTGTCAACATGATATATCTACAACTTATGTGCCAAACAGCAGAAACTGCTTGTAGTAGACAGAGCTAAGCGATTCCTCTACCAATGATCAGATCTAAGCTTTGCAGCCCTACCACATCCAGTCATAAATGGTGGTGGACAATTCATCAACTATCTGGGGGGAAGAAGCTCCACAAATATCCCCATCCTCGATGGTGGAGGAGCTCAGCACTTCAATGTAAAAGACAAGGCTCAAGCATTTGCAACCAACTTCAGCCAGAATGACAATCTCAGCCTCCTGAGGTCCCAAGCTTCATAGATGCCAGCCTGCAGGCAATTTGATTCACTTCATGTGACATTTAGAAATCTCTGAAGGCACTGAATACTGCAAAGGCCATCGGTCCTGACCACATACCAGCAGTAGTGCTGAAGACATGTGCTGCGGAAGGAGCCACACCCTAGCCAAGTTGTTCCAGTACAGTTGCAACACTAACATCTATCTGGAAATTGGGGAAAACGCCCCAATATGTCCTGCACCCAAAAACCAGGGCAAATCAAATCCAGCCAATTACTACCCCATCGGTCTACTCTCGAACATCAGCAAAGTGATGGAAAGGGTAACCGACAGTGCTAACAAACAGCACTTACTCAGCAAGAACTTGCTCACTCCTGACCTCATTTCAGCCTTGATCCAAACAAGGAAAAATTAACTCAAAAGATAGGATGAGAGTGATTGCCTTTGGCATCAAGGCAGCATTTGACCGAAAATGGCATCAAGGAGCAAAACTGGAAGCAATGGGAAATCAGGGGAAAATATTTGGTGCCATATCTAGCACAAAGGTAAATGGTTGTGGTTGTTGGAGATCGGTCATCTCAATTCCAGGACATCACTGCAGGAGTTCCTCAGGGTTGTGCCCTAGGCCCAACCATCTTCAGCTGCTTTAATCATAAAAGCAGAAGTGGGGATGTTCGCTATGTTCAGCACCATTCACAGCTCTTCAGAAACTAAAGCAGTCCATGTCCATTTGCAGCAAGACCCGGAAAACATTCATTCTTGGGCTGATAAGTAGTAAATTACATTGTGCCACATAAATGCTAGGCAATGACCATCTGTAACAAGAGAGCAACTAGCCATCTCCACCTGGCATACATGCTATAGCTGAATTCCCACTATCAACATCCTTTGGGTTACCATTGACCAGAAATTGAATTGGACCAGCCATATAAATACTGTTACAAGGGCAGGTCAAAGGCTGGGATTTCTGACACATTTCACTCACCTACTGACTCCCAAAGCCTGTCACCATCCACAAGGCACGAGTCAGAAATATGATGGAATACCGTTGACTGGCCTTGGTGAGTGCAGCTCCAACAACACTCAAGAATCTCTACACGATGCAGGACAAAGAAGCCCGCTTGATAGGCACCACATCCACCACCTTCAATATTCACCCTCTCCACCACTGATATGCACACTGCTGCCACTGTGCAAACTACAAGATACACTGCAGAAACTCATCAAGGTTAATTCGACAGCACCTTTTAAAGTCTTGTGACCTCAACTACCTATAAAGACAAGGGTAACAGAGTCATGGCAATACTATTACCTGCCAAGTTCCCTAGAAGCCACATACTATCCTGACTTGGAATTATATCCCTGTTTCTTCACTGTGGCTGGATCAAACGCCTGGAACTCCATTCCTAACAGCACTGTGGGTGCAACAACACTGTAGTGATCTCTATTTGCATGTACATAAGGGGTTAATGTGTAATCAGTAGAACCAGATGATTACTCGAGGGCCCGACCAATGCAACCGCATTGTGCCTCTCTCTCTCTCTCTCTTTCAGGTATACTGTGACCAGGACAGGAGTATAAGATTAGGTCAGATGGTTAGTGTAGTTCAACATAGTTACTGCTTGTTGACCTTATCACTAGCGTTAATATTAAAGTAAAGAACTCACGCAATTATTGTTATAGCTACTCAATAAACCTTTTGTTACTACTGGACAAGTTCGAGGCTTCTTCATCGAGATTCAGAAGACCAAATCAGAAACCAAGGTTTGAGTTATGCATATTACACTCAGTAGTATATCAAAACACACAAAGAAGTGTAATAAAAGATTATACAGGAGTGTAATAAAAGAAACACTACATGAAATGGAGTGGTTTAAAAAGGCAGCTCAAAATGCTCCCTCAAAATCACTACCTAACCTCCAGTGTTTGCTTACTGTTTCTGGACTTGCTTACTGTTACTGTTATGGACTTGCAAAATAATTCATTCAGTGTGAAATCCTTTGAGGATTTTCAACATGACAAGATGCTAGATAAATGGCAGTCTTTGTACCATATTGCTTCAATATTCTCTCATATTGCTTCCAAGCTTTCAATAACAGTTACATAATTTCCTATACCAACATCACTTGTTAGCCTGGATTAAAGAGCTTGTCCCATTGTGGAAAAGCTAGGAGCTGACCCCAAAATCGATCTCTGAAATTTAAATTAAGTTATTTACCAATTTACTTATGTTCCCAATACTCAACAGTTATTTTAATATTCTAATCAGATGATATTTGTTTTGCAGTTTCAACAACAAGAGGATCTAGTAAGGTACTTACGGGATGAGCTTAATCAGGAACAGAGCCAATATCAGAAACAACAAAGACAGCTGATTAATTTAAAGTACCATACTTCTGAATTGGAGGCAGAAGTGGATAATCTCAAAATGAAACAGAAAAGCGAAATGCAGATGGTAAATAAACTTCCTATCATCATAAGTGGTTCTGTTCTGTTCTGACATTGTTCACAAGTGGCCCTTGACAAATGTTGGAATCCAGGGTCAATTAATCCTTTAACCTCTTCGATCTCAGGGTTTTTACAAGATTCAAAGTGATATTCTTATTCATGATCGCCGTTATTTTTATTCAGTATAAGTAACGTCTGAGCAGCATTTCTAAACTGCAGCACCATTACCATTACGCTCAGGGTAAAAGTACAATCTTCTTGTGAATAAACCCCAGCCATGCCCCAGCCAATGTGACACATTACATCCTCTTGTGATCAGAGCACCCTTTTTATATTTTTGCTACATAGCAAAGTCTACAGAGACTGATTAAACCCAATTATTACCTTAATATTATGTGAACAGCCAAATTGCAAAGTATGACACATATCCATCTGCCCACCTAAGCCAGGTCACAGCATCAGAATTGCTGTCTTCCCATGTCCAAGACATATTTTTTGGAACACCGTTTTTTTCTATCTAGCATCCAGTGTTAGAATTGAACTTTCGTAGGTCAGGTATACCGTGATTAGATTCAGATTAAAGTTCCCACTTCTCATCCTTGACTGTATGCGTTAGCCTTGGCTAAAGAATAATACTATCTACTGTACCAATGTGACATTTTTACATTTCCCTCCATAAATAAAAGCAATCTTGGACCTTCACACACAGGTAGAAAATATTAAATGTCACACTGGTGCAGCTTAGTGCTACAGACTCATGCCTACTTGGAACTAGATTGTTCAAACGCATTTGGACCGATGGGACCAGCAGTTTATTTGTATTGCAACAGCTATTTTACCTATAAATCTTCCACAAGTAATAAAACATCAACTCTATTTGAGCATAACAGGCTGCCAAAAATGTTAATTCCTAATATATCTCATTGCAATAAGTAAAATGCCTTGGTGTTTTCACAGATTAAAGATCAAGAACATCATAAATCCACACTAGAAGAAGCGATCAAACAGCTGCAAAGTAAACATCAAGGTGTCTGTGATGAGCTGATGAAAGAGAAGTCTCAAGCCAAAGATCTTCAATTAAAGATGACTACAGCTAAGAATAAGACCACCAGCCATGCCGAAGAGGTACACTATAGTTTCATGATTGATGGGACAACAGGAAGGAACAATACCACTGAGACAGGCACTGCCTGCACCAGGCTGGGACCACGGTCCGAGCAGCAAGGGGAAATTGGTTGGTCACAAGGATTTTAAACTTGTAAACTGGGGGACAGAGTCCTGGCAGAAAAGGTAGCATAAATAATAATTCAAAAACAAACAAAAATGCTTCAGGCACCATAGATAAAATGAAAACTAAAATACGTAAAGTAATTAAACCAGTCCAGTGAAATAGGAAATGTGTGAGTAAGAAGAGCAGAAGGACAAGCTAAGGTGTGTGGCCCAAATAAGCATTCTCTCCATAAAAGCAGAGTATCAAGAAAACTGAATGAATTTCAGGCACATAATTCAAGTTAGAGGATAGGACGTAGTAACCATTACAGAGGCAAGGCTACAAAACTGTTAAGACTGATAACTGAATACACCAGGGTATAAGGTCTATGGGAAAGATAGGGAAAGTAGTAGAGAGAGAGAAGTAGCCTTAGTGAACAAAGGTGTGCCTTTCTTATACCCCACTCTACATTTCTTAAAAAGCTGTGGTGATCAGAGATTGGTTACTCCCTAAATGCTTAACTCCGTGAGTGGTTAAAGGTGATGGTCCAAGGGGCGGCATGGTGGCACAGTGGTTAGCACTGTCGCCTCACAACACCAGGGACCCGGGTTTAGTTCTGGCCTTAGTTGACTATGGAATTTGCACATTCTCCCCGAGTCTGCGTGGATTTCCTCCAGGTGCTCTGGTTTACTCCTACAGTCTAAAGACATGCAGGTTAGGTGGATTGGCCATGCTCAATTGCCCAGTAGTGTTCAAAGTTGTGCAGGTTAGGTAATGTTATGGGGATAGGGTGGGGGAGTGGGCCTAGGTAGGCTGCTTTTTCAGAGAATTGATGCAGACCCGATGGGCTGAATGACCTCTTTCTGCACCCGAGGGATATTATGATCTGGAAAAAGAGATAATGCAAAGCAAAATATCTGGAATAGGTACATAAGGAGGGCCCAAGATTAGCAAGGCTGGATAATATCAATGACTGATCTCTCATCAAACAGGCAGCGAGGGCAGCAGAGAATAGAAACCAGTGGAAACATATTGTTCATAGTGTGGCCATCCCTCAGAATTAAAAACAAACTGACAAGTATTGGTATCACTGGAATGTCTGCAATAAAAGCTGATCCCATAGCTGACCTCTTGATATTAAACGCTTTGAGTTATTTTATTGTATATATCCTGTTTTAGGATATTTCATACTCAGGTGAATTGACCAGGCTTGCCGTACTTTACTTTTGTTTCTTTTATTTAACCCTTGCGTTCCCACAAAGATCAAACTAGCAAAGTGGCAAAGTTGACTTAATATATCATACCTTATAGAAACAGGTAAATGGGAACAGGAGTAGGCTATTCAGTTCTTTGTGCCTGCTTAGCCATTCAATATGATCATGGTTGATCCTCTATCTCAACGCCATATTCCTGTGCTCTCCCCATACCCCTTGACATCTTTAGAGTCTAGAAATCTATCTATTTCCTTCTTAAATATATTCACTGACTTGGCCGCCACAGCTTTCTGTGGTAGAGAATTCCACAGCCTCTGAGTGAAGATGTTTCTCCTCATCACAGTCTGAAATGGCCTACCCCATATCCTGAGACTGTGACCCCTTGTTCTAGACCTCCAGCCCGAGGAAACAACATCCCTGAATCTAGTCTGTCCAGCCCCTTGAGAATTTTAAACATTTCACTGAGATCTCCTTTCAGTGTTCGAAACTCCAGTGAATACAGGCCAAGTAGACCCAGTCTCTCCTCATACGACTATCTGCCATCCCAGGAATCAGCCTGGTGAATGTTTGCTCCATTCCTTCTATGATAAATACATCCTTTCATAGGTAAGGAGTCCAAAACTGCACACAGTACTCCAGGTGTAGTCTCACCAAGGCCCTGTACAGCTGCAGTAAGACATCCTTACTCCTCTACTCAAGTCCTCTTGCAATGACACATAATATACTATTTGCCTTCCTAACTGCTTGCTGCACATGCATGCTTTTACTGATTGGTGTACAAGGACACCCAGGTCCCTTCGTATGCCAACATTTCCCAATTTATCACTATTTAAATAATAATCTGTCATGCTTTTTTCCTTCAGAAGTGGATACATTTGCACTTACCCATGTTGTACTGCATCTGCCATGTACTTGTCCATTCTC
Source organism: Scyliorhinus canicula (assembly GCF_902713615.1). Classification (NCBI taxonomy): domain Eukaryota; kingdom Metazoa; phylum Chordata; class Chondrichthyes; order Carcharhiniformes; family Scyliorhinidae; genus Scyliorhinus; species Scyliorhinus canicula. The sequence continues at coordinate 120,985,540 of NC_052155.1, forward strand.
TCAACTTGTCTAAATCGTCTTGAAGCTTCTTAACATCCACCTCAACATTCACATTTCCACAAAGTTTTGTGTCATCAGCAAATTTAGAAAATGTGCATTTGATTCCCTCATCCATATCATTGATATATGTTGTGAATAGCTTGAATAGCTTAGACCCAAAGCTTGATCCCTGCAATACCCGACTAGTCATTATCTGCCACTCTGGAAAAGACTATTTTTTAATCCGCAAACCAATTCTCAATCCATGCCTGTATATTACCTCCAATCCCACGTGCTTTAATTTTGTACACTAGCCTCTTATGTGGGGCTTTGCCACATTGATTAGTGGTCCCTTATCTATTCTGCTACTTAAGTTCTCAAAAAACTCCAGTAAGCTTGTCAAACACAACTTCCCTTTCATAAATCCATGTTGACTTTCTAATTCCGTTGGTATTTTCTACGTATCCTGTTTCACATCCTTTACAATAACTCTAGCATTATCCCAACTATGGATGTCAGGCTAACCAGTCTGTAATTCCCTGTTTTCTTCCACCCTCCTTTTTAAATAGTCGGGTTACATTTTCCACCCTCCAATCTGCTGGGACAGTTCCAGAATCTACATAATTTTGGAAGGTGACAACCGACCAATCCCCCATTTCCACAGCCACCATCTTTAGTATCTGAGGATATAGGTGATCAGGTTCCGGGAATTTATCACTTTTCAGTCCCATTAATTTCTCCAGCACTCTTTTAAATAATACAAATTTCCTTTTATTTCTCCTTCTCACTAGACCCTTGGTTCCCCAGCATTTCTGGGAGGTTAATTGTGTCTTCCTCCATGAAAACAGAACTAAAGTAGTTGTTTAATTGCTCTGCAATTTCTTTGTTCTGTATTATAAAAACTCCTGTTTCAGACTGTAAGCGACCAACTTTTGTCTTCATTAATCTTTCTTCTTTTTACATACTTACATAAACTTTTACTGTCCACCTTTATGTTCCTTGCAGGTTTTCACTCATAATCTATTTTTACCCTCTTAATCAATCTCTTGGTCCTCCTTTGCAGAACTCTAAATTTCACCCAATATTAAGGCTTGCTACTTTTTCTAGCAACTTTATATGACTCCTATTTGGATCTAATACAATCCTTAATTTATTTTTTTAGCCGTGGTTAGGCTGTTTTTTCTGTTGTGATGTTGCACCAGAAAAGAATGTATAACTGTTGCAATGCATACATCCGTTCCTTAAATATTAGCCATTGCTTGTCCACTGTCATGCTTTTAATGAAGTTCCCCAATCTATCTTAGCCAATTTACGTCTTATACCTTTGTAGTTTCCTTTGTTTGGATTTAGGACCCTAGATTCAGATGGGACTTCTTCATTTTCCATCCAAATGAAGAATTCTATCATTTCACGGTCACTGTTCCCAAAGGACGTCGCACAACCAGATTATTAATTAATGCCTTCTCATTGCACAATACCAAATCAAAGATAGCATGTACCTATTTGGTTCTTCAACATACAGGCCTAAAAAAACATCTCGTACACACTCCAGGAATTCATCCACCACAATGTTATTGCTAATTCGGTTTACCCAGTCTATATGTAGATTGAAGTTACCCATGATTACTGTAGCAATCTTGTTACATGCATCTCTAATTTCCCATTTATTGCCATCTTCATCCTTGCCACTACGGTTTGTTGGTCTATAGGAAACTCTCACTAATGTTTTCTGGCCCTTGTTGCTTCTAAAGCTCCACCCAGACAGATTCAACATCCCAATTCTCTGAGTCAATAACCTTTCTCACTGTTGCAGTGATTTCATCCTTAACTAACAGTGCCACCACGCACCTACTTTTTTGCCTGCCCTTTCTAAATATCAAAGACCCTTGGATATTAATTTCCCAGCCTTGGTCATCCTGAAGCCATGTCTCCTTGACTCTAGCACCACGGAGGCACCATACCATCCTGGTGTCGCGTCTGTTGCAGTAGAAACTTGTGTCTGTTCCGTTACGATAGAATCCTCTATCACTATTGCCATCCCACTTTTTTTTTCTACTTTCTTTACTCCACCACCATGCTTCTGAGCCACTTGTGGTGCCACGGTCCTGACTCTTGCTGCATCCCCTGAAAAGCCATCTCCCCCAGCAGTATCCGAAACAGAAAATCTGTTAGAGAGGGATCGAGAACACTCCTGAACTACCTGCTTAATGCTTTCCTGCCTCTGTACTGTTTGTGTGACCACCTCTCTGTGAAGATTTCATGCTTTCAGATGCTCTACAGCATTCAAGTTATTGCCTTGAAGGTTAACGTGCAGGTTCAGTCGGCAGTTAGGAAGGCAAATGCAATGTTAGCATTCATGTCAAGAGGGCTAGAATACAAGACCAGGGATGTACTTCTGAGGCGGTATAAGGCTCTGGTCAGACCCCATTTGGAGTACGTGAGCAGTTTTGGGCCCCGTATCTAAGGAAGGATGTTCTGGCATTGGAAAGTATCCAGAGGAGGTTCACACGAATGATCCCTGGAATGAAGAGCTTGCCGTATGAGGAACGATTGAAGACTCTGGGTCTGTACTCGTTGGGGTTTAGGATGAGGGGGGATCTTATTGAAACTTACAGGATACTGTGAGGCCTGGATAGAGTGGATGTGGAGAGGATGTTTCCACTTGTAGGAAAAACTAGACCAGAGGACACAATCTCAGACTAAAGAGACAATCCTTTCAAACAGAGATGAGGAGGAATTTCTTCTTTCTTTTTTGAACAATTTTATTGAGGTATTTTAGGCGTATAGAAAAAATGACATTGTACAGTACAAACAAAAAAAGAAGTCAAGACACAAATTCCACATTAAACATAATGCAAACCACGGCTCTGTTCACGCACGGACCTGCCTCAATATCCCCCTAATCTACTCTACCCAAGCCCCACCCCCCACCCTCATCCTGCTGACGCTTACTCCTCTGCGATGAAGTCAATAAATGGATGCCACCTTCAGGCGAACCCTAGTAGCGAACCTCTCAAGGCAAACTTGACTTTCTCTAGCCCAAGAAAGCTTGCCATGTCCGATAGCCATACCTCAGCCCTTGGGGGCTTTGAGTCCCTCCATGCTAACAGTATTCGTCGCCGGGCTACCAGGGAAGCAAAGACCAGAACATCGGCCTCCCTCTCTTCCTGGACTCCCGGGTCCACCGAAACCCCAAAGATTGCCACCTCCGGCTCATTACCACCGCAGTTTTCAACACCCGGGACATGACATCTGCCAATACACCCCCCCCCCCCACCCCGAGTTTAGGGCACGACTAGAACATGTGTACATGGTTAGCCGGCCCTCCGGCGCATCTAGCACACTTGTCCTCCAGCCCGGAGAAGTTACTCATCCGGGCCACCGTCATGTGGGCCCGGTGCACGACCTTAACCTGGATCAGGCTGAGCCTGGCGCATGTTGCGGTCGTGTTTACTCTGCTCAGGGCTTCTACCAAATACCGTCCTGCAGCTCCCCCCCGAGCTCCTCCTCCCACTTAAGCTTCAGGTCCTCGGTCTGCATAACCTCAGCTCTCATTAGCTCCTTGTAGACATCTGAAACTCTACCCTCTCCCACCTCTCCCCTAGAAACTACCCTGTCCTGCCTCCCTTTCGACGGGAGACGTGGGAAGGACGGCACCAGTCTGCGTACAAAATCCCTCAACTGCAAGTATCTAAAGTCGTCCCCTCTCACCAGCCCATCTTCTCCTCCAGCGCCCTTATACTTGGAAAGCTCCCTTCCAGGAACAGATCCCCCCCATCCTCACAATCCCCGCCCTCCCCCGGACCAGCCCTTTCCAGCTCTAGAAGCTCTCAGTGCAATTACCAGCGGCTCTATGGCCAGCGCAAACAGCAGTGGGGAGAGAGGGCAGCCCTGTCTTGTCCCACGGTGCATTCTAAAGTAGTCTGATGTTGTCCTGTTCGTCCTTACACTCGCCTCCGGGGCCTGATACAATAGCCTGACCCAGTCGATGAACCCCTCCCCGAACCCAAACCGTCCTAATACCTCCCACAGATAATCCCACTTGACCCGGTCAAAAGCCTTTTCAGCATCCATGGCTACCACTATCTCTACCTCCCTACTCTCCGGGGGCATCATAATCACGTTGAGCAGCCTTCTTATGTTGGCCACCAGCTGCCTCCCCTTTACAAACCCAGTTTGGTCCTCCACAATTACATCCGGTACACAGTCCTCAATTCTGGTCGACAAAATCTTAGCCAGTAATTTGGCGTCTACGTTAATCAAAGAGAGCGGCCTGTATTTACCCACAGGCCTCCGAGTCCTTATCCCGTTTCAGAATGAGCGAGATGGTGGCCTGCGACATCGTCGGGGGTAAACTCCCTCTGTCTCTTGCCTCGTTAAAGACCCTGACCAGCACCGGCCCCACTATCCCGGCAAATTGTTTGTAAAACTCCACCGTATATCGGTCCGGCCCCGGGGCTTTACCCGACTGCATGACCTTCACCTCTTCGATCCTGACCAGGGCCCCCAGTCCATCCACCAACCCCCTCCCCACTCTTGGGAAGGTCAGTCCGTCCAAGAATCGCCTCATCCGCCCCGGGTGATTCCGAAGTGTACAGTTTCCTATAAAAGCCCTTGGGCAGGATTCTCCGACCCCCCGCCAGGTTGGAAAATCGCCCGGGGCCGGCATCAATCCCGCCCCCGCCGTGTCCCGAATTCTCTGCTACCCGAGATTCGGTGGGGGCGGGAATCGCGCCGGTCGGCGGGCCCTCGGCAGCGATTCTCCGGCCCACACTGGGCCGAAGTCCTGCCGCTGACAAGCCTCTCACGCCGGCGTGGATTATACCACCTACCTTACCGGCGGGATTGGCGGCGCGGGCGGGCACCGAGGTCCTGGGGTGGGGGGGGCGCGGGGCGATCTGACCCCGAGGGGTGCCCCCACGGTGGCCTGGCCCGTGATCGGGGCCCACCGATCGGCGGGCGGGCCTGTGCCGTGGGGGCACTCTTTTTCTTCCGCCTTCACCATGGTCTTCACCATGGCAGAGGCGGAAGAGACCACCTCCCCTGCGCATGCGCCGGTATGACATCAGCAGCCGCTGACGCTCCGGCGCATGTGCGGACTTACGCCGGCCGGCGAAGTCCTTTCGGCCCCGGCTGGCATGACACCAAAGGCCGTTCACGCCAGCCGGCGGAGCGGGAACCACTCCGGCGTGGGCCTAGCCCCTCAATGCGAGGGCTTGGCCCCTAAAGGTGCGGAGACTTCTGCACCTTTGGGGCAGCCTGACGCCGGAGTGGTTCACGCCACTCCAACACGCCGGGACCCCCCGCCCCGCCGGGTAGGGGAGAATCCCGGCCCTTGTTCAGCCCTGCTGGATCACCCACTAGATTGCCTTCCCCATCCACTACCCCCCCTATTTCCCTAGCCGCTTCCCTCTTCCTCAGTTGCTGCGCAAGCATTCTACTGGCCTTCTCCCCATGCTCATAAATCGCGCCTTTTACCTTTCTAAGCTGCTCTACAGCCTTGCCTGTAGTCAGCACCCCAAATAAAGCCTGCAGTCTCTGTCGTTTCCTGAGTAACTCTGGCCTCGGGGATTCCACGTAACTCCTGTCCGTCCATAGAATTTCCTTAATCAGTCAGTCCGTCTCTGCCCTATCCTGTCCCTGTACGCCCGGATTGAAATCAGCTCCCCTCTCATCTCTGCCTTCAGTGCCTCCCAAAGCACCGCTGCTGAGACTTTTCCAGTATCATTCACCTGCAGGTAATTCTGCATGCATTTCCTCAGCCTCTCGCACACCGCCTCGTCCGCGAGTAGTCCCACTTCCAGCCTCCATGGTGGGCGCTGAAAGCTGTCCTTACAAAACTGCAGGTCTACCCAGTGTGGAGCGTGGCCCGATATGGCAATTGCCGAATATTCTCCCCCCGCCATTCCGGGCAGCAGGTCCCTACTCACAACAAAGTAGTCAATTCAGGAATACACCTTGTGGATGTGGGAGTAGTACGAGAACTCCCTCACCGTCGGCCGGCTAAATCTCCATGGATCTGCTCCCCCGATTTGCTCCATGAACCCTCTCGGTTCCTTTGCCATCGCTAGCAACCTGCCCGTTCTTGAGCATGACCAGTCCAGGCTTGGATCCAGGATTGTATTAAAGTCCCCGCCCATGATCAACTTACGCAAATCCAAGTCAGGGATCTTCCTAGCATCCTCTTAATAAAATCCACATCGTCCCAATTAGGGGCATACACACTGACCAGGACTACTCTCACCCCTTCGAGCTTACCCCTCACCATAACGAACCTGCCACCTCCATCCATGACTGTGCCCTCTGCCTCAAATTGTACCCTTTTATTAATCAGGATCAAAAAATGTTGAAAGATATTAATCACATAGCGAATGACAATGGTAGTGAAACTTATTCTGCTCATACTGATGAAATTATCTCCAAGAGAATAATTACTCACAGAAACTTGTCAAAGATAAAATCTAGGGACGGTGATGTGCTGAGCAGGCGCACTGGCTGTCCTACAGAACAGAGCCAAATAGGCATCTTTAGGTGAAATTAGCCTGAAAATTCGGTAACATCACACCCTCCATTAAGAAAGGGAAGGAACAGAGCCAGCATGCCAGCAAATGGGGGTTCTCGAGGCCGAAGAGACGGTAGGAGCAGAGGAAAAGGAAATGAACAAGAGGTGGGCGAGCCAGCGGACCCATGAGACAAGTGGGCCCCGGCCACCCTGTAGAGAGGGAGACTGACGACCCAAGCATCAGCCTCCACCGCCCCCCCTCCACAAGGAGGTGGATGGAAGGCATTCCTTGTGAAGGAACTGGCCACGATGAGAGAGGCGATAAAGGTGGAAATCCAGTTGGCATCAAGGTGGCAGTTACAAAGGCGTTGATCGCCATGCAAACGGCATAGACCGAGGGACTAGGGGAGAAGGTGGAGGTGAGGGAGAAGACAATCCTCGAGCTACAAAAGGCGTTGACAGATCAGACCAACAGGATCATGGCCCTGGAAGCCGAATCAAAAAGTTGGTGGTCACCCAGAAGAACTTGCAGGGGAAAGTTGAGGACCAGAACAATAGGTCCCACGCCAGAACACTTGGCTTTTGGGCCTGGCAGAGGGGATAGAGGGCAGGCATCCGACGAGCAATGTGGCCCAAATGCTGGGCAACCTAGTCAGGAGGGACAGCTTCCCCAATACCCCGGAGATCGACAGAGCGCACAGGTTGCTCCAGCCGAAGCCCAAGGCGGGAGAACAACCGAGGGTGATTGTCGCGAAATAATAATAATCTTTATTGTCACAAATAGGCTTACTTTAACACTGCAGTGTGAAAAGCCCCTAGACAACTTCCTGTTCAGGTACACAGAGGGAGAACTTCAGAATGTCCAAATTACCTAACAGCACGTCTTTTGGGACTTGTGGGAGAAAACCAGAGCACCCAGAGGAAACCCATGCAGACACAGGGAGAACGTGCAGACTCCGCAGACAGTGACTGAAGCTGGGAATCGAGCCTGGGACCCTGGCGCTGTGAAGCAACAGTGCTAACTAATGTGCTATCGGAAATTGCATCTGTATCAGGATTGTGAGAGGATCCGGAGGAGAGCGAGACAGATGAAGGTGCGTAGCTGGGATGGATACAGAATCCAACTCTATAAAGACATTGGGGCAATCTGGCATAACGCAGGGCCAAATGTATCCAGGCAAAATCGGCCCTGTACAGGAACGGAGTAAAATCTGAAATGCTGTTGCCAACCAGGCTCTGGATCACGTTCCAAACACCTCGGCAGAGGCGGACGAGCTTGTTTGGAAGAATGGCCTGGACGAGGTGCAGGCAAGGCAACGCTGCAGGCAAAGCAGAGGAGGAAAGAGGGAAAGAAAGGAATATGATGGACACATAATATGTTTGCGTGTTCTGATTATGAAATAATAAGAAACAACTGCTATTGAATAGACCTGTCACTAACTGCTCTTGAACAAATGGTAAGTAATTCTTCCAAAGCAAGGAAAGATGACAGCAAATTGGAAGAAGAAAGTGAATTAGACTTTTCTAAAAGTAACTTGATACAGCCTCTTGCAGTATCCTAGAATTATTCGGCTCTGCACCAGCCCTTGGAAAGTGCACCCAACTTCGGTCCACCCTAGCCTAGTGGCCCCGTCTAACCTTTTTTGCACAATAAGGGGCAATTTAGCATAGCTAATCCATCTAACCTGCACATCTTTGGACTGTGGGAGGAAACCGGAGCACCCGGAGGGGAGAAAGGGGAGAAAGTGCAATCTCCACACTGACAGTCACCCAAGAATGGAATTGAACCCGGGTCCCATTGCCATCCTCTTCAGGTGCAAATATTCCCCACAGCATGCCTGTTTTGAAGGAGAATATACACAAAAGCATGGCATCAGTTATTCAGGATGAAGAAAGCAAGGACTGTGAAGTGACGTGACACCAAGTTAACAGCTGATTAACCCACATTATTTTCAAGGTCCACTGTGCCACTTCAAGGTAAAGAAGGCAAATAGCAAAGGAAATGAAATAATCAGTAATCAATTCTTTTTGAAAATTAAGAGGAAGGTGGATGGAGAACCATGTTGTGATTCTGCCACTGCATCTGTTAAAAAAACCCAGAAAGTTCATGGAACCAATAATGTGCCATCCTCTGATCCTAAAAGTCAAGAACAGTTGAAATCTGGAAAGCTCACATTGTTTCAGTCCTTATTACTAAATGGAGATAAGGGCTGTGATTATGAAGATTCTGATGAGGAGGTAAACACTGTGAAACAAAGAATGGTGCATACAAAGCCAACCAACTCTGTGAAGGCTGAACCCTCAGCTTCACTTGTCACTGAAAGTAACCATGTGCAGGAAAAGTGAGAATGTAAAGCTGGAGGGGTTGAAGAGTGTTCATCGATCAAAAGTTAACCAAATATTCCCCTCAGCAATAACAATAATGCTTGCAGTTTGGATGCAAAATATCCTCGAAATTTGGATAAACATTCATTGGACGATCAGAAAAACTGGCTACATTACACGAGAGACAGAAAGAGACAGAAATGCAGAAGAAACTCATTCAGGGGTCCCTTCTAATTTGGGCAGCAGGAAACCTAACAATGGGAAGCATGTTGTCTTTGATTTTGAGTTAGAGTGGAAAGAAGGCACTATTTGAAGATCTCAGAAGGAGTTATAAAACCCAAGATGCAAACCTATCAACAGAAGAAGAATCGAGAGAAGATATTATAAAGATAGTGAAAGAGAATAGACGGAGTTGTGGGGAAACACCAGAGGGCACTCCATTAACTAATCATGATGTCAACATAAGAAACTCTCAACCAATAAAGCCACACCCACCTCAACTAAAAGTTAGAGACTGAACTATAGAGGATGTTGGACGTGTTCTGAAAGCAAGTGAAAATCCTGTGGCCCACAGAACGGCAAGTAGAGTTTGAGAGACTGGAGGCTATGTTAGTGGGCGAACAGATGCTGGCTGCCCCGGACTTTTCCAGACCATTTAAAATGACCACAGATGCCAGCTGGGAATCGAACCTGGGACCCTGGCGCTGTGAAGCAACAGTGCTAACTAATGTGCTATTGGAAATTGCATCTGTATCAGGATTGTGAGAAGATCCGGAGGTGAGCGAGACGGAAATGCCTGGGAGAGTCCAGTGGGATATTTTTTGAAAAAACTAAGTCCATGACAAATAAAGTATTCCACCATTGAAAAAGAAGCCTTAATCTTGCTCCCAGCCCTTCAGCACTTTGAAGTATATGTCCGACATGACAATAAACAAAGCTTAGTTTAATCCAGGCCTCTGCTATTTACTCTTCTTCTGGTGCTCGAGGACCTTCTGAATTCGACGAGGATGCCGTGCCCAACTTGTGCGTTGTGTTGTATCCACCAGACATCACTCAGAAGGGAGGGCCTCATTCTAACATGCTGCACCAGTTTCCTCCCAAAAATCACTCTTTAACTGGGCAGAAATAGCCAAAAAAAACAAATCCCTAGGCGGGAGCCACCATGCGTGTGACTACTCACCTTATAGTCACCACCGGACGTTCCCTATCTCCCTTTCAAGCCAAGATGTTTCTTTTGTTTCCTGTTGTCTAAAGGAACAAAACTGTTACTCATGTTCGGATATGTGCGTCCTCCAGGCAGAGAGCTGAGAGTGAGGCCTTGAATATGTTAATGTGGACAATCAACTGAAGGTCCAGCTTATTTTTTCTTAAACCAGCAGTGTTACCTTGTAAACACTCTCAGATGATGGTCTGAAAAGTTAGAAATAATTTCAAATAATGAGACCACACCTACAATAGGTGATTTAGCATTATTCCTCAAAGACCTTTGCCATATCAAATAGGTCTAGAGCATGAACCGTTTCCTTGTTTACTTTTAATATATGTAAATTTAGTTACCCTATTTTCTTGGGAATGCTAAATAGCCTAAAGGCATGTGTTTTAAGTGCTGTATTTGCATTTAAAAGTCATTATTTTTAGCGAGGCCTGGAAGAATTTGATGGCCTGTTGTCACTATCTGTCTGTGTGTCATTGTATCTGTAATTGGTAATGATACCAGCTGTAATTGCTCATGCACGCAGATGAAATACTATGAAATTTTAGCTGGGTGTAAATAACTACAATTTTAATTTTAGGAAGCTTGCTTTTTAAGAGAGGATTGATTTTTTAAAAAACTTATCATTTGAATTATCATGTAATCAATTATAAAGCCATTAATATACATTGAAACGTGTTTAAAGATGATTTTTGTAATATTATAATCAGTCATTTCATTTTGCTAAACTAATGAGATTTAATTGGCACCACAAATGGCCTATGGTGTATGACATCAGCCTGGCAGCTGTAAATTACATCTTATTTGCAATGCTGGTTCCATTATAAACTGACATTGGGTTAATTTGTTGTTATAACATCAGGATTCAGTTTGCTGAGTGCCAAATGTTGAATTCCATTTAATGAAGGTAACGCTGGTGGGTGATATCTAAAGTAGAGAATTAATAAGACACAACCTAGATTTCTACAGCATTTCTCGTAAAATGAAACTCTCCCATCATCTGCTTCCCCAGCAGCACAGTAAGTTAATTCATTCTGTAGGCAAACCATAAGCACAGGAAGATCCCATATTATATCCCTGTCTGAGGAATGGGCTAATCTCATCTCGCACAGCAGAACAAGTTCTACCATATGTGTTATGAACGGCCTCCATACCTCTGGCAGATGATAATCAATGGGGGCCCCGTTCCTGATTGCTATCCTGCTAGAAGCCATTTCATGAGAATGTCGAATGATGTTGGGATTTGTGTGACTGTGCTATACCTAAGTGTTTGAATAGCCTACCACAATTCATTATCAAGGTTCACAACTGAATACCAGCAGCTTTAAACAGATTGTGCCTTTGTCCTACAATGAAAGAAGACAATTTCCTGAGAAAATGAAAATAAAATACAAGCATGGAATATATTTAGACAATGTTTAATTGAAAATACTAACTGTTGTAGACAAATTCATTATCCTCCTTTGCAGTGAGAATATTGGGATAATTTTCTTTGTATTTGTGGGACAAATGGCAATCTGAGGAGTGAATCAATGAAATAAAAATCAAATGTTTTGCATAATGGGCAGGCAATCCGCTTCACCATTTTACTACCTTTGTAGTGAAAGCAATAATTTTCTCCATTTTCTTTTAAATATTTGCAAAATATAATTTGAGTTGCCATATTCTCCATTTCTATCAATTCTGGGCTTATCAGATGTCATACAGTGATAGAAATTGAATATTCCATTCGCAGCCTTTCCGACTATGTCCAAGTTCCCTTTCAAATATAATCCTGATTGTGGTATAAGGAGATCAACTGTTCCTCAGTAAATGTAACATTATCAATAGGCATTTTAATATTGCTGAAAAGGTATGCAGCTGATGCTTTTTGGCTTGTACTGATCAGGGCAATGCAAGTATGTTGAATTTCAAAGGAGCACAACAATTTGTACCACAGGAGAAAAGGATACGAGCTCCGATTGACCAAGGCATAGCCATGGAGAAAGCAATGGGGGGGACTATAGGCTCTCCGAGCACCAGGGTGATTAAAAAAAGGTGCAAGGCTTGACCATATTACTTTTGTTTGCAGAGAACAGGTCTCGATTTCATGTTGCTTCTGGCAAGAACAAATGAGTCATGTTAGGTGTTTGATTAATTATCTTAAATTTTTTTGTGAGGGCCACGAATAATCCAGCACGAGTCTTCAGGATACAAAGAAATAACATTTATTTACAATAACATATATATACAACAGCAGCAGCAACTTCCCTTGCTGCTCACTCCTCTCTCTCTCTGCTGGTTCCAAACTGGCCAGCTCTATTTATGCAGGGAGTCTGTTAATGATTTCTCCGCCCCCCTCATTGGGGAAGCTCATACTCCCGTAGGATTGTGGGATTGTCATTAGTCCCCAGCCAATGGTAAGCAGACAGGTTATAACAAATGTGTTATGAGTATAGCTTTTAACGCACTCGGGATAGTTCAACGAGTGCTGTCTAATTGTAGAATCACACCTAATTGTTGATGATTAGGTTTGGGTTTTTCAAGCGTGGGCTAGTTCAGTATGATCTGTACTCTGTATCGTATAACAAACAAAGGAATAGGCTGTTTGTTTTGGTCAGCCAATTGTTGGGACGTAAAAGGTACAATCGAACGGCCACATTGAGCCTGACCCGGTGGTGCGACAAGGCCGTTAAATCTTACGAGGGGCCTCTTGAGAGATTTGCAATGCTCGGAATGCCTCGAGAGATCTCCAATATTAAATGAGCAGTTAAGCTCATTTAAATATGTACGCGCCAGATTCTGCCAAGGCCTGGGAACTAACCTGCGCATTGGAGATTTCGCCATGGTACCATTTATCACATGGACCAGGCATAAGTGCACCTGGGGGACGGTGTGGGTGTCTCCCAAGCCATCGGAGGTGCCCGGATAGTCAGGCTCTAGGCGGTGTAATACTCCCGCTACCACCCAGGCACCTTGGTATTGCCAGCCTGGGACCTGGCACTGCCACCTGGGCATTCTGGCACTGCCTGGGTGGCACTGTCGTGCTGACAGGGGCACTGCCATTATGACGGCGTCATGGTGCCAGGTTGACCGTGTGAGGATTCGGGCACGGGTGCGCTACCCTTATGAGATGGAGTGAGGGGGGGGGGGGGGGGGGGGGGGGGGGTTTGAGGATCCCCTAACATTAGGGGGGGCCGGAGGCTGTAGTTGGGTGTGGGGGAGGGGGCGTTGAGAGATTCGGGTGGCCTTTAAAAATCGCGTCCTGATCTCTTCCTGGAAATGAAGTTAACAAAAAAGTCCTGTTTGATAGCGGGGTCTTTGGTGCTGCAGGCGCCAGGAAACGCCCAGCTAGTCACACCAAAACCTGACTGATGCACAATCAATGGACATGAAACGTAGATAAGGTCCGAACGATAGGCTTTAAAACACAAGAAGTGTACCCAGCAGCAGACGTACAGAAGAATGGCAGACTGCCGGGGTACACGGGTTCTTATACCCCGCCTCATAGGCGGAGCTACCTACCTCTCAGCCAATCAGCTGAGAGGCACATGACATACCTGGGCCAATGGGCAGCGAGTCCTCTGCATCAATGGCAGCTCACGCTTCCAGGTACCGTAATACCCCTAGTCATACTACCACACTGACTCTCTTTGTTTCCTGTTGAATAGCGCCCAAAGCTGCATACCTTGTATTGCAATTAGATTGAAATTCATACTCCATATTACTCACATGTGGCAATTATGTTTCTGAATGCACATGTGGCAGGTTTACCAATAACTGTGAGGATAAAATAACGAAGGTCAACTTCTTTTCTCAGAAGGGAGTCCAAAGTCATAAGGGATAAGGGAGTCCAAAACTAGAGGGCATATGTTTAAGGTGAGGGGAGAGAGATATAAAAGGGTCCAGAGGAGCAATGAGCTGGAATGAGCTGCCAGAGGGAGTAGTAGAGGTGGACACAATTTTGTCTTTTAAAAAGCATTTGGACAGTTATATGGGAAAGTTGGGTATAGAGGGATATGGGCCAAATGCAAGCAATTGGGACTAACTTAATGGTAAAAACTGGGTTGCATGGACAAGTTGGGCTAAAGGGCCTGTTTTCATGTTGTAAGCCTCTCTGACTATTACTGCCCACTTCAATATGTCTAGGCTATGCGCTTCACAGCCACCTCATGGTCATGCCACTAATGCTTACAACCTCGAGAGTGCATTTCCTTCCACTAGATCATCCATGTACAAGATGCACTGCGGGAACTCATTAAGACTCCTTAGCAAGCAACTTCCAAACCTACTACCACTACCGTCTAGGGCAAGAGCAGTGGATGCCTAGAAACCTGGAGGTTCCTCTTCAAGTCGCGCACCATCCAGATTTGGAAATATATTGCCGTTTCTTCACTCTCGCTGGGTCAGAATCCTGGAACTCCCTCCCTAACAGCGCAGTGGGTGTACCTACAGTACAGGAACTGCAGCGGTTCAAGAAGGCAACTCACCCCAATCTTCTGAAGAGCAACTAGGGATAGACAATAAATGCTGGTCTAGGCAGCGATTCCCCCATCCTGTAAATGAATTAAAAATTCAGTGTCCTGAAGAGTGATGTCATCCTGGGAGGGTCAATGCCAGGATGAAGCCTGAGGCATTTGGAGAGATGCTGCAGTCCGATTTCGGCACATCCTCAGATGACTAAGTGTTAAACAATGACGGAAGATTTTCCTCCTTGCGGTCGGTGCCTTTCAGCACTCCATGCATACTACCATGAGTGCATTGATTTTTGCAGCAACGCTCCCGTTTCTTGAAGACTTTCATGGCCACTGATATGTTGGCACAATGCTGGGAAGGAGAGCAATATGTCTACTTCTGATTGAGTGCCTCAGATTGATCATTGGTTGAGTTCTTATCCAATCACAGAACAGTCACATGCTCCATAGGCTGCTTCGCCTTCCAAGGATGGGGTCATCGTTATGCACGACTGTGACTGCTCATTCTGAGATTAATGCCCTTCATTGAGATGTTGAGGATTATAAAGAAAGTCTTAATGCCTGCCCTACATCAAAGGAACAGGAGAGATGCACTCATTTGAGCTAGTCTTAAGTTTAATGGCCCTGGAGCCTTGTCGTTAGAAGGGTCTCACAGGCACATATGCCATGTTATGCCCATGCATTGGCCTTTTCCTGTTGGCATCATTATCCTCACTCTCTTCAATTTCATCCTTTTGCATGTCCTCATCATCTGAGGAGACCTCCTCAATCTCTCCATATGGCAATTTATCCTCACTTTCTAGCACTAGGTTCTGTAGGACACAGCAAACCACAATGATGCAAGACACCTGCTATGGAGTGTACTCGGTAACCCCACCTGATCAGTCCAGATACTGAAACCCATTTTCAACATGCCAAATTTCTGCTCAATTAAGGACCTTGTTGCAGAATGTCCTGCGTTGTATCTATTCGTTTTGTGGCTGCCAATTGAGCCAACACTGATGGCACTGAGGGCCCTCAAAGTCCTGTGGCACTTGCAAGTGTCTCAAGATGTAAGAGCTGTACGAGCTCCCAGGTACCTCACACAAGCCTGCATAATCTTTCAGTGATCACAGATTAGCTGCAAGTTGAAAGAGTGGAAGCCTTTTCTGTTGATAAGTCTTATTGGATGCATCCACGGAGCTCTTAATGCCAGGTGCGTGCATTCGATGCCCCCCTGCACTTGTGGGAAGCCAGAGATCGTTGCGGATCCCACTGCTCTGGCTAGCTTCATCGATGGACAGCTGGATGTAGTTATGTGCCTTAATGAAAAGGGCATTGATTACATCCCTTATACATTTATGAGTGGATGACTGGGATGTTCTACAGAGGTTCCCAGTGGAGCTCTGGAACAATCTGCTCGCAAAAATGTTGAGAATGGCAGTTACCAGCATTCAAAAACCAGCATTCAAAAACCTCCCAGTTAATGTGGAGTGATGTGGCAGAAATGATCCACCACATCCCATGACAATTGCAGGTATCTGTGGCACTGTCCGTCGCTGATCTCCATGTATGACAGGCGTCTCCTGTAGATCTTTGGTCGTGACAAACACTTATGCGGATGTGAGGATGTGATCCCTCATCATCAGCATTAGGGTTTCCCTCGGCCCCGCTGGGTCTTGATCATCAGGGCAAACCTCTTCGCTGAGCTGTGCCCTCCAGTGACAAGTCCTCCATCTTCTCACTGGCATCAGACCTGTCAAGAAGGCAGCATTGCTTGTAGCCTACATTCTACACTCCTTTATATCCAGTGAGGTGAAGCTCGCCAGCTGCAAAATTATCCAATCATTTAGATGGACGATAGTGAGTAGTGCATCATTCATTTTCCAATATGGTTTGCCAATGACAATGTAATCTCAAAAATTCTTATACAATTGTGAAACCAACCATTCTAATTATCCGCTGGCAGAGTATTTAAATTTGGAGTGAGAGCATGGTCCTGGCAGGTTGCAATTTTAATGAGCATTCATTAAATGCAAAGGGATGCAAATGGATCAGCAGGAAACTCAATCCGCCATTAAAGTCGCGAAAACAAAATTCCAAAATAATTTCCAACCAGCGGAAAACTGGCTTTTGATATCACTCCCAATTTTGCGCTGCCACCCACCTCAAGTCCTGCCATTGGAGGAGATGGAAAATTCCACCTTTTATCAATTTTTAGCCATTCAGTGTGTTAACTACCTCCTCATTCACTATGACTTGGGCTTCATCGTTTTCCTTGACAAAGATCCCATTTAGTGTCTCAGCCATGCCTGTTATGTCCAAGCATAATTTCTCATTTTGGTCCCTAATCGCTCCCACTCTTTCCTTTACGGTCCTTATACTTTTTTGCCTTCAGAAGATTTTTGGATTCCCTTTTATGTTAGTTGCCAGTCTCTTCTCACAATGTGTTTGTTTCTCAATTTTTCTTTCAATTTCCCTCTACACGTTCTGTGTTCAGCCTGGTTCTCAGCAGTATTATCAACCTGATATTTGTCATATGCACCCTTTTTCTACTTCATCTTACTTTTTTTTCCATCTTTGTTTTGTCTTACCTTTATGCCTCTTTGGAAGGTACCTTGAATGTCCACACAAACTCCTCTTTAAAAACAACTAATGTCCTATTGCAGTATTGCCTGCCAATCTTTGATTTCAATTTACCTGGGTCAGATCTCTACTCACCTCACTGAATTAGGCCTTCCTTTAATCAGTTTTACTCTAGATTGCTCCTTGTCCAGTTCTACAGCTAATCTAATGGTACTATGACCATTGCTCCCTAAGTGTTCCCCTACAAACTCTTGATCCACTTGACCACCTCATTCCCCAGAACCAAATTCAGCAATACAAACACAAAATACTGCAGATGCTGGAAATCTGAAATAAACACAAAAGAATTGCTGGAAATACGCAGCAGGTAAGTCAACATCTGGGGAGAGAAAGAAGAGTCAGTATATCATGCTGAGATGACCTTTCATCAGAATCCTGAACCCTGGAACATTAACTCTGTTCCTCGCCACAGGTGCTGCGTCACCTATGGAGCAGATCCATCAATGCCTCCTTCCACATTAAGTTGGAAACATATTGATGAACAGAAATTCTCCTTACTTGAATGGTGATTATCTGATGCACGCTGATCTAGAAAGTTTTTTTGGCGAATATAGCTCTGTAATAAATTTTTTATATTAACTAATTATCTTTTTAAAATTACAATATATTACCAGAACCCCATCTGTATACTGCAATTGTATCTGTATTGATTTTAAGGATCTCTTAATGTCTTTCTTCATCCTATTTTTGGCATTTCTGCATTTCCGCTCGATTGTTTTATGAGTTTATGCTGCAGGCAGAGACCTTCCTGAGCAGACAGCCTTGTGATTTTTGATTGTGATTCTCAGCTGCCACAATGCATACAGAAGTTTAACAAGCACTGGGCAAAATTATCCAATCATTTAGATGGACGATAGTGAATAGTGCATCATTCATTTTCCACTATGGTTTGCCAATGACAATGTAAACTCAAAATTCCCCAATCGGGGAAATGGTGGCATAGTCATCTTGTCACTGGACTTGCAATCCTGAGGCCCAAACTCTGGGGTCTTGGGTTCAAATCCCACCACAGCAGCTGGTAGAATTGAAATTCAATTAATAATTCCAAAATATAAAGTTATCTCAGTAAGAGAGTTAGCAATGTAACTATTGTGATTATTGCAAAACTCATCTGGTTCACTAGCTGCCCACATCCCAGGAAAGAGTAAGGAAAAATAAATCAAGTAAAAATTGAACTGCTTCAGAAACCGGAAGATTCTCCTCTCACAAAACAATAGATATGCGAAATATATCCCAGCAAAAATAGCTAATGCTAAGGCAGTTTACTCTATTAAAAATCCATTGGAGGAACTTTCAACTATGTGGACTGAAACCGACTAGTGATGAGTCCCATTGACTTCAGCAGGAAGGGGAAATCGTGCAGAAGCTGAAACATATTGTTGAGCCACTATCAACCATCACCTTAACTAAGAAAATAATTTGAGGTTATAGAGATTAGGACAGACAGAGATAAATACTCCAATGAACAATAGAGCCAATTTGAGCTTGGCTTAAAATTGAGGTTAATATACTTAACTATAACCAACACTGATGGTTTGGCTGCTGCTAGTTTGAAAGAGGCCTATGATTGGGTGATGGTAACACCTGCTTGTTTCAGCTGCTAGGCCCTTTCAATATGCACATCTAGATCCTATGGCGCCGCTTACCACAGTTTCAGTCCGAGCCTTTGGTACCTTCCTCTCCACGTGCCTGATGTTCTCTCACAGCCATGGAAGGAGTTTACCTGCATACTAGGTCATACAGCAAGCTCTTCAACCTGTTAAATTTGAAAATGAAGACAAAAGTATTATGAACGCTCCTTCCATGGCCAACAAGTCCTGGCGTGGACATGAACCCAGAGCTTCTGGTCCAGATGTAGGGGTTGACCAGTGGCAGGGGCAGCAAGGTGGCACAGTGGTTAGCACTTCTGACTTGCAGCGACAGGGATCCGGGTTCAATTCTAGCCTTGGGTGAATCCTTGGGTGTGTGGAGTTTGCACTCTATTCCTGTATCTGCGTGCGTTTCCTCTGGGTGCTCCAGTTTCCTTCCACTGTCCAAAGATATGCAGGTTAGATGGATTAGCCATGATAAATAACCCCTTAGTGTTCAAAGATGTGCAGGTTAGGTGAGGTAACAGGATAGGGAAGGTGAGTGGGCCGAGGTAAGCTGCTCTTTGAGGGTGGGTACAGATTCGGACCTTCTGCACTGCAGGGATTCTGTGTTCTGTGTGTAACAACTTGGCGTTAACAACAACAACCCGCAACGGCACCATAGGAACTATTTCTTATGCAGCATTTTTGATCAGACCTCCCTATCAGCCATCAGCAAGAGTGCACCATTTGATGCTATCCCATTTCCAATGGATTTGATTTGCTGTACTTCCATCATCTACATAAATGGTAGGATGATGCGCATAGGACCTCATTGCCATTTTTGACATTGAGCATTGCGTACTCAGACTGGTTTTAATGGCGGTGATGGAACCATCAATTCAGCGAACACGTGTAGTTGGATCTGAACAGAGGCTTTAATACACTTACAACAGAGCCAGCCTATTCGTCGTTGAACTCCATGAACTGGCAGGCTGGCTCTAAGGCACTGATCTTTATACATCGGTCCCAGGGGGAGGAGTCCTGGGCGGAGCCAAGGAAGGAGCCCAGTACAAACTCTCGCATACTCCCAGAGCGACTCCCCTGGTGGTCGGATAGTGCAACTGCACTTACAATGGTGGATAGTGAACATACAGAGTTATATTGGCAACTATATACAGCATTGATCTTACAATGGGTAGATAACGAACATATATACATGGAGTCATATTGGCAACTATATATAGTGTGAATCACATTCACCACATTCACCCCCGGGGGTGATGGCTCAAAGAGTCAGTCTATCCGGTGGACGAATTGTCCGTTTTTATCTGCGGAGCACCGGGGCTGCCGCCTCTTGGTGAATCACATTCACCACAGGCGGTACAGCTAAAGAAAAGTTCAGTTTTAGATTATTTATGTGCCATCAGGAGAAACAGGAGTGCTTCTCTCAAACTCTCAAAGATAATGAGCTGCAGGGTTCTAAGTATACCAGGCCGAATTTTCCGTCAAAAGCCTTTAAAAAGCCCGGGAAAAATCCAATCACGGGGTGACCAATCAGAAAAGTCACCACCATTACATGTAAATGACAGACTGCGAGAAGCTGCTCGTCCAATCACAAGCTGGTTCTCTCCTGTGTCTGCTACTTAAACACGGAAGAGAAACAGCCTGTGATTGGAGGAGGTGTCAGCAGTCGGAACGTGAGTGGCAGTGCATCAGCCTGAACATTGGAGAAATAGTGGTGAGAGAGGTAGCAAGAGAGAGGTTGCGAGGAGGAGGCTGTGGGGTAGAGGTTAGATCGGAGAGGCTGTGAGAGACAGGCAACTGGGAGGAGAGGTTACGAGGGAGAGCTTGTGGATGAAAGAGGCTATGACGGAGAGGCTGCGGTGGGGGGAGAGGAGAGGCTGCAGTGGGGGGAAGAGGCTGTGAAGGGGAGTGTAATAACCCCCCCCAAGACCCATGGGGATATCCCCATTTATTTCCACGTGGGGCTTGTGGAATACGAGCTCCCCCGTTAGTGGGCGGAGGCCCGTCAGCTGGGGCTCATGGAAATCAACTTATAAAAGCCGGCTCGTACTGGAACCGGCTAGAATGGTAGTTCCATTCGGGACCTTGGAGCTGTAAGCCGCATTGCGGCCTTTACATTTGTTGTTAATTAAACCTCTTTTGAATTAACCTTCTCGCGTCTCCTGAGCTTTTATTGAGAGAGAGAGACTAAGGTGGACGGAGAGGCTTCAATGGGGTTAGAACAGATTTAAAACTGTCAGCAAAAGAATACTCAATTCAGTGAGAGTCACTGAGGTAGTGAATTCCTTACAAATGTAAGTGGAGTCTCTAGCTTAAAGCTAAGTAAATTTAGAGCCACTATGGGGAAAAGGTGTAGTAGATGCTATTGTAATGAGCACTTTGTTAATTAGATAATTTAATAGTGAATAATTTTATTTCATGAGAAAAATTTGCATCTCTCATAGTCTTTTACATAGGGTGCAAATATCCGCCAGCGGGATTTTCTGCTTCCACCAAAGTTTTTTCTTTTCCAATTAAGGGGCAATTTAGCGTGGCCAATCCACCTACTCTGCACATTTTTGGGTTGTGGGGGCGAAACCCACGCAGACACGGGGAGAATGTGCAAACTCCACACAGACAGTGACCCAGAGCCGGGATCGAACCTGGGACTTCAGCGCCGTGAGGCGGTTGTGCTAACCACTAGGCCACCGTGCTGCCCTTCTTCCACCAAAGTTAATGGACTTTTAAATGGGTTGCCATTTTTTCCAGCCCCACCCCCTCCATGACGAGGCCATAAAATTCAGCCCATTGTATGAACCACTTGAGGTGCAGTGATGGTGCTCGAGGCAAACATACAACCATTTTGCATATACTAAGATCCCAAACGGGTGACTTATATTTTTATGGTGCTTTTAATGACGTTAGGATATTACAGTCAGTGAAATACTTTGGAAGTGTAGTCACGGTTTTAAGGAAGGAAATGTAATGAGGTAAATGATCAATTAATTCAGGGTATTTAAGATTAGGAAGACCTTGAAAATATACAAACTGAATGAAATTGTACCTGATGATTGAGATTGTTGGTGGTTTGTTGTTACAGAGTACCAATGAGTGTAAACCTATGCGATTGTGTTATAGTGAAAAACAAACTAATTATATAGATAGATTTGATTTTGCTTAGTGAGATAACAGATTATTCATGAAGTTGTGCATATTTTCGTACAGCAACTATTCCGATCTGCATTACACATTTAGGCGCGATCAAGCCAAAACAAAACATAGTCCCAGCAGGAACGACCCCGCTATCTAATTGTGCTCAGTTGTGTTTTCGGGCCCCGGCGGAGAACGCCCCGCTGAGGCTGCTCTTAGCGTCATTTATCTCTCGATTCCTCCAACATAGCCTCTAGAATCCCCTGACGCCCCAACTCACCTGTTGGGGGGGGGGGGGGTCCTCGAGCCCCTCACACACCACCTCATACGGCAGGCCACCCCTGGGCCTGATCCCTGGCATGGGCAACATTTGTGGTGAGCAGTGCTAAACGGCGCCAGGCTGGGGTCTCCTTGGCGAGGCCAGTTCAATCTGACATCAACAGAGTTAAATGAGCAAAATGGTTGCACCATCATTGCACCCAACTATGGGCCCTGCCCATTGCAGGCGGGATCCAGACTGTGACGTCTCCTGAGATCGCGTTAGATCTCTATAGGTACAGCAACCGTCGGGGATCCCGGAAGAGGCCTCTCGCGTTATCTACTGGCCTTGTCCCATCCCGATTCCGGCAGGACGCAGCCGGTAAATTGTGCCCTTTGGTTTTGGTATGTCATAATAGCTTCTCATTTATATTTGGTACAAATAACTGTATCAAAGAATCGCTTATCAAAGTTGATGTTTTAAAAGATCAGTTGAGTCGCAAATAAAACACATCGCCTGAGTCAGGGACGGATACTGGGTTCTAAACCCACTTACTTAGGGGGTATGTTGTACATTGGAGTTTTCACAGAGAAGCCCCATTAATTGGCATTGATGCATCATCAATTGGACTCACGTCGTAGTGAAGTTCCAAACAACCGGCTTTAAACCCTAGATGTGAGCCCGGCAGTGGTCGTTCAGAGAAAGGCCGACTGCCAGCCAACACGAGCTCTTATACCCCGCCTTTAGGCGGAGCTACCAACCTCTCAGCCAATCGGCAGGGAGTCACATGGCCAGCCACAACCAATTGACAGAGAGGCACATGACTTGCCTGGGCCAATCAGCAGCAAGGCTGCTGTACCAATGGCAGCCTGGTTCTCCGGTAATATGATCTCTCTAGCCATACTACCACATTCACCCCTTGTGGAGAAAGAAGCGGGGGGGAGGGGTGGGAAGGAGTGACGGGAAGGGGGTGGTGTGTGGCCCATAAAACTGGTAGTATGACTAGAGACCTTCTCGGGTAGTGCCAAGGTAACTATGGCTGCCCACTGGCCCATGACAAACGTGCAAGAAAACCATGTAGAAGAGAAAAAAAACAATAACCATAGTAATAATAAAAAAACATCGGCAAGGAACATGTGCAGAACATGAACATGAAAATCCATAAGGTCCATCAAATTGACTCGATCAGCCGGATGGGTGCTTTCGATGTCCTGCCAGACCTGCGCAGCTGCGCCGGTGACGTTGGAGCGGTGGTCGTCCGTGACTCCGGGAGCTGTGGTCATGGTCCTGAGTCCGTACCCCTGGTCGGAGTTGGTGGTAGCCGGGCCGGGGGAAGGGGTTCCTGTGCGCTGGGTTCTGGGGGCGGTCGGGACTGGGGGGGGGGGGGGGGGGGGGGTGCTGGGGCGTGTGGCCGCACTCCGGCGGGTGCCAGGTCCTGAAGGGAGACCGTGTCCTGTCGTCCATCGGGATACTCCACGTACGCGTACTGTGGGTTCGCGTGGAGTAACTGGACTCTGTCAACCAACGGGTCGGACTTGTGCACCCGCACATGCTTCCCGCAGGATGGTCCCGGGGGTGGCCAGCCAGGTCGGGAGTGGGGTTCCAGAGGAAGACTTCCTGGGGAAAACAAGAAGATGTTCATGAGGTGTTTGATTCGTGGCAGTACAAAGGAGGGACCGAATAGAGTGCAGTTCGTCACTCATAAAGGAGGACCCCCGGTCGCTGTGGATGTACGCGGGGTAACCGAACAGGGAGAAAATGGAATGGAGGGCTTTGATGACAGTTGAAGTGGTCATGTTGGGGCAGGGGATGGCAAAAGGGAAGCGGGAGTACTCGTCAATCACATTTAAAAAGTATATGTTGCGGTTGTTGGAGTCCATGCTGAGACTTTCAAAGGGGCGGGAAGCCTTTACCAGATGCGCCTGCTCGGGGCGGTAAAAGTGCGGTTTGTACTCTGCGCAAATGTGGCAATCCCTGGTCACGGTCCTGACCTCCTCGATGGAGTAGGGCAGGTTGCGGGTCGTAATGAAATGAAAGAAGCAGGTTACCCCTGGATGGCAGAGGTCCGCGTGGAATGTGCGGAGGCAGTCTATCTGCGCGTTGGCGCAGGTACCGCGGGACAAGGCATCAGAAGGCTCGTTGAGCTTCCCAGGACGATACAAGATATCGTAGTTGTACGTGGACAACTCGATCCACCACCGCAAGATCTTGTTGTTCTTGATCTTGCCCCTCTGTGCATTATCAAACATAAAGGCCACTGACCGTTGGTCTGTGAGGAGGGTGACCCTCCTGCCGGCCAGATAGTGCCTCCAATGTCACACAGCTTCTACTATGGCCTGTGCCTCCTTTTCCACCGAGGAATGGTGGATTTCGGAAGCGTGGAGGGTCCAGGAGAAGAAGGCCACGGGTCTGCCCGCTTGGTTGAGGGTGGCCGCCAGAGCTACATCAGACGCGTCGCTCTCGACCTGGAATGGGAGGGACTCGTCGACAGCGCGCATCGTGGCCTTCGCAATGTCTGTTTTGATGTGGCTAAAGGCCTGGCCGGCCTCCATCGACAGGGGGAACGTGGTAGATTGGATGAGGGGGCAGGCTTTTTCGGCGTAGTTAGGGACCCACTGGGCATAATAAGAAAAGAAGCCCAGACAGCATTTGAGGGCTTTGAGGGAGTTGGGACCGTGTCTGGTCCAGTGTCACCGAGGCGAGTCGTGGCAGTAACGCGGAGTCGCCATCCAGGACGGAGTCATTGCTTGCGGGGTCCTCCGTGCCGATCCAAGCACATCGGCCGCACGTGGTGAGGGATGAACAAGATGGCGGCGCCCTGGGGTCACACGTGGAGTCGGGGGCCCAAAATGGCGGTGGCCATGGATCACTCGTGGCGTTGGGGGGTGCAGGCAGCGAGGTCCGCGGGCCGCACGGAGCCCTAGAGGAGTGCAGAGGGGGTGCCCCGCGGTTGCTGTCTGGAACGGCAGCGACCAACTTGGAGAGGCAGATGGCCGCGAAATGGCCCTTTTTGCCACAGCTCTTGCAGACTGCGGTGCGGGCCGGGCAGCGTGGGCGAGGCTGCTTAGCCTGTCCACAGAAATAGCAGCGGGGGCCCGTGGGCTTGTCTGGGCGCCCTGCAGCGCAGGTCTGGGGGTCCGAGTCGGCGGGGGTGAGGGGGCTGTGCCACGCTGCCCAAGGGGCTGCCGCGCGGCCGGGGGCATACGCGCGTGCGCGTTGTGGTCAGCGACCTCCAAAGATGATGCAAGAGTCCGTGCCTCAGTGAGGCTGAGAGCGTCCTTCTCTAACAGTCTCTGCCGTATTTGGGGTGACTGCATGCCAGCCACAAAGGCATCCCTAATCAAGAGTTCGGTGTGCTCCGCAGCAGTGACCTGCGGGAAGGCGCAGTTTCTCCCCAGGACAATGAGGACCCGATAGAATTCATCGAGGGACTCACCGGGGAATTGTTGCCTTGTTGCCAGGAGGTGCCACCCGTAGACTTGGTTTACTGGCCTGATGAAGTGTCTTTTTAGGAGATCCATGGCGACATCATAGTCCAGTTCGTCCTCTATCATCGAGTAAACGGCAGTGCCCACGCACGAGTGGAGGATGTGGAGTTTCTACTCCTTTGTTGGTTGATTTTCTGTAGTGGAGAGGTAGCTGTTGAAGCACGCCAGCCAGTGTTTAAAAGTTGCTAACGCGTTTGCAGCATGCGGGCTGATCCGGAGGCATTCTGGCTTAATCCGTAGTTCCATTTTCAAAGTCCAGCGTCTTAAATTGATGCACCATCAATTGGACTCGAGTCATAGTGAAGTTGCAAACAACAGGCTTTAATACGCTAGATGTGAGCCCGGCAGTGGTCGTGCAGAGAAAGGCCGACTGCCAGCCAACACGAGCTCCTATACCCCACCTTGTAGGCGGAGCTACCAACCTCTCAGCCAATCGGCGGGGAGTCACATGACCAGCCACAACCAATTGGCAGAGAGGCACATGACTTGCCTGGTCCAATGGGCAGCGAAGCTGCTGTACCAATGGCAGCCTGGTTCTCCGGTAATATGATCTCTCTAGCCATACTACCACAGACATGAAGACAGATTTTCATTCCAGTTAAGGGCATCAGACAGGCGCTTGAAGTTGCAGGGCAGATCAGAGACCTTAGGAATTCCAGATTGAGGGGAGCTGTAGCCTGCAAGTAGTAACTGTCTGGGTGCTTTAAGAACATAAGAACTAGGAGCAGGAGTAGGCCATCTGGCCCCTCGAGCCTGCTCCGCCATTCAATGAGATCATGGCTGATCTTTTGTGGACTCAGCTCCACTTTCCGGCCCGAACACCATAACCCTTAATCCCTTTATTCTTCAAAAAACTATCTATCTTTACCTTAAAAACATTTAATGAAGGAGCCTCAACTGCTTCACTGGGCAAGGAATTCCATAGATTCACAACCCTTTGGGTGAAGAAGTTCCTCCTAAACTCAGTCCTAAATCTACTTCCCCTTATTTTGAGGCTATGTCCCCTAGTTCTGCTTTCACCCGCCAGTGGAAACAACCTGCCTGCATCTATCCTATCTATTCCCTTCATAATTTTAAATGTTTCTATAAGATCCCCCCTCATCCTTCTAAATTCCAACGAGTACAGTCCCAGTCTACTCAACCTCTCCTCATAATCCAACTCCTTCAGCTCTGGGATTAACCTAGTGAATCTCCTCTGCACACCCTCCAGTGCCAGTACGTCCTTTCTCAAGTAAGGAGACCAAAACTGAACACAGTACTCCAGGTGTGGCCTCACTAACACCTTATACAATTGCAACATAACCTCCCTAGTCTTAAACTCCATCCCTCTAGCAATGAAGGACAAAATTCCATTTGCCTTCTTAATCACCTGTTGCACCTGTAAACCAACCTTCTGTGACTCATGCACTAGCACACCCAAGTCTCTCTGCACAGCGGCATGCTTTAATATTTTGTTGTTTAAATAATAATCCCATTTGCTGTTATTCCTACCAAAATGGATAACCTCACATTTGTCAACATTGTATTCCATCTGCCAGACCCTAGCCCATTCACTTAACCTATCCAAATCCCTCTGCAGACTTCCAGTATCCTCTGCACTTTTTGCTTTCCCACTCATCTTAGTGTCATCTGCAAACTTGGACACATTGCCCTTGGTCCCCAACTCCAAATCATCTATGTAAATTGTGAACGATTGTGGGCCCAACACGGATCCCTGAGGGACACCACTAGCTACTGATTGCCAACCAGAGAAACACCCATTAATCCCCACTCTTTGCTTTCTATTAATTAACCAATCCTCTATCCATGCTACTACTTTACCCTTAATGCCATGCATCTTTATCTTATGCAGCAACCTTTTGTGTGGCACCTTGTTAAATGCTTTCTGGAAATCCAGATATACCACATCCATCGGCTCCCCGTTATCTACTGCACTGGTAATGCCCTCAAAAAATTCCACTAAATTAGTTAGGCATGGCCTGCCCTTTATGAACCCATGCTGCGTCTGCCCAATGGGACAATTTCTATCCAGATGCCTCGCTATTTCTTCCTTGATGATAGATTCCAGCATCTTCCCTACTACCGAAGTTAAGCTCACTGGCCTATAATTTCCTGCTTTCTGCCTACCTCCTTTTTTAAACAGTGGTGTCACGTTTGCTAATTTCCAATCCACCGGGACCACCCCAGAGTCTAGTGAAATTCGGTAAATTATCACTAGTGCATCTGCAATTTCCCTAGCCATCTCTTTTAGCACTCTGGGATGCATTCCATCAGGGCCAGGAGACTTGTCTACCTTTAGCCCCATTAGCTTGCCCATCACTACCTCCTTAGTGATAACAATCCTCTCAAGGTCCTCACCTGTCATAGCCTCATTTCTATCAGTCGCTGGCATGCTATTTGTGTCTTCCACTGTGAAGACCGACCCAAAAAACCTGTTCAGTTCCTCAGCCATTTCCTCACTTCCCATTATTAAAACTCCCTTCTCATCCTCTAAAGGACCAATATTTACCTTAGCCACTCTTTTTTGTTTTATATATTTGTAAAAACTTTTACTGTCTGTTTTTATATTCTGAGCAAGTTTACTCTCATACTCTATCTTACTCTTCTTTATAGCTTTTTTAGTAGCTTTCTGTTGCCCCCTAAAGATTTCCCAGTCCTCTAATCTCCCAGCAATCTTTGCCACTTTGTATGCTTTTTACTTCAATTTGATACTCTCCCTTGTTTCCTTAGATATCCACGGTCGATTTTCCCTCTTTCTACCGTCCTTCCTTTTTGTTGGTATAAACCTTTGCTGAGCACTGTGAAAAATTGCTTGGAAGGTTCTCCATTGTTCCCCAACTGTTCCACCATAAAGTCTTAGCTCCCAGTCTACCTTAGCTAGTTCTTCTCCCATCCCCTTGTAATCTCCTTTGTTTAAACACAAAACACTAGTATTTGATTTTACTTTCTCACCCTCCATCTGTATTTTAAATTCCACCATATTGTGATCGCTCCTTCCGAGAGGATCCCTAACTATGAGATCATGAATCAATCCTGTCTCATTACACAGGACAAGATCTAGGACCGCTTGTTCCCTCGTAGGTTCCATTACATACTGTTCTAGGAAACTATCGCGGATACATTCTATAAACTCCTCCTCAAGGCTGCCTTGACCGACCTGGTTAAACCAATCGACATGTAGATTAAAATCCCCCATGATAACTGCTGTACCATTTCTACATGCATCAGTTATTTCTTTGTTTATTGCCTGCCCCACCATAACGTTACTATTTGGTGGCCGATAGACTACTCCTATCAGTGACTTTTTCGCCCTACTAGTCCTGATTTCCACCCAAATGGATTCAACCTTATCCTCCATAGCACCGATGTCATCCCTTACTATTGCCCGGATGTCATCCTTAAATAACAGAGCAACACCACCTCCCTTACCATCCACTCTGTCCTTCCGAATAGTTTGATACCCTCGGATATTTAACTCCCAGTCGTGACCATCCTTTAACCATGTTTCAGTAATGGCCACTAAATCATAGTCATTCACGATGGTTTGTGCCATCAACTCATTTACTTTATTCCGAATACTACGAGCATTCAGGTAAAGTACACTTATGTTGGTTTTTTTACCTCTGTTTTGAATCTTAACATCTCCAGTTTTATTCCTTTTGTTATTACTGGGCCTATTCACTGAGCTCCCCTCAGTCACTGTACCTTGTACTGTCGCCCTTTTAGATTTTTGACTATTTCTTCTCTGCCTTGCACTTTTCCCCTTACTTCCTTTTGCTTCTGTCCCTGTTTTACTACCTTCCAACTTCCTGCATCGGTTCCCATCCCCCTGCCACATTAGTTTAAACCCTCCCCAACAGGAGACCAGGCCACCATTTTGTGTCCGTGCGCGTTGATGGGTGTTAGTCGGGAGAAATCACTCCGCAGTGCAACACGGGTACGGAGGCAGGCAGTGAGGGCCTCAACGTCTGCCTGGAACACTGGCCTTCTAACGTGTGGCTGGGTGCCTATCTCCAGGGAGTTGAACAAAATAAGCAGTACCACCCCCCCCCACACACACACACACACACACAAACACACACGTTCCACATCAACCAACCCTACCCCAATTAATCCAGCAGGTCGGGAAACTGGACACCAACTTAAAAATTCTAATTGGCCTCCTTCAAGTGGGCATAACAAGACTCTTAACGACTGGCTGCCCGCGTCATGGTAGCCCTGCCGTCTATGAACCCGCCTCAGCAAAACTGACCATGCCAGAAACTGGGTCAGGAAACAGGCACACCGGCAGACACTGGTATTTTCAGGCTCTATCCACCTCCATTCCTGCCTTCAGCTAGGTCTGTAAGTTCAGCCCTATATCTAATGCACACACAGAAGGCTTTTTCTTCAAAGTTTTGCAAGAAGGGATTGATAGAATATGTTGTGCTCTCTCTGTGACATTCTAGTAGAAACATTATGCTTATCTACAAAAGTGATTTTTTAATTATGTCTCCACAATAGTCAATTTTTGATCTCCTTTGCCTTACACAAGTTGAATGCCATTATTGCATTTTGTTATTAACTAGAAAAGGAATTGGAAATGGTAATTTTGTACTGTCTTGATGTAACACAATAAGTTGTCAAACATCATGCCAAATGACAATGTGATGTCCTTCGATGATGTATCAGCAGCATAATAAACACCGTGGGTGCGATTCTCCTCAAATGCGGAGAGCCGTAAAGGCTGCCGTGAAACTGGCCGTGTTTCACGGCAGCCTCCGCGCCCCCTCCCGGGACCCGATTCTCCCCCCCCCCCGGGCGGGGCTAGCAGCGCGGCCCCGTGAAGCACGGCATCGCGGGCTTAGCGACCGTCGCTAAGCCCGCGCGCCAAGCATCACGGCGGCTGACGCGCACGATGACGTCATCACGCAGATGCGTCAAACCCGCGCATGCGCAGGCCGTCATGCCCCTCAGCCGCCCCGCGGACTGATCCTGCGGGGCGGCGGAGGAACAAATAGTGCGCGGGTATCGGACCCGCTGTCCGCGATCGGTGCCCACCGATCGCAGGCCCATGCCAATCGGTGCCATGGTTGTCCGGGACGGCACTTTGCGGCCGTTTTCACGAACGGTGAGAGCAGGTGTGTTTGCGTTCGTGAAAACGGCCGTAAAGGCCTGGGAACTCGGCCCATCGGCCTGGGGAGAACCGCTGTTCGCCGTAAAAAACGTCGAGCAGCGATTCGTGTCGTGGGGCGGCCGTGGGGGGGAGAATAGCGGGAGGGCGGGAAAAATGTCGGGAAGGCCCTCCCGCTATTCTACGACCCGTCATGGGCAGCGGAGAATATAGCTTGAAGGTTAAAGCAGATCAGTAAGGATTATCAGTAACCGCTTTATTATGTCTAGGTATATTTGCTATGGATAGGACCAAATCATATATGCTTTCTATATTTTAAAAAAGCATATTAATATACTGAACAGTCTTTCTGAATGTCCTTGGCAAGTGGTAACTTTCTTTTCACTTTTAAAGTCAGACAAATAATATGAGGATGCATTCTCTGAAAGAAGGTCAGGAGGGGATATGACCATGTTAGGATTTAAAAGGGACCACAAAATGTATATTAGGACAAGCTGTTTCTCCTTGTTCAGAAAAGCAGAACCAGAGGTCAAAGCTGAGATTCAAAAGTGCTAAAATCAAAACTAATCTGCGGAAACAATATTTCAGTGAGCAAATGGTCAATCTGTGAAACATGCTCGCTAGGGAGATTGTAGAAGCAATTAATGTTGATCAATTGAGTTGCAAATTAGATTGCTTTCAGAAAATAACATTTTGGGATACACTATACCAGTGAGTATCACATTAGGGGCAAGGAAACTATTGGAGAAAATTCGGAAGAAGAGAATCTATCCCCACTTGGAGAGGCAAGGTTTGATCAGGAATAATCAGCATGGCTTTGTCAGAGGGAGGTCATGTCTAACAAATTTGATTGAGTCTTTTGAGCATGTGACCAGGTATGTAGATGAGGGTAGTGTAGGTGATATAGTTTATATGGATTTCAGCAAAGCCTTTGACAAGGTCTCACATGGGAGACTTATAAAGAAGGCAAATGCATATGGGATACAGGGTGACTTGATAAAGTGGATTCAAAATTGGCTTCGCTGTAGGAGACAGAGGGTGATTTCAGACAGTTGCTTTAGTGACTGGAAGCCAGTATCCAGTGGTGTACCGCAGGGATCTGTGTTGGGTCCCTGATCGTTTGTCATATATAAACGATATAGATGACTATATGGGGTGTAGGATCAGTAGATTTGCTGATGACACAATGATTAGCCGGGTGGTTAACAGTGAGGTTGAATGTCTGGGTTACAGGAAGATATAGATGGGATGGTCAAATGGGAAGAAAAGTGGCTGTTGGAATTTAATCCTGAAAAGTGTGAGGTGTTACAATTTGGAAGAAGTAATGTGACAAGGAAGTATTTCATGAACGGCATGATACTGGGAATTCCGAGGAACAAAGGGACGTTGGCATGTATGACTTGAGATCTCTGAAGACAGAAGGGCAGGTTAATAGGGTGGTGAAAAAGGCATATGGGATACTTGCCTTTATCAATTGAGACAAAGATTACAAAAGTAGGAGGTCATGTTGTAGTTGTACAGAACTTTGGTGAGGCCACAACTGCAGTACTGTGTGCAATTCTAGTTACCACGTTACAGGAAGGATGTGATTGCACTGGAGGGGGTGCAGAGATGAGTCACCAAGATGTTGCCTGGGATGGAACATTTACGTTCTGAAGAGAGGTTGGATAGACTTGTTGTCGTTGGAGCATTAAAGACTGAGGGGCGACCCTCGAGGTGTACAAGATTATGAGGGGCATGGACAGGGTGGGTAGGAAGCAGCTGTTCCCCTTAGTTGAAGGGTCAGTCATGAGGGGCCGCAAGTAGAAGCTCAGGGGCAGGAGGTTTAGGTGGGATAAGAGGAAAAATCTTTTTACCCAGAGTAGGAAATGCACTGTCTGGGAGGGTGGTAGAGGCGGGTTGCCTCATATCCTTTAAAAAATGCCTGGATGAGTACTTGGCTGTGGGCCAAGTGCTGGCAAATGGGATTAGGTAGAGGTCAGGTGTTGTTCATGTTTCGGTTCAAACTTGTGCAGCTACCATATACGCAGAATAGTAGGTAAACCAGATGGATCCTGGTATTTTTATCATCCAGAAATTCTTATGCTCATGTGAGTGCCCCTTTAAACAGTACTTCCAAATGCCATTTCATATCTATACTACTGAAGCAATCCAGTACAATGGGCTACCTCTACAATTTTTATTGAAAATGACATTGAAACATAGAACCTTGTTGTGAATACTTCTGTCATATTCCTGCCTATTTTTAGCAGGCATCAAGGATGCTGAAGTGAAGGCCCAAACAAAATGGCAGGAGGCAGGAATAGGGCAGTACAGCGCCATAGTATTTGGGTGACTATCGCTTCATTACCACTGGGTGGAGTTTTAGAATGGGGTTGTAAATGCGTGTTTGCGTGCGCACTCTGTTATATTTATTAAATGTTGCAGCCTCCAATTAATCTTTGATCAGCATCCTTCAGTATTCACGATAATGTGAAAGAAAAATAGCATCAGCGTCTTTTTTACATATGTTTAAAAACAAGTCCTGTATTACACCTGTGTATTTTGGACCGTGGTGATTTATTTTTGTTTCAAAGCTCCTAATAACAGTGCATTGAAGTTTAATTTTTTTTTAGACAAAAGTATATGCATAATGTAGCACCTTGTTCATTTTAGACAGCTTATGAAAGTGTTTCAGGCTTCACAATTAGATTGGGTTTTGTAATATACCCTTTCAGGGATCTACAATAAGGCACCTCTGTCAACCTTTATTCTATTCACAGCTCTGGCAGCTGCTTGAAACAAAAGAAGCTACATTTAAGTAATCAAAATATCAGTATTGCTTGGCCATTTACAGTTCCCTATCAAGACATAGAAAAAATGTTAATTTTAGAAGATTTATTTTATGACCTGTAATTACTGTCATTAAGAAAGCTCTGGAGACTAACATGGAGCTTTGACTGAAATTTAGCTTGACACATTCCATAATTAATGCTGAATTAACATGCTACATTATGTGCGAGATAAAATTATTTTCCTTGCAGCTAGAGCCACACGACTAACATATAATGTTTCAAAAACCTGAATTGAATATATATGTTCATTTAGAAGCAATAAAATGTTTTAAAAATCCAGAAATGTATTTTAATAAGAATGGCAAAGATACACAAAATTGCAACTTCAGCCTTTAAATGTATCTGTAGCAAATAATCTTATTAACTGCACAGCGGCATTATTTAAACAGATTTATTTGCAATAACATGCTATGTATAAACAACATAATAAAACACAACATAATAATATATAAGTTTTTTTAACATTTAAAGAAGATGAACAAAGACAATAAACTGCATTCTGTAGATTGTAACATATATGTTGAACCTTGAAGCTTCCAAAAACAGAGGTAAACGCCGAGAATAAAATGTGAACTGACAGTGTGAGTGGTCGCCATTTTGTAATATGAAACAACATACTCATATATTTTTCTTTCATTAATGTGCCAGCTTATTGAATGAATAAAGAGTTACGGACTCCTGGTCAGCTCTCAACAGTGGCTAAGAGACCTAACCAGAAGCATAACATTTTTAAGTTTTAAGGCGAGGTGGAAAGGTTGATTCATTTCAAGAGTGATATCGTAAGAAGTAGGGCTTGGTTTTTTTATAAACAAACTTTAATAAAACAAAAGAAAAAACAATATTTAAACTTTTAAACTTGAACCCCAATAACAGATAATATATAGTTTCTTGAACATAACACACAAATTCCCATTAAACAGCACTTCAAATGAACATGCAGCTCTTATTCCACTTACATATGCAGGTAAAGGTGATACTTGCATTTACAAAGCAATTTTTCTTCTGTTAGTGAAGTTCTTTCATAACCCTTTTCGAAAGTCTCTAAAACTGGACAGCACGGTAGCACAGTGGTTAGCACTGTGGCTTCACAGCACCAGGGTCCCAGGTTCAAATCCCCATTGGGTCACTGTCTGTGTGGAGTATGCACGTTCTCCACATGCTAAATTTCCCTTAGTGTTCAAAAAAAGGGTAGGAGGGGTTATTGGGTTACGGGGATAGGGTGGAAGTGAGGGCGTAAAGTGGGTCTGTGCAGAGCCAGTGGGCCAAATGGCCTCCTTCTGCACTATATGTTCTATGAAACTGCTTTCCAAGGCCTCTCTCTCTCTGGCTTTTCAAATCCTTCTCCTCACCTGTTGAAATCCAGGATTCTCTCTCTCTGAGCTCCGCCCAGTGCCTCAAACAAAGGTTCTTCCCTGGGGCAACCAGACGTAAACCCATTATCGTTATCTTGGCTGTTTGAATTCCCACTCCCATTTTATACAAAAGAACAGAGCCATGCTATTGATATGCAATTAATCTCCAATTTACAGACAAAAGAGGCCATCAGACCCTGTAATGGGCTAATGGCCGGTCAAACAAGAGTGTCCTGAAGGATCTTTCGTGACTCACCCTGGCTGAATAGGGGCATCCTGTGTATACCCACAAACGGGTTTAATCTGAATGAGACAATGTCACTCAGACCAGGGTGGGCGTATCCCTCTGACAGTGTGCTAGCAGTTTTTCCCTTAGTTTATTAACCCCTGAATTGCTTACTATATCTTCAATCCCATTTCTGGACCCAATTTCCTAATATCTCCCTCTCATAATAAAAGATGCCCTTAACCACAATCAAAGCATTTTAAAACCATCAAATTGATTGTCTTCAGCACCAACGCTAAGAGTTCAACAAATTGATTCTGAGTCACTTTTGGTATGGCATCATCATAAGGACCCCACTGCAGAAACGGTTTGGCACTTTTGCTTTCAGAATCATCCCTTCACGCCAAATCATCTTCCTCTCCATACACTGAATTGGATATTCCACATTTTTCTGAACCATCTGCTGACACTTTGTGCACTAATAGCATCCCACGATTTAATAATGAAAACACACAAAATATCAAGAGGGGTCGTGCACATATTTCCAGTCTTTGTGAAGGCGTTTTCAGTCAACTGGCCACCTATTCCATTCGACAAGAACATGATTATTCACTGTCTTCCAAAGGCATGCATTGAAAGGTTGAACTGCAATGTGGGTGTTACTTCTTTACAGGCATCTCTTGGTCTCATTGTTACATGATATCGGAACATATCCCACACTAATAAGCTGCATTCTTTATGTAGGCTACCAGGACATCTATGCCACAAATTATCAAGCCGTAACTTCACTCCATCCTCATCCATCCAAATGTTGCCATGGACATGCCCAAATCCCTTGCAGGAAACTTGGCGTTCGACAAGGTGTTAAGTTTCAAAATTAACATCGACTTTAATTTTGTTCTCTCAATCATGCAGGCTAATACTACTGTGAATCTTGTCTTCTCATGCCCTGTAACTCTCACTTAATTATGTTTTCAAACCTTTCTACTCCATTGTTTGGCTGCTGGACATATCAAATTCATAGCTTTTCATCCATGTTGCCTGTGTGATTTGATGGATATTCTTGTTTTTGCCACTGTCTGATGATGAACCGCAACTGGTTATTTTGACATTGTAGTCTCTGAGAAATCATGGTCTTCTGCCACACTAGACTGTTTCATTCTATAAAGCAGCTACACCAACTAGCATTTGGTCTGAAATCTTTGCTGGACTCAGCGTTTGATTTGGACTACTTCTGTGCATATATATATATATCCGTTGCATTTCTCATGGCAATGTAACCATTCCAGCAATTTTTGAGGATCCATTCCGTTATGTGCATCTCAAGATCAGGCAAGTGGTTGGTTTCTGTTCTTACGGCGCATTTGGTATTGGACATCTTTTTAAGGACAGATTCCTCTTTCTTCCATTCTAACCTCAGTTTTTCACATTCACTGAATTTCCTTGCTTTAGCACAGTTAGCAAATGTTGTGACATTTTGCTTGAAAGCAGCTTTGTACTTTATCCTTTTTGGTGGAGGACCCATTTCTGGTCATCACTTGCCATGCTATGCAAAACCTGCACTGCATGGGCATGTCTCAAACTCTTGTGCATCTTCTTTGCAACATAGTCCATTTTGCGTGCTTGATTCCATGCACCAATTTACAGTAAATGGTAAGTAAAACAGATATTTCTGGAGTGAAAAATTGAGGCTGACTACTAATGCAAATATATCATTTTGTAGCTGAAAGGGGAGGTTGACTTATATGCTGAACATATGCAAAAGGATGCTTTTTGGCACCGAAACAATCGGCTTGTTTTATATGCCAGGTCAGCTTCTACTCTGCAATCTATGATTTATTCAGGCTAAAATTGCAGTTGGCAATAACAATCATGTTTGATTGTGTAAATTTTCTGAATGCAATGGATAGAATTAGCCACATTCATAACAAATAATAGGAATGTTTCATCTCCACACATTTTGCTATTATTTGGATTATCTTTTAAGTCTGCATGAGTTCCAGACGTGAGTTCAAATGAAAGAATCTCATGCAAAATCAAGCTTTTACTCTTAATGTTGCAAACTTTTATGTTCCAACTAATCTTGTGCTGTATTTGTACGTGTTCATTCTCAAGTGTGCCTAAAAGTAGATATTAGTTTTGTATTAGTTACATGAGCATCATTTGTTTTGCATTCCTTAAGAACATGGCGAGTGAAAATTTTTGCCTCAGAATAATTCTTTCACTGGAATACCTGCGAAAAACAAAACCATAGGGTCAAAATTCCAGCAGACCCAGACCACCAGTACAAGTGAGGCAGAGCAGAACCTATTGCCTTCCAACTGAATGATGCTTATCCCATTGTAAATTGTGCGAAGAAGATCACTAATTAGTTTGAGGAAAGACGGTTTAATTTGCCCTAAAAAGCTTATTCCTGTCTGGAAAGACCCTAAGTCTTTAGCACCAATAGGAACCATAATGCTGGCAGCTTGTTAAGTCCCTTCAGAAGTAGTTGCATGTAGGTGTCAGACCTGACAGGTTCCCTTCCCGAAGGACATCAGTGAACCAGTTATTTTTTAACACAAGAATGCAGCACGTTTCAGGTGCCAAATTTCAAATTACTAGATTTATTGAATTCAATTTGACAGCTTGCTATTTGAACGCACAGTCACTAAATTGCTCGACCATTACCCTATTATACTACCATAACAATGGTATTCAATAAGTAAGAGAACTTTCATTAGTCTGTTAATTATTTGCTCTTCAGGTACAAAAATATGAAGAGAGACTAACAGAACTAAGTACTCAATTGAACCAAGCATTGAAGAACAACAAGGAAAATATCAAAGATTTGGTCACTAAAGATGAGCAACTGATTATGCATGAAAGGGAGATGGATGGCCTAAACGAGAAGCTCCAAGACAACATGAAGGAGGTATAGTTGTGATAACACTGTTTAGCAATGTAACAGTATATTGTAGTATTTGTGATTCAGCGAATAATTCTGTGTATCCTTTGAAGCTAATGAATCAATATTCTATGGATAACTCAATAGTCTTCCTGCTCTTGCTATACACTATTAATTACTATGGATTGCACAGAGAATCACTTGCTAAAGCGGTGTAGTATCGTTTTTTAATTTTCGTGCAAGTGTAGGGGATAATTCCGTACTCTCAAGGGAAGCACAGGTTAGAGATAAATGTAGATGCAATTCACTGATCCTCACTCTCTGCTAGAATAACCCCCTGCTGTGAACCAAGGCTTGCGGAATTATCCTTTTAACTATTGCCTGCAGTTAATGACTTCTGTACCATTTCCTCCTCTTCCGCATCTGTATGCTATTCCTGGATGACATCACCGTAAGCACAGGGTCAACTTTCATAGTTACGCGGTCATCTCTCAGCAACATCTCTCACCATTTACTACTTTACAATCCTCTGTGCTGTCAGGCAGCCTAACTAACATTAATTCATGGATGAGCTGCTATTCCTCAGGAAAACTAAAGTAATCTTATTCAGCTACTTCCAAAAGCTCCACCTACTTACCACCGAACCCCTTCCTATTCCTTATTGCTCACTCGAGCTGAATTAGAATTTGTGAAACCTCAGTGTTTTGTTTAATCCAGAACTTACTTTCAAATTTTCTATCCCATCCAGTATCAAAACTGCTTACTCACGTTAAGAATATGTATTTTGTAATGTTACAGCCAAAGGCTGCAAAACTGCATCTCTGTTAAACATCACATCAACATCAATCAAACATTTGAAGCTTTGCTATGGGTTAGATGAACACATATTAAATTTTCAACTGATCAGAGTCAGCATTAAGCCAGACGAAGATTATTAATTTTTTTGAAGAGGTGACTGAAATTTGCAAAAGGGAATGGAATGAAAATGCTGGAATGCTGGCCTTTACATTTGAGAAGGCGAGAATACAAGGGGGTAGAAGTCATGCTTCAGCTAAACAAAGACCCGGTCAGATCACACCTGGTGTGCTGTGAACACCATACCTTAGGAATGGCATAGTGACTTTGGATAGAGTGCAGCATAATTTAGCAGTGGTACTCCGAGGGTTAAATTTTGAAGAGCAATTATACAAATTAGGATTATAGTCCCTGGTATTTTGGATATTAAGGGGTAACTTGATCCAAGTTTCCAAGGTATTAAGGAAAACAGATAGGTAGATAGAAAAAAACTTTCTAATAAATGGTCAATCTAAGATTAGAAGATATCGTCTAAAGGGGCGATTGATGCCAAATCAGTTGTGAATTTTAAAGCTGAGACAGATAGATTTTTGTTTCCCAGGGTATTAAGCGATATGGAGCAAAGTAAAGTGTATGGCGTTAGGTTGCAGATCAGCCTTGATCTCATTGAATGCTGAACAGGCCCAAAGGGCTAATAGGCCTACTCCTATTCCTATGTTCCCGTGTTACGAGAAACAAATTTCTGTTTTGCCCAGTTTGGGAGCATCAAATCAATATTTAATCTGTTAGTCGATTTTGAACTGACCTATACGAATAATCCCACAAGACGATTTGCTGTTGCAGAACCCTGGGGGATGAAATGGTGCTGTCATCCTGTCACAAATCCTGATTTATTTGATTCCCCAGATGAGCCTGGGAACTACAAGTCCCAGCATTCCCTGGGAGTTTCCGCACATGCACAGATTGAGCAGGCAGTTTATGTGCAGTGCGGTGTTTTAGAGTTATTTGAGCCGGAACGAGTTTGCTTGCATGGGAAAATAAAGCACAAAATCCAATCACGAGACCCAGGCATGGGGCGCCGTAAAAGAGAGGAGTCCCAGGAACTTGGGACAGGGGACAGGAAGAGGTCCTTAAGACAAAGAGAGAGAATTATAGAAGGATCCAATGGGAGGAGGAGGTCACCAGCAGGAACCAGCTGGGAGAGGCGCAAGGAAAGAGGCTCCAAACAGTAAAACGGCTGTGGTTGGCAGATTTCAAGTAATAAAAGCTCAGGTGAAGCTCTGGAGATCTGAGAAGGCTCCAGAAGTTTGGTGATTCCATGCTCTAGGCTGTTGGGAAAAAGGTAAGCTCTTGGAGCAGCAGTGTTCTGCTCGGCATGGCTGAAAAGCGGAATTGTGCATGTGAGTTAATGCTGGAGTGCAGACCCAGATTCCAAGGGCACATGGTCTTGGGAGATGAATTGGAACCCTGCAAGGTGAGCGTCAGTCTGTGTCAGAACAACCTTTGGAGAGAATTCTAAAGGGAATTCCAAATTTGAAAGGTAAGAGTGAAATCTTGGAATTCCTCATAAGGAAGACAAAGTTTTAACGAGATTCATAGAATCATAGAATTTACAGTGCAGAAGGAGGCCATTCGGCCCATCGAGTCTGCACCTGCCCTTGGAACGAGCACCCTACCTAAGCCCACGCCTCCACCCTATTCCCGTAACCCACCCCTCCTTTTTGGACACTAAGGGCAATTTAGCATGGCCAATCCACCTAACCTGCACATCTTTGGACTGTGGGAGGAAACCGGAGCACCAGGAGGAAACCCACGCAGACACGAGGAGAACGTGCAGACTCCAAACAGACAGTGAGATTGTGTAACTCAGTTAACGCTGATATCTAGATGGGTTACTGAGAATTCCATGGAATCTGCTATTTAGTCTGCACTGTAGGGTGTTTGACCAGTTTGCCTGCTAATTCGCTTACCTCATATTAACCCTGATTGTTAGAGTCTAAGATAGATATTGCAAATTGTTTTATTTATCTGACCTTGTAGAGGTAAGTTTATTTTGTTTGTTGAAAAGTCATGGAATATTGTGGCTATATTCTCTTAGCAAGTGTCTTCAATTTCAAACTGTCTACTTTAATCAAAATATTACTGATTCGTAACCATGTTGTACCAAAAACCTTGGGGTTTGATCCAGGATCATAAAAATCAACTGACGTCAGTTGAGCTGGCCATGGTAGATGTTCTTGAGCAGCTCTGTCTCTTGCCCTAAACCCGTCCTCTGCTAACCTTGAGCCTTACTACATTGCCCAACTGCATTCATAACTCACTCTCTTTGCCACTGAAAGTCGGCTTTATATTTTATCGCAGCTAGACTAAACACCACCAATATTTTCCTTGCTTGCTTCCCACCATGCATACTACAGAGACCCAATCTATCAAAACTCAGTTTAAATCTTCCCTCACTCCAAGTCCCACTCACCTATAATGTGATAATTGCTTTTTAAACAAGGTTGTCCTGAATGACAATGGATCTCAGGTGAATCACCTGAATTCCCACATGAGTTTAAGATGTAGGGATATCCCTTGGAGTCTAGGTTAACAGTTTTTCCTTCGATCTACTTAACCCTTAAATTGCCTGCTACATTTTGGACCCCATTTCTGGACCCAGGTTTATAATACCTCCCACCAATGTCCTCGCTGACCAAGACAAGTTCCCTGTCCCTGCGACATTAAAGTCAAATTTTTTGTCTTTTTCTATAAAATTCCTATTAATTTTGCCTTGTCCTATCTCTGTAATTTCCAACACCTGGGCTCGGATTTTGCGGCCAGATTTGCTGCGGTGCAAAATCCTGCGAGAGCCAAAAAACTAGATTCCCTCCAGTGAGTTCTCATGACGCAGTCGTCCTAGCATCCTGCCAGTGGCATACGCGGTTCATGCCCAGGAAAGTTGAGAACCTCGTTATAGTGAAATATAATATAATTAGCAGACAGTTCTGCCATAACCTCCCCTCATTGCAATGTCTGGTCACGCTGCCACGGTTTACAACAGGTTTTTACAAACACGAACCTGGTGAGGGGAATTTCGGTGATGAGCTTTCAGGTCACCGTTATCCACCAAGGAGTCCATTCGAGAGAGTGCACTAGAGATCTTGGTGGATGGGGAGGGGTGAGGGGAGCAAGCTAAGGGGGTCGTGTGTATGGAGGGAGTGCCCAAAATTCTAATGCAGGACAACAGGGATTGGGGAAGACCTGAGAGGCAGTGACAGAGTGGAGGTTTGGGCGTTGGGGAGGCTTGAGAGGCCACTGCCAGAGCGGGGCGGGGCGGCGGGCGTTGGAGAAAATTGAGAGGCCTGGGCAAATGCGGGACAACGGGAGTTGGGGAGACCTGGGAAGCCTCAACTGGAGCGGGACGATGGAGGCTTGAGAGACCTGCGACAGAGCAATGAGGATTGGGGCCACCTAATAGACCACTGCCAGAGTGGGGCAAAATGGGAGTTGAGCCCGACTCGGGATTGACGATCGGGTGGGTTTGGATTTGGTCAAACTGGGATATGGGGGGCAGGCATCAGGGCAGCATTGGTTGGGCGAAGGTCAATGTTCATAAGTGGGGGTGGGGGCAGTTATGCCGGGGCCACTATTGGCCTGACTCTGAGAGGAGGGAATAGTTTGGCACTGAAGGAGGGACTGACTCAACAACAAGAGGGCAGCAAAGCTGCCCACCCTGAGGCTGCAATCCACAGCTGAAGGGCCTCTGGCATCTTGAAGGGTCCTGGTACTGGGCTGGGAAGCCTTGGCAGCTATGCACGATGAGCTCACTATTCAGGAGGCAGAATCAGACCCTTAAGGAAAAAGGGCTGGCAGGCCTACTCAGCTGCCAGAGGCTGGGTCACAGAGAGTGGCCACTCGGGTGCGCAACCATCAGCTCCGAGTTTACAGATGGCACCTTGGAGATGGGTGAGAACCAGTGCAGGAGGAAGCTCTGAATCTCCAGGGACATGGGGCGGGATTCTTCGAAACCAGCGGGGCGGTGTAGCCATCTAAGATGGACACTGGGCTACAAAATGGAGAACTGCTAAGGCTGCAGGGAAAAACAGTCTTAGCAAGGACAAGCAGTTTGCAGAAGACTAATTAGCATTCTGCACGTACAGAAACCAGTTTTTGGCCAGGTGCAGAGTTTCAGCCAAAGGTGTAAATGGCAACAGATCTACATAGTAATGAGGTGATCCAGATCCAGACCCCGCACAATAGAAACATTTAAGTATCAATGGATACTTTTGAGTAGACGCCCAGACAGAACAGCGCCACAGTAACCAACACAAAGAACCATAGGGACCACCCCACCCATCGAGGAACGACCCTCAGATTGGGGGGTTTAGAAGATATCGATTGGGAAATGCCCAATCGATACATGGCAGGTAAAAGGCCCGCCTCAAGGGGGCACGGACTTCTAAGACCTATAAAAGTAGACCCCGCACATGGTTCGGTCTGTTTTGCTCCGGCTCTGACTGCTTTGCTCCGGCTCTGCTTTGCTGCTACATCGCATCCTGACTCCAGTTCCATCACCAGCCGTTGAGCATCAGCCATCGAACTGTAAGTGCCAATACAACGATCGCTACGTGATCCAGACCTTGCTAGATCCTGACAACTTTAAGTACCTGAGAGTTGCAGACCAAGAACGGGACGAAGGCCTTGTCCCCGACCTTGCCTGTTCCTGTCTAGATAAGTATTTTAGTTGTTTAGTATTAGAAGTAAGTTAGTCTCTTTAGCGTATGCATGTGTATTTATTATATTTGTCATAATAAATATCAATCGTTTGGACTTACTAATCGGTGTACAGATTTATTACTTTGAACCTGACCTTGATATACTTGTGAGGTGTCTAAATACGGCACCTGGCGACTCCTGAGCATAATTACATACACAGAGCCATAGTAGTGTTAAGCACACGGCCTTTAAACGGAGGCGTGTTAATACACTCCAGTAAAACGAGCAACATTTAGTGGCGACATCCTGACGGGACGCGGTTACAAGTGACACCCCCACTCCGTCGAGGACCCAGAAATTTGAATTAGAAATCTGAGTAAAGAAAAAGGAAAAATCACAAGTAATCAAGGTGTTCAAACGAATAAAGATAAT
This sequence comes from Scyliorhinus canicula, assembly GCF_902713615.1. Classification (NCBI taxonomy): domain Eukaryota; kingdom Metazoa; phylum Chordata; class Chondrichthyes; order Carcharhiniformes; family Scyliorhinidae; genus Scyliorhinus; species Scyliorhinus canicula. The sequence continues at coordinate 121,029,446 of NC_052155.1, forward strand.
TCAGAAGTGTGTTTTGTGCATGCGTACTAACAGGGTTGTAAGGAAAACCTGAGAGCTTTTTGTTGCGACGAACTGTCGGGAGTTTTGTGAGCGGAACATAGCGTAAGCCTTACCCGTCTTGTAAAACATTACCTCAACACCCCCTGTTCCAAATTTAAGTAAGAGAGATAAAATGGCCATGCAGGCAATGGAACGCCTCATGAACCCAGAACGGTTTGTGGTCGCAGCGACCAGCAGTAGCCGAGTAGGTCAGTGTCCCGTGTGGGAGCTGGAACTCCACAAGTATCTGCAAGGAAAGGGATGGCCCCTTTGGAAAGAGTTCTGTATGAATGTGGAGACAGGTCCCGGAAGTATAGGACATACCTGGTGGGAGAACCTCTCCCAAATTCATAAGAAAAACCTTAGTAAATCACGCAAGCCGATGGCAATCGTGTCCTGTTTGGCACAGTTGCGAGGCACTGAGGAGGTCGTTCAGACGCTCCGGGCAGAATTAGAAGAACGAAATAGGATGAGCAAAGTGGATGTCAGGGACATCGAGAAGGAGAATATGGAACTTAGAGGGAAGCTGGCAGAGAAGGGTAGCGAGGTGGATGATGCCAAGAGGGCACATCAGTCATGTCTAGCCCATCTGAGCAGTTCCCAGACCCAGTATGAAAAAGCCTATCAGGACGTGCAACGTGCCGTCCTGATAAGAGAAGAATCAGAAAAGCAGGTAGAGGCATTGCAGAGGCAATGCTCTGACCTAAAGGCAGCTTTAAGAGCATAGAACATAGAACAGTACAGCACAGAACAGGCCCTTCGGCCCTCGATGTTGTGCCGAGCAATGATCACCCTACTTAAACCCACGTAACCCGTATACCCGTAACCCAAAAATCCCCCCATTAACCTTACACTACGGGCAATTTAGCATGGCCAATCCACCTAACCCACACATCTTTGGACTGTGGGAGGAAACCGGAGCACACGGAGGAAACCCACGCACACACGGGGAGGACGTGCAGACTCCACACAGACAGTGACCCAGCCGGGAATCGAACCTGGGACCCTGGAGCTGTGAAGCATTGATGCTAACCACCATGCTACCGTGAGGCCCCTGAGCACTCCATGCTGCCACCACAGAACAAAGACAAAGCACAGTGGATCATGCCAAGTGTAGGAAGCAGATTGCGGAGCTGCAATCGCTGCTTTCAGTGCAGAATGGGTTTCAAAGTACCTTTGGAACACAGCTAGATGAGGAGAATGCCCCAGACTGGCAAGAATTAAGTGAGACAGCGCAGCGCTATGTTCAAGGAACATGTGCGCCAGCAGCGTAGCAGAAAAGAAAAGCACCCCAACCCCCCACAGATCAAATAACTACCGTACTCATGAATCCAGTCACCACCCAAAGGAAAGCGACCACAGAAGGCGGACCCGATATCACCTACACCACCCCCTTAACTGTAACCCAACTCAGGGACGCGTGTGAGAAAATCACTCCATTTATCCCCACCGCAGACCCCACCAATTTTTCGCGAAAGTGAAACAGCAGGCAACCATGTACGGCCTGGACGAGAGAGAGCAGGTTAAGCTCACGGTTCTGAGCTTAGACCAGTCTGTTGTAGCAGCCCTCCCCGACCCACAGAACGTTGGAGGAGGCACACTAGAGGAAATGCACACCTGCATTTTAGATGCCATAGGGTATAACCGAGGTGACCGAGTTGAAGGACTAAACAAGTGCCGTCAAAAGAAAACACAGCATCCCACAGCATTTGCAGGAAGGCTGTGGATCCATTTTAACGCAGTTTTCGGCGATTTAAATAGAGCGCATTTGAACCGTGAAAACATGGTTAAATGGACGCGCACCATAATTTCCCATGCCACAGATGCAGGACAGAGTGCTTGCAATAGTTATGACCCCTCAGAAGAGGCCCACAATGAGAAATGGGTCCTGAAAAGATTGTCCCGCGCTTGGGAGCAATCAGTTCAGGGCAAAGACAAAGTAAAGACCCCAGATGAAGCTCAGGCTGCAGCGGACATTCAGGCAGTAAGAGCACACCAATGCCCCGCATGGGTAAATGAAGGAAAGAACAGCCCTCCACAGAAGTCGCAGGAATGCTACAACTGTGGCCAGTTAGGACATTGGGCTAAGGAATGCAATGCACCCCAGAGATCACAGAGAGGCCAGCAGACAGGCACTCTGAATAGAAATAAAGCAAAGCCGATCCATAGTATAGGGATACAGTCAGGACAGACCAATGTGGACGGGACGGACTGACGGTGTTCGGGCTCCCCCACTTGGGTCTGTGACACTCTTTGGGATCAATCCGGAAGACCGGTAGTCACAGCTAAGGTTAGAGGGAAGCCCATAGAGTTACTTTGGGACACAGGAGGGTCCCGCACCACAATTAATTCCACCACCACGGCACAGGCAGACACGTGGCCGACCACCTCCACCATCACACTTAGCGGTTTCACAGGACATTCACAGCAGGGACACATTACAGCACCCGTAGCAATCCAGCTAGGGAACATCTCTACCAAACACCCCGTCGTTTTAGTAAATCTTCCCCGTTCAGCAGAACACATATTGGGTATAGACTTTATGAATGCCCATAGCCTGTCGTTCGACCCAGTGAACCAGTGTGTCTGGCGAATGGCAAGGTCAGACAGAGCACCCGCTACTCTCACAGTAGGAGAGTACGCAAATCGGATTAGCACAGTAGGCGACTATTCTTTCGACCTGACTACACTAAACATGGACAGACAAGTGAGAGCAGTTTTAAACAAACACAGGACAGCATTTGCCAGAATGACTGGACAAGTTCACGTTACCGGACCTGACCCCCGACCACAGAAACAATACAGATTTCCCATAGAAGCAGAGGGAGAGATAGAGAAAGTAATAGGTAGCTTATTGGAGCAAGGTGTACTTAGGACAGTAGCCTCGACCAATAATGCTCCTATTTGGCCAGTGAGAAAGCCCGACGGATCATGGCGTCTGACCATCGATTATCGGGAGCTCAATAAAGTAACCCCAGCAGTAGCCCCCACGGTAGCAACAAGTCCCGAGACCATGCTCAAACAGGGACTCCACTCCAAATATTTCACGGTATTGGACATTAGCAATGGCTTCTGGTCAATCCCATTGGCAAAGGCGTGCCAGTACAAATTTGCCTTGACATTCAAAGCACAGCAGTATACGTGGACATGCCTCCCACAAGGATTCCACAATTCCCCCTCCATTTTCCACCGACAGCTGGCGAATGGTTTAGAAAAATGTTCCCGCCCCGAATGTCTGGTACAGTATGTGGACGACCTATTACTGCAGACAGACACAAAGGCAGAGCACATTACGCTTCTGGCCGAGCTCCTGGAACTTTTAACCTCGATTGGATGTAAAGTTAACCCCAGAAAGGCCCAGATATTGGAAAATAAAGTGATGTATTTGGGTACAGTCATCACGCACGGCAAACGCGAGATCGAGTTCAAAAGAATTGATTCAATTGTCAAATTGCCCCTTCCCCAGAATGTATCAGCCCTCCGGTCGTTCTTAGGACTGGTTGGGTACTGTCGGAACCATATCGATGGATTCGCGACAAAGGCAGTCCCACTCTCCGACCTCCTTAAGAAAGGAGCCCCATGGGAATGGCTTCCGCAGCATACAGAGGCTGTGGAAGATTTAAAGAAAGCCCTTAGCGCAGCACCCGCGCTACAAGTCCCAGACCAACTCTCCCCCTATGCAATAGAGGTAGCGAGCACAGATCTGACCCTCTCGGCCGTGTTACTTCAGGAACGGCACGAGCAGCTACGACCCGTGGCTTATGCCTCCCGACTTTTAGACCCAGTAGAACAAGGATTCTCAGCCTGCGAGAGGCACCTCCTAGCAGTTTTCTGGGCAGTTCAATACTTTTCCTACATTACCGGACTCAACCCCATCACCATTTTGACCGAGCACACACCCACACAGTTACTCCTAGACGGTCGACTGAAGGACGGTTCAGTTAGCCAGATTAGGGCAGCCAGGTGGACACTACTTTTACAAGGACGCGACATTACGGTAAAACGGACCCGGACACACACATTTTTAGCCGACAACCTTCAATATCCAGGACAGCCCCATGAATGTGAAATTGTAGCACCCCTACACAACACAGGACCCTTTATAGCGAAGACACCCCCCAGGAAGATAGGGAACCCAAGACAAAGCCCCCAACACACAGACACGTGTGACCCACTGAAGATATACGTGGACGGTTCATCCACGGTTTTAGATGGTGAGCGTATCACTGGATGCGGCATCTATGTCGAGGACGCGCAGGGTCGCGCACTCGAAGAAATAGCACTAAAATTGCCAGGTCACTTAGGCGCGCAGGCAGCAGAGCTCGCGGCCATAGCTTACATAGTGGACCACCCCGATTCTTTCCCCCAGCCCGGCAGACATATATTCGGACAGTCTATATGTCTGCAACAGCTTAACGGATTTTCTACCCCTGTGGAGGACACGAGGTTTTGTCTCCGCAGACGGGAAACCCCTTCCATCAGCCCCTTTACTCCGCCACATCCTAGACAAAGCGAAGGATAGGACCTTTGGCATTATAAAAGTTAGAAGCCACCATAGGTCATCCCCCCCTGGAAATGTAAAAGCCGACGCACTGGCTAAAGCAGGTTCCAGGCGAGGACACTGTTGGACACCCCCAACTAGCGCACCAGCTAGCGCCCCTGTGAGTGCAGTTCAAGTCTCACAGACAGACATTAAGGATTTAGCAGAGGCACAGAAGCAAGATGAAGATCTCAGGGAGATTTTTAAAGGGACTTTTGTGCCCCACTATGATAAGTTCCGACACGCTCTGACCACACATGAGGGTGTGATCATCAAGGACCAGCTTTATGTGGTCCCGCAGCAGGACAGAAACCAAATGATTGCCTTGTTCCATGACGGTCATGGACATCAAGGGATCGACCCGACCACGAGGCACCTCAGGCAACTCTGTTGGTGGCCTAACTTAAGGACCGATGTAACCCATTACATTGAGAATTGCCTTATTTGCGCCCAGAATAACCCGGAGAGGTATTCCAAAAATGCACAGCTTCGGCATACTCGACCAGTTAATGGCCCCTGGACAAACCTCCAGATCGACTTTATAGGACCATTGCCCCCTTGTAGGAATGGCTATAAATACGTGCTGGTTGTAATTGATACCTTTACCAAATGGGTAGAGGCATTCCCCTCACGAACGAATACAGCTAAGACAGCTGCAAAGATCCTGACCCACCACATCTTCACGAGATGTGGTTTACCCAGAAGTATAGATTCGGACCAGGGATCTCACTTCACAGGACGTATCATGAAGAACGTCCTGACCATATTCGGCATTAAACAAAATTTTCACATTGCGTATCACCCACAGTCCAGCGGGATTGTAGAGCGCATGAATCGGACCCTAAAATCGACCCTTAGGAAAATGGTTCAGGAAAACAATTCTACATGGGATTCAGTACTCCCATTTGCACTAATGTTTATCCGAAACACGGTTTCAACATCAACAGGATTCACCCCACACACACTCATGACCGGACGCCCTATGAAAGGTACAGAATTCCTTTTAGGACTGGACATGACTAGCCCCGAAGTGACGGCCCTCACGCATGAGAAAGCTGTTAAAGACCTAGTTGAGACTGTGAGGTCTGCACAGATCGCAGCCGCAGTTCAACTAGGAAAACGACGCAGACAAAGACAAAAACGTACACCCCACAGAATTTCAGGTTGGGCAACAGGTAATGCTATCTGTGTATAACCCCAGCAGTTTTTTGGCACCATAATTTTCAGGCCCGTATTCAATTTCGGACAAAATTAGCCCCTCAGTTTACAGGATAAAATACCCCAATGGAAAGACTGCGTGGTTCCATATTAACCAACTGAAGGCATATGGAACACAGTCTAACCACGCACACCATGTCCTGCTAGACGCAGCAGAACATCTCGCCCCGCCCACTAGAGACACGTTTCCACCATCCCCCTCACAGACCAGTTCATCATTGGACTCGCCCACGACTCCGCCCACTGACTTCAGACCACACCCCGAAACGCCCACAAGCTGCCACAGCAGAGACAGCGATACTGACACTGACTTTGAGGACAGCCACAGCACACAACCCTACAGCCCCCACTGTAGCGACTACGACCCCGACTCCAGTGACCCCATGGAAGTCACCTATGTTAAAAATCCAGACCCACCACCCGACCCCGACTACCCCGACAATACCACTTCAAGTTTAGACCCCACACTATGGCACAGGGACAATTCATACAGACTTGTCCGTAACGATGAAAGTGACCCCCGGTCACATAATTCCAAAATTGCATGCCTGATCCACACAAGGGTGTGGGATCCGGGAGAGCAGGACGACACGGTGTCTGACTCCCGATACGGCAACCCCTTTGTGACCCTGTTCACAGAGGCAGAGGAAAAGTGAGGTGTCCAGATGATGTAAAATAGGAACCGCTTGAGGGAAGCGATATCCTTTCTGATGGAACCTGCATGTATGTTTTGTTTATTAGTTTATGTTTGTTTGCTTGTTGATATATTAAGGGTTTGATTGCAGATCTTTTCAGCTGAAAAGATTGTGACCAGCTCACCTTATGGCTAAAATGTCTGGAGCACAGCTCAACTTTTCAAAAGGAGCATCTTGGCTCCTCCCTTGGTTTTCAGGTGCCCCTCTATTCGGTGAATAGAGGCTGCAAACCCACGGTTAACACATTCTTGCCCGTTCATTCCAGGTTACTCAGGCAGTGGAGAAACGGCACTGAGGACCCGCCCTGTCTGAGAACCCACTTTGGTCAGCCAAGCTCGGGTACGGCACAGCACGCCTTACCCGGGGATCCCATCCAAATCTTACCCGTAGCGGCCCATACGCAACCCATTCGACCTTTTTGTTCCAAACTTTGTTTCATTTTTCGTTAGGTAGCCCTTAGGCCGCCATCCCACATGCTATTTACATCCAGGAACATTCGGATGGTAAATTTGCAAAACCTGCGAGACGGCTCACAGGAGGAAAGTTGTTAGGTGTATATCTGCTCCTAAATTCGCATTTGAAAAAATAAATGAGGGGAGTCACAGGGTGTGACTTGGCCAGTCATTTAATGGGTCAATTGGAATGAGAGGACAGATACACTAACAAGTACGGATATTAAACTGTGTATTGACAGATACTGTGCTTGATCCCATAGCTTTCGAAGGACGAAAGAGGGTTCACGGCAAGGATCGGCCATACAGAAGAAAGAGAACGAAGAGAAGACCCTGATGGAAGCCTACCTATTACTGTTAAATGTTGTATTTGTATATGTGGAAGCAAGTCACGTTTCCCCCACAACCCCTGCCGTCAATGTTTCCCTCACACCAACTTCCCCGTGCTCAGCTCTGATCAGCGAAGTTCAGACCTGGTGCACAAAATGTATGACATGGTACTCAATGTCGTACGTGATTGAATCACTGTTGGTGATTGCAATTCTCTGTGTAATTGTACAGACCCTCAGGTTGAGGAAATGGAAAAGGAGAGCCTCCCGTTCCTGCCCCTCAACCGTTTACGGAGTTCGATCCCCTATTTTTCAGTTTCACCAATCCCCCTTGCCCCTTGATGAATAAAGCAATATGTTAATAAAGATACCAATGTATTATATTGTTCTGAACCCGACTGCCGAGTCAGGAAGTGATATGTAATGTGGTGTGAATGGATAAGGTTGTTAGACTGTAATAAAATGTTTAAAGTAAGATAAGGATAGTACTTGTGATAGGTAGAGGTTCCCGGTTTTTGGTAATGCATGTCCCCTTTGACATAGCGCCAAGTAGAAATGTCAGATAAAATTTTTCTTGCCATAGTTAAAGACAGCGTAGACGCCCAGGAACTTGCTAAGGTCAGGGAACCCAAAGAGGGCACCCAAAGGCACTCGAGGAAACGTGCATAGGTGATCCTTCACAATTTCTTGTGAGGATCACAAGGAGGGAATGTAGCCATCTAAGATGGACACTGGGCTACAAAATGGAGAACTGCTAAGGCTGCAGGGAAAAACAGTCTTAGCAAGGACAAGCAGTTTGCAGAAGACTAATTAGCATTCTGCACGTACAGAAACCAGTTTTTGGCCAGGTGCAGAGTTTCAGCCAAAGGTGTAAATGGCAACAGATCTACATAGTAATGAGGTGATCCAGATCCAGACCCCGCACAATAGAAACATTTAAGCATCAATGGATACTTTTGAGTAGACGCCCAGACAGAACGGCACCACAGTAACCAACACAAAGATCGACCCTCAGATTGGGGGGTTTAGAAGATATCGATTGGGAAAGGCCCAATCGATACATGGCAGGTAAAAGGCCCGCCCCAAGGGGGCACGGACTTCTAAGACCTATAAAAGTAGACCCCGCACATGGTTCGGTCTGTTTTGCTCCGGCTCTGACTGCTTTGCTCCGGCTCTGCTTTGCTGCTACATCGCATCCTGACTCCAGTTCCATCACCAGCCGTTGAGCATCAGCCATCGAACTGTAAGTGCCAATACAACGATCGCTACGTGATCCAGACCTTGCTAGATCCTGACAACTTTAAGTACCTGAGAGTTGCAGACCAAGAACGGGACGAAGGCCTTGTCCCCTGACCTTGCCTGTTCCTGTCTAGATAAGTATTTTAGTTGTTTAGTATTAGAAGTAAGTTAGTCTCTTTAGCGTATGCATGTGTATTTATTATATTTGTCATAATAAATATCAATCGTTTGGACTTACTAATCGGTGTACAGATTTATTACTTTGAACCTGACCTTGATATACTTGTGAGGTGTCTAACTACGGCACCTGGTGACTCCTGAGCATAATTACATACACAGAGCCATAGTAGTGTTAAGCACACGGCCTTTAAACGGAGGCGTGTTAATACACTCCAGTAAAACGAGCAACAGCGGGCAACTCCGGCGCGAAGGAGTGGCGTGAACCACTCCGGCGTCGGGCCATCTCAAAGGTGCGGAATCCTCCGCACCTTCAGGGTCTAGGCCGGCGCCAGAGTGGTTTGCGCCGCGCTGGCCGGCGCGGAAGGGGCTTGGTGCTACGACAACCGGCGCCGAAGGGCCTCTACCAGCTGGCGCATGCGCGGGAGCGCCAGCGTGTGCTGGCATCATCCCAGCGCATGCGCAGTGAGGGTTCATCTCCGCGCCGGCCATCGCGGACCGGTACACCAGCCGGCGCAGAGGAATAGAGTGCTCCCATGGCACAGGCCCGCCCACGGATCGGTGAGCTCTGACCGTGGACCAGGCCACTCGCCCCATCGCGGGCCAGAGAATTGCCGGTGGAGCCGCTGCCAGCGGCCGCCGACCGGCTCAGCGCAATTCACGCCCCCACCAAATCCTCGGCGCCAGAGAATTCGTCGGGGGCGGGATTCACGCTGCTCCCCGGCTATTCTCAGGCCGGCGGGGTTCGAAGAATCCCGCAAATGGTTCCCTCAGCATTACCAGGTTCTCCAAGAGTTGGTACCAACATGGACTGCCTATCGCCCTGAAGATCATGGCCACCTTAAATTCCTATGCCAGTGGCTACCTTTCAGAGCTTCACCGGTGACCTTTGCAGCATCTCGCAGGCCTCTGCACATAAGTGTATTCGGGAGTTACGGATGTGCTGCCCGCAAGACACATCCTTACATAACTTTTGATGGGGACCAGGCTAGCCAGGATGCAAGAGCCATGAGATTTTCCCAGATAGCTGACTTCCCACAAGTGCAGGAAGCCATTGATGCTCGCATATGGCTCTCCATTCCCTATAGCGTTAAGGAGTCCCCTGCATTAACCGCAAGAGCTTCCACTCCCTGAATGTCCAAATCATCTGCTACCATACCAAGCACAGCCTGCAGGTATGTGTTAGGTTCCTGTGGATCATTCACAACAATTACATCTTTGGCCACTCTCAGATACCGGATATATTTGAGGGAGCTTATCGGCTCCAGTGGTGGCTCCTCTGGGGCAAGGGGTACCCCCTCAGGATGTGGCTGATGGTGCCTATGCGGAGGTCACAGAGTGCGACAGAGACCCACTATAATGAGGTTCATGCTGTTATTCACATATTGTTAGAGCAGACTATCTGGATACTGAAGATGCGGCTCAGGTGCCTGGACCAGTCAGACGGAGTCCTACAATATAGCCCCCAAAGGGTTTCATGCATCCTTGTTGTGTGCTGTGCCCTGCACAAACTGGCATTGCCAGTGGGTGAGGGTCTGGCAGAGAGGTAGATGTATGAGCAGCACATCTCCTCTGATGAGGAGAACTTGAGGAGGGCACCAATCGGGAATCCCTGGAGTAGGTAGTTGCAGACCGTCAGATGATGGCAAGGGTTTGAATGAGGAGGAGAGCTTGGGGCGCCATAGTAGCCTCCCGCTTCATGGATCACCAGGTTTAGGGTGGACATCATGGGCAATGGCCCTTCTTCACTGATTGGTGGCAGCACTAACACAACCCTGAAATTGTTCCTGTTATGGGAAGGATGCGGTTTCCCTGAGTCCAAACAATGCAGGAAGATGCTGATGACTTGCAGAGAGGACAGAGCATTGGTCCTCAAATAGCAACTGTCGGACTCCTATCTGGCTGAAGGCAGCTCACAGACTCTCTCTGATCACAGTAATATCAGGGCAATGATGCGTGGAAACTCATCTCTCCTGATGCAGACTCTTCCTTAGTTAGGGGTGCTGCTGATGATCTATATCTCTGGTGCCAGATAAACGGCTCTCACAAGTGTGTAGCCACTGGATTCCTTGTGCTGAGCTCAGATTTTCCGAATGACTGGGTTGAGTGGTGGGCTTAATCATTGAAGAGAGGGTCCTCATCACCAGACTGGCGCTGGCATGACTGTGTCCTGGCAGTATGAGGGAGCATCAACCAGTGAGCTGACATCCTCGCACACACAAGATGGAGAAGGCTATGTATCAGAGCATCCAGTCTATACGTGTCAGATGGACGCCATTGCATATGCAGCAGGTTATAGAAAAATCTGATGAGAGAAGGGTGGCACAAAGAGGGTGCACAAAGTGTGGTTTACTACGTTGACAGAGGTGTTTGAATACTCATATACATGCTTGAAACACTCGCTATCTACAAATGCCGAACAACATCCTTACCCAGGCATTTGGGCAGCACGGTAGCATGGTGGTTAGCATAAATGCTTCACAGCTCCAGGGTCCCAGGTTCGATTCCCGGCTGGGTCACTGTCTGTGCGGAGTCTGCACATCCTCCCCGTGTGTGCGTGGGTTTCCTCCGGGTGCTCCGGTTTCCTCCCACAGTCCAAAGATGTGCGGGTTAGGTGGATTGGCCAGGCTAAATTGCCCTTAGTGTCCTAAAAAAAAAATAAGGTTAATGGGGGTTGTTGGGTTACTGGTATAGGTATATGTGGGCTTGAGTAGGGTGATCATTGCTCGGCACAACATCGAGGGCCGAAGGGCCTGTTCTGTGCTGTACTGTTCTAATTCTAATTCTAATCCCTGCCTCTGCATCTTGGTGTATTCCGGGATCCACAGGTGAGGTGGAGACAACCTGCTGTCTGAAATGATTTGCCGGACGTCTTCTGAAGGGCCAAGACCAGGAGGGCCCTGGCCTGCTTGTGGGGTGCACAGGTAAGGTGGTGTCACCCTCCTTGGTTTGTGGGACTGGAGCTGAAGCGGTCACAGGAAGAAGGGAGTCAGATTGACTGGACACCCCCCAGAGTCTTCTGGGTGGAAAGCCCCAGGCTGTGCACCAGCTGAACCTCCTCCTTGTGCCTGATCCTTGGGATAGAGGGACAGCTGGAGTGAGATCTAGAAGCCCTGATGTCCTCTGGTACTGGCACTCATGGCTGCCCACAAGTGTCTGCACCATGAAGTTAATGGCCTGAACCATGGAAGTAATGCCCTGACCATAGAGTTCATGACCTGCACTGTGAAGTTCATGTCCTTCCTTAATCCTACAGTCAGCATGCCACATACTGGAGCAAACATCCTACACCAAGGTCTCCCCTGTGGAGGACAATTTTGCAGTGTTGGCCTGGTTAGCTTCGAGTGCTGGCATTATCACTTTGGACATAAGGAATTGGGACTTTTCCAGTCAGCCTTGCAATCTGAGGAGCGCAGTGGACGTTCGTTCATGATGTTTCCGACTTCGCCTTCGTAGCTTCAGCATTTGAGTATTAGATAAAAGGAAGAGCGTTATAAGGTTCCCAGAAATAGTGGTAAAGCCAAGGGTTGGGAGCAATTTAGAATCCAGCAAAGGAGGACCAAGAAACTGATCAAGAAAGGGAAAAGAGAATATGAATGCAAGCTAGTGAGAAACATAAATGTGGGCCGCAAATCTGCTTCATGCATATGAAAAACAAAAGATTGGCAAGGGCAAATGTGGGTCCATTAGAAGTAGAGACAGGAGATTTTACCATTGAAAATTCAGAGAAACTAAATAATTATTGTTTGTCTCTTCACAGAGGAAGATACAAAGAATCCTCCAGAAATTCTAGGGAACCAAGGCTTTTGTGAAAATGTGGAACTGAAAGAAATTAGTATTAATAAAGGGGTAGTACACAAATGTTGCTAAATGCCTTGGACCAGAGTGTTGAATGCGGTGGCTACAGAGATGGTGAATGCATTGGCAGTTATCTTTCAAAATTCTCTCGATTCTGGAAAGGTTCCTGCAGCCTGGAAAGTAATAAATGTAATCCCTCTGTTTAAGAAGGGAGGAAGAGAGAAAGCATAGAACTACAGGCCTGTTAAGTTTGCTATCAGTATGAGGGAATATGTTGGAATCTATTATAAAGAATGTAATAACTAGACACTTGGAAAATAATGATATGGTTGGGCAGAATCAATGTGGATTTATGAAAGGGAAGTGATGTTTGACAAACTTCTTGGACTTTTTTGAGGATGTTACTTGTAGCATAGATAATAGAGAATCGGTGGATGTGGTGCATTTCGATTTTCAGAAGGCTTTTGATAGGAATTCTCTACCCCAGAGGACTGTGAAGCTCAGTCATTAAGCATGACCAAGAGAGAAATCAATAGATTTCTGGATACAAATGAGATCAAGGGATAAGGGGCTAGCACAGGAAAATGGTATTGAGGTAGATGATGAGCTACTTGAATGGTGGAGCATGCTCAATGGGCCAAAAGGCCGACTCCTGCTCCTTTCTTCCAGGTTCTCACCTTTATGCCAGTGGAAGAATAAAAAAAATAGAAATTATAAACGGGGACAATTGCAAACATTCTTTTATCTTAAATAATGTTTTGGCATGTTGCATGTGTCTTTGATTGATGACTTCGGTCTTCAGCTTCTCTCATTGTTACCTGTGCCTGAACATTGCGTTTATTTTCAGTGAATTTCAGCCCCACCATCTTTCCAGAAGTACCCATAGGTCATCCAAAGTACCCTTTGTTTATTTACCTGCACAAAATCAGATCCAAAGATACATTCACATCACATCCATTGGGGCGGCAAGGTGGCACAGTGGTTAGCACCGCTACTTCACATCGCTAGGGTCCCCCAGGTTCAATTCCGGCCTTGGGTGACTGTGTGGAGTTTGCATGTTCTCCCCGTGACTGTGTGGGTTTCCACCAGGTGCTCCGGTTTCCTCCCACAGTCCAAAGATGTGCGGGTTAGGCGGATTGACCATGCTTAAATTGCCCCTTAGTGTCTAGGGATGTGTAGGTTAGGTTCAGAGGCTATTAGGATAGGGTGGGAAGTGGGCTTGGGTGGAGTGCTCTTTCAGAGGGACGGTGCAGGCTTGATGGGCTAAATGGCCTCCTTCTGCACTGTAGGGATCATACGAACTGCAGTCTGTGTGCTGAAATCACAGGTTTGATGTGTACCAATCTCTGAAATTATTTTTGATAAGAAAAGAATGGGATTTTTTTTAGCTTGTGGAGAAAGTTTTATTTAATTGACCCATACAATCTAAAAAAAATAGAAATTGACAAAAGCTAATTTTATAATTCCTGTGTATTATAATCAGTATATTACAGAATTGTAAGTAACTTAAAGATGTAAATGATGGATATAAATTGACCAGCCTTTACATAGCCGATTAACCACGTCATCTGAGCCCTTTAATCACTCCTGCATCTCGGCAATCAGTCCCTATTATCTTCTACATATATAACTGAAGCTATTTATATACAGTTCAAATCAATAATACAGGATATGTCAGAATGTTCAACTCATAATAATTGGACAAAAGTTTCACTTGGAGGAGAGTGTTTACTGTAATTCGGAAATGGTAGAATGGATGTCCAACACTGCGGTTGAAATTCATATCTCCATAAAAAGCAAACAATAACTTGACTAGATTAGCAGAATGGCACATTTTATTATTCCATTACTCCATGAAAACTCCAGAGTAAACAAAAATGCAAAAAGGACATGGAATTTATTGAATATTGCTTTCACAGTTATGTATATTTAACAGTAATTTTAAGGTATTGATCTTTTCATGTGATATCAATAATCAAGTATTGACTTGATAACAAAGAGTAATATACCTTTGTTTATATATTATTGTCACATTGTGTGCGTGTGCCACTTAACTCCAGATGAAGAAGATGTCAGCAAAGTCAAGCAGAACCAAAAAAACAGGTTTCTCATCCATTTCCTTCTCTATTTGCACATACAAACCAAAATCGCCTTACCTTCATTTTCAACTATAATTTCTTCAAACAACTAAACTGTAAAAATTAAATGCCAATTTCTGGATCTATGGTTCCAAATTGCTAGTCCCACTACTATTTACTTTTGACATCTCGTAGAGATACTGGCCTTTAATTGTATCAAACCTAGAAATAACTCAATCTAGTAAGGCGACTTTAATTCACTTCGATTAGGCAGCACAGTGGTTAGCTCTGCTGCCTCACAGCGCCAGTGACGCAAGTTCAATTCTGACCTGTATGAAGTTTGCACATTCCCACCTTGTGTGCCTCCATGGTGCTTTGGTGTCCTCCCATCGACAGAAGATGTGTAGGTTAAGTAGATTGGCCATGCTAAATTGCCCCTTTGTATCCAAAGGTTGGGTGAATGCCACAGAATGTCTTGGATTTACAGTGCAGAAAGAGGCCATTTGGCCCATCAAGTCTGTACCGGCCCTTGGAAAGAGCACCCTACTTAACTCCACCCTATCCCAGTAACCCCACCTAACCTTTTTGGACACTATGGGCAATTTAGCATAGCCAATCCACCTAACCTGCACATCTTTGGACTGTGGGAGGAAACCGGAGCACCCGGAGGAAACACACGCAGACACGGGGAGAGCAAGCAGACTCCACGCAGACAGTGACCCAAGCTGGGAATCGAACCTGGGACCTTGGAGCTGTGTAGCAACTGTGCTACCATGCTGCCCAAGAAGAAGGCCATTCGCCCCAATGAGTCTGGACTGGCCCTTGGAAAGATCTCCCTACCTAAGAACACACCTCCACCCCATTCGCACACCTCCATCCTATCGTCATAACCCCACCTAACCTTTTTTTGCCACTAACGGACATTTAGCATGGCCAATCCACCTAACCTACACATCTTTGGACTGTGGGAGGAAACCGGAGCACCCGGATACGGGGAGAACATGCAGACTCCCCACAGTGAACCTGGGACCCTGGAGATGTGAAGCAATTGTGCTAACCACTGTGCTACCATACTGGGTGGGGTTCTGGGATAGGGCTGGGGATTAGACCTAGGTGGGATGGTCTTTTTAAGGGTTGGTGCAGACTTGATGGACCAAATGGCATTCTTCTGTGCTGTCGGGACTCATGGATTCTATGATTCACTACGAATCTAAGTCACTATTGGCATTGGCAAAAAATAGTAATATTAAATCTGATGCCTGTTATACACCTGTTTAATTTTCTTTTCTGTTTGACTTTAACTTTTACTGATGATTTAAATGGATGGTAGTAGACTGCGATTTTATTTCCATATGAAAATAGTAGAATGGAAAATTGAGTAGGATGCAAATTACCAACAATTTTCTGTCACCACAAAGTTTGAATCAACTCTCAGGTGCATATATGTGAAAAGTTATTGGAAATGAGAGTTAACTAACTGCATGTCAATATCACTCAATGCTTGGCGAGGATTGAACTAACATTCTTATGTCATCCGTAAAATGATATGAGGTTGAACTATTATTCTCTTGTGTCACTGAGGCCTGGTGTTCGGACAGGCAATTTATACTCTGTCTACTGTTTGGTAGCTTTTTAAGAGCTTTTATTTTGAAGAAATTGTGAACAAATGTTTATGAGGAGCTTTATCAGGCAGTATACTTGTGAACTGTTTTGACCGCCAGTGGAATCATAAAATGTCCATTTTCACACAATCATAAAGGGGTGCTGTGGGAATTTCTACCTTCCCAAATACTTGACCAAATAATAACTACAAACTACGCCTAAGCAATTACATATTTATCGTAATTGACTTTTGTAAAGTGTCGTTTGAAATTGGTGCTTCAAATGATGTTTCTCAGCGCCAATCTGCATAAGGAGTTAGATATTTACCTGGACATCAATCCTCAGGATTCTAGTTATATAGGAGCGTAAGAAATAAGAACAGAAGTTAACTATTCAGCCTTGCATAAGAACAAGAGTAGGCCATTCAACAAAAACAAGGCCGATTTTCTACCTCCGCTATACCTTTCCTCACAATCCCCTTATCCTTTGATCCCCTTAGTGCAATGATAGGATTTGTCTTCCAATAAGAATGCAAATCCTTCAGAATTGTGTAATAAATACAAAGATCATGCAAAAATATTACAAACTGGCAGTATTTTGTCCTTAATGATATACAATGCTAGTGAATTACGGGCAGATAAATCTAGGAGAGTCATCATTGCTTTCCAAATGGTCATTCAAGTGGTTTCTTCTCTGATGCTCAGTAACAGTTACTCAATCTGTGACTGAAATAACTTTGCAATATAAGCACCGGGGTGTCTGAGAATCGCCCGGGGATGGCGTCAATCCCGCCCCCACCGTATCCCGAATTCTCCGCCCCCCGGGATTCGGCGGGGGCAGGAATCGCGCCGGTCGGCGGGCCCCCTGCGGCGATTCTCCGGCCCACGATGGACCCAAGTCCCGCCGCTGACAGGCCTCTCCCGCCGGCGGGAATCAAAACACCTACCTGACCGGCGGGATTGGCGGCACGGGCGGGGTCCTGGGGGAGGGGGGGGCACGGGGCGATCTGACCGCTGGTGGTGCCCCCACGGTGGCCTGGCCCGCGATCGGGGCCCATCGATAAGCGGGCGGGCCTGACGTGGGGGCACTCTTTTTATTCCTCCCCGCCATGGCCTTCACCATGGCGGGGGCGGAAGAGACCCCCTACCCTGCACATGCGCCGGTATGACGTCAGCAGCCGCTGAAGCACTGGCGCATGCGCGGACGTACGCCAGCCAGCGAAGGCCTTTCGGCCCCGGCTGGCAGGGTGCCAAAGGCCGTTTGCGCCGGCCGGCGGAGCGGGAGCCACTCCGGTGCGGGCCTAGCCCCTCAATGTGAAGGCTTGGCCCCTAAAGGTGCTGAGAATTCTGCACCTTTAGGGGAGGCCTGACGCCGGAGTGGTTCACACCACTCCGTTCCGCCGGGAGCCCCCCTGCCCTGCCGGGTAGGGGAGAATCCCGGCCCTGGAACCTGACAAATTGGTACAACAATATTTGATTTTATGCCAATTTTACAAATCTGTAACCATTAGGGGCAACACGGTAGCATGGTGGTTAGCATAAATGCTTCACAGCTCCAGGGTCCCAGGTTCGATTCCCGGCTGGGTCACTGTCTGTGCGGAGTCTGCACGTCCTCCCCGTGTGTGCGTGGGTTTCCTCCGGGTGCTCCGGTTTCCTCCCACAATCCAAAGATGTGCGGGTTAGGTGGATTGGCCATGCTAAATTGCCCGTAGTGTCCTAAAAAGTAAGGTTAAGGGGGGGGTTATTGGGTTACGGGTATAGGGTGGATACGTGGGTTTGAGTAGGGTGATCATGGCTCGGCACAACATCGAGGGGCGAAGGGCCTGTTCTGTGCTGTACTGTTCTATGTCCTATGTTCATTGCATGGAAATTCAGCGGTGGGAGCACATACATGGCAGTTAGACACATACCACCCCCAAGATTCTCTGTAAATTAATTGAACCTTTTACAAATTAGAAGAAGCATGTTCCCAAATCATGATGTGCACACTTAATATGGGAGGCTCCACACTAGGAGCACATGTATGTAACTTATGCTCTTGTTCGGAGTTGGAATTCAGAAGTATTTAGCTAGAACTAAGGAAATTTCATTTCAAGACCCAGAATTATATAACTAATAAATCATGCAAACAAGTGGGGAATAATCCAGTGCATGGTCCTAAGGGATGCCCTTGACATACAGCGCAATTGAAGGAGGAGAAAGTAACTTTTGGTCCAGAATTTCGTGTAGAGAACAAACCTTGGTGAAAGGACCTCCCTTTTAGGATAATGATTTGCCCTCAACATCAAACTTACTAATAGGAACTCTCTACAGTATTCCAGAAGTGAAATGTTCTCAAATTACCCTCTACCCTAAGTAAGACAATTGAAGATTGCCCCATACAGAAACATAGGTTCAGATTGAAAAGTCTTTCTTTGGAGAATGACAGTCCATTATATTATGGAGTGCTTTTTTGGCCTTCTGTCTAAAATATCACTCTTTTACAAGCAGTTATGTTTATATTTCTGTCTAAAATATAACTTGTAAAAGACTGATATTTTAACCTCCCAACCCACTGAAGGAGTTTGTCGGAATAGATATGGAGAGGATTAACGCAGAATTTATGGAGGATCCTTCCTACCAGATACTACTCTCCCCATATAGACAACAACAAACCTTTAAGGACCTTTGTGAGGAGTAGTGGATCTGTAGCCACTGATACATCCACAATTCCAAAGTCATGGGTAATCCTCTTAACCACTGTTGATAAGGTGGCCCATTCTCTCCTACTCTCCATTCCTTCCCTAAGGCTCTGGATATTATCCAAGGTCTTGTCCTCACTCCATTATCTCATTTCCCCAAGAGGAAAGCATTTGTGCTGATGCGTGGGAATGAAAGAGCACGCGATGCAGTGCCAGTAAAACACAAGACAGGGTGCAGGAATTCATGGGTGCATTTCACCACAACTTCTGTTCTTCTTCATCAACATCCTTGCCTTCACTAACCTTATAATCTATCAAGAAGAAATCTATCTCCCCACCTGTCCATCTTAGACTTCGAAGACTTCCCCCATCTAGAGGCACATAAGGCTGACAAAGCATATGTTTATGGCTTTTCTGTGGCTCATTTCTCCTGGAACAGGCTTGAAACAAATAAAATAAAAAGTGCTGGAAAAATAAAGCAGGTCTGGCAACGTCTGTGAAGAGAGAAACAGAGCTAACATTTCAAATGTGGGTTACGGGTATAGGGTGGATACGTGGGTTTGAGTAGGGTGATCATTGCTCGGCACAACATCGAGGGCCGAAGGGCCTGTTCTGTGCTGTACTGTTCTATAAGATTGTTGCCTTCATCTAATACACTCAATGCCACAGGAGATGTACCTTTGGCATTGAGCCCACAATAAAATAGATAGAAGCAAGACTAAGGCTGAAACTGGTGTGTATTCAAAACACTTTGAATTATTTCTATGCACATTTCGAGCTGGAAACCAACAAACTGTTGTCAACTGCCCCCAACAGCCTCGGATACCCCCATACCTACCGTCACAGCCTCCAAAGTCAGATCGGCCTTCTTGAAAGTGAATCCGCGGAATGTACGGGTCCTGACGGAGTTCCTGGTCATGCACTCAGATCCTGCACAGACCAGCAGGCGGGTATGTTTGCGGACATCTTCAACCTCTCTCTACTCCATTCCGAGGTTATCATCTGCTTCAAGAGGACCACTATCATAGCGGTGCCAAAGAAGAACCAGGCAACGTGCCTCAACGACTACCGACCGGTGGCCTTGACATCTATTATGAAGTGCTTTGAGAGGGTGATCATGAGACACATCAACTCCATACTCCCAGAATTCCTTGATGCAGTGCAATGCACATATCGCCACAACTGGTCCACAGCAGACGCTATCTCCCTGGCCCGACACTCATCCCTGGAGCATCTCAACAACAAGGACTATATCAGACCCTATTCATGGACTGCAGCTCCGCCTTCAAAATCATAATCCCAGCCAAGCTCATATCCAAACTCTAAAACTTAGGACTTGGCTTCTCCCTCTGCAACTGGATCCTGGACTCCCTGACCCATAGGCCACAATCAGTAAGGATAAACAAAAACACCTCCTCCACGATAGTCCTCTATACTAGCAAGGCTGCGTACTTAGCCCCCTACTATACTCCCTATACACAGACAACTGTGTGGCAAAATTTGGCTGCAACTCCATCCACAGGTTTGCTGATGATAACAACTATAGCGGGTCAGATCTCAAATAACGATGAGTCAGAGTACAGGAGAGAGATAGATAACCTAGTGGCGTGGTGTAACGACAATCTCTCCCTCAATGTCAGCAAAACTAAGCAGCTGGTCATTGGCTTCAAGAAGCAAAGTATCGTACACACCCCTGTCAGCATCAATGGTGCCACGATGGAGATGGTTGACAGCTTCAAATTCCTAGGTGTGCGCATCACCAACAACCTATCCTGGTCCACCCACATGATGCTACGACCAAGATAGCACAACAGCACCTATCCTTCCTCAGGAAACAAAGGAAATTCGGCATGTCCACATTGACTCTTTCCAATTTTTACAGATGCACCGTAGAAAGCATCCTATCTGGCTGCATCACAGCTTGATATAGCAAATGGTCGGCCCGAGAGCGTAAGAAATCACAGTCGTGAACACAGCCCTGTCCATCACGCAAACCCGCCTCCCATCCATTGACTCTGTCTACACCTCTACACCTCCCGCTGCCTTGGGAAAGTGGGTAGAATAATCAAAGACCACTCCCGCCCGGGTTATTCTCTCTTCCAATCTTTTCCATCGGGCAGGAGATACAAAGGTCTGAGAACACACACACTAACAGTTTCAAAAACAGCTTCTTCCCCACTGTTACCAGACTCCTGAATGACCCTCTTATGGACTGAACTGATCTCTCTACACATCTTCTCTACTGAGTAGTACTACATTCCGTATGCTTCACCCAATGTCTATTTTGCATTTGTTTATATTATTTTGAAAAGCTTTGAATCAAAAATACATCTAAAAGATAATGATAAAATAACTGAACAGAATTCATGTATTCTGAAAAATATGATAAATGTACATTCAGACTGCTCAATCAAATTTCGTCGACTTTAAAAACTTGAGAAAAGGTAACAAAAATAATTTAATAAATAAACTTAATTTTGTGAAATAATTATTTTTACTTTATTTACATATTTTTCTGTGCTTTGAAATTTCAGTTATTGTGGGAAAAATATGGCAGATGTAAAAGTATTCAGAAAGTATTTTGAGAATAATGGGAGCCCCGTGGCCAGTTTGCACAGTTCGAGGGATATATCTTTCATAAATGTGGGCATAAGGCTTTAAAATTGACAATCATTAATAAGTCAGTTTGACAATAATAAGACAGTGGAAAGTTGGGTGGTAAGGGTGTGAAGTGAACACACAGATACAGGAGAAATTAGAACCTGTAACACTTGTTTTTAGGCATGATGCAACCTCCTAATGCTTGAAAATGGTGTCAAAGATGCCTGAACATATTTCCAATTAATAGGAATTGTGCCAGTCACCATCTTATTAAAATACAAATCAGAAGCAGAAATAGACCATTCGGCCTGCTCTGCCATTCAGTGAGATCATAGCTGATCTGTTTGGTTTCAAATTCCACATTCTCAATCAGCTCTGATAATCTTTGATTCCCTTGTCTAACAAGAATCTATCTCCCTCTGCCTTAAAAATACACAATGACCCCACCTCCTTGGCCTTTTGAGCAGATTTCCAAAGTCACTCAGCCCTCTGAGAGAAAACAAATCTCCTCATCTCTGTCCTAAAAGGAGACTGCCGGTGGCAGCATGTCGAAGGAGGTCGCTCGCAAGGTAGCTCCTGCCAGAGTCCTCGGTGTTTTAGTCTTTTCAGCCCGGTTCCGGGGGGGGGGGGGGGGGGGGGGGGGGGGGGGGGGTAACTTGAGGACAGATCTCTCCCATTTAATAGTTCTTTACAAAAAGATGTCAAAGGCTGAAAAACAAATACTGGAAAGAAAGCTGTAGCCCTTCAGAGAATCTGGCGAAGGTGCGGACTCCGTTGGGAACAAAGTTGACGGAGGTAAGCTCATTGGGTGCACCTATTACGGTGTTACTTGAAGGGATCAGGAATTACTTGCAGGTTTGATGCTGAATGACTTCTTCCAGTTGCTGGTGCAATTGTATGTGTTTTTGATGTTTTCTTATACTTGCCAAAGTTTCAAAAGTGCAAGAAAGTGTACCTGGATTATTATTATTTAACGAGTGTTGTCGCTTACATTATAGTGAACTTTAGTCAAAGGTAAAGCAAGTCTCGCCAAGGTGAAATATATCAGTGCCTTTGGGATCAACCTTGGAAAGTGATAGGCAGTTTAAACCTTTTCTATCTAATTTATAGGAACCACATATATTGAAGAATTACAACTACTATGCCAAAAAGTTTGACTGTTCTGTTACTTCATGCACATTGCTAATTAATTTAACATAGGAAATATATTGACAGCAATAGTCCTGATTCCGAATACATTGAAATATGAGGAATTTGCAGTTGAATTAAAGTTCTTAACTAGGAAGCAGGAAGGAAATTGAGACAATAGAGTTGTCATTGGGAAGCTAAATGGGAAAAGTTTAAATGCTAAACTAGAAATTATTTAACTTTGAGATCGTCATTTTAAGATCTGTCTCGCTCTTTGATCTCCATTCACAGTTGGAAGTTCAGAAAGAGGCTCTAGAAGCTGTGCAGAGAGATAACAATCAGTTGCATGAGGAAAATGAGCTAATGGTCTTACATGTGAATAAGTGGATCACAGAGCAAGGGTGAGTAAATTTTATTGTTGCTTAATCATAAGATCATGGAATCTTACAGCACAAAAGGAGGATATTTGGCCCATCATGCCTATTCTTTGAAAGAACTATCCAATTAGTCCCACTCCCCTGCTCATCTCCTCAGCCCTGCAAAATGTCCTTTTCCAGTATATATCCAATTCCCTTTTGAAAGTTATAATTGAAACTCCTTCCACCACTCTTTTTTTCAGGAAATGCACTTCAGATCGTAATAACTGCATTAAAAATTATCCACACCTCCTCTGCCTCTTTCTTTTGCCAATTATATTAATCCTATATTCTCTTATTTTTTATCAAAGATTTTATTGAAGCTGTGGTGAATGTATAATGCATAATTCACACTGTGTATCACTGTGTCCCTGTGGGCTCCGTCTGTGAGCCGTTGCGCGGCTCTGCCCACAGGGGGTGATGAGGAGCTTGTACAGGGCTCCACCCTTGGCTCTGCCCATGGCCCCTCCCACACCGGTAGTATAAAGTGCTGCGGTCTTGAGTCTGCCCTCAGTTCTTCTGGTCGCAGGCAGGCTCAGTTGTAAGTCGATTAAAGCCACAGTTTACTTCCTCTCATGTCTTGAGTGAATTGATGGTCGCATCAGAAGCATTTATGGTTTTATAACAACAAAAGATACAAATACAAATGTAGATAATTCAGTGCATAACACCGCCCCCCCCCAACCGACAACCATACCTCGCCAACTTGGCTTATACACACACTCCCCAAGTCTCTCCATCTCCTCTCGCTGTTCCCGCCTAAACTAAACTAAACTAACTCCCTCCTTATTCCCTAACCCCCCCCCCCCTCCCTTATTGAATCTGCTAACAGTTTAGTTTTCCCCGAAGAAGTCGATAAACGGCTACCACCTCCGAACGAACTCTAACACTGATCCTCTCAAGACAAATTACATTTTCTCTAACCCATGTTACTAACCCATACCCCCCATTTCTGGGGCTCCGAGTCTCTCCACTCTAATAAGATCCATTTCTGGGCTACCAAAGAGGCAAAGGCCAAAAGATCAGCCTCTCCCGCCCCCTGGACTCCCGGGTCTTCCGACACTCCGGACTCAGCGCCACCCTCGTTTTTAGCACTGTGGGCATGACATCGGCAAATCCCTGCCAAAATCCCCTAAGCTTCGGACATGCCCAAAACATGTGGACATGATTTGCGGGCCCTCCTGCACACTTCACACATCTGTCCTCCACCACATAAAACCTGTTCATCCGGGCCACCATCATGTGTGCCCGGTGAACTATCTTGAATTGTATCAGGCTGAGCCTGGCACATGATGAGGACGTGTTGACTCTACTCAGAGTATCTCCCCACAGACCCGCCTCTAACTCCTTTCCCAACTCTTCCTCCCGTTTACTCTGTACCTCCCCTATCTGGGTTCCGTCCCACCCCATAAGTTCTTTATAGATTTCAGAGACCGTCCCCTCCCCACCCCCATTCTAGAAACGACCTTATCCTGTATTCCCTGTGGTGGTAGAAGCAGGGAGGTAGAAACCTGCCTTCGCACAAAATCCCTCACCTGCAGATAACCGAACCCATTCCCTCCCGGCAGTTCAATCTCCTCCTCCAGATCCTCCAAACAGGGAAATATTCCATCAATAAACAGATCTCCCAGTCTCTCAATACCTGCTGTCTGCCACCTCCGAAACCCCCCATCCAGCCTCCCCGGGACAAACCGGTGATTGCCACGAATTGGAGCCCACACCGACTCTCCTCCACTCCCATATGCTTCCGCCACTGCTCCCAGAGATGCCACCACTGTTGCTCGTTATGCTTTCCCTTAATTTGCTCTGTTTTAATTGCCTTTGCTCAAGAGTCGTCAGGTATCTTTCTGATACCACCACAAGGTTCAAAACCGAATACTGATCAATGACCCGATACACCAGTTAGTAAGTTTGAAATCAATACACATTTATTTACACACACAGTCAATTATTACTCATGCTTAAACTCTACTCGCTAAACTACAACTACTACTAAAAGCCTATACTTAGCTTCGGGCGCCCACTCAGCTAGAGGAACAATGGCCGTTGTCCGGTTCTGATACTGTTGGCTTCGAACTGGTATAGAATAGTAGCTAGGAGCGTCTATCTCGTAGCGTGCATTGACCTTAGACATACTTGGCTGGTGCTTGGCGGGCCTCTCGTCGCTGAGAGCCAAAGGCCAAGGTGAAGGTGACGAAGAAGAGTAAGAGTAAGAGAGCGAACTGACCTTGGGGACTCTGTTTTATAGCCCCCAGGGTTTCGCGCCCTTCTGGGCGGACCCTGGACTTGGTCCCAATTAATTGGACCATGTCCCAATCGTTTGTATCGATTCTCTCCAATAAAGGGGTCATTCCCCGATCATTGGGCGGGCTCTAGGTAACCGTTGGCCAGCCTTTGTTTTAGCCTCCACTGGCGCCGGGGAGTCTGTCCTGGTACCGATTGTTTCAATGTTTCTTTTTGTCCCCGGAGATAGCTCATTACTATGCCAATGGCTTGTAGTTTCAGTTCTGCCTGGGTTTTGCAAGTTCCAATCCACAGGAAACCTTGCACCTGCTTGTTTTTCTAGTGCTGTCCATTTTTCCCTGCACTCTTTGCGAGTATCCATTTTGGAATCGGGACGTGGCCACCCCAGGTGGCTACACCACCACCGGGCTTGTGGAGTACCGGGCCGGCGAGAACGGCAGAGGTGCCATTACCAGTGCTCCTAAATCTGTGTCCCTTCATGATGCCGCCTCTACCCGCTCCCATATCGACCCCTCCTCCACCACCCACTTCCTGATCATAGCTATATTTGTCGGCCAGTAATAATTCCTAAAGTTCGACAGGGCCAACCCCCCCACCCCCGCCCCCTTTCGCTCCACTCCAACAGCACTTTCCTAACTAGCGGGGTTTAACCCGCCCACCCAGAGATCACCGCATTAACCTGCTTAAAAAAGGCCTTTGGGATAGAAATAGGGAGACACTGGAAAACAAACAGAAATCTCGAGAGAACGGTCATCTTTACGGTCTGTACCCTCCCCGCCAGCGACAACGGAAGCATGTCCCACCTCTGAAAATCCTCCTTCATTTGCTCAACTAACTGGGCCAGATTTAATTTATGCAACTGCTCCCATCTCCCTGCCACCTGGATTCCCAAGTATCGAAAACTCCCACCATTTTAAATGGCATCTCCCCCAGGCGCCTCTCCTGCCCCCTCGCCTGGATCACAAAAACTTCACTCTTATCCATGTTCAATTTATACCCGAAAACCGGCCAAATTCCCCAAAGATCCGCATAATCTCTCCCATCCCCAGTGGGTCAGAAATATACAGGAGTAAATTGTCAGCATTTAACGAGACCCTATTCTCCACCCACCCCCCCCCCCCCCCCCCCCCCCCCAACCCCCTGGACTAGCCCCTTCCAGTCCTTTGATGCTCTCAGGGCCATCGATAATGGCTCTAAAGCCAAGGCAAACAACAGTGGGGAGAGGGGAGATAAACTTCCTCTGACGCAGGCAGGCCAGGTGCAGGCAGTGAAGATGAACAGTTTACCGCTGTTTTTGTTTTTGTTTCAGTGCTTGCTGGTCTTTTCACCTGAGGCTTTTTTCAAGTGGGTGGACAGGCTGATTTCTTCGTATGGACAGGGAAGGTGGCCAGGATATGGAAGGTGGTACTGCAGAACGAACAGAAGTTGAGGAGGGGGTTAGGCCTCTCGAATTTGATTTATTATTTTTGGGTGGCGAATGCAGAGAAGGTACGGAGAGGAAATAGGAAGGCATGGGCTTTGTGGGTAAGGATGAAGGCGTGTTCTTGTAAGGGGTCGGGGTTGCGGGTGCTGGCACGGCGCCGCTCCCATTGGATCTAGGGAAGTATTCAGGAAGTCCGGTGATGGTGGCCATGCTGAAGATTTGGAGTCAATTCCGGCGACACTTGAAATTAAATGAAAATGAAAATCGCTTATTGTCACGAGTAGGCTTCAATGAAGTTACTGTGAAAAGCCCCTGGTCACCACATTCCGGCGCCTGTTCGGGGAGGCTGGCACGGGTTGGAAGTGGGGTCGAGGGTGATGCCGATCAGGGGAAATCACGGTTTTGAGCCAGGGAGGATGGATGCGAGGTTTCGGGGAGGAGAGAGGGATTAGGGAGATGAAAAATTTGTTTCTGGGAGGGTGGTTTGGGAGCTTGGAGGAGTTGAATGAGAAGTTTGGACTGGCGCAGGAGGAGTTTCCGGTACATGTAGGTGCGTGACTTTGCAAGGAAAGTCTTCCCAACTTTCCCGATAGTGCCTGCCTCATCGTTGCTGGAGCAGACGATTTTGGAGGAGGATAAGGTGTCCATGGAGGGGATCAGGGCTATTTGGCAGGAGGAGTTGGAGCGGCGCTGGAGGAGAGATCGTGGTCTGAGATGCTGCGGAAGGTGAATGCCTCGACTTCGTGTGCAAGGCTAGGCTGATACAGTTGAAAATTGGAAAGTCTGGAGGGCAGTTTTCAACACCATTTCACAGATTTTGCACATAGATGTGGCCTGTTCCTTGCCATTATTCTGTTGATGGTATGTAGGTCTGTGCACACCTCCACAGACTGTTGAATATGGTTCTCACGGAGAATGGGCAATCTCTAAATGGCGGAGGCCACACATGCAGCCGAGAGGGATATGGCCACATTCATGGCCTGGATGGACTCCTGCAAAAAACCGAGCCAGGATAAAGATATCTTCTGGCAGCTCCGCCACATCTTCATGCATCTGACACTGAACCTCCAGCATCTGATGCCTTACAGACCACATGAGAGGCACTTAATCATCCTGGCTTCCCACAGCATGGGCCTGGCCTCCCACAGACCTCCAGGTGTCAATTCCACACTTACCACAGCCTCTGAAAGCAGGTGAACTGTTTGTGCAGCACCAACATCAAGTTGTGAGCTTGAACCTACTTGCAAACGCATACCCACCAAGGTGAAAAAGCCTGTGCTGGTGGACGGTGTAGAGGTATGATATGATTCTGCACCCTCTGAGGTGCTCTCCTCAGAGGTGGGCGGGTGTTGTCCAGAGACAGCAACTCTCTCTCAGGATTATGATAATTGAGATCCTACTGCCAGTCCAGGCTCTATCCTTGGTGTTTTTGGGCCTGCTCCACCAGCGGGAACACAAAACAGGAATGTTCATCACCTTTCAAAAGCGGGCACAACACCTATTAGGCTTACACACCAGTTGCTGCTTCTGGATCCACTGACTTGCCTGTGGCCTTGGCCCATTCTGGAACCACCTTTCAGAGGTCAGTAGTGCAAAGCTGGCGTCCATTCCTTTCCACAGTGATGCTGCAACCTCTACCCATTGCCAGATACATTGTAGGCTCTGACTCCCTCGCATCTGCACCCTCACATGAATCCATGTTAACCCTACCCCCACCTCCCTGCCACCGCAAAGAGAAGTGAAGTGCCATACCTTTGCGAAGTGAAGAAGGTTGTTTTCATGCTTTTAAGGCAGACCCCTTCCAAAAACATTCAATCCTCCACCACTGATGAACAGTGGCAGCCTTGTGCACCATCTACAAGATGCACTGCAGTAACTCACCAAGATTCCTTAGGCAGCACCTTCCAAACTCACGACCACTACCAGCTAGAAGGACAAGAGCAGCAGATGCCTGGGAACCTGACCACCTGGAGGTTCCCCTCACAAGTCACTCACCACCTCGTGACTTGGAAATATATCGCCGTTCCTTCACTGTCGCTGAGTAACAATCTTGGAACTCACTCTCTAACAGCAATGTGCCTATACCTCAGGGACTACAGTGGTTCAAGAAGGCAGCTCATCACCACCTAGTTTCAAGGATAAGTTTCAAAATCGTTTCAGGCTACTCAGGCAAGGTGAGTGGTCTTCTACCCCAGAGAAATAAGGAGGAGACCTCCCTGCCAAAGCACGTAGTCCTCCACAGGTGCAGAGGAGGTCAGCAGCTGTGGAGTCGCCAGAAAAACTGCTTCAGTATCACAAGCAGGATAATTAAAAAGTTTCAAGTGGATTCTTCAGACCTCATTGAATTTTCCCATCCACCAATGTGATGTCACGCGGGCGCGAATTATTACTGGTTTTTAATAACCAGGCGCCATGACCTTTTGAGAGGGAGTAAGGAGATGAGCCCCCCCTCTCCAACTTGTTCCATGGTGTACAAGGGACTGTTCCTGCTCTTCAGCTCCAGAGGAGCAGTGGTACAAGGGTGTTAGGAGGATTGGGGGCCTCCTCCGGGATGGGGGTCGCAGATGGTGTTAGTTGTCCTGAAGCCTGCGGACTGTATCTTTAAAAATTTTCAGAGCACTGTGTCAGTCTGCAGACTGTGTATTTCAAAAGGTTCTCAGAGCCCTGTGTCAGCCTGCAGTCTGTGTTGTCAGGGAATAAAAATGAGCGCTCAGTTACTCAGCAGTTACTGACATGAGGGTATAGGGCGTCTGGGTGCGAGGCTCATGAGGTAGGGGAAAGAGTTTGATGAACGAGGTTGGCCTAAGGGGCTGGTTGGATGAGACCCCGAAACAGGAGGTAGGACGATGACCAGCCTGAGGGAGGTATGTGGGAAAACTCATCTTTCAAGGATAAAAGGTTGGGTGGAGGGGATTGAAAGGGAATTTGTAAGTATAATTGTCAGACCCCAGTGCCTGCTATAGAGGATCTGTTAGCCATTAAGGTTAACCCTGAGGGTTGACCCTGCCCATAAGGGATGGTTGAACATTGAAGCTGCCTGTCAGAACCCCCAGTGATTTATCTATTACGAGAGGGGACAACCAGACGGGAGGCCATAGGCAATTCTGAAGAGGCAAGGGCATTGACCAAAGCCAGTCAAGTGATGAAGTGAGAAGGGTACCCGACATGTGAGTGAGTGCTAGCTGCCGGATAAGGTATAGCAATGGCTGCTTCCAGGGCCAGGAGGACAAAGGGCAAGGGGTGTGAAGGTCACCTGGAACACCTACCTGACTCTCTCTCGCTCTGTCTCTCATCGCTCACAGCTTTCCGAGAGATCTCAGGGTGGAGCCAATGAAGCTGGCAATTCTGCTTCTAACAGCACTGAAGGAGCACTCAAGCAAGAACGTGTGACCGCACCCAGGGAGAACCCAGACCAGTGGGCCACAGGGTAGGATCAAGGTCTGGATGCAGCACAAGCCGAATAGGGGGCTTGGAGGCAAAGAAGGAAACTGGGGATTTACAGGGTGTCCTTCATGGAGCTGTCTGACAATATGTGCTGCAGGAGACTCCGCCTCAACAGGGAGACAGTACGACACCTAGCCAACTGGGCACCATGTGGAGGAGGAGGGCACCTAGTCCGTGTGGCTATGAAGGTCACGGCAACCGTAAGCCTCTATGCCAGGGCATTGTTCCAGGGCTCAATGGGTGACGTGGCATCTTGCAGTCATCCACCCACAGCCGAATCCTTGAGGTCACGGATGCACTCTATGCTGAGACTGCATTACTTTTGAACCGGACCAGGCCCATCTGGACGAGGGCTATGGGATTCAGCACCATAGCTGGTCTGCCGCAGGTGCAGGGAGCCATCGATGGCACTCATAGCTCTACGCTTTCTGTGGCATTGTGAAGTTCTATTTATTAACAGGCAGCGGTTCCACTCTCTTAATGTCCAGAAGGTCTTGTGATCAAGAGATGAGGAACATGCACTTTTGTGCATGTTTTCCAAAATCTCAAATCTCTGGGATATTAGAGGGTTACCCCAGGCTTCAGGGATGACTCGATAGGACAAGGGATACCCGCTGAGTCTTGGCTGATGACGCCAGTGCAGAGGACTGAGCCCAATGCAGAGGCCTGTTACAGTAAGGTTCACAGTGCCACCCAGGCTCTGATTGAGCAGTGCATCGGGCTGCATAAAATGCGCTCCACTGCCTTGATGGGTCTGGTGGGGCCCTGCAGTCCCCAGAGGGTCTCCAGCATTGTTATGGTCTCCTCTGCCCTATATAACGTGGCGCAGCAGCAGGGCAACATCCTTGATGATGACGACCTGGAGAAGCAGAACATCGCCTCTGATGAGGAGGAAGCAGGGTAGCACAGTGGATAGCACTGTTGCTTTACAGCGTCATGGTCCCAGGTTCGATTTCTGGCTTGGGTTATTGTCTGTGTGGAGTCTGCACGTTCTCCCTGTGTTTGTGTGGGTTTCCTCCGGGTGCTCCGGTTCCTCCCATAAGTCCCGAAAGACGTGTTGTTAGATGAATTGGACTTTCTGAACTTTCCCTCCGTCTTCTACCCGAACAGGTGCCGGAGTGTGGCGACTGTGGGCTTTTCACAGTAACTTAATTGCAGTGTTAATGTAAGCCTATTTGTGACACTAATAAAGATTATTATTATAAGTCCAGGAGTGAGGGGAGGGTGAGGCTGAAGAGGAGCCAGAGGATGGAGGCCAGGTGGGGGTAAGAGTTTGCATGGTCAGGAGCACCAGGGATGCCTTAATCGTACAATGAAACAATCATATTGTCCAACAGCTCTACAGCTTCCCTCCCGCCCTGCCCCCAAGAGTCTCCTACCCTTCCATGACTGAGGGAGGATGACTTCAAGGTGCTGGGCCTGGGAAGTCTTTGTACCTGCTTAGCCTGTCAATGCAGGAGAGTGATGATGATTCGCCAAATAATAAATGAAAGCAATTTTAGTATGATAAATATTTTTGAAATTGCATTAAATAGAATCTGATTATATATACTGAAGGTTTATGATAATGAAACAACCCCCTCATGGACCAAACTCTATATTATATACGATTCCCCTCCTACACCTTAGAGTACAAACTCCCCAGTTGATTGGGGGAGGGTGGAATCTCTGCCCTAATTGGGAGGAACCTCACAGGATATAAACCCTGACCTGGGATCAGGCTGAGGAGGGTGACCCTGCAGGGTGAGGAGTAGTGTAATTGTAATATCGTGTGTAGAGTACATAAACGTCTACAGCATTTGGGGAGAATGGGATCAAAGGCTATGGGGAGAAAGCAGGATTAGGCTATTGAGTTGGATGATCAGCCATGATCGTGATGAATGGCGGAGCAGGCTCCAAGGGCCAAAAGGCCTCCTCTTGCTCCTATCTTCTATGTATTATGTTACCCTGCCTAACTGATGTCATATAGAGTCCTCGCCCCCTATTCTCCTCCCCCCGCCCCCCCCCCCCCCCGGGGCTAGGAGCGGCGGCGCATGAATCTCGGGCGCCGGGAATGACGCGGCCGGCGGCGCCTAAGTGACGTCAGCCGCGCATGCGCAGGTTGGCCGCCGCCATCCCGTGCATGCGCGGTTGCCATCTTCCCCTCCGCTGCCCCGCAAGACATGGCGGCTTGATCTTGTGGGGCGGCGGAGGGAAAAGAGTGCGTCTTTTAGAGACGCTGGCCCGACGGTCGGTGGGCACCGATCGCGGGCCAGACATCTCCTGAGCACGCCCGTGGTGCTCGATCCTCCCTCCGACCCCCACAGGCCCCAAACACAGGTCGCGCGCTGTTCACGCCGGCAGCGACCAGGTGTGGTTGCCGCCTGCGTGAACCGGTCGGGTTCGGCAGGCCGCTCGACCCATCCGGGCCAGAGAATCACCGGTCGCTGTGAGAAACAGCGAGCGGCGATTCTCCGAGCGGCCTGTGGAAAAACGCGACACGCCATTTTTAGGGGGGGGTGGTAGAATCGCGGGGGTGCCAGGGCGGCGTGTCGTGATTCGCCCGTTCCTCCCACGATTCTCCCCCCCCCCCCCGGCATGGGGTGTGGAGAATCGCACTCTTAATCTTTGGCTATCACAGATAATTAGCTGAATTTTTAATTGGATCACTGATATAGAATCACACTCAACTTAGAATGAGGTAACTCAGCCCATTATTGTTTGTGCAGCTCTTTGAAAATAATAACCTTGCTCCCCATAGCCCAGCAAAATTTTCCTTTTCAATTATGCATACAGTTTTTTTCTGAAAGTTCCTATTGGATCTGCATCCCACCACTTTTTCATCAAGTGTGTTCCAGATCATTATAACTGATTGAGAAACATAAATTCTCCTCACTTCACTGGATTTTTTTGCTAATGATCTTAAGTCTGTTGTTCTCTGCTTACTGATTCTACTGCCACTGGAAATAGTTTTACTCTACATAGCCTCATCAAAATTCCTCATAATTTTGAATACCCATATCAAGTTTCCTTTTAACCCTCTCTCTGTGGAAAAAAAACCCAGCTTTACTGGTCTCTTGACATAACTGAAGCTTTGCATGCCTGGTAGTGTTCTGGTAAATCCCCTCTGCACATTCTCCTTACTGTTTGCAGGCTTTACTATTTGCAAATTAGCTGCCGTATTTGTCTTCAAGTGGCTACTATTTAAAAGAAATTTATTGGTTGCAGAATATTTTGGGATGTCCTGAGGGTATAAGAATATGTAAATGCAAATTCTTAATTAGCCACAAGAAAAAGAGGGGAAAAAAAGGAACAGTATACGCTCCTTAAACATCACTATCGTACCTGCTTCCACCACCTCCTCCGGCAGCAAGTTCCAGGCACCTACGTCCCTTGCACATCTCCTCTAAAGTTTGCCCCTTGTATCTTAAACCTATGTCCCCTAGTAATTGACTCTTCCAGCCTGGGAAAAAGCTTCTGACTATCCACTCTGTCCATGCCCCTCACAATTTTGTCGAGTTCTATCAAGTCACCCCTCAATCTCTGTCGTTCCAGCGAGAAAAAACAAGGTTATCCAACCACTCCTCATAGCTAATATCCTCCATGCCAGCCAACGTCCTGGTAAACCTCTTCTGTACCCTCCCAAAAGCATCCACACCCTTCTGGTAATGTGACGACCAGAACACTATATTCCAAGTTACTGTACTAAGAACCTAACTAAGGTTCTATAGAGCTGCAACATGATTTGCCAATTTTAATACTCAATGCTCTGGCCGGCCAATGAAGGCAAGTATGTCGTATGGCTTCTCGACTACATTCTCCACCTGTTTTGCCGCTTTCTCTGGATCTGTGCACCTAGATCACTCTGCCTGTCGGTACTCTTAAAGGTTCTGCCATTTACTGTATATCTCCCACCTGTATTAGACCTTCCAAAATGCATTACCTCACATATGTCTGATTTAAACTCCATCTGCCATCTCTTCGCACAAGTCTCCAAACAATCTGTATCCTGGTGTATCCTCTGACAGTCCTCATCGCTATCCGCAATTCCACCAATCTTTATGCCGTCCGCAAACTTACTAATCAGACCAGTTACATTTTCCTCCAAATCATTTATAGATACTGCAAACAGCACTGGCTCCTGCAGAGTACCACTAGTCACAGTCCTCCATTCAGAAAAGCATCCTTCCACTGCTACCCTCTGTCTTCTATGACTGAGCCAGTTCTGTATCCATCTGCCAGCTCACCTCTGACCCGTGTGACTTCACCTTCTGTATCAGTCTGCCATGAGGGACCTTGTCAAAGACCTTACTGAAATCCGTATGGCCAACATCCCCTGCCCTTCCTTCATCAATCAGCTTTGTCACTTCCTCGATAAACCTGATCAAGTTAGTGAGCCGGCCAGATGTTTCAATTCTTGAATCCACCAGAATACCTTTGTGAATGGATCCTGGGCAATAAAGGGCATCCATTAAATAAATGGCTGCCCACCTGTGCAAACCCAAAAAAGGCAGAGGATACCTATACGTGCTACCATATGACTACAAAGGGGACTATCAAACATGCATTGGGATGTTGAAGATGTGTTTTTGATGCTTAGCCAAATCTGATGGAGCCCTTCAACATATCACATCAAGCATATCCCAAATCATGATAATCTGATGTGCTCTGCACAGCCTGGGGCATCAGAGAAAAAGTTGCATAGGTTTCTGAGCATTTGAGCCATATCACCAACCCAGTGCTCAATACACCTCAAGGCTGAGGCCATACTTTGGAGGCTAGTGCGCAACTCCTGCACCTGCTCAGTAGTCTCCATGAGGATCTTCCCTTTCTCAGTGAAAGAACCCATGCACTCATAAGCCAGAGACATAATGATACTCATTGCATTTATGGACTCCTCCATTATCTACATATAGGTGTGAACTGGCACAGGGAACTTCAACAGATGTCCACGCATTTCATATTGTTGCTCCAGTAGTCTCCCGAGGCTAGGCATTTGTCAGAAGCTGAGCATTGTTGAGCCTGTCCTCAGTTCTCTGATGTGGACTGGACACCATTGTCACTGCCTCCGTTATCTGCTCCTGCATTTCTGTACGATGCTCATTTGCTCATGCCACCCTTTCTAAATATGCTTCAATGTCCACCAATGTGAAAGTAAGAGAGATTTGCATTGTCCAGACTCAACCTGATCACAGAATAAGAAAAACATTCCTTGAAAGCATTAATATTTATTTGAATTTGAAACAAAAAGTAATCTTAAATTGTCAGCTGTGCAACAGAGTACTTTCGGCATTTGTATAAACACACTAATCATTCTTACTTGAAAAGAAAACAAGTTTAAAATGTTGTTTTATTACGTTCATTAGCAATGCTGATTTATGTCATCCTATTATGCAGTAATACTGTATATTTTGCTCATTGTAGGATTGCAAATGAAACTTTGGGAACAAAAATCAAAGAACAAAACCAACTTGTCTCCCACTTAACTGCGGATAAGATGTAAGCAATCAAATATTTCTGCAAGTAACAAAATCTCCAGAGTATATAGTATAATGCTTTGTTGGTTGGAAAGTAATTAGTACAAGTTAAATATTACAAGTTCATGTAAAAAAGGATATGCATGTGGTTAAAATAGCTTATTCAATTGTGTCTTTTTGTCACATATGTGTAAATTGTCCAATGTTAAAAATACAAATAAATGTTCTGAAAATATTTTTTAGCCAGCTAATGTGCTGGTTAGATTGAAAGCAAGACCTATGATATGTAAATCCAGGAGTGGTAAGATTCCCGAACCAGATGTTCTACTGATAAGTATACTGTTTATTGACATATACTGTTTATTTCTCAATTAAACTGGCAGGGAGAATTAAGAAACTTATTTAAACATCATTAACTGAAATACTTGAAAATTACTAGTTACATTTTCACTGGAAAGAAGGAAATTTGGTATGAACTCAGTCCCCTGAGGAACGTCATAATGTAAAGGTTCCATTTCTGATTCATGTAGAAATGAAAGTTCATCTGAATGTGATATGTCACTATGTTTTAAGAGTCAATCCAGTAATTTCCTATCACCACCATTTCGAGCCCCAAAATAGGCACTACAATGTGACATTTTGAGGTTAATAGAAAAGGCCTCTTTCAACAGAATAGCAAGCTGCCTTTCACCTGTCACACCACCAAAAGCAGCCTGCCCATTACAACTTATGAATTTGAGCTATTTGCCTTGCTAACATATTACGATCCTGGATAAGACCCCAACAGTGATTACGATGCTGGACAGAAACCCCAATATTTAATTTTAATTTTATAAGACATGTGAGGAAAAGATACCTCGCTCCAGGAGTGTTTCCCTGCCAGTTTAAGGATATGGTATATTAAAACAAATTTTATTACTAATACATTATTAAAATACCATTAATGCCACACTAGAAAATAGTTTACAATTACCATTTAGACAATGCTAATCAAAACAGTAACACAATAACCCTTAACTGCTATCTTTATTGCCACTCAAACAACAAAACTATCTCTGGTCCCAATCCACTTTTAAATATAGTTAGTTCTCAGACAGACTTAATCCACAGATATGTTGTGAATACTCCACGTTGAGAAAGAGAGATATTTTGAGATTGCTTTAAAAAAGAGATCTGACTCCTCTGTCAAAATAATGCAGAATCTCTGGCTGTATTTCTTCAGACAACCTTCTCAGCTTGCCTTCCAGCCACAAACTAAAACTGAACCTCAGCACCTTACTGCTTCAACACCTGGCTCCTCCCATTATTCATC
The DNA here is from genome assembly GCF_902713615.1 of Scyliorhinus canicula. Taxonomy (NCBI): domain Eukaryota; kingdom Metazoa; phylum Chordata; class Chondrichthyes; order Carcharhiniformes; family Scyliorhinidae; genus Scyliorhinus; species Scyliorhinus canicula. The sequence goes on from NC_052155.1 coordinate 121,066,317, forward strand.
ACCTCACTAAACTGAACACAATGGGTGCGATTTTCCCACTGCGTGCAACGGGTGAATCGCGGGAAGGGCCCAAATCGGGTTTTGCACCAGGCACGAAACCTCACCTGGCTTGCCTTGCGGCACCTGTCACAATCTTGATCACACCCTCGTTGGGCATTATCCAGATAATGATATTTAAATTATTCAATCAGCCCAACGCCGCATTTACCTGGTGACGGGACTCGACAGCCATGCCTGCAAGGCCTCAACCGGGCACCCATTAATACTGGTTTCCACAAGCATGGCCAAGTGTGATGGCACCTTGGGGGGGGGGGGGGGGGGGGGGGGGTCTCAGAGGCCATTAGAAATGCCAGATGGTCGGGGACTGAGCAGGGTTTGTGCCCTGATACTCTCCTGGTACCTTGGCAGTGCCACCTGGACACCCTGACAGGGCTAACCTGGCACTATTAATGTGCCTGGCTGGCACTGCCAGGCTGGCAGTGTCAAGGTGCCCAGATGCCAGGTTGGCATTGCCAAGACATGAGGGCTGGCAGGGCCATGCCTATGAAGGGGCCACAGAAAGGACAGGAAGGGTAATGGAAGGATCCTGAAAGTGGGGGGTGTAGGGATCATGGCAACCTTTCAAAATGGTACCCTGATCTGTGAGCTGCAGGACGTGCTGGCAAGTTCATCTCCCCAGTGCCGAAGAATTTCAAAGTGTAGCCTCAACAGGGAGAAACTCCCCAAGGCCCAAAAGAAAGACTGAGTGCCGTTGAATAGCAATCTTCACCTCGGCATTGCAGCCATCGTGAAACACCCTGCCAAACCTGACTAACATTGCACTTTGAAATTTTTTGGTGAATTGCGCCCAATGTCTCTAATTAACTACTCTGCAGGGAGCCCTATTAATATAAACAAAAATCCATTAGTCCAACCTTATACAATGCTTTAATTGCACCTCTGGCTCCCAAAAAGCCTAACTGTCTTGCACACCAGGATTTTTAAAAACACTACTGCAGCAGTCATTAACACACTAACCCATAGTTTTACTGCACCAAAAACTATTATACAATAAATATGAAATTGCTACATTCATCACAGTTAGCACTCCTCAAATGATTGCCTGTCAGGGGGAATTGGGTCATGGGAGGCAATTGTGGCTGATAAGAATGCTGTGGGAACTCCTGGCTCCAAAATAATCTTGAAAGAAAATTAAATTAGTTTTTCCGTGGTGGCCAGGTCCTAGGCCCCATCTACAACTGGAAAATGCAGAGAAGAAGGCTCAATACCTACTCTGCTTTTCTCGGAGAGGGCCTAAGGCAGATATTAGATTCCTCATTAGAATATGCAAGGGGCTGATGTCAGTTTTAGATGACTGCCCATTTAAGACCAATATAGGATGAACATTTTAAAGTCATCCTTGATACACAGAACATCGTACTGCGGAGTTTGTCACATTTACATCCATTTTCCATCACACTCTGTCATCGGATCATTCAGTTGTTAATTGCAATTTTTTCTCCAGTAGACTCTCAGAAGCAACCAAGAGTAATCCAAGCTAATGAACTAAAGGGCTGAGTCTTGCATCATTAAACCATTATGTGGCACCTTATCAAAGGCCTTTTTGAAATCTAGATAAATTGCATCAGCTGTATTGCCCATGTCTTGTCTCTCTAATAGCTCTTCACAAAATTCAGTGGTATTGGTCAAGTAAAACTTATCATTTGAAAATCCACCTTTACTACTCACTATTATGTTTTTGGTATTCCATTAACTTTCCTCCCATTGATGTTAACCTACTGGGCTACAGTTCGCTGGTCACGTTCTATCTCCATTTTTAAAGATAGATATTACTTTAATTAACTTCCAGACCTTTGGTTCTACACCATTTTCTAACAAATTACTAAATATGTGTTAATTTATTTAATATTTCACTATCTATTTTACGTAAGGTTATAACCTTGGGCAACCTAAGATCATAAAACAACACATTCCTTCAACTGCGCGTAACAGCCCATGCTTGCAAACTCTCAAAATATAGTGCCCAACATACATGTGATTCTGCAATTGGCCAGCATTTACCAAATAGCCCAAATTGTGCTAAGATTTACACATTAATTTAAGATGATCAGTCGGGCTTTCAGTGTGGCTCACTTATATGCGCTCCAAGTTACATATAATCACGCACAGGGCCCTGTCCTTTGCAGTCGGAAGGAACATGTGCCTTTTTTCCTTTTTCAATTAAGCAAAAGCTTGGGAGACAGCCATTCCTTGGTTTATCAATATCTTGACCAGAGTCGACCTGCGTGATTTGAATTTGTACAAAAGCTTAGCAGTTAAATGTTCCCTGGTGCATTCTCCATGGAAACACCTCAAACAATCAAAATCCACTTGCCAACCAATCAACACACTTTTCTCATACAGTATAAATTGTTGTTCCTGTAGAATTGGTAATTTTGCAAATCTAGCCTGATGAGTGTAAGACGAAAGTCTTCGACAACATGTCTCTTTTTTCAGCACTACTCAAGTTCTGTATGACCAAACAACAGCTAGAGAAGGCTTGCTACAACTCTACTGGTTGTTTATGAGACCATGCCTTGAGAATTGTGTAGAGTTTTGGTGAGGGATGTTCAGGGAGGGATGTACTTTATATTTATTTTTACGTGAGATGTCGGCATTGCTCCCTATGCCAGCATTTAACCGCCATCCCTACTTTCTCTTGAGCAAGTAGTGGTGAGCTACCTTCCTGAACTGCCGCAGTCTAGGTATAGGCCCACCCATAGTGCTGTTGGGAAGGGATATACTTTTATTGGAGGAAGTTCCAAGAAGATTCACTAGGCTGACCTCTGGGATGAAGGGATTGTCTTCAGCAGGAGAACATCCTCTCAGTATCTACCTCGTCAAGCCTCTCAAGAATTTTAAATATTCCAATAAGATTACCTTTCAACCTTCTAACCCTTAACTGAACTGCCTCCAGTGTTTACTGTGAGTTAGCCATTCCTCTATCTGTGACGATATATTGGGCAGGAATCTCTTGTTCCCCAGTCATGTGTTTCTCAGCGATGCGCTGTTCGCTAACAACGGGAGTCTGTCTTCCCACCACTTGTCAATGGGACTGGGTGAAATATGGCTGAGATAAACTCTCCAGTTCTTCTGCACATGCAGTACCACTACTTGTCAACTTTACCAACTCTGGAATCTATCAAGAAATTCTACAAACTCAAACAGAGGAAGCAGAAATTAATCAGCAAGTAACCAACAAATTGTTGATGAGACCTTTCGGTAGCTCTGGTCAGCGATCCTTCCTGCTGCTGAACACATGTTCAGCTATGTGTGTTTTCCATTGTTGTTTGACATTATTGTTTGTCAATATTGTTGTCCCATTTTATTTTCCCAAGTTAGAATCCATACAGTGCAGAAGGAGATCATTCAGCCCATCAAGACTGCCCCAGCCCTCTGAAAGAAAACTCAACCTATGTCCACTCCCCCACCTTATCACCCATAACCCCCACATCCTTGGACACTAAGGGGAAATTTAGCGTGGCCAATCCACCTAACCTGCACATCTTTGGACTGTGGGAGGAAACCAGAGCACCCGGAGGAAACCCATGCAGGCGCAGGGAGAACGTGGAAACTCCGCACAGTCATCCAAGGCCGGAATTGAACTTGGATCTCTGGCGTTGTGAGGCAGCAATGCTAACCACTATGTCACCATGCCACCTTGTTCTATACTTAGCTCCTCAAAATTCACTTTTCTCCAAATCATTACCTTGATTTTTGTTAATCTCATGCTTTCTCAATTATTATCTAAAAGGAAAAGAACAATGTAGCGCAGGAACAGGCCCTTCGGCCCTCCAAGCCTCCGCCAACTATGGTACCTGCCTAAATTAAAATCATCTGCACTTACGAAGTCTGTATCCTTCCATTCGCACCCGATTCATATATTTGCCTAGATGCCCCTTAAATGCCACTATCGTACCTGTAGTGATCCTCGCCTGAGTGTGTACAGAAGGGGCTGATGGGAAATGGAAGTACCACCAGGGGGCAGCACGGGGACATATAAGAGTGACGCCGAAGGCCCGCCCTCGCCCACTTTGGCTGAGAGACAGGGGAGCAGGACAGGACGGAAGTTGAGCTCAGGGCTGCAAGTGGTTAGGCCTAGTTGCAGAGCATAGAAAAGCAGTATCTTTACAAGTGCCATTCTGTAAGTAAAAGCTTCCTTCAACTGCTGAACGACGTCTAGCATTCTGTTAAAAAACATAACATGGTACAGGAGTGGCTTCTTTGAACAGAAAGAACCAACGCAACCAGCAAAAGCAACAGGCCGGCTGCCCAACTGTGGAAGACTTCGCAGCCTCTCGACTCCAGACGACCTTCTGAAGCAATGGATCACACGCTACGTCCAAGGATTATGATGAGAACTACAGGTAATTTAAATAGCAACTGGAAAATGTTCAAACAGCAGTTTCAGCTATACATGTCAGCTCAGAACTTAAATGCAGCCACCGATGACAGAAAAATTGGACTTTTACTCTCAATGGCAGGCCAACAGGCGATAGAAATTTATAACTCTTTTACGTATGCTGATACTGAAGCGAAAACTAAGTATCAAGTGATAGTGGCAAAATTTGATGACCACTGTAAATCACAATCCAATGAAATCATTGGAAGATTCAACCTGCGTATCAGATTCCAAAAAAAATGGGAGACTATCTCCCACTTTGTAACAGATCTGTGCTTGCTAGCACAAAGTTGCAACTACGCTGATTTAACAGACTCAATCATCAGAGATCAATTAATCTATGGTCTTGCCGACGGAAATCTAAAAGAATCATTAATGCTGCAAAATGACTTAACACTGAAAACCACCATAAATAAATGCTTACTACAGGAGCAGAAAAAGCAGCAGTTACTGGACCTGTTTGACAAACAATCCTTGAAAAAAACTCACCACGAGGCAGATGTGAAAATGGTGACCTCTCCTCACGGGCCCTCGTTTCCGGTCGCCGGCCCGTCTGCACATGCGCGCCATCCCGAAAGACGCGACCCCGGAAGTACTTGGTACGCACATGCGCACCATTCTCGCAATACCGGCCCCGGACTGAAAGTCGCGCTGCGCATGCGCGAACGCAACATACGCATGACGTCATGACGTGTCATCACTGTGGCTCCGCCCATTTAAAAGGACAATGTCCTGCACAAGGAAAAAGGTGCAGAAAATGCTCCAAAATGAACCATTTTGCCTCCCAATGTCAGTCCACAGCCAAATATTACTCCACAATGCAAAGGCATGGAGACTTTAAAGTACGCACAGTTGATGTAATGGACACTCTGGCACCCGAAGACAATTTCTCCGACCACGAAGAATTCCACTCCTGGGAGAACATGTACGGCAGTGGAACCCCATAAACGCCACAGCGGAACCACAGGAGCTGATAACAAAGCCTCGACATGTGCATGCCATCGACTCCACAAGTGAATGGAGTGCTACGGTGCAAGTCAATGACTTCCCCATCACGTTCAAGCTGGACACGGGAGCCTCCGCAAACTTGATGACGAGCAAAGATCTCGCATCCGTCCCAGGGACGCACGAGATGTTACCTGCCGCATGCAAGTTAACTGATTACAACGGAAACCAGATCACCTCAAAGGGATCCTGCCACCTACAAGTTGCCAACAAAACAGTCACAACAGGACTACGATTTGAAATTGTAGATGACAAAAGATCCTCACTGCTAGGTGCTCAAGCCTGCAAGGATTTGCGGCTAATTCAAAGGATCTTCATGCACGCGGCTGACTCATCACGCATTGCCGATGACATACAGCTGCTACTCAGCGAGTACCCCGACGTCTTCTCTGGCATGGGCACGCTACCCTACAAATACAAAATCCTGCTCAAAAAGGATGCCATGCCAGTCGTTCATGCCCCACGGAGGGTGCCGGCTCCATTGCGGGACAAGCTAAAAGCTGAACTTCAACGTCTACAATCTCAAGGCATTATCTCACGAGTCACACAGCCGACTGACTGGGTCAGCTCGCTGGTGTGTGTTAAGAAGCCGTCTGGTGAACTCAGGATCTGTTTAGATCCCAAAGACTTGAACAAGAACATTCGCAGGGAACACTACCCTATCCCCAAGCGAGAGGAGATAACGAGCGAAATGACACAAGCTCGCATATTTACCAAGCCTGATGCCTCATGGCTTCTGGCAAATGCAGCTCGATGAGTCCAGCCACCTGCTGTGCACCTTCAACACACCGTTTGGAAGGTACTGTTATAATCGGATGCCCTTTGGCATTATATCTGCATCCGAAATATTTCACAGAATAATGGAGCAGATGATAGAAGGCATTGAAGGCATCCGTGTCTATGTGGATGACATCATAATATGGTCAACGACAGAGGAAGACCACATTGCAAGGTTGAAGCAAGTCTTCCAAAGGATCCACCACTTTGGACTGAAGCTCAACTGGGCCAAGTGCGCCTTTGCACGGTCCTCTCTGACCTTCCTGGGCGACACAATATCAGAGCACGGGATGAAGCCGGACGCTGAGAAGATTGCCGCAATTCAGAGCATGCAGAGACCACATGACAAGAAAGCGGTGCTAAGATTCCTGGATTCCAACATAACAGTACCTACTCCCACCGCCTCCCCAGGCAGCGCTTTCCATATATTTACCACCCTCTGTGTAAAACAACTTGCCTCGCACATCTGTTCTAAACTTTTCCCCACCCACTTTAAACCTATGTCCCCGAGTACTTTTTTTTTTAACAGTACAGCACAGAACAGGCCCTTCGGCCCTCGATGTTGTGCCGAGCAATGATCACCCTACTCAAACCCACGTATCCACCCTATACCCGTAACCCAACAACCCCCCCAACCTTAATTTTTAGGACACTACGGGCAATTTAGCATGGCCAATCCACCTAACCCGCACATCTTTGGACTGTGGGAGGAAACCCACGCACACACGGGGAGGACGTGCAGACTCCGCACAGACAGTGACCCAGCCGGGAACCGAACCTGGGACCCTGGAGCTGTGAAGCATTTATGCTAACCACCATGCTACCGTGCTGCCCCTTGAACCTTGTACTTGAATTGCCTATCCTAGGAAAGAGCATCTGACTGTCCACTCTGTCCATGCCACTCATAATCTTGTCGACGTCTATCAGGTCTTCTCGCAACCTCCATTGTTCCAGTGAGAATAGACCGAGTGTATCTAACCTCTCCTCATAGCTAATGCCCTCCATATCAGGCAACATCCTAGTAAACCGCTTCTGTATCCTCTCCAACGCATTCACATCCTTCTGGTAGTGTGGCGACCAGAATTGTGCACAATATTCCAAATGAGGCCTGACTCGAGGTCCTGTACAGCTGCAACATGACTTGCCAATTTTTATATTCAATGTCCCGACCGATGAAAGCCAGCAAGCCTTATGCCTTCTTGACCACCTTATCCACATGCGTTGCCACTTTCAATGATCGGTGGACACACATGTTCAGATCTCTCTGCCTGTCAGTACTCGTAAGAGTTCTACCATTTATTGTGTATTGTGTACCTACATGTATTGAACCTTCCAAAGTGCATTACCTTACACTTGTCTGGATTAAACTCTATCTACCATTTCTCGGCCCAAGACTTCAACCAGTTTATATCCTGCTGTATGCTCTGACAATCCTCAACTCCGCCAATTTTTGCGTCGTCTACGAACTTACTAATCAGACCAGCTACATTTTCTTCCAAATCATTTATATACACCACAAACAACAAAGGTACCAGAACTGATCCCTGTGGAACGCCGCTAGTCACAGCATTCCATTCAGAAAAGCACCCTTCTACTGCTACCCTCTGTCTTCTGTGCCCAAGCCAGTTCTGTATCCAACTTGCCAGCTCTCCTCTGATCCCACGTGACTTCATCTTTTGTACCACTATACCATGAGATACATTGTTCATGTATACAACATCTACTGCCTTTCCCTCATCTATCATCTTTGTCACTTCCTCGAAAAACTTGATCAAATTGATGAGGCGCGACCTCCCTTCACAAAACCATGCTGCCCATCACTAATTAGTCCATTTGTTTCCAATTGTGAAGAAATCCTATCTCTTCGAATCTTTTCTAATAATTTCCCTACCACTGACGTAAAGCTCATCAGTTTATAATTTGCTGGATTATCCCTGCTGCCCTTCTTAAACAATGGAACAACATTGGCTACTCTTCAGACCTCTGGAACTTCACCTGTAGCCAATGAGGATACAAAGATTACTATCGAGGTCCCTGCAATTTCCTTCCAATCCTCCCTCAATATTCTGGGGTAGATCTATCAGGCCATGGGGACTTACCTACTTTAATGCTTTTTAAGATGCCCAACACCTCTTTATTAATATCAACGTGACTCAGAATATCTACACACGCTACCCTATACTCCTCATCCACCAAGTCCTTCTCTTTGGTGAATACTGAGGCAAAGTATTCATTTAGTATCTCTCCCATTTCCTCTGGTTCCATACATAGATTCCCTCCAATATCTTTGAATGGACCAACCTTTTCTATGGCAAACATCTTGCTCTTTACATATGGATACAACGCCTCAGGATTTTCCTTAATCCTGTTTTCCAATGACATTTCATGACCCCTTTTAGCCTTCCTAACTCCTACCTTAAGTTCCTTCCTACTTGCTTTATATTCTTCAAGGGCTTCATTTGGCCTAAGCCTTTTAGACCTTACAAATGCTTCCTTTTTCTTTTTGACAAGGTTCATAATATCACTCGTTATCCAGGGTTCTCTATACTTGCCACCCTTTTCTTTTGTCCTCACAGGTACATGCCGGTCCTGAATTCTAATCAACTGATATTTGAAAGCCACCCACATACCAGATGTTGATTTTCCCTCAAACAGCCTCGCCCAGTCAACACTCTCCAGAATCTGCCGAATCCTGTTGTAATTAACCATCTCCCAGTCTAACACCTTCACCTGAGGACCACTCTTGTCCTTTTCCATAAGCAGCTTAAAACTTACAGAATTATGATCACTGTTCCCGAAATGTTCTCCCACTGAAACTTCAATCACCTGGCCGGGCTCATTTCCCAGCACCAGGTCTAATGTGGCCCCTTCCCGAGTTGGGCTATTTACATATTGTTTCAGGAAACCCTCATGGATGCTACTTATAAATTCTGCTCCATCCATGCCTCTAGCAGTAAGTGTGTCCCAGTCAATATAAGGACAGTTAAAATCACCCACAAGAACCCTATTGTTTATCCATCTTTCCATGTTACGATCACTATTGCCTAAATGTTCCATGACTTCTACTTCTCTTATATGCTATGGTTCACTCCATTACTAGATTCAAACATGCTGGGTTAGAAATAAATCCTGTTTCCACTGTAGGAATTCCATTCATTTATCCACTTTACTGACCTCTTCTGACCAATTAATTTTGAGGAAAGTGAAATTCCCCATGATTAAATTTCTCTATTTTTACTTTCTAATGTGTTTGAATATTTATTCCTCCATTTCCCTTCCATTATTGTGTGATCTGTAAATTCCACCTACCAGTGTGATTGATTCTTAATTACTTTTTATCTCTGTCCACGTAGATTCTATTTCTGACTTATTGATGGCTGCTTCACTTTTCTCGACAGCTATTATGCTATCTCTAAAAAGTACTGCTCCAACCCCAACCCTTTTTTACCCCTCTATCTGTTCTCAATATTTTCCCTTTGCAATATTCAGTTCCCCATCCTGATTTTCTTAATGTGTGTCAGCAGTGGCTCAATTGGTTGCAGTAAAGTTCTACTTTAGTGCTTAAATCAAGGCAGATGCCCCAGTGCAGTGCTGAGGGAATGCTGCAGTGTTGGAGTGCCATGGTCCTTCAATCCCTCTCTGCCACCTTATATCCCTCTATCCACCTCCATGTCTCCTGATGCCCCCTCAGGATGTATTCTGACATAAAGGGAAGTTATGTGTATATTGATTATGTTGCTATGTAAAGAAAACATGCTGATTGATCTAAAACACAAATCCTATATTGATCGCCCTCAGGCTTATGTCCATAGACAGAATGAATATTGGCACTTTTTTTTTAAACTTCACTTTTTTTTAAATTTAAGGACCAGCAGAGTCAAATCCCTTGACAGCTTGATAGTTCTAGTGAGCTTTGATAGTTCCAATAGGTTTATATATTTATATACAACAATCATGTCTACTTCTAACAATCTTAAAGACACACAACCTGCCCAAAGGGTGCCTTACCTCTCACAATGGATGCTATACCTCCCGCAAACGTGTCCCAGGATCGTATCCAAATGAATTCACAAGTTTCAGATCTGCTCCGGCCAGGTCTATTCTGCATATTTTGGTTTCAGACACCAATCAAATTAATACATAGAAACATACATAGAAAATAGAAGCAGGAAGAAGCCATTTGACCCCTCCAAGGCTACTCCACTATTCATCATGATCATGGCTGATCATCAAGTTCATTGCCACAATCCAGCCTTCGCCCAAATCCCTTCAGCCCCAAGAGCTATATCTAACTCTTTGAAAAAACACATTTTTGCCTCAACTACTTTTTCTGGTCGTGAATTCCACAGATTCTCTGGGTGAAGAAATGTTTCCCCTTATCCTCAAACTAAGGCCCCTAGTTCTGGACTCCCACACCATTGGAAACATTCTTTCTGAATCTACCCCATCTAATCCTGTTATACGTTTCAATGAGATTCCCTCTCATTGTTCTAAACTCCAATAACATAATCCTAACTGGCTTAGTCTCTCCTCATGTGACAATCCCGCCATCCCACAAATCAGCCTGGTAAACCTGTGCTGCACTCCCTCCATACCAAGAACATGGGCAAAATTCTCCCCTATCCGGCGGGGCGGGGGGTCCCGGCATAGCGGAGTGGCGCCAACCACTCCAGCGTTGGGCCTCCCCAACCTTTGGGGGCTAGGCCCGCACCAGAGTGGCTCCCGCTCCGCCGACTGGCGCCAATGGCCTTTGGCGCTACGCCGATCGGCGTCGGGGCTGGCTGAAAGGCCTTCGGCGGTCGCCATGAGTCCGCGCATGTGCCGGAGCATCAGCACCCGCTGACGTCACCACCGGCGCATGCGCGGTGGAGGGGGTTTCTCCCGCCTCCGCCATGGTGGAGGCCGTGGCGGCACGGAAGAAAAAGAGTGCCCCCACGGCACTGGCCCGCCCGCCGATCGGTGGACCCCGATCGCGGGCCAGGCCACCGTAGGGGCACCCCCCCGGTGTCCGATCGCCCCGCGCCCCCCCAGGACCCCGGGGGCCCGCTCGCGCCGCCAATCCCGCCGGCACAGAGGTGGTTTAAACCACGTCGGTAGGAGAGGCCTGACAGCGGCGGGACTTCGGCCCATCGCGGGCCGAAGAATCGCCGCGGGGGGCAGAATCCTGGCCACACGGGGGCGGGATTTACGCCGGCCCCGGGCGATTCCCTGACCCTGCCGGGGGGGGGGGGGGGGAGGGGGGGGGGGGGGGGGTCGGAGAATTCCGCCCATTCTTTCTCAGATAAGGACACCAAACTGCACACAATACTCCAGGTGTAGCCTCACAAATGCCTTATACAATTGCAGTATGCCCCCCCACGTAACCTGTCTAAAGTCCGCTGAAGTATCTCTGCATCCTCCTCACAGCTCACCCTCCCACCCAATTTTGTATCATCTGAAAATTTGGACATAATATGAGAGTTAGTACCCTCATCCAAATCATTAATATATAATGTGAACAGTTGGGGTCTTAGCACAGATCCCTGTAGTACCCCACTAGTCACTGCCTGCCATTTGGAAAAAGACCCATTTATTCCAAAGTTTTGCTTCCTGTCTGCTAACCAGCTTTCTATCCATCTCAAGACACTAGCCAAAATCCCATGTGCTTTAACTTTACATGGTACTCTGCTATGTGAGAACTTGTTGAAAGCCTTCTGAAAGTCTAAATAAACCACATCCAGTGGTTCTCCCTAGTCAACTCTATGACTTATATCTTCAAAGAATTCTAATAGATATGTCAAGTATAATTTTGCTTTTGTAAATTCATGCTGACTTTGCCTGATTATACCACTGCTTTCCAAATGAGGTGCTAGGAAATCCTTGAGATTGTCTCTAGCAACTTCCCGACTACTGACGTTAGGCTCACTGGTCTATAGTTCCCGGTTTTCTCTCTACCCACCTTTTTGAATAGTGAGGTTATATTAGCATCATTCCAATCTGTCGGAACCATTCCAGAGTCCAAAGCAGCACATGTTTTCGAGACTGCTTCAGTGCGATTTTCACTGTAGGACACCTTTCCCATACGAATGGAGGTAGCTACGTATTTATACAGCTGGTGCCTTTGTGAAACATAGATGATGACCATCAAACCATTGTCAATTGTTGTAAAAACTCTTTAAAAAGTCCTTACCTGGTCGGGCCTACATGTAACACCAGATCCACAGCAATGTTGACTTCCAAAGGTCCTCTGAAATGGAGGGCAGTTAGGGATGTGCAACAAATGCTGGTACAGAAAGCGACGCCCACATCTTGGGCGGGATTCTTCAGTTGCCGATGCCGAAATGGCAATCGGCCGGAGAATACCCGTTTGCGATGGAATCGGGGGCGGCACCGCTTTTGCGATGCTCCGCTCCGTCCACAGCGGCATACTCTAGGAGTACGCCGCACCAGCGGCCTCAGAATGTTACCTGAGGCCCCCCCTCCCCGATCCACCACCCCCGACAGCGTGGGGGTCTCATGCTATTTTTTGTCGGGAACTTGGTGTGGCGGCTGCGGACTCAGTGCAGCGCTACCACAGTCGGGGGCGAACCGATCCATGGGCAGTGTGAACTTCGGCAGGGGCTGGGCACTATTTGGAGGTGGTCCAGGAGTCGCGGGACTGGCCAAAGGGAGGGCACTATTTGGCAGGCTGGGTCCGCGCATGGCCGGCACCATATTGCACGCCGCTACCGCTGTAGGCCGCCGCCATGTGCATGCGCGGCCACGGACCCAGCAATTCTCCGGCCGTATCCGCAGCTACAGCCGGGTTCTCTACGCTGTGTGCCTGGTAGCCCCACACGAAACGGAGGATCGGTGACCGTTTTGCACCGATTTTTAGGTCATAAAACACCACCGTTCCTACGTCGCCGTCAGGATATAGCCTGAAAATCGCAGAATCCCGCCTCATGTAAACTAATTTTTTAAAAACGGGTGATTTGTAATCCACCCCTATTCTCACTACCACCCAAACATTGTGTGGGTAGGATATCCGGATTTGGGCCTCTTCTGGCATTCTCATGCAGATGGAGATCAAGGGCCGGATCCTCTGAGCCCGCGCTAGTTGGGAGCATCCCCAGCCGCCGTTTTTCTGCGCGACGCCGGTCCGACTCCATTTCACAATTCTCCCAACATGCATGGTCGTGATCGCTCCGAGAGGCCCGGAGAATAGCCGGAGGGGCTCCGTTTAGCGATTCTCCGGGGCCCCGACGATTCTGTGGTCTGGACGGGCTGAATTACTGACGGCATGACCCCAGGTCACGCAGGCACCGTTCTAACCTGCTTTTAAAAATCATGAGCCAGTCGTACTGGCTCACAAACCGGAAGCAAGAAGTAAGGGAATCGGCGTGAGGGGACCTCTGGGTGGCAGGATGGGCACGGCCATGGCTGGGGGGGTGAGGGGTGTGATGGGGAGGGCCTCCAGGTTGGGGGCGGATGTCCTGTTATGCTCTAGGTGTAGCATAAGCAGCTTCCTTGTGGTGCACTTGACAAAGGAAGGTTCAGACGTGGAGATAACTTCACGTTTATTAAACTATTTACACTTCTATTACTCGGGTTCGACACTACTGTTAATCCTATTATAGCTACTCAGACTGACTAACCAGTCTGCTACAATCCACGTGGTGGGAGTGATAGTGAATCAACCCTGTATCTCTACTCACTGACTGTCTCCACTGGAAAGAGGCAGATCATGTGTGTGGTGTCCTTTATATATGGGTTGGTGTAATGCCCTCCTGTGGTCGTGTCACCTCTGTGTGTATCGTGAATGCCCATTGGTTGTGTCCTATCTAACTGATCTATTGGTTGAGTGTCTGTGTTTCATGTCTCTGGTGCTCCCTCTAGTGTCTAGCTAGGCTACATGTATTTATATTAACCCCTTGTGTATTTACAGTGATGCACATCACCACATCCCCCCTTTTGTACATGTTACATATTTTCTGTATACTTAAAGAAAATTGAACCAAAGACAGGCAGATAAGTTATGGTATGTACCAGTCAGGAAAACAGTGATTAAACATTAAGTCCAAATTATTTGTGTGAGTCCAAAAACCATCAATCATCATGGTCAAATGTCTCTCTTGGTGGGTTGGTGAATATGATGGTGGCAGGTCCTTATGAACGTCATCAACGTCCCTGTGCCACAGGAACCAAGAAGTGGTCAAATCACTTCGCTGTCTGATTTGGAGTCCCTTTTTTTTTTCGAAGTTTGTGATAGTGATGTTAGATGGCATCTTGTAGCTGATAAGTTGTTGACGTTGAAGAGGTACCATCAACAGTATCATTCGAGGTCATATATGTGCCATATGTTGAAGTTGGATAATACTGTGCATACTGGTTTTGGCCAAATGCTGTGTAGGAAGGGTAATCCTGATGAGAACTGTTGAAGCTTGTCGAATTGGAAACAGAATTGCTGCTCGTATAAATACCGGGTGATGGTGTGAAACTAGAACCTTGAATCTGATAGGAATATGGCCTTTGGCCAGGCTGGGGTGCAGCAAATCCTGGGCTGTAACTAAGGCATCCAGTCTGTAGTGCAGATTGCGCTTCCGGTAGTCCTCCTTCGGTCTCGATTCCAATCCGTAGTGCTGGCCTGGTTGAGAATATGCTGCATAGACTGCTGGCTGCTGCATTCCTGAATACTGGGTTTGTCCAGCATAAACTGTCATTGACTGCACTGCTGGTGTGGAAAGAATGTGTAGGTATCGCTTGGAAGGATAGCTGTGGTGAATATTGGTGTATTGCTCTTAGACTGTAGCCACTGCTTGTTATTACTGACCCAGTGTAATTGTCAAGTGATCCATCTCCTGTTGTTGTGGCATCTGCTGTCACCCTGAGCGTGCCATCACTGAGGTTGCGGCACTCACTGTCTGGAGTAAAATCCGGCTTACATGAATCAGAGTCGGCATTTGGTTGCTCCCCATCTGGAGTCTGGTCTGTTTCACCTGAGTCAGTGTTGGTTTGTTGATGCTCCCCATCTGGAGTCTGGCTTGCGTCACCTGAGTCAGCTGTGGTTTATCGGTGCTCCCCATTTGGAGTCTCAGCAGGTTCACTGGAGTCAGCTGAGATTTCGTGAAGCTGCACGTCTGGAGTCGGAACATGCAGGAATGCATTGACTTGTGGAGAGGTTCGAACGAATGAGGTTGGAAGTAACGTGGTGTCACCGGAGTCACCATTGGTCTCCCAGTGATCGTCGAGTGCCTCTGTGCTTTAAGAGATTTTTTTCATGATTTGGGACGTTTCCCCTTTAAATGGGCGTGGTCTGGGGCCTCTGATGTCATGACACATGTGACATCAGATGTAGGAAGCGTTTGCGCATGCGCATATCGCTGTTCCTGTACTGGGGGCCGTTTTCGCAATTGCACATGCGCGGCTTCTCGCGCATGCGCAAACGGACCATCCTGTTCTGAGCGCTTCTCGTGCAACTGCGCATGTGCAGTACCTTTACAAAGATGGCCACCAATCAAAATTGTTCTCTGCTCCGGGATCTCGGCCTCGTGGTGAGTACTGGCGCATCTCTTACCGTTTTCTGCTGGTTGGAGTGTGTTTTTTTTCCACAGTATTTACCGAATTTATCCAGGACTGCCTGGAAGTTGCTCCTGTTTTGCCTTTTGGAGAACTTGAATGTTTTAAAGATTTCTTTTGCTCTGGCACCGGCGATGGTGAGCAGAAGCTCTGTCTTTTCAGCATCGGCCACGTCTTGTAGGTCGGCTGCTACCAGGAAGATTTCAAACCTTTGCCGGAATGCCCGCCAGTTTTCGCGGAGATCGCCGTGGCACTGGAACCGCTGTGGAACCACGATCATCTCGCCTGGGTATTATTGCTGGTTGTCATTGTACGCTGAGTTATGGCTATATGGATTGAAACAGTTCACTCTGGTACCTGTCCTGTTATGCTCTAGGTGTAGCATAAGCGGCTTCCTTGTGGTGCACTTGACAAAGGAAGGTTCAGACGTGGAGATAACTTCAACACGTTTATTAAACCATTTATACTTCTATAACTCGGGTTCGACACTACTGTTAATCCTACTATAGCTACCCAGACTGACTAACCAGTCTGCTACAATCCACGTGGTGGGAGTGATATTGAATCAACCCTGTGTCTCTACTCACTGAGTGTCTCCACTGGAAAGAGGCAGATCATGTATGTAGTGTCCTTTATATATGGGTTGGTGGAAGGCCCTCCTGTGGTCGTGTCACCTCTGTGTGTATCGTGAATGCCCATTGGTTGTGTCCTATCCAGCTGATCTATTGGTTGAGTGTCTGTGTGTCATGTCTCTGGTGCTCCCTCTAGCTAGTCTACATGTATTTACATTAACCCCTTGTGTATTTACAGTGATGCACATCACCACAGGGGGGACGTGCGCAGAACAGCACCGCCGGCTGGAGCCGGGCCGCCGTGGATGGCGGTGTCTGCCATTACGGCGGCCAGGCTGATGGGCACCGACCCTGACCACTGGCTCAGCGCGAGCCCCCAGCCGTGCGTATCGGTGCCGGACCCCCCTCGGGGGGGCCCACCCAGATGGCGGCACCACCGGCGAGTAGGTCCAGGGCCGCAGCCATGGCAGCCCCCAGTGAGGGCAGTGCCATCCATCGGTGGCGCCATCATGAGGGACGTGCAACTGGCCAATCAGGGCATCCATGAAGCCCATGGTATATGGTTGTGGAGGGGGCCATACGGCATGGTTAAACCTGTTGTCTACCCGCAACACCCACTGCAGATCATAATGTTAGGTCACCAGCCAGTGATGTTGGCCGCCGTGGATGGGGCCGCTGCCCTGCATGCAGCTCCTTGGCAGCGTCGGCAGCTCAGAGAGGCGGAGGCAGCAGCGGCTGAGGCAGAGGGATGGGCTGCAGGGGGCACGGTGGCACTGCGATGAGCTGTGAGCTTGTAATTATTAAACACTGTCTGACTCATGGCCACATCTACACCCTCCGCCGGGTGGTCCCTGTAAGCGGGCTGGACACTCCATCAAATGGCCCTGTTGAATCGCTGGGGGCGGGGTAGCGTAGACGGTGGGGGGATGCGGGGGGCGCACATCACACCCACCGGGGATTAAGTTCCCTAACCCCTCGACCACAGTGGCACTCAGTCCCCTACCCGACCCCGCAGGCATCGGACATAGCACAGATGCAGCTTGCATTGGTGTAACGGTGAATTTAATTAGAGAGGTCATATATACGTGCGCTAGCCCCTATAACTAAACTGTGCCCTGCACCCGTGCCAACTTACTCGGTGTCTAACTTCCTGGCTTTATGGGCCCTACCACTACGTCTCTGTGCTTCCCCAGACAGTACAGCAGGAGTGGAGGCGGACTGCTGGGACTCCTGCCCTGCGACTTGGCTCTCCGTTGGCGCTCGTTTCCTGGGGCGGCCTGGCCTGGATGGGCCTGGCTGCTCCTCGGGCGTCCTGGATGGCATGGTGCCACCCTGTTCTGCCCGCTGCCCACCAGATGCACTAGGGACGGAATGGGGAGAGTCAGAGGTGCTGCGGTGTTCCTGGACCTCCCCTGCAGGAGTCAGCGGCACAGGCCCCAGCCCCTCCACCTCGCTCGGGGTGCCCAGTGGTTCTCTCTGGGACGGGGGTGCAAGCAGAGACAAGCCCCGAGGCACCACCGACACCTGGCGCTGACAGTCCTTGAGGCCCGCTGTGGTATCGACCAGGGTCCAAACGTCAGCAGCAATGGAGCTCAGGGAGTGGCCCATCCCCGTCTGGGACCGCGCCACCTCCCTCTGGGCCTGTGCAACGCCATCCAGCACGTGGGCAAGGCCGGCGATGCTCTTAGCGATGGCCTGCTGAGACTGGGCCATGGCCTGCTAAGACTCAGCAAGACTGCGGAGCGTGGCTGCAATGTCCAGCTGGCTCTGGCACATGGCGGCATGTGAGAGGGCAGCCCTGTCCTGGGCCACGGATGACGCATTCATAAGAAGCCCCATGCCTTGCATGACCTGACCCATGGCCGACACCATTGCCCCCATTGCCTCTACCGTGGACGCTACCCGCGCAATGTCGGCCTGGGTGGCAGCTATGATCGGCACCACTCCCTGCTCCTGGATGCTGATAGACTCCTCCACCTGCGTCTTCAGCTGCTGGAAGCTGGCCGTCATCCCGTTGTCTAGTCCCTGGGTGTCTAACTGCATATGGCGTATGGGTGGGTCTGCTAAGTCCAGGAATCCGGGAACCGTCTGGGCGGCAGCTGGTTGCTGGGGCTGACCTGCCCTCCGACCGTCCGGCCCCTCGGATGCTCCTACCTCCACCTGCTATACCGGTACGGTTGTGTGGTGCGCACCAGTCAGTGTCCCAGAAGCCTCATCACTAAAGTGCCCAACCGAGGAGATAGTCTCTGCGATGGTGGAGGGTGTAGGAAATAGCAGTGCCGAGAAGTCAACGTTGTCGTCCAGGCCAAAGACCAGGGTGTCCTGCGTCGACCCCTGGCCCGATGGGCCCTGATTCGTACCTGTCTGCGTTTCACTGTCCGGTCTGTCAGTCCTCTGGGTTGCCGTCCTCTGGGTGTCAGTCCTCTGGGTGTCAGTCCTCTGGGTGTCAGTCCTCTAGGTGTCAGTCCTCTGGGTGTCAGTCCTCTGGGTGTCAGTCCTCTGGGTTGCCGTCCTCTGGGTGTCAGTCCTCTAGGTGTCAGTCCTCTGGGTGTCAGTCCTCTGGCTGTCAGTGTCCTGGGTGTCAGTCCTCTGGGTGTCAGTCCTCTGGCTGTCAGTGTCCTGGGTGTCAGTCCTCTGGGTGTCAGTCCTCTGGGTTGCCGTCCTCTGGGTGTCAGTCCTCTGGGTGTCAGTGTCCTGGGTGTCAGTCCTCTGGGTGTCAGTCCTCTGGGTTGCCGTCCTCTGGGTGTCAGTCCTCTGGGTGTCAGTCCTCTGGGTGTCAGTCCTCTAGGTGTCAGTCCTCTGGGTGTCAGTCCTCTGGGTGTCAGTCCTCTGGGTGTCAGTCCTCTGGGTTGCCGTCCTCTGGGTGTCAGTCCTCTGGGTGTCAGTCCTCTGGGTGTCAGTCCTCTGGCTGTCAGTGTCCTGAGTGTCAGTCCTCTGGGTGTCAGTGTCCTGGGTGTCAGTGTCCTGGGTGTCAGTCCTCTGGGTGTCAGTCCTCTGGGTGTCAGTCCTCTGGCTGTCAGTCCTCTATGTGTCAGTCCTCTGGGTGTCAGTCCTCTGGGTGTCAGTCCTCTGGCTGTCAGTCCTCTGGGTGTCAGTCCTCTGGGTGTCAGTCCTCTGGCTGTCAGTCCTCTGGCTGTCAGTGTCCTGGGTGTCAGTCCTCTGGGTGTCAGTGTCCTGGGTGTCAGTCCTCTGGGTGTCAGTGTCCTGGGTGTCAGTCCTCTGGCTGTCAGTCCTCTGGCTGTCAGTCCTCTGGGTGTCAGTCCTCTGGCTGTCAGTCCTCTGGGTGTCAGTCCTCTGGCTGTCAGTCCTCTGGGTGTCAGTCCTCTGGCTGTCAGTCCTCTGGGTGTCAGTCCTCTGGGTGTCAGTCCTCTGGCTGTCAGTCCTCTGGGTGTCAGTCCTCTGTGTCGTGTGCATATCTAGGTCCTGGGTGTCCGTTTCCTGGCTTTCAGTGTCCTGTGTGTCCGTTCTCTGTGTCTCTGCCTCCTGGGTCTCTGTGTCAGTGGACGGGCTTCCATGATGTCTGGCCTCCCCGCCGTGGCCTGCGTCCCGGGGGGCCACTGGGCCTGGCACTGGCCATGGGCGTGGAACGCCAGACGGGCCGGGACCACCGGCTGCTGGTCCTGTAAGACACAAGACAACACATATCATTCAACAGGTGGCCAGCGGTGAGGAGGTGCAGTGGAGCATGGGATGAGGGCGTGCAGTGGGGCATGGGGTGGATGTGAGGGGGGTCAGGCGGGGGAGTCTCACTTGCTGGTTCGCCTCCGACCTGACAGCCGGCAACATCCCGGTCCTCGGCTCCGCTACGAGGTCCAATGCCCTCAGCTCATGGACGGTGAGCGGGTGCAGTATGGGTGGACCACCTCTGCTTCTCTCACATTCCCTGTGGTTGTGGGCAGTCTTCTCCTGTGGAGGGGGGAAACAAACATCAGTGTTAGGCAGTCCGATGCAGGCAGCGCAGATGTTTGGTATATGATGGCATAGCAGCAGAGGGCACCTCGCCAAATCGCCTGGCACGGGTGGGTGCAGCCGATGTGTGTCAGATATGGGGTTTTGCTGGGGGGTGGGGGGGGGGCACCTTTCACATGTGTGGATGGTTTGCGGGGGTGGTGCCAGGGGCACGTCACTGTGTACTCACCCTACCTGCCCTCGTGAGTCGTGCATCTTCTTCCGGCACTGGTCGCCACATGTGGGGTGTGCCCCATGGCGCTGACGTCATTGCCCACCTCCCCTTCACATACGCCGGACGGTGCTGCACGGGTGGTGGTGTCCACGTCTGGGGCACAGGATCGTCCTCCTCTATTCGACCGCATCCAGCATCGTATCGAGGTCGTGGTCCCTGAACTTCAGGGCGGCATGGCGAGCGGCGGCCATCTTGCGGGTCTCGGGACTCAGCGCCGCTCGAGCACCTTTAGCGACATGTTCCAATGTAATTGATGCGTCGCGCCTATCCGCACCAGTCTGGGGCTGCTCCCACCCTGCTTCTCACCGTGCCCGTGCTGGCCTCTTTTGCGGGCCAGAATTTCTACTGACAGTGGCCCGTTCACGCAGTCGTGAAACCCTCCGGATTTTACAACGGTGTCAACACTTAGCCGCTGGATCGGAGAATCCCGCCCCAAGTTTCTGGCCTTAGTCTGTATCAGGACTTAGTCTGAACTTATTTATAGGTAAGTGCCTTTTTGTCTGATTCAATGGTAAGATCTTTGGCTATTCATTCCGACGGGATCGTCCATTTCTGCAAACGGCGCATCCCCACCACTATTTTCCTGGAGGCATGGGGTGGATTCAATGGGAAATCCCATTAACAGCAGTGGGCGCAGAAGATCCCGCCGCTGGCCAACAGCGAATTGTCTCCCACTGTCAAGAAACACGTCGCTGGGAGGCACGAGAATCTCACCCAATATCTTTTCTCTGTGTTTTCTGTACACACAATAACTTGGACAACGCGCTAAGAACTGAACAAAATTTTGAATACTTACTACCTGAAGCTTACATGTTAAAAGGCAAAATAAAGCACCTCCCCACTCTACACTAAATTCCTCTGTCGTACGTTCTAAACAGCTCACTCAGTCAATGCATGATCATCTCAATATTTCAATTAGTGTTCAAAATGTGTGGTTATGCTCTGCAGTTTACTGCAGAATTTCCCTGAAATGGTTTGTCCTTTTGTATTGTGTGTCCAACAGTAATGAGACTGGCTAATTTCACTTTTGTAAATTAACGTTATTCTTATAAAGAAATAATAATGATAGGAACTTTTTGGTAATTGAGATGGCATTTAGGCCGAATGGTTGATTCATCAATCAAAAGGGAAAGATTGAAGATGATGTAATTGATAGCTTCAGTGAAGAAATGCCCCTGATTAAATCGTTGTGATCAAACATTTAAAAAGGTGACAGTCTCAAAGTCAGAATATTGTTTCACAGCCATTTACAGGAAACCATTGAAGTTCTGAGTCAAGAATTGAAGAAACTGAGAGCTGAGTTAGAAGAAAAGAAAAACGATACTGAACAAATACGGGTATGCAAAATAAATCCTATTTTCATTGTGCACTTCCCTTATATGCAGTGATACTTGCGACTATCTTGCAATACTAATCTTTGTTAACCTTTGTGCATTTCTCATAATATGTTCAATCATTATCCAAGGCTGCGTGAGTTATTTGTAACTTTTGTATTCTTATTTTTAACTTGAAGAACAGAGCTGTTACTTAACCTCTTCCAGTTGTAAGACATAGGTTGTTCAGGAAATTCCATTTTTACTAAGTGCTTTAACAAAACTTGTTATTTGAGAAATAAACATAACTGAGATTCTGTAACTAGTGACTTTGCTTCCCCTCCAATGCATAGCACTTGATAAACTGATCATCTGAAAATTAAATGCATGCCACCTTCTGTTGAATAGGCATTACAGAGTCATTCAGCCAATCAGCAGGTACTGCTCAATCAACTCCGAGGTCTTCTGCAAGATCAAGAGTAAGTAGCTCTATACATCTGCAATTGTATATCTTTGTTACATTTCAACTGTTCATATGAGATCCTTTTTAACAGCCACTTTAACCCCTCAAGGTTTGGAAATTATTAGTCACCCTTCAACTTCCCATTAATAGGAATTTGTGGCCGACAGTATGTACTTTAATGAACCCGCAGTTGGCAGGTACTGTTACCAGTGTAATGCCCATCATTCAAAGGGAACAACCCATCCCACTCCCCAATGGATGAGGCAAGGCACAATTGATTTGATTGATTTACTCCTTTGTTTGCATGCACAGAAACCCATCACCATACATAAATAAAAGGATTTATATTAACTTTAATAACTTATACCTTGTTGATCAGAACATCCCAAAGCAGTTTGCACACCAAAGTACCATTTTCTGAAGTAGATTTACTCCTATATGGACAAACATAGAAGCAATTTTCTACACAAGGTCACGTAAACAACATGGAGACGAAGAATGCATTTTGCGGTGAGGAACAAATGGTAGTAACTGAGAGAATTCCTCCTTCTTCTTTGAGTGGGATCTTTTATATCCTGGAGTGGGAATTCAACTCACAGGGGCAAAATTCATTCACTTCTAGGGACATTACACAGACTTAGGTCTGAGAGCCAGCAAGCAACAGAAAGTACCGATGGAAGTCCCTTAGTTTATAAGTCTCCAAGTAGTTATAGTGTCACAGAATATTAATCAGGAAATTAGAGGTGATTTAGTAGCATAATGTTGTAATGTCACTGGGCTCATAATTCAGGGGCCCAAGAATTGCTCTTGAAAGATGTGTTCAAATCACGGCAACTGGTGGAATTTGAATTCAATTAAGAAATTATGAATAAAAAGATAGTAACGGTAACCACGATAATAATATTAATTGTTATAAAAACCCAGTTGTTTCACTAATGTTCCTGCGGGAAGGAAATTGTTTTTTCTTTTTTATAAATTTAGAGTACCCAATTTATTTTTTCCAATTAAGGGGCGAAACCCACGCAAACACGGGGAGAATATGCAAACTCCACATGCACAGTGACCCAGAGCTGGGATTGAACCTGAGACCTTGGTGCCGTGAGACAGCAGTGCTGACCACTACGCCACCATGCTGCCCGCGGGAAGGAAATCTTAACTGCCCTTTGAAATGGCCTTGTAAGTCATTGTAAGTCAAATTAGGGGTGGGAAACAAATGCTGGTCTTATCAGCAATGCCTGCATCCCATGAAAGAATTAAGGAAAGCAATGGTAATACAGCTATCACGAAGGAATTTAATCTTCATATAGAATGAGCAATCCATTTTAGTAGTAATACAACAGAGGAAAAGTTCACAGAATGTATTCAAGATAGTTTTCTAGATCAGAATGACATGGAATTAAATAGAGAACTTGCAGCTTTAGATCAAGTATTATGCAATAAGATGGGATTGATTAATAAAGTAAAGTTACCATAGTCCTGAATGACCTGAATTCCTGAAAGGAATGTTTCCCCTTTTGAGAGGGAGAGCTGGTGGTGATTTAACCTGAGGATCACCATACCCCAGGTGAGGAGCAAGGATGAAAAGGCGAGTCTTCATGAATCACCTCAACTGGTACAGGAATTGAACCCTCGCTGCTGGTCTCACTCTGAATCAGAAACCAGCTGCCCAGCCAACTGAGCTAAACATGAAACTAGGGTCTCAAATCTGAACAAATTTAAAATATGAAAAACAAGTTGGCTAAGGTAGATTGGGAAACAAGACTTAAAAGATGCGAGGATAGATATGCAACAGCAAACTTTAAATCATTCAGAATTCGCAACTAAAGTACATTCCCTCAAAAAATAAAACCTGTGAAAAAAGTGGCCCAACTGTGGCCAACATGAGAAATAGAAGATATGGTGGTTGTAATGAATTCGGCTTATAATATTCCCGCAAAAGTATTAATCCTGAGCAATGGAAAGATTTGAGAATTCAAACATAGTGGCTAAGAAATTGATAAAGGGAGTAAAAGGAAAATAAGGTCAATCTAATAAGCTATAAAATATTATGTGCTTTAATAGGTATATAAAAAGGAAGAGATTAGCGAAAGTAAACGTGGGTCCCTTAGATTCATTGATGGGAAATGGCAGAGACATTAAAGAAATACTTTCCACTTCTCTTGTTTATTGACAGCAGAAAGAAATTCCAGAAAAAAAGAACCAAGAATGCAGTGAGAAAGGTGAATTAAAATAAACTACCATAGATCATAAAGTGTAAGTCAACCTCTGAAACTTCCAAAAATCCTTCCTAAATCAGGGGTCAACTTATTGCTGAGTATAAAATGTGATCCGCCATTTTGAAATGTGAAGAAAAAAAACCTAACACAAGTAATTCGTATTGAATGAATGTGGCACAGTTTATTGAATTAATTACTTGTATCAATATACTTATAACCACAATCAAAGCGTTTTAAAAGGGTCAAATTCAATATCTTTGGCATCTAATGCAAAGAGTTCATAAAATTAATTGAGACACTTTGACTATGACACCATTGTAGCAATCCCACACTGGATTAGATGCGGCACTTTTGCTTTCAGAATCGTCCCTCCAAAACAAATCATCTTCCTCTTTATCCATTAAGTTTGTTGTTCTAGATTTTATGAACAATCTGATGACACTTTATGCATTTATATCATCTAATGAGTTGATAAACCACACAAAATATCAAATGATACAGTGCACATATTTTTGTTCTTGGTGAAAAAAAATGTTCTCTGTCAACCATCCACGTATTCTACTCGGCACAACCATGATTCTTGAATGGCTTGTTGAGGCACATAACTATGGGTTGAACAAGGAATATTAGATCTCCTAGTATCCTGCAATTTGGATGTTGTTTCTTTGCAGGCACTCTTGATCACATCGGTTATTTGGGACATGGTGGCACGGTGGTTAGCACTGCTGTCTCACAATGTCATGAACCCGGGTTCAATTCCGGTCTTGGGTGACTTGTCTGTGAGGAGGTTTATGTGGGCCACTGGGACGCCTATAATCACACATTTTCAATCCATAACTTCACTCCATCTCATCCGCCCAACCATTGCTTTGGACGTGCATAAAAGCTCCTGCAGGAAATTTCTACAAATTCTTGAAATCTCATAGAATTTACAGTGCAGAAGGAGGCCATTCAGCCCATCGAGTCTGCACCGGCTCTTGGAAAGAGCACCCTACCCAAGGTCAACACCTCCACCATATCCCCATAACCCAGTAACCCCACCCAACACTAAGGGCAATTTTGGACACTAAGGGAAATTTATCTTGGCCAATCCACCTAACCTGCACATCTTTGGACTGTGGGAGGAAACCGGTGCACCCGGAGGAAACCCACGCACACACAGGGAGGATGTGCAGACTCCGCACAGACAGTGACCCAAGCCGGAATCAAACCTGGGACCCTGGAGCTGTGAAGCGATTGTGCTATCCACAATGCTACCATGCTGCCATATGAACTGGGAACTTCTCCACCGCCTCACCTTGGGGACCAGGCTCAGCAGCACTCCTTTCCTTTTCACCCTCTTTCTCTCCCAACTCCATCAGAATGGACGACAGGCCATGTACCAGGAACTCAACCTTCTGGAAGTGGACTCTAGCCAGGGACAGTGCTCTCTCTATTGCAAGAACCTCTTTGTGCACTCCATTGCCTCCATAAAAACGCCCCACAATTCTTGGAATTGGGCCTTGATGACCTGTACCTCAGAGCAGAGATTTTCAGCCGAAACAACATCTTTGTTGGCAGCCTGGTGCACGATCAATAACTCCCGAAACATAGACTCTTGTACTCTGCCTTACTGGGCGGAACCAGCAGGCAGGCTTCACCAATGATCTTACAGTATCGGGTACCTCCAACACCAATGATCTTACAGCATCAGGTACCTCCAACCTAGGTACCGTAATACCCCTAATACGGACTACCACATTCACCCCCTGTTAAAAAAAAATAGAGTCCGGCGGGGGTAGTGGTCTTGCATTATACAGTGGTGGAGGTTATGGCGGTACCTGTCGGTGGTACAGTGTTTTGCCTTTTGCATGTCACACAAATTATTTATAGGTATTTATTTACAGGTACATGTCATAATGAAGCTATTAGTCGATCGGGGGGCCTGGTCGTCCTCTGTGATCGTCGCCGTTTCGGTGATGTAGGCACCGTCTGGGGCATCCGTGACTCCGGGAGCGTGGCTTCTTCAGCTTCATTACCCCTGGGTGGGACCAGTGGAAGGACCGATCCCCTTGGGAAGGGGGCAGCCGTGGGGTGCGCCAGTGGGAGGGTGGGTAGGGTTGGTGAGGGTGGTCTGGGTGGGGATCCAGTGAGCGCCAGGTCCCGGAGGGAGACCGTATCCTGCCTGCCATCGGGGTATGCCACATAGGCGTACTGAGGGTTAGCATGAAGGAGGTGTACCCTCTCGACCAGCGGGTCCGACTTGTGCTCCCGCACGTGTTTGCGGAGCAGAATGGGTCCAGGAGCTGCCAGCCAGGTTGGGAGCGAGGTCCCGGAGTAGGACTTCCTAGGGAAGACAAGGAGACGTTCATGAGGTGTTTTGTTGGTCGTGGTACACAGTAATGATCGAATGGAGTGGAGAGCATCAGGAAGGACCTCCTGCCAGCGGGTGACTGGGAGATTCCTGGACCGTAGAGCCAGTAGGACGGTCTACCAGACCGTTTCGTTCTCCCTCTCCACCTGCCCGTTTCCCGGGGGTTATAACTGGTCGTCCTGCTTGAGGCAATGCCCTTGCTGAGCAGGAATTTATGCAGTTCGTCGCTCATGAAGGAGGACCCCCTATCGCTATGGATGTAGGCAGGGAAACTGAACAGGGTCAAGATGCTGTGGAGGGCTTTAATGATAGTGGCAGCGGTCATGTTGGGACAGGGAATGGCGAACGGGAACCGGGAGTACTCGTCAATCACGTTCAGGAAGTACGTGTTGCAGTCGGTGGAGGGAAGGGGCCCTTTGAAGTCCATGCTGAGGCGTTCAAAGGGGCGGGAAGCCTTCACCAGGTGCGCTTTCTCTGGGAAGGGGGTAGAAGTGCAGCTTGCACTCCGCGCAGATTTGGCAGTTCCTGGTGATGGTCCTGACCTCCTCGATGGAGTAGGGCAGGTTGCGGGTTTTGATAAAATGGAAGAAGCGAGTGACCCCCAGGTGGCAGAGGTCATCGTGGAGGGTCCGGAGTCGGTCCACTTGTGCGTTGGCACATGTGCCGTGGGATAGGGCATCAGGAGGCTCGTTTAGCTTGCCGGGACGATACAAGCTCTCGTAGTTGTAGGTGGAGAGCTTGATCTTCCATCGTAAGATCTTATCGTTCTTTATCTTGTCCCGCTGTGCATTATCGAACATGAAAGCTACCGACCGTTGGTCAGTGAGGAACGTGAATCTCCTGCCAGCCATGTAATGCCTCCAATGCCACACAGCTTCTGCTATGGCTTGGGCCTCCTTTTCAACAGAGGAATGGCGGATTTCGGAGGCATGGAGGGTGCGTGAGAAGAAGGCCACGGGCCTGCCCTCTTGGTTGAGTGTGGCCGCCAGAGCTACGTCGGATGCGTCGCTCTCAACTTGGAAGGGAAGGGATTAATCGATTGCGTGCATCGTGGCCTTTGCGATGTCTGCCTTTATGCGACTGAAGGCCTGGCGGGCCTCTGCCGACAGGGGAAAAACCGTTGATTGGATTAGTGGGTGGGCCTTGTCCGCAAAATTGGGGACCCACTGGGCGAATTTGAAAAAAAACGCAGGCAACGTTTCAGGGCCTTGGAGCAGTGTGGGAGGCGGAACTCCATGAGGGGGCGCATACGTTCGGTGTCAGGGCCTATGACTCCATCGTGCACTACATAGCCGAGGATGGCTAGACGATCGGTGCTGAATATGCATTTCTCCTTGTTATAGTTCAGGTTAAGGAGACTGGCGGTATGGAGAAATTTGCGGAGGTTGGTGTCGTGGCCGCAGATGCTGACGTTGTTGAGGTATGGAAACATGGCCCGCAAACCGTACCGGTCAACCATTCAGTCCATCTCCCGTTGGAAGACCGAGACCCCATTTGTGACACTGAAGGGAACCCTTAGGAAGTGGTAGAGCCGCCCATCTGCTTCGAATGCAGTGTACTCGCGGTCGTCCGGAGAGACAAGAGACAGTGCCGTGGACGATGCAGCAGGTGGTGGTGGAGGGGGGAGTGCACGGCAAGAGTGCCGGTGACCTGACAGCGAGAGGCAGGCGGCCAGAACCCCAAGAAGGAAAGGCTGGGGCCCTGGGAAGGAGAAGCTGGCTGCCAAGGCTCCAGGAAGGAGGAGCTGCCAATGTCTTAGAAATGATAGGCTGGCTGCAAGGCTCTGCTGTGAAGACTGTGATCAGAGGAGGTGGACAGGGAAGAGGTTATCTGGCATATGTGAGAGATTGAACTTTTAAAAAATTCTTACATAGAATGTGGGCATTGCTCGCTGGGCTAATTGCCTTAGTGGCTTGTTAAGCCATTTAGGAGTCATCCACCTTGCTGTGGATTTGGAGTCACATGCAGGCTTGACCAGGTAAGGACAGCATATTTATTTCCCGAAAGGATGTTAGTGACAGGGCATTGGTTTTATGGTCATCATTAGATTTTAATTCCCGATCTTAATTGAGGAACACGTTGAAGGCCACAGGGATACATCCAGCGAAACCCGCCACAAATTATACATCCCTTCCCCTTTACTCCTACAGCGCGTCAACAAATTTTTTTTTTCATAAATTTAGAGTACCCAATTAATTTTTTCCAATTAAGGGGCAATTTAGCGTGGCCAACCCACCTAGCCTGCACATCTTTGGGTTGTGGGGGGCGAAACCTACGCAAACACGGGGAGAATGTGCAAGCTCCACACAGACAGTGACCCAGAGCCGGGATCGAACCTGGGACCTCAGCGGCATGAGACAACTGGGCTAGCCCACTGCGCCACCGTGCTGCCCGCGTCAACAAATATTAACTTTAATTTTTACTCATGATGAACAGGGATGATTTTACTAAGTAATATTATTATATAATCGGGAGAGAGTCTTTTAGGTGGATTATAGGCACAATCCGTTGTTCAGGATTCTTTGTTTTCACATTCTCGGCAGTCTGTTCCATATTTGGCTCAGAAACATCATTTAATAAAGTTCACTCTTCTTCAGCTTCTCCAGATGCTGTTGGTTGCACTGTAGAACCTGAATTCGACTTAATCATGCATTTCCAAACTTTGACTGTCAGATATTAGCCTTTCAGATACTGACTCTGCAAATTATCTTTTTAAAGCAAGGATTTGATTGGTGTGTCTCCTCCAAACACTCATCATTGGTTTACACTGTATAAGAAATAGGCCCCAGCTCTGTGAGTAGTTGTGGCAGGTGTCCATTTCTCACTTGAAGAGAAGTAGAGAACTTTCTCACTAAAACTCTTTCTCCTTGGTCAAAACTTCTTGATTTCGATGTATGTTCATGGCGAGTAACTTGGTTTTGTTGCTGTCGCTCAACATTGATAAAAACAGTTCCATGGTCTTTCAAGTATATACTTACTAGAATTAGGATGAAATTGTTCAGAGACTACATTGCATTAAGACTTTGGGATCGTCTCCAGGACAGAAGGCTCCCAGATAATTTATTTGAAGGAGAAATTGATGACAAGTCCTTGTAACTAGCTAATATTTCTTAGTATGTTGGAATCTCCCCTGCCAACAAACATCCCTTTCAAGCTAAAATCTTTGTCACATGTGGTAGCAAGTTCAAATAGAGAAGAAATTTACAAAGATAATTTAAATTATAGCCTGGTAAGCCAGATTTGACTTCTGAATACAACAGGAAAGCCTCTTTTCGGAAACAAGAGCCAGCTGGAGTTTAATTCAACTCCTGATAAAATGCAAAAACAATAGACTGCATATGATAATTCAGCTTGCCTGTAAGCAGCTGTCACACAGATGTTGAAGGGAAGAATATTTTTGACAAAAGGAAGAAAATTACTTATGAACAAGAAATTGAAGCATTTTTATCTAGTTTTGTATGAAGCGGCATTAATGATGAGAAAGAAAGTTGTAACCACAGAATAAGTTAGACAAACCTAGTTTATTTGATTGGCCTTTCAACAACATAGTTATGAGGACTAAATTAAGGAGCTGCTCTCTATTTGATAAACTCTGTTTAGAGAATCCTGCTACTGGAAACAGCAGCTTTGAGGCCCAAAACTATGAAACAATCTTGTTAATTCATTCCAACATACTAAGAAATGTTAGCCTGTTACAAGGACTTGTCACCAATTTCTCCTTCAAATACATTATCTGGGAGTCGATCCCAACGTCTTAATGCAATGTAGTCTCTGAATAATTTCATCCTAATTCTAGTAAGTGTATCCTTGAAAGACCATGGAACTGGTTTTATATTGATTTCATCATGCTAATGAAATTTGCTGATCCTTGTTTCACTCTCCACAGGTGAAAATGTGTTTGTTTTCTTATCACTGAAAAAGAGGTTATTCAGTTAGATTTCATTACTGATCTCATTTTATTATACCCTCTTAAATAGAAAAAGTATTCTTCAGTAAAGTTTCATTTCACTAAAGATATTACACTCTGGTAGTTGTTGTTCGATGAAATACAGCTGCATGGATCACTGAGCATAGCCTTTTCAAACAGCCCTGAATCAACCAGTAACATCAAATAGACGACCAGATTTCACACAGCCTTGACTCTGTCTTCTATTCTTTGGGTCAAATTCATACTGTTTCCTATTTAATCTTTCATTACCCACTTTACTTACTTAAGTACCAAAAGAAACTTATATAGAGATACATATCTATGTTTTATTTTCTACTTTTAAATAAATGTAGAGTATGCAATTATTTTCTTTTCCAATGTAGCCAATCCACCTACCCTGCATATCTTTGGGTTGTGGGGGTGAAACCCGCACAGACACAGGGAGAATGTGCAAACTCCACACAGACAGTGACCCAGGGCCAGGATCGAACCCGGGTCCTCAGCACTGACCACTGCGCCACCGTGCCACCCACGGGATATATATCAAGAAAACAAAGAGAAAAAGACGGGCAGCACGGTGGCGCAGTGGGTTAGCCCTGCTGCCTCATGCCACCGAGGTCCCAGGTTCGTTCCCGGCTCTGGGTCACTGTCCACATGGAGTTTGCACATTCTCCCCGTGCTTGCGTTGGTTTCGCCCCCACAACCCAAAAGATGTGCAGACTAGGTGGGATGGCCACGCTAAATTGCCCCTTAATTGGAAAAGATTAATTGGGTACACTACATTTAAGAAAAAAGAAAAAGACACTTAATTCCCATGCTACTATTTATCGCAAGTCAGATATGCTGTCTTTCAATTGTGAGAATCCTTGTTTGACTGTGGTGGTTGGGATTGGCTAGGATGGGGTGCAGTTTGCAGTGGGGTTGTTGCTGGTGAGTGGGGCTTTGCCCTGGCAGTGCTGTGTGCATTGGGATGATGGCCAACATTGAGAATGTTGTTCTAGACGAGGTTCTCAGCTCCATGGTGCAGGTCCTTGAAGCTCACTTTGTGGAACTGCGACATATCCTTGTGCGAATGGTGGAGGGGCATGAGAGAATCTTTGTACTTGAGGGAGCACTTTCCATGACAAGGGCCCACCTTCAATTCATTGAGATCCTATTGCATGGTGTGTCGCTATCCTGATGGGTTCGGGAGGTAGGGGTCGATAAAGGAGAGTCAGTGAGCCCAGTCACTGGTGAGAAGTGGGAGACGGTTTCTCGATTGAGTTTAAAAAACGCCTGCCATGTTTTAGTAATTTTGATCTGGAGGCTGGACGTATCAGATTTGAGAGAGCATAGTGTATCTGGTCTTCGAGACCCGGGATTGATTGCCCACCCTGACCACTGGCCCTAAATTATCCTGTTCTTGATGCTCGCCTGACTGGTTGGAGGTGTTGAGTCCTTCTTTGAGGTGGGAGTGAGGTTTTTTCAGTCTTCTTTCTTCAGACCTATTAGAATGGGAGGAATTAAATTATGGCGCTCACAGAAGTGGATTTGGCCAATCCTTGACTGATTTGTTGAAGAGAATGACTGATTGGCATGCTTCTATATTATTGGAGCCCTTCACTCAATTGGGGTAGATTTGATGGGGGATTTAGGTTTCCTCCTCCCAGTGGTCTTATATGATAGTTTCCTGTGTAGTTCTCTTTCCTTTCCCTTTTCATTTTTCTTGGAAGGTGTTGGTGGCACTGATCAAAGAACAATACAGCACATGAACAGGCCCTTCGGCCCTCCAAGCCTTTACCGGTCATGATACCAACCTTTGCCAAACCTCCAGCACGTCTTTGTGCCGTATCCCTCTATACCCATCCTATCCATATGTTTGTCAAGATGCCTTTTGAACGCCGTTAATATATCCTCTTCCACAACCTCCCCTCGCAACGCGTTCTAGGCACTCACCACACTCTGCGTAAAAAGCCTGCCTCACGCATCTCCTCTAAACTTTGCCCCACAAACCTTAAACCTATGCCCCCTGGTGACTGACCCCTCCACCCTGGGAAAGAGTGCCTGCCCATCCACTCTATCCATGCTCCTCATAATCTTGTAGACCTCTGTCAGGTCACCCCTCAACCTCCGTCTTTCTAATGAAAACAGTCCAAGTCTATTCAGCCTCTTCACATAGCCAACACCCTCCAGACCAGGCAACATTCTGGTAAACCTCCTCTGCACCCTCTCCAAAGCCGCCACATTCTTCTGGTAGTGCGTCGACCAGAATTGTGTGCAATATTCCAAGTGTAACCTTACCAAGGTTCTATCCAGCTGTAGCATGACTTGCCAGTTTTTATACTCGATGCCCCGACCAAGGAAAGCAAGCATTCTGTATGATTTATTGAGGCAAGCATTCCATATCATAATCCATACATGTTGCTGTAGGTTCTCTCTGTATAAATGTATGGAACAATGTTGGTTCTGTACTGAGCCTGAGACTGGAGTTACATTGCATTGTGTGGTATGTATATAACGCCCTTTGAGATCTGGGGTTCTCGTATATTTTGATTGTATATTTCTTTTTTAAGAATCTCTGGTTCCTGCATGGGTGAAGATGGGTCTAGTATCTGAGGAAAGGAGGTTGCGGTGTGTCATTGATGCCTCCGGCATTGCTGAAGTTAAGGGAGATATATATTGGTGTGCGCCTGAACATGACACAAGAAATGTATCCTGAACTCTCGTGGCAATTGTGAACAATTGTTGCATGGGAAGGTGTGCACCATTTCACCATGTTTTCGTGGCCTCATCCTGTTTCTCCCTTGTTCTCTGATTCGGCTTACAGAGGCACCAAGTTACATCCGATGATTGTATCAAGCTAGTAATAATGCTGTTAGCCTGTCCCCCTCTGCATTCATGTGTGCTGTGTTGTATCATTCGTCTGGTTTTGTTGCGTTATTTGTCAAAATGTAAAACCTTAATAAATATGTACTTTTTAAAGATGCATTCACAGGATGTGAGCATCACTGGCTAGGCCAATATTTATTGCCAATCCCTAATTGTCCTTGTGACGGTGGTGGTGAGCCACCTTCATGAACTGTAACATATGGTGTAGGGATACCCACAGTGCTGTTAGGGAGGGAGTTCCAGGATTTTGACCCAGTGAAGGAACAGCAATATATTTCCAAGTGAGAATGTTGTGTGACTTGGAAGGGAATTTTCAGAAGTTGGTGTTCCCATGCATCTGCTGCCCTTACCCTTCTAGGTGGGAGAAATTTGGAAGGTGCTGTTGAAGGAGCCTTGGTTAGTTGCTGCAGTGCGTCTTGTTGATGGCACTGTGCGTCTGTGGTGGAGGACGTGAATATCTAAGATGGTGGATGAGGTGGCAATCAAGCAGGTTGCTATGTCCTGAATGGTATTGAACTAGAGTGTTGAGGCAGCGGCACTCATCCATTCTTGACTTGTGCTGTAGATGATGGACAGGGGTTGGGGAGTCAGAAGATGAGTTAGTTTCTACAAAATTCCCAACCTCTGATCTACTCCGGACCCACCGTATATGGTTCAGTTCAATTTTTGGTCAATAGTAGACCCCAAAATGTTGATCATATCATATTGATAAATGTTGGTAATACCATTGAATGTCAAAAGGCGATGGTTAGATTCTCTCTTATTGGAGATGGCCATTGTCTGACACTTGGTTGACATGAATGTTGCATGCCACGTATCAGTGCAAGCCTGAAGATTGTCCAGGTCTGGCTGCATATGGATGTGGACTGCTTCAGTATCTGAGGAGTCACAAATGGGGGTGAACAATGTGCAGTTATCAACCAACATCTCACTTTCTGATCTTACGATAGACAAAGGGTTATTGATGCAGCAGCTGAAGATGGTTGGGCCTAGGACACGACTCTGAGAAACTCTTGCAGTGATGTCTTGGGATTGAGATGATTGACATTCGACAACCGTAACATCTCCCTTTTGTGTTAGGTATGACTACAACCATTCGAGAGTTTTCCTCCTGATTCCCATTGCCTCCAGTTTTTCGAGGGCTCCTTCATGTCACCTTTTGTCAATTGCTACCTTGGTGTTAAGGGCAGTCACTCCCACCTCACCCCTTGAATTCAGCTCTTTTGCCCATGGCTGTAATGAGGTCAGGGACTGAATAATCCTGGTGTAACCTAAACCGAGCCTCAGTGAGCAGGTTATTGCTGAGTAAGTGCCACTTGATAGCACTGTCAATGACACTTCCATCACTTCGCTGATGATTGCGAGTATACTGATGGGGTGGTAATTGTCCAGATTGGATTTGTCCTGCTTATTGTGGGATAGGACATACCTGAGCAATATTCCACATTGCTGAGTAGATGCCAGTGTTGTCGCTGTACTGGAACAGCTTGGCTAGGGGCCCATCTAGTTCTGGTGCACAAGTCTTCAGTACTATTCCTGGAATGTTGTCAGGGCCCAAAACCTCTGCAGTGTTCAATGCCGTCAGCAATTTCTTGATATCACTCAATTAATATTAATGAGAACCAAGACCAAAATCAGGGCTCCTTCTAATTTGGGCAAGCAATCAGCCTGTATCACTACTTTCATTCAGGAATGGCAGGCACATGGTAACTTAAATATAATGCAGAGAAGTTTGAAGTAGTGTATTTTGGTAGGAAGAACCAAGAAAGACGATAGAAAATAAAGGACTCAATTCTGAAGTAGGTCAGCTCCAGAGAGGCCCGTGGCTTTATTTTTGCACAAATCATTGAAGATTGCAAGCCAGGCTGAGACAGTGGTTTAAAAGCATACAGAATCCATACAAAGAGCCATAGAGTGTGATGAATGTAGACATTGTTACATATTATAAATCATATTTGTGGCAGTAATGTTATTAAAAATCTTAAAATACATACAGGCTGTATGTCTGTTGGAGCTGTAATTAAGGTGTCATAAAAGAGTGAGATCATCATTCATTCCGACCACATACTTGGTTGCAGGTAAAGGGCTAATGGAACATTGTTTATATCTTGGATGCTTCCCTGGAGTGTAGATCATTTATTATGGATTGTATTTAGTCTTAGCTAAGCATGTCATGGAGCTTAGTGGGATACAGAATTAACTAATGGAAGGAGTCAGGCCTGTCTGTAGTTTTGCAGCCTGTTACAAGATTTTGAGCTGAACATTAGTTTGCAATAGGATTTGAGTCTGACAAGGCAGAAATTGACTGGATCTGCCCTTGAAACTGTCTCTCTCCAATAGTATTTACACAGATAAACAAGTAACCTGTTTTGTTAACTTTATTTATAAGTGACATTTGAACTGTATTGGGTTGCTTAATTGGAATTACTAACGGGTGTAGATAGTAAGTTCATGTTTTCCTCTTATTTAAGAACTGTTTAACTGATAATTGTAACGCTATTTATTTGATGTTAATGTGGTTAATTCTGTGTTTAAATAACAGTTTGTTTGAACATAAAAGATACCTATTGCTCTGAGTCACGACTCCTGGGGTGAAGTATCCTTTCCTCAGTTTCACAGATAGAAAAAGTGTTTGAAGTTCTCGTCCGGTGTCCTAACAAAAGTTGGGGACTCGTCCAGTATCTTAATGCGAAGGAAGTTGTGAAAAACCTCTTATGTCATGTTTTTGGGGGTTACTTTTACTCTCAGTATAGACAACGGATAACCGAGTTGCCACACCGTAATTTACTTAATCAGTTGTTAGAGTTTATTGTAGAGGTGTTGCATGCTCTCAGTCTAAGATAGAAGCGAGGGAAATCTAAGTGGCTCTGATGATGCCACGTAATTGGTTACAATGCAGAACTCTCTAACTCTATTTAGGCCTAATCCAGACCCAGGTCTAGACAGCACGCTTTTGTAAGGATGTGAAGGCTTCAGAAAGGTGTAGAAAAGGTTTATGAGAATGGTTGCAGAAATGATAGACTCCAGATACACAGATTGAAAAGCTTGTGTTGTTCTCCTTAAAGCAGAGAAGGTTGAAAGAAGATTGGATAAAAGTGTTTAAAATAACAAGTGGTCCAGACAGGATAGATAAGGGAAAACTTGACAGAAGGCATGATACAATCACTGCAGTGCAGAAGGAGGCCATTCAGCCTATTGAGTCTGCACCAACCCTATGAAAGAGCACTCCATCCAGGTCCACTGCCCCGCTGACTTTGTCCTGTCCCCGTAACCTAACCTACACATCTCTGGGCACTATGGGGAAATTTGGCATGGCCAATCCACTAACCTGCATTTCTTTGGATTTTGGGAGGAAAATGGAGCACCCGGAGGAAATTCACGCAGCACAGGGATAATGTGCAAACTCTAGACAGTCACCCAAGGTTGCAATTGAACCTGGGCCTCTGGCACAGTGAGGCAGCAGTGCTAACCACTGTGCCATCGTGCTGCAGGGTAAACCAATTTAAAGAGGTTGGCAAATGAACCAATAGGAACACGAGGAAAATCTATTTTATGCAGGGAGCGGTTAGGACCTTGAATTCACGGCCTAAGCATGTGACGGAAGGAGATGCAATCTGGGCTTTCAAAAGGCAATTGAATATTCATCTCAAAAAGTTCACAGTCCTACAAGGAAAGGACAGGAAAATGGAACAAGCTGAGTTGCTTTTGCAGCAAGCCAACATGGACATGATGGACCCAATGCTCCACTGTGCTGTAACCATTCTATGATTAATTCACTTGATGTCTGCATCAATAGTGACATTGCCTTAAAATGAATACACCTGGCCCTATTTTAACTTAGTGAATGAAATTGTATTGAGTAAAACTCTCGCCCATCATGTGTGCTGCCAGGCAACCTTAATATACCAATGATCACACATTCACAAAGCAAATAATCTTCTCAAAGGCTAGGGAATGACTGATCGTATGCAAGTTGGTCTTTGTTTGGGAAAACCCAAGTTCTCAGACTTGCTAAGCCCTGTTCCATGAAGAATATAATGTACTGGCCAAATCTGGCAAACAGTGTATTGGTGAATAAGTGAAAATATTGGTCCATAATTGGACTGTGCCACATGGGTTGCTGGAAATCCCCCACCTGAGGCAAAAGAGATCAACACCATTGTCACCTTACCTGACACTGATAGCAGCCCTGGATCATAGCTCAAAATCTATGTGGAAAAGATGACACATCCCCCATGCTATGTTGCTGCTGAAAACCAGCTTCCAAAGGCACTGCTCTATAGTAAGATCCATATACATTCCACAGGGGCAATAAATATCGGAGAAAAGATAGCATCAGGTATGTACTGGCCTCCTATTGTGATCGCTAGTACCAACACATTCAGACGAGCTTCCCACTCATTATCCTCTTCTTTCTCGTCATTAATCAAGTGCTGAAAAGGAATCTTCAGCTGAGCTGACAGTCTGTTATGTAATAACAATGTCCAATTTAGATTCTCTTTCAAACCTTGGTGCCCACTTTTAATCGAGGAAAATAACACGATGTGTGACCATCAAGGAAGGCTAGTTTCTAACAGTAAATATGTAATTTTATGTACAATGTCTCTTTGGGGATCAGTGAAGCTCAACTGACCAGGACATTTTGGGACAACACAGTTGAGGCAGAGAGCCATCATACTATTTGCTTCCTGTTTTTACTCTGCTTTTCACCGAAAACTGGGGGGGAATTTAGGAGAGGACTATCGGGGTCAATATTATCAATATAAATGCCTATTTAATCTGACCATTTTGATCATCTTGTGCTTGAAGGAAAACCACCTTATGGGTTCGATTCAGTGGCCTCGTTTCGCTCGAGCGAGAGTGCAACGAAGTTGGTGAATAGCAAGAGAGGTTAATAACGCCAAACCATTAGCGATACAGCCAGCCCGCTCCCATTGCAGAAATTGAGATCCCGGCGTAGCGTGGCGAGAAGCCGATAATCACCACTTCAGCCCTATTTCCATACAATTCGGGAGCCACCCTGTATCCAACGACCTCCCGTGATCCAGCCGCCTCCACAGTAAGTGGTCATGCTGGCGCTGATTAGTACTCCTTTTTGAAAATGTGAACCTGGCAGAAGGGCTTCTGTGGAGAGCCGAGGTGAAATCTTCGCTCACAGACACTGAGCCTGAGGGTACTGGGCTTGCCACCCCTATGCTCAGAGGGGGGTCCACTCTCAGCTGCGGTGGTCCGTCATGGGAAGGGGCCGGAGTTGTAGGGCGGGGTGCTCCACTGGGGGACAACCACGCGCAGCTCCTCTATGCCAACCCCAGGGTCATGTGTGCCTGTTATGTACGCAACCCTTATCCCTGCCTGTCTGCCCCACCGACTATCCATAACCCTCACTGACCGCGGAGGCCTCTGGCCATGCGGCTGAAAGCTATTGCTAATAGGAAATTGGCAATGGTGGTTAAGTGAGAACTTCACACAACCCATGTGGATTCCTGTGGATGGGAGGGCCATGTAGTATGTGGGAGTCATTACCGAGCATCTAAATCAGACCATGGTGCCTGGTCACCCTGCCAGAACTCTGCAAGAGGCAACACCACAGATGCAGCAGCCAAGATCCAAGCACCCAGCTGATAGGCCCCAGCACCAGGTACATGTACCCAGCAGGAGGATGGGTGAGTGCAACAGACGGGGACCAGTGCCTGGTCCAGCTATCATTATGTGCAGGTGTCAAGCTGCAGGCGGGTGTGCGTAGGTAGGGCATACCAGGTGTGGGGAAGGACAGAGGGAGATCAGTAGAGAAATGGAGGGTCCTAGGGTGGATGCCACTTTGTCAGTCTAACACCCTCTCCGAATTCCTTACAGATAGTGAATGGTATTTGGACCTGGCTTAACTTGCCCCAGTGGTGCTGCTGGCAGGATGGACAGCCAAGCGCCAGAAATGGCAGCAGTGTCGACAGTGGCTCGAGGCGGTGGCCAATGTGCCCGACCCCGCCCCACATCCTGAAGACCCGGCCGCCCATCAGGCCAGGGTGAGACCCAAAGGGAGAGGTCCTCAATGGGCCAGGGTGTACAAATGTCACTGCTGGTTTGAGCAGATGACAGACAGCGTGTGCCGCAGGAGGTTCCGCCTCAACAAGGTGATGGTGTAACACCTGTGCCATGACATTGTGGACTGGGCACCATGTGGAGGAGGAGGATACCTGCTCTCCATGGCCGTCAAGATCATCGCAGCCCTGCTCATTTACGCATGGGGTCCTTCCAGGATTTGAACAGAGACCATTGTGGCATCTCTCAGGCTACAGCCCACAGATACATCTGACAGGTCAGAGATGCCCTGTTTATCCGGGCTGAAAACGATATAACCTTTGACAGGGACCAAGCTCAACAAGATACCCGGACAGCAGGATTGTCCGCCGCCGCCGGGATACCCCAGGTCCAGGGTTTGATAGACTGCACACAGGTGCATTGCGCGCACCAGGCCATCTGGGAGTGCCTGAGATCAACAGGAAGAAGTTCCACTCCCTGAATATCCAGTTCGTGTGCGATCACCACCTTAAGATTATGCACCTGTGTGCACGCTTCCCAGGGAGTGCATGACAGCTACATCCTGGGGAAATATGACATCTCCAGCCACTTCGAGGACCACCCCAGGGTTGGCTCTTGGGGGATAAAGGTATCCGCTGAGGACTTGGCTAATGACTCCAGTACGGAGGCCGGAAACCAATGCGGAGGACCGATACAACGTGGCCCATGTGGCCACTCAGACTCCTCAAAATGCGTCTCCGATGCCTCGACCGTTCTCAGTACACCCCCTGGAGTGTCGCCCAATTTGTGGCAATCTGCTGTGTCCTCCACAACCTGGCACAGCAGTGGGGCAATGTGCTAGAGGTAGGGGATGAGGAACATGTGGGCACCTCCGAGGAGGAGGATGAGCATGATGAGATGGCGCCGGGTGGACTACCGGGAAGGAACTGGAGGACCAGCTGGAGGCTGCAGAACAGGTGGCAGCGGTGAGGGTGCCAAACCCGGAGGGCCAGGGAGATTCTCATGCTTGCCCTCTTCACATAGGGCATGGCCTGGTCCATCAACGCTACCCCCCCCCCCCCCCCCCCCCCCCGCCCCCATTTCCCACTCTCCCAGGGTGCTGGGACTGTGTTGGCATTGTCAGCGGGTAACTTTTGAGAGCAGGGGGTAATGATAACCCACTGAGTGCTGAAGCTCCTCATTCTATGCCATAGTCTCACCTCTGCTGACTGCTCACTCACACCCATGACCTGCACATGGTGTGTCTGGAGAGGGGGGGAAGGACCCCACCCCCAATGCCTGGAGAGATGGGACCGGTGGTGGTGAAGTGTTTTTAATATTTCACACTGCCCCAGTCTCCTGATGATGCACCCCCACTCTCCGAGCCTCCCCTAATGCCCTCAGTGATCTTCGATGTGCTTAGCCTTCCTCGCTCTACCCCTGGGTGTAGGTGTGTCCCCAGGATGCACATCAGATGTGGAGGCAGCCAGCTGCTTACAAGAGCCCATGGCCCTTGATTTCCCTGGCAGGCCTCCTCTGGGAGCTCTGAAGCCGGACGGCCCCCGGCGCACTTGTCGGCGGTACATGCACAGCCGTGCCGCCCTCTTCCAGGTGCTGACGGCGAGACGCGACCTCAGTAGAGGGGTGATACTCATGGGAGCTGGTGGTCACCATCCCCACTCTATGGGACTGGTCCAAGTTGGAACCCTGCACCCCCTCCTCTCGGTTGGTGCCCATAGGGCCCTGGGTTCACATCGGGACGGAGGCACAGCTGGTTTGAGCACCAGTTGCCCCTGTGTCATCTGGCCTTGCCAGCCCTGGCGGCTCGCCAATGTCTGCACCATGGTGCCGATAAGCACTCGGCAATGCTCTTCAGCGATTGGGACATACTCTGGTGCCAGTCCTCCTGGTCACGCTTCTCGAGCTGATAGCCACCGCCACTTCATCACTGGCTGCCTGTGGCTCACCCTCCAGGACCCTCAGGGAAACAGGATATCCCTTCTGGTCTCGACCACCTCCAAAAGCCTCCCCAGGTCTGCAACCCGAATCGTGGAGCCAGGCGTGTCGCCGCCAAGGCTGCGGGCTTAGTGGGGTTGTCTGTGCAAGTGCAGTTAAAGTGCTGCTCGACCTTGTTCGCGGGTGGCTGGCGAGCGCGGTCCCAGCGAATCGGCTGGCCAGTCTTCATTTGCGGCATGAAGCCCATGAGGTTTCCTTAAGTGGAACAATCAATGTTGTCGAGCGGTCATGGTCTCACCGGGCCGAGCGCTCACAGCAGTTCCCACTCGCTACCACACTTAGAAACTTTTTGAAAGAATCATGCCCTATGACTAATGGTTACCACTACATTGTCTTGTTAAGAACAACATAATAGGTAACTTGGACAGATAATACCTACAGTGGAATGAAAGGATCAAGAAAATATTTATAATTGCAAAATAATTGTTAACTGTGGCTGTTCTAATCAGTGCTACTTAGTCATGAAAGGCATTGATAGTTTGGTTGCTTATCAATGGCTCTACCAGCATAAACAGAAATATCCTATAAACTGCTGCAGGAAAGAAAATTGCTGACCCTTCCCTACCTCACTTAGAAACAGCAGCAATAACACGTTCTATAATTTATTATCTAATTGAACCATCACTATTTGTTGGCAAGCAATTTTACTTAAAGTTTTGCATGTGTGTGTGCATATATATGGAGAGAGCCAGAGAGATAGAGAGAACTGACAGTGGTTATTATCATAGAATTATTACTTCATGTCATTAAGTTCTCAGCTTTTCAATATGGGTTTAAAAAAACTTGCAAACTAAATTGTACAATGTTTGGAAATATGGCTGAGAGATAAAGCACAGTGTTCTGTATTGACATTGATACTCTATTACCAGAAGAATTTTTTTTTCAAGAAGCTGTTTCTAATACAAATGTACTTATTAAAAATGATAGCTCAGGGCTGATTCTTACTAAGTAAAACAGCATTTGCCTTTATAATTTTGGCAGGAAGCCAGAAAAAATGTTCTGAGCCTCTGTTTTTTTGGTATGCTAACAAACATTGTACAGTTTTTATTTACACACTAGTTCACTGGCCTTAGCAACTTTCTAAATGCAGAGATATTACCATTTACTGTATCTCAGCCAAAATAAAGCATGCTTTGAAAGGAAGCGTTTCCATGTGTTTTATTGCATTAACATTTTTCAACTGCCTTCAGCACTTTGGACTTTTTAGTGTTGCAATCCTGAATGTTTACGTAAGTTGCAATCTTCTTTTTGTCTGCCAGTTAAACCGTTAACTTTAAAATATTAGGTGGTATTAAGCAGCAGTGATTCTTTAAAAATTGTAAAGCACATATTATAATTATACATGTGCTTATGTAATTTTTCAAATAGATGTAATCTTACTTCATTTTTCAATATTTATACATTGCATAATATCAAGACTAATTGAATCTTACTGAAACTTAAGAATTTCGGGCAAAACAGAATATAAAACTTCATTTGGGAATTCATTCCTTGCCCAAACCAATTACTTAGTATATAAACCTACCTTCAATCTGCTGAGGGAAGTGACTAAACACAGATTCAATTCCTGAGCAGTCTGTAAAACTTCTTCCTGCCCGTTATGTGATTTTTTTTTCAAGTTCTAGAATGTAATGTGGAATATTATTACCTTAATTATTTGTCCCGCTATTCTACAATGACATGTTTTGATCCTGGCAGCGCAGGTGTCATCTTATCCCACTGTGTATTTGTTCATCTGTCCATTCTTATCCTTATAACAGTCAATTTGAAATGTGTTGCATAACACAGCTCTGCTGCACTTCGAGGGAAACATATCTTC
Source organism: Scyliorhinus canicula (assembly GCF_902713615.1). Classification (NCBI taxonomy): domain Eukaryota; kingdom Metazoa; phylum Chordata; class Chondrichthyes; order Carcharhiniformes; family Scyliorhinidae; genus Scyliorhinus; species Scyliorhinus canicula. Next base: position 121,109,823 of record NC_052155.1, read on the forward strand.
AAATTTCTAATTTAACTTAAGGACTGCTAGTTTTGTTCTTTTCTCCAGTAGTTCTGTGACAAGTAAAAATTAAATATCCTGCTATATCTGTATTTACACCCTTCAGATTAAAAAGCCAAATCTCAATTTACCTTTTGCAGAGGGACATGACAGTTCTGTATGTTTCTTTCTCCACAATAGAGTCCTGTGTAACCTGCAGTAATCTGAACAAGTCATCTCTGAACTCTGTTTTATGCATCAAAGTAATTTTTTTAAGAATGTCCAACATTTTGAACAATATACTAAATATACATTTACCAGTGATTCATACAGAATTCTTGCCAGCAAGAGCCACCATGGTACTTCTTTTTTAAGGGAGCCATTCTTCAATTAATCCGTCTGTAATGTTTTCTTCTATTTTCTCCATTTCACAAATTCTTTCAGAATCAGTGCTTCTGTCACTGAGAGGAAAGGCCTGTTGTCTTTTCCAAGGCCACATACAGTGATATTCAGCAAGCTGCGAAGAAACATGCAACAGCTTAATAAAGGCAATTTTTCCCCTCAGAGCCTCAGCATATTCCTATATAGCCTATCGCAGAACTAACCAGTGGGGAGTGGGTATTTTCAGCGCAGAGTCAGTAACAATACCCAGTGGCTTGGACAGCTACAAAAAGCAATCAAAAATGCTAATGAAATGTGGCCCTTTATCTCCAGGGGGCTACAATACAAATGGGAGAAAGTTACACTCAAGTTGTATGGAGTTTTGAGCAGATCTCACCTGGAGTACTACATATTGTTCTGGGCACTGCATCCCAGGAAAGATATGTTGGCCTTCGAAGGGGTGCAACAGACTCACCAGGATGATACTAAGCAGATAAATTCTGAAGACAAGGGACTGGATTCACCGATTTGCAGATTAAGTGCTGTCACTGGCGTGGGAACAGTGGCGTTTTACGCCAGAAAAACGGCGCTGTCCCCGCACCGATCCTTCACTCGGTGGGGGGATAGCAGCTGATCAGCGTAAAGCCCAGGCTTTACCCACGGATATTGCTGGAGAATTGCCGTGTCCGTGGCCACGCATGCACAAGGCGGCGGCTGTGCCGTGAAACACGGCGCGGACTCGCGCGGACCAGCTTGCCAAAAATTGTCCCCCTGTAACATCCCTCGCTACCCCCGGATCACCGCCCACCAGTGCCACCAGCACCTGCCAAAGCCCCCTTCTGCCTGCGGAACAGCTCTCTAACCCCCCTCCCCGACTGCGATGGTGCTGGGCTCAGTCCGCAGCTGCCACACGACATTCCCAAACGGTGTGAGCACGCGTGTCCCACGCCATCAGGAAGTCGGCCCATCGGGGGTGGAGCATCAGGGGAGGGCCTCGGGTGACGTCCTGAGGAGAGGGTGGAGCATCACAAAAGCGGCGCCGACCCCTATTTTGGTGCATATTGGGATTCTCTGGCCGATCACCGAATGCGATTTCGGCTTCGGCGACCAGAGAAACCCGCCACAGTAACTTGACTTGTATTCGCTTGTGTTTAGAAGGTCAAGGGGTGATCTAGTCAATGTGTTTACAAGTATATGATCAGACAGCCACAGAGAAACTATTTGCTCCAGTTGGGGAACCCAGAAGAGGGCATAACTTTAAAATTAGAACTAGACTATTTAGGATTGAAATCACGAAACACACTTTCACAAAAGGACTGGTGAAATCCTGAAGCTAACTTCATAAATCAGTGTGGCTACGAGATCCACTGCAATTTTCATGACTGAAATCGATACATTTTTGTTCAGTGGTGGTATCAATGGATATTGAATGAAGGTGGCTAAATGAAGTTGAAATACAAATCAGCCATGATTATCGAATGGTGAAATTAGGCAACTATCTGTGCACAAATTGGCTGCCCGCTTCTTACAATTCCGAAGTACGGCGTTGGCCATGAGGAGTTTTGGAATGCCTGAGATTGTGAAAGGCGATATATAAATGCAAATCTTTCTTTGAGGGGTTGAAAGGCTTCCTCCTCTTTATAGATTGTTCTTGTGTCGCTACACAAGCCTATACTGTCAACCATTATGTCAGATGACATATCCAACCACTGACCACAGGCACAGGTTTTGACATGTCATTGCTATTATACTGGGTGTTCCTATTAATTATTCATCCTTTGGCTGTGCAGTATTTTTCCATTCTTTCAGAATGAAGGGAAAGATTCTAAATGACTTCTTTGATTCAAATGTTTCCAATAATATCATAGCTTCTACTATGCTGGGAAGTCCCACCAATGAAGCAAAGGATTACACAATAAGGCTGTAGTCTACAATTAAAATGGACAGATTTTGCTCTCTTCAGTTCTTCATTCCATCACAGAAGACCTGAATTACACCATTCAAAGCCCATACATTGGTTACTTCCATGTGTTTTAATACATTCTGTGGGACATAAGCAGAGAGATTTCCACAGCTGCCACTCACTCCAGCACATTGCACTGTTGGAAAGTTCTCTGTGATGTTGAATTAAATAGTGCATTTTACTCTGCTGCCAAGCTTGCCTCCTGCAATATATTTTTAGATGGGCTTTGCAGTATTTGGATTTGTTTATTGTCACGTGTACTGAGGTACAGTGAAAAGTATTGTTCTGCGTACAGTCCAGACTGTACCTTAATAGGCCAGTGTCGTTCCTGCCCTGTCATTATAGAACCCACCATGGGCGAGTCCACAATCCAGCACATTGACCTTTGGTGCGACCAAATGATCCCAACGGCAGGCAGGGCTAGAAAATCCTTCTCATCTTTCCAACCTTGACAGGATCCCCAAGATCGTTGTCCAAATACTCTTCAGGAGTGGGCTGACATTTCCTTAGCCTCCACTCAGAAATATCTGCACTCTTCCTACCTCCTGACCTTGTCTTCCTTGTGTCCACTCCTCATCTGAATTACTTATGTCACATACGCAAGGACTGATTGAGGGCTGGTGAGTGTGAATGAGAGGGTGAACGATGATCTGAACAAATCTTTGTTGACTATTCCTGCTGTTGAAGAACCTGCCATTAGGCCTCTTTCTGTATTTGCATTTTCTTCCCAACTTTCAGAATAGGAAAAATAACTGAAATTGATTCCATGTTGGCCACCATTTTCTACTGTTTTGTTCCGCAAAAGATCTCTTCAGACAATGAATGGAAGAAAATCAATATTAATTTAAAGTATGCTCAGACCAGACCAACTGCAGTTGCAGGACTCTCACATTTCCTTTCCCTGACACTTGACTATCCCATTATCTCAATTGCCTTCTCTTCCTGCTGGATTAATGACCAAGGACTGGATCAGAGGGGAAGGGGTCTCTCCTGCGGGCTGGAGCCCAGCAGAAGCCTTGTGCCACCTCTTTTAGGGGAGGCCTGCCAAATTAAGTGCCCTTAGACATTTAACTGGATAGCCAAGGGCCTTCCCCAGAATCAAGGACGCTGCCCTGAGAGATGCTATATTGAACATCAGTGCCACCAGGGAGGTGGTGGCTGCTGCTAGTACTACACCCACACAAGGTCTAGGGTTGTCGCTGGATACCAAGCAACAGGTGAGAGTTGCAGGGAAGGGAGGTTGGCCACTAGGGCAGAAGTGTCCTCAGCACCCCTTCCCAATATGGGGGTCTCCACACCGGGAGCTCACAAGCAATCCTGCTCAGGTTTACTTGCAATGCTCCTCACATCATAGAATCATAAGTTCATCGTTTTACTAAACAGTCTGGCCGCCTCCCTCGCACCGAAGTGTTCTTGGTACGCCTGTCCTATCCAGCTCTTTTTTACCTTCAATCAGTCCTTCTCCTTCAGGTGTGTCTCCTGGAGGAAGACTATGTTGGCCCTCATACTTTTTAGATGAGTGAAGACTCTGGGTCTTTTCACTGGGCCGTTGAGTCCCCTGATGTTCCAGGTGACTATTCTGATGGGGGGATTATGTCGCCCACTCCTGCGGGGTCAGCCATTCCTTTTGTTTGAGGGTCATCCAAGATGGCGGCCATTGTCTTCTTTATTCCAGCTGTCCCGATGTATGAACTATTGTGACCAACGTTCTACCCTCCCCCATCTCATCCCTGATCTCCCGTGCTCCCTGCCTATGTCATTCCCTCTTCTCGCTCCCCTTACCCCTGTTGCCTTTCCCCCCCACTTATGAACACCATCTTTACCCTTCCCCAGCCCAGTTCATTGTTTTGCCTCCCCCTCTGCCAGGCCCTCCCTCCTTTTCGGGAAGATGGGCCATGCACCCCCCCCCCCCCCCCCTCCCTTACCTCTGATTTATTACAGTGCAGAACGAGGGGCCAAACAAAGCAAATACAAGAGCAGCATAGGGCATTGTGAATAGTATTCTTACAGGGAACAGATCAGTCAGAGGGGGAGTCGTTGAGGAGTCTTGTAGCTATATGGAAGAAGATGTTCCTATGTCTGGATGTGCGAGTCTTCAAACTTCTGTCCCTACTGCCTGATGGTTTTCCCAGCCTGTTTTCTGGATGAGCTCATTTGCGACCTCCGGCATATTAAAATACTGTAGTGCTTTTTATTGCTGTAGGTTACCCAGAGTCTCGCTGAGTACAGCATTCTAAACCACACCGTGGTTTTGAATAAAGCCGCCTGGCACCATTAAATGCAGCCTGGCGCTTGGCCAAATCGGCCCCAATGACTTGGTAGATGTGGATTGTATGTCCCTCCCATCTACATGACTGCATTTTCCTCACCCAATTCCCACCCTCCTTTATCTAGTAACTTATGGAGCTTTGCTATGATCACCCCCGGTGATTCTTCTGCTTTGGGCATTTGCTAGAGAAACCTGTGGGCCTAGTCTACCTCTAGGGGCTGGCGAAGCCCTCTCTGACCAGTTTCCGAGCATCTGCGCAACGTACTCGGTTGGGTTTCTGCCCTCAGGTAGCCCGACAATTATTAGGTTCTGGCAGCGGGACCTGTTCTCCTGATCTTCCTCCTTCCTCTTGAGCACTTTCCGAGTTCATAGAATCATAGAATTTACAGTGCCCATTCGGCCCATCAAGTCTGCACCGGCCTTTGGAAAGAGCACCCCACTTAAGCACTCCAGCCTATCCCGTAACCCAGTAATCCCACCCAACGTTTTTGGACACTAAGGGCAATTTATCATGGCCAATCCACCTAACCTGCTCATCTTTGGACTATGGGAGGAAACCGGAGCACCTGGGGGAAACCCACGCAGACACGGGGAGAACGTGCAGACTCCGCACAGACAGTGATCCAAGCCGGAAACGAACCTGGGACCCTGGAACCGTGAAGCAACAGTGCTACCCACTGTGCTACCGTGCTGCCCGGAGAAAACGTCATCAAAGAGCTCATCCGAGATTTGAACCCAGGACCTCTCACAAATTTCAAGATTAAATCACCCAAAGCGAGAATCATACCCCTAGACCAACAGGCCTCTCGGGTTGTTAACAATCTTGCCACCTGAGGCGATCCGATCATTTTGGGCGGTGGCTGCTTTCTCCAGGTCCCGCACTTTCGCCTCCTGGTACTCCAGCCTCTGCTCCATTCTTTCCAAAGCTTTGAAGGGGGCCAAAGCCATTTCTATGGCCGACCTTATAGCCGGCTTGACGTCCTCCTTTATAGAGCCCCTTTGTTACTTGTATGTCAGAGAGCAGATGCAGCATGCAATAGGCAGAGCTAAACAATCCCACAATCAACAGATCAGGTCTAAGCTCTGCAGTCCTGCCACATCCAGTTGTGAATGGTGGTGGACAGTTATGCAGCTAATTGGAGGATAGGCTCCAGAAATAACCCCACCCTCAACGCTGGGGAAGCCCGACACATTAGTGCAAAGGATAAAGCTGATGCATTTGAAACCGTCTTCAGCCAGAAGTATCGAGTGGATGACTCATCTCGGCCTCTTCGAACATAGAACATTAGAACATTACAGCGCAGTACGGCCCTTCGGCCCTCGATGTTGCGCCGACCCGTGAAACCATCTGAAGCCTATCTGACCTACACTATTCCATTTTCATCCATATGTCTATCCAGTGACCACTTAAATGCCCTTAAATCTCTTCCGGAGGTTCCCAATATCACAGATGCCAATTTGAAGGCACTGGATACTGCAATGGCTATGGGACCTGGCAACTTTCTGGCAATAGTACTGAAAACGTGTGCTCCAGAACTAATCATGCCTCCAGCCACGCTGTTCCAGTTCAGTTAAAACGCAGGAATTACATGGTAAGGTGGAAAATTGCCAAGGTGCGCCCTGTCTACAAAAAGCAGGAAAAATTCAACAGAGCCATTTACCACCCCATTAGTCTGCTCTCAATCATCATTAAAGAAATGGGAGGGGGTCATCAACAGTGCTAGCAAGCAGCAGTTGCTTAGCAATAACTTGCTCACTGACACTGTGTTCCACAAGGGCCTCTCAGCTCCTGACCTCATTGCAGCCACGGTTCAACATGGACAAAATAGCTGGACTCCAGGGATGAGGTGAGAGTGACTGCCCTTGGCATTATCGGAACATTTAACTGAATATGACATCAAAGAAGTCCTAGTAAAACTGAGGTTTATAGGGGTCAGGGGGAAAACTCTCCGAGCACAAGGGAAGATTGTTGTTCTTTGAGGTTAATCATCTCAGTCCCAGGAGGTCCCTGCATGAGTTCCTCGGGATTGTGTCCTCGGCCCAGCTATTACAGTTGCTTCACCAATGATTTTCCCTCTATCCTAAAGTCAGAAGTGGGGATATTTGCTGGTGACTGCACAACGGTCAGCTCAATTTTGCAACTCCTCAGACGCTGAAGCCATGTGTGTCCACTTGCAGCAAGATATGGACAACATTCAGGTTTGGAGAGATAAGTAGCAAATAATATTCATGCCCACAAGTGCCAGGCAATAACTATCGTCAACAAGAGAGAATTTAACTATTGCCTCTTGGTATTCAGTTGCATTACTATTGCTGAGTCCTCCACTATCAGCACAGTGGTTAGCACTGCTGCCTGATAGCGCCAGGAAGACCCGGGTTCAATACCAACCTTGGATGACTGTCCGTATGGAGTCTGCACATTCTCCCAGTGTCTGTATTGGCTTCCTCCGGGTGCTCCGGTTTCCTCCCACGGTCCAAAACTGTGCAAGGTAGGTGGATTGGCTTTGCTAAATTGCTTTAGGTGGGATTACAGGGAAAGGGTGGGGGTTGGATTGGGCCAAGGTAGTGTGCTCCCTCAGAGGGTCGGTGCAGACTGAATCATAGAATCACTACAGTGCAGAAGAGAGCCATTCAGCCCATCGTGTCTGCACCGACCCTCTGAAAGAACGCCCCACGTCGGCTCACTCCCCTGCCCTAACCCTATAACCCCACCTAGGGAAAATGTTATCATTGTTAATCCACCAAACCTGCACAACTTTGGACTGTGGGAGGAAACTGGAGCACCCGGAGGAAACCCACGCAGACACGGGGAGAATGTGCAAACTCCACGGAAACAGTCACTCATGGTCAGACTCGAACCCGGGTTTCTGGCACTGTGAGGCAGCAGTGCTAACCACTGTGCCACCATTGCACCCCACATGGTGCATGATATACATGCAGGGGTGGGAATTCTGCCCCACTGGAGGCTTGAACACGTGGGAGGCCCGGCCACTAGCTAGTAAAGTGCCTGACGGGCAATAATTTGCATCCAGCCTTTCCTATAGAAGAGACACACGGTTCCTGCCAGTTCTCCGTGTTAACTCTGCTTCTCTCTCAACAGATGCTGTCAGACCTGCTGAGTATTTTCAGCTTTTTCTGTTTTTATTTCTGTTTAGCATTGTTTACAGAGGAAACTGAAAATCTTTTAACAGTTTTCAAATTTCCCAACAAACAAAGGCACTGTTTTATTCCTGTAAGGAGTAACTGAGAGCAGCAGCCTCTGTTTGTCTTAATCATTCAACAGTTACATTAGTCAAATCTGCAGAGAACAGAAAATTCTGTGCTTCATGCTCCCTGCAGAAAATGAAGTGATGATAAATAAGCTAAGAGATGATTCCCGTAACTGGTAAGAAACCTGATAGCCTGCAGGAGGCAGTTTTGCTGCCAGTCCTTGTCTGTAGACCTGGCAGTGAATCACATTTTCAAAATGTATTTTCCAGATAAATTTGAAGGAAACAAAATCCCAAAGTGCCGTATTCACAAAGGATATTGAATTGTTTCTGCATCTTTTGCAATTAGGCATGAACAGGAGAGCCATATAGCAGAAAAACTTGCAACTATTGAAGACATGCATAACAGATTGAAGTCCAGTATTCAGTCAATACAGCTGCTGAACCAACAGGTACAATACATTAAAATGTTCAGCGTAAGCATGATAATAGATTGAATATTCAACTATTTTTCTGTATTTCCATGTTCCTTTAACTCTTTCAGAATTAAGCGTCAATTTTTAACTATTGAGAGTTTATTATCCTGTATAATGTAGGATTTAACAAGGCAGTTTTAATTTAGTGACTACCATTTTCCTTGTGTGGTATCTATGATTTTCAAATCTGTTAGTATTAATCCAGGAAATCTTGTTTGTAAAACTCATTTCACACTTAAAATGTAAACGTCCATTTAGTTGATGCTGGTAATGATGTATTCATTTGTCTGTCAGCGGTGTGTGCAAATCCAATAGAGATTACTGAATAGCAATTCCTTAAAGGATTCATTGAGTTTCAGGTGTTCTCACACACTATGTACTGGAGAGGTGAGTTGGTTGGATAATAGTCTTCAGACTGCCACTGAGCAGGTTGACCATCAAAGCCAACTTAAAAGACACATCAAAAAAGGATTCAAAGTCCTTAAAAAGACCAATCATTCTGCACTTGAATAAGCCTTGTGAGGTTATGATAAATTAAATGAAGATCGGTCCATTTGATCGAATCCTTCCAAATATCCCATGGTAGCTTTAATGTCAGTCTGAACAAGCAATCAAAACCACAATTTAAGGTCACATCCAAACAATGGAATTTCTGACAAACCAGTATTTTCTCAGGACTACACTGGAGTATCAGCTTAGGTCCTACCATTAGGCTCCAATGCACAAACTTATGAACCAAAGTCAAGACCATTCTCAGATACCAAGACAGCTACCAATTTTTACATTTTCATGTTCGATATTTTTTCAGGTTCAGTGTCATTGATCATTAGCAGTTCACGCATAACCTATGATTCGAATTACACTTTTTCTGCTTAATACAAAAGAACAAAGAAAATTACAGCACAGGAACAGGCCCTTCGGCCCACCCAGCCTGCGCCGATCCAGATCCTTTATCTAAACCTGTCTCCTATTTTCCAAGGTCTACTTCCCTCTGTTCCCGCCCGTTCATATACCCATCTAGATGCCTCTTAAATGATGCTATCGTGCCCGCCTCTACCACCTCCGCTGGTAAAGCGTTCCAGGCACTCACCACCCTCTGCGTAAAAAACTTTCCACGCACATCTCCCTTAAACTTTCCCCCTCTCACGTTGAAATCGTGACCCCTTGTAACTGACACCCCCACTCTTGGAAAAAGCTTGTTGCTATCCACCCTGTCCATACCTCTCATAATTTTGTAGACCTCAATCAGGTCCCCCCTCAACCTCCGTCTTTCCAATGAAAACAATCCTAATCTACTCAACCTTTCTTCATAGCTAGCCCCCTCCATACCAGGCAACATCCTGGTGAACCTCCTCTGCACCCTCTCCAAAGCATCCACATCCTTCTGGTGATGTGGCGACCAGAACTGCACGCAGTATTCCAAATGTGGCCTAACCAAAGTCCTATACAACTATAACATGACCTGCCGACTCTTGTACTCAATACCCCGTCCGATGAAGGCAAACATGCTATATGCCTTCTTGACCACTCTATCAACCTGCGTTGCCACCTTCAGGGTACAATGGACCTGAACTCCCAGATCTCTCTGTACATCAATTTTCCCCAGGACCCTTCCATTGACCATATAGTCCGCTCTTGAATTTGATCTTCCAAAATGCATCACCTCGCATTTGCCTGGATTGAACTCCATCTGCCATTTCTCTGCCCAACTCTCCAATCTATCTATATTTTGTTGTATTCTCTGACAGTCCTCCTCGCTATCTGCAACTCCACCAATCTTTGTATCATCTGCAAACTTGCTAATCAGACCACCTATACCTTCCTCCAGGTCATTTATGTAGATCACAAGTGGTCCGAGCACGGATCCCTGTGGAACACCATTAGTCACCCTTCTCCATTTTGAGACACTCCCTTCCACCACTACTCTCTGTCTCCTGTTACCCAGCCAGTTCTTTATCTAGATAATACCTAGATAAATAATAGCATGACCCAGGAATTATTTCAATGTATCACTCAACCTTATGTTACTTCTTTATTTACTGAATGTTGGACTGGAAAACACACTTACCAAACCAGGTTCCAAACTAACAAATGGCTTTCTTTACATTTCATGAATATATGATCGGTTCACAATTCCCCATTGCGAGATTATCGAGGAAACTTCCAATTTGGGAATACCCCTTTATCTCAAAAACCAAGAGCTAAGGCTCTGAGGGTCATGCCACAATACTCTCTGCCCATTTTGCATGCAACATTTATCCTACAGCCAAACAGGACCCAGATTCATATATTTGAACAAGTCCCTGTCCAAAACAGACAGCTGTGCTGTTTGCCCAGTTGCAGGCACATCTGGACATTGTATCAGTTGAAGGTCACCATGGCACTGAACTTATATGCCTCCGAATCATTCCCAGAATCCACTGGAGGTATGTGTGGGATCTCACAGTCTACGAACATTGATCCATCAAACTGGTGACTATTTAAAAAGGACCGGCAACTATGTGCACTACAGCACCAAACCAGAGAGTCAAATTGGGAGAGTCATTGGGTTCGGCACCATCGCTAGATTCCCCCAGATGCAAGATGTCATTGACTGCATGCATGTGGCCACCAAGGCTCCCACAGACCAGACCCTAATTTTAAAAAAAGGGTCTCCACTCACTCTAATTTACAACAACACAGCTGGATCCTTCAGCCTTGTGCACAGTTCCCGAAAAGCAGCCATGATACATACACACACTAGCAGTCTCAAGTGCGAAAGATTTTCCAGCAGCCTTCCCACCCTGCGTCCTCAAGGATGAACACTGGGAGACAAGGGCTACCCACTGAGGGCATAACATCTTATGCCAGTGAGAAATCCATGCACGGGTGCAGCAGCGAGGTACAACACCTGTCACAAGGAAATCTAAATAATCATTAAGCAGGCCATTACAACCCTGAAGATGCAATCAGGTGCCTAGACTGATCATATGGAGCCATTCAATATGCCTCAGCAAGGAACTCGTATCATCGCCGTCCACTGTACAGTGCACAATCTGGTGCTGCAGAGGGTGGAGGTATTGAACAATGAGGACCTCATACATTGTGATGTCTGCTCCAATTATGAGGATGTGGAGGAGGCTTCTGACCAGGCAATGCAATTTGAAGGACCCCAGAGAACACAGGCAAGGTGAAATGAGATGTGCGCAAGGAAGGCTGGGAACGTGCTTAGACATAGATGTTTTACATGGACCTTGCTGCCTGTTGGAACCATGCCAATAAAACCTTACCTTTCTGCAGCCCAGCTGTCATCGCCTTCATTTTGCATTCCATCACCCAGGTGCACACCGCACAGCGACAAGGTTAAAGTGTGGACTGCATGTGTCATGGTCCCTCACAACCCATCCCTTGAAGGAGACAGGGTATAACTGAATACCCAAAGGACAGCAAGAAATGAAAAGAGTAGTAACACTAATACCTTAATCCTTTATTAAATGACACAACAGATGCACTTATAGTTACTCTATTCACCAGTGAAACCCAGGTGCAGCTGTGTTATTTGTTCTTAGTTCATGGGATTTGCGCATTGCTGATTAGACCAACAATTATTGTCCACCCCTAATTGCCCTTGAGAAGTTGATGATGTGCTGCCTTCTTGAATTGCTGCAATAGGAACACCAGCAGTGAACGAAGTTCCAGGATTTTGACCTGTAATGACTTAGGCCTATCCTTTGAGATTGGCCAATTAGAATACAAGTTCCCTGATTAGTGGCCCAATCAGGGAACCCCTTTCTGTGTATATAACAGGGAGTGTCAGATCCTCTGCACTCCTGGTGTAGACAGCAGACTGAATGGCCATGGTTGTTCAGCTGTTGGGTTTGCAAATAAAGGGAATTCTGGTGATGAGACGTCTGCCTCCGAGGACTTATTACAGTGGTGATGAGGAAAACCTGCTCGTCAGCAGCTGCTGCAAATTGAGGGTAAGCCACTGACCGGCAAAAAGCCTTTATTCAGAAAGTTGGCCTCACTTGACCCTGCAGTGGAAGACTGGGCCCAATATGTAGAGCGGATGAAGTACTTCTTTAGAGCAAACGATATAATTCTGGATGAAAAGCAACAGGTGTGGGCCAGCAGCTTTTGCCATTATGCGCAGTCTCACTTTTCCGGAGGCACCAGACACGAAAACTTTCCAGGAATTGACGGACTTAGTAAAAGAGTACTATAACCCTAAACCACCTCTGATCCTGCGAAGGTACCGGTTTTACTCAGCATTCTGAGGCACTGGGGAGTCAGTTACAAACTTTGTAACAAGATTAAGGTGATTAGCAGAGACTTGCGAATTTGGCGTGACACTAAATGAGATGTTCTGAGACCGTTTGGTATGTGGAATAAATAATTTAGCAATACAGAAACGTCTGTTAGCAGAGGCTGAGCTGGATTGCAGACAAGCATTGCAGTTGGCTTTGTCCTTAGAAACAGCAGCAAACGGAGCGCATGAGTTACAGGGTACTCCAATGGAGGTAGGCGCCCATACCAGTGAAACTGAGTTAAGGGACGACCGCTGGGGGATAGGCAACTGCTTTGCCACCCTCAGGAAAGACTCAGATACTAAGTTAACCAGGCCCACTCACAGAACCCCTCCCAAGCAAGGGAAAATTTAAGTCTGGACAGACGGCAGCCTTTCGCCCGGCAAAATATTGTAGTTGTTAACAGATCAGAACCAGAAAAGAGAAATAGAAGCCCAAAACCATCATCTCTGAGAAGGTCACGTAGGCCGGGTACAGGAGAATGCATACTCTAGAAGCCCTACCTATCTCCGACGAGGAACAACTGAATTGTGTAACGACGGTGAAATCAAGACCCATTAAATTATCCATAAGGTTGAAGGGACCTCCCACACTGATGGAAGTCGATACTAGAGCAGCTGTGTCAGTAATAGGGGAAACAGTATTCAATAAAATTCGCACTGGACTCCAACCCTTATTCCTAACCTGGACCTCGGCAAAACTGAGGACATACACAGGGGAACCACTGAGTGTTGGGCACAACGCATGTAACTGTGGCTTATGGAGAGCAACTGGTTAGGCTGCCTTTAATGGTAGTGAAAGGTGTGGGGCCAAGCTTATTGGGACGAAACTGGCTAAAAGAGATCCAGCTGGATTGGCTAAACATTTTCCAGCTGGAAAATGGCCACCTGAGCGAACTCCTATGCAAATACCCAGAGGTTTTCTGAGAAGGGCTCAGAACAATAAAGGAAACAAAGGCGACATTGCATGTGAATCTGGAGGCAGTCTCAAAAATCCCGACCAGTACCCTTGGCAGAAAGTCAATATGGAAATAAAATGATTCGAGCGTGAGGGAACAATAAAACCGGTCCAGTTTGCAGAGTGGGTGGGGCTCCCGTGGTGCCTATCCTTATGCCGGACGGCTCGGATCACCTTTGTGGAGATTAATCGCTACTCACAACTGGACAAATACCCAACTCCCCGGATTGAGGATTTGTATCTGGCTGGAGGACTCCTATTCTCAAAGCTGGATATGTGCCACACATATCTACAGCTGAAGCTGGACGAACAGTCCCAAAAATTCTCAACGATAAACACCCTGAAGGGCCTTTTTCAGTGTACAAGATGAGTCTTTGGGGTTTCATCAGCTTGTGTGATATTTCAGAGGACAATGGAGAATATATTGCAAGGGCTACCACAAGTCGCCATTTACCTGGATGACATCCTCATTACAGGAAAAACAAAGGCAGAACACCTGCAAAACCTGGAGGAGGTCCTTAGGAGGTTTTAAGCAGCAGACGTGCTCCTAAAGAGGCAGAAATGTGTTGTCCAGCACCTCCAGTAACCTATCTGGGGTACAAGGTTGACAAATCAGGGCTACACCCTTTGGAGGATCGGATGAGGGCGTTTAAAGATGCCCTGGTCCCCACCACAATCCAGGCCTTAAGGTCTTTTTTTAGGACTGATGACATATTATGGAAAGTTCAAACAGATCAGAGCTTCCATCTTGGACCTCTGATAACAATTACTAAAAAGGGGGTAAGCCTGGGAATGGTCTGCCCGCCAAGACGGCTTTCAAGAAGATAAAAGAACAGGTTTCCTCAGAATGTCTTGGCACACTACAACCCCAAGAAAGAGTTGGTGCTCACGTGCGATGCGTCTCCATATGGCGTTGGTGCAGTTTTGGCACACAGGGCAAAACGGAGAGGAACGACCTATAGCGTTTGCTTCCAGGACGCTGCCAGCAGCAGAACAAAAGTACGCCCAGATCGAAAAGGAAGGACTGGCTGTGATCTTTGCGGTGAAGAAATTTCACCAGTACTTGTACGGGCAGAAATTCACTATTAATTACAGACCACAGGCCATTGCTGGGTTTGTTGAAAGAAGACCAAGCAATACCACCAATAGCTTCGACCAAGATCCAATGCTGGGCCCTACTACTGGCAGTGTACTAATATCAACTGCAGCATCGGCCAAGAACCTGGGTGGCAAACACCGCTGCACTAAGGAGGCTGCCATTACCGGACGCCCCGCCATTAGTATGCAAAATAGAGGAAACGGTAATGACGTTACATTTCCTGGACACCCTTCCAGTGGCCGCACAAAACATTCGTTTATGGAACCAAAGGGACCCGGTTTTATCAAAAATACAACACATGGTGCTAACTAGGGAGATGGAAAGACCGGTCCAGGCAGAATTCCTCCCTTACTGGAGCAGAAGAGAGCAGATCACTGTGGAAGACAGGATCCTGCTATGGGGGGCTCAAGTAATAGATCCAAGTCAAGGCCGTTGAGCCGTACTGGCTGAACTACATCATGGGCACCCTGGCGTCTCAAAAATGAAGATGCTGCCCAGAAGCTATGTCTGGTGGCCGGGCCTGGACACAGACATAGCGGCATTGATAGGTCAGTGCCAAGAATGCCAACAAGGGTAGAAGGTGCCACGGCAGCCCCGCTGCCATGGGAATGGCCAGGTAGACCATGGTCGCGACTTTGTCGATTTTGAAGGCCCGTTTATGGGTTCAATGGTTTTTATAATAGTAGATGCCCATTCCAAATGGCTGGACGTCTGCAAAATGAACTCTGCAATTTCAACAACTACCATTGGAAAACTCCGCACCTCGTTCGCAACTCATGGTATCCCAGAGGTGTTAGTTTGGGATAATGGATCAGTTTTCACTAGACAGGACTTCACAAAATGTATGAAGTCGAATGGCATTCGGCACATAAGGATGGCACCATACCACCCGGCATCGAATGGTTTGGCGGAGAAAGCCAACCAGACTTTTAAAAGTCGGGTTGAAGAAACAGTCAGCAGCATCATTGGACACAACTGTCGCGCTGGCTATTTGACCACAGAACAAACCCACACACATCGGGAATAGCATCGGTGGAGCTACTCGTGGGTAGGCGACTCCGAACCTGGCTGAGTCTACTGTTCCCGAATTTAGGTGGCAGAATAGAGCGACACCAAGAGGCCCAATGCAAGGGCCACAACAGCACTCGCCAAGAAAGGCAGTTCAACATGTATGGGTCAGAAATTATGCGAATGGCCCTACATGGGTCGCAGAAACAGTCAAGGCCAGGACAGGACCTGTGTCGTCTGATGTACGTGTGGGAAAACATGTAATAAAGAAACCACCTGAGGTACAGGCCTCAGATTTGTTTCCTCCTCCGGAGCTGACTCAGACCAGCATACTAAGTACTGTGGAGAGTCCGCCCCGACCAAACTATTCACGCCCCTCCGACACCACTGGTGAGGACATCAGGCTTGGATATCAACACCGTGGATGATGCTGCAGCTGTATCCCTGCTGCCGGAGGAAAGGGACGAACCGCCTCTCAGACGCTCACATCGGAAAAGATGGGCGCCTAGCCGTTATACCCCCCTATGTTGGAGGCCGAAGTGGAGGAGCCGGACCCGGTGCAAAAACGAAGCCGGAGACCCATGAGTCACGAGAACCATGGGGGCTCCTCAGACTTTGGGGGGGAGGGTTGTAATGAATTAGGCCAGGCCTTTGAGATTGGCCAATTAGAATAAGAGTTCCCTGATTAGTGGCCCAATCGGGGAACCCCTTTCTGTGTATGTAACAGGGAGCGTCAGATCCTCTGCACTCCTGGTGGAGACAACAGACTGAATGGTCATGGTTGTTCAGTTGCTGGGTTTGTAAATAAAAGGAATTCTGGTGACAGGACTTCTGCCTCCGTGAACTTATTACAGACCCAGCACAGTGAAGGTACAGCAATATAATTCCATGTCAGCGATATAGCTCCAAGTCAAGATGGTGTGTGACGACTTGAAGGAGAACTTGTAGGTGGTGGTGTTCCCATGCCTTGTCCCTCTAGATGATAGAGGTTGAGAGTTTGTAAAGTGCTATTGACAAAGGTGTTCTTCTTGACTCTTTTACATGTGCTTACTCCAAGCTTGCAGCTGAGGGGGAGTCAGGCTGTTGACCTTGCTATCCCATGGCCTGGGGAAACCTTGGCGGTCAGGTGAAGGATCCTCCCCTGTGAACACAGCTATTTAAGGCACTGGTGTTAGTGGCAGAGGAGTTGAGGTACCACTGTCCACAACAGAAGTACTCTGAAAGGAGCTCAACATGTAAAAGACAGCTAATCCTCTTCCCTTATAAGCCAGACATACCTTCCTGCAGACCTCAGTAGGATGAGGACCTGATGGAGGTTCCTGCTGTTGTCTTTCCACTGCTGCATTGAACTCATTGACAAGGTAATGGAATGTAGGTCTGTGCATACCTTCATCAACCACTGACTGGTCCATTGGATCTGGTTCTCCATGGAGATTATCTACTTCTCTGGGAGGAAGCCAAGTGTATACATCAGAGACATGCAACATGTGAGGCCAGGATTGACTCCTCCATGGGTCTGTGTAGCTTCTGGAAGCTCTGTCAGATGTACCCTCACCTCCCACTGCAGCTGCAGCATTTGCCCTGCTACTGGAGGCATTTTATCAGCCTGTGTCTCAGCATGGACCTGACATCCAACTGTCACAATCTTCCAACTGCCAATATCCTCAGCATAGCCTCAGTCAGCTGCTTGGGTACATCAGTGCTGTACTCACCAGGTTATGACCCTCACTCTAATCTCAAGCACATACCAACTAACCTAAGAGTATCTGCGTTGGTGGAGGGTGTGGGGAAATGTTATGATGGTGCACACTCTGAGGATCCAGCCAGCTGGCCCCCAATCTCTCCATCTGTCTGCACTTCATCCTGACCAGAACCTACACAAGAGAATAAATAGAAAGAGTGAAGGGTTATGGGCTTTCTATTGTGTCATTCCAACTGTACCAAATGTGGAAATCCATGTGTCCAGTGGTGGACAAACAAGCACTATGCCTTTTGCATGGCTGATGCATCCTGCCTTCCCTGCATTTATCCACTCACCCTCTTAGGTGGGCACTCTTGCCCCTCCCAACCCCCACCACCATCAGCATTCGAGAGGCTACCATGCCACTCTGCAGCTTGACTTGGAGCTCTTAAGGCCTCACCTTCCCTGGGGGTCATGATGGATGGAAATAGAACCCCTCAGCCAGTCTTGACCCATTTCTTTAAGTCATGGACTGTCTTCTCTTGCAAGGCCAGATGATCACTGTCAGTTTCACGACAGAGATGAGTATTTCTGCCTGTGCTGGTGGAAGCCCAGTGATCCACGAATGGCTTCTATATGTGGCTACTTAGAGGGGCATCATAAGGGGCTCTGGAATTCTCTCCCTCACTTTCTTCATTTTAACTTGTTACATAAAATCTACATCTTGACCCAAATGTTTGGCCATCAGTCCTAATATCTCGGGTGAGCAGAAAGGTAGCAGAGTGTTTAGCACTGTTGCTTCACAGCACCACGGACCCAGGTTCTATTCCAGGCTTGGGTGACTGTCTGTGCGGAGTCTACACGTTCTCCCTGCGTCTGCATGGGTTTCCTCCGGGTGCTCCGGTTTCCTCCCACAGTCCAAAGATTTTCAGGTTAGACAAATTGGACGTTCTGCATTCTCCCTCTCTGTATCATAGAATCTTTAGTGCAGAATGAGGCCATGAGGCCCATCGAGTTTGCACCAGCCCTTGGAAAGAGCAACCCACCTAACCCCACCCAACCTTTTTGGATACTAAGGGCAATTGATCAAGGCCAATCCACCTAACCTGCACATCTTTGGACTGTGGGAGGAAACCGGAGCACCCAGAGGAAACCCACGCAGACACTGGGAGAACATGCAGGCTCCGCACAGACAGTAACAGAACCTGGGACCCTGGAGCTGTGAAGCAACTTTGCTAACCACTCTGCTACCGTACTGCCCACCCGAACAGGCATTGACGTATGGCGACGAGGGGATTTTCACAGTAACTTCATTGCAGTATTAATGTAAGCCTACTTGTGACACTAAAAGATTACTATACTAATTCTCGACCCTGGGGATGAAGATCTCCCACCTTGCCTTGCAGCGTGTGGGAGAGTCTGCAGGGAAGCAACAATGAACCATTGGACCACCCCAGGTTTGCAACTGCTATTGTGACTGTAGGCTTCCTTTTATATTTTCATCTTTCCAGACAGACGGTCACCTTTAAATATGGTGCCGGAACCTGCTGCAGCATCTCCGACACCTCTCATCCCACCTTCATGTGCCCACCAGACAACCCTGTACCTCATCACTGCTAATTGGCTGGTCAGCAGATGAACAGGTGTGATTGGGAGCTCCCACCTGAAGGGAAATGTCACCCGCTTCTGATCCTGGAGTCAGGACCTGTATCCACGCCACAAAATTCAGCCCTCTAAACATATGTACATGATTCAAATATGCCATTGTGGCTTCCCAAGAATTAAGATTCATAAGTGGTTTATTTGAATCTCCAAACTGCTGTGAGTACAGTAATTGACAAAAATGCACATCTGTTTTGGTTTCCTCTCTGTATTTAAAACATCCAATAGCAATAAGGAAAGGAAATGCTTCAGCTAAAATGGTTTGATGTACATTGATATTTTTAATGTTCTTTCAATGTTCTTTCTATGTTCTTTCTATAATCTATCAGTTGAGTCGTTTATAATTGTGTCCTGGACACACACATGTAAATTTAGCCCTCACTTTTTATTCTATGGGAATGTCTACCTTTCCTCTAGAGCTGGGAGAACTGGAAGCCTAAGAGAGTAGTTATTCTGTCAAAAAATAATGGAGGAAGTCATTAGACTGTTGAGCGTTTAAGCGAAGGAGGAAAGTTGTGAAACATTCACAATTTAGGTAATCTTAGTAATTAATTGACATCTACAGATGGAGTCATTTATTAATCAAAAGAATGAATCATTATGGATATTGATTCAGACTCAGATGTTTAAAATAATGAATTCAGTAACCTCAGGATAACTAAATATGAAACTTTGCTTCCAAAGACTCAGTTTAAATAATACCTGTCACAACCACATAAAGGACATTTCCTCAAAGTGGTCCATGAGCAAAGAATTTGTGTCTACATTTAAATAGACCCATTTTCATTTATGAATGGGTCAATTTACAAATAACCCAGCAGACAAGCTTTTGTCTTAAACAAGATAAAGATTAGTTTATTACAAAATTTCCCCTGAAGTAAAAATTATAACATTACTAATTAAAATGCAGTTACAAAAGACTAAAATGCAGATGAAGGGCAAAAGATGCTTAAAGATTAGATTTGCAAATTTTTTTTTGAGAGATATTGTTGCAGGCTCATTGCTTATGTTCCTTCTTTCCAAAGTGAAAGTGTTGAAACTTTTATCCTTTTCATCACTGATGTCTTCAAAGAATGTACCAGACAAATCTAAAGCTAAAACATGTGCTGTTTCTTTACCTAGATGTGTTTCCTGTTCACTTCCCAGACTTAAACCTTTTAAATTCTCCCTCTAAGTGAGCAAGTTAGTATTGGCCTCTTTCTGTGCCAGTAACCCCTTTCTTTGATCAAAGTCTCTTTTAGCTGATACAAGAATGTCATAAGATGATTTTTACGTGCTGGCAAGAATGTTTGATATTCTTGTCTGGTTTGTTCTTTGAATCTTATTTAAATCCTATTAAGCTAGATCGACAGCTTCTGTGTTTTTGCTTTTTCCTCTAACGCCTTAAGCCTGCCCCTTACTTCGCAAATCAGCTCATTCCAATCATGTTTTGAACTGGACCCAGTGACCTCTGAATTGTGAAAGTCTTTTCCTGTCTCTTTTAACTCATTTGACTTGGCTTCAGCTCTTTTAACACTCAAATTCCCTTAAGCCCTTCAACTAAGTGGGGAATCTTCCTCAGTGTCTCTTGGCCTGCTTATGGACTTCCTTGGTCCCTGTTTAATTGAGTGTGCCTTTGCTGAGCTATTTTAACCTTCATAGGTGTCCCTTTTGGCCTTCGGAAACTTTTTCATCTATATACAACTTTACAGATTCCCACTGTTCAGTTTGCTCAGCCGCCCAGGACTGTTTTTGAGTTTTCCGGGGTAAGACCTGCAAGGTCATTTTCAAGCAAAGGTTGAACCTCTTGTATAGGCAAGCTTGAGGTTACACCCACCATTACCAACCCAAACTCACTCTTACATGAATTTTCAGCAGAGGTACCTCAATACCTTCTACAGTTAGTCCTTTCACTATCACTTTGGAATTTGTCCTGCTTCAGCAGGGTAAGCAGCCTATATCTTGGAGAATGTTAATCTCCTTTCCCAATGCTTTGGAATCATTCGTGGTCATTTCCCCATTATACACAACATCCTGATTGGTTTCTATGTCTTCCTTTTCATTTGCATAAAGGATTATAAATTCGTGACTATGGATATGGGCTGCATTGGAATACTGCCTGTAACTTTCGTCACTTGCCCGCTGTGTTCCTTGATAGTTCCACTTTCAAAACAGACAGGGCTTGGTCCCACAGCTCTGCCATCTGCATTCCTTCTCTACAGAGTCGGAGATTGGTTTCCCATTTTTCCCCATTCTCTTTTCCTTCGGATGTATTGCGTTCCTCTCTCTCTGTTATCTTTTTTTTTAGTAGTCAGAGGAGTCCGAAAAGGAGAGTCAAAAGAAAGGTTTATTACCAAAGTAAAGTATTTATAAGTCCCAGCTGGGACTGCTCTGCAGCTTGGCTCCAACCTGGGCCGACTTTTAATGTCCTGAGTTAACTATCCTGCTGGTTGGCCTCCCTCAGTGGGGAAGCTCGGACTCCATGAGGCTCACAGGGAGATTAGTCGGGTCGTCCCTGTGGTCTCGTGAGGGTTATATCACTTTTAGTGCTGCTACTAACCATTTGATTCATGCCTGCTGTGAATGAAAGGTCCGTGAGCCAATGTGTCTGGCAGATGGACTATAATGTGGGAAAATGTGAACTGATCCACTTTGGTGAGAAGAGCAGCCTATTATTTAAATGGAGAGAGATTGCAGAACTCTATGGTACAGAGGGATCTGGGTGGCCTGGTATATGAATCACAATAAATTAGCATGCACTGCAGAAAGTGAATAGGTTGCCATTTCTTGCAATGCAAAGTTTTACTACAACTGGACAGGGCAATGAGACGGCATCTGGAATACTCTGTGCAGTTTTGGTCTCCTTATTTGAAAAGAATACATAATTGTGTTAGAAGCAGCTCCAAGAAGGTTCCATCGGCTCGTTCTGGGATGAGTGACTAATGTTATGAAGAAATTTGACCAGAACTGCACGCAATACACCAAATGCAGCCTAACCAAGTTTTACATAGCTGCAACATGGGGCGGGATTCTCCGACCGCCTGCCGGGTCGGAGAATCGCTGGGGGCCGTCGTCCATCCCGCCCCCACCGTGTCCAGAATTCTCCGCCACCAGAGATTCGGCAGGGCGGGAATCGCTCCACACCAGTCGGCGCCCGCGATGGGCCGAAGTCCCGCCGCTGTCAAGCCTCTCTCCCGCCGGTGTGTATCAAGCCACCTACCTTACCGGCGGGAGCAGGCGGCGCGAGTGGGCTCTGGGATCCTGGGGGGGGGGGGGATCTGGCCCAGGGGGTGCCCCCACGGTGGCCTGGCCCGCAATCGGGGCCCACCAATCGGGGGCGGGCCTGTGCACTCTTTTCCTTCCGCCTTCGCCATGGTCTTCACCATGGCGGAGACGGAAGTGACCCCCTCCCCTGTGCATACGCGGGGATGAGGTCAGCAGCCGCTGACGCTCCGGCGCATGCGCGGACTTACGTCGGCCAGCGAAGTCCCTTCGGCCCCGATTGGCATGGCACCAAAGGCCGTCCACGCCAGCCAGCGGAGCGCCAACCACTCCAGCGCAGGCCTAGCCCCTCAAGGTGAGGGCTTGGCCCCTAAAGGTGCGGAGACCTCCCCACCTTTGGGGCGGCCCGACGCCAGAGTGGCTCACGCCACTCCATCACGCCAGGACCCGCATGGTAGGGGAGAATCCCGGCCATGATTTCCCAACTCTTATACTCAATGTCCCGGCTGATGAATGCAAGCATGCCCTATGCCGTCTTAATCACCTTGGCCACTTTTAAGCAACTGTGGACCTGCACGCCCAGATCCCTCTGTATGTTAATGTTCCTAAGGGTTCTGCCATTTAAAATATAATTCATACCTAGATTTAATCCTCCAAAATGCATCAGGAGTTTAGATCTTATTGAAACAAGTAAGATCCTGAGGGGATTTGAAAGGGTGATTACTGGGAGATGTTTTCACTTGTGGGAGAGACTAGAACCAGGAGGCATAGCTCAAGAATAAGAGGTCTACCTTTTAAGATGGAGATGAGGAGAATTTTTTTTCTCTTGAATGGAATTCATTGCCATAAAGCATTGGAGGCTGAATCATTAAAATTGCTTCAGGTTCTGCTGCCTGTTGTGACTCTGAACTGAATTCAAAATGCTCAGCCAGCATTATCAAGGATTCCTATCTCTTTGCCTGATTGGAGATCTTAAGTTCTGCCTGCCTCGCAATGGCTTTTCGTTGCTCCATGAGGAAGGACACTCGCTTTTACCAAACCAGACTGATTGATATCTCTTTGGCATCAAAATTTGCCGTCTTAAATTATGGTTAGTGCTTAAAACATAACCTGTTGCTGAAGGTTCTGGTTTGGTTTCAAACAAATTGGACTCTGTTACTTTGCAGCCACCGAAGGGAAAATAATTACAAGCTCTGTCTACTTCCAATTTCTTTGTAGTTCAAGATTTGGCTCCTTCCATAATGGATTAAATCCTGGCTGGAATTCTTCGGCATTTGCCGATGGCGGGATTCGTTGGTCCTTGGATTTCCCATTGACAGCAGCAAGAACAGAGAATCCAACTGCCAGAAAATAGCCCGCCGCCACACGGCTGGGAGCTCGGGGAATCCCACTCCCTGTCTTTCAGTATAAATTTGGCTATGGGTCATTTTGAAATCTCAAACATGAGATCCCAATTGTCACAACCACATAAAAGGCATTTCCTCAAAGTGGTCAGTGAGCTCAGCTTTCTTTTGTGTATGTGTGTGTGTAGTCCCCTTTTAATTTGTGAATGGTTCAGTTTAAAAATAATTCAGCAAATAATTTTTCATCTTAAACAAAATAAAGATTTGTTTACCGCAAGGTAAAGGTGAGTTTATTTCAAAACTGCTGCCATAAGTTATCAAAGTGTTAAAGTTATTAACTCAGTTACAGTGGCAAAGATAAAATGCAGCCCACAAGGGGCTAACGCGGGTGAAACGTGAAGCGCCCGAGGGAGCGGCCGCCAGTACATGGGTTGCTTCATTGATGCGCCGCCGGCGCTGATGAAAAGCATTTTATCCCCACACACACATCTGTCGCAGGAAAGATGGCTGCCAGACAAGCAGCCCCGCGATTCAGGGACAACGAATTGGACACCCTCCTGGACGCCGTGGAGGAGAGGAGGCAGGTGTTATACCCTGGATCGGGCCAAAGGACAGCAGGCGTCATATTTCGCCGTGCCTGGGCGGAGGTGGCTGAGTCAGTCAGCCCATTGGGCTGGTGGCCAGGACCACTGACCAGTGCCAGAAGAAGCTGCACAAACTCCTTTAGGGCAGCCAGGGTGAGTACCCAGCACTGTGCCCCTGGCACCACCCCCCCCCCCCCCCCCCCCCCCCCCAAGGTAGGTCCACCACCACCCTGACCCACATGGCTGCAATCACCCAGGCCAGCCGCAATGGCCTGGTGCCCGATCCACTGATGACATCAGAGATCCAACCCCTGGGCTGCATGTGCACCCCCAGGAGAAGTCCGCGCATAACTGCCGGGAGCGGGTGAAGACAGGAAGGGGACCACCAGATCCCCGTCCCCTCACTGTACCCGACGGGCACGGGATATCGTTGGCAGACCGGAGGAGCAGGAGATGGCGGATGCGGATGTCGGAGGCGTGCCACCAAGTGAGAACCCCCTGTCTGTATGCGGCCCCTCACAGCACTTGTGTGCACACCCACATCCCCTCGCGTGCCCCCCCCCCCCCCCCCCCCTCACCGCACCCCCTCACATCACGCCTCACCCCCGTTCATCTATCTAACCATAAAAGCTGTCTTGTGTCTTGCAGGACCGGTGATGGTCCCAGCCCAGCCGGCGCCCCCTGCCCCCATACAGTGCCAGGGCCGGTGCCCTCCAGGGACCCAAGCACTGACTGGGAGGGCAGCTGTAATAGTAGCCCTCCGCCCGAGACGAGCCAGGACACCACGACCCAGGGGACGGAAACTCAGGGGACAGAAATGCAGGAAACCAACACACAGGGGACAGACACAGCACAACACGACACAGGAAACCTCAGACTTTGGGTCCGATGAGGACTTGGACTTTCCGTTACTGCTGTCTTCTACACCCTCCACCATCTCAGAGACTATCACCTCGGCTGGGCTCTTTAGTGAAGTGTCTGGGACACTTACTGGTGAGCATCACACAGCCGCTCTGGTACAGCAGGTGGAGGTAGGAGCAGCCAAGAGGCTGGACGGTCGGAGGGCAGTCAGCGACCCATGGACCAAAGAAAGGGATGATAGCCGGCTTCCAGCACCTGCAGACGCAGGTGGAGGAGCCCAACCGCCTGCAGGAACAGGGAGTGGTGCCGGTCATGCGTGCCACCCATGCCGAAACCGCACGGGTGGAGGCAAAGGGGGCGAAGCTGTCGGACACGGGTCAGGTTACGCAAGGCCAGGGGCTATCGATACAGGTGGAGGCGTGGCACAGGACTTGGCTGCCCACTCACAGGAAGATGCCGAACAGGTCTCCACTCAGCGACTGGAGCGATCCCGTGGCACGAAAGTTCAGGGCGACCGTCACCTTGACGGCCACCAGTAGCGGGTCTGCTCCCCCACTCCCACGCGGTGCAAGGTGTGCCATCATGTGGCGGATGTGAGCGATAGTTTCCCGGCTCATCCGCAGTCTCCTTCAGTTGTGCCCGGTCCGGGAGGTCATCGAAAGACATGCAGCACCAGTACACATGGGGCCGCATTAGGCACCTTCTTGGCACCACCTCCTCCTCCTCGTCCAGTTCCTCCTCCTCCTCGGCCTGTCGGGCGGACGCCCGTCCAGCCTGAGCAACTGCCACCTGCCCCTCTGCGGCCTGCTCCTCTGCTGTGGACTCTGCCTCCTCTCTGAGTCGCATGCCACAGGGCTGCATGCAGGGCCGCGGCCCCCGCCATGGCGGCCAGCATCGCAGGATGGTTCCCAAACATGATACTCTGCAGGTGGTGAGGGGACATCTGTTACCATGGCGCATACACCCGTGTACAACCAGGTGCCATGGGCTACATGGCCCCGGTTGGCACCGCGCGCCCCAGCTACTCAGGCCCCCCACTCACCCTGTTGGTGCCCCCATTCTGGGCGCCCGTCTCTGCTGTCATGGCCACCAATTGATGGCACTGCCCTCACTGGGGGCTGCCGCGGGTGTGGGCCTGGGTGGTCCCCGGTGGGTGTCGCCGGTTGGGTAGGTGGCCGGGGAGGGACGCGGCACCCATCCATACGGGTGTTAACCCTGTGTTCACCCAGTCCCTGGGGTGGGTGGCCAACAAGATGGCCGCCGTAATGGAGCCCAATGTGTGAGCACCGCCCTGTCACGTCAGGGGCTCCCCGACTGTTCTGCATGTCCCACCCCTTCCCTTCCCCAACCCCCGGCAGAAGGCACAGCTGGTGTCGTTACGGGAGCCCGCAGTCCCCCACGCCAACCCCTACCTCCTCCTGCCACCGCATCAGCCAGCACGCCAGCTTCACCATTTTCTATAGGTGGTTAGAACCACACCGTCAGGACTTTGGCTCATCCATGCTGCAGAATCGTTAGGGCCCCGGAGAATCGGTCATCGGGGCATCTAATGCGATTCTCCGGGCCATGCTGCGGGCACCGTGATTCCGATTTCGACATCGGAGCCGATTCTCCGGCCGATCGCATTTCGCGATTTTGGTGCAGAGCTCCGGAGAATCCAGCCCATGGAATTGGAGGCTGTCAGAGAAGGTTCACTCGGTTGATCGTGGATATTGAGGGATTTTCTTATGAGGAGAGGTCGGTAGATTGAGCCTGTACTCATTAGAGAAGAATGAGAGGCAACCTTAATGAGACAAATAGGATTCTCAGGGACTTGACAATGCAGATGCTAAGAGGTTATTTCCCCATGTGGGAGAGTCCAACACCAGAGGGCAAAACCTCAACGTCAGGGCTCACACATTTAAGACAGACATGAGGGGGAATTTCTTTTCTGAGACGTTAGTAAATCTGTGGAATTCTATACCACAGAGGGCTGTGGAGGCTGGGTCATTAAGTATGCCCAAGGCTGAGATAGACAGATTTGATTAAGGGAATCAAGGGTTCTAGAGATAAGTCAAGAAAGTGGAGTTGAGGATGATATCAGATTAGTCGAGTAGACTCGATGGGCCGAATGGCCTACTTCTGCTCCTATGTCTTGTGGACCCCCTCTGAGGGCTGTACTGGAGAGCTCTCACCGACCGGTCCAGGCACCAGAACTGCATCTTCAGGGGGGATTGTCTGCTCAACCAGCACACGTGTTGTAACATGACTCTCATTGTATCAGGCCTCCGCCTGTATTTGGGGCCTCCTAAATTGTATCATTAGCCACCTCCTGAGAGGGTTCCCCTTGCCCCCGAGGAGCCATCCCTCCAGCCGTTGGTCTTCCTTGAAGACAGCCGGGATCTGTGAGTGTCCAAGAATGTAGCTAGCGTGGACGCTTCCCAGGAAATAGACAAACACCTGCATTATGAACCTCGCATGGTTGCCAACACATTGAGTGAATGGAATCCTTGCGGTTCACAAATGGTGCCCAATGCCACCATGGGGAGTGCAGAACTACATGAGTACAGTAGGTCAGGCTGCACTTTTTTAAAAATACAATCTCTAGAGTACAGAGGAGGCCATTTGGCCTATCAAGTCTGCACCAATCTTCTGAAAAACGCATTCTACCCAGGTCCACTCTCCTGTCCACCCCGCCCTATCCCTTGTACCCTAACCTGCACATCGCTGGAAATTAAGGGGCAATTTAGCATGACCAGTCCACCTCACCTGCACATCCTTGGACTGTGGGAAGAAACCTGAGCACCCGAAGGAAACCCATGCAGGCATGGGGAGAAAGTGTAAACTCCACACAGTCACCCAAGGCTGGAATCGAACCCCGGTACCTGGCACTGAGGAATCAATACAATACAACCACTGTGCCGCTGGAGCAAGCCATGTGGGCGAAGTATATGGCCCTGGCTCGCCTGGTCCCATACAAAGTCAATGGGCTGCTGAGCCGTTGCAAAAATAGCATCTGTCATTTGCCTTATTTACTTCTGTGCAGCAGACTGGAAGATGCTGCAGAGGTCCCCATGATGCCCTGAAATGAGCCGCTGGCATAAAAGTTCAGCGCGACTGCAACTTTCAGGGCCACAGCAAAGGGTGACCTCCCAGTCCATGAGGCGCAAACCCCTGCATCACATGGTTCACTGTCCTTCAGGACAGACTCAGTCGTCTCCAACACTGCATCTCCATCTGGAGGCATGATGCTCTCATCCGGTAGATCCGTGGATGGTAATGAATGTCTCCTGAGCCACCTCCAGTAACTCAGCGGGTCCTACCAACCCCACCTTTGCAAGGTACTGGTCCTATCCATGCACAGCGGCAAGTTGACGTTGTTGCTGCTAGTCCACGACTAACAATAGCACTGCCGGGCAGCACGTTGGCGCAGTGGGTTCGCCCTGCTGCCTCACGGCGCCGAGGTCCCAGGTTCGATCCCGGCTCTGGGTCACTGTCCGTGTGGAGTTTGCACATTCTCCCCGTGTCTGCGTGGGTTTCGCCCCCACAACCCCAAAAGATGTGCAGGGTAGGTGGATTGGCCATGCTAAATTGCCCCTTAATTGGAAAAAAATAATTGGGTACTCTAAATTTATTTTAAAAAACAATAGCACTGCCAACCCGACTGGCTTCATTATCCTCTCAGTCCAAAGACTGAAAGGAAGGAAACAGAAATATGAGCATCGAGGAGTCCTGATGATGCCCTGAACCATAGCCCTCTCAATACATGGGACATCCACCCATCACATGTGAACACTTTTCTAATAAGCTTCACTCCATTCTCTTTCTCACAATGGCCAGGTCCCCACACTAGTCTTTCCCAACTACTCCTGACCAAATAGCATCTATCCTGTATAGCCTGGTGGGCCACCTAACTCCCCGTCTGGATGATAACTGAGGGCACATGAGTGCATGGACTTGAGCTGTGTGCTGACTACCCGGGGTAAGAAACACTGCCACCAAATTGTGTCAGAGCTGACTGATGAGCTCAGTAGTTTTTGCCCCTTGCATTTAGGGCTACATCTGTGTCCCCTTTCTGTTATGGAGCCTTGGAGTTCAATGCTTGGGGGCTCCACTACTAAATGGTTAACTAGTGGGTGCCAATCAGTAGAGAATGATACATAACAACATAGACCTAATGGCCATAATTGACTCGCCAGGGAAGGGTTATTAGGGAACTGGCTTCCCCCTGTGGCAGGCGAGGCTCTCTTCATGAATTTCATGACTCCAATTTGCACTCAGCCTCATCCGTAGGTTTCACCTTCATTTCCCAGCTCTCATGGATGTGGATCAAACGAGCCTCCCATCTTAATAAAAGCAAATTGCTGCGGATGCTGGAATCTGAAACGAAAGGGAAAATGCTGTAAAATCTCAGCAAGTCTGGCAGCATCTGTAGGGAGAGAAAAGAGCTAACGTTTCATAGATAGAATTTACAGTGCAGAAGGAGGCCATTCGGCCCATCGAGTCTGCACCGGCTCTTGGAAAGAGCACCCTACCCAAGGTCAACACCTCCACCCTATCCCCATAACCCAGTAACCCCACCCAACACTAAGGGCAATTTTCGACACCAAGGGCAATTTATCATGGCCAATCCACCTAACCTGCACATCTTTGGACTGTTTGGAGTCCGATGACTCTTTGTCAAAGTTAGCAGACAGAGAGAGTGGGAAATATTTATACTGTGGAGTAGGAATGAAAGATGAGTCATAGCCACAGAAACCCAGGGAAACCGGGTGCTAATGGCCACAGAAACCAAGGGGAAAGAGTGTTAATGGCAATCCCCAGAGAGGACAAAAGAGGTGAAAGGTCAAACAGCAGGGAAACTAACATCAGAGGATGAACTGTAGGTGTGGGGGGAGGGGGAAGCAAAGAGGAGAAAGGTGCAGGAAAGAAAGAAATTTTTGGGGCCTCACGGTAGCATGGTGGTTAGCATCAATGCTTCACAGCTCCAGGGTCCCAGGTTCGATTCCCGGCTGGGTCACTGTCTGTGTGGAGTCTGCACGTCCTCCCCGTGTGTGCGTGGGTTTCCTCCGGGTGCTCCGGTTTCCTCCCACAGTCCAAAGATGTGCGGATTAGGTGGATTGGCCATGCTAGTGTAAGGTTAATGGTAAGTTGCCCCTAGTGTAAGGTTAATGGGGGGATTGTTGGGTTACGGGTTACGTGGGTTTAAGTAGGGTGATCATTGCTCGGCACAACATCGAGGGCCGAAGGGCCTGTTCTGTGCTGTACTGTTCTATGTTCTATGTAAATGATAAAAGACAGTTGAAATGAAAACAAACGGGTCGAGGTGGGGCTGATCATCTGAAGTTGTTGAATTCGATGTTCAGGCCGGAAGATGAGATGTTGTTCCTCCAGTTTGCGTTGCGCTTCACTGGAACATTGCAGCATGCCAAGAACAGACATGTGGGCATGGGAGCAGGGTCTTTTGTTAAGATGGCAAGCAACAGGAAGGTCAGGATCCTGAATGCGAACAGAGCCTCCCATCTTGAACAGCCATGATTACATCCATGATTGCCTGGACTCGCGGACCAGTGAGAGTGAACACCCATACAGCTCATGTCTTAAAGCAGCACTTTGCAGCCTGTAGGTGGGGTTCAATGTGATTGGCCTCTTCACCCCTCTGTGTCAGGTTCCTCTTGCCCTTGTGGAGCTAATCACCACCCCATGTCAGAGTCTCCCACACTGCCTATGCAGCCTGGCATTTCACCAGACTACACCCTGGAACTGTGCTGGCCCTGTGAATTGACCCATTTCTCCACCCACTTCCAGCTGCCACTCCAGTAGGGCCAACCTTCCAAGGACACATGTCTTCGATACTAGAAAGGTGGTCACAAGAGGCGCAAAGTCCTCACCAAGTGCCAGACTCCTTGGAGACCTAGAGGTGCGGAATAATGAAGACCCACCAAGACCCAGGAGCAGCTAACCCACCCACCCAATGCCTCGGCTTCACCCCCCCCACGCCCCCGCCCAAAAATGATCCAGCTGGTTCCCCCTCTCCGGTCCCCCGTTTGCAATCAGCTCGCTGATGTAGAGTGATGACCTATGTGCTCACCTCCTATAACCCCTTCAGAGGTGAAGTCGCCAGGTTCATGTTTATCTATAGCTGTTCGGCCAGTGCCTCATGAATATTCAGAGAGGGTGGAAGTCCTGGTGGGACAGCCCACAAATGACATGCCGGTCCTGTCCATGCACAGCCACAAGTTGACATATTTAAATTGTTAATGTATTTAAATTCCGTTATGTCATGGGCGCGGGGCGTGGAAAATCAGGAAATGAGTTCTTGCTGGTGTGAATCTTGTTTTCCAGCATTCGCAGGATTTAGCACGTCACTATTTACACTGACGGCTGACACTAGTTCAAAATTCCGCCCATGTTAAAGTTTTGAAAACAGAAATGTACCTTTAAAACAGTTGTGCTTAACATCTGTTATATCATAATGACATGTTTGTGGCACAATAAATTTGTTTTATTTCAAAAATTGTTTAATTTGCATGTGTGATTATAACAGAATTGTATTTACTGGTGAACATGTCTAAGTGACATTTATTTTCAGATTCTTCGTCAGTTGAAATTAATATTAAAAATGGTTCTTATATCCTGTAGTTTCTTTCATATTTTAAAGAAAGCGTGTACTGAACAGTGTTTGAGGCATTTCAAGCTTACTGCAATGTTTTCATTATTCTAAACCAAGGTTATCAGGTAGAATCATCCATTTTTAATGAATTCTACATATAGCAGTCATTACGAATTACATCTGTATGTAATTCACAACTCAAAATCACCATAAAAATAATTTCCTGACTGCATTTACTACTTTAATCTTATGCTGTACGTATATTCAGGAATGCTTCAATGTTTTTACAACATATTTGACACTTCTAAGATTTAAAGCATCTGCGTGCATAGAATGCAAATAACTTGTTTAGTAAAATGAACTGTCAAGTTTAAAAAGTCACTATGCTGTCAAGGCACAGTGGTGCAAATTTGAGTACCTAAGATTTCCTTTGCCAACAGCAAATCGAAAGGCAACAAATAAAGTTGTTTCTTGTTTACTCTCTGAGGCTGTAATCCCAAATGTAAATATTAACTTATATCAACATAAGAACTACAGCAATTTTCAGGATATTAATTTCTTGCATACCCAGAGTTCTGGGCATGTCTTTGTATTTTGCTTGATTTAAAAATATTAAACAACAAATTGACAGATTCATCCTCTTACTAAATTTACATTTGGCGCCCGAAAAACAGCACAACGCACCCAGTAAATGCCGGGAGATCCCACTTCCAAGATCTACCTGACTTGCCATGCCTCACGAGATGTAACGCGATGTAGCAAGACGTCGTGATGTGAATCCCGCCAATTTTAAAAATAGTGTCCTGATCTCTCCCTGCACTGAGGAGTTTGAGTGAGTGGAGCTCCTCACTGCAAGGAATGGGGCTAGGTGCGGTTTCGGCTGCGCATTCCCCGCTGAGACCCTCCAATTTCCCCGGATGGGCGTCAGGTAGCGTGGTGTTTCTCAGTGCTCCAAGCACCGGGAAACACCCAGCTAATCACACGCACTACGGGACTCTGTCCCCATTCGAGTGGATCGTGCCCATTATCTACATTTCATAAACACTTCTCCAAGCCTTTTAACAATTCCGGTTAATTTGTTTAATTGTAACTAAGTGCAAAAGCTATATGTGTGGTTTTATTTTGATAAGCAATTAAACATATGAAAATTATGTTCATAATTTTATGTTTAAAATGTCCTTTGAACCTGTGAATTTTGCAGTTTTTAGAATGCACATAGTTTTGACAAACACCGTTCTGTGAAATATATGAAAATGTTAATTTTAAATCAAATAATCCTAGCTTCACTATTTCACTACTGCCTTGGGAAATGGAGAAGAATAACTGGTTCAAGTGTACTCAGTTGCTTTGGGTTTTTGCAAATTATCAAAATTTTCCCAAACCTCGGAAAATATCTGTCCCTAGACACCATCTGCTCGATTTTAGAATTTATTGCAGCATTTAAATAACAAACATTCATAGTATATTATTTTCTTATTGTTATATGTTATCTCTCTGAGGTATTAACTACATGTGGGAATTAATCTAAAAAGATGTAACATTGGTGAATAAAATATGTTGGATTCAGAGCAGTTATTTGTGCAATCTATGCATTACTCTCAATAATACAATGGTGGATATGCTAACTTATATAGCAAATACTCTTGTCATGTTTTTAAAAGCTAGTCTTGAGGCTGCTTTGTCAACAAGTAGGATGATTTTTTTTCTCATGCATCTGATATTGGTAGTTTCCAAGCATTATATCATAGAGTTTGCACTATTAATATACCCAATATATGTGTATGCAAAATCTGGCATTCAAAACAAGTAGTCTTTATTGTAGCAGAACATCCTAACATTCTTCACAAAAATTGGAGAAAAGTTGAGGGTGACTGAAAAGAGGATGGAAAAGATAGCGTGGAAAGGCTATTGGCAAGAGATGTAACACTGTGGAGGAGTTTAGGAAAAGTTTAGATCCATAACAGTTCCATTAGCAATGAAGTCAGAATTATAGAGTGTGAACTGGTACACAGGATTAGTGGATATTGTAGATGTGAGATGGAGCAAAACTATGAAGCAAAGATGAGGATCGTGAAAGGAATGCACTGTGGAACTCAGCACTAACGAACGTTATCACGGACAGGGTTTACAGGGAAGCAGAGCGTTGTGAATAGGAAGCAGACTGCAGATCACTGAGTGAGGTATAAGCCAATACATCCTTCCTGGGGTGTATCTAAAACTGCAGGGGACAGTTGCACAGTGGTTATATTAATGATCTAGTATTTCAGAAGTAAAAACAGGAAGTGTCGGAAAACTCAGCAGGTATGGCAGCATCTGTGGAGAAACTGAGTTCATATTTTGAGTTCAATATGATTCTTCTTTGGTGTTGTATAATACATTTTATATATTACATTTTACTTTTTATATTTAGAGAGAATATATATATAGGATTCTGTTTATGCATAAACAAAAATAATAAATCTCAATTTACTATATATGCCGTCTTTGTTGAATTGTAACAGCTAAACACACTCAGCAGAGAAAACCAGAAACAGAAAAGAGAGTTGGAAAAAGAACAGTTCTGCCGTCATCAGCTTGAATTGCAATCAGAAACCTTTGGTGAGACTATCCAATCCCTTAGGAACCAACTGAAGGATCAAAGGCACCTGGATCATCTACCAAATCAGCAAGTACCTTTACCTGAAAAGGCTGTGGCTTCTGATCTGGTAACCCTTTTACACTGCTCCTCCGTACCTAAACCGCAGCCAGTCAGAGTGTCTCAAAAGGAAAGAGGTGTAGAGTTAGCCAGGGAAGATCTGGAAATATCACAAGTAACTGATCCTATGCTACCAGACAAATCTTACTGGATCCAGCGAGTTGGAGAGCTTTCTGCTCAGCTGCAAGAGAGCACTGAATATTGGACAGACAAAATGAATGAACTAACCAAGCAAATTGAGCATGTTACTTCATGTCCCTCCAAAAAATAATGGATTCTGAGCTATCCAGTTCAGAGATATTTGAGAAAAGAATGATAATTAAAGGTCTCCTTGGATGAGAGACTGTCATGTTCAATTTAAGCTGTTAATAGGAGTAAAATAATATTGGTGACCTCATATAAAAACTATTAGAAATGTAAGCTTTGCATGAAATATTTACTGATTGCAGGGTGACAACAAAATGTGTGTAATTCCAATGGAAAAAATAATGAAAATGGATGAACAACTGTATCTAGACTATTAAAAAAAAATAGACTATGAAAGGAAGCCAGATAAATATTATGTATTCTGAATAATTAAAACTCTTATAATATTGTTATATAAACAACTTCCTTGATTTACTTTTTTCAGAAAGGTGTCCAATTTTATAACTTCTGTATGTCAGGAGGAAGGAGTTTGATGGTCAATTTTGTTCCAAGTTATGTACTAATTGTCACCACCACTAGTTCAACACCTAGGCAACAATGATAACCAACAGATAGAGGATACAATCCAAATATTACAAAACTCTGCATACTTAAACTACGGTTTTGCACAATCCGTGACAGTCTATGATTAAAGATACATTGTGGGATAGGATGGTACATATCTCTTTCCTTGAAAACCCTTCTTAAAAGGTATGATTAAAAATTAGCTAATGGTTTTGGTGACTAAAAGAAATATAAATACCTTTGTTTGGTCTCTTGATTGCAGCTGGCAAGATACTTTTATCAAAGAGGATGGAATATCTGAAAATGACATTGTAACAAGCTGAGCGGTCACCATTTTATTTTCAGTATCTCTTAAAATGTGAGAGAATATCCAGCCTGCAGTTTTCAAAGCCATGCTTATACCACATCTAAATTGTTTTTAAATTCAATGAAAATTTTTAAAACCCAATGAACCGTAATTTGAAAAAGCATGAGCAGACACTACTCTTGAAGATTCATTAAAATTTACTGTGCAGAAGCAATTTTAAATATCTTTTTACATTCATTCATGGGATGCGAGTGTCAATGGCAATGAGGACAGCATTGATCATTCATCCTTAATTGCCTTTGAGAAGGTGGTGGCAAGCGCTGCCTTGAATCACTACACTCTACGTGGTGTTCATACACCCAGCGTGACATTAAGGAGGGATTTACAACATTTGTCCCAGCTATATTGGACGAACAGTGATACAGTTGCAGATCAGATAGTGTAAGACTTGGAAGGGAAGTTGCAATACAGTTTTGGGAGTGATTCTACCGAGTGATTTTCATTTGAGGCAATGCAGACTGCAAACAATTCAAAATCAGAAAATTGATGACATTTGTATTATTATCTTACAAATCTAACAAAGTGACTTCTAAGTGTATATGTGTATATGACTGATACAGAGCTGTTGGAAATGTATTCACACCCAAATACAAAAATAACAAACAAAAATGCATTTTACAAATTTTGAGGGCCCAGTCTAGACACCCAATAGAGGCCAGGGTCTTTGCTGAAAGGAAGGGGGTTTCATCTCTCAGTTGCTCACAAACAGCTCCAAGAAGTTGGTTCCCAAGTGGTATTAAATAGTTCTGAAAGGCATACTTCCTGGCCTGGAAATAATACAGGGCACGATTTAACGGGAGAAAAACAGAGACTCCCGGCACTGACATGTAGGGGAGAAGACGCGCATGAGATGTCTCCCACCAGAGAACTTTATTTGAGCCCTTTTCGCCTGATGTTTGTAAGATATTTGGGCTCAAGTTTGTTTTTATGGATCGGTTAAGTATCCCACATCAAGGCGATACCCAATAGATACCAGACCAGGCAGCAGTAAAAGATAAAATTAGCGTTGAACTTGGAAGCTTCGAGACTCCTGTCTGGAAAAAAAATGTCAGAGGCTGCTGTGGTATCAGGGTGCACTCCACTAACTGCTGAGATCTTAGTGGTAGAGCTGCAGAAATTATCCTGGGAGGTATCGGGACCATGAGATAGCGATTGAGATGGTGATATCCTCGATTTGTGTGGCCCTGACTAAGGTGGTGAAGGTGAAGGGTGTGGAGCTGAAAGTTGGGGGTAGCTCTGTCTAGGCAGAGTGATAGATCATCTCCCTGGAGGTGGAGATGACACGAGTAGAGGCCGATAAGAAAATATTAAGAGCGAAGGTGGACGACTGAGAAATCAGTCTAGAAGGCAGAACGTGAGGGTGGTTGGGTTGCCGGAAGGGCTGGAGGACCCAAGCCCGACAAAGTTCATGTCGCAGTTGTTTTGGAAGATAATGTGGGAGGGGTAAATGGTTACCCCTCCAGAGTTGGATCGTGCCCACAGGTTGTTAAGGCAGAAGCCCCGTACAGGTAAACCTCCGCGTGCGATCATTGTGCGCTTGCACAGCTTTCAAGACCAAGAAAGAGTTTTCTGGTGGGTGATGAATCATCACGATTGCAGATGGGAGCGGCATGTGGTGCTAAATTTTCAAGATGTTGGAGCGGAGCTGGCCAAGACACGTGCAGCATTTAATAAGGCAGAGACTGTGTTGTATCACTGTAAGGTTCAATTTGGCGTGGTTTACCCCATGCGCCTACGCATGACTTACAAAAATAGAGAATATGGGTGAATTCTCCATTAGAGAGTCTAAGTGCTGATGCCGGGACTGAATCGCGAGTGTTCTATGTGGATGAAAGTGGTGCCGGTCCCAGAGCAATTCAGGTCCCATTAATGGGCTGGCTCCAGCGCCAGGTAATGCATGCCAACCCTCATCCCAGCCAAGATGATGGCACTAGTTGGGCTGGAGCATGCCCATCCTGTTGATGGGTCAGCTGGGGCCAGAGGGTACCTGGAGGGGTGGCCCGGGAGGCACCCAGATGACCAGCAGCACTAAGTTCCCAGTGGGCAGTCAGCAGCATTCACAACTGCATGGCTGCCTTGCAGGCTGAGGCAATGCCTGTCCATGCCCGACCCCACGGCCCACCTCCTAACCACCACCCGCTGTTCACCCCGCTCATGGCAGACCCCCCCTGGCCAGCGGCTCAGCTTTCAGCACATTATAGCGATTTTGGGCACTGTTTGTACCCCCTCACGCACCCTCAGCAGCCACGGTGCCCGTGTCCTGAATTGAAATACCATAAGTGAACCTTGTTTTTTTTATAAATGTTTTTTATTGGGTTTTTGAACAAAGTATATTTACCGTTATGTACACAGGATAAGAGCCATATATATACACACATATATAGACGAGAAGGGCACACCCAATCATACCAAAGAAAAGAAAATAGTAAATAATTTTTTAAAAATACAATACAAAATTGTTGGTAATTCCTCCTGGTGGAGGTGAAGCATTGCGGAAAGCCAGGAAAATGCCAGGTCAGACCCGTTAATGATAGTCCAATGGCCTTAACTGTCCAATTTGAATGCCATGCCAGCATGCAGCGTAGAACGCATTCACGCCACTGTTGAGGGACCGGAGCATGGCATTCCGTTACCTGGATTTTCGGCTGACAACAAATTCTCTGCCCAATCTTGTTTCCCGATTCAGGTGTAGGCCGACAGAGAAACCCGCCCTATTTGAGACTCCAGAGGAAGCTGAAGCATTCATGGAGAGAGATGTACTGGAGTTGAGATAAATGTTTTTCTTATTGATTCGGGTAGGCTCTGGGGAGGGAGGGGATGCAGAAGTTTTGTTTGCCTGGTCGTTGTTTGTTGGGCTGATCAGGTGTGTTGCTGTTGGGGGCTGGGGGGGTGGAGGGTGAGTGGGTTAATTTTCTGACACTAGCTGGTTCTTTGTGCGGTCGTGTTGGAGAATTTGCCTGCTATCTTGAGTGGGCTGTCTTTAGCCTTCATGGAGCAGATGGGGGGAATAGACCTGTGGAGAGTTTTATACCTGGATGAGAAGTATATTCGAGGATCGTTTTCTTTATGGTAGGTAAGCCCCTGCTGCCAGGAGCGGTGAGGGGCGGAGTATTCGGCAATAGTGATCTCTGATCATGCTCCGCATTTTGCAAATTTGCTGGTGGGGGTCGGGTCCGGCTCAGCGCCCCACGTGGAAGTTGGAGACATCGCTGTTGGCGGATAAGTGATTCCATGAGCGAATTTCCTCCACCGTTGGGGAATATTGGAGTTTAACAGAAGTGAGGAGACTTCCCCTTCCCCATTGTGGGAGGCTTTGAAAGCAGTTGTGAGAGGAGAGATCATTTCTTACAAAGCACATAAAGAGAGGAATGAAAGGGTGGAGAGGTAGAGGTTGGTGGATGCTATCCTGGAGGTGGATCGCTAGTAGTTTGTTAGTCAGAAACCGGAACTATTAGCAAGTAGAAAGAAATAGCTGTTGGAGTTTGGGCTGCTTTCGACAGACATGTTTGAGGGGGGGGGGTGGTTTCATGAGCATGGGGAGAAGGCCAGTCGCCTGTCAGTGCACCTGCTGTGGTGACAGGCGGCTTCTCAGGAAATAGTGCAGGTAAAGGACTCAGGTGGCAGGTTGGTCTCTGCCCCAGCAAGGTTAGTTAGGCTCTTGAGGCTTTTTACCGTAACCTTTACAAGTCAAAGTCCCCAAAGGATAGGTTGTCAATGTTGGAGTTCTTGGATGGTTTGTCTATCACAGTGGTGGAACAAGAGAGAAAAGAGGAACTGGAGTCCCCCCTGACATTAGAGGAGGTTATGAAATGCATGTGTCTAATGCAGTCGGGTAAGATGCTGGCACCGGATGGATTCGCGATCACATTTTATAAGAGGTTTGCGGGACAGCTGGCCCCGTTGCTGTGACAAATGTTTAAGGATTCAATGTCCCGGGGAATGTTGTCGGCCACATTTGTGCAGATGTCAATCTCCTCAATCTTAAAGAAGGATAAGGATGTGTTACTGAATGCAGATGCAACATTTTTGGTGAAGGCCTTGGCTATGTGCTTGGGCCCTGCTACCCAGGGTTTATATCGGAGGAGCACACGGGGTTTGTTAAGGGTAGGCAGTTGTCAACCAATATTCAGAGACTGTTCATTGTTGTTTTGTCCCCTTCTCCAGCCCCTGAGCCAGAGGTGATTGCTTCATTAGATGAGGGAAAGGCACTTGTTAGGGTTGAATGGGGTTATTTGTTTGAGACCCTAGGTAGATTTGGCTTTAGGCCTACATTTATAGCTTGGACCCAGCTCTAATATAAGGCCCGCACTGCAAGCGCTGTACAACGTGGCACTGCCCGCACGCAGAGCCGACCTGCCAGATAAGCGGCACAAAATAGGGATGTCCACTGTCCCTGCTATTGCTTGCCTTAGCAATTGAGCCTCTGGTCATAGCGTTGAGGTTATCTACGACGTGGAGGGGGATGGAGGTGTGTAGGTGTATAAGGTGTCATTGTTTGCGGATGCTTTGTTATTGTGTGTGATGGACCCTCTCTCAAGTGCAAAGGATGTACTGAAGCTGCTCGGGAGGTTTGGCTCCTTTTCAGGATATAAATTGAACTTGGGCAAAAGCAAATGCTTTCCGGTGAATCTCCCAGGGAGGGGGAGCTGATTTGG
The DNA here is from genome assembly GCF_902713615.1 of Scyliorhinus canicula. Lineage (NCBI taxonomy): Eukaryota > Metazoa > Chordata > Chondrichthyes > Carcharhiniformes > Scyliorhinidae > Scyliorhinus > Scyliorhinus canicula. The sequence continues at coordinate 121,149,802 of NC_052155.1, forward strand.
GGAGGTTACCCTTTCACCTGGCCAGACCAAGCTTCCGTCATCTGGGAATCTGGGTGGCCCAAATTAGGCCGCGCTCCATAAACTACATTTTTGGGATCTGGTCAATGCGGCGAAGGCTGACCTGAAGAATGGAAAAACCTCCCGCTGAGCTCGGTGGACAAGGTTCAGTCGATAAAAATGAATATCCTCCCAAGGTTTTTATTTCTGTTTCCGTGCATTCCAATTTTCCTCCCTAAATCTTTCTTTGAAAAAGTCAGTAAAATATTATCATCTTTTGTTTGGGCAGGGAAGACCCCACGGAATCGGAGGGGATTATGCAAAGGAATCGGCATAAGGGATAGGGATAGAATGGCCGGGTCCGTGGCCAAGCATGCGCACGGTGATGACCTGCAGCAGTCACGCTATACAACATGGCGCCGGTCGCACGCAGACCCGACCTGCCAGATAGTGCCCCCCTCTAGCTACTCCTCGACCACCCCACCAGTCCCCCCAGCCCCCGCCGAAGACCCCCAGCCAGCGGAACAGCTCCCGCTTCCCAACTGTGGCCGCGCAGGACACAGTCCACAGCCACTTTGCGTTGCCAAAAACCCAGAGTACTTGTGTCCTGCACCGTTGGGAAGTCGGCCCATCGGGGGCAGAGCACCAGGGAGGGCCTTCAGGTGACGTCCTGAGGCTGTCCCAATGGCGTGCGGCGTACTCTCCGTTTTGAAGGGGCGGAGTATCCGAAAACAGGCATCGCATCCGATCTTGGTGTCAGAAAGGATTCTCCACCCGATTGACAATTACGGGTCAGGACTCTCCCATACCCGGCGCCAAGGAGTGGCGTGAACCACTCTGGCATCGGGCCACCCTGAAGGTGCGGAATCCTCCTGTGGTGAATGAGATTCACACGGTGTTATAAGTTACCAATGTCACTCTGTTCCCATTGTATATATGTACTGATATTGTAAGTGCAGTTGCACTACCTGACCACCAGGGGGAGTAGCTCTGGGAGTACTCGAGAGTTTGTACTGGGCTCCCCCTCGGCTCCGCCCAGAACTCCTCCCCCTGGAGCTGCTGTATAAAGATCCGTGCCACATGGCCAGCCAGCCAGTTCACCGAAAGTTCAACGGCTAACAGGCTGGTTCTGTTGTAAGTATATTAAAACCACTATTCTAATCCTACAAGAACATGTCCGTAGAATTGATGGTTCCATCAATTTAATATACTTACGAAACAGTCGAAGTAAATCATGGAAGCAGCCCTCAAGCCCGGACGCCTGGAACTCGACCCGCAGGATGCAGAGGCTAAAGAAATGTTTCCCCACTGGCTGAGATGTTTTAAGGCCTACCTGGCAGAAGCCAGCACCGCTGGATCAACGGAGGAACAAAAACTCAGCCTACTGCACGCGAGGGTAAGCCACAGAATCTCCACACATCTAAATCCGTCCGGTTCTTACACCGCAGCGCTGGCGATATTGGACAAAATGTACGTTAGGCCCATTAACGAGGTTTATGCACGCCACGTGTTTACGACTCGCCGTCAGCGGCCTACAGAAACGCTAGCCGAATTTGTACGTGAACTGAACAATCTCTCTAATGACTGTAATTATCAAGTCGTTACCGCGGCTCAACATAGGGAGATTGCTGTGCGGGACGTTTTCGTAGCAGGCCTTAGATAGAACTATGTGCACCAAAGACTGCTAGAAAAGGGGGCCCAAGACTTAGATACTACTGTGGAGGCTGCTACCACTATGGAAGTCTCCTTCCGCAGCCTCACCTCGTTTCCCGCGGACCCCGCGACCTCATCGTCGGCCCCCGACCAACAGCCCCCCCAGGCCTGTGCCGCACGGCCCCCCAGCTACCGCGCTGCCAAAGCCAGTTACTCTGCTGCCCCAGGCAGCTACTCAGCTGCTCCAGCCAGCTACTCAGCTGCCCCAGCCTGCCATTTCTGTGGCCAAAGCCAGCACCCGCGGCAGCACTGCCCAGCCCGATCCGCGACATGCAGCAGCTGCGGGAACAAAGGCCACTATGCCAGAGTGTGCCTCGCGAAAAGGGCCCCAGTTTCTAACTCCCCAGTAGAGAGAACAAATCGCTCCCAGTGCCCGCGGGGCCCGAAATGCTGCGGCCTACGCCCCGACTCCGCCCTCTCCCGCCACGTGCGATCCATGGGGGCCGCCATCTTGGCAAACCCCCACCATGCGGCCGGCTACGTGCGACTCATGGGGGCCGCCATCTTGGACGCCATCTTCCTTGCCGCTCACCACGTGCGATCCACAGGCCCCATCTGCATCTCCATGCTCAGATAGCTCATCAGAAGACTACGACTCCCCCGGGCACTCATCATGCGGCCCGCAACTCAGCGCAGCGATCCTGCATCCAGCTCGCCAGAACGTACCGGCATCTACTCGACCGGACGCCCACTCGGAAGACTACGACTTCCCCGGGCACCCATCACACGGCCTGCAAGTCAACGCGGTCACCCTAGATCAATCCCGCCCAAGCACCTACGATGTTCGATGGCGGAGGTCCAGATCAACGGGTACAGCACGCCATGCCTCTTTGACTCCGGGAGCACCGAGAGCTTCATACACCCAGAGCTGGTAAGACGCTGTTCGCTTCCTATTTTTCCTGTGAGCCAAACTATCGCCCTCGCTTCGGGCTCCCACTCAGCCCAAACCCAAGGACGCACCGTCGCTACGCTCACAATTCAAGGCGCTAGTTATTCAAAATTTGAACTTTATGTCCTGCCTGACCTCTGCGCGCCACTCTTATTAGGCCTGGATTTCCAGTGCAACCTCAAGAGCTTCACCCTCAGCTTCGGCGGGCCCCTGCCCCCACTCACTATCTGCAGCCTCGCCACGCTGTGCATCTCCCCCCTCCTCTCTTCGCCAATCTCACTCCAGATTGCAAACCAGTAGCTACTCGCAGCAGGCGATACAGCCTACAGGATAGGGTCTTTATCCGATCGGAGGTCCGACGGCTGCTCAGTGAGGGGATCATAGAGGCCAGTAATAGTCCCTGGAGAGCTCAGGTGGTGGTCGTCAAGACCGGGAAAAATTTTGCATGGTTGTCGACTGTAGTCAGACCATAAATCGCTTTACGCTCCTAGACGCGTATCCCCTCCCCAGAATTGCAGACATGGTTAACCAGATCAGCCAATATCGGCTATTTTCCACGGTGGATCTGAAGTCTGCATACCACCAGCTCCCAATCCGCCTGGAGGACCGCCACTACACGGCGTTCGAGGCCGACGGCCGCCTCTTCCATTTCCTCCGGGTTCCCTTCGGCGTCACTAACGGGGTTTCGGTGTTCCAACGAGCAATGGACCGAATGGTAGACCAGTACGGGCTGCGGGCCACGTTTCTGTATCTGGACAATGTTACCATCTGCGGCTATGACCAGCAGGACCACGACGCCAACCTCCACCGTTTTCTCCAAACGGCACAGAAATTAAACCTCACTTATAACAAGGAGAAATGCGTTTTCCGCACAAACAGACTGGCCATCCTTGGCTACGTCGTGGAGAACGGAGTCCTGGGCCCAGACCCGGACCACATGCGCCCCCTCTTAGAACTCCCTCTCCCTCATTGCCCCAAGGCCCACAAACGGTGCTTGGGGTTCTTTTCATACTACGCCCAGTGGGTCCCTCAATATGCGGACAAAGCCCGCCCACTCTTTAAGGCCACACCATTTCCCCTGTTAGCTGAGGCGCGCCAGGCCTTCAGCTGCATCAAGGAGGACATCGCCAAAACAGCCATGCAGGCGGTGGATGAATCCACTCCCTTTCAGGTTGAGAGCGACGCCTCAGCGGTAGCTCTAGCAGCCACTTTAAATCAGGCAGGGAGGCCGTTGCATTTTTCTCCCGTATCCTATCCGCTTCAGAACTCCGACACTCCTCAGTCGAGAAGGAAGCACAAGCCATTGTGGAGGCTGTTCGTCACTGGAGGCACTACCTCGCAGGTAGGAGGTTCACCCTCATCACCGACCAACGATCGGTTGCCTTTATGTTTTTTTTAAAATAATTTTTATTGGAATTTTTTACAGAAAATATAAAACATAACGGTAAACAATGAAATGCAACAAAATAACCCATAATAACTGTAACACCCCCCAGACCGTATCGACGCATGTATCACATCCCCCCACCCCCCCCCCCAACCCCAATGAACAACAAAAGAACTTAAATATAAATTTAAATTAAATAAACAAACATAGTCATTGTCCCCCCCCCCTTTTCCCTCCCCCTTTCCCCCCCTCCCCCCCCCGGGTTGATGCTGCTACTGTCCCCGTACCCTATCGTTGAGCCAGAAAGTCGAGGAAAGGTTGCCACCGCCTAAAGAACCCTTGTACCGACCCTCTCAGGGCGAATTTGACCTTCTCTAGCTTAATGAAAGGTTGCCTTTATGTTTGACAACTCGCAAAGGGGCAAAATAAAAAACGATAAAATCCTTTGGTGGAGGATCGAACTCTCCACCTATAGTTACGATATTAAATATCGACCGGGGAAGTTCAACGAGCCCTCGGATGCCCTATCCCGCGGGACATGCGCCAGCGCGCAGATCAGCCATCTGAAAGCCATCCACGATGACCTCTGCCATCCAGGGGTCACCCAGCTCGCCCACTACATCAGAGCCCGAAACCTGCCTCTCTCCAACGAGGAGGTAAAAGCGGTCACCAGGGACCGCCCGGTCTGTGCAGAGTGCAAACCGCACTTCTATAGACCAGACAGGGCCCACCTGGTCAAGGCTTCTAGGCCCTTTGAACGCCTTGCGATCGATTTCAAAGGGCCACTCCCCTCCACTAACAAGAACATTTATTTCCTCAACATCATAGACGAGTTCTCCTGATTCCCTTTTGCCATTCTGTGCCCCGACATGACCTCCCTCACAGTCATTAGGGCCCTGCATAGTGTCTTCACCCTGTTTGGGTTCCCGAGCTACGTACACAGCGACCGGGGTTCGTCCTTTATGAGCGACGAGCTGCGTCAGTACCTGCTCGACAAGGGCATCGCCTCGAGCAGGACTACCAGCTACAACCCCAGGGGGAACAGGCAGGTGGAGAGAGAGAACGCGACGGCCTGGAAGACCGTCCTACTGACCCTCCGGTCTAGAAAACCCCAAGTCTCCCAATGGCAAGAAGTCCTCCCACGCAATTAGATCCCTCCTCTGTACAATGACAAATCAAACCCCTCACGAGCAGCTCTTCATTTTTTCTAGGGGCACTACCACGGGGGTCTCACTTCCGGCGTGGCTGAGGACACCAGGCCCGGTTCTCCTGAGGAAGCACGTCAGGGCGCACAAAACCGACCCCCTTGTTGAAAAGGTGCACCACCTCCATTCCAACCCACAGTACGCAATCATGGAGTTCCTGGACGGTCGCCAGGATACAGTATCCCTTTGGGACCTGGCACCCGCTGGATCCAGTCCCCCCCTACCCCCACTGAGGAACCCCTTACCCCGTTCCCTATGCTGCCGCCCCCTCGCACCCCCGATCCCACAAGCTCGCCCCACCTGGTCCACGCGCTTGCACCAGCCCGCCCCCAGAGCGCCCAGTCGCCGGTCGAGCCAGAGGTGTATGAAGTTTGGACGAGACCCGCCCCGGAGTCTGCCATCGTACCCCAGCTCTCAACACCCACCCAGCCACCGCAAGAGGCTGCAACCCCGGTGCTCCGCAGATCGCAACGAACAATTCGTCCACCGGACAGAGTAACTCTGTGAGCCATCACCCCCGCCTGACTTGATGTTTTTCACAGGGGGTTAATGTGGTGAATGAGATTCACACGGTGTTATAAGTTACCAATGTCACTCTGTTCCCATTGTATATTTGTACCGATATTGTAAGTGCAGTTGCACTACCTGACCAGCAGGGGGAGTAGCTCTGGGAGTACTTGAGAGTTTGTACTGGGCTACCCCCTTGGCTCCGCCCAGAACTCCTCCCCCGGAGCTGCTATATAAAGATCCGTGCCACAGGGCCAGCCAGCCAGTTCATTGAAAGTTTAACGGCTAACAGGCTGGCTCTGTTGTAAGTATATTAAAATCGCTATTCTAACCTACAATCACGTGTCCGTAAAATTGATGGTTCCCAGAGCGGGAGGCAGCCCGAGCAGCGACACGGATCCCGGAGCGCGAGACATCCCGAGCAGCGACATGGATCCCAGAGCGCGAGACATCCCGAGCAGCGGCGCGGATCCCGGAGCGTGAGACAGCCCGAGCAGCAACGCAGATCCCGGAGCGTGAGGCATCCCGAGCAGCGGCGCGGATCCCGGAGCGTGAGACAGCCCGAGCAGCAACGCAGATCCCGGAGCGTGAGACAGCCCGAGCAGCAATGCAGATCCCGGAGCGTGAGACAGCCCGAGCAGCGGCGCGGATCCCGGAGCGTGAGACAGCCCGAGCAGCAACGCGGATCCCGGAGCACGAGGCATCCCGAGCAGCGGCGCGGATCCCGGAGCACGAGGCATCCCGAGCAGCGGCGCGGATCCCGGAGCGTGAGACAGCCCGAGCAGCAACGCAGATCCCGGAGCGTGAGACAGCCCGAGCAGCGGCGCGGATCCCGGAGCACGAGGCAGCCCAATCAGCGGCGCGGATCCCGGAGTGTGAGACAGTCTGAGCAGCGACGCGGTTTCCAGAGCGCGAGGCAGCCCGATCAGCGGCGCAGATCCCAGAGTGTGAGACAGCCCGAGCAGGGGCGTGGATCCCGGAGCGTGAGACAGCCCGAGCAGCGACGCAGATCCCGGAGCTTGAGACAGCCCGAGCAGCGGCGCGGATCCCGGAGCACGAGACATCCCGAGCAGCGACGCGGATCCCGGAGCGTGAGACAGCCCGAGCAGCAGCGCGGATCCCGGAGCACGAGGCAGCCCGAGCAGCGGCGCGGATCCCGGAGTGTGAGACAGTCTGAGCAGCGACGCGGTTTCCAGAGCGCGAGGCAGCCCGATCAGCGGCGCAGATCCCGAAGCGTGAGACATCCCGAGCAGCAACGCAGATCCCGGAGTGTGAGACAGTCTGAGCAGCAGCGCGGATCCCGGAGCACGAGACATCCCGAGCAGCGGCGCGGATCCCGGAGTGTGAGACAGCCCGAGCAGCAACGCAGATCCCGGAGCGCGAGGCAGCCCGAGCAGCGACGCGGATCCCGGAGTGTGAGACAGTCTGAGCAGCAGCGCGGATCCCGGAGCACGAGGCAGCCCGAGCAGCGGCGCGGATCCCGGAGCGTGAGACAGCCCGAGCAGCGACGCGGATCCCGGAGTGTGAGACAGTCTGAGCAGCAGCGCGGATCCCGGAGCACGAGGCAGCCCGAGCAGCGGCGCGGATCCCGGAGCACGAGACATCCCGAGCAGCGACGCGGATCCCGGAGTGTGAGACAGTCTGAGCAGCGACGCGGATCCCGGAGCGTGAGACAGCCCGAGCAGCAGCGCGGATCCCGGAGCACGAGGCAGCCCGAGCAGCGGCGCGGATCCCGGAGTGTGAGACAGCCCGAGCAGCGACGCGGTTTCCAGAGCGCGAGGCAGCCCAAGCAGGGGCGTGGATCCCGGAGCGTGAGACATCCCGAGCAGCAACGCCGATCCCGGAGCGTGAGACATCCCGAGCAGCAACGCCGATCCCGGAGCGTGAGACATCCCGAGCAGCAACGCCGATCCCGGAGCGTGAGACATCCCGAGCAGCAACGCCGATCCCGGAGCGTGAGACAACCCGAGCAGCGACGCGGATCCCGGAGCGGATATTGCCTGCACTTTCCAGCGCTATCCTGACCACTTTCAATGACTTCTAACCAACCCCCCCCCCCCCCCCCCCCCCTCCCCGGTGTGGTCATCACACTTTGCCTCCATTTTTGGAGACCACTCGTGTTTCCCGCCAGTTTCACCATGTTCCCACTGATCCTTTCACCAATCACCTCAAATGTGTGCCCCCCCCCCCCCCCCCCCCCGGTAACTGACCTCTCCGCTAGGAGAAACACGGTATCCCTGTCTGTCTACTATAATTTTGTACATCTCAATTGGAACATGCTTCGGCCTCTTCAGTTTCAAAGAAAACAATCCTAGCCTATCCAATCTTTCCTCATAGCTGCAATTTTCAATGTCTGACAACATTAGACATAGAACTTACAGTGCAGAAGGAGGCCATTCGGCCCATTGTGTCTGTGCCGACCCACTTAAGCCCTCACTTCCACCCTATCCCCCTAACCCAATAACCCCTCCTAAACATTTTGGACACTCCGGACAATTTATCATGGCCAATCCACCTAACCTGCACATCTTTGGACTATGGGAGGAAACCGGAGCACCCGGAGGAAACCCACGCAGACACGGGGAGAACGTGCAGACTCCGCATAATAATAATAATAATAGCTTATTGTCACAAGTAGGCTTCAATGAAGTTACTGTTAAAAGCCCCTAGTTGCCACATTCCGGCGTCTGTTCAGGAAGGCTGGTACGGGAATTGAACCCGCGCTGCTGCTTTGCTTTGCATTACAAGCCAGCTATTTAGCCCATTGTGCTAAACCAGCCCCATGGCAGCATAGACAGTGACCCAGCAGGGAATCGAACCTGGAACCCTGGCGCAGTGAAGCCACAGTGTGAACCACTGTGCTACCGTGCTGCACACATTCTTGTAAATCTCCTCTGCTCTCTCTCCAGAGCAATTATGTAGTTCCTGTAATGCGGTGACCAGAACTGTATACTGAATTCCAGCTGTGGCCTAACCAGCGTTTTATACATTTCCAGCATTACATCCGTGCTTTTGTATTCAATACAACATCCAATAAAGGAAAGCATTCATATGCTTTCTTTACACCTCATGTACCTGTCCTGCCACCTTCAGGTACCTGTGGATGTTAACTCCAAGGTCTCTAATTTTCTCAACCCCTCTTAATATCCTCCCCATTTATTATGTATTCCTTTGCTTTGTTTGCTTTCCACAAATGCATTGCCTCACACTTCTCTAGATTGAATTCAATTTGCCATTTTTCTGCTTACGGAATTGATATCATTCTGGAATTGATAGCTATCCTCGTCACAGTCAACTACATGGCCAATTTTTGTATCATCTGCAAATTTCCAAATTGTGCCACCAACATTTAAGTCCAAATCATTAATGTATACAACAAACAACAAAGGACCCAACACTGACCCTGTGGAACGCCATTTGAAACTGTTTTCCATTCGCAAAAACAGCCATTGATTATTACCCTGTGCTTCCTGTTACTGACTCAATTTTGGATCCAATTCACCACATTTTCCTGATTCCCATGGGGTTTCACTTTTCTGACCAGTCTGCCATGTGGAACTTGTCAAATGCCTTATTAAAATCATATAGACAACATCTATGACACTACCCTCATCAATCCTCCTTGTTACTTCCTCAAGAAATATGTTTAAATTAATAAGACACACCCTGATCCTAATAAAACTATGGTACTTAATCCCTGACCAATACATTCCTTTCTAAAGTGACAGTTTATTCCGTCAAAATTGATTCTGATCATTTACCCACCACCGGCCAATAATTATGTGGCCTATCCCTTGCACACTTTTTAAACAATGGTACAATATTCGCAGATCCAATCCTCTGGTACCTTACTTACATCTAGTGAGATTGAAAATTGATCCTCAGAGCGTCCGCTGTTTTCTCTCTGGCTTCCTTTAATAGCCAGGGATACATTCCATCTGGACCAGGTGAGTTATCCACCTTCAAGGATATCAGTCTCTCCAGTATTTCCTCACCCACTATACTTATTGTTTGTAATATTTCGCACTCTTCCTCTTTAACGGGAATATCTGCATCATCCTCTTTAGTAAAGACAGAGACAAAATGCCCACATCTTCAACATCAGTGCACTTGTTACCGTGAACATCTCTGATAGGTCTACCCTTTCCTTGGTCATTCTCATGCTCTTGGGGTACTGGTAAAATATCTTTGGGTTTATACCGCACCTTCACACAGTTCCCAGTGCAGGGCAATTGTCCAATGGAAGTTTGAACTTCCGGCGGGGGTGGGGGGGTGATCCCAGGGCGGCGGGGGTGGGGGGGGGGGGGGGGGGGTCACAGCGCACTCTTTCAGGTACCCCCCAGATATGATGCACCGGAACTCGAAGGCTACAGACCCAAATCCGGAAATCAAATGCGTGCAGTCAAGAAGAAATGTGATCTATGTCACATTGTACTGTGCTGGAAAGACACATGACTGTGATATTTTAAGAAACAGTTCACATTTTAATTTTGCTTTGAACTAATCCTCCTTTCAATCTACTTTCTTCATTTTACCACACCAATATACCTTTCTATTCCTCGCTACCTCATGTATATATTTAGTTTCCACTTAAATCCATCTGCACTATTTAGCTCAATTACTCCATGTGATCACAAATTCCACATTCTCAATCAGAAGAACATGTTCAACTCGGGTAAGATTATCTGTGCATGGAAATAAATCTATTAACTATTTAGTTAATCTTCAGTTCTGCGAGCCGATTTGGTGATTACATTTTCATCTATTTAAACAAAAAAAAATGGTACACCTCAATTTATTGGTTAAGCTATTAGACAAATATCCAGGATAATACTTGTATTATCTTGTTGAATCCATGGCGTAAAAACAGTTCCTACTGGAACTTTGACCTTATGGTCTATTTTTTGTATCGTAGATATAGAAGACCTTTAGCTCTATGATTTAATCTAAAAATCTGGCAAGATTTTTTGCCTACTAAAGGACTGAACAACAATTTCATTAGTAGTATTCACAGCACTTGAAATATGATTTAAAAATTGCAGCGCTATCTCCAGTGACATTCCATTTCCATTTGATTACTTGATTGCCATGAAATGTAAAATTAAGAAGTGTATGTCAGTGACTTTATAGCAGTCATCTGACCCTATTCTCGAGTCGTGATTTGTTGATAATTACATCCTGTAGTATAATAACTCATTTGGACAAGATCAATGTATAATCTTTGTCTTATAACAATGGTTATGTCACATAGGATTCATAGCTTTTTGTATATTTTGGGTGACTTGGTTGTAATTTTACTCATTCTTGTATAAGATGGAAGTGATGTTAAGGAAAAAACAAAACTCTGATATAGTAGGAGTAGCATTATTTTCAGAAGTCTGATACCTTTGCATTGGGTAGCAATAACTTAGTAAGATTGGAAATGCCTGATGCTGTAAATTACAAACCCAGCAGTATATATGCAATAACCAATTTTCTACCACAACCATTTCTATTCTTAAGGTACATTGCTTTCATATTTTTTGGCAGAAAAACATTTTTTACAATGTCTACTTGGAAACATTGAAAAATAATAAACATGATGTGTGGGAAGATGCAATTTCTCATATTTATTCATGTGGTTTCATTCTGAATAAAGAAACTTTTTAAAACTGTTATGAATGTGTACATTGTAGTTATAGGCTCTAATGTAACAGCACACCACTAAAATTAAAGATATAAACTATCTTTATCTTACCAAAGAGTCTTGAATAGTCTTAATATCATAATAAAGAAGACATCTTGGGCTGGATTCACCTCCCCGTCGCGCCACATTTCTGCCCCGACCCGTCGGATCGATTCTCCGTTACACCGGCTGCTCAATGGGGTTTCCCATTGTGGGGCAGCCCCACATCGTCGGGAAACTCCCGGGCTGCCTGCAAAATGGAGCATCCCGTCGGCAGAGAATCCAGGCCCTGAAGAAAAAAATTATCAAATGTTTACCTTGTTCATCGTCGGCACTTGTTGAAGTAATTTCATGCAAATACATTCTCTCTCACAGAGGGTCATGAGTCATTGGAACACTTCCTCAAAAGGCAATAGAAGCAGATATTTTACTAGATTTAGGAACATTTTTAAGGAGTTAGATACTTGTTTAACAAGGGGTGGAGAGTTATTGGGGGTAGACAGGAATGTGGGGTTGAAGTTACAATCAGATCGGTCATGATCTTGTCAGTGGGGGGGGCTGGGGGGGGAAAGGATTTGTATTGTCATGAGTGCTCAAAATGGCGGCCGGAGAGCGGGATTTCAAACCCCCGTGAGCTCTCCCCCCCCCCCCCCCCTGCATAAAGTTGCATGGCAAGAGAGAGTGAATTGTTGAATTGTTTCTGGGCACCGCTCCTAACACCAGCACAGACCAGGAGCGATTCTATTCTGGCAGAAGAACTTAATCCCCCAAACAGAGAATCCTGCCCTACATCTCTTTTATGTAATGCTAATGCAGCTTAGAAAAGAAAACACTTAATATTGTTATCATTATTGGCTATCCCTCGTAGTAAGGATGATGGCCTTACATGAGTCTGAAGATGGCTGCTGAGGCTGATTTGAGATCTGTACACCTTATGAGACGGAGAGCATTTGGTGTCATATTAGATGTCTGGGTGTTGTCAGTTTGGATTGTGTGTACTTTTCGCCACTCTTACCTTTCCTCTTTATTTTGTCTTTGTTGGGTCTCGAAGACGTGGGATCCTTCCAAACAGCCTCTGGCGCCATCTGGTTCGGTCCAAGGCGATGGTCTCCCAGGAGTTAATGCCAATGTTGCATTTCGTCCGGTTGACTTTCAATTCATCCTTGAAGCACTTCTTCTGTCTTCCTCTGGTGTATCTGTCGTGACTGAGCTGGGAGAAGAAGACTTGCTTTCCGAGCCCGATATCTGAATATCTGACATCTAAGCTATATGACCAACTCGACAAAGTAGATACAAAATCGGAAAATGCTGGAAAGACTCGGAAGGTCTTGCAGCATCTGTGGTGAGAGAAACTACATTAACGTTTTGAGTCTCTATGACTTCAGCTGCTGTGTCTCATCAGCATTTTCTGTTTTTAATTCAGATTCTGCAGTATTTTGATTTTAAGCCGTCCTCCCACTTAATATGTAAGATCTTCCACAAGCAGCTTTGATGGTGTGACTCCAATGCTTTGAGCTGCCTCCTATTGGGCGGCACAGTTGCACAGTGGGTAGCACTGTCGCTTCACAGTTCCAGGTTCAATTCCCGGCTTGGAGTCACTATCTGTGTGGAGTCTGCACATTCTCCCCGTGTCTGCGAGGGTTTCCTCCGGGTGCTCCGGTTTCCTCCCACAAGTCCTGAAAGACGTGCTGCAAGGTCATTTGAATATTCTAAATTCTCCCTTGTATACCCAAACAGGCGCCGGAATGTGGCGGCTAGGGGCTTTTCTCAGTAACTTCATTGCAGTGTTAATGTAAGCCTACTTGTGATAATAAAGATTATTATTATTATTACACATTGTCTATGTTTCAGCCCTGTACAGTGAGGAAGGCTTCGTGACCGCATGGTAGGCCATGAGCTTGGCTTCAGTTTTGATGTCACAATCTTCTGTGTTTCGCTTCCTCGGGTGGGCAAAGGCTACACCAGCAGAATTCAGCTGATGCTGGATTTCTTCATCAATGTCAGTCTTCTGTGAAAGATAACTTCCAAGATACTGAAAGTATTCCAGATTTTCCAGGCAATTTGTGAAGAGCTACTGTGAAACTCAATGTGGGTTTAGGCCATCTAGAGACATGGCCAGCATGATCTTTATAGCTCACCAACCACAAAAGTAAATGTCAGGACAATATCAACCTCTCTGCAGAGCAACCTTTGGCTTGACAAAGGCCTTCAACTCTCTAAATCATGAGGCACTTTGAAAGATTCTTCTGAAGTATGGATGCGCTCCAGAATTCATGAGCATCCTTCACCTGCTTCAGTATGATATGCGAGCGGACTGCTAATCCTCAAAAATAGATCCATTTCAGACCATTTTGAGGTTAAGACAGGGGTCAAACAAGGTTGTATCATCGCTCCAACTATTTATTCAATCTTCCTTGCTGCCATGCTTGTCTGACTGCAGACAAACTCTTGTTGGAGTTCAGCTCATTTGTCGAATGGGCAATAAACTATTTAATGTCAGAAGACTCCAATCAAAAACTAAGACCACTCCAACCTCAGTCATTGAGCGCCAATAATAATAATAATCTTTATTAGTTTCACAAGTAGGCCTACATTAATATTGTTGGGTCTCAAAATTCTGGGATCCTTCCCAACAGCCTCTGCCGCCATCTGGTTCAGTCCAAGGCGATGTTAACTAGACTTTCAAATTATTAGCATACTGACATAATCACAACAGTACCATATCTCGTTAATAACTGGAATGTTATTTAAATAGTCTAGCAATGTTGACGTGGCACGGAAGGTTTCAAAAGTGGTAAAGCACTACTACTTCTCCAGTTTTGTGACTGAAATATTCATTTTACAAATGGCAAACATGCACGTAAGTAGCAGTCAGATATAATATAATTATATAATTTAAATACACATCACTTAACATTGGACATCATAATCAAAAAAAGTTCTAATTTGTCCCTTATACTTTGTAAATTATTTTGAAATAATATTGACTGTGATTTTCTGTCCATTTTGCATGGGTCTGAGGACAGGTGGGTGGTTGCTGGTGAAGATTCTCAAGGAATTCCATCGCCATCACGCCAGGTCCATATTTCACCAGTGATAGACAATAAGTCAGACGTGAATAGCATGTGGTTTCAAAGCAAAGGCATTTAGAAGGTAATAATAATAACTTCACTTATTGCCACAAGTAGGCTTCAATGAAGTTACTGTGAAAAGCCCCTAGTCGCCACATTCCAGCGCCTGTTCGGGGAGGCCAGTACGGGAATTGAACCTGCACTGCTGCCTTGTTCTGCATTCCAAGCCAGCTGTTTAGCCCACTATGCTAAACCAGCCCCTTAGTTCAGGTGATTATAGTGTTAATTGACCGATATTGCATGGGTCTGTTCCAAATTTCCAAAATGTGCTTGTGAGCCATGGGTCAGAACCCAGCAGTACACTGGGGCAGCAATGAAGTGACAGCTCAGGATGTTGACGTATGTGAAAGTCATTGGTTGAGGCAGTTTACCATTATAGAAAGATTGGAGCCAGAGCATAGGGAAAGACGGTGCTGTAGTGGTAATGTCACTGGACTAGTAATCAAGAAACCTAAGCTAATGTTCTTGACAGCTGGTGGAATTTAAATTTAATTAACAAATCTGGAATATAAAGTTAGCCTCAGTAATAGTGACCATGATAACTATCATTGATTGTTGTAAATTATGACAGGGTCTACACCAGCCTTTGGAAAGAGCACCCTACTCACGCCCACGCCTCCACTATTTAGTTCACTAATGCCCTTTAGGAAAGGAAGTCTGCCGTCCTTACCTGGTCTGGCCCACATGCGACTCCAAACGCACAACAATGTGGTTGACTCTTAACTGCCCTTTGAAATAGCTGAGCAGGCCACTCAGTTCAAGGGCAATTAAAGATGATCAACAAATGCTGCCCTTGCCAGCAATGCCCACAACCCATGACTGAATTAAGAAAAAAAGTTAAAGCGAGAAAGGAGGGTTCAGGTGCCAGCGCTTTTGGGTTGAGCCACAATGATGCCATCTGACTCCTGGCACGAGTGCATTAAAAGGGGGCTGATATGGAGTGGTTGGAGGGAGCATCAGGGTGAGTGCCCCTTCAGATTGACAGTGCCTACCTGCCTTGCGCGTTGTCCATTCAAGAACCAGATTCTCTGGCAAGGAGGAGGTTTGGAGGTACAACCACGAGGATGTGAACAACAAAAGATACTTGGGTCACAGGGACAAGGACGGCCTCTGGATGGGTAAGGTGCAAAGAGCCGCAAAGGGGAACATGGGTAGGCACCAATGCAGAGAAGAAGGTACCTGGAGGAAGCACTGTTCAGTGAAAAAACTTGGACAGATGTACAACTCATCTATAAAGTAGATCAATTGGGAAGCAAAAAAATAATTGACAATGCAGGACAGAATTTCCAGATTTATTCAGAGGTCTTGAGAAGATAGAAACAAGCACCCCATAGACAGAACACCAGAACCTTATAGAACTATGTGGAAACCTCGAGAAAACCGGGTTCACAGCAACTGTGGATGAAAGTTAAGGGCAGCATGGTAGAATAGTGGTTAGCACAGTTGCTTCACAGCTCCAGGATCGCAGGTTCGATCCCTGGCTTGGGTCACTGTCTGTGCGGAGTCTGCACATTCTCCCCGTGTCTGCGTGGGTTTCCTCCGGGTACTCCGGTTTCCTCCCACAGTCCAAAGATGTGCAGGTTAGGTGGATTGGCCATGATCAATTGCCACTCAGTGTCCAAAATGGTTAAGTGGGGTTACGGGGAGAGGGTGGAGGCGTGGGCGTGAGTAGGGTGCTCTTTCCAAAGGCTGGTGCAGACCCTGTCATAACATACATCTATGTATATAATGGAGTGCAGACAGGCAGTGATTGACACACAGGATGACCAATGAGCACACAGAACACAGCAGCCAATCACCAGACAGGACACGACCACTATAAAGCCAGAGGGCACCAGTTTTCCCGCTCTTTCGGGATCCAGTCTCTGAGACAGTCAGAGCTCGTGAGCAGCAACTAGAACAAACACCATGTGGTAGTCAGTAAGTCTGGTCAGGTTAGCCTCAGGTCTCCAGTCAAGACAGCATTGTGTCAACCCACAGTTGAACATGTAATATAGTTAGATGTTAAATAAAATCGTGTTGCATCTCATCAAGTGTTGGAAGTCTGTCTCTCGCTACACTGCATCAAGCGCGGTCCACATGGACCCAGCCTGCCCAACACATCATGGTGATTCCGCAGAGTGTGCAAGCTATGGTGCTCAGCAAACTCCACGAGGGTCACCTGGGGGTCGAGAAATGTCGACACAGAGCTCGGGAGGCAGTCTACTGGCCGGGCATCAGCCAGGACGTTGCCAACATGGTCCTCAACTGCCCTACATGTCAGAAATTTCAGCCAGCCCAACCTAAAGAAACTCTGCAGCAACATGAGATAGCGACCTCCCCATGGTCCAAAGTCAGTGTCGACCTTTTCCACGCCAAGGGGCGTGATTATGTCCTCCTGGTCGACTACTTTTCCAATTACCCTGAAGTGGTGAGACTGTCCAACCTCACGTCGGGGGCGGTGATTAAGGCATGCAAAGAAACATTTGCCAAACATGGGATACCGCACACGGTGATGAGTAACGGTGATGAGTGACAACAGCCCCTGTTTTTACAGCCAGGAGTGGTCTGATTTTGCCCGGCTATACAACTTTCATCACATCACCTCCAGCCCCCACTAACCGCAGTCAAACGGGAAGGCCGAAAAAGGGGTCCATATCATCAAGAAATTAATATGTAAGGCTGCAGACTCAGGCTCAGACTTCAACCTGGCACTGTTGGCAACCCCGCTGTTCGCTGGGTTGTCTCTAGCGCAGATGCTCATGAATCGCACTCTGTGAACCACGGTTCCAGCCATACACATTCCAGATCTTGACAACTTCCCGGTCACGCAAAAGATTCAGCAGTCTCGGGCCCAACAGAAATCAGCATATGACGCCATTGCCAGGTATCTCCCCGAGCTGGTCCCAACTGATCGTGTTCGTGTACAGTTCCCTGATGGCGGCTGGTCCGCCACAGCTGTGGTGGTCAAGCAAGTGGCCCCGAGATCGTTCCCCGTCCGCATGGCTGATGGCTCCCTGCTACGATGCAACAGGCGGGCGCTGCGCAGAGTTCCACGCCCGCCACCCAACCGTGATGTCCCACCTCATACACTGCTTCCTCCGGACGCGCCCCGCCACGAGGCCACCGATCTACCAGAAATCCCGCCGACCTCTGCGACCACCGCATTGGCGGCAGTCCCGCCTATCCAAGTGCAGGCGGCCCCTCATCCACCCTTGAGGCGGTCAACCAGAATTTGTCGCTGCCACAGAGACTAAACGTATAGACTGAACGTTTGCACAATTTTGTTACCTTATCGTTTTGACCTCTGTAAATATTGTTCTTTTTTTACCGTTTCATCTGCCCTACATCTGCACGAGCGACACCTTCCTATGTATATAAGTCCATTTTAGCACATTCTGTATATAGTCACACACATATACACATCCTCACGCACATGCACCTTAATATTTATTATCTGAACACAAACTACAAAAAAAAGGGGGAGAAATGTCATAATATACATCTAGGTATATAATGGAGTGCAGACAGGCAGTGATTGACACACAGGATGACCAGTAAGCACACAGAACAGAGCAGCCAATCACCAGACAGGGCACTATCACTGTAAAAACAGAGGGCGCCAGTTTTCCCTTTCTCTCAGGATCCAGCCTCTGAGACAGTCAGAGTTCGTGAGCATAGCCAGTGCAAACACCATGTGGTAGTCAGTTAGTCTGGTCAGGCTAGCATCAGGTCTCCAGTCAAATCAGCATAGTGTCAACCCACAGTTGAACATGTAAAATAGTTAGATGTTAAAATAAAATTGTGTTGGATCTCATCAAGTGTTAGAAGTCTGTCTCTCGCTACATTGCAAGCGCAGTCCACATAGACCCAACCTGTCCAACACATCAGACCCGACGGGCCGAATGGCCTCCTTCTGCACTGTAAATTCTATGATTCTATGTTTATTAGCAGTAAGAACAGCTTGCATCCAGCGAGAAACCAATGGACAAACTTTACCAAAGAAAACAACAAACATTAGCAGGCTCGTTGTCACGTTGGAAAACCTAAACACTGGGACATAACGTTTGTTGAAGATGTAGGGTCATACATCTTATTAACCGCAAATTCCTGCCAGCATCAACACTGAGGCTAAATGGAATTCAAAAGACACAAAAACAGATGAAGAATGTGCTTAATCAGAAAACTCTGCAGCAATGGATGGCCAGAATATGTTCCAGATCATCTCACCCTGAAACAATTCTTCAGGTAACAAAGACATCTCAGTGTCATGGATGACTTACTGATTTATGATGAGACATTAATCATACCTAGAACCGTTAAACATAACAGTGCCTAGACTTCCTCAGGAAACTAAGGAAATTTGGCATGTCCACATTGACTCTTACCAATTTTTACAGAAGCACTGTAGAAAGCATCCTATCTGGCTGCATCACAGCCTGGTATGGCAACTGCTCAGCCCAAGACCACAAGAAACAACAGAGTCGTGAACACAGTCCAGTCCATCACCCGAACCCGGCTCCCACCCATTGACTCTGTCTGTATTTCCCGCTGCTTTGGGAATGCGGGCTGCATAATCAAAGACCCCTCCCACCCGGCTTATTCATTCTTCCAACTTCTTCCATCAGGCAAGAGATACAAAAGTCTGAGAACATGCGCGAACAAATTAAAACACAGCTTCTTCCCCGCTGTTACCTGAACTCCTAAACGACTCTCTTATGGACTGATCTGATATCTTCACACATCTTCTGAGTAGTACTACACTCCTGTATGCTTCACCCGATGCCTGTATACGTATTTACGTGGTGTATTTTCTGTTTGCCCTATATATTTTCATGTATGGAATAATCAGTCTGAACCATACGCAGAACAATACTTTTCACTGTACCTCAGTACACATGACAATAAACAAATACAAATACTTTTTCTTTAAATAAACAATTTTATTGAGGTAGTTTTTGGCTTTGTAAACAGTTACAGACATCAACAGAAAGAAAGCAAAAAAGGCAAAAATGTGCAAACATCCATGTACTTTCAATACTTCAATCGTAACATACTGCACAAGCCCGCTCCTCTCCCACCGGTACTACCCGCCATATTTTCCCTCCTACTCTACTCTACCCCCCCCCCCCCCCCCCCCCCCCCCCTCCCCCAGCCCCTGCTGACGCTCACTCTCCCGCAAAGAAGTCAATAAATGGTTGCCACCTCCGGGCGAACCCCTGTACAGATCCCCTCAAGGCGAACTTAATTTTTTCCATACCCAGGAAACTCGACATGTCCGCAAGCCACAACTCAGTCTTCGGGGGCTTTGAGTCCCTCCACGCCAATAGTATTCGTCGCCGGGCTATCAGGGAAGCAAAGGCCAAAACATCGGCCTCTTTCTCCCCCTGGACTCCCGGGTCTTCCGAAACCCCAAACATTGCCACCCCGGACTCATCACCATCCTTGTTTTTAGCACCCGGGACATGATCCCCGCAAATCCCTCCCAGTACCCCCTCAGCTTAGGGCATGCCGAAAACATGTGAACGTGGTTCGCTGGTCCTCCCGCGCACCTAGCGCATTTGTCCTCTATCCCAAAGAATTTGCTCATCCGAGCCACCGTCATATGGGCCCGGTGAACGACCTTAAATTGAATCAGCCCGAGCCTAGCACATATCGCGGTCGAATTTACCCTACACAGGGCCTCTGCCCACAGCCCGTCCTCCATTTCCCCGCCTAGCTCCTCCTCCCATTTAAGTTTCAGTTCCTCTGCCTGGGACCCTTCCTCCCTCATGAGCACCTTATAAATACCCGAGACTCTACCCTCCCCTTCTTCCCCCCTAGAGACTATTCTGTCCAGGATCCCCATTTGCGGGAGGCATGGGAAAGATGGGATCTGTCTACGAACAAAGTCCCTCAACTGTAGGTACCTAAAATAATTTCCCCTTACCAACCCAAATTTCTCCTCCAAGCTCCTCAAACTCGCAAAGCTCCCTTCCAGGAACATATCACCCACCCTTCCCGCCCCCGCCCGCCGCCATACTCGGAACCCCCCATCCATACTCCCGGGGGCAAACCGATGGTTGTCGCAGATTGGCGCCCAGACAGACACCCCCATCTCCCCTACATGCCTCCTCCACTGGCCCCATATCCGCAGGGACGCCACCACTACCGGGCTGGTGGTATACTTGGCCGGCGGCAGCAGTAGAGGAGCCGTGACCAGGGCTGCCAAGCTGGAGTCCCTGCACGAAGCCGCCTCCACCCTCTCCCAAATAGACCCCGTACCCACCATCCACTTCCTTATCATAGTGATGTTGGCCGCCCAGTAATAATTAATCAGACTAAGCAAAGCCAGCCGTCCCTCGCTGCGGTTCCTCTCCAACATCGCCTTCTTCACCCGATCTGCAGGTCTACCCAATGCGGGGCATGGTCTGAGATAGTAATTGCCGAGTATTCCGTGTTCTTTACCTCCCCTATACAATCCCTGCTTAGTACGAAGAAATCTATCCTAGAATATACTTTATGGACGTGCGAGTAAAACGAGTAGCCCCTTCCTGTCGGCTGTCTGTCTCTCCAGGAGTCCACTGCCCCCATTTGCTCCATAAACCCTTTCAGCTCCCTTGCCATTGCTGGGAGTCTACCCGTTCTGGGACACGACCGATCCAAAGCCGGGTCAAGGACCATGTTAAAGTCCCCCCCCATTATTAGCCTGCGAGAATCCAGGTCCGGGACCTTCCCCAGCACTCTTTTAATGAAGTCCACGTCATCCCAGTTCGGGGCATATATATTCACCAGCACCACTCTTCACCTCTCCAATCTGCCCCGTACCATCAGATATCTGCCCCCCCTGTCTGCGGATATGCCCTCCGCCTCAAATTGCACGCGCTTGTTGATCATGATTGCCACCCCCCTGGACTTCGAGTCCAAGTCCGAGTGGAAGACCTGGCTAATCCAGCCCTTCCTTAGCCTGGTCTGGTCAGACACTTTCAGATGTGTCTCCTGCAACATAATTACGTCCGCCCTCAGAGCCCGCAAGTGCGCGAACACCCGTGCCCTCTTAACCGGCCCATTCAGTCCCTTGACGTTCCAGGTGATCAGCCTGGTCGGGGGGCACAACCCACCCCCCCCCCACCACGCCGGTCAGCCATAGCCTTTCTTGGGCCGGCTCCCGGCCCGTACGTCGCGCCATTCCTGGCCCGCCGTTTGGCTGCCTCCACCCTCGACCTCCTTTCCAGTGCCTATTTAAAGTTCCTCTCACGTCAGCAGAACAACCCCCCCCTCCCCCCCTAACCACATCCCCCGATACCCCCACCCCTGTCATCCAGTGGCTGTGATCTCCCCCCCGACCTGACTCCCTTGACTAGCCAATCTGCTAGCCCGGTGACTCAACACTCCGGCGCCTTCCTGTCTCATTCCCATTGTTTCCCCGTCCTCCTCCCCACTCCCCGGCGCCCCTTCCCCCTCTCCAACCCACTGGAGCAAGCCGGCTCCAGTGTCCTCCGCGAGCTGCACAAAAAGTACAAATCCGCCCAAAAAGGAAAAAACAGAAAAAAGAGGAAAAAACAAACAAAGAAAAACCCCCCATGAGAAAAAAGGGGAAAAAAAGTAAACCCCCCAAACCAATGTCCATGAACAAAGGAAAGAGTCCCAAATGTTCCGCTTGGCACCTTTGGCCCAGCAAACCATTGAACAGCAGTCCAGGCCCATTCGGCGTACCTTCCCACGGTAATCCTCAGGCCCTAATTCGCGTCCATGGGGCCTCTTTTCGGGACCAGCCCCTGATCCCTCACAAAATCCATCGCTTCTTCGGGCTCGGAGAAGTAGTGGTGTTGACCCTGGTGCGTGACCCATAGGCGAGCCAGGAACAGCAGACCAAACTTCACGTGCTTCTTGAACAGCACCTCCTTGACATTCTTAAAGGCTGCTCGCCGCCGAGCCACCTCCTGGCTTAGGTCCTGGTAAATGCGGAGAACACTGTTGTTCCACGTGCTGCTCCTGGCGCTCTTTGCCCACCGCAGCACCCGCTCCTTGTCCACGAACCTGTGGAACCTAATCACCATCGGGCGAGGGGGGTCCGCCCGGCCGCCCCTGCCTTGCCTGCACTCTGTGTGCCCCCTCCAGCTCCGGCGGTCGCGGAAAGGCTTCGGCCCCCATCAGCTGCTTCAGCAGGTCTGCTACAAACGCTGCAGCATCAGCTCCCTCCGCCCCCTCCGGGAGGCCGACCATCCTCAGATTGTTCCTGCGGACTCTATTCTCCAGCTCCTCCACTCTGTCCAGCAGTCTTCTCTGCCGCTCCTTCAGCCCGTCAACGTCTATCGCCGCAACCGTCTGCGCATCCGCCTGCTCCTCCACCGCCTCTCCCAGCTCCTTAACTTTAACATCTTGCGCATCCAGCCTCTGGTTCAGCTGATCCACCGCTTTCTGGATTGGGTCCAAGCTGTCCCGCTTCAGCGCTTCAAAACTGGATTTCATTAACTGGAGCATGTTATCCAGCGCCTGCTGGATTGCTGAGTCCAGGGTCCGTGTGTCCGCCACCTTCGGTCCCAGGTAATTTTCTTCAGGTCCTTGCCTCTGTCCCTTTTTCTCCTTTTTCTTCTGCCTTCTGGACTCCCGCTGTTCCATATGCCGCAGCCCGCTCCTCAGCACTTTCGCTGCCGCCTTCCTTCTCCCAGCTCCTTAACTTTTACCTCTTGAGCATCTGAAGTGGGTCCAAGTTGTCCTGCTTCAGCAACTCCAAAACAGTTTTTCTTCTCCTGGAGCAAGAAAGGTTCGTGTGCCCGCCATCTTAAGTTTCAGGTCAGTTTCCTCTGCTCCTTGCCTCTGTCTCTTTCTCTCTCTCCTCTACTTCCTGGCATCCCACGGTTCCATCGATTGCAGCCCGCTCTCCAGCCTTTGAGAGCCCGCCAAATGTGCGGCTCACTCAAGCATCGCCGCCACCGGAAGTCCCAAATACAAATACTTTTGAGCTGCATAGCCTGTGCAATCCATCACCAGGAGCAAAGTGAACCGCTGATGGTATTCTCATTTCCAAGGGACTGTCTTGGAATAGACCTTTACAAGTTGCTGACTGTTAGTCCAGATGGATCGAGGTCAAATGGCCTGATACTTCATGAAGTTCACAGAGGACCATGGATTTGTCAACACAACTAGTTCAGGCAGATGGGTGGACGTCCCAGAGGTGAAAAGGCTGACGGTCAGGCCTTTCTCAGGAATCTTCACTGCTCACTGGTTTTCTTCTCTTTTCAGTACGTTTCTGGAGAATCATGGAGCCTGTCGAGTTGGTGTTTCAACTCATTGTGATAGAGTAGCAGCAGAGACAGGGACATGACGCTGCATGTAGCCAGGACCAGTGCCCTGCAAAGGAGTGGGAGACTGAGCCCTTGGCTGTACAGATAGCAGCACCACAGAGGGAACAGCACCGCTTGAGACACGACCAGCAAAGGGTCTTCCTATCCACAGTTGTCGGAGCCACAGAACCAGAGAAGACTGTGTGTGACCTGGGGGACGGTGGACCACCTTTACCATGCCCTGAAACAGCTGGCACTACATGGAATGGGAGGACACCCTCTGCCCGTGGCAATGAAAGTCACTGCTGCTCTGAACTTCTACGCGAGCAGCTCATTTCAGCGGCAGCACCAGTAATCATTGTGTCTCAGCCACACACAAATGTATTAGGGAGGTTATAGATGCCCCTTATGCGAGGGCACACATGTATATCAACTTCGACAGGGACCAGTAGAGCCAAAACTCCAGGGCCATGGGCTCTAAGTAGGCATGCTCCAAGTGCAGGATTTGATAGAGTGAACCCACATGGCCCTACGCTTTTCAGGGCATCATGCGGCGCCATTTCTGAACCGCAAAGGATTCCATTCCCTCAACATCCAGATCGTCTTGAACCACCAGGCAGCATGGTCAGTACTGATGCCTCACTGCACCAGAGACCTGGGTTCGATTCCAGCCTTGGGTGACTGTGTGGAGTTTGCACATTCTCCCTATGTCTGCCTGGGTTTAGCCCGGGTGCTCCGGTGTCCTCCCACAGTCCAAAGATGTGCAGATTTGGTGGAGTGGCCATGCTAAATTGCCCCTATGTGTCCAAAGCTGTGCAGATTAACTGGGGTTAGAGGGATAGGGTGGGGGAGTGGGTCTAGGTCGGGTGCTCTTTCAGAAGGACGGTGCAGACTCTGAGAGAGGAAGCCTGCTTCTGGACTGTAGGCATTCTTTGGTTCTATGGTTCACACAATGGGAATCATGCAGGTGTGTGCTTGTTTCTCGGGGAGTGTCCATAACAGTTACAATTTGGGGCACTCACAGATCAAAGATGTTTTGAGGGAGAGCAGCATCTGGAGGGAAGGCTCCTTGGGAACAAGAGGTACCCTCTCCAGAGGTGGCTGCTAAAGCCAGTGCAGAGGTCATTAACTGAGGCAGAGACTCGCTACAACGAGGCTCATGCTGCAACACATGTTGGTCGAGTAGGTGAGTGGACTGCTCAAGGTGCTGTTCTGGTGCCTGAACCTGCCAGGTGTGCCCTCCAATACAGCCCCCAGAGGGTGTCCCACATAATTGTGGTCTGCTGCATTTTCCACAATGTGTCATAGCAGAAGGGACACCACCTGGAACCGGAGGAGATGGAGGAGCACCACATCTCCTCGGATGAGAAAGACATCACAGAGGGAGGTGAGGGACAACCCGTGGAGGAAGTGGAGAAGGTATGACCATGGGCCATGGCCAGGGCCCACATGGGCCGACAGTCTCGGGCCGCCCTCATAGCCTCTCAGTTTGGGGACGAGCAGGATTGCGGTGACCAGATCTTCCATTGTGGGGACTGTCATCTCATCAGTAGTGTGGTGCCAGCAGTAGGTTTTGGTGATGGTGCCCGATTCCTAGGCCAGGCCACTAAAGCCATTGACCAGAGTCTTCAGGAGAACGATGATGACTTGTATTGAGGACAGAGCAATGCTCTTCTATTGCTTAGCGATATGCCTGACTCCTGCCTGACAGAGAAATGAATGCATCCTGCCAAGAAATGGCCTTTTCATGGGGTTTAGAGACGCAGGATGAGTTTTCAGCTGCTAAAGCCCTCTTCAAGGTCAGGGGTCCTGTTGTGTTTATACAACTAACCTCTGGGTCAGCCTCACTGCACATTGTCAGCCCATCAAGTTAATTGATGAGGGAAGGGCTGTAGATGTCATATACATGGACTTCAGTAAAGCATTTGATAAAGTTTCCCATCGCAGGTTGATGGAAAAAGTGAAGTCGTATGGGGTTCAGGGTGTACTAGCTAGATGGATAAAGAACTATCTGGGCAACAGGAGACAGAGAGTAGTGGTAGAAGGGAGTGTCTCAAAATGGAGAAAGGTGACTAGTGATGTTCCACAGGGATCCGTGCTCAGACCACTGTTGTTTGTGATATACATAAATGATCTGGATGAAGGTATAAGTAGTCTGATGAGCAAATTTGCAGAAGATACTAAGATTGGTGGAGTTGCAGATAGTGAGGCGGACTGTCAGAGAATACAGCAAAGTATAGATAGATTGGAGAGTTGGGCAGAGAAATGGCAGATGGAGTTCAATCCAGGCAAATATGAGGTGATGCACTTTGGAAGATCTAACTCAAGAGCAGACTATATGGTCAATGGAAGAGTCCTGGGGAAAACTGATGTACAGAGAGATCTGGGAGTTCAGGTCCATTGTACCCTAAAGGTGGCAACGCAGGTCGATAGAGTGGTCAAGAAGGCATACAGCATGCTTTATTGTCACAAGTAGGCTTACATTAACACTGCAATGAAGTTACTATGAAAATCCCTTAGTCACAACATTCTGGCCCCTGTTCAGGTACACGGAGGGAGAATTCAGAATGTCCATTCGCCTAACAGCACATCTTTTGGGTCTTGGGGTAGGAAACTGGAGCACCCGGAGGAAACCCACGCAGACACGGGGGTGTGATGAATGGTATCAGTAGCTGCTGTAACTGTACCTTATCTTTAATACATTGGCCCTTTAAGACCGGGCTTGGAACCCTGGGGGACTCCGCCTCTGGCTCCACCCCCAGGAAACGGTATATAAGATGAGGCTCACTCGGCAGCATGTGGTGAGTACACTTCTCGGCTGCTGTTCAGTTCTCTGATGATTAAAGCCTTTGAATTACCAATCTTCTCTCCTGTGTCGTAATTGAGGGTATCTCAGGTGGGAACATGCAAACTCCACACAGTCAGTGACCCAAGTGGGAATCGAACCTGGGTCCCTGGAACTGTGAAGCAACAGTGCTACCCACTGTGCTACCGCGCCGCCCACGGTTTGTCTTACTGGCTATTCTCACATGTGAGCCTCAGTTGTAAGTAGTAAAGGACTACCTTCTCATTTCAGCTATAATCAATGGGCTGGGTTTAATGCAGCGTGTCATGATGGGTCTCACTGAATAGTGGGAGAGATCCCATGTCAGTCTCCTGGCAGCAGCAACCCCCCCCCCACCCCACCCCCAATTAATTCGGAGGGCAAAAGGTACTGGTGCAGGATAACCCAGGGAAACATCCTTGTTATCAGATTCTTTGTGCTTGATCGAGAGCCCCGGCACCATAAAGGGAGAAAGGAACAAACCAGAAGCAAAACACCAGGAATAACTTTAAATCCATTATCAAATCACACGAGCAGGTATGCGAAAGTGAATTGTTTTTCAAATACAAAGAACAATCACATTTGGAATAAAGGAGGGGCAATATTATAGCCAAGATAAATTTTCTTAATTTTAGATTTTTATATAATATTGGATTTTTGTCTGGAAACAAAGCACTCTGAATTCAGATCATCAGGTTTAAGGTGGCAATGTAAAATTATTGTTACAGCTCACCCCAGTATGGAGGAACAATAGGGACCTTTTACTCAGGTTGTAATAAATACTCTGTCTGTATGCGCATTTACATTTTAAAATGCACTGCACGCATACAGTAACCTGACAATTGGAACAATACACTTGGGGGAGGGGAAGTTTTGTAAAAGGTAACAACTTAAGGATTGTGAGACTTCATATCGATTTTTAAAACACTGGCTCTCAAAAACCTCCTCCTCAGGAACATAAGTTGTTTAACAACAGCTGGAGGTACTTAACTCCATGTACATTGTGTAATCTGATCTGTTTGACTCTCGCCTACGCATTATCGATCTGCTTGGCTGATGCCTCAGTTCTGCAATGCTGGAAGTGTTCACAATGCATTTTATATGTCAAAGTCTGTACTTTCAACTGACATTATAAAGTTATTGTCACTTTGCAAGCAGCTTTTTTAATGTCACCTAATTTTTGATTACTTGTGCTGCAGTTTAAGATTTTACCGACCATCTTCTTTCAAAAATCTAGCGTCTGTTCCATTAGTAGGTTATCTTCTATAGATGTAGAATATGTACGCTTTGCACCTGCTCCCATTCACCCATCACCCTTGTGCACTCTGACCGACATTAGAAAAAAATCCTTGAAATTCTCATCCTTGCTTTCAAATCCGTCATGGCTTCACTTTTCCCTTTCTCTGTAACTTCCACTAATTCTGTCCTTGTGAATATCTTGTATTTTGATTCGGTGCCTATGCCTTTAGATGTCCAGACCCTAAGCTTTGGACTCCCTCAACAAACCTCTCTGCCTCTGTCTCACCTTGTGGAAGTTCTGGGGGGGTGTGGAAGTTCTGGGGCTTCCTGAAGACTGGCAACTAAGGATTTGTAACAAACAATACTTTATTCACGAGCGGAGCAGCTACTCCATGCTTGTACTCTGCACACGCTCTGCGGTTAACTCCCGCAGTCCCATCATGTGACCCCTTTAGTAGCCGCATCATCATGTGACCACTTGGTCTAAATCTTCCCTGTTTAAGTTGGGACAACCTGTGGTGTTGAGATGTAACAGTGTAGGAACCATTTTATAACATATTTATTGAACAGACTAACAATACATAACTATTTACATATAGTGAGACATGAATTAAGCTGTGGCAGCTGGGGCATAGCCCATCGCGTCTCCTCCTTCCCCTCCTCCCATGTGTTGGAGGCTACGCAATTGGGCTGCTGTGGAATCTGTTGGTGCTGGTTCCGATACCTGCAGGAGGTGACGGCGGTTGCGTATATAGTGGGCCCTATCTGAGGCTACCACTTAACTGTTCGGCTACGGGGAATGGCTGTGTACCACCTGTTCCACTGTCTTCATAGGCTGATGGGATCTGAGCAGTGCATTGATAAAGTTTGCTGGGCAAATGTATATTCTGCTGAAACCCATTCTGTGGCCTCATCTATAGGAGTTATAACACCTATTGTCATCAGACGATGCAGCTCAGTGACTACTTTCTGCTTCATGGCTATTGGTACTTTTATTGGAACACAGATTTTTATTGATACTAAGTCATCTCGTCTCATGCAATATAATTCTGGTAGCTTGCCAATGACATCACAGTTCAAAAAAATCTTTGTACTCTTATCGTTTCTGGGGCCTGGCGTTGGAAAGCATACACCTCAAATCAAGTTGGATGAGCCCCAGTGTATTGCTGTCCTGAAGACCTAGCAGTGGCCTTACACTATATGAAACTTGAAACTGCCCTTTTTGCAGTGAAGAGTGGCTACACCTTCAGTGTGGATGGTTTGTCCGCAATAGTTGACAAGGTCCCCTTGGATATTGGGGTCTTGTGCTGCCACTTGGCCTAGTTTCCGTATCATTCGGCTGGGCAATGCATTGCACTTTGCTCCACTGTAAATCTTTGCCTTTAGTCTTGCATTGCTGCAAATCATGTTGAGAGTGGTGAAGAACCTCTGCGATGGTGGCGACACTCCTGCAATAGAGTGTTGTTGGAGGCTCAATGGTATTGCTGCTTTGGCTCCATCCAGTTCATTCACCTGGCAGATGCTCCCAACCTTGGAGGACTGACTGACAGCAATGTGGCTGCTTCACAAGGGAAGCTGCTGTGGTTTCATCCTGCAGCATTTTGTGAAATGATTCCACTTGCCACATTTATTGCAGCATTTACCATACACAAAGCCTGCTATCATTTTCTGAAGGTGATGGACAGTTGGGGCAGGGCGTCCCCTGTACCGCAAAAACTTCCATTTCCACCTGAAACCTTTGCTGCTTTTTTCTGACTGTTTGTTTAGTGTTAAGACGCTAATGGCTGTTTGTAGTGTTAAATCTTTCTCTTGCAGCAGCTGCTTACGAATAAGATTACTGTGGACCCTGCAGACTACTCGACCCCTGACTAACTCATCAGCAAGGGTGCCAAATGCACATTTCTTCTCTAAGATTTTCAAGGTTACCCGATAGGATTGTTTCAGGGACTTTGTTGAATTGCTGCAGTGCATCTTTTGGATGACGCACACTGTCACTGTTCATTAGCGGTGGAGGGAGTGAATATTTAAGGTAGTGGATAAGGTGCTAATCAAGTGGGTTGCTTTGTCTTTGATGTTGCTGAGCTTCTTGAGTGTTGTTGGAGCTGCACGCATCCAGGCAAGGGGAGAGTATTCCATCACACTCCTGACTTGTTCTCTGTAAATTGATGCGACCATCAAATCACTCAAAGACACGAGTAGAAGTAAACTGTGGCTTTAATCGACTTACAACTGAGCCTGCCTGCGACTAGCTGAATTGAAGGCAGGCTCGCAAGACCGCAGCACATTATACTTCCGGTTGTGTGCAGAGCCGTGGGCGGAGCCCTGTACATGCTCCTCATCTCCCCCTGTGGGCAGAGCCGCACAACGGTTCACAGATGGAGCCCACAGGGACACAGTGATATACAGTGTGAATTTATATTATACATTCACCACATTCACCCCCTGTTAAAAAAATCAAGTCCGGCGGGGGTGACGGGTCTATAAGTTTAGTCGGTCCGGTGCTCGAATCGTTCGCTGGGACCGGCGGAGCACCGGAGTTGCAGCCGCTTCGGATGGCTGTGTGCAGATGTTTGGTGTGAATCCGAGGGTGGACTCCGGGGATGGTTCTTCCCGAGCTTCGTTCCTGACCGGTGTGATGGGTGAAAGGGGGCGCAGGAAACCTGTAGGTGCAGGGGCGCAGGGCGTGGGGGGTCGGGTGGGGTGTGGTGTGAGGGGTACCTCGGCAGTAGTGGTAGTAGTAGTGGTAGATCCTGCAGGTGCCAGGTTCCAGAGGGAAATGGTGTCCTGTCGGCCGTCGGGGTGCTCGATAAATGCATAGTGGGGGTTAGAATGCAGGAGTAGGACCCTCTCTACCAGGGGGTCTGTTTTATGTGTCCGGACGTGCTTCCGGAGGAGGACAGGGCCCGGTGTCCTCAACCAGGATGGGAGCAAGGCCCCCCGTGGTAGTGCCCCTAGGGAAAACAAATAATCGCTCGTGAGGAGTCTGATTAGTGGCCGTACACAGGAGGGACCTAATTGCATGGAGCACGTCGGGGAGGACCTCCTGCCAGTGGGAGATCGGGAGATTCCTGGACCATAGGGTCAGTAGGACGGTCTTCCAGACCGTCACGTTCTCCCTCTCCACCTGCCCGTTCCATAAGACCATAAGACATAGGAGCGGAAGTAAGGCCATTCGGCCCATCGAGTCCACTCCACCATTCAATCATGGTTCCCCCTGGGGTTATAGCTGGTAGTCCTGCTCGAGGCGATGCCCTTGATGAGCAGGTACTGACGCAGCTCGTCGCTCATGAAGGACGAACCCCTGTCATTGTGGACGTAGCTAGGGAAACGGAACAGGGTGAAGACACTGTGTAGGGCTCTGATGACTGTATGGGAGGTCATATTGGGGCACGGGATGGCAAACGGGAAGCAAGGGAATTAATCTATGATGTTAAGGAAATAAATATTACGGTTGGTGGAGGGAAGGGGCCCTTTGAAATCGATACTCAGTCGTTCAAAGGGCCGGATGCCTTTACCAGATGGGCCTTGTCTGGTCTATAGAAGTGTGGCTTACACTCCGCGCAGATCGGGCAATTCCTGGTGACAGCTTTAACCTCCTCAGTGGAGAAAGGTTTAACCTCCTCTATGGAGAAAGGCAGATTGCGGGCCTTGATGTAGTGGGCAAGCCGGGTGACCCCCGGGTGGCAGAGGTCATTGTGGATTGCCTGGAATCGTCTTGCGCGCTGGCGCACGTGCCGCGGGACAGGGCATCTGGGGGCTCTTTGAGCTTCCCCGGACGGTACCATAATTATAGGTGGAGAGTTCGATCCTCCATCTCAAGATTTTGTCATTTTTAATTTTGCCCCGCTGCAAGTTATCGAACATAAAGGCAACTGATCTCTGGTCGGTGATGAGGGTAAATCTCCTACCTGCGAGGTAGTGCCTCTAGTGCCGTACAGCTTCCACAATGGCTTGGGCTTCTTTTTCGACTGAAGAGTGTCGAAGTTCCGAAGCGGAGAGGGTTCGGGAGAAGAACGCTACTGGCCTACCTGCCTGGTTCAGAGTGGCGGCGAGAGCGACCTCCGAGGTGTCGCTCACCACCTGAAATGGGACGGATTCATCCACCGCCCGCATGGCGGCTTTGGCGATGTCCTCCTTAATGCAGTTGAAGGCCTGGCGGGCCTCGGCTGACAGTGGGAAGAGTGTAGTCTTAAATAGTGGGCGGGCTTTGTCCGCATACTGGGGGACCCACTGGGCATAGTAGGAGAAAAATCCGAGGCACCTCTTGAGGGCCCTAGAACAGTGGGGGAGAGGGAGTTGTAAGAGTTGCATGCGGTCAGGGTCGGGTCCTAGGACCCCATTTTCCATGACGTAGCCGAGGATGGCTAGTCTGGTTGTGCAGAAAACGCATTTCTCCTTATTGTATGTGAGATTGAGTTTTTGGGCTGTTTGGAGAAATCGGTCGAGGTTGGCGTCGTGGTCCTGCTGGTCATGGCCGCAGATGGTGACGTTATCCAAGTACGGAAACATGGCCCGCAGCCTGTACTGGTCCACCATTCGGTCCATTGCTCGTTGGAACACCGATACCCCATTCATGACGCCAAAGGGAACCCGGAGGAAATGGAAGAGGCGGCCGTCTGCCTCGAACCCCGTGTAGTGGCGGTCCTCCGGGCAGATTGGGAGCTGGTGGTATGCAGACTTCAGATCCACCGTGGAGAAGATGCGGTACTGGGCGATCTGATTGACCATGTCTGCAATCCGGGGGAGGGGGTACGCATCGAGGTGCGTGAACCGGTTAATGGTCTGGCTATAATCAAACACCATCCGGAACTTTTCTCCAGTCTTGACGACCACCACCGGAGCTCTCCAGGGGCTATTAGTTGCCTCTATGACTCCCTCACGTAAGAGCCGCTGGACTTCGGCTCTAATAAATATCCTGTCCTGCAGGCTATACCTCCTGCTGCGAGTGGCCACTGGTTTGCAGTTATCGGTGAGATTAGCGAAGAGTGGAGGGGGGGTCAAATTTTAGTGTTGCTAAACTGCGTATAGTGCGAGGGGGAAGGGGGAAGGCGTCCGCCGAAGCTGAGTGTTAGGCTCCTGAGGTTACACTGGAAATCCAGTCCGAGTAGCAGAGGGGCGCAGAGGTCTGGGAGTACATACAATTGGAAGTTGGAATAGTTGGCGCCCTGTATCGTTAGTGTTGCAATAGTGCGCCCTTGTATCTGGACAGAGTGCGACCCCGAGGCGAGGGAGATAGTTTGCTGTGTTGGAAATATCGGGAGCGAGCAGCGTCTTACCAGGTCTGGGTGAACGAAGCTCTCGGTGCTCCCGGAGTCGAAGAGGCACGGTGACTTGTATCCGTTGACTTGAACGGACATCATGGAGCTTCTGAGGTGCTTTGGCCGCGACTGGTTCAGAGTGACTGCCCTGAGCTGCGGGTAGTCAGTGGCGTGGTCAGCGGTGCTGGAGCGGCCCCGTGATGACTGTCCGCGGAGGTCGTAGTCGTCGAGTCGCATCTCGGGTGATGGCCAAGATGGTGGCCCCCGTTGATTGCACGTGGCGGGCGGCGAGGAAGATGGCATCCAAGATAGCCGTCCCCGTTGATCGCACGTGGTGGGCGGCGAGGAAGATGGCGCCCAAGATGGCGGCCCCCATGAATCGCACATGGCCGGCCGCATGGGGGAGGATTGCCAAGATGGTGGCCCCCATGAGTTGCACATGTCGTGCGGAGGCGGAGTCGGCATACATGCTGCCATATTGCGGGGTCTGCGGGCCTGTGAGTTGGAGGGGCAAGTGTTCTGGTTAGCGTTCGATTTGGAGTTTTTAGTTTTAGCTCCTAGCGTTACCGTGTCTTCCAGGTTCTGGGCCCCTTTTTCGAGGAGACGCTGGCGCACATAATTGGACCGGACCCCTGCAACATACAGATCTCGGACAGCGAGTTCCATGTGCTGGGAGGTTGTCACGGCCTGGAAGTTACATTCTCGTGCTAGAGCTATCAAGTCGCGCAGGTAGTCTTCTAGCAACTCTGCAGGGCGCTGGCGACGGATTGTAAAAATATGCCGCGCGTAAACTTCATTTACGGGCCGCATGTACAGGCGGTCGAGTATCGCGAGGGCCTCGGTGTATGAGTCGGTACTATCAAGTTGAATTGAAATACGATGGCTCACCCGTGCGTGTAGAAGACTGATTTTCTGTTCTTCAGTAACAGCGGAGGTAGTCGACGCAGCCAGGTAGGCCTTGAAGCACCGAAGCCAATGCAGAAATATTTCCTTCACTTCTGCGGCCTGTGGATCGAGTTCCAGTCAATCAGGTTTGAGGGCTGATTCCATGGTAGTTTTTTAAGTCGATTAAATTGATGCGACCATCAATTCACTCAAAGACACGTGTAGAAATAAACTGTGGCTTTAATCGACTTACAACTGAGCCTGCCTGCGACTAGCTGAACTGAAGGCAGGCTCACAAGACCACAGCACTTTATACTTCCGGTTGTAGGCAGAGCCATGGGCGGAGCCAAGGGCAGAGCCCTGTACATGCTCCTCATCTCCCCCTGTGGGTAGAGCCGTGCAACGGCTCACAGATGGAGCCCATAGGGACATAGTAATGTACAGTGTGAATTTATATTATACATTCACCACATAGATTATGGACAGGATTTGGGGAGTCAGGAGGTGAGTTAGTTGTTGCAGAATTCCCAGCCTCAGATCATTTCTTGTAGCCACAGTAATTATGGGGCTAATGCAGTTAAAGGTTTGGTCAACTCTTTGGTTTGTTGAGTTAAATACATGCCTGTAGAGTATTATATTCTTCGCCGGAAGGCAAATGTTTCAAACCTTTTTAGAATTACTTTGGGATCCTTTTTCTCCTCTTCCATTTGAAAAACAAATGACTCAAAGTCTAAACTGCTAAGTTTAGTATGGTGTTAGATAGTACCTTTTTTGATTTGTCAGATAATGCAGCACTGCAGGAAATACGTCACTCATTTTCAAACCTATCCTAACTGCAATGTTTTCATTGAAGACGGGAAGATTGCTGCGGCAAAGTCCTTGTGTCATGCTGCCAACTCCTGGCACCATGTAGAAGTGCTGGATTCCCAAAGACATGGCGACTATGGACTTGTAACAGACAATTCTTTATTCACTAGTTGAGCAGCTACTCCACGTTTGTACTCTGCCCGTGCTTCAGGATAGCTTCTGTGTCACGTGACCTTTTTAGTAGCTGCATCATCACGAGACCACCCAGACAATAACCCTTTTCTCCTTTAAGATGCTACTTGAAGAATTTGGCCAAATAGGAAGATTTTATAGATCAAAAAAATTAACGTTTCGTGCAGTTTTCGGGTTAATGGCTGGAATTTTCCGACTGTTCACCCTGGTCGGATCTTCCAGGCCCGCCGATGGTGTACTCCCGCCATGGGTTTCCTGGCACCGAGGGGTGTATTCAATGGGAAATTCTATTGACAATGGTGGGACCAGAAGCTTCCACCACCGGCCATTGCGGGCTGTCTCCGGGGAAAATCACGCCCAGTGTAAACGATTGCTGCAGCTTGTTTCTTTCCCCGTGACATTCATGGCATTACCATCACTGAATCACCTTCTAGTGACATCCTGGGTATCATTGAGATTCGGCGGGGGCGGGAATCGCGGCGCGCCGGTCAGTGTCCGCTCGCATCGGCTCCCCCGGCGATTTTCCGGCCCGCGATGGGCAAAGTCCCGCTGGTTCTTTGCCAGTCCCGCCGGCGTAAATTGACTAGGTCCCTTACCAGCGGGAACTGGTTGTGCAGGCGGGTTCCAGAGTCCTGGGGGGGTCACGGGGCGATCTGGCCCCCACGGTGACCTGGGCCACGATCGGGGCCCACCGATCCGCGGGCGGCCCTGTGCCGTGGGGCACTCTTTTCCCACGTGCCGGCCGTGTAAGCCTCCGCGATGGCCGACACGTAGGTGAACCCCCCCTGCGCATGCGCGAGGATGACGTCAGCAGCCGCTGACGATCCCGCGCATGCGTGGACCAGCGCCGGCCGGCAGAGTCCCTTCAGCCCTGTCTGGCGTGGCGCCAAAGGCCTTCCACGCCGGCCGGCGGGGCGCAAACCACTCCGGATTCCACACCTTTGAGGCGGGCCAACGCCGGAGTGGTTAATGCCACTCCGTCCCACCGGGATCGCCCGCCCCGCCGGATAAGGGAGAATCCCACCCAGTGTGCGTCATCCACAAGATGCACTGCAGCAATTCAACAAAGTTCCTGAAACAGCACCTTCCAAACCCATTACCTCTACCACCTAGAAAGACAAAGGTACTGATGCATGGGACTACCAAAATCTCCAAGCTACACATCATCTTGATTTGAAGCTTTATTGCCGGCCCTTCAGTGATGTTGGGTTAAAATCCTGGAACTCCCTGCCGAACAGCACTCTTGACGTACCAATACCAGATGGACTGCAGTGATTCAAGAAGGGGCTCACAACCATCTTCTCAAGGGTACGTAAGGATGGACAATAAAGGCTGGCCTTGCTAGTGATGTCCACATCCCGTGAAAGATATTAATATTTTAATATTTTATCTATTAATTTCTGAAGAAGAAAATCGTCATGGGAGCGATCTTGACTCTTAGACAATCAGTTGACAGGGTTTGCCAGACAGCCATCCATACTGGCAGTGAGGAGGCAGCCAGAAATTGAAGACCTTAGCCTTCTCTAACTTTAACAGCAGAGTTGTACACGCCAGGAAAAAAATTCCTGGTTCTCGGCTTCAGGATCCTCAACCATTTGGTCCACCACCAGCCATCCGCAGGTAGTTCCACTTAGGGGGCAAGTAAGAGGTATGAAGGTGGGGCATACCGAGACACAAAACATTTTATTGGAGCCAGGAATAGACAATTTGGTCCTTTCATCTCCACAGAAAGAAATGTTTCTGACGAAAACACGCTTAGGCCGTTCAGCTCTTTGATCTATATCTCAATACCATTTTTCAACATTAGTTCCACACATCCCTTAATTCCCTCCGTTACAAAAAGCTACCAATTTCAGTTTTGAAAAATTCACTTTGCCAGTGCAAAGTTTGCAAGTTTAATTTGCAAGTGGGATTCAATCTAGAATATTCGGCCTCTAGTTCACATGGATAAGAGATCTACTGCCCAAGCTTTGGACCTTGTGAAAGTCATGGTGAGACAATCACTGAGGTTAACAGAACAGTAAGGCTGCTAACAACGCGGGAGAATTTGTGCCCACGATGGCTGTGAGCGCAAACAGTGACGTGGGCTCAAAATCACGTGAGAATCGGAAAATAAGATTCGAAAAATGAGATTCTCACCGTTTTCCGATCTTTCCCACCCCTCGCCGGCGATGTAACAACGTTCCCAACCCAGAAAGGGTGACATCACGTCGGTGAGGCTTACAACTGTTTTTTAAAGATGTGAAGCAGTCGAGGGAACCCGGCAGGGGCGCACCAGTAAGTTTGGACTTCGGGTGGTGGGGGGGGGGGGGGGAGACCTGCCTGGCAGATCCATCCTGGCAGTACCAGTGGCAGTGCCAGGGAAAGTGCCGGGGTGGGCCCCCTTGGGGGGAGGTTCGCCTTATGTGAGGTCCTCGTAGCAGGCAATGGGACCCTGTTCATCAGTGAGGAAATCCAGATGTTTATGAAGACTAATGGAGAGAAGCACATCCGTATGGCACCATGTCACCCATCCTCAAGCGGTCTAGCCGAATGGGCAGTCCAAACATTTATCAGCGGCATGAAAAAGCAAACCACAGGCTCGCTTGAGACAAAAGTAGCAATGTTCCTGTTTAATTATAGGACCATGCCACACATCACAACAGGAGTGGCACCAGCAGAACTATTAATAGGTTGCCGCCTCCTGACCAGACTCTGCTTAATGTTCCCCGACTTGAGCAGGAAGTTAGAATCGAAACAAGAGGCCCAGAAGAAAAACCACGGCAGCTGGAAACCAGACAGGGCCTTTAAGCCAGGAGACACTGTCCACGTCCGTAACTTTGGAGAGTTGTGAACGAGAAAATGGGCCCGTATCATATAAGGTTGAAACCAGAGAGAGGACCTTAAGAAAACATGTAGACCGCCTCAGAAACAGGGAACTCCCCCACTGAGGAAACTAATTCTGGCGAAATGCCACCCTCAGCATCCTTCATACCAGCCTCCAGGAAGGGTCCTAGATGACAAGTACCCGGGCTCCCAAGTAGAACCCCAGCTGGAGATCACCCCCACCAGGACCACAGGGAATCACTAACAAATCTCCCCATGGGGCTCGAGGGTTACCAGTTCCCTGGTAGCAGACCCCCAACTGGGACTTGTTACCTAAGCCCTTGAAACACCGGCCCAACCTGGACCGGCAGTGCTGGTAGTCCCGGGTAGGGACTCTATTGCTGTACACCACGGCAGCAGCTTTACTGTGTTATAATTAAACTACGTAAGCCTCCCTGCTCGTGTCTCCTGGATTATCACAGAGACAAAAGCAGTTTCCATGTGGAAGGCAAATGGAATTGTTAATTAATTGGTTCAATGCCTTCAATATCATATAAACTAATTCTTTGTTAAGGGAAGTCTCCAGCTAATTAAATCCTGGTCATCTGCTATTTAGATCACATATATCATTTGAAAATTACAATCAAGGAGACAAACAACTCAAATTCTGTCACAAAGTTGCAGCATCGCCCAAGCTTATCGTTTGTCTCCTCAATGCCAGTGATATGATCAGTTGACACACTTAAATCTGTAGCTTGGGGGAGAAAACCTCAAAGAACACAGACCGACTCTCCATTCTACTTGAGAGATATTTTCATGCAGGAAGCATTGTGCATATATAAATGATGATAAGTAGGGTTGGGTGCTCCTCTTTGTTGTAAGGTTGTGTGTTGTCTCAGGCTTGTATGATTGAACAATAACTGTTTACTAAGAACACATAACTATATACACACATACAGCATACGGCCCTGACTAGGTGCTATGTCCATGCCGAAGAGCCACAGCAAAATGGGAATTACACCTGTCTCTATGAGAGCCTAACTCCTACCAACTCGACCTGGGTTGGGGCTCATTAAATCTGCACAGCAGAATTGCCGCCACTATGGGAGTTTTCCAGTGCCGGACCAAAACAAATCCCTGACTGTACTGTAACAGGACCATCGCGCCAGAAAAGGGGTCCGGTCATTTAAAGGGAGGGGCAGAGGAACTCCAAAGATCAATGCTACAGTATTGCAGGCCTACACAGGTAAAGAGCTCGAATAAGTTCCTTAAGGGGCCTTTCTGGAAAGAGAGGGAATGACTCCACTAGGCCCTCTCCCTCCATTTCCTGACTTTTACGACACTATTGCTGGCTTTCCTGGGCCAGTAGTTACCATCCAAGTGTCCATCTGGGTAAGCAGCACTCCATAATGTTCCAGAATATCCGAGAAAGAAGATTCATTACAATAAGGCTGCTACCGGGGCAGACAGCAATAGGGTCCCAGTCGGGGACTAGCAAGAATGCTGGTCCCAGTTCTGACCAATATTTAAAGGGCTACATAACGGGCCCCATTTAGGTGGATGTCTGTCCACGAGCGGGGAAGCTCATTTTCTATGAGTCCCATGGGTAGATTATCAGTGTATCCTCATGGGCTTTGTGAAAGGTTATCATATTCCCCCCCTCCCCACCAAGTCCAAATGATCCCCCTCAGTGTCTTGCTGATAGGGCCTTATTCGGCGCTTCACGTGTGGCCACGTATCTGCCAGCGGCGAAGCGGGGTCGGGGTGCGGACAGCAAATCGGGATCGTCTCGTCCCTGGCAGGCTGTGCCTCTGCGCTGTACAATGGCACAAAAGCTGGTGAGGGTACTGATTCACCTGGCGTGCTTTCCTCTAAG
Organism: Scyliorhinus canicula; assembly: GCF_902713615.1. Taxonomy (NCBI): domain Eukaryota; kingdom Metazoa; phylum Chordata; class Chondrichthyes; order Carcharhiniformes; family Scyliorhinidae; genus Scyliorhinus; species Scyliorhinus canicula. Next base: position 121,189,427 of record NC_052155.1, read on the forward strand.
GCCAGCTCCCTGCACCTGATGTGGTCTATGTGTTTTTGTACAGTTTTTGCCCTGGTCTTGACCTTGTACGAGACCAGCGCGTTTTCTCCACCATGACCCCTGGACTCCATTGAGAGCTATGGGGGGTGGATTTACTGGGTAACCCGAGGCAGGGGTCCACCGTTGGTGGGACCAGCATATCCCACCAGTGTGAACGCTGGTAAATTCCACCCTCTGTTTTGAGTCTGGTGGCCACGATTTATTTTTTGTATGTCTAGTTTTGCCTCCACTTTCCCATTGAGATTCGGTAACGTTAGTCTCAGCCCCCCGGTGCCATGCTGCTTGTTACTTGCGATATAGCCCTGTAGTTAAACAAGAATCGTGGCAGCTTCATATCAAGACAGCCTGCGTTCTGCTTCCTGTGCTGCATTTGAAGATCTTTACTGCCCACTCGGCTAAACCATTCAAGGACAGATGGAATGGGGCTATGCAAATGTGTTTTATCTCATTTGTACGCATGAAACCAAGAACCCCTCACTGGTAAATGGAGTGTCATTGTCCATGACAAAGACGTCTGGCATTCCATGGGTACTGAATGACTGGTGCAGTTTTTCCACGGTAGCAATTGAGATAGTGGAGGCCATCTAGTGCATGTCCAACCATTTTGAATGGGAATCTATGAGGATCAGGAACATCGACCCCCATGAACAGTCCAGCAAAATAATAATAATCTTTATTAGTGTCACAAGTAGACTTACATTAACACTGCAATGAAGTTACTGTGAAAGCCCCTAGTCGCCACACTCTGGTGCCTGTTCAAGTACACAGAGGGAGAATTCAAAATGTCCAATTCACCAAACAGAACGTCTTTCAGGACTTGTGGGAGGAAACCGGAGCACCCGGAGGAAACCCACACAGAGACGGGGAGAACACGCAGACTCCGCACAGTGACCCAAGCTGGGAATCGAACATGGGACCATGGCGCTGTGAAGCAAAGTGCTAACCACTGTGCTACCCGTGTCACTCATATGGGCATGAATCTGCACCCAGGGCCACCCTGGCCATTCCCAGGGATGGAGCAAGGCCGATGGCGGGAGCTTTCGGTTCTCCTGGCAAGCTGAGCACTCTTTCATCATGTGCTTGATGACCCCATCGATCCACACAAAGTTCCTTGCCATATCCATTTTTGAAATGCCAGGATGTACATTATGGGGTTCTTGCAGTATTGTGCGTTGACCCAATCGTGGGGTGACCACCTATGCTCCACATAGAATTATACAATTTTGCATGTTGAGTTCCTATCGCTTCACGATTAAGGACGGTAAGTGGGCAGCACAGTGGTTAGCACAGTTGCATCACAGTTACAGGGTCCCAGATTCGATTCCCGGCTTGGGTCACTTTTTGTGTGGAGCCTGCACATTCTCCCTGTGTGTGCGTGGGTTTCCTCCGGGTGCTCTGGTTTCCTCCCACATTCCAAATACGTGCAGGTTAGGTGGATTGGCCATGCTAAATTGCCCTTAAGTGTCCAAAAAAGTTTAGATGGGGTTACGAGGATAGGGTGGAGGTGTGGGGATGGGGGTGAAGATGTGGGCTTAGGTAGGGTGCTTTTTTCAAGTGGCGGTGCTTGCTCGGTGGGTCGAATGGCCTCCTTCTGCACTGTAAATTCTATGATTCCATGGGCGCTCCCTGTATCCCACCACTCAGGATGATGTGGGGTAACTTCACCAGTGCAGGTCCTTTTGAGTCCACATGTGGATCTGCTTGGCTGTCATAGGTAGGGTGTCCATCAAGTATAAGGTCATCACAACTTCGTCCGTCATTGGGGGATGGGTGGGGGGGAGGGCTTGTGGTGTGCATGGTGGCACAAGGACAGCGGTAGCTGACTCAGGGCATCTGCACTCACTATCTGTGTTCCTGGTCAATTCTCAAATGTATATTGATAAGGTGCCAATAGTAGCACCCAGCGTTGGATCTGGGCTGAGGCTATTGGGGGAATCGTTTTGTCCTTTTTGAGGAGGCTCAACCGGGGTTTATGGTCCATGATAATGGTGAAATGGCGTCCGTAGACATACTGATGTAACTTCTTCACTGCATCTATTACAGCCAATCCCTCTTTCTTCGTCTGGACGCATCATCTCTCCCCGTCAGCCAGGGTCCTGGATGAAAACGCTATCGGCCACTCAGTGCCATTGTCCCAACGGTGAGATAATATTGCTACAATTTTGTAAGGCGAGGCGTCACATGTGAAGATGAGAGGTCTTGAGAGTTTGCCGAGACTACTTTTGGTCCTTCTTTAGCAGTGCGTGTAAGGGTGTTAGCAGGGTAGCTAGATTTGTTATGAATTTACCATTGTAACTTACCAGTCCCAGGAAAGAATTTAGTTCTGTTGTGTTTTCCGGCACCAGGGCTCCTTTTATGGCCTGTACTTTTTCTCCCACTGGGTACCAGTGAGAGGATCTGTTCACCGTCATCTTGTAGTTGCCACAAAGGTGGACTGACTTGTCCGTCTTCAATACCGAGACCACTGGTGCTGCTCATTCCGCGGCTTGGACTGGGTATATGAAGCCTTGGTTCTCCAACCATAGCAATTTGGTCTCCACCTTCATAACTACGGCCCAGGGGACTGGTCATGCCCGAAAGTACTTGGGCTGGGCCTATGGGTTCACATAACTTTTCACCCTGGCACCTTTTATTTTCCTAAGGCCTTTCTGGAAAATCTCCAGGCATTTCCCAAGGACCCAATATAAGTTGCGAGTGCCAATCTCGAAGGTCTGCTGCCAGTCTGGGTGAAGTTTCTACAACCAATATCAGCCTAAAAAGAGGGTCCTGGTACTTGCAGTACAATCAATGGAAGTTGGACTGTCTGTTTTCCCTGGGTGACTGGGATCACGGTGGCTCCTATGGTTTTTAATGGTTCTCCTGAATATGACGCCAATCTGGCTCCGGTATTGCTTAAGCCTAGGGACAGGATGCCCATTCGGAATTGACAAAAGGTCCACTGTTCAATGACGGAGGCAGCTACTCCTGTGTCGGCCTCCATGTCTAAGGGGTGACCATTGACCTGGAGCTTAATCCAAATCGGGGCCACTTTAAGGGCGGTGATGCAGTACCATTACATCAGCTCTTCCTCCTTGGGCTGGTCAATGTGTAAGGCCCTGGCCTGAGGTGGCTTCGTCTTTATTTGGGGTGGTACATGCTCTGCTAATTCTGGAGGTCATGGCTTTGGCGTGTCCTATGCCTGCAAGTTCAGCAATGCTACGAGTTCTCCCTGTAGTCCTCCAGGGAGCTCTCCCATCTATGTCATGGCTCAACGCCATCGAGTCTTGTCTTGGTACCATAAACCTGATCATTGACTTAGAGGCTGGAGAATCATGGGAGCACTATCACTAGAGGGCATAGTTTCTTGTATAGGGGTCGTCTGACGCTGTGGACGCTATAATTGATGGAACCCTGGAGTTCCTGAGTCCTTTTTTCTGTGGTTTTCTGAGATACAGCCAGTTCTATAGCTCTCTTTAGGTCCAGGATAGGTTTTGCTAAAAGTTTCCTCTGCGTTGCTACATTATTTATTGTGCATACTAATCGGTCTCTGAGCATCTCTGGGAGGGACGGTCCATACTCACAATGTCCAGCTAGTTTCCGGAGTCGTTTTAGGAATTCTGTTACCGATTTTCCGGGGATTCTTCAGGCCATGTTAACTTTGTAGTATGACAGATGGTTTAGGTCATTGTGGTTCATCACTAGTTCAGTGGGTTCGTCGAAGAACTTCGAGTCTGTGGCTGCCGTGTAGGTGAGGCTTTTGATGATGCTGTATGTTGGGGTTCCGCAAGCAGTCAGGAAAGTCGCCTTCTGTCGGTCTTCTGTGTCTATGCCATTTTCCTGAAAGAAGCAGCATATTCTTTCAGCATATTGACCCCAGTCCTCTATGCCTTCATCGTATAGCTCCAACTTCATCCATAAATGAACAGCAGCATTTTCCGATCTCCTTCAGTTTTTCTTTCTTACCGGGCTATTCAGTTATGGCAAGGTTGTCCAGAATCACTTTTTTTTCCTTTTTCCTCATCACAAGCACAATGATCTTGGTGACCCAAGAAAGAAGTTTATTATAAACCTAAAGGTTAAGGCCACTACCGCAGCTCACAACAAAAGAGTCTCAGACGTGTGACCTGGTCCCAGTTCGGGCCAGTATTTAAAGGGTTAAGTAATAAGCATCAGCTGGGCAGACCTCCGCCCTGTAGCGGGGAAGCTCATATTCAATGGGCGCGGTTCTCCCAACGGGAGACTGAGTGCCGACGCCGGAGTGAAACCCGGAGTGTTTCACTCCGGCGTCGGAGGCCGCTCCTCACCCCCTATTCTCCGCCCTCCCTCGCCCCCCCCCCCCCCCCCCCCCCCCCCCCCCCCACCCCAGGGGGGCTAGGAGCAGTGGTGCGTGAATCCCGGACGCCCGGCCTTGACGCTTGCGTCAAAGCGGCGCGCCAAGAATGACGCGGCCGGTGGCACCAAAGTGACGTCAGCCGCGCATGCGCAGGTTGGCCGGCTCCAACCCGCGCATGCGCGGTTGCCGTCTTCCCCTCCGCTGCCCCCGCAAGACAGGGCGGCTTGATCTTGCGGGCAGCGGAGGGAAAAGAGTGCGTCATTTACAGACGCTGGCCCGACGTTGATGTGGGCACCGATCGCGGGCCAGACATCTGCTGAGCACGCCCGTGGTACTCGATCCTCCCTCCGCCCCTCCGCCCCCCCCCCCCCCCCCCCCACAGGCCCCACACTCACCTGTTGCGCGCTGTTCACGCCGGCAGCGACCAGGTGTGGTTGGCGCCGGCGTGAACCGGTCGGGTTCAATAGGCTGCACAACCCATCCGGGCAGGAGAATCGGCAGTCGCAGTGAGAAACGGCGAGCGGCGATTCTCCGAGCGCGTGTCGAAAAACGCGACGCGCCATTTTTGGGGGGTGGGATAATTGCGGGGGGTGCCAGGGTGGCGTGGCGTGATTCGCCCGGCCCTCCTGCGATTCTCCCACCCGGTGTGGGGAGCGGAGAATCACGCCCCATGAGTTCCACAGGGAGATCTATCAGTGTATCCCCATGGGCCTTGTGAGGGTTATCGTACACTCAGTGAGGTGAACAGGAGGAAAGGAGGCTAGATATCCAACCCAACTGACCACCTGCCCCCCCAGGTTTCAGTGCCAGCATTTCTATACGTTGCGGAATTAAAGTAAGGTTGGGAGATTGGCCAACTGTAGGTTTACCTTATAAGTCTTAGTAAAAGTATACAGAAAAAATAAATCTGTCTTCACTGAATTTACAGTTTACATACACTGATAAAGACGTAGTGCTTTTTAATTCCCGTCCACCACATTACATTTTTATAACATACTTAGATCAAATTGAGATCTCCTCTGGAGAAATATGAAACTACATATTCATTACAAAAACATATAAGAACACATTTCTTTTCTTGGGATGAGAAAATAAAATTCTTGTCGCTGTCTATTTAGAGGACGTGGGAAGGCCAATCAGGAGGCAACGCAAGAGAGAGGCCAGCAGCCTGCACCATGAATGCAGTTCGATTGGAGCTGCAGAAACTGGGATGCAAGGGAACACAACAAAGCAAGGGAGCAGGGAAAGAAGGAGCCGGAATGATTTTTTAAAATCCTCAGCACCTCTCAGTTTCGAAAGAGAATGCTGCAATGGCAGGCATCTGCATATCCTTGGGCGCAGGCTTCCGATTTGTTCTGATTATTCACTGATCTCATGTAAAGCAGAAGCCACTGGGTCCCCCCGCTGTGCACTCACCTCCTGTGAGATGGAGAGCCATGCACATTGCAGGTGTCCCAGGCACCCTTAGAGGGGAATTACCTCATCAACTTTCTAAACTGGCTACCTGCCACAACTGGGTGGTTAGCCATCAGTGCTGCAATTATGTCATTGAGAAAAGTACAAAGAGGTGAAAACACCTCACTTTCAAGGACCTATACCTCCAGACTCCACTCCAGGACATTGGGAATGTTACGGCCCAAGTGTAAATAAGTGTGTCGTCCACAGGGTAGCACGGTGGCGCAATGGTTAGCATTGCTGCCTCACGGCGCCAAGGTCCCAGGTTCAATCCCGGCCCTGGGTCACTGTCCGTGTGGAGTTTGCACATTCTCCCCGTGTTTGCGTGGGTTTCGCCCCCACAACCCAAAGATGTGCAGGGTAGATGGATTGGCCACGCTAAATTGCCCCTTAATTGGAAAAAAATAATTGGTACTCTAAATTTATAAAAGAACAAATTTTATTTAAAAAAATTTTTTTAAAAGTGTGTCGTCCATCAGACTCAGCTTTGTCGATGTACCATTTGTCAATGTTCTCCGTTGATTATTCTTCTGTCTGCTATGTATATACTGTGTACGTTCCTCGGCCACAGAAAAATACTTTTCACATCGGTACATGTGACAATAAATCAAATCAAATCAAATCAAATCAGATATGTGTTTACTGTGGACTATAAATATTGTTCACTGGTGTAGGAAATAAAAGCAAAATACTGCAGATGCTGGAAATTTGAGATAAGAACAGAAAATGCAGGATAAACTCAGAAGATCTGGCAGCATCTGTGGAGAGCGAGAGACAGAGTTAACATTTCAAGTCTGTTTGTACTTGTGCAGGAAAAGTTGCTGCCTGAATATTAAGTCAATTATAAGTGAACTAATTCCTGAGAGTATGAACACATAATAAAATAATTGCATATTGTTATCACTCATTCCTAGGGCACAATTTAATGTAGGCACTGGGGGTCCTGCCTGCCTTTTGGAGAACTGGCAATCAGCCCACATTGTCCACTTTCAAGAGTGTCAATAATTAATTGGGTAGCATGGGCCTTCCCCAGAATCAAGGACCCCAGGACCTCCGCTCACTCTCTTCGTGGTGCTTTTTATTCCCACAACTGAACTGAACTCCCGCTGCAGCCACGGTGAAGGCTGCTGGTCTCCATATGCTGGGCTCCTGATTGGCCTTCCCACCTTCTCAAACCTTTGCTCATTGCCCAGAATTGGATGGTGACCAGAGAGGCATCAAGACCAGAAATCTTATGTCGCCCCGAAGAGCTGGCGGGCAATCAGAGGCTAGCAGCTGAAAGGCATCACCACTTGGGAGGTAGTATCTGCTGCTGGCAATGTCTCCTTGCAAGGCCCAGGATCACTGGGGACCACAAGTGGCTAAAGGCAAGTGGGGGGGGGGGGGGGGGGGTGCTGCAGGGTTGCAAACAGGGAGTGAGAAGAGGAGTCAGCAGCAAGGGAAGGTGGTGGTGGCTCTTAGAGGGCCCGTCCCCTTTCTGATTCCACGTCTTTTGAACAGGCACTGAGTGCCTTTGAATGAGGGACCTCACTGAAAACCCATTAGCAAACACAACAGAGCATGTTTCTTGCGCATTTCACATGGTGAGTTCCCCCAGTGCCCAGGGTAAATACCAGCAGTGGCGGAATGAGGCCTTTTAGTGAGCATTAAGCCATGAGCCTTCTTGCCCCATATTTAAGCGGGACAGAAGTGGGAAGGTGGAGGTCCCCATCCAACATCCTCCCACTTGATTAAACTGCACCAAACCTACAGGGGAGGTGATTAAATTCTGATCCTCATGTTTTCTGCTCGATGTGCTATGACTGTGCTCTCAGACATAAATAAAACATTTCCCTTCCAGTAATGGTCTCCCTCTTTTTATCCCACACTTTCTGTGGCCTACTCTTTGTTTCTCTTCCACTGACTTTCTCTGTATGAATTTCACACACTGGGACCTAATTTTTCAAAGGGAATGTACTGAACTGGGACCTGAACTGGAAGAATGATATTGGCAGGGTGTGGTCCAGGAATGAATGGTGAATCTGTTTGATGTTGCAATGATATTGGGGTACCTATATGGGCAGCACGGTAGCATAATGGGTAGCACGGTGGCTTCACAGCACCAAAGTCCCAGGTTCGATTCTCTGCTGGGTCACTGTCTATGCACGTTCTCTCTGTGTGTGGGTGGCTTTCCTCCGGGTGCTCTGGTTTCCTCTCACAGTCCAAAAATGAGCAGGTTAGGTGGATTGGACATGCTAAATTGCCCTTAATGTCCAAAAAGGTTAGGAGGGGTTATTGGGTTAGGGGGATATGGTGGAAGTGAGGGCTTAAGTGGTTGGTGCAGACTCGATGGGCCGAATGGCCTCCTTCTGCACTGTATGTTCTATGTACCAATGTTGGCCTTTGCGCCTATATCTGAGAATTGTTGGAGCATGCACAGAAGAGATGGATAAAATAGGCATTCTTGCTGAAGGAGGGAATCGGACCAAAAACTGGAGAAAGTGGGACCATCTTGGATCATGAGACTGGAGCAGCGAAAAGAGTGAAGTTTGGTCCTGAGTTTGAATCTGGAGTAAGAATAGAGTGCGATAGGGTATGTGGCCTGAAGACAGAACAGTAAAGAAATAGAAGGAGATTAAGGACCAGGGAAGAAACGGACAGGATAGGCATTTATTGGTTAGGGGAGCATTTTAGTCAGGTGCACAGGCTATTGGACGGAGGCAGTGGGGCCATTATCTGGATCACTCTCATAGAAAGACTGTGGTTTTACAGAAATGGTTCCTTTTGGTAGGAAGAACAAAGAGAAGCATTATCAAATAAAGGGCATAATTCCAAAGGGATTCAGGAGCAGCGATCCAGAGGATTCATATTGTCAAATCATTGAAGTTGACAAGATTGGTTGAGAAAGCAGTTCAGAAAACATAGGAACCTGAGGTTTTAAATAGAGAGAAAGACTGCAAAAACAAGAAAATTATGATAACCTTTCGAAAACACTGGTTTGGCCTCAGCTGAAGTATTGGGTGCGATTCTCCCAGCCCTGCGCCAGGCCGGAGAATCTCCGTCCCGGGGGGACGGGGGGGGGACGGGGGGGGGGGGGGGGACGGGGGGGGGGGGGGGGGGGGACGGACCTCCGAAGGGGTCTGGACCGCGATTAGGATCCACCGATCCGCGGGCCAGCCTGTTTTCCTCCCCCCCGGGCCTACTTTGTTGCACGTCCGGCCCCAGAAACCCCGCATCATGTTGCGTCGGGGCCGGCACGTTCCATAAAGCCACCGCGCATGCGTGAACTGCTCCAGCGCCGTGTTGGTCCCCTGTGAGGGCCAGGATCGCTAGTGCCCGGGCCCGTTTTGTGCCATCGTGAAATGTGACGGCATTCACGACGGAACGGACACTCTGGGCACGATTCTCCGCAAATGCGGCGAATCGTAAAGGCTGCCATGAAACTGGCTATGTTTCACGGCAGCCTCCGCACCCCCTCCCGGGACCCGATTCTCCCCCCCGGGTGGGGCTAGCAGCGGGGCCCTGTGAAGCACGGCAGCGCCGCCTTAGCGACCGTCGCTAAGTCCGCGCGCCAAGGGTCACGCCGGCTGACGCGCACGATGACGTCAAGCACGCATGCGCGGGTTGGACGGCTCCAACCCGCGCATGCACGGGGCCGTCATCTCCCTCGGCCGCCCCGCGGACTGATCCTGCGGGGCGGCGGAGGGAGAAAGAGTGCGTCTGTTACGGACGCACTGCCCGCGATCGGTGCCCACCAATCACGGGCCCATGCCCCCCTTGGCACGGCCATGGTACTGCCGTGCCAATCGGGGCCCTGGATGCCCAGAACGGGCATGTTGCGCCATTTTTACGACGGCAGCAAGCAGGTGTGTTTGCTGCCGTAAAAACGGCCGTAAAGGCCTGGGCACTCGGCCCATCGGCCTGGGGAGAATCGCTGTTCGCCGTAAAAAACGGCGAGCAGCGATTCGTGTCGTGGGATGGCCGTGGGGGGGGGGTGGGGGGTGGGGGGGGGGAGAATAGCGGGAGGGCATGAAAAATGTCGGGGACGCCCTCCCGCTATTCTCCGACCCGTCGTGGGCAGCGGAGAATCTCGCCCTCTGTCCCGCAATCGGAGAATCTTGCCCATTGTGTCCAGTTCTGTGCCCTGCACTTTAATGAAAGTATTGACAAGAGTGCAATCAAGATTCATGAGAATGGTCCCAGGGATGAGAAACTTCAGTCATGAAGATATATTGGAGAAGTTGGGACTGTTTTTTCTTGCGAGAAAAGAAGGCTGAGAGGAGATTTAACGGGGTATTTAAGATCATGAGGGACTGGACAGAGGATATAGGGAGAAGCTGTTCTCACTCATGAAAGGACCAAGGTCAAGAGGGTACGTATTTAAAATAATTGGCAAAAAAAGCAAAGGCGACATAGGAAGAAACTTTTTTGCACAGCAAATGATTAAGATCTGGAATGCATAGCCTGAGAGTGTGCTGGATGCAGATTCAAGCAGTCAAAACAGAATTAGACTGTTATTGGAAGAGGAAGAATTCTCGGGTGATTGGGGGTGGGGGGGGGGGGGTGGGGTGGCGTCACAGGGAGAAGGCCAGAGAACGGTACTAAGTGAATTGTTCATTTGAAGAACTGGCGCAGACACGATGGACTGAATGGTCTGCTTTTGCACGGTAACAATTCTGTGATATGCTAATTATCAACTTTACAAGTCTATTCTAGTTTTACAAAATACAGACATACATACGTTCTTCAACTTAGTCCCTGCAGGACAATACACAAGTCTTTAATTAGATGGATAGATAGATGCTAGCCAAGTAGAAAGAAACTTTTCAGGGAAGATGTTTGGACATTGTCCATTTTGAAACTCACTGCACTCAGTGGGTCAAAGGCAAACAGTTCATTTCATTAGATCTGCATAATTTTACAGTTTTTGACTAAATTAAATAAACCAATGTCTAATATGTCATTATCCAACGACATAAATAAGACATACTTCTGTGATATGTAAACATTTGGGCTGTGTTCACAAAGAATTTGCTGATTGGCTAAAATGTATTTGCTTCAAGTATTAGCCCTTGTTTACCCCAAACCTTTGTTTTTCCCCGATGACATTTTCGAAGTAATTGCAACAATAGCACCATCTTTATGAATACTGGCCAATTAGGCAAGAAAACACAGGTTTCATAATCAGTAATTGGTTAACATTCCTTTAAGGAGCTGTAAACCTATAGCTATTGCTATTTAATTGTCAGACAGGAAGCTTCGGAGCATTTTTTTGTCGCCATGCAGATTTACATGAGGAAAACTGAATTTTTTTTTGTCCATATTGAAATTCACATGACATTGCTTTGTCCTGTAATAACTAGGCTGTCATCATGGACGCTGCTGCTCCAAATGCATTTCACCATCAGGTTATATCCTCTTACCCAAAGGATTGATGTTCTAATTGAGATTATAACCCCTGACAAGAAATGTGAACACCAAGAGCTGGTAACATAATTTCATGGTGTAATTCACCGAACTTAAATCCATTTCAGCAAGACAATTAAGACCCCGAATACAACAAATGGTTTGAAGTTCACAGGAATTTCCTTTCTGACTATTTTACACTGTTTCAGTGTCAAAGGAAAATAGCCTAAATGGACAGTAGTTTTTTTTTTTGTTCGTTTTCTTCTTTGTCTGGTACGAAGACCTTTAATTTTCTGTTTCATTGCACAAATGTGTAAGTAGTTCATGAAAGTGGTAATTTCAATGTCGTAATGAACGAGGGCGCACCATAAGGCTTTCATCCCATACCAGGTAGCATTTTGAACTTTAAGCCTAGCGGGGAGGTGACCTTTATCCCTGTATGCTCAGTCATTTTTATCAAGCCTCTCCAAAGGGACTCATCATATGCAGGCCTGTGTGAAGAAGAAGAAGAGTATTGTCCTTATCATCTCCTTCCAGAAAGTGGCAGAGTAATAGCACTTTGTAAGTAAAAATGAAGCTCAGTCTGATGGCTGCTGATTAAAAATTGACTCTGCCACATCAAAGAAGAGTTGAAGGTGAAAATGATGATCACTTCCTTCACTCTGGGACCTTGCATCATTTCTTTTATTCAACCTTGAAAGGTTCTTTCTGAATAAGATAATATCCCATGAGTCTATCCAGCTAGACAGTATGGAAATGTAGATCACTACATCTGTTCTTTATGGAAAATAATATGCTACTTTGTTAATGACATGGCACTTTAAAGCTTTCACTGTTGGTCCTAAATGCAATGAAATTAATTCTAGACTAGCAGTGCTGCATAAAATTGAAGGCCAACTTAATTACTGACTTTTGTTTAGTCAGAGATTTAATAAGCTGGCAGCCATTGTCAATAAATCCATTAACTTCTCAAAAACAAAATATTAAAGAGTGAAACTGTTTTGATCAAAAGCTTTACCAAAAGACTGGAATTTTATTTAACACTTCTAGGCCTGTAATATAAGATGATTTACTGACACATTATGCAGAATTGAGCTGTTAGGCACTTGCGCTGTCCTGTCATCATTGCTTTGATTTGGTTGTGCTGGGGGCAGACATAATCACAACTTTGCCCAAACTTGTCTGCATTTAGTTTCCAGCTTAACAGCATTGTCCCACATTTTCGGTTCGCAATGTGCTGAATACTGTGAATTTAATTATAACCTAGCATGTTGATTCCTGAGTACCAAAAGGCTCTGAACTCTAGGTGATGATTAACTGCACTGTCAGATAATTGCAAAAACGATTGCTTATGAAGTGCTACATTATCTTTTTGAACCGTATGATCATTAGCTCTTTAAGGAACAATAAAATGCTGCAAGTACAATGTGAGCTTTTTCCCCCTTCTATGTATATCAAGGTATATACGGTTACTTAAAAGCCATAGACATTCTTAAATTCAGACATAATTTAAGTATGATTATCTTGAAACAAAAATGGTGATAAAGTGTATTCGCCACCTGTATTGTAAAATGTTTAATAAAGCAAATACAGAATAGTATTAATCTGTCCAGGACACTTAACAGTTACACGCAATATTCATACCCTACTGATATCGCATACCCTTTGATATATTTATAAGCTGTAAGATTTACTTTTAATTTTCTAATGCTTCTCATTAGCAATGCAGTAATAGAATAATTCATAATACAAATGCAATTTTCTTTTCCTAGAATAGCAACATTGATTCTGACTAGTATACTTAAAATATGCAACGCTGGGGGTATAAAATATGTATGAAATTATGCAAATCTAGTGGAAAAAGACTCCTGGCAAATTGTGTCCACCAGATTTCAGAAGGTTTGCCAAATGGAAATAAAAGAAGCATTCAGTAGAATGTTTGGACATCTGGTTACTTTTCCTCTTAATTTAAGGAAAATATTTGTTATGTATTCAGTTGGAGGAGCTGGTAGCAACGTTACTATTCCATTAGTGTTTAAAGGAGCTGCACATTCTTTGCCGAATACTGCTCTGTTGATTGTACCTCCCTTTTATAATTCTTTAAAAGAATTCAGGAACATGTCTTGCCGGTTCTCATTTTATCTCACTTGCTTGAAGATTCAAGAAGTTTAATGCAAATGTTATACCGCTCTCCCACCCACTCAAGTGTTTGGATCAGGTGGCCTCAGATAATGTTCTCACTTCTGGTTTTATATAATCTGGGAATGAGCAAACCACTTGACAAACATCTGGTTCCATTTAGGAAAAATGAAGTCAGAATCATTATGAATCCACAACATCCAAGAATTGATGAAACAATTGATGTATCCATACAGCCGTGGCTGCTGGATCCCTGGTGGAGTTTCAACATGTATTGGTCTTTAAGAATGTTTAGTTTTTCAAACTTTTTGTTTGGTTCAATAATTTCTGAGAATGTTGTTAGATTTTGGGCATATTGGATTGTGTTCTATATCAGTGCATTTAAAATAATGAGTGTGTTCGGGTTCTGATGAGGACATCCTGTGGTAGAACAGCAATCACATAATAACTACCAGAAAAATGGTTAATTAACAGTGTGGATTAAATATGCTTGGAAACAAAATACGAGATATTCTGATATCCTTTATGTCTCGGTTCAAGCAGACCTACTAGAATTAATCCTACAGCTCCCCCAAATGTATAATTCAATCGCTACTGAATTGAGGTTTAATGCGTCAGTTACTTGAGTTGTTATCCTGTTTCCTTAAATACTTTGGAATAAATTCCAGCGACTCCTTAGTCGGTTAGTGTTAAAGAATTCAGGTGTTGAAAAATAATATTTTGAAATGAGTCAGCATGCTGTGACATTATCCTGAGACATCTTGAATTTAAATGTGTGTTTATAACAAATTTAATCAGTCTTTTGGAAAATAAATGCAATATTTAACATGAGCCTCCACTGTGTTGAAGGCCATCCCTGTGTAACTGAATGTTTATGTAATGCTGCAATTGCTCTGCAACTCTCAGCCTGAGTTTAGTAGTTGTAGTGGTCTCCAGCCAGACAGTGACCCTTTTGCGTTCTTTGGCTGGATCTGCAAATCTTCAGCCCAGAAGGGAGTTCTTTGCAGAATTTGTGTTCCAGGAATTACGACTTATATGTTTAACAAGTTCAGGTGGTGCTCTACAAATGTTTAATTCACTGGGTGTAGCCTGAAAAATGTCCACGAGGTTTTTTTTTAAAATTCAGAGTACCCAATTTATTTTTTCCAATTAAGGGACAATTTAGCGTGGCCAATCCACCCATCCTGCACATCCTTGGGTTGTGGGGCCGAAACCCCATGCAAACACGGGCAGAATGTGTACGCTCCACACGGACGGTGACCCAGAGCCGTGATCGAACCTGGGACCTCGGCACCGTGAGGCAGCAGTGCTAACCACTGCGCCACCGTGCTGCCCAAATGTCCAAGAGGTTGAAAGGATCCTCTGTGCACTTTTCAAATCCAGCTTGTCATTATTGTGGAGACATAGCCCTCGTGGTATTGTACTGCAATTTGACATGCCAAATTTAATGTTGTTGCTTTTAGTTTAAAAATTCATTGAAATCTATATGTCAGAAAGGGAAATTTTGATAGGTGTTGCTATACTCCCAATGAATTTTATTTATTCCTGTTGATGTTATTCCCACTGGAGAGGGAAGGAAGAGTAGAAAATATTTCACAAAAAATGTGAACTGTGTGGCTGCCTCCTCCTTTACAATCACTGAATAATTTTATGATTCAGAGCATTGGGAAGTGTTGAAACAAATGTGTTAATGTCATATTACCACTGAATAGAGGTGAATGATCTGTGCATTATCAGGCACTTTATTTTGCAAACAAAATATCATATGTTGTTGAAAAGTGCATTTCCTCCCCTTCAGATGTTTGCTTTGCAGAGAGTTTCAGAGATTTCTCTCATCTCTAAACCAGCACTTGAAACCTCTGGGATTGGAAACATGTCAAGTTGTTTCTTTGCTCAAGAGCTCTGGGTATTCATTAATTATTCCTCAGAGTAGGTGTTGAAATTTCATATCAAGTAATTTTGTTTCAAGTTAACTAACCTGTATCAAGAATTTATTTCACAACATAAACATACTTATCAATCAGATCTCATGAAACACTACACTATGCATACAATATTCCTGTTTTGTAAAATCACTCTCAGGGGCTATTGTCTTCGCTACAGGGTCATCTGTCGACTGGATGCAGATCAGGATAAGATCAATGAGAACCTTTTATTGTGCTTAATTATTTCTCATATTTTGAGCATTCTTTATTCAAATTTATAATTTGGTTTATTACTTTGAACATTTGCGTGTTTATATTACGTGACAATTCATAGAATCATAGAATCTACAGTGCAGAAGGAGGCCATTTGGCCCATCGAGTCTGCACGGGCCCCTGGAAAGAGCACCCTACTCAAGCCCACGCCTCAACCCTATCCCCGTATGCCAGTAATCCCACTTACCCTTTTTGGACACAAAGGGCAATTTAGCATGACCAATCCCTCTAACCCGCACATCTTTGGACTGTGGGAGGAAACCGGAGAACCCGGAGGAAACTCACGCACACACGAGAAGAATGTGCAGACTCCGTACAGACAGTGACCGAAGCCGGGAATCAATTTTACGCAGGGTGATTGGGCACTGAAATCAGCAGCACACCCATCACATTTAAATAAATCATCAAAGATAAGTTCGGCTTGTTACCAAGCCAACTGACCCTGGTAATATGCTGCCCATGCCACAAAATATTTGGGTTGGGCGGGAGCAGATAGTCCTTTCCTAAGTTCTTCAAAGATCAGGAAGGAAAAGATGATTCAATTTCGGAAGCTACCCTTTGTCTATTGGAGGGGTTCCCTACTCCAGGGATCCATGGGATTTCTTCCTTTTTTTTAAGCAGTCCCAGGAGTGGCCATTGACACACTCTCCGCACTGCCAGGACTGATGGAACTGCCGGCCAATTCCGCTTCAGTGAGGGGTAGAAGTCCTACTTGACTCTCCTTTAGCTCAACCACAATGCTTTGTGGCTGCGCGGTTGTTCAGCGTGAAGCATGTCGGCTCCACACAATTTTACTTCTGGGGCGAGAAGTCATCTGCTTGCCTGTATTATTCAGCTGAATATGGAAGAGTCACTGAATGTCTTTCTCATTTGGGGTAAATTAGACCACTGAAAAACATTCATTCATAAACATCTGTCTGTTACTTATTTATCAAAATATGAATTGATATTGGTGGAAACACATAACTAATAACAGTGTAAACTGAGCAATATAAGTCAGCACCTGCAAAAGAAAGTAATGGCTGCATCCAAAAGTTACCTTGGGTGGGATTCTACATTAGGGATACAATGGGTGGGATTCTCCGTCCAACGACACCGGAATCACGAAGCACAATCGGGAGGAGAATCACATGTCAGCTGGCGTCGGCTGCCCAACGGAATGCCATCCTCCAGTGCCTCGACAGCGGTGTGAATGCATTCTCCATCACACATACAGTAAACGGCTTTGGCATATCAGTAACGGGCGCACCCCAACATTTTCCGAGCCTCCCACAATACTCCACCTCCGCCAGGAGGAAATACCGATGGCAAGGTTCACTTGTGGCTTTAAAAATTGGGCGACAGGCATAGTAGCTGCTGAGGGACAGAGGTAGGTAATGTTCCCAGTGGTGCCACCGTGAGCTGCCAGTCCTGCCACTGGCACGGCTGGCTGGGGGGGGGGGGGGGAGGGGGATCTGCCAGGGCCGGGTGCAGGGTGGGGTGACCAGGGGATTGGATTGGAGGGGGATCTGCCATCCGGCTGCACACCCCACATAGCGCCCGTGGTTAAGTAGAGCGACTCTGGCCAGATCGGTGCCCCCCCCACCCACAACCAGTCACCTTCCTGCCAGCGGGGCATCACGCAGCCCACCCAATGGGGCAGTCACAGTAGCTCCTACAGGAGGGTGCTCGATGGGCACTACAGAGCATACCGCTGGCATGGGTAATGCCAACCACCAATACCCCTGTTGGCAGGGACGGGTGCCGGGGCCAGAGACCCCTTCATTGCTGGGCACCGACAGGGCCAGGGATGTGGTGTGGAGGGCAGAGTGCTGGGGGAATGGCCAGGGGTGGATGTGGCGATGAGAGAGGAGGGAGACGGGAGGGGAGCATGTGGGGCAGGGGCTGCAGAACAGGCTGGGCCACCGTGTAGCCCATTGGACCTGGCTGGGCAGGGGGTACACACCATGCTAACATGTCTGCCTTTCACCCCCTGCAGACAATGGATTTCAGAATCCAATGAGGAATGGTTGGCATCTGCCTTGCTGCCACAGTCCTGAGCGATACACTGAGGCTGTTCGTGGAGCTGCTCGGGGAGGGCCTGCACCAGCGGAGCTTTCCCCAGTGGAACAGCAGCTAGCCGGTGAGGATGGTGAGCCGGTCACCCAACAGGCCGAGATGCATGGGAAGGAGGTACTGCATTAGGCCTCGTGTGTACCAGCAGCGCCTATCATTCGAGGACCTGCTGGACCAAATGTGTTGTTGAAGACTTTGGCTGAGCAGTGGAATAGTGCGACATCTGCATGATCAGGTTGTGCCTGGAACCGGGGTGGGAATGGGGGAGGATACCCGCTGCTGCTTGCCGTCAAGGTGACGGTCACCCTGAACGGCTTCACAAGACCTCAGTACACATGCGCAGCCGTGCCATCAAAGAGGCCTTATATGCCCTGTCAACACAATACATCAACTTCAATGTAGACTGAGCCTACAACGATGCCCGGGCAGCGAGGTTCACCTGCATTGCCGGGATGCCCCAGGTCGAGGGGAGCGATCGACGGGATGCATGTGCCGCTATGAGCACCGGCGCATGAGGGGGTGGCCTTCACAAACCAAAAGGGTTTCCAATCCAGGATTGTGCAGCTGGTGCATGATCGCAAGATTCGCTTCATGCGCATCTGTGCCCGATAGCCAAGAAACCTGCAGAATGCTTTCATCCTGGCACACCCAACGATTCCCGGCACAATCGAGATACACACCTGACTGGGGTGTTGGCTTTTGGGCGACAGGGGTTATCCGCTGCGGTCATGGCTGATGATGCCTATCCGGAGACCACAGTCCAACGTGGAGATCAGTTTAAATGGCGCCCGTGCCATGACCAGGGCCGTGATTGAGCGATGCATCGGCTTCCTGAAGATGCAGTTCAGATGCTTGGACCGCTCTGGAGGGGCCCTCTAATGCAGCTCTAGGAGACACACTCACATCGTGGTGGCCTGCTGCATCCTCCATTGCGCAGCAGAGGGGCGATGTGCTGGAGGAGGAGGATGATCATCAGGCTTTGTTCAAAGAGGAAGAGGGCCAGGTTGGGCAGGACATGGGGCCCAGACGGGCACAGGATGTTGCACAAACTGTGCGCCAGGGCCGGCACGGATAAGACTCTATAATTGCCTCCAGTTCACCGACAAGGGGGCTTGGCCATCAGCATGAACATCCCGTTCCACCCCATGTCCTTCCTTCCTGCACCACTCCCAAGTCCCACCTCCGCACCTGCAACCCCCTCCATGACTCCTACCTACCTCACTATGGGGTGTGGGCTCTGGGTTGCCAGTACCAGTGGGTCTAGTCCATGAAATGGAGGCTGAAGATGACCCGCTCTGTGATGAGCTCTGGTGCTCCGCATCATTCGACAACTTCTGACTCCTGCCCACGGTTGCACTTTCCATCACCCACCTGGGTGAACCCTGAATGTGAGCTGGCCATTCCATCAAATTGTCCCATCGAACCCTTGGGGCGGCAGAGGTAGGAACAGGGTCCGGGGTTGGGGAGGGGTGGGTGGAGAGGGAGGGGGCAGAGCCAGGGTTGGGTACCGGGGCAATGTGCGATAGCTGATCTAGGGGGCCCTGGCCTGTGCCCGTCTCCAAACCCCCCCCCCCCCACTCCCAACCAGCTGCAGCCAGCCCAGCCAGTCCATTCCTCACACCCTTTTGACAGAGCAGCGAGGCAGGTTGGAACATTTGTGAACAGGTGTTTATTGTGAACAGGTGAACATGATTCTACAGCTTCGTGCCCTAGCTCCTAATGTTATCTTGTGTGCTGCGCTGCACTTGTGCTAACTTAACTGGTGTCTAACATTTTGGCCTTTCAGGCCCTAATGTTCCTCCTAAGTGGTTCCCTAGTTCAGGGGTGACGGTGAGCCGCCCAATAGTGGTGTCCCACGGTTCGTCACCGACCCTGCCCCTGCACTGCAAACCCATCCCGAAACCCCCCTCACCCCAAATTGACCCCAACCATCTCCCACCCAACCGTATGGCAGCTTCAAACCCCCGGATTACCTGGGTGCCCCACCCCACCCCTAAGTAAGGGGGTACCCCGCCCATCCCGGGTCCCCAGCAACCCCTGTAATAAGGGACTCCCCCAGGAGCCCTGTAATAGGGGGACCCCCCCCCCCACAGGGACCCCTTGTCTAATGGAGCCCTCTCCACCCGCAACAACACCCCCCCCCCGCACCCCAGAAAAGGGACGTCTGTCTGGAAACTAGAGAGGAGTCCAGGTAGGAGCTGTGGGAAGCATTATAGCTGTAATACTTACCTTGCAGCTCTGTATGTCTATTCCTCGAAGGAAAGAAGCTGTGCCTGCGTCTGGTTTCCACAGATCCACTATCTGCAGACCATTCAAAGCTTTTGAGTAGTGGTTTGTGATTAACAGCTTGTAAAAACCATCTGCAGCTTTGATCCATTCAAATCATTTCACGCTTCAGTGGCGCAAGTGGTGAAACCCCAATGTTTGTAAACTTTGCCCACATCAAAGAGAGATAAGTGCAGTGAAATCACACACTTGAGTGAATGGAATGCAAAATCCTAGAGCTTCCTTTGTAACAGCTCTTGTTTCTTTCCAGGAACTATAGGCATTCTCAGGGTAGTGCTGACGACTGAACCATCTTTAGCTCCTTTATTAATGACTTTCCCGTCATAAAGTCAGAAGTGGGGATGTTCACTGATTGTTCTGCACCATAATGATCTGTTCCAACAAGAGAGAATCCAATCATCACCCCCTGACATTCAATGGCATCCCTATTATTGAATCAGCAACACCCTGGTTCCTGGGGGTTACTATTGTCAGAAACTGAACTGGAGAACCATATAAATACTGTGGCTGCCAGAGCAAGTCAGAGGCTGGGGTTTCTATGGCCATTAGCTCACCTCCGTACTCCCTAAAGGTTAACCATCATCTACAAGGCATAAGCCAGAAGTGTGATGAATTACTCTCCACTTGCCTGGATGACTATAGCTCCAACAACACTCAAGAAACTCGATGCCATCCAGGACAAAGCAGCTCTTGATTGGCACCCCATCCATCACTTTGAACATTCACTCCCTCCACCGCCAATGCACAGTGGCAGTGGTGTGTACCGTCTACAAGATGTGCTGCTGCATATCATTGAGGCTCCTTCAACAGCACATTCCAAACCTGCAACGTCTGCCAGCTCGGAGGACAAGGGTAGTAGATGCATGTCAACATCACCACTTGCAAGTTCCCCAACAAGTCACACATCATCCTGACTTGAAACACAACTCCTTCACTGTCACTGGGTCAAAATCCTAGAACTTCCTTCGTAACAGCTCTGTGGGTGTACCTACACCACGTGGGCTGCAGCAGTTCAAGGAGGCAGCTCACCACACTTTCTCAAGAGCAATTAGGGCTGGGCAATAAATGCTGGCCATGCCCACATCCTGCAAAATACTTTTTTAAAATTATGATAAAAATCTCGGTCCAAACTCGTCTATTGGAATATACACTTAAAAATGCCCATATGCTCTTTGGCCAGCAGGATTTGGGAAACAATAAACCATCTTCCTTTTTACACTGTATTCTTATAAAGCTACTTCTATTGTATGCATAACATCTCTCTTTGTGTCTTTCACAGTACAACCCTAGCTCGTAGCAATTGAACAATATTGTTGATGAGGGTACTAAAACATATGAAAATGACATAGGTTTGTGAGGGAACGTAAAATGTTTATTCTTGTATGTCAATCTTCTAACTCCTTTATACACTGTCACCACAGCCAATTCCACACGATACATTCCAACCATGCACTTTAAAAGGTTGACATTGTTGTTCCTGTGATTGTTCTTCCCAGGTTGAATTTTAATTTGAACCTTGTGTAGTCCTGCCAGGGTTTTAAAAGGAAGATTTTTATGGTTCTGCAGGAATCCATTTCCGTGGCCTTAGCTTGTTCAAAATTACAACACATCATTCAAATTGAATTTTAACACAATCCACATCACACTTTTTCCCAGGCACAATTTTAATAAGATATATGAATATTTGATTTTGTCTGTTTTGAATTACAGCCTTAGGTAGGCCATGAGGAAGGAATACTTAATCTTTCAAGTATTGGATTTCCTTTGGCCACAGACACTAATCATTGTTTTTCATTTCTCCTCTGTAAGAAATTCTGTAAACATTTGACAACTGAAATAAACGCAAATAATATTTCATTAGCCATTTATTCTCTAAAATTCTAAACTGCAAATTCTCATGTTGGCTTTTTGAAATTATGCAAAAGTGATTTTCAAAGGGTGGATACTGAAGAAGGATGGTGATTGATATTCCATCTGCCTTACAGGTAGGTGAAGAAGTGCATAAGCCAACATTTGATATTTATTGGTGGTGTTCAGCAGAGATGACAGTGAATAGACAGAACAAAGCAATGCTGGCGTTTGTTTTACAAAGTGTCCAGATCAGTTCAGTAATGCTTAATCCTATTAAAAATGTATTGGTTAGGGATTTGCTAACCTCTGTGGATGAAATAATTTCAGAAACTGTCCCCAGCTCATTAGTTATTCAGTATTATCTCAATTAGGTTTCAGGTGCAAGTTTATTAGCATGGAATATTCTTCATGATGCAGCAAACAGTTAAGCTCAGAAAAGAGAAGTGTAATGTAATTTAAATTGTGTATTTCTTTGAATGAAGTAACTCACATTTCTGAACATGAAAGAATTTTAACTCGGATGTTTACACTAATTCATGTCAAAGAATGTGAATCATGCAAGAACACGTACAAGCCATCAACAAAAACACTTTGTTAATCAATGAAGAAACAGTTTAATTGCTTTCATTATCTTTTAATTTTAACAAGACTGATAGATCATTTTAATAGGGCATTCCTGTGATTCCTTCAAGAAGTATAACTTGTATCGCAATGATAATCAAATCACCTGAAGTGTTTTTAATTGGCAGAAGTGCAAATGTGTAATTCCAAGAAAACCACAAAGTTAAATACCCAATAAAACAAAATATTTACAGCAGCTGGTAAACATTCAGACTGATGTTACATATGAATATTCAACTTCAGTAGATGGACCCTGAATTTTTTTTTTGTTCATGGGACATAGGCGTTGCAGGCTGTGCCAGCATTTATTGCATCCCTAATTGGGCTTGAGAGAGCAGTTAAGAGTCAGAATGTAGGCCAGACCAGGTAAGGACAGCAGATTTCCTTCCCGAAAGGGCATGAGTGGTTTCCACGACAATCAACAATGGTTTCATGGCCATCATTAGACTTTTAATTCCAGATTTATTGAATTCAAATTTCACCATCTGCAGTGGCAGGATTTGAACCTGGGTCCCCAGAGCTGGTTTATTAGTTCAGTGATAATATCACTACGCCACCGTCTCCCCTTTCTCCATCCAACATCATCATCTTGAGTTATTTGCCTGAAGGCAGGTCCATGGCAATTATTTGGTGAACTGCGCCGAAGCGCCCTGAATTTTTACTTCAGATAGTGTTGAGGAGATAGGCCCCAAGTCCACCTCCACCAGAATGGGGATCAAACCCCATGCTGTCAGCATTAATCTGATCCACATGCTAGAAGTTTAGTCACTGAGCTAACCACAACCCCGACCAACATAATTTGCATAAAATTTATTTTGCTCTGACTCCATCTGTCTTAATATTAAAATGTCAGAAAGTACGCAGGTTGAAAATAACTCCAAAGCAAAGATTGGCTGGACAATTTATTTTTGCTATGCGGTTCAACCTTTAATTCTCAATTAGTTTCCATACAGACCCATTTTCTTTGCGAGTAATGGCTGTTATTTCTGAAAAGGTTTAATTAGAACAAATGCCATGTGTGATGGAATCTGTGCTTTCATTTCTTTTAAGCCAGACCCAAAGCAGAAATAGAGGGCGCAATTCTCCCAAAGGGAGACAAACAGCCGACGCCGGAGTGAAACCCGGAGCGTTTCACTCCGGCGTCGGAGGCCGTTCCTCGCCCCCTATTCTACCCCCCCCCCTCCTCCCCGGGGTGACGGAGGGTGCCGGAGTAGGGGAGTGGCGCCAACCACTCAGGGGTCGCGCCTCCCCAAAGGTGGGGATTTCTCCCCACCTTTGGGGGCCAGCCCCGCGCCGGAGCGGTTTGCACCAGAAGACTGGCGCAAACACCCGGCGCCCCCGGCCGCAGGGCTGGCCGAAAGGCTTTCGCCAGCCGGCGAATGCGCGATGTGGTGTTCCCTTCCGCCTCCGCCATGGGGGAGGCCGTGGCGGTCGCGGAGGAACATAGTGCACCCAGGGCATTGGCCCGGCCCCTGATCGGGGGGCCCCGATCGCGGGCCAGGCCACTGTGGGGGCACCCCCCGGGGTCCGATCGCCCCCTGGACCCCGGGGGCCTGCTCGCGCCGCTGTGCACGCCGTTCCAGAGGTGGTTTAAACCTCGGCGGCGGGAGAGGCCTCCCAGCGGCGGGACCTCGGCCCATCCGGGCCGGAGAATCGCCGCAGGGGCCTCTCCGATCAGCGGGGCGAGATTCCTGCCCCCGCCACTTTCCGGGTGGCGGAGAATCTCTGCCACGGCGGGGGCGGGATTTTAGGCGCCCCCAAGCGATTTTCCGACCCTGCTGGGGGTCGGAGAATTTCGCCCATGGAAACCGAAACATCTAGACAGCCAAAAACTGGTTGTGAGTATATAAAGGGGCACAGAGCCATCAGGCTCTATAGTAGCAGTTGAGTCCAGTGACGCAGTATAGGCATTGACAGCATCCAGATCCAAAAGACAAGAATAAGTTGCTGCAGCTATTTATTGAAAATAACATTGGTTGATTTGTAGCACCCAGACTGAGTTGAGGAGGTTCTGCAGGCGAGTGGCAGGTTTGGTGAAGGCCATGCCAATGGAACACAGGTTGGTTGTATGCTGTCAACTGGAAATCAGGCTAGCTCCTTGGGGTGCTGAAATTCTTCATGAGGAACGCAAGATTTTGAAAGACTTTATGGCTGATTATATGCTGGGTGGACTGTTGATCCAATTTGTAAGCTCTGTCTTTGTTTTAGCTGCCATTTAAGATGTAATATGTTGAAGTCAGATTTCAAAAGAAGGTTTTAAACAAAAGGTACCTATTGGCTTGGGTGCCTGTATAAGAAGGAATTGCCACAGCCTGAAAGGCAATTTGTAGTAATAGATTGTGTATAAACTATGTGTGTGATTTTTATAACTTAAGAATTACTAATACCAGAAAGGACAGACATACAGTTAAGAAAAGTTACACAAAATGGCTGTTAGTTGATTTACCAATACTAAAGACACAAAATGGCTGTTAGCTGTACTAGCCACCTTCCTGAACAACCATTAGCTGGGTAAGTTGGAAACTGGTATAAACAGCATTAATAATTACAGACAGCAGAGATAGTTAGGGAGATAATATTAAGGTTTTGAATGGAAAACAGACATGTGGGATTCGGGGAAGAATGCACAAACAAATGATAACAGAGTCCACAGAACAAGGAGCATGGTACATCTTCGCCAGCTCTAGGTCTCCAGATGGAGACTGAGAAGATAGCTTCAACAGTTACCATGAGTCATGCTCATGGGGTCAGGGGCTACTCAGGTACCAACACACACTACCTAATGTCAAATTTCATTGGATATATAACTAATGCATGTAATCTATAATCAATATTATTGGACAAGGTCCAGCCAAAATGGGCTGTGTAGCTGTTTGGAAAAATGTATATGAATGGATGTTTTCCTTTGTTCAGTGGAGAGACGGTCTGGAACTTTAACAGACGCCATCTCCCTGCTGGCGAAATAAACCATTTGCGGCGAGGACCAGCCCTGAGTGTTGTGATTTCTTCGAGATTCTCTCCCACTAATATAATATCTTGTTTATAATCAACCACAATTTGCCTGTTAATTCATGTTTAACTTATGCTGATTCTGGATGTTAGAGTATTAGAGGTTATCTGCGGTTATCTTTGGTGTTTGATTTGTTTGACACTCCTGCAGCAGAAATTCTTACGTTCTAAACCGTGAAAAGCTGTGGCTTCATGCTTTTAGTAAACATCTTGGATTCTGCATTTCATCCTTTTTTTAAAAGCAACCAGTTTCTACCAAGATCATAACACGTGCTTAGAAAGCAAATAAATCACCAACTAAGGACAGTGTGAACAAATCACCATCAGCCTTTTCCTGGCAACAATTGAAGAAGAAATTAGGGCAGCACGGTGGCGCAGTGGTTAGCACTGCTGCCTAAGGCGATGTGGACCTGGATTCGATCCCGGCCCCGGGTCACTATCCGTGTGGAGTTTGCACATTCTCTCCGTGTTTGCGTGGGTTTCACCCCCACAACCTAAAGATGTGCAGGGTAGGAGGATTGGCCACGTTAAATTGCCCTTTAATTGGAAAAACTAATTGGGTTCTCTAAATTTATTAAAAAAGAGAGATGGAGAAATTAAGGGGGAAAACAGAAGAGGAAGAAGAAACATTGGATGGGTGGATAACATTGAGACATTAACGGTGGGAGGCTTGAAGAGAGACAAAGAAGAAGCAAGGTGATGTCAACAGCCCCACTAAGGCTAGAATGAAACTAAGTGAACAAACCATGGTGCATGCAGCAAGAGTGACATTTCATTTATACAGGACTTCAAAATCTCTGTCAAAAATAAATATGGCACCCATTTTCCATATAATGAAGTTCCACAAGCTGTAAAGAAACGGATAATTAATAAATCTGGTTTGATGGTGTTTTTTGAGGCAGAAATAGTGGTCAACACTAAGAGAAAGTCCAAAGATGTATAGGTTAGGTGGATTGGCCGTGCTAAATTGCCCTTTAGTGTCCAAAGGTTAGGTGGGGTTATGGGGTTAGGGTGTGGGTCTGGATGGCACGCTCTTTCCGAGGGTTGGTGCAGACTCGATGGGCCAAATGGCTTCCTTCTGCACTGTAGGACTTCCATGATTCTACAAAATCTAGTCTTCAAATAGTCAGATGGAGTTAATGTCTGCCAAAATCACTGAAACTAGCAGGGAGGACATTTTATCTATATTATAGGACCTTTGCTCAGCAATGCACTGATACTGAAGAAAAACATACTTTAATCACCAGTGATTAATTTCCTTGAATTCTGAGTAACAAATTTAACTACATTACAGCTTGAAATATCAATTTAGTTTTATTTGTCACCATCAGCTATGCAAAATAGATATTGCAGTTGTCAATCTGACCACCCCAAGGATTCATTCTAAATTTGCCCAGATCTTATCCTTTTCTGACAAAGATCACAGAGCTGACATGTGATCCCGTCTCTGCTGCACTTGCTTCTGGCAATCATGCCAATCATTTCAAACCACACAGCTAGTTCTTAGAATTCACCTGGCATTCCATATATTGAAAGTGTACTGAAACTTGATCTCTTCAACATCTTGATTTAAAGTGTCATCCAGGTTTTCTGATTTGCAAGCCAGAAGTTTCTGACAATATATGGTTCTAAACTCTTTGATTTATGCCCTTTGAGTTTTCCCTCCTGTAATGCTGGTATTCATCCTGACATAGTCTGCAGAGTTACAATGAGCTTGCAACTGGGGCACAAAATGGAAATATTCTCCGCCAATTTATCACGCAATGTACCAGAGTATTGCATACAAGCTAAATATAAAGAGCATCATTAAATTGCATATGCAAAGGAATAATAGGTAAATTATGCACCAAAATATGTTATAAAAATCCAGTCTAGGTCCAATATTGCAACAACATCACCCTAAAGAGAGTTGTTAATTGTCTTTTGTGTATGAATAAGTTGATTTTTGCTCTGTGGAGGTGAACATGTTAAACCAAGAAAACAAACATTGTGACAAGATTTTCCATCAAGTATAAGTGGCAGGGGAAAATACATCAAAATTATTATCTATTTTCTTTGGGAAGAATATCAGAGTGGTTTATTTGCACTGTTCTCAATAAAAGCGACGGGAAGGATTCTGAGCCTCTTCCCAGAAAAAATAAAGAAGTTAAGATTAAGCAGAAGAAGGAAAACAGGAAATAAGTAATCAATATTAAATTTACTGAAGTAAAATCTTATATTTGGAGATATTTGTAGCCATGACCCAATTGTTCAATATGCAAATAAGATCCATTCTGATATGAGTTAGTATAGACACACAAGTCTGTCAAAAATATTTGCAAGTGAATACGGTGGAATGTTTTATACATAATTCCTTCAACCTTGAGATTCAGTATGTGTCCTCAGGCTTGAGTGTGAGCAACATATGGGCTGTGATCACGTGGCCCTGTCAGCCACAGACGCAAATCCCGTAATGGCTGCTAAATATCGTGAGTGGCCACATTTGCGCCAGCGAGATTTGGGTTTGAGATCTTCCCGATTCCACGGCAGTGATGTGATCAGGTTTCGTATAGTATAGAGATTTACATATAATTAAAGGGCTTTACACTGTAGTGTCTGACCATGATGCATATCAGCTCTGCAACCCCCCCCCCCCCCTTCACGCCAGCGCAAATCAAAAGCGAAAACCAGTTTACTGACAATGCTAGGGGTACGGAAGTGCCTGTAGTCTCCGAGGTTTGAGGGACACCGCTGGACATTTCCCCCTGAGTTACTGGCAGTGCCATGGGGGCATGGCCAAGGGAGAATTTCCTAGGGTACACATGCAGGGAGCACATGAAGGGGGTTCCAACGGGGGGGTTTCTCTTCTGAATGCGGGGTTTGGGGTGTGTTCCCCTTGTCTGCTGGAGAGTCCCAATGTCCATGATGGGAGTCCTGATGTCCATGGAGAGGGGTGGGGGTCCGATGTCCGTGGGATGGTCCCAATGTCCATGGCTGGGGCCCCAGTGTCTGTGGGAAGGGGGGGGGTCGCCGATTTCTGTGGGATAGGGGGTCACAATGTACATGGGGGTGGTCCCGATGTCCATTTGGAAAGGGGGAGGTGGGAATATCCGAGCATCCTGGCCGCGTGATGCTTGCCAGTACTTTGACATTGTACAGAGGGATGTTAAATCAAGCGAGAAAAGCTGTCTTGAGCTGCTGACGAGTTTCACACAGCTTTTCCTGCCTAATCCAACACTCTGCAATTTTACCTTGGGAAGTTGCATATTCAAACCTGTGAACAAGTAATCTGTTACATTCTCCCCAAATGGTAAATTATTTTGTTTTTCTCTTCGACAAATTTTTATCTTGCACTTCAGACAAGTGGCCATTCCTCATACATGGATCTGGTCTATGTTAGAATATTCAATTGCATATTCCCTTCACCGATGTGTCTCAAAACCAGTTTGTCTTGGTTTATAAATTCTTACTATGTTTTTTTCTTCATGTGTTCATCTTCTCATTAGCATTAGGATTTTCCTGCCTGCTGAATAATCCTGTCCTGTTATGCAGCAGCTGTTAAAGCCCATTGAAGCCATTGTTTAATTAGCACAATTGAACCATTAATTGTTTCTGAATGATTAAGGCTAAAAAGTCCTTGTACAGGCCTATTAACAATATGACCCTTAATTAAATTACTCCTTGTCAAATCTAATAGCATGAGTTACTGCCCGTGATTTTCTTACAGGGAAAAATTGATCAATTGTAAACTGTATTGTAAACACAATCGAACCAGTTTTACAAGGCCTCACTGTGTAGGGTAGCTGTTGACAAATTGGAATCTGAAGTACTTGGTTTGTTGCAAATCACATTTTGCCATTCACCGGGAGTATTCGGGTATTATCCAGATGAATTAAATATTGAAGTCAGGTCCCACAACAAATTACTTCAAGTGAGGTTAAATCCGCAGATGGCAAATTATCCATGTAAATCAACAAATAATCCTCAATCTTTGAAACTCTCTACCCCTGACAGTAGTGTGAGATTGGTTGTTGAATATATTCAAGGCTGAGTGAGACAAATGTTTGATCTACTGGGTTTCAGTTTAGTGAGGTGAGGTAAGGTGAGGTGACGTGAGGGAAAGTGGAGTTAAGACCAAAATTCTACCAGCCAAGATCTTTTTGAATGGCCTACTACTGCTCCTATTTTTTATCTTCAAAACTTGCATACCAAACTTGGAGGAGCAAGCCCCTGCCATTCGCCATGCCTGGACACAGGTGGCAGACGGGGTGCGCCATGGGCAGTACCATCCGGACCGACCTGCAGTGCAGGAAGAAATAGCACAACCTCCTCAGGGTGGTCAGGGTGAGTAGGCAGCACTGTACCCCTGGCACCAACCCCCATCCCAAACACCCCTGTAACACAACTACCCAGCTTACCCAGAGGGTGGCTGAACCTCCACCCTGCACCACATGCCGGCACCCATACTGGCTGCCATGGCTGGGTGCCCAGGCCACTGAAGCCACCAGCCCCCTGGGCTGCATGCGTCAGACTGTCGAAAACTCTGCATTTTCTGTTTCCTCACCCGTGGGAGAAGGCCGCCCATAACCACCGGGACAGGGGAAAACTAGAGGCGGACCGCCACCAGGCCTGCGGCCCCTCACCGTAGCAGAGCAGAGTACCCTGGCTGTGGTTGCCGGGAAACGAAAGTCGCCAAGGTGGAGATCGGCTGTGGTCAAGGAAGGAAGACCCCGCTTAGTTGTTGTTCCCCGTGCCACATGTGTAAACCCCCTCCCCCAACACCACCCCCACTTTCCCATGGCCCACAGTCTAATCATGCGTCTTGTCTTGTGTCTTGCATGAGCTGTTGGTGATGGGGTGGGTCCG
Source organism: Scyliorhinus canicula (assembly GCF_902713615.1). Lineage (NCBI taxonomy): Eukaryota > Metazoa > Chordata > Chondrichthyes > Carcharhiniformes > Scyliorhinidae > Scyliorhinus > Scyliorhinus canicula. The sequence continues at coordinate 121,219,622 of NC_052155.1, forward strand.
TCTGGTGTCCCTGGCCTCAGCCGTTGCCAGGAGCTGCCCGCCCCCACCATGTGCCGAGCAGCGATGGTGACACCGACACGGTGTTGACTCATATGCCTGAAACCCAAGACACCCCGGAGCTCTATTCCAATGGGGACACTGAGTTCCCGTCACAGCTGTCTCCAACATCCAGAGACACTCACCTCGGTCAGGCACTTTAGTGAAGAGGCTCTGGGACACCCTCTAGTGCACATCACACAGCTGTTCCGGTACATCCAGTGGGATTAGAACTCCCCAGGGAGCTGACGGTCAGAGGGCGTGCTGTCCCCAGGGACGAGCTGCCGTCCAGACTGGTTTCGGGCATCTGGAACAGACAATCCCACCTGTAATGGCGATGCACTTGCATCAGGGACTACATAAGGGGTTATCGGCGAGCACCCAGCACGGTGCAGCTGGAGAAGTCCAATTGCATGCAGGAGCAGGAGGTGGTGCCGACCATGCGTGCCATCCAGGCCAGCTTCGCACAGGTGGCGTCCGTGGTGGAGGCCTTGGGGCAAGGATTTTGACTGTGGATCATCATGTCCAAGGCCTGGTGCAATCTGTGCAGGCACTGGCCGAAGCCCAGGACAGGGCTGTCCTCTCACAGGCAGCCATGTTCCAGAGCCACTTGGACATTGCAATGGTACTCTTGAGCGCTGCCAAGTCACAGCGTGACATGGCTGAGAGCACGGTGGCATTGACCAGGCGCTGGATGACATGGCACAAAGGAATTTGGCCCAGTGCCAGAGGGAGATGCCGCACTCATTGGCTGATGTGTCACAGACCCAGAAGGTGGTGACAAAGTCACAGCATGATGTGGCGCAGTCCCAGATGGAGGTGGTTCACTCCCTGTGCTCCATGGCCACAAGCATGCAGATCCTGACCGACACAAGGGTTGGCAGTGCCAGGTGGTGGGAGAGCCTCAGGGGATAGCTCCGCTCGCACCCCCATCCCGTGGAGTAGCCTGAGGACATCGGGCACCCGAGGAAGGAGGAGGTGATGGAGCTCATGCCGGTGACTACCGGAGGGAAGATGCCAGAACACCACAGCACATCAGAACCCCCCCCCCCCCCCGCCTCTCCTGTCGCTGGTGCATCTGGTGATCAGCAGGCAGAACAAGGCGGCACCAAACTACCTGGGACACCCAAGCAGCAGCCGGGCCCATCCAGGCCCAGTCGCCCCAGAAGACGCTCACCAACGGGGGCGAATCACAGCAGGTCGCCTCCACTCCAGATGCACTGTCAGAGGGTACATCTAGACGTACTGTTAGGGCCCGTAAGGCCAGAAAGTTAGAATCCAGTTAAGGTCGCACAAGAGCGGGACACAGAAGATGGCGCCAGAGCGAGGTGACTCTCTGTGAGCTCTCCTCAACAGATCCATTTTTTACTTAACTTATACTCGCTCTAATCTTTTAAAATTTAATTCTAAGTCTAACATTATTACTAACCTCTCTCTCTTTTATCTTTTCTTGCAGGCTTGAACATTCTTCGAGGCCCATGGAGACCTTTTGACCCGACCCGACCTGACCTCCACGACCTGGAAGTGGATCGGGCCCAAACCGGAAGTGAAGCCCCGACCTCGATTTGGAGCTGACCCGGACCTCGGAGCTCCCAACCCGGCCTAACAACCGACGCCAACCACCGGATCGCCCGACCCAGTACCCGGAGCCCCCAAACCGACCCCCACGACGAGACCCGGCCCAACTCGACCACGAGAGACCTGCCCAGTGACCCGATCCTGAAAGGCACGCCCAGCAACCCATCTACCTGGAGATGGAAGAAAGAAACATCCACATGGAGGCCCAACCGGGCCTACTTGAAGACCCAACCCCAGGAGCGCCCAGGGAGGGAACAGACCACGGGACTCAGCCCAACCTGCCTCAGGAAGCCTCTGCCCACGACCCAGAACCCCCGAAATGGCGGAGATCATGTGCGAGACTGCTGTGTGCTCTGTTTCACAGAGACATGGCTCACCCCCGCCTCACTGGACTGTGCCATACAACCTGAAGGCTTCTTAATTCACCGGGCGGACCGCACCACATCATCAGGCAAAGCAAAGGGTGGAGGAGTTTGCCTCCTGATCAACTTCTCCAGGTGCTTGGATGTGGCAACCCTGGCTACCGGACTTGGAATACCTGACCGTGAAGTGCTGCCCATACTATCTTCCACGTGAGTTCACTTCAGCCATTATCACAGCGGTCTACATCCCACCCCAGGCAGAAGTGAGGAAGGCGCTGGACGAACTGTACACCGTTATAAACAACGACAAAACAGAACACCCGGAGGCCTTGTTCATCGTGGCCGGAGACTTCAACAAGGCCAACCTCAAGTGTACTGCCCAAATTCCACCAACACATCTGTCTCACCAGGGGCAACAACACTCAACCACTGCTACACAAAAATCAAGACGCCTACCGTTCCATCACCCGACCGCACTTTGGGAAATCAGACCATAAAATGGTGCTCCTTCTCCCGGCATACAAACAGAAACTCAAGCGGGAGAATCCAACTAAGAAGGTTGTGCAGTGCTGGTCCGAGGAAACAGAAGAGCTCTTGTGTGATAGCTTAGAGACAGTGGGCTGGTCCATATTTAAGAACTCAGCGACCAATTTATAGAGTATGCCACCACCGTCACAGACTTCATCAGCAAATGTGTGGACGAATGTGTGCCAAAGAAAGTAGTACGTACGTTCCCCACTGGAAACCATGGCTCAACCGCGAGATTGACTCTCTTCTGAAGGAAAGATCTGAGGCGTTCAAGTCAGACGACCCTGACCAATACAAGAAATCCAGGTACGACCTCCGCAAAGCCATCCGAGGTGCCAAGAGAGAATATCAAACCAAGCTAGAGTCCCAGATAGACTCTCGGCAGTTGTGGCAAGGACTAAACAACATAACGGGCTACAAAGTGAAGCCGAGCAGTATCTCCGGCAGCAGTGCACCCCTCCGTGATGAACTCAATGCATTCTATGCTCGGCTCGAGCAGGTAACCAACAATCTGCTGTCGAGTGCCCCAGGGCCCATAACTCACCCATCCCCACCATCACAGTTTCCAAAGTCAGATCGGCCTTCCTGAAAGTGAACCCTCTGAAGGCGATGGGCCCGGACGGGATCCCTGGTCGTGCACTCAGAGCCTGTGCGGACCAGTTGGCAGAGGTATTCGCGAACATCTTTAACCTGTCCCTACTCCACTCTGAGGTCCCCACCCGCTTCAAGAAGACCACCATCATACCGGTGCCAAAGAAGAGGCAACGTGCCTCAATGACTAATGCCCTGACTTCAGTTGTAACGAAGTGCTTCGAGAGATTGATCATGAAGCGCATCACCTCCATACTCCCAGAACGCCTTGATCCACTGCAATTCGCATACCGTCGCAACCGGTCTACAGCAGACACTATTTTCCTGGCCCTACACTCACCCCCAGAGCATCTCGCCAACAAGGACTCATCAGTCTCCTATTTATTGACTACAGCTCCACCTTCAACACCATAATCCCAGCCAAGCTCATATCAAAGCTCCAAAACCTAGGACTTGGCTCCTCACTCTGCAACTGGATCCTCAATTTTCTGACCAACAGACCACAATCAGTAAGAATGAATAACAACACCTCCTCCACAATTGTCCTCAATATCAGGGCCCCGCAAGGCTGCGTACTGAAACTAAAACTAAAGAGCTGGGCATTGACTTCAGGAAGCAAAGTACTGTACACAGCCTGTCAACATCAATGGGGCCGAGGTGGAGATGGTTAACAGTTTCAAATTCCTAGGGGTGCACATCTCCAAAAATCTGTCCTGGTCCACCCACGTCAACGCAACCACCAGCAGTGCCTATACTTCCTCAGGAAAGTAAGGAAATTCGGCATGTCCACATTAACCCTTACCAACTTTTACAGATGCACCATAGAAAGCATCCTATCGGGCTGCATCACAGCCTGGTATGGCAACTGCTCGGCCCAGGACCGCAAGGAACTTCAGAGAGTTGTGAACACCACCCAGTCAATCACACAAACCTGCCTCCCATCCACTGACTCCATCTACACCTCCCGCTGCCTGGGGAAAGCGGGCAGCATAATCAAAGACCCCTCCCACCCACCTTACTCACTCTTCCAACTTCTTCCATCAGGCAGGAGATACAGAAGTCTGAGAACACGCACGAACAGACTCAAAAAAACAGCTTCTTCCCCACTGTTACCAGACTCCTAAATGATCCTCTTATGGACTGACCTCATTAACACTACACCCCTGTATGCTTCATCTGATGCCGGTGCTTATGTAGTTACATTGTATATCTTGTGTTGCCCTATTATGTATTTTCTTTTATTCCCTTTTCTTCCCATGCACTTAATGATCTGTTGAGCTGCTCGCAGAAAAATACTTTTCACTGTACCTTGGTACACGGGATAATAAACAAATCCAACCCAATCCAATCCTATCCAGTGTAGTGATAGGGGTTAGGGCATGTATCTGTATATATTTGTTCACATTAAACACCTGTTTACACTGCTACAACCTGCCTCAACGCTCTTGTCAGATGGGTGTGAGGGGTGGGCTGGTTTGGGCTGGCCAGAGAGGGGGAGCGGAGTTGGGCGTGGGGTGGGGTGGGGTGGGGAGGGGCCTGGTGGAGAGGGGGGTGGGAGATGGGCAGACGTTGTGGTTGTGCTAGGCTCCCCACCCTCCGACCCATCCTCCCCGACTGTCCCCACCCCCACCAACCCAGGAATTTGATGGGATCGTGTGATGGAATGGCCGTCTCGCATGCTGAAAGTGCTACCGTGAGCAGGAGTCAGACATTGTTAAGCGATGTGGAGCAGCAGAGCTCATCACAGAGCGGGTTGTCATCATCCTTCATCCCATGGACCAGACTCGCTGTTACTGCCAACCAGGGCCTGCACCTCCGTAGTGCGGCAGGTATGTATCATTTAGGGAGTTGATGGCGGGTGGTGGTCTGTGGTGGAGGGGGTGGGGGGGGGGGGGGGGGGGGGGGGGGATGCGGTGTCCGTGCCTCTGGTTAGTCCCCTCCAGCTAGTCATGAAGCTGGAGGCAATCTGTCCTGTGCGCATTGGCCCTGGCGCACACACTTGACGACTTCCTGTTCCTGCCTGAGCCCCATGTCCTGTCCATCATTGTCGTTCCCCGCATTCTCCTCGTCAGACAAACACTGGCATTCATTCTCCTCTCCCAGCAAGTTGTTCCTCTGCTGTGATTGTGGAGGACTCAGCAGGCCACCACGATGTGGGTGACCCTCTCAGCGCCATATGGAAAGGCATCTCCAAAGCGGTCCACACACATGAACCGCAACTTCAGGTTACCGAAGCACCGCTTGTTCACACTCCTGGGCCGGGATTCTCCCCTACCCAGTGGGGCGGGGGGTCCCGGCATGTTGGAGTGGCGTGAACAAATCCGGCACGGGCCTCCCCAAAGGTGCGGAAGTCTCCGCACCTTTAGGGGCCAAGCCCTCACGTTGAGGGGCGAGGCGCGTGCTGGTGTGGTTCCCGCTCTGCCGGCTGGTGTGAATGGCCTTTGGCGCCACGCCAGCCGGAGCCGAAAGGACTTTGCCGGCTGACGTAAGTCTGAGCATGCGCCGGAGCGTTAGCGGCTGCTGACGTCATCCTGGCGCATGTGCAGGGGAGGGGGTCTCTTCCGCCTCCGCCATGGTGAAGACCATGGCGAAGGCAGAAGAAAAAGAGTGCCCCCACGGCACAGGCCCACCCGCCGATCGGTGGGCCCCGATCATGGGCCACGCCACCGTGGGGGCATCCCCCCGGGTCAGATCGCCCTGCACCCCCCCCCCCCCCCCTCAGGACCCCGGCGCCCGCCCGTGCCGCCTACTCCCGCCAGTAAGATAGGTGGTTTAATCCACACCAGCGGGAGAGGCTTGTCAGTGGCGGTACTTCGGCCCATCGCGGGCCGGAGAATCGCCGCAGGGAGCCCACCGACCAATACGGCGCGATTCCCGCCCCCGCCGAATCTCCGGTGGTGGAGAATTCGGGACACGGCGGGGGCGGGATTGACGCCGGCCCCGGGCGATTCTCCGACCCGGCGGGGGGTCAGAGAATCCTGCCCCTGGTCTCTGCACAGGTCTGTGGCTTCCAGATAGGTGTCATCTGCCATGACCACAGCAGGAAGATAGGCCAACAAGAGGCGAGGCCACATTGGATTTGGTAATGGGTAATGAACCAGGACAGGTGCTAGATTTGGAGGTGGGTGAGCACTTTGGTGATAGTGACCACAATTCAGTTACATTTACTTCAGCGATGGAAAAGAATAGGTATATACAGCAGGGCAAGAGTTATAGCTGGGGGAAAGGCAATTATGATGCGATGAGGCAGGAGTTAGGATGCATAGGATGGGGAAGGAAACTGCAGGGGATGGGCACAATTGAAATGTGGAGCTCGTTCAAGGAACAGCTACTGCGTGTCCTTGATAAGTATGTACCTGTCAGTCAGGGAGGAAATGGTCAAGCGAGAGAACCATGGTTTACTATGGAGTAGAGACAACCCCGGTAACTATAGACCAGTGAGTCTTACTTCTGTTGTGGGAAAAGTCTTGGAAAGGTTTATAAGAGATAGGATGTATAATCATCTGGAAAGGAATAATTTGATTAGGGATAGTCAACACGGTTTTGTGAAGGGTAGGTCGTGCCTCACAAACCTTATTGAGTTTCGTTGAGAAGGTGACCAAACACATGGACGAGGGTAAAGCAGTTGATGTGGTGTATATGATTTCAGTAAAGCATTTGATAACGTTCCCCACGGTAAGCTATTGCAGAAAATACGGAGGCATGGGATTCAGGGTGATTTAGCAGTTTGGATCAGAAATTGGCTCGCTGTAAGAAGACAGAGGGTGGTGGTTGATGGGAAATGTTCAGCCTGGAGTTCAGTTACTAGTGGTGTACCACAAGGATCTGTTTTGGGGCCACTGCTGTTTGTCATTTTTATAAATGACCTGGAGGAGGGCGTAGAAGGATGGGTGAGTATATTTGCAGATGACACTAAAGTTGGTGGAGTTGTGGACAGTGCGGAAGGATGTTGCAGGTTACAGAGGGACATCGATAAGCTGCAGAGCTGGGCTGAGAGGTGGCAAATGGAGTTTAATGCAGAAAAGTGTGAGGTGATTCATTTTGGAAGGAGTAACAGGAACGCAGAGTACTGGGCTAATGGTAAGATTCTTGGTAGTGTGGATGAGCAGAGAGTTCTCGGTGTCCATGTACATAGATACCTGAAAATTGCCACCCAAGTTGATAGGGTTGTTAAGAAGGCAAACGGTGTGTTAGCTTTTATTGGTAGAGGGATTAAATTTCGGAGCCGTTAGGTCATGCTGCAGTTGTACAAAACTCTGGTGCGGCCGCATTTGGAGCATTGCATGCAATTCTGGTCGCCGCATTATAGGAAGGATGTGGAAGCATTGCAAAGGGTGCAGAGGAGATTTACCAGGATGTTGCCTGGTATGGAGGGAAGATCTTATGAGGAAAGGCTGAGGGACTTAAGGCTGTTTTCGTTGGAGAGAAGAAGGTTAAGAGGTGACTTAATTGAGGCATACAAGATGATCAGACGATTACATAGGGTGGACAGTGAGAGCCTTTTTCCTCGGATGGTGATGGCTAGACAAGGGGACATAGCTTTAAATTGAGGGGAAAATAGATACAGGACAGATGACAGAGGTAGGTTTTTACTCAGAGAGTAGTAAGGGCGTGGAATGCCCAGCCTGCAACAGTACTGGACTCGCCAACATTAAGGGCATTTAAATGGTCATTGGATAAACATATGGGTGATCAGGGGATAGTGTCGATGGGCTTTTGAGTGGTTTCACAGGTCGGCGCAACATCGAGGGCCGAAGGGCCTGTACTGCGCTGTAGTGTTCTATGTCTATGTCTAATGGTGTTTACTGTATGTACGTTCTGGAACCCATCGACGCCGCTGTCGAGGCGACGGAGAATTGCGATTTGGCATGGAACCAGCGCCCGCCATGATTTCGGCGTTGAACCAATTCTCCGAACAATCGTGTTTTCCGATTCCGGCACGGCCAACGGATAATCCCGCCCACTGAATTTGTGCCTTTATAAAAGCTCTGGTTAGACAATAAAGGAGTATTGTATCCACTTCTGGTCCCTACACTTCAGCAAGAATGTGAGGGTCCTCGAGAGGATGCAGAGGAGATTAACCAGGGTTGTGGGTTTAGCTGCATAGTTAGATTGGATAAACTGGCGTTGTTCTCATTGGACCAAAGGAGACTGAGGAGAGATTTGATAGAGATGTGCAAGATTAAGGCGGGTTTTGATATGGCACGTAAGAGAAAACTGTTCCCATAAATTTTTTTTATTCACTCATGGAATGTGATATGCCAATGATGGGCATCGCTGGCTGAACCCTAATTGCCCTTGAACTGAGTGATCATTTCAGTGGGTAGTTAAGAGTCAACCCCATTGTTGTGGGTTTGGAGTCATATTCAGACCAAGTAAGGTTGGCAGATTAGTGAGTTTTTACGACAATCAACAATGGTTTCACAGTCATCATTAGACTTTCAATTCCAGATTTTTATTGAATTCAAATGACAACATCTGCCGTGGTGGGATTCAAACTCAGGTCCCAGAGCTTACTCTGGGTCTCTGGATTACTAGTCCAGTGACAATACCACTACACCATTGCCTCCGCTAGGAGCTGATGTTACAATTGTTAGATTTTGTGCAAGAGATGCAAGGAGAATATGCAGCGAGTGGTAATGACCTGGAATTCATGAGGCTAGTGGAAAACAGAGGCAATCAATGATTTAAAAAATACGTTGAATGGGAACTTGTGGGAAATAAACCTGCAGGGGTATGGCAGGCAATAGAGTGGGGAAATGGGAGTAGAAAAGCAAACTGCTCTGGATGCTGAAACCTGAAACAAAAACAGAGAATACTGGACAATCTCAGTAGCTCTGACAGCATCTGTGGAGAGAGAAGGGAGCGTGTGATAGAGGTACAAATATGTAAACAGATTATGGAAAGATGTAGGAGCAACAGGGTGGTGGATATAGGAGATTTTAATTTTCCCAACATTGACTGGGATACGCTTAGTGTCAGAGGTCTAGATGGAGCAGAATTTGTAAAGAGCATCCAGGAGGGTTTTCTAGAGCAGTGAGTAAATAGTCCAACTCGGGAAGGGGCCATACTGGACCTGGTGTTGGGGAATGAGCCCAGCCAGGTGGTTGAAGTTTAGGTCGGGGATTACTTTGGGAATAGCGATCACAATTCCGTAAGTTTTAAAATACTCATGGACAAAGACGAGAGTGGTCCTAAAGGAAGAGTGCTAAATTGGGGGAAGGCCAACTATACCAAAATTCGGCAGGAGCTGGGGAATATGGATTGGGAGCAGCTGTTTGAAGGTAAATCCACATTTGATATGTGAGAGGCTTTTAAAGAGAGGTTGATTAGAGTGCAGGACAGACATGTCCCTGTGAAAATGAGGGATAGAAATGGCAAGATTAGGGAACCATGGATGACAGGTGAAATTGTGAGACTAGCTAAGAGGAAAAAGGAAGCATACATAAGGTCTAGGCGACTGAGAACAGACGTAGCTTTGGAAGAATATCGGGAAAGTAAGACCAATCTGAAGCAAGGAATCAAGAGGGCTAAAAGGGGTCATGAAATATCTTTAGCAAACAGGGTTAAGAAAAATCCCAAAGCCTTTTATTCATATATAAGGAGCAAGAGGGTAACTAGAGAAAGGGTTGGCCCACTCAAGGACAAAGGAGGAAAGTTATGCATGGAGTCAGAGAAAATGGGTGAGATTCTAAACGAGTACTTTGCATTGGTATTCACCGAGGAGAGGGACATGACGGATGTTGAGGTTAGGGATAGATGTGTGATCACTCTAGGTCAAGTCGGCATAAGGAGGGAGGATGTGTTGGGTATTCTAAAAGGCATTAAGGTGGACAAGTCCCCATGTCCGGATGGGATCTATCCCAGGTTACTGAGGGAAGTGAGAGAGGAAATAGCTGGGGCCTTAACAGATATCTTTGCAGCATCCTTGAACACGGGTGAGGTACTGGACGACTGGAGAATTACTAATGTTGTCCTCTTGTTTAAGAAGGGTAGCATGGATAATCAGGTAATTATAGACTGGTGAGCCTGACGTCAGTGGTAGGGAAGCTGCTGGAGAAGGTACTGAGGGATAGGATCTATTCCCATTTGGATGAAAATGGGCTTATCAGTGATAGGCAACAGGGAAGGGAAGGTCAAGTCTTACCAACTTAATAGAATTCGTTGAGGAAGTTACAAAGTTGATTGATGAGGGAAGGGCTGTAGATGTCATATACATGGTGGGTGCCTGGAACCCATTGCCGAGGTGGTAGAGGCGGGCACGATAGTGTCATTTAAGATGTATCTAGACAGATACATGAATGGGCAGGGAATAGAGGGATACAGATCCTTAGAAAATAGGCGACAGTTTTAGATAGAGGATCTGGATCGGTGCAGGCTTAGAGGGCCGAAGGACCTGTTCCAGTGCTGTATTTTTTCTTTGTCCTTTGTTCTTTGTTTCAAATTTGGATGACTTTGTCAAATGGGAGTGACTGGATGGCTCCATGGCCAGCCAGTATGGCTCAAATGGTCTCCTTCTTTGCTGTAAAAGTCTCGAAGATTCCAGACCAAGCCTATTGAAGAAAAATTCTGAAGGGAGGTTATAGTTTCAGTTTATAATGAGATAATCAATATTGTTTCATGCATTAGTTGGTTTTACTTGAGCTGGTTACCAATTTTGGAGATGAGAGAAGGAATGTTCCGCGAGCCACTTTAAATCATAGCATTATAGAATCTCTACAGTGCAGGAGGCCATTCGGCCCATTGAGTCTACACTGACCCTCCAAAAGAGCACCCTACCTAGGCCCACTCTCCTGCCCTATCCCCGTAACCTCACCGAACCTGTACCTCTTTGGACACTAAGGGGCAATTTAACATGACCAATCCACCTAACCTGCCCATTTTTGGATTGTGGGAGGAAACCGGAGCACCCGGAGGAAACCCACACAGGCACAGGGAGAAACCACACAGTCACCCAAGGCCGGAATTGAACCTGGGTCCCTACCTGATGCTGTGAGGCAGCAGTGCTAACGACTGTGCCACCATGTTGCTGAAAATTAGTTTGCTGAAGACAGAGTTGGCATTTCTAAGCTGAGGCAGAAATACAATAATTAAACAGCTCCACAGGTTTATTGACACTGCTCAGGCAAATGTGACTCTGGGGTTAAGATATGCAAAGGAATACAACAATGACTACCTCTCTTTAAGTAAATAAAATCCTCTCAAGGAAACAAAGCTGCAAATTAGCAACAGAGGAAGGAACTGTATCAAGATCAAGTTCAGATTCAATCTTAAAAATGGTAGTTTGACATTCAATCCTTGATAGTAATTACAAGAATTGAATTCTGACTGGGATAGGACAGATATCAAAGAGGATTGGGGTAAGCACATTAAGGTTCTGCTTAACCACTGATCCACTGTAAATGGGGCAGTTATAAATTAGCTTCCAGACTGGCCAATGTATAAAAGCCTGGACAGCAAAACTTCTATTATGAAGGTTGCCAAAGTAATCAGGTTCCTACTATTGGGTTCCGACGACATGAAAAGAAGCCTCCTAACCCTGTAAATTAAAAATTTTATCCTTGTTTTTTGTAAATACTGGATGGTTGCTACAGGTTACCTGATCACAAGATTGGTCCTTTGTCTGGGAAATGTCCCCAGGCATTTCAAGGACAAAATAATTATTTTTTCGGTTTCTAGAATGCCACACCTCGTTAGGTCTACTAACAGATTTTTATCACACCTGGGGCTGTTCACACCAATTTCAAAGGGAACTCCCGGGACATCAATGCATCTGATAAATCTACCTTGCTAACAGAGTCAGTGGGTCTGCCTAGACAATGGTTTCCCAAACACCAGACTCTTAATATAGATAGTAGCCGCGATTTAAATTTCCGTAATGATCGCTAAATACCGCGAGAGGCCAAATGCAAGGGGCGGGATTCTCCGTTCCTGCGGCTAAGTGCTGGCTCGGAAGGAGAATCTGCGGGACGTCTATGCGTAAAAGATCAGCGCAAACTCCTGACCGATTCCGGTACCGGTGAGGGGCTAGCACCGGCACCGACCAAAACTCCCACCTCCAATGCCGAAAACGACCGGACAATGGCCGGGACCCAATGGATGAGACGCCAACACGGAGCGATGACGCCTGATTTGAGGGGGTGGAGACTCGCAAACCAGTGTCAAACTCGCACCGGCCCCGATTCCGGCATTGGAATCGATTCTCTGCTTGATCACCGATTACGATATCGGCGTCGGGCAACAGAGAATCCCGCCCAGGATATGCACTGGTAAGATTTCCCCACCATTTCCAATGAGGTGATCAGGTTCACGCCCAGGAAGGTTGTGAGGCTGATCGCATGTATTATAATAAATGTTAATATCATTAGGGGCTTTAATGCTGCTACTTCTGTACTCTTTGTATCGTCCCATCTAGCCGGCGTGAGTTCCATGTGAATCACTACTGCCGGTGTGAATCACTACTGGTTTTCATAAATGAAGGAGCACAGTGAGGATAGCCCCTGGCTGGTGTTGGACATGCCTGGGATGCATCCTGCCACAGCCCCCTGGCAGCCTCAAAATATCAGCCTGGCAGTGCCGAACTGTCCAGTGCCAGGGATGGGCCCTTTGGGGAGCCCCATTGGTGGGTGGTGGGGGGTTCCCCTTTTGTGTAGAGGTGCCCCAATGCCTCTGAGAAGGGCAAGCAGACCGATGCCTGTGTGGCTGGAGAGTGGGCCGATATGTGGGGGCAGTGTCCCAATGCTTGCATGGTGAGGGGGTGGGAGCGGAGAGTGCCCCGATGCTAGCATGTTGGGAGGTGGGTGAATATCCCGATAGTTGTGTGCTGGGGGGGGAGCGCTATCAGTTCCCGTCCTGTCAGAATAACGGCGCATACCACGCCCCCAGATTCTCTGTGCACTATGTGCCGGAAATTCTGGGTTCAAAACTCGGCTGGGCATCGAGAGAGATACATGCTGGTTTTCACTCTGATGCTGACACTCTGCCAGATTTTGGGAAAGTTCCATTCCTGTACCTTTTTCAACAATGGATGACTGGGACATGATCAGTTCTTAAAGCAAAGCTAATTCCAGATGCTGAATAAACATCTCTTTTGAAGTCATTATGAAGAAGGAAGGTCGCATGACCCAAGCCTCTGGCCTTTCGGACAGTTTAATGTTGTACCTTTGGGTTGCACAGGCAGTTAGTTGTTTTAACATTGAACTGGTGAGCTGAGAAGCAGGCTCCTCAATGAGAGTTTGCCCATCTAGCCTTGTTCTACTGGAAGATTTCAGATCATTGCCTTCAGAACCGACTCAATCTCTGAGTACCTACTTCATCTTGCAGGATCAGCGCCAACTGGAAAGTGAATATTACAACTGCCCAGCTGAAGCCAAACATCTACATGAAAGAATTCCACCTTGGACTCTGACTTTGGACTCTGGAACTCAAATGGACTAATATTCATTTTCCGTGGCCCTTGCATTGTAAAGCTCATTTTCTCAATCCCCCCACCCCCATTTACTACGTGAATGTGTGGGGTGGGATGTTGCCAGGGTTCCTTTTGAGGGTTTTGAACATGGCAAATAAACTAACCTTCTGAGTTAATCCTGATTCAAGTTTGCTATGGATTATTTGCAAAATTGGATCACAAAAACAGAGGGATTGAGAAAATATACCACTGCTTATTCTTTAAAAACACATTCAAAACACCTTTTGCTCACAGGCGGGTGGTAAGAGGAAATCAATGCATTTTGACTGTGTCTCCCTTGTCCCTAACACTGCCTTCAAGGATAGCTCCAGGCTGTGGTGGGTGAACTTTACAAATCTGGGGGAACCCCGGACTCACACAATTATATTGCAGAATGTGGGATCTTGGCTTTCCCCAAAAAACAATTCCGCAGGAGTTTAAGGATACCACAATTGTCCACACATATAAAGGAAAAGGACAAAGATCTGTGTGACAACCACAGAGAACTCATGCTTTTCATGATAGCTGGTAAGGTTCTAGTAAAAGTTCTATTCACCAGCCTAGTAAGTGACTGAGCTAAATGTGAGAATGTGTGCTGTCGGAAATTCGGAGTGGGTTCAGGCAAGGCCACTGCACATGAGAGAATAGACTGGATTTTCTGCCCACCCCCTCCCCCTCATTGTATTTTGCCACGGTGGAGGCACCCCACCAATGATTGACAGTGGGATCTTCTAGCCCTGCTGTTGTCAACAGGGTTTCCCATTGTATGCACCCTCCCCCCGCCACAATGAGGGTTTACCATCAGCGGGACTGTGAGATCCCGCCTGCGAGAATTTCCAGAAAACTCCAGCCATTATCTTCACCCTTTGACAAAAAAAGAGAAATGTAAAGGGTGATGGACTCCAGCTGTGCCTTTGTTGACCTTACGAATACAGTAAATGCCAGAGCCTTGTGGAAAATCTTAGCCAAACCTGGATGTCCTGATAGATTTGCAAATCTGAAACAACAGTTTAACGATGGAAGGACAGCCAGAGTCACTGACTATGGTAAATACACTGACACCTTTGACATAACAAGTAAAGCAGGTGTGTCATGGCCCCTGTGCTCTTCAGTGTATTCTTCATTTCCATGCTTTCTGGGGCATTTGATGGAACTGTTGATGGAATATACACCAAATTCAGAGCAGGTGGTAATCTCTTTAATCTGAGATCCCAAACTAAGGTATCAGAGATAATGGGTGGGATTTACCAGTCCCGCCCATCTCGGGATCTGAAATTACAGCCCGAGGTTAATGGTCCATTAAATTTTCCATCCCGCCGACCACAATCCCCGCATTGGGCGGAACCGTAAAATTTACCCCGGTGATACCGAAAATGTCAGCTGGTGAGTTACTTGCCGTAGGATTCCTAGCCTTTGACCTGCCCTGGTAGCCACTGTATTAATGTGGCTAGTCCAGTTCAGTTTCTGATCAATGGTAACCCCCAGGATGTTGATTGCGGGGGATTCAGCGATGGTAATGCCTTTGAATGTCAAGGGGCGATGGTTAGATCCTCTCTTGTAGGAGATGGTCATTGCCTGACACTTGTGTGGTGCGAATCTGAATTGCCACTTGTTAGCCCAAGCCTGGATATTGTCCAGGTCTTGCTGCATTTGGACACGGACTGCTTCATTATCTGAGATCATGGACTGTTTTTCAAATGTGGCTGAAGACTTTGGACTGACCATCACTGAAGGAAGACAGAGACATCCCACCAGACATCTCCAAATTCTGACTATGCCCCACCCACTCTAACTGCAATGACACAACCCTTAAGGCGGTAGATAATTTTTGCTGTTTTGGTAGCACAATCTCCAGATATGTCTGCATTAGCAGCAAGGTGATAAATAGAATTGCCAGAGAAAGCTCAGATTTTCCTGTTTGCGCAAGACACTATGGAGGAAACGACTTATCAAATATGCAAAAAGCTTACTGTGTACAAAAACTGGACTAATATCTACTCACTTAGATACTTCTGAGGCATGAACTACCTACTCCAGGCACATAAAGTAATTGGACAGGTTCCACATGAAATCCATTTGGATTATCATGCACATGAAATGGGAGGCAAAGTGCCCAACACTGAGATATTTCAAAGAGCAGAAGTGTCTCCAATAGAATCTGAGCTCAGCTCAGATGGAGTGGACAAGTAGTACATATGACTGGTGATAAAATCCCTAAGCTGGCCATTTATTCAGTACTTAAACTTGGACAGTGTCTGCGAGGTAAGGGAAGATACAGAGTGATGTTTAATTACAAGTTCTATATTACAGTAGTGACCTATCTTAAAAAGTGCCTATGTTCACCTGTGCCTGCTAGGTGCCTTTAGTTTTTAGTCTTCCTCACCCTCCCAATATGTCTAGGTGTATCCCAAGGATCCACAGCTGAGGTTGATGCGGTCTGCTGCTTTTCACACCCTGTTGCCTGAGATGATCTTGGCGGACATCACCTGGTGGACCTGGAACTTGAGGGTCCGGGTCTACTTTTGGGCAGCACGCATGTTGAAGTGCTAATCTCCTCGGTGTGCTGGTCTGGAGGTGTGTCACTGAAAAGGAGAAGAGTGTAAGGTGGGCCTCCAGGTCAATTGAGTAGAGGATTGCAGACTGCGCTCCTGCTGATCCTCTTCACTTTGGGTGCCCTGGGCCCCTGTGGTCCTACATGGGATAGAAGGACGGCTGGAGTGAGATCCAGAAGCTCTGCCATCTTCTGGGGTTGACGCTCGTGGATTCCCACTGGTGCATGTATCATGCAGTTGAACCCTGTACCATGGAGCTCATGCCTTCTGACATGGAGATTATGAACTGAGCCATGGAGTGGATATCTCCCACCATGGAGTGCACCTCCTGCACCAAGGTCTCCTGCACCAAGGGGCTGGTTTAGCTCACAAGGCTAAATCGCTGGCTTATAAAGCAGACCAACCAGGCCAGCAGCACGGTTCGATTCCCGTACCAGCCTCCCCGGACAAGCGCCGGAATGTGGCGACTAGGGGCTTTTCACAGTAACTTCATTGAAGCCTACTCGTGACAATAAGCGATTTTCATTTCATTTCCACTGCGGACGCCACCCTCGCAGTTTCAGCTTTGGTGCATTGGAGTGCTGGCAGCACAACTCGGACAGACCGAGATGGGACTCCCCCAGTCGGCTTTGTAGTATGAGGAGGGATGCTGTCATCCCTTCCTGATGCTTGTGACTCCGTTTTTGTAGTTCCCTCACTCCAGAATGACCGGATCCAGGGGTAAGTCATTGGGCAGAGTCCTCGGCTCTGGCATTCCTCTGAGTGTTTGGTCCCTGGGATATCCCTGCCTCCGCTTGCTGTGGATCATCAGTTGTGAGGTGCTCACCAGTGAGTGGCCTGCCAACTAGTTTTTAAAAAATATTTTTATTCTCCTCCTTTTTCACATTTTCTCCCGAATTTAGACCCACCAACAATAAACAATAATCAGCAACAGATATGTCAATCCCCATAACAATAACAATGATCCCATCCTCCCACCAACCCCCAAACATCAGCCCGCATGTTTACACAAACAAATGACCAAAAAGGAATCAGAGATTACCCATAGTCATCCTTAATATACACTTAATATATACCCCCCTCCCCCCAACCCCCCCCCCCAATTAATGTTCGATGTTATCCAGTTCTTGAAAGTGCATAATGAATAATGCCCATGACTTGTAGAACCCCTCCGAGCTTCCCCTCAGTTCAAACTTAACCTTCTCAAGGGTCAAGTATTCCAACAGGTCCCCCCGCCACGCCAGGGCACAGGGTGGAGAGGCCGCTCTCCATCCCAGCAGGATCCGCTTTTGGGCGATCAACGAGGCGAAGGCTACGATATCTGCCACCGCACCCGTTTCCAACCCTGGCTGGTCCGACACCCCGAATATGGCCTCCTGGGGACCCAGGTCCAGTCTCACGTGCACCACCTTGGAAATTACCCTAAAAAACTCCTTCCAGTAATCCTCTAGCTTTGGACAGGACCAAAATATATGAACGTGATTAGTGCCCCTCCCCCCAGCAACACTCACACACATCTTCTACTCCTTCAAAGAATCGGCTCATCCTCGCCCTCGTGAGGTGCGCTCTGTTTACCACCTTCAGCTGTATCAGCCCCAACCTCGCATATGAGGTGGAGGCATTTACTCTCCGTAGCACTTCACACCAGACCCCCTCCTCTATAACCTCTCCCAACTCTTCCTCCTACTTTGCTTTGATCCCTTCCAGTTGTGCCTTATCCTCTTCCAAAATAGTTCCGTAAACCGCTGACACTACCCCCTTCTCCAGTCCCCTTGTCGTCAGCACCTCCTCCAACAATGTGGAGGCCGGTTCCTCCAGGAAGCTCTGTATCTCCTTCCTGGCAAAATCAATTTTCTCACAGACCACTTGGTTCCCCAAATGCCCTACATCCAGTTTCCACCCCGGCCTCTGCGCTACCCCCTTCTCCAGCACCATTCCCACCCAATGCGGAGCCTGATCTGACATTGCAATTGCCGAGTATTCCGACCCCTTGACCCCAGCCAGCAAAGCCTTTCCCACCACAAAAAAGTTGATCCGTGAGTATACCTTATGGACTGCTGAGAAAAACGAGTACTCCCGTTCCCCTGGGTGCAGGAACCTCCAAGGGTCCACCCCTCCCATTTCCACCATTAGCGCAGCTAGCGGCTTCGCCCCCCCCCCCCCCCCCCCTGATGGGACCAGCGAGCACGGCCGTGATCTTTCCAACCTTGACTCCTGCACCAAGTTCCAGTCCCCCCCACAATCAGCTCATGTGTGTCAAAGTCAGGAATGGCCCCAAACACCTTCTTTGCGAATCCCACATCGTCCCAATTGGGACCGTATACACTTAACAGCGCACTAACCTCCCCTCCAGTGCCCCTGTCACAATAACATATCTACCCCTTGGCCTGCCACCACCTTCTCCACCTGGAAGCGTACCCTTTTACTGACCAACACCACTACCCCTCGAGCCCTTCCATCAAATCCAGAGTGAAACACCTGACTAACACAGCCCTTTTTAAGTCTTACCTGGTCCTTCACCCTCAAGTGAGTCTCCTGCAGCATTGCCACATCGGCTTTCAAACTTTTAAGATGCGCAAGCACCCTTGACCGGACCTCCTAACCCTCTCACGTTCCACGTGACTATCCTTATTGGGGGTCTCTGACCCCCCCCACCTTTCTTGTTCACCATCATCATACCACCGGGCCCTGCCCCATAAGCCTGACCCGCCCCTGTCCATTGTTAACATTGAACCCCATCCCCCCCTCCCTCCCCTATCCACCTGAAACAACATCTCCTAGCATCCATCCCTTCCCCCTTCTCGCTCGCCTCGTAGGCCCATTGAAGCCTGCTATCCAGGCTCCAACGTCCGCAGCCCTCCTCTCACCTCACCTCCGTTCACTAGCTGACTTTAGTTAGCTAGCGCGGATGGCTCCCCCCTGCCAAGATATATCGTCCCCTTCAACCCAGTCCCAGAGAAAGAAAAAGCAAAAAAAACCCAAAACCAACAATCCAACCCATACAATTCACTAACATAACTTTTAACCGTCGCAACACAGAACGCCAATCAACCCACCATTAACTTGAACTCTGTAACAATACAAAGAGAAGTAAATTACAATACACATCAGTAAAAAGAAAGTTGTAGTATTTATGCATTTTCCAGCTGCTCAAACACAGTCCACAGTCTCTCTTCCAGTTCCGCTCCTCACGTCTGTCCCAAGCCTTCTGCCATCACGAATGCCTCAGCCGCCTCCACTGTCTCAAAATAAAAGTCTTTGGCATTATACATTACCCTCAACTTCGCCAGGTACACCATACCAAATCGCACCCCCATCTTGTACAATGCCACCTTCCCTCGCCCAAACGCCACTCGTCTTTTTGCCAACTCCACCGTCAAGTCCTGATAGATCCGCACCGCCGTACCATCCCACAGTACCTCGCGCTTCTGCTTCGCCCAGCTTAATACCTTCTCCTTCATGCAGGATTTATGGAAGGAGATAATTACTGCTCTTGGCGGCTCGTTCACTTTGGGCTTCGGCCTTAATACTGATGAACTCGGTCTAGTTCATACCGGGAGGGGAACTCACCCTCCCCCATCAGCACCGCCAACTTCTTAGTGAAGTACTCTGTTGGCCTTGGGCCCTCTGTCCCTTCGGGCAAACCCACAATTCTCAAATTGTGCCGCCTTGAGCGGTTCTCCAAGTCTTCGAGCTTTGCTCGGAGTCCTCTGTTGACCTCCACCACCCTCCACAGCTCGTCCACCATCGAGGTGAGCTGGTCGCTGTGTCGTGACACGGCTTCCTCCACGTCCTTCATCTTCTCGCCCTGCTCTCTCACCTCGGCGGATGCCTTTGCCACCATACCCTCACCGGGGCGATTGCCTCCTCCACCAATGGCTTCAATGCGACCACCGTCTCCTTCCTCAAAGCCTCCATGTGCCTTGCGATCTGCTTTTCCAGCTCCACTGCCATCACCTCGGTCATCTTCTCCACTGTAAGTAGTGCGGCCCTGCCTTGCGGTTCGGCTTCCGCCATCTTGTCAGCACTTTTACTTGTCCTCTGATTCATCGGCGAACCCGCGTTTCCACCTTTCTTCGACGCTGCTCTTCACATCCTTGAGCAGCTTATTGTTTTTCTTTCTTTTCTCTTCTCTCCCCTTCCACCTTCCTGTCCTTCATCAATCTGAATTATTCTTTTTTTTTTGTAAAAAACAATTTTTCTTCCTTCACCCACAAAACAAAAAAAAAAGGAAAAAGGGGAGAAAAAAAACTTTCACCAAACTTCTTTAAACCTTCTTTCTTTCTCCTCTACATTCCCTCAGAGCTCCCCTGGGACTGGACTTCAGCCTTCTTTCTTTGTCCTAAGTGGGAACCATCCAATGTGGGACACCCCACCTACATCGTGCCCTGGTCACGGGCCTGCCGCCTTGGCCTCCTTGTAGCTCCGCCCCCGATGCTCCGATCTCCACACCGCACTGGGCCCAGCGCCTCAGCCCTCGCCGCCCAACACCCGCGTGGGGTTCTTCTCCGGTTTTTAAACCGGCCCCGCTAGCTACCCATGATGGCCCGAAAGGCCAACGATAGTCGGGGGGTGAGTGATGACTCGGAGAAATCCCCAAAATCGCCGCACATCGTGACCATCGGCGGGAGCTCCTCTTACTGGAGCCGCCCTGCTTGCCCACGCCACCGGAAGTCAGCCTGCCTACTAGTTAATCCCACCAAGGCGTGAGTATCTGTGCGGGTGGAGGGTGCGGGTGACCGCAGCGACATGTCTTCCGCCGTGATATCCGAGAATTCCTTCTCTGAGGCTGCTCGGTTCTGTGGTTTCCCGGGACCATGAGAATGGTCCAGGCTACTCGTCTGATTGCCCTGCAAGGGATGGGAGGTGGCATTTGTACATCACAGGGGTAAATAAAGCAAGACGTTTAATCCCGTGAGGCTTGAGGAATGACTGCGTGTCCTCGGGTTTCTCACCCTTTCTCTGCTCTCACTTCACCACAGGCGCGGTCATGCTCCTCCCCAGCCAGCTCAATGGCTCATGTCAGGTGCGAGTGCGGAGCTCTTGCATGACTCCAGGTGGCTGTGCCCTCTGATACCTGTTGTGATGGATGTTGTCTTGCGGAGAGACAGATGGGGGGGGGGGGGGGGCGGGAGTACTGCCAGTTCGGGTAGTTGAGGAGCGATATGCATGGGACTGGGGTGGAAGCGGGATGTGAAGGGCAGAATAGAGACTGGGGGTCACCATGGGGATGCGGGGGTGGTGGGGGGGAGGAGGGTGGGAAGGGGACCTTGTGACAAGTGGGAAACAAGGTGACTGGATGAAAGATCACCTTGGAGGTGTGAGGGATGCAGTGAGACACTGGCAGTAGCACATTTACCTTTGTCGTGCAAAGGTTTTTTTTCCCCCCGGCATTGTTGTCCCATCCTTTTCAGCAGGGAGTTGACTAATGAAGCCACTGCCTCCCAGGCGAGGGTGATCACCTTGCTGGAGGGGCGTCTTCTGGGATTAAGGGACAGGTGGTCCCACCTCGGTTGGACTCCATCCAGGGGTAGGGTGAGGGTTCCCTCCAAGAATCTTCCTGGCTGCAGTCCCCTCAGTTGGATTTGGTGTTGGTGATGCAGGGAAGGCATTTAAATGGATCCCCCCAGTGATTGCAGTGATTATGTTTCCCCGGGGTGAGTGAATCAGTGAGAGGCCACCAAGAGTGTGGCGTGATTCACATGAAGAAAAAAACTTTTGTTTAAGAGGCTCAAATTTCTGAGAGATTTCGCACCAACGCCGTTGGCACAATTCACGCTGTATTTTTCACCGGAACTGACACTTGGTGTTTTTTGGACACGTTACTGCCCATTATCTCAGACACACCAGCAGTATTCTTCAACTTTGACACTCTGGTGGAGACAGGTTCGCCTGTCTGTCATAGAACCCACCCCCCCCCCCCCCCCCCCCCCTCAATCTAAAATCAATGAAACCCTGAAATCAATGGAACAAAAGTAATTCGACAACCAGCAGGCATTCTGCTTCAACAGGTTACAGCTGTTATTTGGATGCAGCTGGGAAAAGACCTCACAATATTGTAACAATCTCTGGGGATCAATGACTATCATGAGAACTCTGCCTCCAGCAGCGTAGAAATCGAAGAGTGAATCAAGTGGCTACTAGTCCCTTGATGACATCTGATTCTGGCCATGAGATAGAAGAAGCACCTTCAATTATAAAGATTCCTACAAGAAAAACCTGCAATTATGGGCATTGTTAATGGAGGCCATTTGCCCGAAGGTGCTTCACAGGTAAGTAATGAGACAAAAACTGACACTGAGCCAAACAAAGAGATTAAGGTTGTGTAAGAGTTTCGTTAAATAGGTATGTTTCAAGGAGTCTGTTAAGAGAGAGGTGAAGAGGTGGAGGCATTTAGGGAGTGCATTCCAGAGTTAATGGCCTAGTTGGTTGAATTTATAGAAAAAGTACCCAATTCTTTTTTTACCAATTAAGGGGCAATTTAGCATAGCCAATCCACCTACCTTGCACATTGCTGGATTGTGGGGGATGAGGCCCACGCAGACAGGGAGAATATGCAAACTCCACACGGACAGTGACCTGGGCCGGGATCGAACCCAGGTCCTCGCCACCGTGAGGCAGCAGTGCCACCGTGCCGGCCAAGTTGGTTGAACTTTTGATGTTGTTCTCTGATCTCCTGCCATAACTTTGGCAGATGTTTGGTGGAGTTTGTGCAGAAATAGGTATTTGCACTGATTTGGCAGATGATCAACTTAATGCCTGTGGTAATTACTGACAACCTGGCAATTCTTATCAGCACAAGACGCAAGAGCAAGTTGGTCATTTAATTCGAATACATTGAGACTTTTGTAGTCTTTCCTTCTGTTTGGCAAACGACAATGTGCAGGGCTCATGGGGAAAAACCCCTGCAATAGAGAGACCCCATCAGGGACACCCGCAATATGAAGACCCCCCCGAGACTTCGTAACCAAAAGGATGCTCCACAGCCTCTCCCCCCAGAAAAGGGACAACTGTCTGGAAGCTAGAGAGCGGCCCAGACAGGGTCAGTGGAAATAATTACAGCTATGACACTTATCTGGAAGCTCCACATGTCCATTGCTTAAAGGACAACAGCTGTGACCTGTGTTTCAACCCTGCAAATCCATTAGCTGCAAGCCATTCATAACGTTCCAGTAGTGGGCTGTTTTGAATGTTCTAGTAATTAATCTGCAGCCTTGATTCATTCATCTCCCTTCATGGATCAGTGACTCTACGTGGTGAAACCCCAATGTTTACAAACATTGACTGCATCAAAGAGAGGTAAATACATTGCAATCATGCAGTTGAGTGATTCGAAAGCACTCAGTGCTTGGAATACACTTACCTCCCTTTGTGCACTCAAAATGGCGGCCCAATAGTGGGGTTCCCTTGGGAATCACTCGTATTACTTGCTGTTATAATCTGTTCATATCACATTGGCTGGGGACAATTGGTTACCCCATGATCCTTGGGGAACATGAGGATTGGGGGGGGGGGGGGCGGTGAAGAGGGTCAGGGCAATCATTAGCAATGCAGCTATATAAATAGAGCTGGTCAGTGTGGTATTGGCTATAGAGGGAACCAGTTGTAAATAAAGCTACTTTCTGTTTGACTCTACAAACTCATGCTGGATTCTTCATGGCCCTCACAAAACTTGGCATGCAGAAATTTGCATGCAAGGGATACGGAATTGCATCCCTATTTGCACTCTCAGGGGAAATCATAAAATGGGGGTAATTCTCCTTCGGCGGGAAAACATAGAATAGACTTCTCCAGCAGGAACCTCTGGGTGGTCAGCAGTTCACCCATGCCCGCAGGTTTCCTGACGGCATGTGGTGGCCACAATGGGAATCCCCATTGGCCGGCTGCGGGAATGGAGAATCCTGATGCCAGCAGGGCCGCGCCACTCTGGAAAATGCAGCTAGCGGACCGGAAAATCCTGCACACAGTCTCCCAAGTGGAGAATCTACTCAATTGTACTACAAGGAGCAAGTCACATAGTGGAAATTCTGCGCTCAAAAGCAGCCTCCAAGCCTGTCCAACATCGAAAAGGCACAAGTCAGGAGTACGGTGGAATATTTTTCCACTTATACCAAAAACGGCAGCAACTTGTCAATGCCCTTTTGACTGTACCTTCCAAACATGTGACCTCTACTGCCCAGAAGAACAAGTGCAGAAGGCAGAATCACCATCTGAAAATTCTCCTCCAAGTCACTCATCATCCTGACTTGGAAATACATCCCTGTTTCTTCATTGTCGCCGGGTTAAAATCCTGGAAGTCTCTTCCGAAGAGCACTGTGAATGTATTTACACCACTTGGACTGACTCACCACCACCTTCTCAAGGGCAATCAGGATAGGCAATACATGCTGGCCCTCCTCGTGAAGGACATATCCCATGAATGAATAATAAAAAAGGAAATGTGTATTATTGTTTGTAATTTCTTGAGGCAATGTAAGGTTCCAAAAAAGTGTAATTTGCTGGATTCAGGGCAAATAACCCATATCTGCCAGGAACCAACCCTCGCCGACACAAACAGTTGAGGAACCCTTGACTTCCCCAGCTTTGCAATGTCTCCTGCAAAACAAGCAGGACTATCACTATTTTGCAGGTTCTTGCTGACCGTCTAAATGTTCGTGCAACAGTAACTAATAATATTGATGAAGGATGGCACTGTCTGGCAGCGAATGACTGGTTACAGTGCAATCAATTGTGTCTTGTACTCGGACAATACCAAATGATTATAAAAATTGAGTGCGTCTTTCCAGCTGCTACTGCATGCTGGTGCTGAATTTGATATATGCAGACAGGGGCTGAATAAAGGCAGCTATTATCTCTAGGATTCAATCATATATTGCATACTGGCTGATTTAAGTGCTGTCTCTGGCCAGTAACTAGGGAAGTGTTGTTTGGATATTGCTTTTGCTTCCAGGAGCTGAGACAGATCAGACATTAGAGCTGCTGACACATCGGGCAGAACCTTTGATCCAGGGTTGAGACCTGTTTGTCGGCTGTATTTTCTGGTACAGAGAGACGCCATGTTGCACAGATCATGATACACAACGCAATTTAAAATGAGTCAACACATTAATGAACAGGTATCGGAGACATGGATTAGATGGGATGGCAGCAAAGTGGGCATGTTTTAAAAAGGAGCAGGAAGCTATTATTGTGACGACCATTTCAGGGGGAGATGGCAGAGGGGGAGGGTCAATATGTCTGCAGAAGGACAGGCACCCATGCCAGGTTGTTCCTTGGTGTAGGGCTGCCTCTCCTGAGGCTCTCTGGAAGTGGAATTCTAATCCCGGCAAATGGCAGGTAAAGGTCAATCAGCCAAACCAACAGTCTTGGCTCGAGGTGACGACTAACCACACAATTCATTAATGACTTGGATGATGGCACAGAAACTCATATATTCAAATTTGTGGATGATACAATGTTAGGTGGCATTGTAGACAGTCGAGAAGATAGCATAAAATTTCAAGGAGATGTTGACAGACTAGGTGAATGGGCAAAATTGTGGCAAATGGAATTTAAATGGCCATGGAGGGCAAATGGCCCAAAAAAGGATAGAGCAGAGTACTGTCTAAATGGAATGAGGTTAGGTATAGTGGATGTCCAAAGAGACTTGACGGTTCAGGTGCATAGGTTCTTAAAATGCCAGAAACAAGTGTAGAAAATAATGAAAAAGGCTAATAGAATACTAGCCTTTATATCTGGAGGATTGGAGAATAAAGACACTGGGGCTGTGCTCTCAAACCCTGGTTAGACCCCAAATGAAGTACTGTGAGCAGTTTTGGGCACCACACTTCAGGAAGGTTATTTTGACCATGGAGAGAGTGCATGTAGGTTTATAAAAATGAT
This sequence comes from Scyliorhinus canicula, assembly GCF_902713615.1. Taxonomy (NCBI): domain Eukaryota; kingdom Metazoa; phylum Chordata; class Chondrichthyes; order Carcharhiniformes; family Scyliorhinidae; genus Scyliorhinus; species Scyliorhinus canicula. The sequence continues at coordinate 121,245,598 of NC_052155.1, forward strand.
ACCTGGATTACAGGGACTCATTAATGAAGAGATTTTACTCAAATCTGACTGTTTTCGCTGAATTTATAAGGTTAAGGGATGATCTGCTTGAAGTCTTCAACATTTTGGGTGCGATCAAATGGCCACACTATTCCCGAAAAGTTGTGCGCCATTGTTGGTGGGATCACTTTTTGGCAAATGTGAATATTAGAGCGAGACAGCTAGTCTCACTTTAATATGGCAGTTTCTCGAGGCACCCAAGGTATTGGGATCTACCCTCTTTGACTCGGAGACCTCGGGCGAGTGCTGTTCAGGACTGGTCTCTGTTGTGTTATGCTGCTTCGGATAACACAGGCTGCTACTTGATGCAGTCAAGGATGCTCCACACTCTGAAATTAGTTTAACGTGTTTATTGAACTATTAACACAGTTCTTAAATGAGTTCAACTCTCTGCTAATCTAACTGTAGTAACTCAGTCTAACTGTACCAGCTTGCTCTAAGCCATGTGCTGGGGTGTGATGCTGCTGACCAACCCTGTCTAACTCTCTAGATGTCTGACTGTGGAAAGAGCAGGGTGAGTGCCTCATCCCTTTATAGTGTTTATGTCATGCCCCCTTGTGGTGATGCCACCTCTGAGTGTCCTGACTACCCATTGGTTGTGTCCTATTCTGAGTGTTCATTGGTTGCATGTGTGCATATCATGACAGTCTCCACAAATGGGGACCAGACAGAACCACACTGGTGGGGTCTCCTAGGGGATAGGAGGCCTCAAGGTGCTTGCCCCCTGAGCTGGTTGGTACTCTGGCACTGTTGGGTGTCAGTCTGGCACTGCCAAGATGCCCAGGTGGCATATTTATGCAATGGCAATCGGACTAGAGGTCCCCTGCGCGGGTGCTGGGAGAGGTGTGGGGGGGGGGGGGGGGGATCAGGGGACCCCCTCATAGTGAGTTGGAGTTTGGGGGTGGTCAGGGTCATGTCGAGGGCTCCAAAGATCTGGCCACCATTTTAAAATGGCGTCCCGATCTCTCGCTACATTGAGGAGTTCCGGCAAGCGGAGCTCCTCACTGCAGGAAACAGGGCTATATATAGCCTCAGCCACGCGCTCCCCACTGAGGCCCCCGAGCTAACCCAAGTGACGTTTGATAGTGTTATGTTTCTTGGTGCTGTGAGTGTTGGGAAACATGTGGCTAAACGTGCTCGCCATGATCCCATTTAGTTAAATTGTGCCCTGAAACATGGAAAGGCAGGGTAGGTAAAGATAAACTATTTCCACTGGTTGGAGATTCTAAAACTGGATGGCATAATCTAAATTTTAGGGCTTGACCATTTAGGAGAGATGTTCGGAAGAACCTCTTCACTCAAAGGGTGGTCGAGGTTTGGATCTCTCTTCCACAAACAGCTAGAATGTTGTTAATTTTAAATCTGAGATAAATATTTGTTAAGCAAAGATATTAAGGGATACGGGCCAAAGGTAGGTATATGGAGTTAGGCCACAGATTGGTCGTGATCTCAAAGAATGGCGGGACAGGCTAGAGAGTCTGAATAGCCTACTCCTGTTCTTATGTCCAATGGCAGAGGAAGTAAGTGGATGTAATGTGGTGAGAAGGACCTGGATTCAAGCAAACACTTTAATGAGCTTCTGCTGACTGATGAGAAAAATGTAATGCTGGGCTGAGTTTGCAATCACAAGCATCTCACATGTTGAGCACCCTTTGCGGCCACGTACTCCTCCCGACTACTTCATACATGTGAGCCTTTTAGATACACGCCTATCCCAAGGAGCATTCTGGCACTGGAGAAATGAAGGTTAATAGTAGAATTGATAGAGGTGTTTAAGATCTGGGGGTGGGATCTCCCGCAATTGGCGGGATGGCCCGACGCCGGCACCAAGAACGGCCCAAAGGGCCGCCGCGAGTTGGCACATGCGCAGACCGACCGCCGTGGTTCCGCACATGCGCAGACCGACCGGCGTGTTCCTGCACATGCGCAGAGGGGTTCTTCCCCACGCCGGCCATGGTGGAGCCCTACCGAGGCTGGCGCGGAAGGAAGGAGTGCCCGCATGGTCCAGGCCCGCCCGCAGATCGGTGGGCCCCGATCGCGGGCAGGCCACCATGGGGGCCCTCCCTCCCGGGGCCGGACCCCCCCCCGCGCACCCCCAAGAACTCCATTAGACAGAATCCTAGCCAGGTCCCGCCATGTGGGACCATGTCCATTTCACCCCGGCGGGACTGGCCAGGAACTGACAGCCGCTTGGCCCATCAGAGAATTGCCGGGGGGACCGCTGCCAATGGCCCCTGACCAATGTGGCGTAAACCCCGCCGCCGCCCAAAAACCAGCGCCGGAGAATACGGCAGCCGGTGTCAGAGCGGCGGGACGGGATTCACGCTGCCCCCTGGGGATTCTCCAACCCGGCAGGGGGTCGGAGAATCCCGCCCGATATGAGGGAAAAACACTTTTACACAGCAAGTGATGAATACGCTGCCTCAGAATGTGGTGGAGGCAGGTTCAGTTGTGACTTTTAAACAGCAATTGGATAATTATGTATGGAGAAAGTCTAGGGAAGTCTAGGGAAGCAGAGGGCAGCAGAGCAGAGCTACTGATCAGCTGTTCTGGGGAAATTTGCATACGTGCAGTGCGGTCAGCCTAAGTTGAAGGTGAACCTGCGAAGAAGACCCAAGGAGTTTGAGTAAAGGCAAGCAACCAGCAAGAGGGCAGCAGAGCAGAGCTACTGATCAGCTGTTCTGGGGAAATTTGCATACGTGCAGTGCGGTCAGCCTAAGTTGAAGGTGAACCTGCGAAGAAGACCCAAGGAGTTTGAGTAAAGGCAAGCAACCAGCAGAGGGCAGCAGAGCAGAGCTACTGATCAGCTGTTCTGGGGAAATTTGCATACGTGCAGTGCGGTCAGCCTAAGTTGAAGGTGAACCTGCGAAGAAGACCCAAGGAGTTTGAGTAAAGGCAAGCAACCAGCAGAGGGCAGCAGAGCAGAGCTACTGATCAGCTGTTCTGGGGAAATTTGCATACGTGCAGTGCGGTCAGCCTAAGTTGAAGGTGAACCTGCGAAGAAGACCCAAGGAGTTTGAGTAAAGGCAAGCAACCAGCAGAGGGCAGCAGAGCAGAGCTACTGATCAGCTGTTCTGGGGAAATTTGCATACGTGCAGTGCGGTCAGCCTAAGTTGAAGGTGAACCTGCGAAGAAGACCCAAGGAGTTTGAGTAAAGGCAAGCAACCAGCAGAGGGCAGCAGAGCAGAGCTACTGATCAGCTGTTCTGGGGAAATTTGCATACGTGCAGTGCGGTCAGCCTAAGTTGAAGGTGAACCTGCGAAGAAGACCCAAGGAGTTTGAGTAAAGGCAAGCAACCAGCAGAGGGCAGCAGAGCAGAGCTACTGATCAGCTGTTCTGGGGAAATTTGCATACGTGCAGTGCGGTCAGCCTAAGTTGAAGGTGAACCTGCGAAGAAGACCCAAGGAGTTTGAGTAAAGGCAAGCAACCAGCAGAGGGCAGCAGAGCAGAGCTACTGATCAGCTGTTCTGGGGAAATTTGCATACGTGCAGTGCGGTCAGCCTAAGTTGAAGGTGAACCTGCGAAGAAGACCCAAGGAGTTTGAGTAAAGGCAAGCAACCAGCAGAGGGCAGCAGAGCAGAGCTACTGATCAGCTGTTCTGGGGAAATTTGCATACGTGCAGTGAGGTCAGCCGAAGTTGAAGGTGGTTTGTGGAGGGGCTGTTGGCAAGTGACAGTTAAACCCGAAACACTTTGTGAGTGTTTCCCACCCTACCTCCTCCTCTAACCAACCCCCCCACCCCACGGTGGTTGGGAAGCGGGAGCAGGGGCCTGTCGTGAAGGTGAGTGAGTGCCTTTAAATTTGCTTACCTTTCAGCGGGATCAGGGTTTGAGGTAATATCAGGTAAGCTCTTCCTTTCTTTTTCTTTTTCTTGTTTTTTTTTAATCTAGAGGGGATGTCAGGGAAGGCAGTACAATGCTCCTCCTGCAGAATGTTTGAGGTGAGGGACGCCGTCAGTGTCCCTGCTGATTTCATCTGTGGGAAGTGCACCCAACTCCAGCTCCTCAAAAACCGTGTTAGGGACCTGGAGCTTGAGCTGGATGAACTTCGGATCATTCGGGAGGCAGAGGGGGTCATAGATAGGAGCTTCAGGGAAGTAGTTACACCAAAGACTGGAGATAGATGGGTAACTGTAAGAGGGACTGGGAAGAAGCAGTCAGTGCAGGGACCCCCTGCGGTCGTTCCCCTGAGTAACAAGTATACCGTTTTGGATACTTGTGGGGGGGACGACTTACCAGGGGTAAGCCATGGGGTACGGGCCTCTGGCACGGAGTCTGTCCCTGTTGCTCAGAAGGGAAGGGGGGAAAGGAGTAGAACATTAGTAATTGGGGACTCAATAGTCAGGGGCACAGATAGGAGATTTTGTGGGAGCGAGAGAGACTCACGTTTGGTATGTTGCCTCCCAGGTGCAAGGGTACGTGATGTCTCGGATCGTGTTTTCCGGGTCCTTAAGGGGGAGGGGGAGCAGCCCCAAGTCGTAGTCCACATTGGCACTAACGACATAGGTAGGAAAGGGGACAAGGATGTCAGGCAGGCCTTTAGGGAGCTAGGATGGAAGCTCAGAGCGAGAACAAACAGAGTTGTTATCTCTGGGTTGTTGCCCGTGCCACGTGATAGTGAGATGAGGAATAGGGAGAGAGAGCAATTAAACACGTGGCTACAGGGATGGTGCAGGCGGGAGGGATTCAGATTTCTGGATAACTGGGGCTCTTTCTGGGGAAGGTGGGACCTCTATAGACAGGATGGTCTACATCTGAACCTGAGGGGCACCAATATCCTGGGGGGGAGATTTGTTAGTACTCTTTGGGGGGGTTTAAACTAATTCAGCAGGGGCATGGGAACCTGGATTGTAGTTTTGGGGTGCGAGAGATTGAGAGTAGAGAGGTCAGGAGCACAGTTTTGACTTCGCAGGAGGGCGGCAGTGTTCAGGTCTGTGGTTTGAAGTGTGTCTATTTCAATGCCAGGAGTATACGAAATAAGGTAGGGGAACTGGCAGCATGGGTTGGTACCTGGGACTTCGATGTTGTGGCCATTTCAGAGACATGGATAGAGCAGGGACAGGAATGGTTGTTGCAGGTTCCGGGGTTTAGGTGCTTTAGTAAGGTCAGAGAAGGGGGCAAAAGAGGGGGAGGTGTGGCGCTGCTAGTCAAGGACAGTATTACGGTGGTAGAAAGGATGCAAGATGGGGACTCTTCTTCCGAGGTAGTATGGGCTGAGGTTAGAAACAGGAAAGGAGAGGTCACCCTGCTGGGAGTTTTCTATAGGCCACCTAATAGTTCTAGAGATGTAGAGGAAAGGATGGCGAAGATGATTCTGGAAAAGAGCGAAAGTAACAGGGTAGTTGTTATGGGAGACTTTAACTTTCCTAATATTGACTGGAAAAGATATAGTTCGAGTACATTGGATGGGTCGTTCTTTGTACAATGTGTGCAGGAGGGTTTTCTGACACAATATGTTGACAGGCCAACAAGAGGTGAGGCCACTTTGGATTTGGTTTTGGGTAATGAACCAGGCCAGGTGTTAGATCTGGAGGTAGGTGAACACTTTGGAGACAGTGACCACAATTCGGTGACCTTTACGTTAGTGATGGAAAGGGATAAGTATACCCCGCAGAGCAAGAGTTATAGCTGGGGGAAGGGCAATTATGATGCCATTAGACATGACTTAGGATGTGTTGGTTGGAGAAGTAGGCTGCAAGGGTTGGGCACACTGGATATGTGGAGCTTGTTCAAGGAACAGCTATTGCATGTTCTTGATAAGTACATACCAGTCAGGCAGGGAGGAAGGGGTCGAGCGAGGGAACCGTGGTTTACCAAAGAAGTGGAATCTCTTGTTAAGAGGAAGAAGGAGGCCTATGTGAAGATGAGGCGTGAAGTTTCAGTTGGGGCGCTTGATAGTTACAAGGAAGCGAGGAAGGATCTAAAGAGAGAGCTGAGACGAGCAAGGAGGGGACATGAGAAGTCTTTGGCAGGTAGGATCAAGGAAAACCCAAAAGCTTTCTATAGGTATGTCAGGAATAAAAGAATGACTAGGGTAAGAGTAGGGCCAGTCAAGGACAGTGGTGGGAAGTTGTGTGTGGAGGCTGAGGAGATAAGCGAGATACTAAATGAATACTTTTCATCAGTATTCACTCAAGAAAAAGATAATATTGTGGAGGAGAATGCTGAGACCCAGGCTATTAGAATAGATGGCATTGAGGTGCGTAGGGAAGAAGTGTTGGCAATTCTGGACAAGGTGAAAATAGATAAGTCCCCGGGGCCGGATGGGATTTATCCTAGGATTCTCTGGGAAGCCAGGGAAGAGATTGCTGAGCCTTTGGCTTTGATTTTTAGGTCATCATTGGCTACAGGAATAGTGCCAGAAGACTGGAGGATAGCAAATGTGGTCCCTTTGTTCAAGAAGGGGAGTAGAGATAACCCCGGTAACTATAGGCCGGTGAGCCTAACGTCTGTGGTGGGTAAAGTCTTGGAGAGGATTATAAAAGATACGATTTATAATCATCTAGATAGGAATAATATGATTAGGGATAGTCAGCATGGTTTTGTGAAGGGTAGGTCATGCCTCACAAACCTTATCGAGTTCTTTGAGAAGGTGACTGAACAGGTAGACGAGGGTAGAGCAGTTGATGTGGTGTATATGGATTTCAGTAAAGCATTTGATAAGGTTCCCCACGGTCGGCTATTGCAGAAAATACGGAGGCTGGGGATTGAGGGTGATTTAGAGATGTGGATCAGAAATTGGCTAGTTGAAAGAAGACAGAGAGTGGTAGTTGATGGGAAATGTTCAGAATGGAGTTCAGTTACGAGTGGCGTACCACAAGGATCTGTTCTGGGGCCGTTGCTGTTTGTCATTTTTATAAATGACCTAGAGGAGGGCGCAGAAGGATGGGTGAGTAAATTTGCAGACGACACTAAAGTCGGTGGAGTTGTAGACAGTGCGGAAGGATGTTGCAGGTTACAGAGGGACATAGATAAGCTGCAGAGCTGGGCTGAGAGGTGGCAAATGGAGTTTAATGTGGAGAAGTGTGAGGTGATTCACTTTGGAAAGAATAACAGGAATGCGGAATATTTGGCTAATGGTAAAATTCTCGGTAGTGTGGATGAGCAGAGGGATCTCGGTGTCCATGTACATAGATCCCTGAAAGTTGCCACCCAGGTTGATAGGGTTGTGAAGAAGGCCTATGGTGTGTTGGCCTTTATTGGTAGAGGGATTGAGTTCCGGACCCATGAGGTCATGATGCAGCTGTACCAAACTCTGGTACGGCCGCATTTGGAGTATTGCGTACAGTTCTGGTCGCCTCATTATAGGAAGGACGTGGAAGCTTTGGAACGGGTGCAGAGGAGATTTACCAGGATGTTGCCTGGTATGGAGGGAAAATCTTATGAGGAAAGGCTGATGGACTTGAGGTTGTTTTCGTTAGAGAGAAGAAGGTTAAGAGGTGACTTAATAGAGGCATACAAAATGATCAGAGGGTTAGATAGGGTGGACAGCGAGAGCCTTCTCCCGCGGATGGAGGTGGCTAGCACGAGGGGACATAGCCTTAAATTGAGGGGTAATAGATATAGGACAGAGGTCAGAGGTGGGTTTTTTACGCAAAGAGTGGTGAGGCCGTGGAATGCCCTACCTGCAACAGTAGTGAACTCGCCAACATTGAGGGCATTTAAACATTTATTGGATAAGCATATGGATGATAAGGGCATAGTGTAGGTTAGATGGCCTTTAGTTTTTTTTTTCCATGTCGGTGCAACATCGAGGGCCGAAGGGCCTGTACTGCGCTGTATCGTTCTATGTTCTATGAAGTGGAACTAACTGAGTTGCTTTTGCAGAGACAGGACTGGCCGATTGACCTCCTTCTGTCCTGTAATCATTCTATGATTCTAAGTGTGCCAAATCCAGAGTCATGAAGTATATCATGGGAAATTCTGACAGTGAAGTAGAATGGGGACATAAATCATGCTAAAAATTATGGAAAACAAATATACTGGGCTGGATTCTCCGATTGCCGATGGCGAAATCGCGTTCGACGATCGGCCGGAGAATCCACATTTACGGCGGAATCGGGTGCGGTGCTGTTTGTGCGATGCACCGGCCCCTCAAAAACAGCGTACTCGGGGAGTATGGCGCACAACGTATGGACCGCTTCAGGGCGTCGCTCACGTGTGCTCACACCGTTCGGAGATCTCGCGTAGTGGCTGCAGACTGACTCCAGCAGTGCCACGGTCGGGGGAGGGGGGGGCCGTTCCGCTGACGGTGGGGGGGCCTTTGGCGGAGGCTGGGGGGCTGGTGGGGGGTGGTCTGGGGGCAAGGCTGGTTACAGGGGGGCAGATTTTGGCAGACCGGGTCATGCGCAGCTGGCACCATGTAGCAATGTGCAGGTGCGGCCATGTACCCGGCCGTATCCGCAGGTAAAGCCGGGGTGGAAGATGGGTGTGCGGGTGCCGCTGACTGACAGATTCTGCGGACATAGCTGCAGGATCGGAGAATTCAGCTCCCTTTATCTGGACAATTCAGAAAATAATTACAGCTTATTACACAATTAGCGCAAACGCTATTCTAATACTCAAGGCAAATTAACCTCGGTTGCCTGAACAAACCATTCCAGCAGATTTGTAAGGGAAAATCAATGCCCCATCTGTGCTTTCAGGTGGATGTAATAGATTCCATGACACTTTTCGAAGGAGCGCAAGAGAATTCTCCCTGGTGTCTTGCCAACATTTGTCCCTCAACCAACAGGACAAGAACAGATTATCTGGTCATTATCTCATTGCTGAGTGTGTGCAAGTAGGCTGCAACATTCCTTCATCACAACACTTCACAAAATAAGACTTGTTATTTCCCTGCAAGTCATGCTAAGGAACATGAAACAATTTGTCTGTATCGTGTATCCCTCAGGTGTAGGGAAAGACCAAATTCTGTGTGTCTAGGCTTCAATAGATGAAGAGGATGAGAATGTGGAAGGGAGAGTCCAGTTACCTTAACATTTTGACAGATGTCTGAAAACCCTTGTGCACTTATTCCCCGATCCGATAGAATTATGAAACCTTATTCATCTGTGTTTCGCCACTTCCTTTGCAGGAAGAAGCCTCCTGTCCATAAAAAAAAAGCTATTATTTGCTACTGTAAGACTTTCAGGGCCACATCATTGCTTGAGGCATAAATATTGTTTTTCTGTTCCAAATATGTCTCCCTTTTAGGTCCTCCCTTTAAATGCTACTGGCAGTATGACATTTGTGGCCGGCAGCCCTGCAGTCAGCTTTGCAGCCCTGACTTCCTGTGCAACTTCTTCACGTGTATGGTGCCTGCACAAATTGTGATTGGGCGTTAAATTGTATACGTTCGGGACTGCACTCAGCAAATTGTTCATGGTGATTTCACTCTGTACTAACAAATCCTGGGATTTGTCAGTCGATCCATAGCCCTGGTTTTAAAGGTTTCCAAAATTGGAGCTGTTTTGCACAACATACATGTTAGAACATAGAACAGTAGAACATAGAACAGTACAGCACAGAACAGGCCCTTCGGCCCTCAATGTTGTGCCGAGCCATGATCACCCTACTCAAACCCACGTATCCACCCTATACCCGTAACCCAACAACCCCCCCCCCCCACCTTACTTTTTATTAGGACACTACGGGCAATTTTAGCATGGCCAATCCACCTAACCCGCACATCTTTGGACTGTGGGAGGAAACCGGAGCACCCGGAGGAAACCCACGCACACAGGGGGAGGACGTGCAGACTCCACACAGACAGGGACCCAGCCGGGAATCGAACCTGGGACCCTGGAGCTGTGAAGCATTTATGCTAACCACCATGCTACCCTGCTGCCCAGGAATGTTGTTGCATTTGCTAAATGCAAAAACTGTAAAGCTTGCAATTGTTACTTCTTATCATTTTCCCAGCGCCAGTACCAGTCGGCCTCCTTATTAACCAGGTTCTTAAAGAGCGTAATTGGCTGCCTGATCTGTGGGCTTTCCTGGGCCTCAAACCTGTGTCGGTCAAAATGGCTGATATCAGGAACAGGGTCAGGAAGCCAGCCCACTGGCCGGCCTCACAATTTTCAGACATCATCAGCCTCCATTCTGATTTTGGCGGTCAAACATTCAGCCCCTAAAGGCCTTTTGGTCATTCTCTCTCCACCGCCATGCTAGCAGAATGAGACCATTGTGTACACTTTCTATATTGCAGCAGGATTATGTTATGATCAGCAGTGGAATGTTCATATATGTATTAACCCAGAGTCGCAAGTGGACAGTAGAGTATGAAAAGCTAGAAGAGTGTATAGTTTAGCCCCAGCAGGAGTTCAATCTTTTTTTTTAGAAAATATTTTATTGAAGCATTTGTTCACAATTTAACATATTGACATTTCTAAAACAACCACGCGTGTTGACGCACAAAATACCCCTTTAAATAACAACAAACAATAAACCACGTACCCCACTTCTCCCGCCCTATCCCCAAGTACCCATATACTAAATTCCCTGTCCTTATTTAACATTACCATGCCTCCTATTTTCTTCGCCCCACCCCCCACCCTTTTTCCCTTCCCCCCCCAGTTTTTGTTAAAGCAATCGATGTATGACTGCCAACTCCAGGCAAATCCCTGTATTGACCCTCTTAGAGCGGGAGATTTTCTCCAGACTGAGAAACTCTTAACATATCGCTGATCCACACTCCTGATTTCGGAGGTCCCAAGTCCCTCCATCTCAGCAAGATCCGTCTCCGAGCCACCAGGGAGGAGAAGGCCAGAATATCGGCCTCACTCCCCACCTTTGCCCCCGGATCTTCTGACACCCCAAATATTGCTCATTCTGGACTCGGAGTTACCCTATCTTCCAGGACTTCCGACACAACATCTGCAAATCCCTGCCAGAATTCCCTCAGTTTCGGACATGCCCAAAACATATGAACATGGCTGGCCGGGCTACCCCCACACCGCCCACATCTGTCCTCCACCTCCTCGAAGAACTGACTCATCCGAGCTACCGTCATGTGGGCCCTGTGGACTACCTTGAACTGAATCAAGCTGAGTCTGACAGCAGGAGTTCAATCTTGAGATGCAGTCGGACAGGAGTTATTTTTTATAATTCACAGTTGTGTGAAGTTAGTAAGCAGATTTACATTTTTTAAGCTCGACACCGAGGGATGCCATTACAGGTATGATATGTGGTCTATCCTGTTTCTTGGTGTGTCCAGGGCATTTGCATTATGCCAGAAAATTGATAGAGGATCCCTCCTGCCCTTGAACAGTCACATACCACAACATCCAAGAGCATGAGAGGTTTCTGCCAGAATAGAAAAGCACAATATGGTTGAATGTGACATTAGTTTTGAGATAGAGTAGAGCGAGGTGAAAAGCAAGGTTTTAAATTTAAGTAAAGCAAAGTTTGAAGGGAGGAGAAATAAATTGTCCACAATAAACTAGGTAGTAATGTTACTGTGAGAAGTATTTAAAGAAATGTTTGATACAACAGAGAATGCTTGCAAAGACCTTTCACACCCAAAAAGGCATAAACTTGTGTTGTTAAGAAACTATTCACAAATAAACTAAAAGATTCGACAACTAGGAAAATGGAATTATAATGAACTGAGAGATATAAAAATCAACACAGGGTCCCGCCAGTAGGGACCTACGTTAATTTAAGCCAGCGGGACCCTCGTTAAATGGGCAGGACTTCAGCCCATCGCGGGCCGGAGAATTCGGGCAGCCCTGGGTCCCATTGCATCGCACCGGTCCCAGCCATTCTCCGAGGCGGGCGGCGGGATTCACGCCGCGGCGACTTTTGGGGGGTCGGAGAATTCGGAGGACAGCAGGGGTGGGATTCACGCTGCCCCCCGGCGATTCTCCGATCCGGCGGGGGTCGGGGGTCGGAGAATACCGCCCATGAGCACTAAACATGAAATCTACCATTCTGGTGGCAATATCTAATAGTTTATTTGAGGATCTGTCCAATCTCGCTGACTTTTTTGAAAGTAATTCTCATGCATGAGTGGATAGGGGAAGAATATTTCCTCTGGTTGGAAAGTTACTTATCGGCCCTCGCCAATTTAACGTTATCCAGTGTGAGTGAGTAAGGACGCTATGTTAATTTGTTTTGCTGAGGGTGTTGGAAAATTGAATATTTTGTTGCGGGGAGAAGCTGATTCAGAGACAACCGCATAATTTGAAAGGAAAATGGGATAAGAAATTGAAGCGGAAGATTGTACAGATCACAGGGAGAGAATAGGACAGTGGGATTAATCTAGTAAAGAGCTGGCATAGGTATAATAGACCCAATAGCTTCCTTCTGTACTGTCAAAATCTTTAGGGTGATTCTGTGGTTCTATGGATAGTTAGAGGGAGTGTTGAAACCACTGATATAAAGCTGAAGACTCTTGATAAACCTTACAGGCCAAGGAGGCATTTCACCAACAGGCAGACTGATAGTCAATTGCCAATAGTCAAGTGGCCCCTTGTTATAGCCAACTACATTGTGCTATTGTATCTATTTTAATATCACTGCAAAATATGTATGGCTGCAACGTTGTTTTGAGTCTGCCACAATACATGAATCTAATGCATGCAACCAGAACTGAATTAATTTAGCATTGGACATATTTATCTGACAGCTCTGTGGGATTATGTTCAGCACACCAATTGCAGAGGTTCAAGAAGCTGGCGCACCACCAGTTTCTCAAAGGCAATTAGGGATGAGCAATAAACGTAGGTCTCGCCAGCAATAGCCACATTCGTGAATGGATTTTGAATATAATTAACACCAAAATTTGATGCCACCTTGGTGATTTTAAAGTTTAAAAAGGCCAGACAGGCAGGCTGCTAGACGAACTTCAAGTTTCTAATGATGCAAAATAACCAACTACCCCAGAAATCTGCTCCCAGTGTTTAACGTTTTCCTGCCTGCTGTAAGCCAGTGAGTAGATCTCTGCACCTACAGTTATGCATGGGTGCACAGAGATGAGTACTGGGCAGCACGGTAGCACAGTGGTTAGCACAGTCGCTTCACGGCTCTATGGTCCCAGGTTCGATTCCCGGCTTGGGTCACTGTGCGGAGTCTGCACGGTCTCCCCGTGTGTGCATGGGTTTCCTCCAGGTGCTCCGGTTTCCTCCCACAGTCCAAAGATGTGCAGGTTAGGTGGATTGGTCATGCTAAATTGTTCTTCGTGCCCAAAAAGGGTGCTCTTTCCAAAGGCGGGTGCAGACTTGATGGACCGAATGGCATCCTTCAGCACTGTACATTTCGTGATGTCTGCAGTTCCTGCAGAAGTGGGACAATATAAACTCACTGCTCACTGATGTGACAACAGGTACTGGTGTGAAATGGTACTTGCAGCACCAAATAGTGTACAGAAGAGACCTTCATCTATCTGGATATCCTAAATATTGACACCAGTTTCAGGGTGGAGGGCACCAAACTGCCTTGATCCAGCAATGTATGCTGGAATCTGGTCAGATTAAATGTGCTACTTATTTTTATTTAAGTGCTGTCACATCACATAACCACAGAAAAAGTCAGCTGAGTAAACTCATTTTTTATTTGATTTTCAAATTGCTTGGGGATAAGATAACTAATTTAAAGACACATATCTAATACTCCAGAGCTGCAGATTATTCTTTGAACAATTAGTCCAGAGTGAGGCTATTTCACTTCGGGACTCAAAATGTTTGCTTTGATCTTGCCCATTTGAATAAATAAAGAGGAGCTTTGTCAAATAAATTGTACTACTGAAGGCACCCGCAGAGTTGACTTTGAAATAACTATAATGATGACTAATTGAAAAGGAACGTGTTTACTTGTGATTTATTTTTAACCCTTTAAATATGTATGCGAGTGCGTCCGTGTAAAATGGATGTGGAGTTACTGCTGAGGCATCTGTGCATGCTGTAGGATCTATTGTTTTCTTCTGAAAAGCCCATTAATTTTGAAATCACCGAAGAGGAAGACATGGATACAAACATTGCTTTGTTGATAAAGTAGCAAGAGATTTCTTTGAAGCACTCAGCTGAGGAGACAGCAAGGATCAGTACATGAATAAGATAATATAGACCAAATAAAACAAACAAATTTGACGTTCGATTCGTATAGTGCTATTTTATCAAGACGCGAGATTCTATTACAATGTTGCACAAATGTAGGTTCTGCACATTGTCTCAGCATTAAATCACAGTACAAATGGAATATTTAATGACATTTTGATGTTCTTCAGTTAACTCTTTCATTAAGGAAATGGGTAATACATTTAGACTATTTGTCAGAAAGAAAACCTGAAATGAAGAAGTTAGTGACATTTTCATTACTCTCTAGTTATGAGGTGATTTGAACTTTCCTTTATTCAATGAATTTTAATATATTTTCCAGCTCCTGAAAATTACTGTGTTGTATATCAAACCATACCGTTCAATCTAAACACATTGCTTCAGAAGTGAGAGTCAGTGATCTCATTCTATGAAATAATGAATTCAGGGACAGACCATGTGTAGATTATAAGCAATATAATGCCCAGATTATAAATTAACTTTCACTTTAAAAAAATATATTGCATCCAGAACAAATATTTACGGCGGCTCTCTTGTTCATTGAACATCGTTTGCAAATTATGCACAACACAATCTTTTTAGTAATTATCATACACTTGGGATTCATTCTTAAATCTCGAATGTTTCCTTTCTCATCGTCTGCCGACCAAAGGTTAACTTTAATAAAAGAACCTTCTGATTCTTTCTCCTCCTTTGATCCCCGAACAATGGTTCGGGGGGGTGGGGGGGGGGGGGGGGGGGGGGGGAGAAGGGGGGGGGGGGGGTTTTGATCGAGGAGAGAGAGAGAAGGCCGCTGTGGGGGAGGTGGGGGTTACAACCACTGCTTATTTATGGGTGGGTGTATTGTAATAATATGTAAATTAATAGAAAGATCTAATCCAATGTATTCCCTGTCACTCTCACCATAGCAACGCTATTTGTTCCTGGTGTCTAGCTTTAGCTGCGATGATGCTGGGCCCATTTAAAATTTAAATGCCCCCAAAGCCTATGCAATTGATGACTGAATTAATAATTGTGTCGGCTTAGGCACAAAAAAAATTACAATGGGAGCACAGTCTACTGGTGACAGTCTACTGCAGCAATCTCTACCCAACCCACATCTTCCTACCCCACTCCAAGTGAACTCCTTAGTAAAGGCCACAAAATCTGTCAAAATAGCGAAAATGACCCCAAGGCTGAACGTTACTCCTTTTGTCGTGCGGCGGTTGTTATTGGCCTAATAATCCAGAAACTCCGAGTTCAAATTCCACCATGGCAGTTTGGGAATTTAAAGACTGTGGAAAAGAAACCTGAAAATAAAAAGCTAGTAGCAGTAAAGTAAAAATGGCCATGAGCGTACAAACCCAATATGAAGTTCTTTCGTTTCATTTAGGGAAGGCAATCTGCCGCTCTTGACTGATCCGACCTATCAGTGAGTCGGGCTCCACAGAAACATTGTTAGTATCAAACAACTGCAGGATTCGGAGAATATCACCAGCACATGGACAGCAGCAGCTGGAGAAGATCAATCAGTGCCTCAGGGATGGGCAATGGTTGCCCAGTGAGGCCGTATCTCAAAAATGAGGAACAAAATTTATGCTGAGTCTATAGGCTAAGGTGTTGAATGCCATTAGTTATTTGTCATTATCTTTTATTTGTAAAATTATATTCCAGTTCTATTGGCTATCATGCACTAAATGGTTACGTTGTCATTACGTTCCAATGGCCACTTCGCTCTTGCATACGTAAAACTTAACTTCATTAGTTCTCCTTTCATTTTTTCTTACTTGCATGTTTATCAGAACAATGCTTGAAAATAATACATATTTGTTGTGATGTCAAAAGCATAATAAATTTAGCTGAAGACAGTATAGCATATCATGTCACGGATCATGATATCTTTTCTAAATAATTGCCTTCAAACTGTGTTGAATCTTAACAAGAATATGATAATGAATTTAATAATGTTTAATGATTTCTCCGGCAGTGTGCTTAATTGTGGCTCTGTATAAACTGGCAAAATATCTGCAAGTATGATGCTTCGATGCATAAATATTATGGTGCACAGGATACATTAAAATAGAATTTGCAGGTAAAATATTTTTATCCAATTTTAATGGATTGGAAAATGGACACAGACTTGTTTTTTTAGAATGTGTTCATTTATCCAAATTCGACACCCATCAGCTACATACATCAGTATGATACAATGCATTTGGAAACCTGTCAACTTTATTTCTCACTGCATTTATGGTCCTCTCTTGCCCAATATTAGAAAAAAAACAAATTCCACAGGGAGGACAATGTGCATGATTGCATGTTTGCCTTGTCAAAATCCTGGCTGTTTTATACAGTCATCTTTTCATATGAATAATGCATGGAACACTATCTCATTATATTTCATTTTCTTTAGAGCAACATCACCACACCTAGATAGGTTATGATTTCCTTTGGCCCTTTTCAGCTCATTTTAGTCTCAATTCTGTCTAACCACCTTGTGAGATAGCATTAACAAAATAGGCGTGTTTGGCCTGTCATCTTATGGCTTCTGTGAATTATTCACCAGAGTGTTGCATAGATTTATGTAATAACAAAATTTGTTACCCAAAGCTGTTTACTGCTTTTCCTTTCTTCCAAGGTTTTTGATGCAATTTCATATAAATCTGTTATTCTTCACCAATGCTTTCAAAGGTTCGGGGGGTTGGGGGTGGGGGGGGTGGGGGGGGGGGGGGTTAACAAAAGATTGTGGCCTTACATTATTTATATAGCCATTTATCTGCGAATTGAACAATAGCTGCTTCGGCTAGGAAGCAAGTTAGAGTTTTGCCTTGTTGGCATGTTTATTAATGCAACAATTTAACAGAAGTGTAGCAACCCATGCATCAAATATACACAAAATACTAACAGCCATAGAATAACAAGAAAAGAATGTCTATATTTTCTGGATATCAGCTGACTGGCTGCTAATGTCATGAAAAATAATCTGTAAGGTTTGTTGTTTGCTCTAAGTTAGCGTTTGAAATATTACTGATAGATTAATACATGATATGACATAATCTCTTGGCTATATGACAGTTCAAAGATCAACAGCATTCTAGAAGAGACCTGTGAATGTCAAAGAGCTGGGAGAATTATTAAGTTGTACAGTTTGACAGCAGCCTGCCATAATTCTAAAGAGCATGCAAGTAAATGGAAATGTTTATTCCAAAGAGGAGGTCCTAGAATAAATGCAATTAATGAAAACATCCACTTACATTTCTGAATATTTTTAATACCAAAACACTTAGTGACTGATTCAGGAGTGTTTTTATTATTGAGGTTTCCATAGATCTTAAGCCTTGTTGAGGTCAATTGACCCTGTATTATCAGGTAAAATAAATGTGACAATCATTTGGACAGATGAATACAGAAAATATAATGGAACGTGCTTTTATAAAATTTCTTTAGATAAATTTGTACTTACCAATCCATGAGTGCGCCAACTGTAAATTTCTGTCACTGCTTAATTTTATATCCGTTATTCATTTTATTCTGCGTCTAATTAAACACTGTTCATCTCATTGGCTTTAAAAAAAATTCTAGCACAAAAGTCATGCTTTCTTTCTATAATATTGTTATTCTATTGCACTTTTGTTAACCTGGATTAAAATTAAAATAAGTGGATGATGCAGAATTGGTTTGGGTGTAATTCAAGTAATGAAATTCCATAAATGGAAGTTAAACCATTTCAAATACAATTATTAAGTGGCTGCTTTAATACTCGGAACAACTGCCTTTGCTTTATTCAGCATATAGTCGACCTGCCAATCTGTAATCCAGCCTTGCAGCTTTCAAGCACTGTGTAAAGTGCTCTCACATCTTTACAACTACTGATAGACATGCCATCACAAGACATAGTCACTTACAACACCATCTTGGACCTCTCGATCCACCCAAGTGGGACTGGTTTCACTGCAGGACACCTTTGATAGAGGAAGCAACAGTGAAGTGCGGAGCAGTGTAGCCAGAATGGACAGCCTCTATTTATATATTGCATTGCACTAAGGTTGGCACACCAAAGACCATCTTTATACAAACACCAACTTCTCCAGTCTTGACTTTTGTTGTAAGAAATGATTCGCTATCTTTCTTATTCTGCCAGACAACACTTGCCACTTTCCAAGAGCGAAAATACCTGCTGAAAATGCTTTTTCTAAGATTGCAAATTCAATTCAACAGGCAGCAATGGCGCCCTGAAAAGTAGCATGTATCATGGTCAGCATATACCATGCATAATTACAAGGCCACATTTGAGAGATATAATTTGTTTCGGCTTAAAGCTTCATTCCATTCCAAGGGCATGCAGTCAGGTATGGCCATTAACATCTTCAGGTTAACGAAGTTCCATATCTTGATGCTCAGTAAATTTACAGGTATCATGTGTAATATGGCAGGTTTTGGTGTTATTTTCTGTTAGTTGAAGTTTTGGGTTTGAATATTCCAATAAAAGAAAGTCTTTGGAAGAAGTGTGCACCTGAACCAATCAATTGTCATATATTTGCATATGCTAAACTCTATTTATTAATCTGTAGTGGGCTGTATTTTTGCTCCCACTGGAAAGTGGGAATGGGAAGCGGTGGGAGGGAACCCTGATAATACTGGCACCAGATGTTGTGTCAACTACAGGATGTTGTTCCCAGCACCAGGGTGTAGGGAAGGTGAGCCAGAAATCCTGGGCTGGTTTCTCCAATTCTGCGGCTATGTCTGAAGGACGTGTCTGGTCTTTGAACCAAAAGTTTGGTGCTGCCCCCGCATCGATGCTCCGCCTGGTGGGGGACGAGCAGCCGTGCCACGTAAAGCCCCCGGCTTTACCTGCCGATACGGACGCAGAACGGCCGGGTCCGGGGCCATGCATGTGCACGATGGCGGCCTGTGGCAGCCGCACTGTACAACATGGTGCCGACCACTCGCGGACCCAGCCTGCCAAATACTGCCCCTGTGTAACACTCTTCTCCACCCCCGGACCACCCCCACCAGTCCCCCCAGCCCCTGCCAAAGCCCCCTTGCCAGTGGAATGGCTCCCGCTCCCACCCGATTGTGGCGGCGCTGGACACAGTCCGCAGCCACCAGGCCAGGTTCATGAAAGTTGAGAGGACACATGTCCCGCGCCGCCGGGAAGTCGGCCCATCAGGGGCAGAGCATCAGGTGAGGGCCTCATGTGTCGTCCTGAGGCCATCCCAACGGCTTGCGGTGTACTCAAGTACGCTGTTTTTGAGGGGGAGGAGCATTACAAAAATGGCATCGCCCCCAATTTTGCCGTAAAAAGGGATTCTCCGGCAGATCGCCGGACGCAATTCCACCTTCGGCAATTGTAGAATCCCACCTCCTATTCTCCTCCCTATATGAGCCTGTTGAAGAGAGAATCGTAGAATTCTTATAGAGGGGGGAACAGAGTCGGGAGTCAGGCATGGTTTTTTTTTTTTTAAATTTAGATTACCCAATAATTTTTTCTATTAAGGGGCAATTTAGCGTGACCAATCCACCTACTCTGCACATTTTTGGGTTGTGGGGGCGAAACCCACGCAGACACGGGGAGAATGTGCAAACTCCACACGGACAGTGACCCAGAGCCGGGATCGAACCTGGGACCTCAGCGCCGTGAGGCGGTTGTGCTAATCACTAGGCCACCGTGCTGCCCGGGAGTCAGGCATGGTTGCATCAAATCATTCCCATAAGAGAGTCATTGGGGCAAAGAGAGATTCCTGCACTTGGTCTGGAGGTGTCCTTAACATTGATCAGGTGGCAGGGAGAGTGGGAACAGTGCCTAGGTATTGAATGGGATCTTCTGAATCATTTCAAGCATCAACAGCAGGCGTTGGTGGCATCTTGCAAGCAGCTGCATAGCACTGCACCTTGAGGGTCACTGTTACCTCTTTGTACATTCATTTCACGACAGGCACAGCCTCGAAGATCTGAGGGCATTGATATCACTGCCATCACTAGATTCTCCCAGGTGAAGGGCTTGTGATGACTACGTGGACAATGGCACCCAGCGACTGCCCACTCAAATGTTTGAAGAGGAAAGGCTTCCAATCTTTTAGTGTTCAACTGGTCTGTAACCAATTAGCCTGTAGCCACAACGGGAATCTCATTTTGGTGGTCTGCTGCATTCTCCGTAACATTGTCCTTCCGAGAACCTTGGAGATGGTGAGGACCTGGAAGGAAACAGCTCATCGGGATAAGAAAAAGAGTTAAGAGATGCGTACAAAAGAGAGGGGGACGGGTGTGACACTGAACAGAGAGGTGCCCCTGCTCCACAATAGGATGGCCTCCTCTTATGATGTGACCTTCGAGGAAAAGAATGTCCTTCCCTCAAGGAAGATCCAGCTTGATATCAATGAAGTAAGGGGCAGCCTTCGGGATTCTGTCCTACCTTCCCTTTGCCATGGTGAACATTGCTGATATCAGGAACGGTGTCGCCTAGCTGACAAATCACCAGGTGCCAGAATGTTCGGGCCTCTCCCACAACAAACCCAGCTTCTGTTTCTACCTCTGTGGTGAGAGTTCAGCCCAGTGAGCGATTTGATGGATACGAAATGCATGCAGATATAAAATCCTTTATTATATTAACTATGGATCTCCCATTGTGTGTTCCTTGGTTAGTCATGGTTAGAATGGATGTGCAATATTCAATACATTTTTTCTACTGCTTGGTGGACTGTGTCCCTTTAAGGCCACAGAGTCCAATTGTGAAATACACGAGTCTCACATTAATCAAAATGTAATTATTTAGTGCAGGAGCTGTGCAGGGTGAGGTCATTGACAGTTTAATTGCTTTAGGTTGCAATTCAGAACCCAGGATGAAATCTCTGCTATTTTTTGTAGCATGTGATGACTCTAATTGTTTTTTTAAGTCTTGGGACAGACATTTTGATTCCTCTGTTTGTGTAGTAGCAACCGCCCATGGAAAAGGATTTTTCTGTGCGTTTCAAATGTTTATTTGCTTGCTTCAATTAAAGAATCCACCCCCCCCCCCCCCCCCCCCCCCAACCCCCCGCGGCCCATGAGCCAATCAACAGAAACATATTTGTTTAGGCTAAATGTGGTTTAAATCAAGTGTGACAGGGAAAGTGACACAAGAAGAGTGATTTTCTTTGGCAGAGATGCATTCACATGCAGAGTTTTAATTTTATTATAAGTGGATATGGACTGAAGGTATTTGGTGAACCTTTATTTAAAAATAATTGCCTCTTATTTTGATGAATATATACTGCAGTGCTCTAATGAGCTAACTTATAGGAGACTCAAAAAACTGTGGATTGCAAACCACCCTCCATAAGGTCATGTTGATTTTAGATTAGATTTTAGGGTTGTGAGCACCAAGATAACAATAGATTCCCTGAAGCTCTGACTGATTTCTGACAGCTATGAGAGGCTCCTTTAAATTCTTGGGGGGGAAGGTTTCGTCATTGGTGTCATAGAATCATACAATCCCTACAGTTAAGAGGAGACCATTTGGCCCATTGAGTTTGCACCGAACCTCTGAAAGAGCACCATACCTACTCCCTCACCCTATCCCCATCACCCCACCTAACCTGTACATCTTGTCACTAAAGGGCAATTTCATCATGGCTAATCCACCTAACCTGCACATTTTGGACTGCGGGAGGAAACCGGAGCACCTGTAGCAAATTCACACAGACTGGGGAGAATGTGCAGACTCCACACAGATGGTCACCCAAGGCCGGAATTGAACCCAGGTCCCTGGCGCTGTGAGGCAGCAGTGCTAACCACTGTGCCACCGTGCCACCTGAGTGCTGAAGATGTACTTAGAATTTTGAATCCACTGGCTGGAAACTTGGACTTCAATTTTTAAGAGCAGACTTTTGAAAATAACAGGCTAAAAGGGATGACTGGAAATCATAGCCAGAAAATGGCTGTTACAATTTCCTTCACTATGTATTCTCCTTTTGACTTCATTGTGATGGAGATGCTGGGGATGTGAAGACTCTAACAGAGACAATGAACACCTAAGCAATGTGAAAGACCCAACAAAGCATTACGATAAACACCTAAGATTCAGCTGTTTGAAATGCGATGTTAAATCCAAACACTTGGGCCATGTGTTGCTCGTTCTGGGTGACTATGCTTAACACTCGTTTTGGCTCTGTTTTGTTACTTAGCTCTGGAGTCGCCAGGTATCGTTAAGATACCACCACAAGTTTCAAGGTCAAGTTCAAAGCAATAAACCGTACACCAATTAGTAAGTTCAAACAAATGAGTTTATTATAATACAATTATAATACTACCCATGCACATGCTAAGATGATTAAACTATTCCTACCATTAAATAAACCAATACTTATCTTAAAGGGAACTGCCGGATCAGGGGACAAGGCCTCTTGCTCTGCACTGGTCTGCAGACTTCAGGTTGGTACGGGTTAAAAAGTGGTCAGGAGTGTCTATCTCTGGTAGCGATTGTTGTGAGACACTTACTTGCTGGCGGCTGCTGTCCCAAACCTCTCCTCTCTCCCGGTCAAGGTCTTCTTCGGTAAAAGGCTGGTCGAGAGTGCTGGTCAAGAGAGGAGGGCTGGTCAAGAAGAACGAACTAAGTTTGGGACCTGTCTTTTATAGGCCCTAGGGCTTTTGGGCGGACCCTCTACCTGCTGGGAATCTATTGGGTCTCTTCCCAATCGATTTGTTTGAATCCCCTCAATACTGAGGCTGTCCCTCGGTTGCTGGGCGGGCTTTGTTTTCGAACCCCGCTGGTGCCAGGGTGTCTGGTTTTCCATACACTGTTGCAATTACTTCCCTATTTGTGTCCATTGTCCCTGGGATCGTTCCATTACTATGTTAACTATCCCGGAGATTGCCTCATTAGTATGCGGAATGTTCGTTTCGGTGCTGTCTGCTCTCTTAGCAGACAGAATACACATTGGCTTGGTGCAGCCTGCTTGTGCTGCAAACTTTGTCCATTTTAACCTGCAAGCTTTGCGTTCCTCCATTTTGTATTGAGGGAATGGCCAACTTTGGTGGCTACACATGAGATAAAGGTTAAGGTAACTCACACATGAGCTAATCCAGCTACCTTTTGGAATACAATAAGCTTGTTTGAACTCCCCCTTGGACGCCGGAGAGTGCAGGTCACATGAGCAGCAAACCCCTTTTGTGTATTCGAAAAGACACATTTTGTAGAGAGCTGAGACTGCGATGCTGATGAACTGAGGACAAGCTGCTGAAGTTGTTGAGCCGAGCACTATCTCTCTCTCTCTCTCTCTTTCTCTCTCCACCACCTTCCTGGCAAGCCCTGTATGTTGATCAAAATCACACAGGGGCATTCTTACTTCAAACAAAGACCGTTAGGATTGGATTCTCCGGCCGCGCCCGCCCAGCGACCGGAAATTCACATCCTTTCCGTGGTCCGTGTCCCACCCATGGCGATCTTGTGGCGGGCGGGGCAGAAGAATCCGGCCCTTAAAAACAGAAATTCTGCTCAACACCACTGCCTCCAGAGGAACAACAAATTAACTGACCGTAACTTCAAATCACTCTATCAGGACAACTGAAGGAGCCTCTGACTAGCAGAGTCACTGAGCTAATTAATGTAAATTCCTGTAACTTACAGACTCAAATTTGATCAACCTATCATTCCTCACTCAGTAATCTGTATTTGTGTGTGCGTGCAAGTAACGGTGTGTATTATATTATTTTGCCCAGGTTAGTATGTAAAATAAAACAACGTTTTTTTCTTTGTTAAACTCAAGAAAATCTGTCCGGTTTGTTCTTTTGTAATCATAGCGTTCAAACAGTTAAACAGTTGCAGATTTGACAAGTACATTAATAGAATCCTATTTGGTTCAAGCGAGGAATGGGAAACAGTGGTGCAATTCGACTCCTGCTCACCTCGTCGTAGCAGTAGGTTTGCCTAATGCACTGCCCTCTGAGGCCTGATCATTGCTGTGTCAAAAAGCCTGTCATAAAGATTGAGGAAATTTGCATTTCGTAATAATGAATCACATAATAGCACCAAAACATTAATTTCTGCAATATTCGAAGTGCAAAAATGAATTTGAATACTTATAATAAATCTGCTCTCAATGTTCTCTTATCCAAGGAAAGAATTCCCAACTTCTCTCATCAGTCTATGTAACTGAAGGGACTTCCGGTGACCACATGTAGGAGGAGGTTGCACTTTGGGTAGCTTCTGTCAGAGTCCTTAGTTTTTTA
This sequence comes from Scyliorhinus canicula, assembly GCF_902713615.1. Classification (NCBI taxonomy): domain Eukaryota; kingdom Metazoa; phylum Chordata; class Chondrichthyes; order Carcharhiniformes; family Scyliorhinidae; genus Scyliorhinus; species Scyliorhinus canicula. The sequence continues at coordinate 121,269,857 of NC_052155.1, forward strand.
CCTTTTTCACCTGTTTTTTGGGGAGAATTCACATGGAAACCTGTCCGAATTGTCCGAATTGAAAGTTAGTTACGAGAGGATGTCTAAGAACCAGAGAAGGAATACTTTGAAGAAAGGTGCCAGCGTTAGTCCGCCGGCAGGGTTGCGGTCAGTGAAGGAGTGCTGTGGGAGGAACGATGGTGGAGGTGGGCTCTCTGGGTGGGGCTACTTCAGAAACACGGATGTGCTGGCAGAGGTGATGGTGGCTCAGTTTGAGAAGCAGTTCAGTAATCATTTTGAGTGGCATGGGAGAATGCTGGAGAGTTTTAAGCAGTCTTTAGAGGACTCATTGGCCTCGATAAATACAACGGTAGGGAGGAGGTCAGAGATGGTACAGGAGCATGGTGAGGTGTTGAAGGGGGGGGGGGGGGGGGAGGTGGTGCTGTTGAGGCTCAGTGGCCTTCTTGTGTCCCTGGAGCCTGCACTGTTGAAGCTGGAGGACAGTAATAAGGACCTTTGACAGCAAAGGTCAAGAACTTGGCAAACAGGTCCTGAGGGTTGAATTTACGGATTATGGGGCTGACTGAGGGTGTAGAGGGTCTGAGGCTTATGGAGTACTTTTGGACAATGTTTGGGAAGTTGTTGGGGAGGGGGATGAAGCTGGTTAGGGCATGTCCGTCGCTCCAGCTGAAGGTAGGGTGGGGGGGGGGGGGGGGGGCTGGTGAAGGCATTGGTGTCATTTATGAGAGATGGGGGGGTAGAATCCATGGTGGGTTTGCACCCAGAGGGTAGGGAGTTTTTCTCACCGGTGCATAAGGTTTATTCACGCATTGATTTCTTTATTATGGGGAGGTCTCTATTGCAGGGGGTTTGGAGAGTGGAATATTCTGCTATTGTTACTTCAGATCATGCCCCACTCCTGGTGGATGTGGTGCTGCAGATGGTGCTGGCTGAACGGCCGGCCTGGAGTTTAGATACAGGGCTGTTAGCAGAGCTGGGGTTTTGTGTGAGGGTAGCGAGGACAATTGATGTAGGGTTCAACAAAAATGGGGAAGTCTTGCCCTCGGTGCTATGGGAGGTGCTGAAGATGGTGATGCAAGCAGAGATAAACTAGGGAGGAGCGTCAGCAGCTGGTGGATGAAATTTTGGAGGTAGATGGTAAATATGCGGAGGACCCCAGCCCTGAACTTTTGACTGGTAGGAAGAAGCTGTAAACGCAATTTAATCTGGTGACTATGGATAAGGCATTGCGTCAGCTGCGACGGGCTAGGGGTACAATGTATGAATATGGGGAGAAGGTCAGGAGCTGTTTGGCTGGCCAGCTGAAGGGCAGGCGGCTTCCCGAGAGATTGTTCAGGTGCGGGATTATGGGAGATAGGCTAGTGGCCACTACTGAGAAGCTGAATGAGGTGTTTGAGGTGTTCAATGAGAGGTTGAATAGGTCGGAACCACCAGAGGGCGAGTCAGACATGGGGGAGTTTTTGGAGGGGTTGGATTGTCCCACATTGGAAGAGGAAAATCGGGAAAGGTCAGAATAGCTATTGGGGACGGAGGAGGTTCGGAAGTCAATCGGAAAAATGCAGATGGGCAAAGCACTGGGGCCAGACGGATTCCCGGTGGAATTTTATAAAAGGTTTGCCTGCCAGCAGAGGCAGTTGAGGACTCAATGCTGGGAGATGATGATGCAGACATCCATCTCGCTCCTTCTGAAGAAGGATAAGGACCCGGTGGAGTGCAGGTCGTTTCGGCCAGTCTCATTATTGAATGTAAACGCTAAGATCCTGTGAAGGTGCTGCTGCTCAGATTGGAGGAGTGTCTACCAAGTATTGTTGGGAAGATCAAACAGGCTTTGTTAAGGGTAGGCGGTTGTCCTCTAATGTGCGGCGCTCGTTAAATATGGTTCTGTCCCCGTCGGAGAGCGGGGGGTGCAGGAGGTCATTGTGGAGCTGGACACAGAAAAGGCCTTTGACAGGTTAAAGTGGATCTACGTGTTTGAGGTGTTGGAGCGGTTTGGGTTTGGGCCCAGGTTTATGCTGTGGGAGAGACTGTTATACAGGAAACCCAAGGCTTGCGTTTGCACGAATAGCATGAGCTTGACGTATTTCCCGTTGCACAGGGAAACTAGGCAGGGGTGTCCTTTGTCCCTTCTCTTGTTTGCATTGGCGATTGAACCTTTGCCCATCGCATTGAGGAATTTGGGGGAGTGGTGGGGGATAGTGAGGGGCTGATGGATCATAGGGTGTCCCGGTATGCTGACAACTTGTTACTGTACACCTCGGACGCAGTCCCTACAATGGGGAGCGTAAAGGCGCAGTTGAAGCAGTTTGGTGCATTCTCCGGGTCTAACTTGAATCTTGAGAAGCGTGAATGTTGCTCAGTTACTCTGCTAGAGAAGGGAGCTAATCTGGGGGGTTGGGGGGGCGGCGGGGGGGGGGGGGGGGGGGGGGTGTTGCCATTTCACTTGACAGGCACTCATTGTAGGTACTTCGGAGTGCAGGTAGTGTGGGACTGGGCTCGGCTTCAGAAGTTAAACTTTACAAATCCGGTGGGTAGGGTTAAGGCTTACTCCAGAGGTGGGATAGCCTCCCGCTGTCATTGGCAGGCAGAGTACAGTCTGTGAAGGTGAACATTCTGCCACGGTTTCTGTTCCGATTCCAATGCTTGCCCGTGTTTTTGCAAAAAGAGTTTCTTGTGGGGGTAGAGAGACTGTTTTTGTCCTTTATTTGGGTGGGTAAGATTACTAGAATTCGATAAACGGTTCTGCAGAGGTATCGGCAATCCGGGGGCTTGGCATTTTATTATTGGGTGGCAAGTGGAGAAGGTGCTGGGCTGGCGTGGGGAGCAGGAGACAGTTTGGGTGAGGATGGAATTGGCTTCATTTAGGGGGCCGGGGCTGTGGATGCTGGCAATGGTCACAACGTTGAAAATATGGCCGCAATACCGGCAGCATTTTAAATTAATTAGAATGTTGAATCTGACACCGATCTGTGATCACTAAATGTTTGAGCTGGCAAGATTGGATGCCAGGTTTCGAGGCTGGGCGGACAAGGAGGTGGAAGGTTTGGGAGACATGTTTCTGGAGGGGAGGTTTGTGAATCCAGAGGGGTTAGCAGAGAAGTTTGGGCTTTCACAGTCAGAACTATAGATACCTCCAGGTGAGGGATTTTGTGAGGAAGATCTCCCGTTGTTTCCGGTAGTGCCACCAGTCTCATTGTTGGAGAGGATTCTGTCGCTCGTGGGGATGGAGGAGGGGAGCACCTCAGGAATTTATGAGAGAATAATGCATCCCTGGTGGGGGCGAAGGCCAGGTGGGAGGAGGAGCTGGGGTGGAATTAGATGAGGGGGTGCAGTGTGAGGCCTTGCGTAGGGCGAATGCTTTTTCGTTGTGCATGAGACTGGGGCTGATACAGTTGAAGGTGTTGCACTGGGCACACTTAACTGTGGCCAGGATAAGTTGGTTGTTTGAAGGGGTGGAAGATAAGTGTGAGCATTGTTAAAGGGGCTGGAAAATCATGTGCATATGTTCTGGGCACGTCCTGAGCTGGTGAAACTTTGGGTTTCCTTCTTCAGCACCATGTCGATGATTCTACAGATGGCATTGGAACCCAGCCCCTGGTGGCCATATTTGGGGGGTCAGACCTGCCATAGCTGCAGACAGATGCGGGGACGGATGTTTTAGCAGTCACCTATCTGATTGCTCACAGGGAGATGCTGTTGGACTGGAGGCCAGCATCTCCATCCAATGCCTCGGTATTGCATCTTGAGTGAAAATTAAGTATTCGTTAAGGGATGCAATTGAGGGGTTTTATAAAAGATGGCGTACTTTCATTCTGTTTTTTAAAGAGCGAGTCACCGTGAGCTGTTAGGGGTGGGAAGTTGTGGCTATGTTTGAAGGTGTGTTTTGTTTTATTTTATTGTTCAATATTCATTAAAAAATGTTCAATAAAAATATTTAAAAAAAATCTATGTCACTGAAGTTCTCCATGCCTGGAACCATTCGCATGGGAGTCATGAATTTATGGAGTAGATGTAAACACTCTTGAAGAGCGGATAAGGTCTGTTTATCTGCTGTGACATGAAGCTTTTAAAATCCTATCAATTATGAACTCAGCTCTAAGATTTGCTGCCTTCTCTCTATAATTCCATTTTAAATACTTGAAAATCCCTCAGCCACAATCTCATTCCAGACTGTAACAACTTGCTGAATGAAAAACATTTTTGTTCTATTTAAATTGCAAAAAGACTGGTTTTGCAGCTGTCAGTGATGTCTTAAAACTAACCTCCACTGATCTGCTTTGTTTGGCTGGCCAGCTGGTCTAACAGTTTCAGTAGAATATGTTTGGTTGCATTTTAAATGCTACAATTATCTCAGTAGGGGTTCTGATTACACAGTTTGATTGACAGCTTAAGGGGGTCTGTTAAAGGATTAAGGGTATGGCCAGAAGTTTGTTTTTATCAGTGATTAACCACCAGAGAATTTTCACTATCAAATCAGCATTGTGAGATCTGTATTAGATGTTTCTAAGTTTATTTTATTTAATCTCCATGAGGTTCCTGAGGTTTGTTTGTGATGAATACAGAGTGAATAGCTATGGAGTTGGGGTGGAGGGCATGAGGGGTCATGTGGTTGGGTGGGGGCACAAGTTAGCATTATGTTGACATGGAAGGTATGCAGGGCCATGGCGGGGTGGGGAGGGGGGGGGAGTGGAAGGGGAGGTTGGATGGAAGAGATGAGGGGGGTGTGAGGGTTAGATGGAATATATTATTCTAAAACAACTGGGATGACATCCCAGAGAACCAAAGTGGGCCTTCTAAGCACCCGCCTCAGCATTCACCAAGCTGTGATCACCTACTCTCTGCTTTTGGGATTGACAGGCCCAACCTCCTCCTGTACCCATCCCCGAGAGTGAAATAACATGTTTCGGGTTACTTTCTAACCAGGGTAGGTGAAGCAAGTGAGGAAATTCTAAATTGAGCTTCCTGCCTGGGTAGCCAAAGTCTGGCTCATAATGTTTGTTAGCTACACTAATGGTTGATGAGTGCTGCTTGTGCCAAATCTAACTTCTGTCTGATCAGAGATTCAATTTGAAAGTATGTCAGCATTTTATTCCTGTGTGACTACAATCTTGTTCAATAAAGTGACATTGCGAATAACGTCTGCATCATGTGATTATATTTGCTAATCCGACTTGGTGAATGCTTAAATTTTAATTTCTTGGAGGAAGTGAGTGTCCATGTTACAATTGTAGCTATTCTGTTAGGTGGCATAATGAGCTGTTTTCCCTCTGGATCGTGGTTCAAATTTAGTGCAGACAGATGGATGAAATTCTTCTCTCTTTGATGGTTGTTAAAAGTCCCAGCTGACCTGAGCTTGGACAGTCACCACCCAGATCCCTGTGGGCACGGTCCACAATACAGAAGCAGCCATAATTTGGCACTAATTGGCACTAATTGGGTAAGCTGAATTGAAGAGAGCATGAGGATAAATGTTATGGGAAATAAAAATGTCACACTTATGCAGGTTGCGCTGCTTCGAGACACTATTATTGGAACAGTAGGGGAGAAAGCTTAACATCGCGTCTATCCTACCTTCAAGCAAATCAAAGAGCTTTTGATGTTGATACAGATGCAGAAATTGAAAATGTTACATTCCTCGGTATTGAAATCCCTTTGGAGCACATAAAACATTAAATTCTAAATATATATCTTGGTTATGTTCTACCTGCATATCTTGATAAGTCTAGGATGCTTCTTTGATCAACTTACAGTCGTCTAATTTCCAGAACATATATTTATAATTAATAACTTCATTGTCAATACTTTATGACTCCAACTAATTTCCTATTCAAGGCCAAAGCCAGTAGTATAATGAGAGTGAATCAGTTGAAAGTCTTGCCCACTCAAAAAAATCTGTCCAGTTCGCTACACAATACTGCAGTTTCTGGGGTAAATGTCAAAATGGAATTGTTAATCCAGAGCCATTGTACTTTATATTCATGGTATGCTTTGATTTACACCTAACTTCAACATTTTTTGAGTAAAGACATGACTGTCTCCTTCTCAGGCATCTACAGCCTTGTTTTATGTCTTTTAAACCTACTGCATGTTCTGACTTTTTTGCTGAAAATCTGTAATGCATTTTCATAAATGTGAAAACATATAGAGCAATTTGGGGGTTACAATATAGACTGTAGAGCCACTATAATAACTGCACATTTGGTAGTACTTTGAATTGAATTGCGGGTATCTCAAACAATGATAAGAACTTTAATGATAGCTAAACCACATTAACTGCAATTTCAGAAATAGAGATTTGAATGGACATTATCTGATAGAGAAAGGCAGCTGGAAAACAAGGGTAAATAATGGTTGCCAGAGGATCAACCCAGATTGGACTGGCACAATCTTCAGATCAGACATCATTAGGCATCAACAAGTAATGTCCATGATGTAGTAACCCCACTCATTTCTGACTGGTAAGGCCAGCATTTATTGCCCACCCATAGCTGCCCCTGAAAAGGTAATGGTGAGCCACACTCTGTAACTGCTGCCTGGTGTAAAGAAGTTGCATATTTTTGACCTAGTGACAATCAAGGAGTCATTATCACTAGGCAGCACGGTAGCACAGTGGTTAGCACAGTTGCTTCACCGCTTCAGGGTCCCAGGTTTGATTCCTGGCTTGGGTCATTGTCTGTGCGGAGTCTGCACATTCTCCCCGTGTGTGCCTGGGTTTCCTCCGGGTGCTCCAGTTTCCTCCCACAGTCCAAAGATGTGCAGGTTAGATGGATCGGCCATGATAAATTGCCCTCAAAAAGGTTAGGTGGGGATACTGGGTTACGGGGATAGGATGGAGGTGTGGGTGTATTAAGGTGCTCTTTCTAAGAGCTGGTGCAGACTCGATGGGCCGAATGGTTTCCTTCTGCACTGTAAATGCTAAGATTCTATGATAATTCTGAGTCAAGATAGTGTACAGCTTGGAGGCAAGCTTGCAGGTGTTGCTGTTCCCACATGTCTGTTGCTCATGTCCTTCTGAGCGGTAGAGATGATGGGTTTTGCGAGGTGCTGCCGAAGGAGCTTTGATGAGTTTCTGCAGTGCTACATGTAAATGGCACACAAATGTTGCACACAAGTACTAAAACAATACCTAGTTCCTACACTGCAGCTGGCTAGGAAAGATGGGTTTGATAATCCAATGAACAAAATATGCCTTAAAATTCAACAGACTTTGAGTAATTGTTGGTTTAGCCAACCAGACTCCAAGGCAGGTCTTCTTGCAATTTTTTATGTAATCTGTGTGTTAGTGGTGAAGTAAAGATAAAATCTGAGAGCCAAAGGGCACGATTCAATGAGAAAACTTCTATATCCAGTTTCGGGCATGTTTAGGAGGATGTTTCTCGGTGTCTGCAGCGCCGAGAAAGATCCCGTTATTCAACGGTGCATTGCCATTTTTCTTGACCTCGGCGATGAATGGGTTTGCCAGTACAGGAAGACAACGCGTCGATCGGGGCACCATTTTTATAGGCAGCCCTGATCTTTCAATCCCCGCTCAGCGGCCGCACCACAGCCTCAGGACTCCCCCACTTTGCCCAACTTACCTCAAGCACCCCCCCCCCCCCCACCGCTTTCACACCACCTCTTATGGGTAAGGCACCCTTGGGCCCGAACCCTGACACAGGCAACCTGGTACGCGGGCACCTTGGTACTGCCAGTCTGGCACCATGGCAGTGCCACCTGGGCACCTTGATAGGGCACCAGGCTGGCAGTGCCAGGGTGCCCAAGTGCCAGCAAGAGCACCAGGGTGCCACCCTGGCATGTTCCTAATCACCTAGGGGTCGCCAATGGGCAAGGAGATCCCCTTCAGGTGCCCTTATGGTGGTCCACGTTTATGTGGATCAGTACTGAGGCTTCCAGTGGTCATGCACAAGGTGACCCCTGCCTGGAGACTTTGACTTTGGCCCTTTCTGCCCGGTTAATGGGTGCTTTTGTTGGATATTGTGCAAAACAATTTGTGGGGATTGAATTCTCCTCTGAAGTGGAATGGCAGAGGGTTAATACGCCTGTCATAAGTCGAGAAAAGCGACAGTTCCAGAGGTGGATCGCCATGGCACAGTAACAGAAAGCATGGCAGAGTTGGGAGTCATCATCCACCCCACTGCCTGTAGAGCAGTTGATGGTGTTGATCAAGGGGGAGCACCGGCAGCATCGGTTAGAGATGCAACAGTTCTGGTCCAAGGCGATTGAGGGAGCAATGACCCCTCTTCACGGGACTTTGGAGTGGGTGGAGAAGTGCCTGAAATCACAAGGTGTGATCCGTGAGGTGGGAAGGATGGTAACGGATCACAGTGATCGGAATGTGGAATTGGAGGCAGAGGTGGTGATGTTGGGATAGGCCTGGAAGGATGTACTAATCAGCACCCTTTGTGTGATCTCCCAGGCGCGGCCGGTGAATCCCGGGCATTGGGAGAATCCGGTGAATGCATATTTAAATGATCCGGTTGAATCTCGCGAGACGTCTTAAGCGTCGCGAGAGGTCTCTCACAAGATTTAACGGCCTCGTTGCGCCAAGTCAGGTACGCGAGGCCATTAACTCACATCCACAGCATATATGTGTGTTTCAAGTCCATGAATGCCATTATAACTCTAATATGGGAGGAGTAGAAGTCATATACAACTCCGACAGTACTGACACCTGATTAGCGAGGTGTGAGCCATTAGAATAAACTAGTATACTAGTCTGTATATACTAAATATAATGGAGGGCCTAATGAAGTATCTGAAGAAGGAGTTAGGTACTTGATACAAGGGAACAGGGTACTCAAATTATACTGAAATAAAAGCAATGACAAGTGGTGTGCATTGTCTAATAATGAATGTTTGAATTAGATGGCAGGGAGCATTTCTGGTTACTAGCTTCAAATAGGAGTGGATGAAAGCACAATAAATAGGGAATGAGTTAACTGAAAGGACGGATACAGAATTGAGATGTTATATTCCAGGAACAAAGGTGATTGTGCAGGAGGACATGGCTCCTCTACAATAAGATTATTATTTACCCCTTTTTCATTGCACACTAGTTCCAAAATAACCAGTTGCTAGTTTGTTTCACGACATACTGTTCAGGAAAACCATCTGGTAAACATGCCAGAATTCATCCTCCACTTAGGTTTACGTAGTCTTGATGTAGGTTGAAGTGCCCAATAATTACTGTTGTGATCTGGACCTCGCTCTGGCTGGGTGAGATTCAGATTAACATATTTAAATGAGCCATTAGGCTCTTTGAGGTATGTCTGCATCGTACTCACCAGGCGCCCGGGAACTAACAGACTTACCTGAGAGGCTTTGCCAGGGTGCCATTTAGCACTGGTTTCCACAAATGTGGATCAGGCATAACAGCACCAAGGGGGCTCTTCCAGGCCATGAGAGACCCCCAAACCCTACACGAAGAACCTGCCCCAGCAGAGCAGGGGCCAGCCAGTGAGGGTATGGAGGAGGATACCCACTGCTGGTGGCTGTCAAGGGTCTGGTCACCCTGAACATTTATGCCTCTGGACTTTTCCACGGGCCAAACAAGGACCTGCCTGGGATCTCTCAAACATCTGCACACATGTGCATCCGCATTGTGACCGATGCCCAAGGCACCCGGGCAGCAGACTATATAAACTTCAATCTGGACCAGGCAGACCAGGATGCCCGGACAGCAGGATTTGCCCTATCGCTGACATGCCCCAGGTCTAGGGGGTAATCAATGGCACGCATGTCACCCTAAGAGCACTGGCATATCAGGAGGTGCCCTTCATCAATAGGAAGGGCTTCCTCTCTCTGAATGGGCAGTTGGTGTGGTGACCATCAGCTGCACATCATGCACGACACATACATCCTGCCGCATTTGTCGGTTCCCGGCATCTTCGAGGAGCTCCCTCAGGTAAGGGGTTGACTTTTAGATGACAAGGGTTACCTGCTGAGGTCTTGGCTAATGATGCCAGTCTGGAGGTCCCAGAGCGACACAGAGAACTGCTGTAATGATGTCCATGAAGCAACCAGGAGCAAGATGGGCTTCCAATGCCTGGACCGCTCAGGTGGGCACTTCAATATCGTCCAGGAGGGTCTCTAACATCATGCTGGCCTGCTGCGTCCTGCACAATATCCTGCAGCAGAGAGGGTACATGTTGGAGGATGTGGAAGAACAGCAGGCATCATTTGATGAGGAGGATGACCAGGAAGAACTGAGCATGGAACTCGGGCTGGCACGGTAGGCCAGCCGACGTGTGCCCTAGGGCTGCCGCATACAGGGCAACCTCATCACCTCCAGATTTGTCTACTAGGAGACCTAGCCACTGGAAGTGCTGCCACCCTGTCCCACCTCTTCATACTCTCCACTCTCCCATCCACCACTCAATTGCCTTGCTGGAGGAGGAAGTGTTAGGGTCACTTGTCAGTTCTTCCCGCAGAGATGGTGCTGGAACACCTCAGTGCTTCTGAATATCCCCACATGACACTGGCGCATCGGATGCCCACCCCCTTTCAAGTGTTGCCCCCTTCCCCATAGCCACTCACATCCTCTCCTGTCCCTCATCTCTTCTCTCCATCCTACCATGCCAGCTCCCCCTCCGAGGATCCTACCAGCATCATTACAGGGTATTGACTCTGGGTTGGCAGTATCAGCGGGTCTTGCCCACGGGACAGAGGATGATGACGACTCACTGCAAGATGAGTTCTGGTATTCCTCATTGTTTGACAAAGTCTGGCTCCTATCTTCAGGATCATATTCCACTGTCAGCCTGGGTGATCCCTGCATGTGTGCTGCACATTCCATCTCATGGGCCCATATATTCTTTGGGGTGGTGGTGGGTGGGGAGCGGTTATGGAGATGGTGAGTGGTGATGGGTCACTCACTCGGTAAGCTGTGCTACAAGGCGGCCACACACATCTGGCCCCATTCCCTGTCACCTCTGAGGGTAACCCGTAAAATTGTCCTGTGGCTCTGCCCCATGTCATCCTCCAGCACCCACACCACCAACCGCCCACACTCCTCACCTGGCACACCCTCTACATCCAGCCCAGCCCATCCCTCACACGCTTCAGATAGAGGAATGAGGCAGGTCGGAATGTTGGTGAAACGGTGTTTAATCGTGACTATAAACATTATTCTGCTCTGACCCCTACCTCTGACCTATGTGCTGCACCTGTGCCAACTTAATTGGTGTCTAACGTTCGTATTTTACGTGGCCTACCGCTCCTTCTAGGTGTGACCCCAGAGAACACATCAGACAAAGAGGTGGCCTACTGCGTATCTCGCCCTCTGACCTGAGACACTTGGGTGGCCATCACTTGGATGGGCCCGGCCGACTTTTAAGTGTCACAGGTGACGAGGTGCCGCGCTGTTCTGCCCGCTGCCCATCAGATGCGCCAGTGTCAGGTGGGGATATTCAGAAGCACTGAGGTGTTCCAGCACCACCCCTGTGGGAGGCACTGTCATGGGCTCCATCACTTCCTCCGCCAGCAAGGCAATTTGGGCGCTGTGCCATGACAGTTCTGTCTCCACCCCCTTCAACACCTCACCATGCTCCTTCATAGCTTCCGAAGTTCTCTTCAACTTTTCTCTAACAAGACCTAATGTCTCCTCAATCAATTTACAGAGAGTTTCAAACATCATTCTCCACTGCCTCTTGAAATGCTTGTCAAATTCCATAGCCAGTACCCCAGTTAGCATGTTTGTTGTGATCTGGGTGACTATAACCTCCGGAGCCGCTGCCACCATCTTCCCTGCTGAGGCCCCACACGAAACCTCCGAGTCTGTTGAAGAACTTCCACCCGCAGATTTCTTACTTCCAACCTTTTCTGACTTTCTTCACCATTAGGCTCCTTCTACTTTCATATGAGTAGAATTTATCCACCAAAGAACCCCGGGAACCCGGCAAAATGTCTAAAAAGAAGTGTTCTGGCATTCTACCAAGTATACAACCTCCTCCTACATCCCACCACCAGAAGTCTGGAGCTCACTTAGTTGTCACATGCCGACCACTGCCTCAGAGATAGCCCTCTCCTGCATCAACCCGCTAATTCCGTTACCCTCTGCTTTACAGAGAGCCCTGAGGTCCGGGACACCTCCAGTCTTCACCCGCTCTCTTCAGTTATGAGGAATCTTTTCCTGGGCGACACTTAAAGGACATGGTGAGACGCATGGAGGCAAGTTACATGGGACTCTGTCGCTGGGAGCCTGTGGGTGCCAGGCTCCCAGTCAAAGAGGATAACACACGTGTTGGGGTTTGGTGGAAGGTGGGATGTGAGGGAAATGCAGGCAGGTGGATTTTGATTGGCCTTTAGGGGAGTGGGGTGTGATGTGAGGAGTGAGGAACAGGAGTGATGCCAGGACACACGCGAGTTGACCTAAGAAGGTCGTTCATCTTCTTCTGACAGTGCGTGCTGGTCTGCCTGGTGAGGCTCCCAGCTGAGTGCCTCGGCCACCTCTGCCTCAGGCCCGGTTAACGACTGCCCACCCTGGGGAAGAGGGTGTTCCACCTCTCCTCCACCACATCCAACATTGTCTCAAGCTCCAAGTCGATGAAATATCGTGCTGCTTTTCTCTGGGCCATCTGCTTGTCTGGAATGAGAGTGTGTGGGGGGTGGAGAGCTCATAAGCAGCTCCAGCTTGTCAAGCTCTCCAGTGCCAATTCTGGCCCCAGCGACTGAGATTCCGGTGGGAATGAGAATTGTTCTAGATTCCAGTGGGAAGAGTGCTATCAGGATCACAGAATCACAGAATAATACAGCACAGAAGAGGCCCTTCGGCCCATCAAGTCTGCACCGATGCATGTAAAAGACCTGACCTACTACCAAATCCCACTTTCAGCACTTGGTCCAGCCTTGAATGTTATGACGTTCCAAGTGCTCATCCAGGCACTTTTTAAAGGATATGAGGCAACCCGTCTCTACCATCCTCCCAGGCAGTGCGTTCCAGACTGTCACCACCCTCTGGATAAAATGTTTTTTCCTCAAATTCACCCTAAACCTCCTGCCCCTCATCTTGAACTTGTGTCCCCTCATAACTGACCCTTCAACTAAGGGGAACAACTGCTACCTATCCACCCTGCCCATGCCCCTCATAATCTTGTACACCTCGATCAAGTTGCCCTTCAATCTTCTCTGCTCCAGTGAAAACAGCCCAAGCCTATCCAACCTCTCTTCATAACTGAAGTGTTCCATCCCAGGCAATCTCCTCTTCATCCCCTCCAGTGCAATCACAATCACTTCCTTCCTATAATGTGGTGACCAGAATTGCAAACAGAACTCCCGCTGTGGCCTCACCCCAACATGACCTCCCCGCCTTTGTAATCTATGCCTAGATTGATAAAGATTGATAATATGCCTTTATCGCCACCTTTTAACCTGTCCTTCTGCCTTCAGTGATCTATGGACAAACACACCAAGGTCCATCTGTTCCTCGGAACTTCCCAGTATCATGCCGTTCATTGAATACTTCCTTCTAACATTACTCCTCCAAATTGTAACACCTCACACTTTGCAGGGATAAATTCCATCAGCCACTTTTCTGCCCATTTGTCCATCCCGTCTATATCTTCCTGTAACCCAAGACTCTCAACTTCACTGTTAACCACCCGGCTAAACTTTGTGTCATCCGCAAAGGTACTGATCCTACCCCCCCGTCATAGTTATCTATATCATTTATATAAATGGCAAACAATAGGGGACCCAGCACAGATCCTTGTGGTACACCACTGGACATTGGCTTCCAGTCACTAAAGCAGCTGTCTGTCATCACCCTATGTCTCCTACCGCTAAACCAACTTTGAATCCACCTTATCAGGTTACCCTGTATCCCATGTGCTTTTTTTGCCTTCTTTATAAGAAGGCCAGCAGACGTGTGTTCCCCCCCCCCCCCCCCCCCCACCCCCCGACTGTGGCGGTGCTGAACACAGTCCGCAGCCGTCATGCAAGGTTGACGAAACATCAGACCACAAGTGATCCACGCCATCGGGAAGTCGGCCCATTGGGGGCGGAGCATCGACGTCCACGTACTCACCGATGACACTGTTTCGGAGGGGGCGGAGCATCCGGAAACAGGCATTGCCCCCGAGTTTTGAGTCAAAAGGGATTATCCGCCCAATCGCCGATTTCGGTGTCGGCAATTGGAGAACCCCGCCCTTAGTTTCTGCAATGGAAAATCCGGCCCAACGTCTCCCAAACGGAGCATTTAGCCCATGGGTCTAGATTCTCCAATCCTGCGGCTATGTCCTCAGGATCCGTCTGCTCCTACGACCAGAAAGTCAGTGCCGCCCCCGAACCGATCCTCCGTCCGGTGGGAGGCTAGCAGCCGCTCAGTGTAAAACCGCAGAACGGCTGGGTCCGTGGCTGCGCATGCGCACGGTGGCAGCCTGTAGCTGACGCGGCGTGCAAAATGGCATTGGCTGGGCGCGCACCTGGCCTGCCATACACTGCCTCCTTGTAACCAGCCTCACCATCCCAGACCACCCCCCCCCCCCCCACCAGTCCCCCCAGCCCTCACCGAAAGCCCCCTTGCCAGCAGCATGACTCCACCACCCCTCCCCCCCAACTGTGGAGGCGTTGGACACAATCCGCAGCCGCCACGTGAGGTCCCCAAATGTTGTGAGGACACGTGTCCCACGCAGACAGGGACTCGGCCCATCGCGGGCAGAGCATTGGGGGTGGGCTTCAGGTGACTCCCAGAGGCCGTCCAGACGCTGTGTGTCATACTCCCCGAGTATGCCATTTTGAGGGAGGGGAGCATTGCGAAAACGGCACCCTCCCTGATTCCAGCATAAACATGGATTCTCCGGTCGATTGCCGAACGTGATTTTGGCATTGGCGATCGGAGAATCCAGCCCCATCTTTCAAATCCATTATGACTTTCAATCACACCGGTTACACCACCTCAAATCACACCTCTTTATTATGCAACACCGCCTTCACCTTATTGAAGGCCACACGCCCCTTTGTCAGCTCGGTCCCAATGTCCTCGTAGATCCGCACTGTACGTCCATCTCAGTCAATGTTGCGCTTCTTCTTTGCCCATTCCAGGACCCATTCCTTCCTCTAGCAACTGTGAAAGTGGATAATCACCACCCCTGAGTGTAATTTGGCCATGACTTCTGCCGGTGTGTCCAACTAGCTTCATCCAACTCCGGAGGGGTGAACACCTCATTTCCCCCTGTTTTAGCAGCCGCAAGAACATCTCCGAAAAATACCCGGTTGGCCTCAAACCCTCCAGTCCCTCCGGCAGCCCCACCATCTTGAGGTTCAATCACCTCAGCCTGTTCTCGAAGTCTTCAACTCTTGCCTTCAAGAGTTGCTCCACCACGAGCAGTAACTCCATCCCTCGTGCTGTGACAAGGTCTCCTCCATGCCCTTCAATGTCTCACTTTGCTCATCCACAGCCTGCAAAGTTTTACCCAGCTGTTCGCTGATCAGGCCTCTTGCCTCCTTGGCTTTAAAAGACTCTTTCATCTCTTTGCCTTGCCGCTAAAACTGCCTGTCCATCTGCTTCCCAAACTTTTCTCATTCCTGCGGCATCACCACATCTAGCATGACTACCGCGATGGGCATGGCGCCTCTGCCATAGAACATAGAACAGTAGAACAGTACAGCACAGAACAGGCCCTTCGACCTTCGATGTTGTGCCGAGCAATGATCACCCTACTTAAACCCACATAACCCGTATACCCATAACCCAACAATCCCCCCATTAACCTTACACTACGGGCAATTTAGCATGGCCAATCCACCTAACCCGCACATCTTTGGACTGTGGGAGGAAACCGGAGCACCCGGAGGAAACCCACGCACACACGGCGAGGACGTGCAGACTCCACACAGACAGTGACCCAGCCGGGAATCGAACCTGGGACCCTGGAGCTGTGAAGCATTGATGCTAACCACCATGCTACCGTGAGGCCCCATCTTCTCTCCTTCAGATTCCCTTGCCGGACTACCAGCCTGGGCTTTCTGCCCAGTTGGATTTTTCGTCGAGACTTTTGATTTGATTTGATTTATTATTGTCACATGTATTAGTATACAGTGAAAAGTATTACTTCTTGAATCCCTTTTGACGCCGAAATCGGGGGGGATGCCTGTTTCCGGATGATCTGCCCCCGATGGGCCGACTTCCCGATGGCGTGGATCACTTGTGGTCTGAGGTTACGTCAACCTCGCGTGAGACATAATTCCATCATAATTCCATCATAATTCGATATAATCCCGTCGAATCACTGCTATCTAGATCGGCCAGCTGGGTTTGAACAAAAAAAACCCCGAAAAACAGGCAAAAGCGATAAAAAGACCCTAGTGGGAGCTACCTTTCATGCTCTCACATGACATCACAGGAAACCCCTCCAAGACTTTAATTGAGAGGAAGACGTATGAAAATGTGGTGAAATTGTGGGCAGCACGGTAGCACAGTGGTTATCACAATTGCTTCAAAGCTCCAGGGTCCCAGGTTCGATTCCCAGCTTGGGTCACTGTCTGTGTGGAGTCTGCACGTTCTCCCCGTGTGCGCGTGGGTTTCCTCCGGGTGCTCTGGTTTCCTCCCACAGTCCAAAGATGTGCAGGTGAGGTGGATTGGCCATGATAAATAGCTTTTAGTGTCCAAAATTGCCCTTAGTGTTTGGTGGGGTTACTGGGTTATGGGGATGGGGTGAAGGTGTGCGGTTAGGTAGGGTGCTCTTTCTAAGAGCCTTGCAGACTCGATGGGCCGAATGGCCTCCTTCTGCACTGTAAGAACATAGAACAGTACAGCACAGAACAGGCCTTCGGCCCTCGATGTTGTGCCGAGCCATGATCACCCTACTCAAACCCACGTATCCACCCTATACCCGTAACCCAATAACCCCCCCTTAACCTTACTTTTTAGGACACTACGGGCAATTTAGCATGGCCAATCCACCTAACCCGCACATCTTTGGATTGTGGGAGGAAACCGGAGCACCCGGAGGAAACCCACGCACACACGGGGAGGACGTGCAGACTCCGCACAGACAGTGACCCAGCCGGGAATCGAACCTGGGACCCTGGAGCTGTGAAGCATTTATGCTAACCACCATGCTACCGTGTTCTATGAATTCTATAAAGGGGAAAGGAAGAGCGAGGGACAGATCAACAGGATATGGAGAGAGGCAGATAATGTGAAGACACTATATATTTGAGGTTTATAAAAGTGAGGAGATCTGTGTTTGAAAAGAAATTTGTGTTGGAAAGAATCAGATTTCAGGATACCATGATAGATGGGGAAACATGAGAAAGGTGAGGAAAGTATATATATGTGTATGTGTGTGTAGGTGCAAGAGGGAAATGGCAGTATTAATTATATGACACATGACAAAGGCTCTGGGTGAGGTTTAAGGTTATGTAGGGCTGAAGGTCTTTCTTAACAAATTTCATTTAACCGACTAATGATGAGAAATTGCACTCAAAAAATTAACTTGTCTTCTCTTTAAATTCATTTCCAGTATTTTCCATTTGTTTTGAGGAATAGTAAGCATGTCCCTCTAGTGACTGAATTTAACCAGTTGTAATGAAGCATTAGATTGCTATTTTAGCTCGATGATGGAAGAATTCTAATGAATACACTAACAATTGATTGAATATGCTTATAATATTCAGATATTGGGCTTGATTCCTCAATTAGGTGCTCTTCCAGCACTCGAAGGGAGACTGAGAAATCATAGGCTAGCAACCTTTAATCTTCCTGTCCATGAATTTCAATGAGTGGGAAAATCAGAGACTGGGGGGGGGTTCCCAGTCCTTCCCGCTGGCAGGAGCTTCTGGTCTCACTGAAGGTGACCCCCTGTAGTGAGTTCCCTGGTGGCCCGGCCGGCGAGAATCACAAATGGCCATTGAATTTGGCGGAACTGGAAGATCTTGTCAGCGGCCCATGGTGAGCCACCTCCACCTCTGGAAAACCCGGCAACAGGCAGGTGGGGGGAGGGGGGGGGGGGGGGGGGCGCTGGAAAATCCCGGCCCATATTCCCAGAATTTCCTGGACTGCTGCTATTCACCAGGTGCTTCGTCCTGTTAACGAGACCAAATATCTGGCATATTCTAAAACGCCTTCTGGCCCAAATGGAGTAACGGTCCAACAGATCTTTAAAGAAGGGGTTCAATGTGGCGCTGGTGGGGAGAAATCTAACATGAATTAATTATAGATGGATTCCAGAATGTCCAAGCTCGAATGGCCAATTGTTAATGTGATGAATGGTATCGGTAACAGCGGTAACTGTACCTTGCCTTTAATACATTGGCCTATAAGACCGGGCTTGGAACCCTGGGGGACTCCGCCTCTGGCTCCTCCCCCAGGAAACGGTATATAAGAGGATGCTCACTGGACAGCAGGCTGTGAGCACACGTCTCGGCAGCTGTCCGGTTCTCTGATGATTAAAGCCTTTGAATTACCAATCTTCTCTCCTGTGTTGTAATTGAGGGTATCTCAGTTAATTTTTCTCACTCCAGACTTCCCTCTGTTCTTAATCTGTTTTTAATCAAGGTGGACAAGCACGGTGTAATTATTCCGTGGAGAAGAGTCCAAATTATTTTCTTTCTGGGTCTTACCTGAAGAATGCTCTTCTCTGGAGCTGTTTTATTTTAAAAATCAGGACCCCCGATAGTTGAATGATCTGGATACAAATTACTGGAGGAACAATTTCTATAACTTTCATGTCAGAACGGCCAGGCGATGAAAGGAAAGTAAATTTCTTTGACAATACACTTGGCATTGTTAGTCTTGCTCAGACGGTCACTTTAAGCAAATTATATCTAATTACTGGCAGAACGAGTCCCAGAGGGAGAGAACAAGGAGTGGTTGGAAGGACTCATCTGTTTCTTTATTTCCTGAAAACTAGCTGGAAATTGTAATTTATTACTCTTGGATCAAAATAAATTATAATAAGTGCTGCAACCTTTGGTAACAATAACTGACAAGCTGGCAATGGATTTCCTTACGTTGTGAGTTCTGAATGGTGCATGTACCTGAGGCAAGACAACGAAAATAAATCAGTAAACCATGCTAAAAACAAAAATCCATCAAGTCCATTAAATTTTAAACTAGCTATTCTTAAATTGGTTTAATGCTCTAAATGGTAGGCACTTATGTCCATAATGATGCATTGCAGTTGGTGTATCTGTCTCTGAACAAATTATATTGTTTTATTTGATTTTTAAAAAATATAATGGTAATGGAAGGAACATTACACATTGTTAAATGTCATTACATCATGTAAGTGCCCTTACATATATTTGAGTAAATGTGGTTAATATAGGAAGGCTTAATCTTATTTTGATTGTCAACTGTCCACACATAAGTGGTTGTGTGCAGACTGCTAATCTGACCTTATTAAACTGTCACAGGGTTGTAAGATCAGAGTACCCAGTGAATATTGGGAAATAATGCTATATTTGGTACTTGTAGCAAATATTAACCTTCCAGGGGGATTGCCTGTTTAATGATTGCAAAATGCAAAGATTACAATACATCATACTTATTTATTTTTAATATTTTGCAAACAAATAGTGGAATGAAACCACTAGAAGTGGTACATAAGGATAAAATTGCAATGCAAATATGCACATATGTATATATGGTTTCGGCTATTGATCAGCATGTCCAAGGCCTGGGGCATTCTATGCAGGTGCTGGCCGAGGCCCAGGACAGGGTTGCCACCTCACAGGCGACCATGTGCCAGAACCACATAGAAATCGCAGCGGCGCTCCTGAGTGTGGTCCACTCACAGCAGGCCAAGGCTGGGAACGTCAGCGGCATTGCCCAGGCATTGGCCAATGTGGCGCAGAAATGGAGGGAGGTGGCCCAGTCCCAGAGGGAGATGGCGCAGTCAGTAACTGATGTGACACCAACCCAGAAGGTAGTGGCACAGTCAATGGGCACATTCCCAAATGGAGATGGTCCACTCCCTGTGCTCCATGGCCGTGAGCGTGCGGAACCTGGTCAAGATGAGAGCGGGCCTCCAGGACTGGCAGTGCCAGGTGGCAGGGGAGCCTCAGGGGATAGCTCCGCTCCGACCACCATCCCATGGAGAAGCCATTGGGCACCCCAAGGGAGGAGGAGGTGATGGGGCCCATGCCGGTGACTCCTACAGGGTAGGTTCCGGAACACCACAGCATCTCAGACTCCCCCGCTCCTGGCCCTGGCGCATCTGGTGGGTCCCAGAAGATGCCCACCAACGGGGACCCAGGTCGCAGGCTGGGAATCACAGCACGCAATCTCCACTCCTGCTGTACCGTCTGGAGAACCACTTAGACGTAGCATTAGGGCCCATAAGGCCAAGAAGTTAGACACCAGTCTGCCCACTCTCACCCTCTCCTGCATCCTCCTCATCAGATGAGGCTTGACATTCCTCCTCATCCTCCAACACATCACACTTCTGCTGTGTGATGTTATGGAGGATACATCAGGCCGCCACAATGTGGGTGAGCCTCTCAGCATCATTGGAGAGCCCCTCCAGAGCAGTCCAGGCACCTGAACCACATCTTCAGGAGGCCGACGTACTGCTCGATCATGGACCTGCTAGTTGCTGCATGGGTGTTGTTGTAGCGGGTCTCCGCATTGGTCTGTGGCCTCCGGATAGGTGTCATCAGCCACAACCGTAGTGGATAACCCCTGATGCCCAGGGCCAACCTCCCATCTGGGGAGGGGGGGTCTCAAACATGTCAGGAATTGTTGAGTGTGCCAGGATGAAGGCGGCATGCACACTGCCTGGGTACTGGGTACAGACTTGTATGATGCGCAGCTGATAGTCACAAGTCAGCTGCACGTTCATTGAGTGGAACCCCCTTTGGTTTGTGTACAGCGGCCTGTTATCCGCAGGTGCCAGTAGTCCCCTATCTATCACCCCCTTGACTCGGGCATCCCATCGATGGCGGCGAATTCCACTGCCCAGGCACCCTGGTGGCGCGGTCCACATCAAAATAGATGTATTGAGGGGCCTGGGCATAGAGAGCCTCCATGACAACACAGATGCACCTGTGCACCGAGGACTGTGAGATCCTGGACAGATCCCCACTCAGCGCCTGGAATGACCCCGTGGTATAAAGGTTCAGGGCGATCGTCACCTTGATGCCCACCGTACCTACATGGTGCCAGCTGTGCCATCATCTGGCAAGAATGTCACACTGCCTCTCTGCTCAGCCGGAATCTTCGATGGCAGACCCAGTCGGCAGGTCCAGTCGGCAGGTCCATACGGGACCTCATGCGGCGCCTCCTTGACACCTCTTCATCCTCAGCCTGTTGGGCAACTGGCTCTCCAACCTGGGCGGCTGCCACCTGCCCCTCTGCTGCGCTGCTGCCCACTCCGCTGCTGCAGCTTCATCCTTGAGCAGCTCCAGCTTGTACAGCTGCAGGGCATCCCCCAGGGCTGCTGCAATTAACAGGAAGGCCACAATTGCTGGTTGAATTCCAATCTCCATTGTCTGCAAGGATGTTAGCATGGTGCGAACCCCCGTGCCCAACCAGGTCCACCAGGCTACATGTTGTCCTCGGTTGGCACTGCAGGCTCTGCCCCACATGTCCCTCCCCCACTCCATCCCTGCAGCCCTGGCCCTTCGATGGCCAGAACCGTGGGGGCCTCTGGCCCTTGCAACTGTCCCTGATGCCGGGGGTTGGTTGGCACTGCCTCTGCATCCTTAGGGGCTACTTTGTGTGTTTCCCTGGCTGGGGCGGCGCCGGGTGGTGGCCGGGTGGGAAGGGATGTGGCAGGGGGTGGGGTGCGGGGGTGGGTGCGTCCATA
The DNA here is from genome assembly GCF_902713615.1 of Scyliorhinus canicula. Classification (NCBI taxonomy): domain Eukaryota; kingdom Metazoa; phylum Chordata; class Chondrichthyes; order Carcharhiniformes; family Scyliorhinidae; genus Scyliorhinus; species Scyliorhinus canicula. The sequence goes on from NC_052155.1 coordinate 121,291,603, forward strand.
TGATCAGTGTCACTCTGGAGAACCAGGGGCCAGGGTGGGTGGTCAATGGGATGTGCAGCAAGATGGCAGCTTGCAGGCCGCCGTAATGGCAGTCTGTGCCTGGACACCGCCCAGTCCCGTGTGGGGTCCCCACGGACACTTGATCTGTTCCCCCCGTCCCCCCTCCCCTGGCCCTGGTAGGGCCCCCCTCCCCCACCCCAGCCAGCATGGCCAGTGTACAGCCCGGCAACCCATAGTCCTCTCCGGGCCCTACCTCCTCTCTCTCTCCTTCATCAGCCATGACGCCGGTTTCCTGATTTTTAAAAGCACAAGTGAACCCTGCTTTTGGAAACTCGTCCCATCGGAGGAGCAGAATCGCGGAGGCCTCGGAGAGTACCGGGTCGGGCACGCTAATGATATGCAAACATTGTTTACCGTATGTGCATTCCGGAACGTTTGATGCCACTGTTGAGGTGATGGACAATTGCGATTTGGTGTCAAATTTGGTGTCACCGCGATTTTGGCGTCAGAACTAATTCTCTGCCCATTCGCGTTTCGCGATTTCAGCATTGGCTAACGGAGAATCCCGCTCATGATACTTTTCAGAATAAGAATAGAAGTCTTTTGGAATGAGTACAGATAGCGTAAGGTAAGTATGTGTTCAGATAGCAACAATGTCAATTGGAATGGTGTATGACAGCTGAATTCGACAGGTAAAACATTAAAATAAGGAAAATGATTTTTCCTTGGCAAAAGAAATTTATGGATATTACTTGCATGATGTGTAATGATTCTAATGGTACCTTAATTACATGGTATTTACTCTTCAGATCATCTCGTCCAACAGGTCCATATTGTTATCCATGCTTCACACTGGTCTCCATCCATACTTACTTCTAATAGCATATCCTTCTATCGCTGTCTCCCTCATGGGTTTGGTTTCCACATAACTGAATCTTGCTATTCGCCTTAACTACTCCCTGTGTTTACAAGTTCCATATTCTGACTATTCTCTGGCTACAGTAAGAAGTCTTATAACACCAGGTTAAAGTCCAACAGGTTTGTTTTAAATCACTAGCTTTCGGAGCACTGCTCCTTCCTCAGGTGAATGTTCTCTGGGTGTAATTGTTGCTCCTGAATTTTATCATGGATTTTTGGTAATTATCATATATTTCTGTTCCCTAGTTCTGGTCTCATCTGCAAACATTTTTCATGTCTATCAAGTCTGTTTATCATCTTAAAGATCACCATCATGTCACCCTCATTCTTCTCTTTTCAAAAGAAAAATGTTCCAGCCTGCTGAATCTTGGAACTGTATGATTGGCTCCAAAAAATCCTTCTAACGCAAATTAATGACATAATGAATGGTTACTTACAGACATAAAAGGGGCCTGCAGGAAGGCTTCATAACTGCTATCATTTATCCTTGAAGAACCATGTTCTGATGCTACTGCTGTTCAGTAGGAAAAAATATGAAAATATTGTCCTTGTTAATATAGCGATTAATCACCTGTTTGTATACAAGTGGGAAGCACATTGATTGACATTACAGATGACACCCTAGCTTGAACTGGGAGCAGGTGGATGAAAAAGGTTGAGAAAAGCGATAATTTTGAGTGCCTAAGCAGTGGGATCCTTTTTTAAAGTAAGTTTAGAGTACTACCCAATTAGTTTTTTTCAAATTAAGGGGCAGTTTAGCGTGGCCAGCCCTGCCCTGGAGGTCTTTGGATTGTCAGGGTGAAACCCACGCAGACATAGGGAGAATGTGCAAACTCCAAACCGACAGTGACCCGGGGCCAGGATCGAACCCGGGGCCTTGGCACCATGAAGCAACAGTGCCACCATGCCAATGCCACCCAAACAGTGGGATCCTTATTGTGAGGGTGGCTCCATGTGTTGGCGCAGATCCTCAGAGTGAGTTCCGCATAGACCATTGCCAAGTAGCTGTGCCAAAGTCTACAGAAATAATTTGCAAAATAGTGGTTGCAAGCAGCCCTGGTTCTGGTCAGGCAGATCTCTCTGACATTGTTCATTCACTGTTCATCACTTTAACCATGAAATATTGTATTTCAGACACTTTAAAACCCTTTGAGTTAATTCTCCTAGTGGGGTGCATTAGCCATTGAGAAAAGATATCAGAAGCACAAACAAGAGCTGCACCAGATTTCTTTGACCAGTTAGACTATGAGAGGTAGGAGCAGAATTAGGCCATTCGGCCCATCGAGTCTGCTCCGCCATTCAATCATGGCTGATATTTTTCTCATCCCCATTCTCCTGCCTTCTCCCCATGACCCATAATCCCCTTATTAATCAAGAACCTATCTATCTCTGTCTTAAAGACACTCAGTGATTTGGCCTCCACAGCCTTCCGTGACAAAGAGTTCCACAGATTCACCACCCTCTGGCTGAAGAAATTCCTCCTCATCTCTGTTTTAAAGGATCGTCCCTTTGGTCCGAGTTTGTGTCCTCTGCTTCTATTTTTCCTACAAGTGGAAACATCACTCTGTCCATGCCTTGCAGTATTCTATAAGTTTCAATAAGATCCCCCCCTCATCCTTCTAAACTCCAACAAGTACAGACCCAGAGTCCTCAACCGTTCCTCATATGACAAGCTCTTCATTCCAGTGATCATTCTTGTGAACCTATTCTGGACCTTTTCCAAGGCCTTATCTTAGTATCCTTCCTTAGATACGGGGCCCAAAACTGCTCACAATACTCCAAATGGGGACTGACCAGAGCCTTACACAGCCTCAGAAGTACATCCTTGCTCTTGTATTCTAACCCTCTCGACATGAATGCTAACATTAAATTTGCCTTCCTAACTGCTGACTGAACCTGCACGTTAACCTTAAAAGAATCTTGAACAAGGAGTCCCAAGTCCCTTTGTGCTTCTGATTTCCTAAGCATTTCCCTATTTAGAAAATATTCTATGCCTCCATTCCTCCTTCCAAAGGAATTTTCCACATTGTATTCTATCTGCCACTTCTTTGTCCACACTCCTAGCCTGTCCAGGTTCATCTGCAACCCCCCTACTTCTTCAATACTACCTGTCCCTCTACAGATCTTTGAATGAAAGTCAGAGAATCATGTACTTGAACTTGCAATACGCACTCTCAGTGGGTGTAGCTCCCCATTGGGAGGACAAAGTTGGAAAATTACATTTCTTAATTGAAATGAATATGTAAAATTTTAAAATGTAATTAGATATTAATATTCAACAAAATTCATCAACCCATTTCAATTATAATTACTCCAATTTAAAACAGAAATATGCAATCTGTTAAGTTTTGATAATTAATACATTTCTTATTGAACACTAACATTCAAAGCTACAGTGTGTACCTGTATTATTCAAAATTTCTTTGCTGTCCATAGCACCAGGATATTTTATTTTCGGCCAATTGTTTGACATGTTTTTATATTTTCTATTCAACCAACGGCCCCACAGAGTATGATGGTTCTTATGAAAAGAGGGGTCCTGTGTGATCGTCTGGTATAGATTCTGAATGTTAACGTCCTTGGATGTGAAATTGGGGTTGCTTGCACCTCTTAGTCTGTGCTACGAGTACCCTTAGAGTTGTAAAATGGAATCCACAAACACGTGCGTAAACCTTTGGGACTAATAGCACCAGATGCCAAATTGGCAAGTGATGTACTATCAATTTGATTCAAGACACAATTAGGATCCAAACTGTGGCTTTAATCAGCTAGTTGTTAGCCCGGTGGTCGACTACAGAGTAAGGCCGACCGCCGGGAACTCTGGGTACTTATACCCCACCTCGGAGGCAGGGCCTACTTGCCTCTCGACCAATTGGAGAGCAGTCACATGACTAGTCCCAACCAATCGGACGAGAGGCACATGACCAGCCAGAGCCAATGGGAAGCCAGTGCTCTGCACCAATGGCAGTGCTCATATCCATACCACCACAGCAAGGAGGTTAGCATGCGTGCACTGAATGACCATCAGAACTATACGGAACAGGTAGATCATGTCACCAATCAGTCTGCAATGCTGATTTGACACTGGCAATGGCATTTTGCAGTTTAATGTTCCAGCTAATGCCCTCTTACATATTTAAATACACTTTTACTGAAAAGAACCCCATCCCACAAAACTCTATTTAAGGGGATCATCAGCTACTGACAAGTATCTGATTTGAATTATTCTATTGGTTCGATTCTACAAACATTTAATGATTTATTGGAATTATAATTGTTGTGGCAGGCACTGAGGGAGGGTTTGATGATCTGAAGGCTCCTGCTCAAACCAGTTGCGCCCAGGCAAGGGTGCACATGTAGGCTGCCCTCTTAAAATACAGCATGACTTGGAGAATGAATGGAGGCCAGAAAGATCAGAACAAGCTTCTGGGAGGAAAGGCAAGAAGGAGGGGGAGAAAAGCTCCCAGCAGGAAGCCATTGTCAGCCAGGATATTCACGGAACAATTGTCTTATTTTGGTTCCTCACTGAAGAACAATGTCTGAGGCATTTGTAAGAATTTCCTGACTGAAATCTGACACCAGTTGCAGTCACTCAGAGCAGGTGAATGACCGCAGTGCCAGTGGCTGTGATGGTGAGCCTGGCGATTAGCTTTAATACATCTCACCTTTTCCAAGCTGGAGTTGGAGATAGTTGCAACACCTTGCAGTTGACACTATGTGTTGCGTAAGGGCAATCACTCTGGCTCTCTCTCTGCAGTGAGATCGAATTACATTTCATTTATTCCTACCAGGTTTGCAGGCTCCCCCATGTTGCAGGGTGCAATATTCCATACAAGTCACTTTGCGGGTTCCGCATGTCAACTCTGCCATACATGGAACCAAAGGAGGTCACACTCTCTGAGCATCATGACTATGTGCAGTGTATGCCTGGTATCCTGGCAGCAATCTTGCAATCATTCTGGGACATTCAGCTATGCCGGTTGCATTTGAGGTACCACAGCACACCACAAGGTGGCTGAGTGACAAGGGCTCCAATGGGAGTCATGTTGCCACAGGACATGGGATAGAGCAGACCACTGGAGTACCGTAACAACACATCTGCTACCTGAACCACTTTGTTCAGCCCTGCAGTTTTCGACAGAGTGTCAGAAATTGTAGTGGTCTACGATTATTGTACAACCTCACCAAATTACGTTGCAAACCAAATTTATGAATGAAATCATGCCATATTGTACAAACGTTAACCACCCTTATGCATCTCTTTAGTACATGACTTCCATGTGTCATTACCTATCCTACAAGCACACATACATATGATTAGGAGCAAGCCCTTGAACCTGCTCCGCCATTCAATAAGATCATGGTTGATCTGATTGTAATCTCCCCCCTACTCGCGATAACCTTTGTCAAGAATCTATCTATTACTGCCTTAAAACTTTTCTCAGACTCTGCTTCTAATATCTTTTGAGGAAGGGAGTCTTGGTGCTCTGACGCAATGCTATTCAAGTAGTTGCAGCATGTCTGGTGGAAGACTACTGAATTTCAGCAGGGGAGAATGCAGATGGCCTTGGAGGATGACCTCAAGTAATTCAAGGTCATGGGGCTGGGAAGGAAGGAGTGGCAGGGGGCCTGAATTGCACTGCGGGGATGCATGTGGAGAGGCTGAATTTCATTGCGGGAGGAGGAGGGTCCAGCCACGGGATCTTGCTATCGGGCCACCCACTCAATATGGCGGCCCAATACAGAGAGTCCCTGGGAAATTCAGCTCCAGCGGGAGAACATATGGTGGGATGTCAGGACTGAATGGGGGATGTTTCACAGTCCAGATGGGACATGCCAATGGACTGGCACTGGTGCCTCGTGGAACTAGTGTGATTCCAACTGATATTGGCGTCAAATTCACTGGGATCAGGATTGGCACTGCAGAGCCTGACAAACTGGAGATGTGTATATGCACTTCACTCACCACTCACTCTCATTCCATCCAAGAAGATGGCACCAAGAAGAGTGGCTGGGAGGTTCACCGATGCAGAGCTAGAGATACTGTTGGATGCCGTGGAGGAGAGGCGGGACACTCTGTTCCCTGGAGTGGGCTGGAAGCTGTCACCCGTCGACATACCCCAGGCCAGGGTGCAGGTGGCGGAGCGTTCGGACATGTAAGATTAGGAAGGTAGACATCAGTTAAGTTGGTATGGTGGCAGCGCGGTGGCACAGTGGTTAGCATTGCTGCCTCACGGCGCCGAGGGTCCCAGGTTCGATCCCGGCTCTGGGTCACTTTCCGCGTGGAGTTTGCACATTCTCCTCGTGTTTGCGTGGGTTTCCCCCCCCCACAACCAAAGATGTGCAGGGTAGGTGGATTGGCCACACTAAATTGCCCCTTAATTGGAAAATAAATGAATTGGGTATACTAAATTTATTTTAAAAAGGTTACGTTGGTATGGGTGCAGCACCAAGGATATCATTAGGGGCTAGGGCACAGTTATTGTACATAGCACTGTCACAAATAAACACCTGTTCATTGACGTTCCAAACTGCCTCAACCTTCCCACGCCGGCCTACCTTCGCGACCCACGCTGGCCGGCCCTCGCAGCCCACGCCGGCCGACGTCCATGAAGGATGTAGGATGCATCCTTTGAAAAAAAATCACGAGGCTTGACTTTGAACTCACCATGCCTCGTCTTCAAATGCCTTTGAAGTTATGAGGGATTGATGCGGCGCCTCCTTCCTACATCCTCCTCGGCCTGTTGGGCAACCAGCTCTCCATCATCACCAGCTGGTCATGCTCCTCGGGGGCAGGCTCCTGAGGTTCTGCAGGGTCCTCCCTGAGCAGCTCCTGTTTGTACAGCCTCAGTGCGTCCGTCACAGCTGTGACGTCCAGGCAGATGCCAATCGCTGCTGGCTGAATACCAAACTCCATTTTCTGTAGGGGCTAAAGGGAAGACATGTTAGCATGGTGGGGACTCCCGTGCTACTGAGCTGCATGTGGCCCAGGCCTGCACTGCAACCCTTGCACCCGCATGTCCCCTTCTCCCCCACCCCTCCCAATTCTAGCCCCAACCCCGGATGTTCCAACCATCACACCACCTTCCGCACTGCGCCCCTTGCCCCACCGGTGCCTGTCACCCAGGGGCCCCCAGCTCCACCATCTATCCCTGCTAGTAATACACTCTGTGGCCACTCTCCTATGCCCGCCAGGGGTGGGCTGGACGATACACCGCCAGCAGATGACATCTGGTTGTGGGGGGCACCATGTGCCGCTGACCGGCACCATGCCTGATGGCATGCATGTGGGCAGGGCCTATGGATAGGCTGGGAGAGGACATGGCCACGCATCCAAGCTGCCATTGTGGCACCGGAGAATAGTGCTCCGTTGGGCGCGTGGCGTCGACTTCAGTTTTTGGCTCAAGCCCAATTCTCCGCCCGATCGCTATTCACGATTCCGGCATTGCTGTACGGAGAATCCCTTCCAGAGTCTACCAAATGGCGATTCCTGCCCCAGTCTCCCAAAAGAAACAGCTATTTATGGCTTTACTGAACCTGAGGACTATTTCATAGATGTGGCCCACCTTAACCTGGCTGTGGTAACTATTTGCTGGATTTATCTCATAAAGTTACTTAAAATTGGACGTTGCTTGAGAAACGGGAAATGGGATTCTCTCAGCCCAGGCCGGGCTGGAGAATCACCAGAATGGGCGCGAATATCGCGACACCGCCCCGACTTCGGTGCCATTGGTGCCAGCGCGGTCGGCGCGGCGTCAGTCAGGGGCCGGTCTACGTTGTCCCCCCCCCCCGGCGATTCTCCGCCCGGGATGGGCCCAGCGGCTGCGCAAAAAACTGAGTCCCGCCGGCACGTCCACGTGTGGTCTTACCCGGCGGGACCTCGTCATGCTTGCATCCGGGGGCGGCCTGGTGGGGGGGGGGGTCTGACCCCGGGGGCAGGGGTGGGGGGTGGCCTCCACTGTGGCCGGGCCTGCGATCGCGGCCCACCAATCGGCGGACCGGCCTCTCGGGCTGGGGGCCTCTTTTGTTCTGCACCGGCCCCTGTAGCCCTACGCCATGTTGCGTCTGGGCCAGCGCGGAGAAGGGGGCCGCTGTGCATGCGCGCATTGGCACCGGTCCCACTGCGCATGCGCAGACCCTCGGCGCCCATCTGACACCGGCATCAGCAGCTAGAGTGGCCTGGGTCACTCCAGTGCCGTGCTGGCTCCCTGTAGGAGTCAGAATTGCTGCTCCTGAGGCCATGTTGGCGCCGTCGAGAAGCGCGACGGCATTTACGACGGCGTCAACACTTAGCCTCAGGATCAGAGAATCCCTCCGGGGGGGGGGGGGGGGGGGGGGGGGGTGTCACAGTGTTGGGTAACCAATGTACAATTTAATGTAAAATTTTGTGTGCATGGTCATCCGTATACTTACGTGTCATTGTGTATTGTAGTCCTTCTTGTATTGTGTGCTTTTAGTTTTTTTAAAGTTAATAAATATTCTTTACTAATTGCTCACACAACTGGATGTTCCTCACTGGGTTACACATCATTCTGCACATTATACCAAAAAAAAACATCACCACTACCAACGGGGCAGCACCCTGTCTGGAAGCAAGTGAGCAGTCCAGACAGTGGAAGTGACAGAAATTACAGTTGAAACACTTCCCTGGAAGCACCACCTGTCTATTCCTGGAAAGAGAACAGCTGTGACCTGTGTCTAAACCTTCCGATCCTGTAACTGCAACCCATTCATTCATTTCTAGTAGTGGGCTGTAAGTGACAGCTGCTGTTTACAAACATCAACCACATAAAAGAGAGGTATGTGCATTCCAATCACTCAAGCCTGTGATCGCAATGCACTTACCGCTCTTTGATGTGGTTGATGTTTGTAAACATTGGAGTTTCAGCACTTAGAGTCATTCCCCATGAAGGGAGATGAATGAATCAAGACTGCAGGTGTTTTGTGGAAGCTGTCTGGAGGTGAATTCTAGTAGAATGGAAGTCAGAAGATGTGCCAAAAATATTGACATGGTTAGGGGATCTTGTGCAATTACTTAAACTTGAGAAAATTAAGTTTGCCCATTATGGTTCAGATGTGGAATTCTGCTCCAAATGGAAGCTGTTCTTGTCTCTATTTGCAGATCTATTTGTTGCCAGCAGGTAAAGGGAGGGGGATAGGGGAGATGGGTAAGGGGGTAGGGAAAAAGGAAAAGGTTTAAAGCAAACAAGAGAAAAAATCTCAAATTGGGAGGGTTGTATTTTGTTTATTTTGTTATTGATTGTTTGCCTGTTGTTAAGTGCATCCTTATTTGAACAAAAATATTTTAAAATTTAATTTGGCAATAAGTGAATTTGCCAAAGCTCAAATTTCATGTTCAGGACACATCATGGGACAAGGTCAAATGGCCTCACAAGATGTGAAAATATAGGCCATTTAGGATTTTCCAGCATTTACACCAAGAAAAGAGATTTTACCATTTCTGGGAATGAATAGATTCTATTGTAAATTTGTGCCAAACTTCATCAGTGTATTCACACCACTTACAGAACCTTTGAAGAAGAACAAACACTTATGCGGACAGAGGACTGCCAAACTGTATTCCAACATTTGAAAACTGTATTGACAACAATGCCAGTGCGAGCCACACCAAATTATGATAAATTGTTTAAACTAGCTGTGGATGCGAGTGACACTGGTCTGGGAGCTGTGAACTTGGATTTGAGAAACCTGAGGGGTATTTCTCAAGGAAATGAAAAGAAAATTGCTTATTGTCACAAGTAGGCTTCAAATGAAGTTACTGTGAGAAGCCCCTAGTTGCCACATTCCGGCGCCTGTTTGGGGAGGCTGGGATGGGAATTGAACCCGCGCTGCTGGCCTTGGTCTGCTTTACAAGCCAGTTTTTTAGCCCACTGTGTAAACCAACCCCTTGATAAATCATCACCAACAGAAGTATTATACAATTGAAAAAGTGACATTGGGTGGGATTCTCCGACTCTTCCCGCTGGAATCGAGCCCGGTGCGGGGGCGGAGAATAGCTTTTCACGCCAGAAAAGTTTTGCGATACCCTCGCATTTAACATCAACTTGGTTCATAGATGTCATAGAATGCACAGTGCAGAAGGAGACCATTCAGCCCCTCGAGTCTACACTGGCCCTGGAAAGAGCACCCTACTTAAGCTGAAACCTCCACACTATCCCCAGAACCCCACCTAACCTTTGGACAATGCAGCATGGTCATTCCACCTAACTCAAACATCTTTGGACTGTGGGAGGAAACCGGAGCACCAATGTCCAAATTGCCTAGCAGTACATCTTTTGGGACTTGTGCGAGGAAACCGGTGCACCTGGAGGAAACCCACGCAGACACGGGGAGAACGTGCAGACTCCGCACAGTGACCCAAGCCGGGAATCAAACCTGGGACCCTGGCGCTGTGCAGCAACAGTGCCAACCACTGTGCTACCGTGACGCCCCATGGGAACACTGGGAAAATCCCAGCCATAGTGTCCAACATTAGATGTGATTCAGCGATCGGACAACACTTGCTAAACAGTCCCGATTGTGCTTACTACACTGTAAACTAATTTAAGATTATCAGTTGGGCTCGCAGTGTGGTTCACTTATGCAATCTAGAAGCTACATATATTGACACATAGGACCCTGGCCTCTTCAGACAGGAGGAGCATGTCCACGCATTGTGCCTTTTGCAACTAAACAAAAGCTTGGGAGGTGGAGGGAGTGCAACCATTCCCTGGTTCATTCCCCATGGCAATGTCTTGACTAATCAGAGTCACCCTGTCTGGTTTTAAATTTGAATAAATTTGAATAAAAGCTTGGCAGTTAACTGATCCCTGGAGCATTCTCCTAATGATCAGAATCCACTTGCCAATCAATCAGCACTCTCTTCTCATGCAGTATAAATAGTTGTTCCTTTTACTATTGGCATTCTTGCCAGCTGTCCTAAAGAGTGCAAGACAAAAAGGTTTGGCAGCATGTCTCTTTTTTCAGCAATACTGAAATGTAAGATTGGCAGAAAGACAGAGAAAATATGGCATGTAGGAGACTGAGGAGACAACTACAAATAAAAAGATTGAGGGAAATAGCAACACAATCAAATGAAATGAAACTGACAGAAAATCTACATCAGACGAAAATACCAGAAAAGGGAGGAGGTAATATCAGAAATACAAGAGGCTGCAAAATTGGATTTCTCCACCATTAGGCACAATGAATTTATTTGTTTCACGAGCTGCTCTTACCTGTGATTAGTGATACTGTATCTATTTTAATGACATTCAAATTGACTGCTTTTGAAATTAATTTCTGACTAGTGTTTCTGCTTATGGACAGGTCATTTATTGACTTTTAAATTGTAAAAGTATTGACGAGGGTTAATTTACCTTGTTCTTTTGTTTGTGCTCACAATTTGAATTACAGTGGGCGGAATATTGAGGCCACCTTCGCCACCTGCGTGATCGATGGTGTGGGTCAAAAATCTCACCGGAGAGATTGCGGGTGAGGGGCACAGCCCCTGAGATCTGCGTGATTTGTGCTGGGGGCTGTTACTCTGCAACGCTGATGGTTCCCCAATCTGTTTGGAGCAGGTTGGCCGGCTCTATGAGTCCCTGCCCTGCCAGAGTGATGGTGTAAACCACGCCCACTCACTCTTCTTCAGCCAAAGTGCCTCAGGATTCCGTGACGAATCTGGCCTGTGGAACTGGAGAGTTCCACGCCTGTTTTCTGTGAGATCCTGGCAGTTTGCCATTTTTTGGTAAGATTCCACCCAGTATGTTAAGTGTGAGATGCAATGACTTTCAAAGGAATCATGAAGAAATGCTAACCAAGATTTGAAAATCTTACGACAGAAAACATTGGTCGGGCGTATTTGTACCAAATCTCTAATTCTCAAGTTTTCATGTGTTATATGGCAGCCCTTTATATGAAATGGAACCTCTGTAACAGTGATAATGAATGACAAAAAAAATCTGTTACAGCATCTAGAAAGAAATAAAATAAGCCCTCTTCGATCTTCACTCTCTCATTTGTAGTGAACTGGAGTGATTTATTCAGGGTTATACATATTCAGTCTTCAACCCAACCTCAGTGTGGTGTCAGTGCAGTTTGCATTCTGTTTTTATGCTGATATTGGGTTATTTAGTAAAAATGTAGTACTTGATTTGCCTGGTATTAAACTTAGCAGGTTCTTTCTATGCTGCATCAGGGTAAGGGATAATCTTTAAGTGTACACAGTATTAATTTAAATAATTTATTTTCAAAATAAAACTGCTTTTATGTTTGTGGGAAGACATCTGTGAGCCGGTTTGCACGATTAACCCTGGCTCAACCATGCAGCAAACTAGTGAACCGAGCATTTTGTGGACCTATAAGTCTGCCATCTGGGTAAGGGAGATGGATGTAGTTGTGTAAATGGTAGATCTGGGTCAGGGATCTTCTGCTGGAATCCAAGCTAAAGCTGCAGTGATATAAGGCACCTGAAATGTATAGGGACAGGATGAATAGCTTAAGACCAGACTTTTGGCCGATACAATATTTCTCCTTCTCCCTCCCACTGTTGCAGTAGACTCCTGAACAAACCTGCTAGCTACTTATGGGCCTATACAATTCAATTTGGAGCCAGGGGTTAGGAAATACAGAACAGAGAGCCAAAGACAATTCTCCTGATTTGACCTCATTGTGTCCACCAGTGTGGGCTGGCCAAAACCAAAGCTGAGGGTGTTACTGACCTCAAAATTAGGTTGATGGTTAACCCTGTGGTGTTATCTACCCCCATCTTAAGATGCTGCAGATCTCTTTACCTCTGCAATTTGGGGTCTGTGTGGTGGAGTTAGACTCTCAATTGCAATGTTAAGGGACACAATGGCATTGAGCAGCCTGTGCGACAATTCTTCAACAGGAAATGGTCACAAGCATTTTCTCAAATTGGTATTCCTGTGAAGCTGGAATGCGCAGGAGTGCCACGCCCTGCACCACAAACATACTGGTCTGCTGCTGACCCTGGCCTCCCCTCACTTAGCAACACCTGACCCCTGACCCTCCAATCTGCTGCTCTTGCTGATGTTCCAGTTGGCCAACATTCCCGAGCCTAAGATAAAGCTTGGATTTCAAAACCAATTGTTTCTTTGCTGCTGTAGCTGGCAGGCAGCCTGCTGGTCAATTTTGAAATCTAACCCAACAAGTTTGCATTGGTGTCCGTAACTCATCTTACAAATGTTCAAACCTGCCTTTTACCTAACTATTAAACACAGTAGCTTACAGCCCAAATTTAAACAATGGCTGCCATTACTTCCAATCTAACATCTCCTAAATTCAGCCACATTGTTCAAAGGAATCTTTTGATGATCATTCCAATGTTTTTTTTTCGTTTCTATTAATAAGCGACATAATAATTCATTCAGGGCTAAGAAAAGCACCTTTGTATTAGCCTTTGTACCCTAACTCTTCCAAATAAATGAGGAGGCCTAAGGCTCTTTTTTGCTAATTACCACCTTTCTCTCTGGGTTATTAAATTCAGATCTTTATCCTTTACTATAGAGACCAATAAAAGATGATGCGGCATCACACATTTCCATTTGATTTTCTACCTATCCATTTATAGATGATCCATTTGCCTCTGCAAAAACCCTATTAGAGCATCTTCGAAGTAGCATCAATTTCAACTTGTATAAATCTCTTGTAATGGTGTTTGGTACGGCCCTGAATTATGGCTCGATAAGCAACCATGCAATTTCAAATCTTGAGGAGAAAAAGATATTAAACTCACTGAAGATCTATCTATCTGTCCAGGGAGGAATTACTTCATTTTGACAAGCTGCGGAGAGGTAGAAATTCAGTTCGGAAGAATTTTCCAGGTACTTACAACTTCACCATTTATTAAATATATGATACATTAAGAAGATCCGTGGAATATCTCAAAAGTGAGCCGAGACGATAACTCATGACCAATGAAGTCATGCGTGAGTTACGATTAGCACCACAGGCAAATAAATCATATCCTTCTACACTTTATACTGTATTGTGTTGGAAAAAATATTTACAGCAATGATTGAACCAGTGTCCATTTCCAGCACTAAAAACAGACAGGTTTTAGTTTTGTCCTGAAATTTCTGAAATTATAGGCAAATTAAAGCACTAAAGCATATTTTACATTTGGACTGCTTGGCTGTTAAGCATTCCCTTGGTAAAGTGCAGAGAGAAAGATTGAAAGGGGAGAATTGTGCAAAACAGGAACTCACCTGGTTGTCTTTTTCCACTGAATCGGTCAACCGAATGGTCTTCTCTGCCAAATTATCATCATCTGGGCTCTGACCAGTAGATATTTAGTACGCAAGATAAAGATGAAAGTCTATCACATTATCGTCAATTGTGTTTTTCTTCCAAGCCAATAAAGAAAAAATGGAATTTCAGCACAAGATTTGGACTACAATAAAAATCAAACACAGAACTAAATTCAATTGCTGAACCAGTTGCCCCATCCACCCATTGGGAAGTTAGGGGCAACCTCGCACATCAATTTCTGGATACCCCGGTGCAATTGCATGCCCTTTAAGCCCCCCCCCCCCCCCCGGCATCCAAGCTTCCATCCCTTTGAGGCCAGGGATCCCACATCCAAGAGCTGCCAGCCAATCAAATCGCAGGCAGCCCTTCAATTCAAAAGTACTGTGGTCACTGCTGGCACTGCAGCCAGTCACACAGACTGATAAATTGTGGAGGACAATGTGGGGCTCGCTGGGGCCAGTCAAGCGGCTCTGGTGGTGATGGTGTGTGTGTGTGTGGGGGGGGGGGGGGGGGGATGGGTCATACAGTGTCCTATCAGGAAGGCCCCCATTAACCAGCAAAGTGGCCATCAGCTGTTCCCCAGCCATCATGCCCCTGGGAGAATACAAGTGGCAGTAGGATGAGGCCTCCAAGCAGGAAGGGTATCCTTAACCTTCCCCCCACTCTACTCCTGTCCAATCATGGTTAAAGAAAATGCTCCTATTTCTGCATCTATAATATTCAAAAAACATGCAGGTACAACTCGCATGCACTCAATAGTAGTTGGGAATCAAATGCAGTAATCTTTGCAGCATCATCCATAGGATTCTTCTCGGTTCTGATTTCCAGTAATAAGTGGCTTAGAAGGCTCAGGTCAATTGCTAACTTTTGAAAATTTGAACTGCCAAGGACAGTTTTGGTTAAGGATAAATGCTTCCATAGAATGTTAACTGCACTTAACAATAAATGATTTGGTAGCTACACTTTGTGATGGGGCTTATTTGATTGTTATGTTAACAGTGTTATGTAAAGGGCAGCACGGTGGCGCAGTGGTAGCACTCACTGCGGTCTCACGGCGCCGAGATCCCAGGTTCGATCCCGGCTCTGGGTCACTGTCCGTGTGGAGTTTGCACATTCTCCCCGTGTTTGCGTGGGTTTCGCCCCCACAACCCAAAGATGTGCAAGGTAGGTGGATTGAACACGCTAAATTGCCCCTTAATTGGAAAAAATGAATTGGGTACTCTAAATTTTTTTTTTAATTAATTGCATTCACAGTCTGACTTGGTGTTGATTTTGAATGATGTTGACTCACATTGTCTTCTAGTTATTCATTGTTAATCAACTGACTAGGTTTATCCTTCTGGCCTGAACAATATTAGGTTGGAGACCAGGCCTGAGCGAGAATATCATTTCATCGGCATTTGCAGCTGAATACCATTGCGCACAACTCCTTGGAAATTTCTGTTGACTTGTGCAATCTCATATAATCATTGAGAATGTGCTAACAAACAATCTGACTATGTTGCTGAAAGCACTGATTTGTCACTTAAGGAAACATGTAAAGTTGTCACTTATCTTTCCACTGAAATGTTATGGATCAGCTTGACCGCAGTCAGCCTATCCCATACACTACAAAATTATTCTGTAACGAGGAAATACTTGGATTTTAGGTCCTAATTTTTTGAAATTGGGACTACTATAAGGAATTATTTACTACATCCCCAATGTGGCCAATCATTTCACCTCTTGACTATGCTCCAGTAGTCAAAACCAACCTGACAGGAACGACAGATACAAATGATCAATCTAGCTGTTTTAATTCAATGGGGCGACATGATGGCACAGTGGTTAGCACTGCTGCCTCACTGCACCAGAGACCTGGGGCGGAATAATCCTGCAGGGTCGGTGAATCTCCCGGGGCCGGCGGAAATCCTGCCCCCGCCGTGGCCGGAAGTCTCCGCCACCCGGGAATTGGCGGGAGCGGCAATCACGCCGCACCGAACGGGGTGCCCCCTGTGGCGATTCTCCGGCCCGCGATGGGCCGAAGTCCCGCCGCTGACAGGCCTCTCCCGCCGGCGGGAATTGGAGCACCTCTGGTGCCAGTGGGATTGGCGGCGCGAGCGGGCCCCCGGGGTCCTGGGGGGGTGCGGGGCGATCGGACCCCGGGGGGTGCCCTCACGGTGGCCTGGCCCGCGATCGGGGCCCACTGATCGGCGGGCGGGCCAGTGCCGTGGGGGCACTCATTTTCTTCCCCTGCCGCCACGGCCTCCACCATGGCGGAGGCGGAAGAGACCCCCCCCCCCTACCACGCATGCGCCGGAGGAGACGTCAGAGGCCGCTGATGCACCGGTGCATGCACAAACCGGCGAAGGCCTTTCGGACAACCCCGACGCCAGGCGGCGGGCGTCAAAGGCCGTTGCCGACAGTTTTGGCGCCAGTTGCCGTGGCGCCAACCACTCCAGCATGGGCCTAGCCCCTAAAGGTGTGGCGAATTCCGCACCTTTAGGGAGGCCCGACGCCGGAGTGGTTGGCGCCACTCCGATATACCGGGACCCCTCGCCCCGCCGGGTAGGGGAGAATCCCGACCCAGGGTTCAATTCCGACCACGGGTGACTGTCTGGGTGGAGTTTGCACTCTCTACCCGTGCACATGGGTTTCCTCCAGGTGCTACGGTTTCCTCCCACAGTCCAAAGATGTGCAGGTTAGATCGATTGGCCATGATAAATTGCTCCTTAGTGTCCAAAGGTTAGGTGGGGTTACGGGAATAGGGCGGGGAATTGGGCTGAAGGTAGGGTTCTCTTTTGGAGGGTCAGTGCAGATTCGATGGCCTCCTTTTGCCCTGTAATGGATTCTAAATAAAAAAGCCAGACACTTATTTAACAGGGGCAATGGTGTTTGTTTTTCAGTCTATGCAAAAAACCCTCATCTGTTGGCTGTAGATAATTGTTAAAGGTAGAGCCGGAGAGAATACTGCTATAATTTTAAATCTTGGCTGGAATTCTCCAGCCATTGGGATTCTCTGTTCCCGTGGGTCTCCTGGCAGCGTGGGGTGACTTCAATAGGAATCGAATTGACAGGATTCTCTTCTCCCGCAGCCAGCAAACGATACGCCACCGAGAATCACGCAGCTGGGGGAACGGAGAATCCAGCCCCTTGTTCTGCAAGATGACACATCATCGCTGTGGATCCTGGGGATGACAACAGAGGCATTCTTGCAAAAAACATTTGTTTCCAGGAGTTCTCAAATTCACAGTTTAACGTGATAATAATGGACTTCTGCGAAACACCAGTGAGGTTACAGGAGATAACATCCGTATCATTAAAGAATTATGGGGGCCACATTTCCCCTTTAAGACACTGCCACTGTTCAACTGATGACAAAATCCAGAGACAGACGTGACTGACACGACCAGGCAGAAACACAGACAGACAGACGAGGGAGGAAAACCAGGCAGTAGATCCCAAGGGTGTGAAGCTACATTAGTGAAGAGCCTAGGAGAGGATACATTGAGTGGTTTATTACAGTCTACCTCTGCATCCAGCTGCACTGGGATTTCTATTCCACTACTTATAATAAAATCTTTATTGAAGAATTAATTGTCTTACATCTTCATTTTAAGATAATCCTTCAGGGACTCTAGAAACTGGCAGACATTATAACCTGTTTCATCTGCTTCTGGACAGATACATTTTTTTCACTCTATTGCCACTTGTCATATTTTTTGCGGATAATTAACATTTGCAGTTGCATTTATATTTCCAAGACAATGGGGTCAAATTTCAGATTGGGTGGGTGGAAACAGGCAGTTGGTTGATCAGGAAGGGGAATACAGTGATTCCAATTGCTCCTCCACTGACCCAAGCTGGCAGTAAACCTTCAGAGGCTGGATGTTTGTTGGGGAGTGTGTGTGTGTGGGGGGGGGGGGGGGGGGGGGCTCTGCGTCGGAGAGGAGGCAGGAAATCAGGTGTGAAGATCTTTGCAGCGTGGGTGTAATAATCCCAGGAGGGACTGAGTGAAAAGACAAACTGGTTTATTTTTAACTGAAAACTAAGCCTCCACTGCACAAAACGGAACTCCCGGGTCCGGGGGCTACATTTAAAGATCCCACTAACGAGCCCCAGCTGGGTGGGCCTCCGCCCGCTCACCACATGAACTTGGATTCTATGAAGCCCATGGGGAGATCAAACAGTGACCCCCCCCCTCCCCGCCTCTATCGTGAGGGTTATCACAGTGGATGACAAGGGGAGGATTCACGGCCCCACAAAAATTAACGGCACAGCTTTTCTATTTTGCCTTTTCTGCAGCAGCCTATTACAATCCCTTTAAGGGCCATTAAGGATACTCATATCTAGTATCAGTGGATGTGGCAAGGTCACGTGAAAACTGTTTTATGACCTGCGTCATTGGGCCCAGATTTACACATTCCAGCCTTCCTCTTCACCTGTTTTCCCAGCCGGATCCAGAATTACAGCGGGCCAGAAGGTGGTGACCCTAAATGTCTCATGCTCCCCCAAAAATACGTTAAAAATTCACCAATGATTTTATACAGCTCATGATTTCACATTGGATATTTTGGTGTACCAGAGTAAGAACTCATTGTATTAATACCGCACTGCTCTCTAAAGCCTTTTAGGGATGGCTGATCGAACAGCACAGAAAAATTGTGTTCATGTGGTAGGTGGTAGGTCTGTGGAATTCATTGCCACAGAGGGCGGTGGAGGCCGGGACGTTGAGTGTCTTTAAGACAGAAATTGATAAATTCTTGATTTCTCGAGGAATTAAGGGCTATGGGGAGAGAGCGGGTAAATGGAGTTGAAATCAACCATGATTGAATGGTGGAGTGGACTCGATGGGCCGAATGGCCTTACTTCCGCTCCTATGTCTTATGGTCTTATGGTCTTATGTATCTTCACAGAATTTGATTTCCTTGCTTCATTTTAAATTGATCAGTAGATATATCATTGGGCCAGTTTGACTCCCATTTCTGCTTCCACTTAACTGCTGCTGTGATCTGCCCCCACGTTGCCCCTACACTGCTCCGCATGGCATGGTGGCACGATGGTTAGCACTGCAGTCTCACAGCACCTGGGTCCTGGGTTCAATTCCTGCCTTGGGTCACTGTCTGTGTGGAGTTTGCACATTCCCCCCTTGTCTGTGTGGGTTGCCTCCGGGTGATGTGTTGGGTAGGCTGGGTCTATGTGGACTGCGTTTGATGCAGTGTAGAGAGAGACAGGCTTCCAACACTTGATGAGATGCAACACGATTTTATTTAACATCTAACTATAATACCTGCTTAACTGTGGGTTGACACTATGCTGACTTGACTGGAGACCTGAGGCTAGCCTGACCAGACTAACTGACTACCACATGGTGTTTGCACTGGCTGCTGCTCACGAGCTCTGACTGTCTCAGAGGCTGGATCCCGAGAGAGCAGGAAAACTGGTGCCCTCTGGCTTTGTAGTCGTTGTGTCCTGTCTGGTGATTGGCTGCTGTGTTCTGTGTGCTCATTGGTCATCCTGTGTGTCCATCACTGCCTGTCTGCACTCTATCATATACATGGATGTATATTACGACACCGGGTGCTTCGATTTCCTCCCACAGTTGAAAGATGTGCAGCTGAGGTGGATTGGCCATGTCCAAAGGGTTATGGGAATAGGGTGGGGGCATGGGCCTAGGTAAGGTGCTCTTTTGGCGAGTCGGTGAAGACTTGATGGGCTGAATGGTCTCCTTCGGCACTGTTGGGATCCGATGAGCACTGAACTGATCTTACAGGATTTCTGTGGCTCTTGTCTGTCCCACTTTCAGCAGACGAGGGGGGACAAAACATGTGACAATTTGCCGAGCATGAATATTATTTTGTGGAGTCTTTTATGCCAAGTGCAGCTAGCCGGACTAATCTACTTCACAGTCTAAAAAGCATACGCGATCGTTCCTATTGTTTGGAAACAGCCACCAAGTTCTGTGCTCCACAATGTTCTGGCTGTTCAGGTGGGTGTTTTCATTGTTAACTTAAAGATAAAAGATAGAAATTAAAATTTTGTATTCCAAACTGGGCAGATTTTGAAACAATTATCTTACTGTGGAAAATTACCGTGAAATTCAACCAAACCCTGGGTGGGATTCTCCG
The DNA here is from genome assembly GCF_902713615.1 of Scyliorhinus canicula. Classification (NCBI taxonomy): domain Eukaryota; kingdom Metazoa; phylum Chordata; class Chondrichthyes; order Carcharhiniformes; family Scyliorhinidae; genus Scyliorhinus; species Scyliorhinus canicula. The sequence continues at coordinate 121,311,903 of NC_052155.1, forward strand.
TCACTGACGCAAGTGTGGAGAATTCAGCGTTAGCCGAAAATCATGGTTGGTGCCTGTGCCCGATGGAATGCCATGCTCTGGTGCTTCGACAACATCGTTAATGCATTCTACATCACATGTACAGTAAAAGGACCCATTCCAGGCTTCTCTGGGGCTCCCTGAGAGTCTGCACTTGACAGAAGGAATCACTGATGGCGAGGTTCACTTGAGGTTTTAAAAATTGAGAAACAGTCACAGTTGCTGCTAAGGGAAAGAGAGGAGGTAGGTCATGTTTCCAAGTCACCGCCATGGGCTGCCGACTCCGCTGCTAACATGGCTGGTTGGGAAGGGGTGATAACTGCCAGGGCCGGGGGGGAGGGGGGGGGGGGGAAGCAGGGGGTGACCAGAGAATGGGCCATGACATCATGGTGACCTCCAGGACCGGGGATTTCCGCACAGACTGCCATTGCCACAGCTTGCAAAGCAGCCATCTTGCTGCATATCGCACTGACTACCCACCGTAACCCGTGGTTGCGTTGGGCGACACTGGCCATATGGGTGCACCATCCCAATCCTCCCCAACCTCTCCCCCCACCCCTTCTCCATCCCACCAACCCCCCCCCCCCAACAACTGGGCATCATCCACCGGCAGGGCATCAAGTGGGCCACCCATGGGGCAACGCCCATGTCAGACCCTACAGGAAAGTGCCAGATGGGGCCTGCAGAGCGTATCTCTGCATACCAGCCATCGGTACCCCTGCCAGCAGGGATGGGTGCCGGAACCATAGGCTCCGCGGTGCCGGCCACCGATGGAGCCAGAGGTGTGGTGCGGAGGGCAGGGTGCCAGGGGGAACGGCCAGGGGTGGATGTGGGTATGGGGGAGAAGGGGAGATAGGGCAGCAGATGGGGGCAAGGGCAGCAGTGCATGCAGGGCTAGCGTGTGGCCCTTGAACCTGGTTGGGCACGGGGGTATGCACCATGCTAACATGCCTGCCATTCACCCCCCCCTGCAGACAATGGACTTCGGAATTCAACCAGGAATGGTTGCCATCATCCTAGTCGCCGCAGCCCTTGGGGATGGACTGAGGTTGTACGAGCAGGAGCTGCTCAGGAGGACCCTGGAGCAGTGGAGCCTGCCACAGAGGAACAGGAACCAGCTGGTGAGGATGGATTACTGGCCTCCCAAGAAGCCGAAGAGGAGGTGGAACGAAGGCGCTGCATGAGGCCTCGTGTGTATGGCAGTGCCTGTCCAGCATATCTGCCATATTATGGCGCACCTGGAACCGCGGGGATATGGGGGAGGGCACCCACATCTGGTTGAAGGTGACAGTCACCCAGTACGTCTTCGACACAGGGTCCTTTGAGGCACCGAGTGGGGACCTGTCAGGGATCTCGCAGGCCCTATATGCCTAGTCGGCACAACATATCAGCTTCAATGTGGACCGAGCCCACCAGGATGCCCGGACAGCGGGGTTCGCCACCACTGTTGGGATGCCCCATGTCCAGGGGGTGATCGGCGGGATGCATGTCCCCCTACGAGCATATGAGGGGGAGGTCTTCACAAACCGAAAGGGGTTCCAGCCCATGAACGTACAGCTGCTGTGTGACCACGAGATGCACAGCATGCATGTTTGCGCCGAATACCCCGGCAGTGTGTACAACGGCTTCATCTGGCACACTTGACGGTTTCTGACATCTTCGAGGGGTTGGCTCTTGAGCGACAGGGATTATCCACTGTGGGCATGGCTGATGTTGCCTATCCAGAGGCCATAGACCGATGCGGAGACCCGCTATAACGATGCCCATGCCCCACTCAGGGGCATGATCGAGCGGTGTATTGGTGTCCTGAAGATGTGATTCAGGTGCCTGGACCGCTCTGGAGGGGTTCTCCACTGTAGTACTAGGCTACATGATGGAGGAAGGGAATGAACGGCAGGCCTCATCCGACTAGTAGGATGCGGGGGAGGGCCAAGGTGGGCAGGGTATGGGGCCCAGGTAGGCACAGAAGGCTGCACAACGTATGTGCCATTGCATAGTAGCTGACCATGCACGGCTGACGTCACGACAGCTGACGGCTCAAACCCGCGCATGCGCGGTTGCCGTCTTCCCCTCCGCTGCCCCGCACGACATGGCGGCTTGATCTTGAGGGGCGGCGGAGGGGAAAGAATGCGTCCCATTGAGATGCCGGCCCGACGATCGGTGGGCACCGATCGCGGGCCAGTCCCCTCCCGAGCACGGCCGTGGTGCTCACTCCCCTCTCTGCCCCCCACAAGCTTCAAACGGGCCTTTGGTGCCATGTTCACGACGGCAGCGACCAGGTGTGGTTGCCGCCATCGTGAACCGGTCGGGAATGGCAGGCCGTTCGGCCCATCCGGGTCAGAGAATTCTTCCGAGCGGGGAGTGGGAGAATCGTGGGGGGCACCAGGGGGGTGTGTCGTGAGTCGCCCGGCCCTCCCGCGATTCTCCGACACGGCGTGGGGAGCGGAGAACCGCGCCCTTAGTCTCTGAAACAGAGAATCCACCCCCGGTTTACAAAATGAGGTATAATGGGCTCGATTCTCCGTCAGCGGGAACCTCCGTTTTGCCGGCAGCCCAGGGATTTCCCGACGCCGTGGGGCTACCCCACAATGGGAAACCCCATTGACCGGTCGGCGGAATGGATTTGAAATAGAAATTTGGCTCGGCAGGGCGGAGAATCCCACCCATCATGAAATCCACATGAATAGTATTTTGGAAAATACGCCTCAAATTATTGTTAAACATCATCTTCTATTTTCATGGCAGAGCTTCTTTTCGTGTTACTTTTGAAGAACTTGCTTATTGGCTGTATTGTTAGATTGAAAATGATTGGGGCTTCCTGACATTGGTGTGAACATTGGATTTAATGAACGGGTGTTCCACAAATGTCATTACACTGGGTCAAGATATTCACTACTGGCTCTAGTCAAAATAATTTGCTTGCTGCAATATTTCAGATTGCTGCACCAATTTGGTGGCCCAGCAGCCACTACAAAGTTGCCTTCTCCGGACTGCGAACCGAACTGATTAAAGAGGCACTAAAGCAACAAAGGGGCAATATAAACTTTTAATATTTACGCCTGCCACCTACTCAAATTGGAAAATATTAAGAAAATGATTTGATACTCTGTTTGAATCTGAAATAGAAAATATCTAATTGTGGATAAGCTCATAACGATCTTTGATGTCTGTATAATATAGGGCTCGATCCTCTGGCTACACTGCACTGGGAAATCATCTCGCCACAGCACAGCGTGGCCACTGAAATCCGGAAAACGCTGCTCCCGGGATCAGTCCGGCTTGCAACGCCTTGCGAGATTCAACCCAATCACGCGAGATGTTGCAAAGAGAATCCCGCCCACAATGGGCAGGGTCACTGTAGCAGATCTGCATGGTAGAGCGAGGCAGTAAGCCTCACTCTAATAGGCAGATTCCTGATGTACCTGAGGCTTTGGGATTCGACCGGTTAGGCACGCTACAGCCTTCCGGTCTCAACATTAGATTCAACAACTTCAGATAATTAGCTTGACCCCACCTTGCCCCCTTTGTTTTCATCCCATTTCATTTTAACTGTCTTTTACCATTTCTTTCTTCCTTTCTTTCTTTATATATATTAAAGCCCCCACCCCCATCTTAACCCCACTTTCCTTACCTTTTCTCCCCTTTGCTTCCCCCTTCCCCTCCCCCCATATCTACATCTGTCACAGCTTACCCTCTGATGTTAGCTTCTCTGCTGTTTGGCCTTTCCCATCTTTTGTTCTCTCTGGCGACTGCCATTAACACTCTTTCCCCTAGGTTTATGTGGCTATTAGCACCCTGTTCCCTTGGTTTCTGTGGCTATGACGCATCTTTCATTCTCTCACTCTGCAGTATAAATATTTCCCACTTTCTCTGTCTTTTAGATTTGACAAAGGGTCATCTGGACTCGAAAGGTTAGCTCTTTTCACTCCCTAGAGATGCTGCCAGACCTGCTGAGATTTTCCAGCATTTTGTCTTTGGTTTCAGAGAAGGTTGGTTGTTGTCGAGCCAATAATTCCTGTTGTACTTTTCCAGGAGCAGGAGGTTTTTTTTATAAGTTAAAACTAGCAGATCAATTATTTTCAAACTCAAAGCATTGTGGACTTTAAATCATAGTGGCACAGTGATTAGCACTGCTGCCTCACAGTGCCTGGGACCTGGGTTCAATTTTGGCTGAAGTAACTGTCTGTGTGGAGCTTACATTCTCTCCCCATGCCTGCGTGGGTTTCCTCTGGGTGCTCTGGTTTCCTCTCATTGTCCAAAGATGTGCAGTTTCGGTGGATTGGCCATGATAAAATTGCCCTTTAGTGTCCATGGATGCACAGATTATGTGGGATTATGGGGATGGAACAAGGGAATGGGCCTAGGTAGGGTGCTCTTTCAGAGGGTTGGTCCAGACTCGATGGGCCGAATGGCCTCCTTCTCACAGAGATTCTATGAATGCTGGCCAACTACCTGTGCTGGACGGAACCCGATGATCAATCACTGCAGTAAAAATACTTATATCTGAAGTTGTTAAAAGATTTAACCTGTCAGTAGGTACCTGACACCTCAACAGACTTGCCCCGGTGTTCCAAAATTGTCAAACAAGGCAGGTTTTCAGAAGCTGTCCTAAACCCATTTGCCCTAAAGAGACTTCTGGAGTACAGGAAATAAAATGTTCCCCTCAGGCTGCCAGTGGAGAGGCTGACATCAAGAGGGTGTGCATGCTTGGTTGTGACCTGACCCTAACATAAATCCCTTACTACCTATGGGCAGATTGCATGAGCCCATTTTGATATATTAGAAAATTTTAATTTTCTGTGTGAAAAACTAACTTTGGCAATTCCCGATCCCATTCCCGACACCAAGAGGACATGAGCATCCAGCTCACTCCATCTGGTTTAGCTCACCAGGCTAAATCGCTGGCTTTTAAAGCAGACCAAGCAGGCCAGCAGCACGGTTCGATTCCCGTACCAGCCTCCCCGGACAGGCGCCGGAATGTGGCGACTAGGGGCTTTTCACAGTAACTTCATTGAAGCCTACTCGTGACAATAAGCGATTTTCATTTTTTCATTTCATCAAGGCCGGAACTCTCCAGCTGTTCGCTGGTGATGGGATTGTTGGGTGATGGGGACAGCACACCCCCCCCGCCCAAGGGTTTCCCGGCAGCGTGGGGCGGCTTCAACGGGAATTCCCATTGACAGCGGTGAGAGCAGAGAATCCCGCCACTGGCTAATGGCACGCTGCTTCCAGCTGCCAAGAAACACGCAGCTGTGAGGTCGGAGAATCCCGCCAACTCTGTACTCCACAGCTGTTGCTCCCTGATTGATGGCCACCAGAGGGTTGTAGTCATAAAGGCATACACCACATATATCTTAATTTTGTCCAAATATTAAACCATTCTGGACAACAACAGCACAGCTGTTGTTGCCAGCTACAGGAAGTTCTGTTTCCTCTCCTAGTGATGATTATAACCTTCTCCCAACAGATGTGTGGATGAAACAATTATATATGCCACTGAGGGTAGGTAATGCAGTAGATTGAAACAAGAAGTCTTTTCCAAATCTTAATTTATCCTGACCTCCCACACATACACACCCAGACTACACCACAAGATAGAATGACTCAATTAGAAAAATAGCCATAAGCTACCATTATTCTCTCCCATTCAACTGGGTGATGAAATTGTCACACACGTCAATGACCCTTTGAAATTTCCCCAAGTAAATTAATCTAAGGAATACAAGCAGTTTTCCCTGATCCCTTAAATATGTGGCTTCCAGCTTAATCTTAACTGTGTGAGTTATCACAGTGTACCATCGCATGTACTGCAAAGAAGACATTTCACAAAATGCTTGTGAGAATTTATTTGAGTATTTTTCAAATTGCCCCAGTAAGCCAATACAAATTCACAGAGAGCTTTACTTTTTTAAAGCATAGCCCAATTTATTCATTTACTTATTAATCAATTCTCTGAAAGGGTGTTGCTGCACTGTGGAAAAATGTAACTTGCAATGTTTCCAGCCCATGGGTCTTGACATTCCGCCTTCTTTGCGCTGAACTGGACTTCTTTCAAAACAATTCCAGGTGGGATGTATTTCCAGATAGCCCAGCTGAAAATAACCTTCCAGTCAAATACTTCAAAGAACATGTACTAGCCGAGAATAATTTTTTTAACCAAGAATTTAATGTGAAATGGAAAGTTTTTGAGCCTCAATGCAGACTGCAGACACTTAAAGACTCATTTTTAATTATTACTCAAGGTAATTCCCTGATTAACAAGTTGATCTCAAGCTTTAGAAATCTAAAACCCAACTGATCGTCCATGTAAAATAAATGAACAATCTTACATTTATGTAGTGCCTTTATGACCTCAAAGCCCCTCAAAACGTTTTCCAGAAAATTAAGCACCTTTGAAGGGTTATCATTGCTACATTGTAGGAAACGGATGCTGCAAAGATAGTCTGTTTCATCTAGTTGATTTCTTGATGTTAAAAGTACTGTTAAATTCTTTCTATATTTCTCAGCAATTCTACCTCCCCTGAAAGTTGTGGAGAAGGCGAGGACATACATTTCATTCCCAGCTGGGGGTAGGAGGAGGCCCAGCATATGGGCTATTATCCAGCTCCTCTGGGATTCTAACCTGTTTAATTCAAACCAGTAAATTGCAGTTGGAAGGCAGAGCACGGACAGAACTCCCACTCACTGAGAGACATGTCAGAGATAGTCCTAGCTGTTCTCAGGAAATCCCTTTGATTGTGCAATTGAAAGGCCTGAGTGAACATATAAATGCCCGTTGAGCATCACGTGGGTCCATTTGAAAGCTGCTGAAAACTCCAAACTAGAATAAGGAGTGACATAAAGACTAATGGCCCAGATCCTAGGTCACAGGCGTGGAGGAGCGGGTACAGTGTGTCAGTTTTGCAGTTGGGAAATCTGGAAGGATGTGTCTTACTTAGGTCCTGCCAAATTAAAAAGAAGGATCCGAGTACTATTTTTTATGCACATTTCCCTGCTGGAACTAGCCAGATTAACAGGCTCATAACTATTGGTGGGTAGGCTGCCAGGACCAGGCTTCAGTCACAGACCAAAGAGAATGGAGGGAGGAATCAGAATAACTTGTTGGGGGGGAGGCTTGGAGGCCAAAGGGGCGATCAGAGGCTGTGATCGGGTGATGTTTGGATCAGGAACATAGATAAGGTTGGAAGCCAGAGTCAAGTGGATATTGGAGTTCAGATCAGAGGTGAAATTGGAGGTCAGATGTGAGATTAGCAGCAGAGGGGCAATCCGAGAGGTCCACATCTGCATCTTGAATGGGAGATCCCTTAATTTGAAACTGTGTCTCCTAATTCTGGATTCCCACAAAGAGGGAAGCAGCCTCTCCACATCTAAAATAAAAACAAAATACTGAGGGTGCTGGAATCTCTGCAACTATGTTGCCAAGAGGACAGCATGATGGTGCAGTGGGTTAGCCCTGCTGCCTCACGGGTCCCAGGTCCGATTCCAGCTCTGGGTCACTGTCCGTGTGGAGTTTGCACATTCTCCCCGTGTTTGTGTGGGTTTCGCCCCCACAACCCAAAAATGTGCAGGGTAGGTGGATTGGCCATGCTAAAATTGCCCCTTAATTGGAAAAAAAATAATTGGGTACTGTAAATTTATTTTAAAAATCTATGTTGCCAAGCACCATCAGAGCCTCTGGGCAACATTCTCCTCACACCTGAGGCACCCTCTTAATAGGGAGATCCACCCAGATACCACCTAACTGTAGGAACCCCCTACAGATGCTGCCTGACCAAAGTAAGACCCCCACAAAAGGGCCCCTAACTAAAGGGACCCCCCACAGGGCCCTTCTGACGAAAGGGACCCACCACCCCCAGAAACAAAGTCCCATGGAACCTAGGTGGGCCTTTAAAACAGCTCACCTCTGCACAGGGTAGCCCCTGTCGCCAGCTCTTTTTCCTGGGACGAGCCTGGAATTTTCTGGGCTCCAGCAACCTGCCTCGATGATGAACATCCAAGCCTTTATGTCCTCCTCCCAATTTGTTTCCCCATCCACTTTTGTATCGTCAGCAACTCTGTCTACAATACACTCAGTCCCCTCATCTAAGTCATCGATATAGATTGTAAATCGTTGAAGCCCCAGCATTGTTCCCAATGACTCACCATTATTTACAGTTTGCCAACCTGAAAATAACCCATCTGTCCTGACTCCTTGTTCCCCGCTAGTTACTCAATCTTTTCTTCATGCTAATTTATGATTCCCAACAGAATGAGCTCTCATCTCATTTGGTAATCTATTACGTGGCACCTTGTTGAAGGTGTTTTGCAAATTTAAATATACTAAGTCTACTGATTCCTCTTCATCCATTCTGCTCTTCACATCCTCAACCTTGTCTTGGAGGACCTCTGGTTTTAAGGGGCCAGCAAACTATCGCTTAAACCCACACTGATTTTCAGAATGTCTACCGTGGAATGCTGTCAATCTCAAGGGTCCTTCAGCTAGATGCTGTAATCCCTGTCAAAGGTGATTTTAATGCATACTCCATCTGGTTATTAAATAAGTTGCTTCTTATAAGATTTTATTTTCTACAACAGATGATTTGTTGAGCAATTATTAAAAATTGTTTAGATTTAATGAGATAGCAACAATTTGCAATGCAAAAAAAATCATTCTTTCTCGGATAGCTATTAACCTAAAAACAATTGCAATGCTGCTGTCATATGAGCTATCCATAAATAAACTTGAATCTCTGTCACCCCTTTTGTTTTTATCGTGCTACTGTTCCCTTTCATAGTTAAATAAGCACTGCACTCTTCTCTATTTTGCTTTTTGACCATTGGGAATAATTTAGTTCCTTCCTCTATCGCAGAGTTGACATTTTGAAGATTCCTCCTAGACTTCCTCAAATCAAGTTTACAGTTAACCTTCTCCAGAACCCTTTTTGTTTTCATCTGTAATCTCTTTAATATACTGTTGGATACTCAGTGTATCTGTTTTATAGACAGCTTCAGGCATACCTCATTCTTGCTTGTAAGGTATTAATAATTGATTCCTCCAACTATTTTCCCAAAGTGCAAAGAGATATTGCAACAGTGGGGCTGCAAACTAGACTATTTGCTTCCAAATGTATTCCTCCTTCTGCTTCAGTCAATCTTTCTTGATGCAAATATTCAAAAATGGAGCCAGGGATGATATATTTCAAAATAGAAGGTGTTAATGTATTAATTTCTAACCTCCGCAGATTGGCATTTCAGTTAATCCATAACTTGTGCCCCACTGCTAAGAAATCAGCCAAATACCAGCGTAAAGTTATTATTCATTCGTTTCTAAACCGTCATCCAAAAACACAATCATAGCTACTTTAAATAGCATTAACAATCTAAGAAAATAAACTTTCCTCTGTTTTTTTTAATCCTCCATTTGCTTGGAATTATAGAACCAAGAATAGAGCCAATGAGGGGGGAACTAAGTCCAATTAATTAAGTTCTCCATCTCTCAAGTCTTCTGTAAAATTTCCATTACTCATTTTTGTACTTCTTCAAGAATTTGAAAGTAACTTCAAGGCAATGATACTGAACTATTAAGGGAGAAAAGAGCAACTTGTATTGCTGTGATCCAAGTTGTTGTCATTACAAGCCTGCTAGGTCACAGGACGGAATCCTGGCTCAAACGACTGTGGGTGGCTTTTTCCCAAAGTTGCACATGATGCTGAATCAGGCGAGCAAAGGGGCGAAATTCTCCGACCCCCTGCAGGGTCAGAGAATCGCCGGGGACCGGTGAAAATCCCGCCCCCGCAGTGGCCGGAATTCTCCTCCACCCGGGAATTGGCGAGGGCAGGAACCGTGCCGTGCCGATCGGCGTGCCCTCCGCGCCAGTCGGCGAGCCCCCCGCAGCGATTCTCCGGCCCGCGATGGGCCGAAGTCCCGCCGCTGAGAGGCCTCTCCCGCCGCCGTGTTTTCAACCACCTCTTGTGGTGGCGGGATCGGAAGCGCGAGCGGGCCCCCGGGGTCCTGGGGGGCGATCGGACCCCAGGGGGTGCCCCCATGGTGGCCTAGACTGCGATCGGGGTCCACCAATTGGCGGGTGGGCCAGTGCCGTGTGGGCACTCTTTTTCGTCCACCGCCGCCACGGCCTCCACCATGACAGAGGCGGAAGAGAGCCCCCTACCGCGCATGCGCCGGTGGTGACGTCAGCACCAGCTGAGATTGTAAGGAACCACCTGAGGAACAAGAGGAACTCCCCTCAACCCCCACACGCAGAAGGGCAACTGCCCCCACCCCCACCACACAAAGATCGGGATACATATCCTGCACACCACACAAGCTTTAGGCTGACCCGACCCCGCCCCCACCGCCGACATCGGGGCACACAGCCCCTCCCTCACTGGCAGCGCACCCCCTCCCCATCAGTGGCACCATCTCCACCCTCCTCTACAGCCACCCAGCCCCCTCCATCCCAATGCATGCACAACCCCCTTAACAACCATCCGGCCCCCTCACACAGAAGGGGAACCCCCCAATGGGCCTCCTCAGAGGGCCCACTCCTGGCAGTGCCAACCTGGAAGTTCAAACCTGGCAGTGCCTGGGGACATTGCCAGGTTATTTCTAGGCCTTGTCCCACACCACCTGGGGGCTATGCTCACCTCCGTGCCCCCGCGTGGTCATCACCACTGATTCTTGTTTTTGAAAACCAGTAGTGATGGCGCTGGTGTGACATCATGCTGATGGGGTATGGAGAGAAGGATCCAGTGTGGGCAGATGTTAAGGCATAAAGCCATTTAAGAATATGTAAATTTATTAAAATTCAAGGACATCAGGTTGATACCCATTTTGGGTGTGAACCTGATCATATCATCGCGTGGGGGGTGGGGATGGGAGGGGTGGTGGGGAGAACGTTCAAACCGCGATCTTGCTGGCACAAATCCCGTTATGGCACTCTGGCAAGTTTTAACAGCCATAACAGGATTTGCACCCTTGGCAAAGGGGCCCTCTAAATTCCACCAAGAAACTTTTATTCTTTTTTAAAAAACGTGGAAAAAACAGTCACAGGACTGCCAATTAACTTTTAACACCAGAAAAAACATTGATTGAACATGAATAGTTTGACTATAATGCAATAATCCTTCAATCACGCTTATCTTCACAAATCTACACAGATTTTAAGGTTAACACAGGGTACAAAATAAATATTGTGTTATGATGTTCTCAGGAACACACAGTCCTTGGCCGGGATTCTCCAACCCTGCGCCGGGTCGGAGAATCCCCCTAATCCCGCCCACCACCCCGACGCCGGCTTCCCTATTGTCTGGCGCCATTTTTTAGGGGACGGCGGGATTCCTGCTACGCCGGTCGGGGGACGTTGACAGCGCTCCCCCTGGTGATTCTCCGGGCCCCGATGGGCCGAGTGGCCGTAAAGTTTTGGCCAGTCCTGCCGGCGTGAATTACTCACCTCACGCACGGCGGGACCTGGCAGGTAAGTGTGGGGGGCGTTCCTGGGGGGGGGCGCGGGGGGATCCGACCCCCGGAAGGCTCCCATGGTGGCCTGGCCCGCGATCGGGGGCTACCAATCTGCGGGTGGGCAGCCTTCTTTCCTCCGAGCCGGGCCCCTGTAGGGCTCCGCCATATTGCCTGGGGGTTGGTGCGGCGAAGGGAACCCACACACATGCGCGGGTTACGTCGGCCGTTCCGCACGTGCGCGAACTCGCGCCGTCCCTTCGGCGCAGCTGGAGCGGTGCCAACCACTCCGGCGTCAAACTAGCCACCAAAAAATTGGAGATTCCTCACTTTCGGGAGCTGTTGACGCCGGAGTGGTTGCCGCCGGTTTTCCCACCGCGTGGCGACATAGTCCCATTTTTGGAGAATGCCGCGCCTTGTATCCCAACAGACTAACTGTGGTCAGACAACACCCCACTCTAAAACCTACTCACGTGGTCGGTGTCACCCAATTGAACTTCTATGGTTTTCTACTCAAATCCCCCCCCCCCCCCCCCAATGATTATTACACTGTCAGCCAACTGATCTGACTGGACTCTGGTTTCCACATGATTGTTTCCAAACTCCGCTCTTGAAAAGACATGCCTTAGAATCTTGGTTCAAACAATGCGTTCTCCCAACTGTTTCCAGCAAGGATCCACTTGCAGGATTTCCAGACCTCCTTTCAGTAATTCCTTTCTCTTAAATAGCTGTGTGCTTTTTAGATTATCACATAATCTCTCTGAGCTGCAGCCACCAATTGCTTCACAATTTCTTTGCAGGCTGTCGTTAGATATCACCAACCTTCACATCTTGCTGGCTTCTCATTAGCCAACTTCACCAGGTCTGTGCATTTCAGCTGTGACTTCAACTTCAATGAGCAGTACCCTGTTCCAATTCCAGTTCCTCTTTGTTCCTTTGACTTCAAACTTCATCGAAATTCTCTTTTCATTCTCTGGTTGCTAACGGTCCGTCAGATTCTGGGGCTTACATTCTTCCTCATTACTCCATAGTTCTGATTCTGGCAAGGGGCTGTTCTCTCTCTAGATTCCCTGCTCCAACTGCTCTGGGCTCAACTGAAATACAAACACATGGGGCGGAATTCTCCATTGCCCCACGCGGTCGGGCGGAGAATCCCTTCCGAGGCCCAAATCAGGGGCACCGCTGGTTTGACGCCAGCTTTCGAGCCTCCATTGCCTCTGAAATGGCGTCATTGCACCGCATGCCACTGCAACCGCGTTGGCACGCCATCGGCAGGCCCTCCCACGGTGCTCCATCCCCGATGGGCCAAATTCCTGACCCGCGGTTGACGTGTGGCCTGAGCAGTCAGGAACCTGGCATGGCGGCTGCGGACTGTGTCCAGTGCCACTACACCCGGCCAGCATCTGTGCCGCTGGCCGGGAGGGCTTCTACGAGGGCATGGGGAACTGGCAAGCGTGCACAGGCGGTGGCCAGGGGGTGCCTATGGGATCGCATTTGGCGGGTCGGGTCAGTGCACGGCCGGCGCCATGTTGTACGGCGCGACCGCTGTCGGCCTTCGCCATGTTCATGCGCGACTGAGGACCTGGCCACTCTCTGGCCGTTTTCGCCACAGGAGCCGGGGGTTTCACCCGGCGCCGCTGCTAGCCCCTCACCGGCCCCGGAATCGGTGAGGGTTCAGCGCAGATTTTGGCATACTAAAATGCCCGCGAATTTGCCGTTTCAGCCCGCATTTAGCTAGCCCATGGTCTTTTCCCCTAATTGTGACCTCAGTTGCTAAGCAACAGTTCATTCTTTTTCACGCCATAAACACAGTTAAAAATGAAACCAAAACCCCCATATATTTCTGTCTAACCCCTGAACTACCTGACTAACCCCTGGCTGCTCGATCGCGCCAGTGGGACTGCGCATGCGCGCATTCGCGCCGGACCCACTGCGCATCCCCCGGCGCCCATTCCACGGTCGGATCAGCAGCTGGAGCAGTGTGAACCGCTCCAGCGCCCTGCTGGCCCCCTGTAGGGGCCAGAATTGCTGATCCTGGGGCTGTGTTGACGCCGTCGGGGAACGCGATGGCGTTTCAGACGGTGTCAACACTTAGCCTCAGGATCAGAGAATCCCGCCCTCTATGTCTTCAGGGATAAATGGAGCCTTTTGTGTTCTTTTATATCCACCTTAGGAAGCCTTGCTTTAACATCTCACCTGAAAGACAGTGCAGCACCCACAGTAACATCAGCTGAGATTATGCGTCAAGTCTTTGGAGTGGGGGCGTGAATCCGTGATCTTCTGACACCAAACCAGGAGTGCTTGCATTGAGCTAAGGCTGATGCTTAATTGAATGGATCCATACACTTGAGTGCACCAAAAATACGCAGCCTAGAAAATTAGGTATGGAACCTTGAAGCCTATAACATGCCTGAGGCCTATAGCCCAATGTGGCAAGTGATACAAAAGGAAATGAAGCCACGGTACAAGTTGTGCTTTGACATCTGAATCTGCACTCGAAGGACATTCAGCAGAAGAAGATGGTCACTTTTGCAGCTTAGAGAAATCTTCTGATCTGAACCAATGTGTGCAGCAATCATGAAAGAAAGTGACTAGCCACTAGAGAGCTAATGAGACAGAAATTCTCTATCTGAGGATAGCTTTTTAAAAAAGGTTTCCCAAAGGAAAAGAATGCCCGTTCTATGCATGGACCAACAGTGATCCCATGGCATCGGAGCAGATCAGCAACAGAGTCTGGAAAGTACTGACCTTACGTACACCTTGCAACTTAATCCCCAATTATCATAGAATGGGAAGTTTGAAATCATTTTCTGTTCCCCACGCTAACCTCCCTCCCTAGCTGCCACTTCAGCTCTCTTGCTGGCAACTTGTGCCTGAGACTGGACTGGCCTACTTGCAACTTTGGTGTCCAATTTGACCCTAAGATGAGCTTCAGACTACATGTCCATTTCACTGAAGCTCCGTATTTCTAGTTCCACAGTATCACTCCCGCCTTGGTTCATCTGCTGCTGATGCCCTTCTTCATGCTTTTGTTATCTCTAAGCTGAACTACTCCAATGCAGTTTCCTACATTATAATAGTGACTACATATTGGCTCTAAAGCACTTTGACACGGCTGGTTTTTGTAAAAAGTGCCATATAAATGCATGTGTTTATCTTTTTATCTTTTCACATCCTGGCCGGCCTCCAACACATTCTACCTCTGTAAACCTGATATCATCTAATATTCTGTTGCCAGCTCCTCACTCACACTCAACCCTGGTCACCCATCACCCTTGTTCCAGCCAAGCAATGCCTTGATTTTAAAATTCTAAACCTTGTTTTCAAATCTTTCATCCCTATCTCTGTAATCTCCTCCAGCCTCACAACCTTCTGAGATATCTGTGCACCTTAGGACATTAAAGGCGCTATGTAAATATAAGTTGCTGTTGTATGAGAATAATATATAACACATGGTGCAAAAAAGGCCCAGCAGCCCATAATGCTTCACTCGAGCCTCAGCATTCCACATTTATAAACTGGCAGCTGCAACATCATGGCTGCCAAAGTGAAGGACCTATTTGGGCCCACATAACTGTTGCCTACTTGTCATTATTTTTCTTTGTTGGGCACATATATGGTTTGGTTGTTCATTGGTTGAACATATATGGGGCTGGTTTAGCTCACTAGGCTAAATCGCTGGCTTTGAAAGCAGACAAAGCAGGCCAGCAGCACGGTTCGATTCCCGTACCAGCCTCCCCGGACAGGCGCCGGAATGTGGCGACTAGGGGCTTTTCACAGTAACTTCATTGAAGCCTACTCGTGACAATAAGCCATTTTCATTTCAAAATAAATCAAGTCAATCCTTTTGCATTTAATTATTCTCGTTAATATTACAGAGTATCACAAACGATATAAAGATGAGGAATCAATCCGTATGGCCCATTTTAATCAACGTGGACAAAAGTCGACAGTGTCCCATCTTTGCATCCAGCAGTTTATTAAATTGTTTCATGTTTTTTGCCTTCACTAAGGATGGATTGTAAGCAAGGCTCTGGGAGTAGGAAATGTGGTGGGCGGGCTGAGTCAGAGCTTGTGGTGAGGCAACATGTCAAACGCAGGCCGACAGGTTAAGATGCAGAGGTTAAGTCAGTGATGTGGCAATGACAGGTCAGGCCTTACACCATCCCGTGGTGGCTTTGTATGCCAAGAAAACCTATTGGGAGAGATTCTTTGATCTCCCTCGGCGCGTTTCCCAATGGCAGGAGGTGGTCCACCATTGGGTCCTGCTGGCGTCAATGGGATTTCCCATTGAATTCACCCGATGCCACCGGGAAACCCGCAGGCAGGACCGGAAGATCCCACTGGTGTGCACAGCCAGAAGATCTCGCCCATTATCTTTAAATTAAGTCCTACCTTCAAGATAAAGTCAGTGACACATGGACAACTCGTGGCATCCAGTCCACATTTGTTTAAAGGCGGCGTGCACCAGTTGACTTTATATAGTTGAATTTGAGGTCGGCTGTTGTCTTTGTTGAACACAAGGGAGAGGAGCAGGAGAATATTAGCTTGCACGGAGGGGGTGTGTAGAAGTGGAAGAGTGCTACTCAGGGCATGGAAGTGTGCAGTGGGAAGGACCTGGCGAATTGGATGATGGGAAGCAGGATTGGTTGGGGGGGAGACATGGAGCCGGTCCAGTCAATGTACAGAAAGAAAATGAGGGGCCTAAAGGGTGGCATCTGCATTTTATGCTTCCGTTTCTTTTTCAGATTTCCAGCATCAGCAGTATTTCGCTTTTATTTTATTGTCCACATGGGGTTTCCGTGTGTAAACATCAGGCTGTTGGCTAGAGGAGGGATATGCACATTCACAGCGGGTGGTCATTTTGGTAGGGCGGCAGGTAAAGAATGGGCTAGCGATATGCAAATATCTCAGAGGGTAGGCCATAGGATTCAACAAAAACCCTAATGGAAGGCTATGGGAGCAGACAATGTATCTGACGATGAGGGGATATGTTCAGTGGGGAGAGATGGCTTACAAACTTGTTCAATGGCAGGGTCCTGTGTAATGGCGGATGCAAGCCACACTGTGATGTTGGGAGGGTCAAAATTGATGAGACAATGTCAAAGGTTACAAGGGGGAGGGTAGCAGGTCACAAATTGCAAAGCCATATGGGTAGATTTTCCACTACCGCCCGCAACGGGAATAATTATGGGTGGGACGGAGAATTTGACCTCTCGGGACGGACGCGACCAGAAAATCTCGGCCATGCTCACTCGAACTCTAAAATCGCCATATTGGAAACTGCACTTGTGGTTACAAGGAGTGCCGATTCAAGTGTGAAGAGGCCAGAGAGGGGTGGGTGGAGTTTTGTGTGTGGACAATGGGAAGAGTAGAAAATCTAATTGTTCAGCCCTTGTGTGGATGAAACTCATGAGCGCACATATTCTCATCTCACTGTTTTCACACAGCTCACCTGGTGGAATACCCTTGCATTTTATGACAAGTTTGGAAGCAGGAGGAGAGGATGTGATAAAGGAGGGCTCTCATTAGTGAATGAGGCCGCAAAGCCTGCAGCAAACAGCATCAGAGGGGGAAGGTAGTCAGGGGGAGCCATCCAAGGAAGACATGTAACACGTGAACTGTTACAAGGATTCAGACCTGAATAGTATATAGTAATATAAATATAAAAAATGGCAAAGGCACATGAACGACTTTTATTGACTTATGCTCCAAAACCATGAGGATATGAATAGTGCACTGATAGCTGATGAACAGGTGAATAAAGCCAGACAGAAGCTATTAATGAAAAATCAAACTTTCAAACTGCTGCCTTTCAGCTCAGTTATGTCCTCAATTTATAAATACCCCACAGAAGCTGAATCCTCCCAATCCACAGGCCAACTGGCCTGTCGCACTTTAAAATAAGAAATAAAAGGTTCACACATCCGGTTGCCTGGATGATATGCACAAAGCTGAATCATATAACCCCTACAGAGGCCATTTGGCCCATTGAATCTGGACCGACCCTTCAAAAGACCATCCTACCTGGGCCCAATGCCCTGCCCTATTCCTGCAACCCAACTCTATGGTGCAATTTAGCATGACCAATCCACCTAACCTGCACATCTTTGGACTGTGGGAGGAAGCCGGAGCACCCGGGGTAAACCCACGCACACACGGGGAGAACGTACAAACTCCACACCGACAGTCACCTGAGGTCGAAATCGAACCTGGGTTCCTGCCGCAATGAGGCAGCAGTGCAAACCACTAGTGTTAATAGAATGTAGATTGTAGATTGCTAGATTATTGTTTACTATAGGAGTAAGTGGTTGAGCTTTAATAAGTAGTGTAAATGAAAGTTAGCTTTGTTAATGAACTTAGCTTCCGTGATCTTTGCGAACACTACGACATCCATCCTGATAACAGAATCACAAAGAACACCAGAGCCAGGACAATTAACTTCTCAGCCAACACTTTTTTTCCAAGAGTGCAAGGGCAAATTGAGTGCACTCATGTTGTCATTCAAGTTCCTTGCACTCAACAAGTGGCATATATGAATTCCAAGGGATTCCATTCATTAAACATTCAACTGATTTGCAAACAGAGGCAAAGAATCATGTGAATCTGTGTTCGTAGGGAACGCTCATGATTCATGTATCTTGTGGAACTCATAGCTTCCTGAGGTCCCTGCCCAGATTGATGACTGGAACCTGAGAGATAATGGTATCCTTCTGGAGCAGGTTGATGATACCACAAAACAGTGGAATAGTATTACATCTCCACTAGAAACATCATGAACATACCATTGGCCTGTTAAAAATGTGCAGCCTTGACAGGTCGAGAGGGACTACAGCACACAGGCTGTATCACGGATAATCATGGTATATTCTGCACTGCATAACATGGCCAAGGTGGTGAACACTTGTATCAGGATGACAGGAAGGAGCAACACTTCTCCTCAGTTGAGGATGACTGGGATGAACCTTCGGGAGAGGACGTGAAAGTGCATGATCCGCTAATGGGTCTCAGGGTCATGTAGAGATGTACCAGGGATTATCTCATATACACAGAATTCATCCAAGGTTGAGGAGCATGTATGACCTTTCTCCCATCATCTGGACAGCTTTGACTGCTCGGGATATGTACCAAGCCATACCAGCCTCTCCAAAGGAGCAGCCTTGGAATCCTCTACCAGCTAGAATAACAAAGGGAGTGGGCCTCAGTCATACACATTCACAACAGATGACTGATACCCAGGACAACTGATATGCCAGTGGGCATACAATAAGCAGCCTCTAATGAGCAGAATCTCAAAACTTGTCGCATAGTTGCAGATCACTGACTTCCCATAAAATAGTTCAATTGTGCCTGTGCAACATAATCTCAGGCAATTCCCTTGATGCTGCAAATAATGGAGTGTCTTCAGTGCCCACAACATCCTGTATGTCCCACAGACTGGAGACCATTAAAAACGATACACATGAACATTAAATGAAGACTGATCCCAAACGCACAACACCACAGTCTCCCTCAAAATAAAGAAAACGTCTAACATTCTCCTGCAGCTATCAATGAACGTCAACCATGAGGCATGCCAGTACCCAAAAAGGAAAATGATGCACACATGATTAAAGCGAAACAATATATTGTGAATTATTTACATATAACAATGTGAAATTTGTTGAAACACCCATGCCACATCTGTGCTCTGATAAATTATTCAACTTTCTCTTTCTACCAGTACATTTAGGTGCAAACCTGACATCGGCAACTAAAGTGAAGGCAGGCTGCGGAGTTTGATGCCACATTGCCTGCATCGTCTAAGAAAAAATATCTTTATTGTCACAAGTAGGCTTATATTAACACTGTAATGAAGTTACTGTGAAAATTCCCTAGTCGCCACATTCGGTACACAGAGAGAGAATTCAGAATGTCCAAATTACTTAACAGCACGTATTTCGGGACTTGTGGGAGGAAACCGGAGCACCTGGTGGAAACCCACACAGACACGGGGAGAACGTGCAGACTCCGCACAGACAATGACCCAAGTCGGGAATTGAACCTGAGACCCTGGAGCTGTGAAGCAACAGTGCTACCCCACGGTGCTACCGTGCTGCACTCTGGAGGTCCAGGGCATTAAGAGCCCTGTCTTACTGTGGTTGTCTTTCTTTTTTTTTTAAACGCATTTTATTCAAACTTGTATCAAAGTAGGTTACAGCAAATAAACACACCAGGAAACATTCTTCCCAACAATCAACTGTACTGTTTGTACAGATTTTTCTCCTTTTTCACCCCCCCCTCCCCATCACCCACCCCCCCCACCCCCCTGTGACGAACAGCTCCTCAAACACGGTCACAAACATGCCCCACCTTTTCTCAAACTCCCCTGCTGAGCCCCTTAAATCATACTTTATCTTCTCTAACCACAGGAAGTCATACAGGTCACCCAACCATGCTGCTACCCCCGATGGCGATGCCGACCGCCGCTCCAGCAAAATTCGTCGCCGTGCAATCAAAGAGGCGAAGGCCAAGACATCGGCCTTCCTCCCCTCCATGAGCTCCAGCTTCTCTGAAACCCCAAATATCGCCACTAAAGGGTCCGGGTCTACTCCCTCATCCACTATCCTGGCTAAGACCCCGAACACTCCTGCACAGAATCTTCCCAATTTTTCACAACCCCAAAACATGTGCGCATGATTCGCTGGCCTCCGCCCACACCTCTCACAATCATCTGCTACCCCCTGAAAGAACCCACTCATTCTAGCCCGAGTCATATGCACCCTGTGCACACCTTAAATTGTATCAGGCTCATCCTTGCACAAGAGGAGATCCCGTTTACCCTTCGCAGTGCCTCACTCCATAGTCCCAAATTGATCTCCAGTCCCAGCTCCGCTTCCCATTTCTCCTTGATCTTCACCACCCGCTCGCCTCTCTGCTCCCCCAGCCACTTATATATATCTCCAACTCTTCCCTCCCCTTCCACATCCGGAAGCAGCAGTCCCGAACCTGTAGATACCTGAACTCATTACCCCTTGGCAGCTCTATCCTCTCCCTTAGCTCCTCCAGACTGGCGAACACTTCCTCCAAATACAAATCCCTCACCTTGACCAACCCCACTTCCCTCCACCTCCTGTATACACTATCCATCACCCCCGGCTCAAACCCATGATTCTCGCACAGCGGCATTAGTACAGTAGTCCCCCGTTATACCGCGCTCCGCAATACCGCGGTTCGCGATATACCGCGGGGGGGGCTTATGGACCCCAACTGTCAGTTGTGTCAATTTCAGCGGCCAGCTGATTGTTTCAGTGAGAGAGCAGCTTCCCTCTCTGGATCAAAGTGAGCCGGCCGCTGAAATTGACACTGCCGGCTGCTCTCTCCCTCCAATCAGAAACATTAGAACTTAAAAGTTGGATTGGAGGGAGAGAGCAGGCGGCAGTGTCAATTTCAGCGGCCGGCTCACTTTGATCCGGAGAGGGAAGCTGCTCTCTCACTGAAACAATCAGCCGGCCGCTGAAATTGACACTGCCGAGGGGGGGGGGGGGCGGGTGTTGGGGGGGGGAAGAGGGGGGGCGGGTGTTGGGGGGGGGGAGAAGAGGGGGGGCAGGTGTTGGGGGGGGGAGAAGAGGGGGGCGGGTGTTGGGGGGGGAGAAGAGGGGGGGCGGGTGTTGGGGGGGAGAAGAGGGGGCGGGTGTTGGGGGGGAGGAGAAGAGGGGGGGCGGGTGTTGGGGGGGAGAAGAGGGGGGGCGGGTGTTGGGGGGGCGGGTGTTGGGGGGAGAAGAGGGGGGGGCGGGTGTTGGGGGGGAGAAGAGGGGGGGCGGGTGTTGGGGGGAAGAAGAGGGGGGACGGGTGTTGGGGGGGAGAGGAGGGGGCGGGTGTTGGGGGGGAGAGGAGGGGGGCGGGTGTGGGGGAGACCCCCCTGTGGGTGTGGGGGAGACCCCCCTGGGGGTGTGGGGGAGACCCCCCCTGGGGGTGTGGGGGAGAGAGGGTGGACCTGCGGGTGTTGGGGGAGAGAGGAGGGCCCTGCGGGTGTTGGGGGAGAGAGGAGGGCCCTGCGGGTGTTGGGGGACGGGGGAGGAGAGGGGGGGGAGGGGGCGAGCCGGAGGGTGTGGGGGGGAGAGGGGGCGAACCGGAGGGTGTGGGGGGGAGAGGGGTCTAGTTGGAGGATGTGGGGGGAGAGGGGGCGATCCGGAGGGTGTGGGGGAGAGAGGGGTCTAGTTGGAGGATGTGGGGGGAGAGGGGGCGAACCGGAGGGTGTGGGGGAGAGGGGTCTAGTTGGAGGATGTGGGGGGAGAGGGGGTGAACCGGAGGGTGTGGGGGGGGAGAGGGGTCTAGTTGGAGGATGTGGGGGGAGAGGGGGCGAGCCGGAGGGTGTGGGGGAGAGGGGTCTAGTTGGAGGATGTGGGGGGAGAGGGGGCGAACCGGAGGGTGTGGGGGGGGGGGGGAGAGGGGTCTAGTTGGAGGATGTGGGGGGAGAGGGGGCGTGCCGGAGGGTGTGGGGGGAGAGGGGTCTAGTTGGAGGATGTGGGGGGAGAGGGGGCGAGCCGCAGGGTGTGGGGTGGGGGCGAGCCGGAGGATGTGGGGGGAGAGGGGGCGAGCCGGAGGGTGTGGGGGAGAGGGGGCGAGCCGGAGGGTGTGGAGGGAGAGGGGACGAGCCGGAGGGTGTTGGGGGGGAGAGGGGGCGAGTCGGAGGGTGTGGGGGGAGAGGGGTCTAGTTGGAGGATGTGGGGGGAGAGGGGGCGAGTCGGAGGGTGTGGGGGGAGAGGGGGCGAGCCGGAGGGTGTGGGGGGAGAGGGGGCGAGCCGGAGGGTGTTGGGGGGGAGAGGGGGCGAGTCGGAGGGTGTGGGGGGAGAGGGGTCTAGTTGGAGGATGTGGGGGGAGAGGGGGCAAGCCGGAGGAAAAAAAAAGAAATTGACACTGCCGGCTGCTCTCTCCCTCCAATCAGAAACATTAAAACTTAAAAGTTGGATTGGAGGGAGAGAGCAGCCGGCAGTGTCAATTTCAGCGGCCGGCTGATTTCAGTGAGAGCAGCTTCCTTCTCCGGCTCAAAGTGAGCCGGCCGCTGAAATTTTAATTGGATCCACGATGGGGGTTTTAAATTTATTTAAAAATCTATGCTAGCGCTTCCCATTGTGAGTCTACGGGGGTCTGACCTCTCCCCCCCGCCCCCCCGTAGACTCACAATGGGAAGCGCATGCATAGATTTTTAAATAAATTTAAAACCCCCATCATGGATATCCGCGGCTCGGATACAACGCGGGTGGCTGTCTTGGACCCCAACACCCGCGTTATAAAGGGGGACTACTGTACCAACATCCCTTCCATCCTAAAATGCCTCCTCAGCTGATTCCATAACTTCACTGTGGACTGCACCACTGGGCTCCCTGAATACCTACTCGGAGCCATTGGCAATGCTGCCGCCACCATAGCCCTCAAACTAGACCCCTAACAAGATTCCTCCTCCATCCTAACCCACTCTACCCCTTCTCCTTCTCACCACCTCCGCACCTAGTCCACATTCGCCACCCAATAATAATGAAGCAAGTTTGGCAACGCCAACCCCCCCTGCTGCCTCTGCCTCTGTAGCAGGGTCCTCCCCACCCTCGGCACCTTCCCTGCCCATATAAAGTCAGAGATGATTGTGTCCACTTTACAAAAAAAGGCCTTTGGTATAAAGATCGGGAGAGCCTGAAAGATAAACAAGGACCTCGACAGAATATTCATTTTCACCACTTGGACCCTCCCCGCCAACGTTAAGTGCAGTGTGTCCCACCTCTTAAGATCCTCCCTGGGCTCCTGCACCAGCTTCGTTAAGTTCCACTTATGGAGCCCCGTCCATTCCCTCGCTACCTGAATCCCCAAGTACCTAAACCTATCCTTCGCTACCGTAAATGGCATCCCCCTAAATTAGCCCGCTGTGCCAGCTCATTCACCGGGAATACCTCGCTTTTCCCTACATTCAGCTTGTATCCCGAGAACCCTCCAAACCTCCCCAAAAGGCCCATAATCCTTCCCATACTCACCAACAGATCCGAATCATCAGCATAGAGCAGCACCCGATGCTCCCTCTGTCCCCTCATTATCCCCTGCCACTCTGCCGACCCCCTGCGAGCCATCGCCAATGGCTCTATGGCCAGCGCAAACAGCAGCAGCGACAGCGGGCACCCCTGCCTGGTACCCCTGTGTAAGTCAAAGCTTTGTGAGCTCAAATCATTCGTCCTCACCCTTGCTCTTGGCGCCACATACAGCAACTGTACCCATGCCACAAATCTCGGCCCAAACCCAAACCTTCCCAAAACTTTGAACATGTACCGCCTCTCCACCCAATCAAATGCTTTCTCCGCATCCATAGACACCACCACCTCCGGGACACAATCCTCCATCCTCCCCGCCAATAACTTAGCCAATACTTTCACATCCGTGTTCAACAGTGATATGGGCCTATACAACCCACATTCCACTGGATCCTTCCCTTTTTGGGGGATTAGTGTGATTACTGCCTGCTTCATCATCTCCGGCAACTCCCCC
Organism: Scyliorhinus canicula; assembly: GCF_902713615.1. Classification (NCBI taxonomy): domain Eukaryota; kingdom Metazoa; phylum Chordata; class Chondrichthyes; order Carcharhiniformes; family Scyliorhinidae; genus Scyliorhinus; species Scyliorhinus canicula. The sequence continues at coordinate 121,335,864 of NC_052155.1, forward strand.
TTCTCCAGTGCTTCATTTAAAAAAAAAAAAAAATGTTATTAAAATTTTTACAAAATATTAATAACAATAAATGATGTATTAACAACTGAGAAAAACCAAAGAGAACAAACCCCCCCTCCACCCCCCCCATAAATACAAAACAGAAAAAATAGATTAACGCCCGTCGTAAACAAAGAACATATGACACGTCCCTTCAACCCTAACCACCGAGACGACCCCCCCCCCCCCCCCCCCCCCCCCCCCCCCCCCCCCCCCCCACCCCCCCCCACCCCATCCCCCCCGGGCTGCTGCTGCTGCTGGCCTCTTTCCCTATTGTTCTGCTAGGAAATCTAGAAAAGGCTGCCACCGCCTGAAAAACCCCTGAACTGATCCCCTTCGGGCAAATTTCATTCTTTTCAATTTGATAAACCCCGCCAAATCATTGATCCAGGCCTCCACGCTTGGGGGCCTCGCATACTTCCACTGAAGAAGAATCCTCCGCCGGGCTACTAGGGACGCAAAGGCCAGAACACCGGCCTCTTTCGCCTCCTGCACTCCCGGCTCCCCTGCAACGCCGAATATCGCGAGCCCCCAGCCTGGCTTGACCCTGGATCCTACCGCCCTCGACACCGTGCTCGCTACCCTCGTCCAAAATTCCCTCAGTGCTGGGCATGCCCAGAACATATGGGCATGGTTCTCAGGGCTCCCTGAGCACCTATTGCACCTGTCCTCGCCCCCAAAGAACCGACTCATCCTCGCCCGGTCATATGAGCCCTATGCAGCACCTTAAACTGTATGAGGCTGAGCCTTGCACAAGAAGAGGAGGGGTTCACCCTTCCTAGAGCATCCGCCCACGTCCCTTCCTCAATCTCCTCACCCAGCTCCTCTTCCCATTTACCCTTTAGCTTCTCCACCGCGGCCTCGTCCATCTCCTGCATCACTTGGTATATTTCCAAAATCTTCCCTTCTCCAACCCACACCCCCGAGAGCACGCTGTCCTGGACCCCATACGGGTGCAACAGCGGGAACCCCGTCACTTGCCGCCTGGCAAATGCCCTCACCTGCATGTATCCGAAGATGTTCCTCGGGGGGAGCCCGAACTTCCCCTCTAGCTCACCCAGGCTAGCAAACCTCCCATCTAAAAACAGGTCCCCCAACCTCCGAATACCCACCCTGTGCCAACCCAGGAACCCACCGTCAATATTCCCTGGGACAAACCGATGGTTCCCCCATATCGGGGACCTCATCGAGGCCCCCACCTCCCCTCTGTGTCGCCTCCACTGCCCCCAAATTTTGAAGGAAGCCGCCACCACCGGGCTCGTGGTATACCTCGTCGGAGGGAGTGGCAGCGGCGCCGTCGCTAGCGCCTCCAGACTCGTGCCCACACAGGACGCCATCTCCATCCTCTTCCATGCTGCCCCCTCCCCATCCATCACCCACTTACGCACCATCGCTGCGTTAGCACCCCAATAGTACCCACAGAGGTTGGGCAGCGCCAGCCCCCGCCCTATCCCTGCCCCGCTCCAAAAACACCCTTCTCACCCTCGCGGTCCCATGCGCCCACACAAACCCCGTAATGCTCCTGGTGACCCTCCTGAAAAAAGCCTTCGGGATAAGGATGGGAAGGCACTGGAACAGGAACAAACACCTCGGGAGCACCGTCATCTTGACGGACTGCACCCTGCCCGCCAGCGACAGAGACAACATGTCCCATCTTTTAAACTCCTCCTCCATTTTCTCCACCAGCCTTGTAAGGTTGAATTTGTGTAGGGCCCCCCAGCTCCTGGCCACCTGGACTCCCAAGTCCTAAAACTCCTCTCTGCCCTTTTTAGTGGGAGCCTACCAATCCCCTCCTCCTGGTCCCCCGGATGCATGACAAACAGCTCGCTCTTACCCAGGTTGCGCTTGTATCCTGAAAACTCCCCAAATTTCCTCAGGATCTTCATCACCTCCGGCATTCCCCTCACCGGGTCCGCCACATACAACAATAAATCATCGGCATAGAGCGACACACGGTGCTCCTCCCCCCCTCGCGCCAGTCCCCTCCAGCTCCTCGGCTCCCTCAACGCCATGGCCAGGGGTTCAATTGCCAACGCAAAGAGCAGGGGGGACAGGGGACACCCCTGCCTCGTCCCTCGATATAACCGAAAATACTCCGATCTCCTCCTATTCGTGGTCACGCTCGCCATCGGGGACTCATATAATAGCCTCACCCATCTGACAAACCCCTCCCCAAACCCAAACCTTTCCAGCACCTCCCACAAGTACCCCCACTCAACCCTATCAAAGGCCTTCTCCACGTCCAACGCCACCACTATCTCCGCTTCCCCCACTACCGCCGGCATCATTATAACATTCAAGAGCTTCCGTATGTTGGTGTTCAACTGTCGCCCCTTCACGAACCCAGTCTGATCCTCTTGAATGACCCGTGGCACACAGTCCTCTATCCTCGTGGCCAAGATCTTCGCCATAAGTTTGGCGTCTACATTTAACAGCGACATCGGCCTGTATGACCCACACTGCAGGGGGTCCTTGTCCCGCTTAAGGATCAGGGAAATCATCGCCCGGGACATAGTCGGGGGCAGAGCCCCCCCCTCCCTTGCCTCGTTGACAGGGGACCAACAGGGGACCCAACAGGTCTGCATACTTCTTAGAAAATTCGACCGGGAACCCATCTGGCCCCGGCGCCTTCCCCGACTGCATGCTCCCAATCCCATTGACCAGCTCCTCGAGCTCAATCGACGCCCCCAATCCCTCCACCTGTCGCTCCTCCACCCTCGGGAATCGCAGCTGGTCCAAGAAGTGCCCCATTCCCCACCCTCCGCCGGGGGTTCAGACTGATACAGTTCCTCATAGAAGTCCCTGAAGACCCCATTGTTGGCTACCCCCCTTCGCACCACATTTCCTCCCCTATCCTTAACTCCACCAATCTCCCTAGCCGCATCCCACTTGCGGAGCTGATGCGCCAGCATCCTACTCGCCTTCTCCCCATATTCATACACCGCTCCCTGTGCCTTCCTCCACTGAGCCTCCGCCTTTCTAGTGGTCAACAGGTCAAACTTGGCCTGAAGACTACACCGCTCCTTCAGCAATCCCTCCTCTGGAACCTCCGTGTATCTCCTGTCCACCCTCACCAGCTCCCCCACCAACCTCTCCCTCTCTCTCCGCTCCCTCCTCTCCTATGGGTTCGAATGGAGATCAACTCCCCTCTGACCACTGCCTTCAGTACCGTCCCTACTCGGACCTCCCCATTATCATTAGCCTCCAGGTACCTCATGATACCTCCTCGAACCCGCCCACTCACCTCCTCATCTGCCAACAGCCCCACCTCCAAGCGCCAGACCGGACGCTGGTCTCTCTCCTCCCCCAGCTCAATGTCCACCCGGTGCGGGGCATGATCTGAAATGGCTATCGCCAAATAGTCGGCGTCCTCCACCCTCGGAATCAGCGCCCTACTCATAATGAAAAAGTCGATCCGGGAATAGGCCTTATGCACATGGGAGAAGTATGAATACTCCCTGGCCCTCGGCCTCGCAAACCTCCAAGGATCCACCCCTCCCATCTGATCCATGAACCCCCTCAACACCTTGGCCGCCGCTGGCCTCCTACCCGTCCTGGACCTGGATCGATCCAGTGGGGGATCCAGCACTGTATTGAAGTCCCCCCCCATTATCAGGCCCCCGGTCTCCAGATCTGGAATACGGCCCAACATGCGCCGCATAAAACCCGCATCGTCCCAGTTCGGGGCGTATACGTTCACCAGCACCACCCGCTCCCCCTGCAGCTTGCCACTCACCATCACATACCTCCCGCCGCTGTCCGCCACCACATTCAACGCCTCAAACGACACCCTCTTTTCCACCAGGATCGCCACCCCTCGATTTTTTGCATCCAGCCCCGAATGAAACACTTGGCCTACCCATCCCTTCTTCAATCTAACCTGGTCCGCCACCTTCCAGTGTGTCTCCTGGAGCATGGCCACGTCCGCCATCGGCCCCTTCAGGTGCGCGAACACGTGGGCCCGTTTGACCGGCCCGTTCAGTCCCCTCACATTGCAGGTTATCAACCGGATCAGGGGGCTCCCTGTCCCCCTCCCCCACCGACTAGCCATAACCCTTCCCCTGCCCGCCACTGGCCCGCGCCTCCCACTCGGCCCGTTCCCCACGGCGGCAAACCCCCATCTCGACCCCCTCTGCATACTTCAGCTCCTCCCTGGCCATTCCAGCAGAAGCCCGGTAACCCCCCCCCCCCCCCGCCCCACCCCCACCCTTCCCCCTCAGCTAGGGCCCCCCCTAGCCGCATTACTCCCTCCATAGTATTCCCGTAAGCCAGCTGACTCCTGCTGACCCTGGCAATTCCCGCCACTCCTCCGACCCCTCCCAACGTGCCCTCCTCCTCAGTGCCCACGAGCAGGCTCTCCTCCTCCCCCTCCCACTCTCACGCGGGAAAAAAGCCCGAGCTACCAGCTCCGACTCCGCCCCCCTCAGCCCTCAGCGCGGGAAAAAGCCCGCGCTTCTCCAGTGCTTCATTAAACGCCCCGAACAGATGTGGTGCCAGGTCCGCTGCAAATTCCTGATAAAATTCTGCCGGGGTCCCATCCGGCCCAGGGGCCTTCCCCGACTTCTCACCCCTGATACTATCCAGCACCTCCCTCAGCCCCAGGGGCTCCTCCAATGCGTGTCTCTTTGCTTCCTCCACCTGGGGAAATTCCAGCTCGTCCAGAAACTGCCCCATGTCCCCTTCCTCTCCTCCTGGGTCTGCCTCATAAAGTCCCTGGTAATACTCTCTAAATGCCTCGTTTATCTTCTCTGGCTCTGACACCACATCCCCAGCCCCAGCCCGGATCTTCAATATTTCCCTGGACGTAGCCTGCCTCCGCAGCTGGTGCGCCAGCATGTGGCGCGCCTTCTCCCCATACTCGTATTGCACCCCTCTTGCCCTACACAGTTGCCCTACCGCCCTCCCCATTGTCAGCCTGTCAAATTGCCCCGGCAACTTTTTCCTCCTCACCAATCCCTCCACGGTGGGCACCGTCGAATATTCCATGTCCGCCTCCACTATCTCGCTCACCAGACGATCATGTTCCACCCTCCTTTCCTTATTTGCACGAACCATAAATGAGATAATTTCTCCCCGGACCACTGCCTTCAGTACTTCCCAAAAAATGCCCGCCGACACCTCTCCATTGAACTCCACATAATCCCGAATCGGCAACCGCACCTTATCACAAAAACCTCCATCCACCAACAACCCCGAGTCAAACCTCCAGCCCGGCCTCTGCTCTCGTCCCGTACTGAACTGAATATCCAGCCAGTGGGGTGCATGGACCGAGATAACTATCCCCACATACTCTGCCCCCTCCACCCCAACCAAAATCTCCCTACTCACTACAAAGTAATAAATCCCCGAATACACCTTATAATGTGTGAAAAGAAGGAATACTCCCTTCCCCCTGGGTTCTGAAAGCGCCATGGATCCACCATACCCATCCTCTCCATAAACCCCCCCCCCCAGCTCCCTTACCATTCGTACCCTACCCGTCAACCTGGGGCTCAATCTATCCACCCTTGGCTCAAGGACACAGTGAAAATCTCCTCCCATGATCAACTGGTACGTGTCCAAATCCGGGATTGCTGTCAGCAACCCCCTCATAAAATCCACATCATCCCAATTTGGGGCATACACATTTACCAACACTATCGGTGCCCCTTCCAATACCCCACTCACAACCACATATCTCCAACACGGATCCCTCATTTCCTTCACATTCACAAATCCCATTTTTTTTGCTCATTAAAATCGTCACACCCCTCGATTTCAAATCAAACGCCGAATGAAAATCCTGTCCCACCCACCCCTTCCTTAACCTAACCTGGTCCTTCACACGGAGGTGTGTCTCCTGCAAAAAGACTACCCCCATTTTCAAGCTCCTGAGATGTGCGAACACCCGCGACCTTTTAACCGGCCCATTCAGTCCCCGGACGTTCCACGTTACCAACCTTATCGGAGGCGTGTGTCTCCAATCCCCTCTACCATCCGTCATCTTCCCCACTTAACTCCTGCCCGTTTATTCCACTCTGTACCTAGCCCATCCCAGATGGCCCCTTTCTTCGCCCTTGACCATGTCATCTCTCACCCCCTGCCGCATCGCAGAACCCCCCCCCATCCGCTTTTCCCCTTCCCCTTCTTCCCCACCCACTTCCCCTTTCCCCCCATCCCCCGACCACGCCCTTGGCCATCTCCCCCACCACCTCACTTCCATTCACCAGCATAACCTGCTAGCACGTCTGCCCCTGCCCAAAGGCACATCCTAATGACCTCCCCCTCCCCCCCCTTCCCACTCCTCAGCTCAAAGAAGAAGGCCTCCTGCTGGCCTTACCCTCCCCCACCCAAACAGGGACTTCTCCTGAACTCCAGGTAGCCTTCTCCAAAAGCAAACAAACAGATGTGAAACACAAACAGTCCCATAAAACAGGAGGGGGGATGGGAACATCCATCCCCACATAAACTTTTCACCCCTCCAACTCCTTACAATTTCAACATTGAACAGAAACCCCCACCCAACAAAGAAAGGCGGAAATCCCCCAATCCCTACACCCATTTCAAACATGCTCTCGACCATTACATAGAGCCAGCACCCCGGTTCCCAAGCATTGTCCACTCAGTGCTCCTCCAGTTTATGCTCATAATGAAGTCTTCGGCCGCTTCTGGGGTCTCAAAATAATACTCCCGGCCTCCAAACGTCACCCATAATTTTGCCGGGTAGAGCCCCCCAAACCTGATCTGCCGCCGGCACAGCACCGCCTTGGCCTTGTTGAAACCTTCCCGCCGTTTTGCCAACTCGGCTCTGATGTCCTGATAGATCCGGACGTTATTTCCCTCCCAGTCGCAGCTATGCTTCTCCCTGGCCCACTGTAGAGTTTTCTCTTTCTTCACAAATTTATGGAGTCTCATGATCACCCCAGCTCTAGGCTTTTGCTTCAGGGACTTATGCGCTTGGTCGACTTCAGGTGCCTTCTGCCACCAGTCCCGCCAGCATTATAGAACATAGAACAGTACAGCACAGAACAGGCCCTTCGGCCCTCGATGTTGTGCCAAGCAATGATCACCCTACTCAAACCCACGTATCCACCCTATACCCGTAACCCAACAATCCCCCCCTTAACCTTACTTTTTTTTAGGACACTACGGGCAATTTATCATGGCCAATCCACCTAACCCGCACATCTTTGGACTGTGGGAGGAAACCGGAGCACCCGGAGGAAACCCACGCAGACACGGGGAGGACGTGCAGACTCCGCACAGACAGTGACCCAGCTGGGAATCGAACCTGGGACCCTGGAGCTGTGAAGCATTTATGCTAACCACCATGCTACCGTGCTGCCCTACCATCCTCGAGACATACCTCGTGGCACTCACAGCTTCCACTCCTTCAGGCAGGCCCACTATTCGCAGGTTCTGCCTTCTCAAGGCATTCTCCTGCTCCTCCACCTTTGCCCTCAATGTTTTACAGGGTCTCCTAAGAGCCCCACCTCCGCCTCCAGAGCTGCCACGCGATCGCTGTGGTCTGAGATCACTCCTTTAATCTCCTGAATCTGTGACCCCTGCACCTCCAAACACCTCTCCATCCGCTCCAAAGTAGTCTTCAGGCGTGCCACAGCTTCTGCAATGGCCTTTGCATGATCCTCATGCATTTCTTTTCTCTGTTTATGGAATCCCTCCTTGATAAAAGTCATCAGTTCCTGCATCTGGGGCCTTACAGCTTGCCCCTCCCCCGCCTGCATGCTGGAAGAGACTGTCTGTGAAGCACAAGACTGTTTCAACTTTCCAGTCACACCTCTTACTGTTTTCTGCTGGGTCCAGTAATCAGAAGACATACCATTCCAGGGGTAAACTACTCCTCTAATATTCACCTACACATTTTCATCAAAATTCTACCCGGATCTGGGTGAAAAGAGCCCTTTTTCTGTGACTTTGAACAGGAACAGCCCTTTATGTGACCAATCACTCCATGGTCACAAGCGGAAGTCTACTATGGTTGTGTTTCATGTACAGGGGCGGCCTTCTCGGCAAGGCCTGCTGGATGAGAGGCTGCTCACTCTGGGGATGAGCGGCAAGGAAGCCCCTGGGGCATCTGTCACATGCTTCTCCTCCATCCGGGTGATCGATGGCACATCTCTGTGTCCGTGAAGCATATAGGCAACTGGAGGCAAGTGCATGTGTCTTTTCCTCCTCTTGGTTAACCACAATTGCACTGAGCATATGGCTGGAGAAATGGAAGGCAGGTCAGAGTGCTTATGAATCTATTGCGTGACCTGACGAGGTGACGGAGAATTGCGATTTGGTGTCAAAGCGGCGACCGCTGCAATTTCGACATTGAAACCTATTCTCCGCCTAATCGCATTTCCCGATTTCAGCTTCAGCCAACCGAAAATCCCGCCCAAGGAGCTGAAAAAGGGACATTCGATAAATGAATGGGAAAAAATTTGAGGGATGAAGTATATTTTGGGAAATATGAACTTGCCCATTTGGCTGGAGGAAAGGAAAAAGCAGCATATAATCTAAATGGAGAGAGATTGCAGAGCTCAATGTTATAGAGGGACCTGGGTGTCTCATGTATCTCAAAAGGTTAGTATCCAGATACAGCAAGCGATCAGGAAGACAAATGGAAAGTTGTTGATTATTGCAAGGGAAATGGAATATAAAAGCAGGGAACCTTTGCTGCATTTGTAGAGAGTATTGGTGAGAAGCCGAGTGGAATCTTTAGATTTTTTTTGAAGCGTCAGCCTGTCGGGCAAATTCAAAGTGTCGGCTAAGTTGACAGCTGTTCTCGTCATATGTTTGACATTTTGAAAACAAAAGTGAAGGGGCAGGTCTCATGATGGCATGCTGGCAGGGCAGGGTCTGAATGAGCCCACCCCATCAGCACATTTGGCATGGGCGGCATGGCAGCACAGTGGTTGGCACTGTTGCTTCACAGCGCCAGGGTCCCGGGTTTGATCACTGTCTGTGTGGACTTTGGTCACTGTCTGTGTGGACTTTGTGCGGAGTCTGCACGTTCTCCCCGTGTCTGTGGGTTTCCTCCGGGTGCTCCGGTTTCCTCCCACAAGTCCTGAAAGTGGTGCTTGTTAGGTGAATTGGACATTTGGAATTCTCCCTCTGTGTACCCGAACAGGCGCTGGAGTGTGGCGACTAGGGGCTTTTCACAGTAACTTCATTGCAGCGTTGATGTAAGCCCACTTATGACACTAATAAAGATTACTATAAAAGAAGAGCACTCCGATCTTTAAAAATTATTAAAGAGAATATAAAGTGAACTCATTGCCTTGACACAGAGCCTCCATGACAGTCCAGGCTGCACTCTGGCATTCTTCTGCACCACAACAAATCTGTTATCCTGCTGTCCAGTAATTTGGAAGTGGGATCCAATGCCCCCCCCCCCCCCCCCCCCCACCCCCACCCTCCAATTATGTATTTGCATGTGTTTACGTGCCTGCCACTGGCCCTTTTGATCTGAATTGCTTTGGCACCGGCTCTCAACATTAAAGCTGAAAGATGCCCTCTTCCAGTTCCACCATCATGAACAGCTCATCACAGATTAAATTGCGCCCATGTATGGGCCACACTTTGTGTCTAAGAGAACCTTCAGCAGCAGTGGCAATTTGTTTACAACTTCCAACAGACTGACCAGATATCGTCAGCGCGGAGTCCACTGAAACCCTTATATTTTCTTTTCAATTAAACAGCATCATTATGCGGTAAAATTACATTGGAAAATGTTTTTAAGGGCGCTGGTGGATAAATAATTCATTTATTTTCCTGTGGTAACTGTTGTGTTATGCTGCTTCGGATAACACAGGCTGCTACTTGATGCAGTCTTAACTAAAGGATGCTCCAGACTCTGAAATGAGTTCAGCGTGTTTATTGAACTATTAACACAGTTCTCAAATGAGTTCAACTCTCTGCTAATCTAACTGTAGTAAATCAGTCTAACTGTACCAGCTTGCTCTAAGCCATGTGCTGGGGTGTGATGCTGCTGATCAGCCCTGTCTAACTCTCTAGATGTCTGACTGTGGAAAGAGGCAGGGTGTGAGTGCCTCATCCCTTTATAGTGTTTATGTCATGCCCCTTTGTGGTGATGCCACCTCTGAGTGTCCTGACTGCCCATTGATTGTGTCCTATTCTGAGTGTTCATTGGTTGCATGTTTGCATATCATGGCATTTCCTTCTTTTGTTTCTTTTAGATGTATATATATGTGAATGTGTCTGTCTAATGTGACTGACTGAGGAATACAGAACAGAACAAACAAAACAAATGCTCATAAGTCCAGTCTCTGAGGCTTGCGTCTGATCCTCGCGATCGCCGGAGAGGTGGTGAAGGGGATGGCGGTGTACTGACAGGCTAGTGGTGGGCACGACTGGTGGCCTCGTGGTTCAAGGTGTCTGGAGGTGGCAATTCGACTTGTGAAAATGGAGAGGAAAGTGGTTGTGGGCAAGCAACTTTTCGCAGTGCCCTTCGATTCCTTCGCACAATGGAACCATCAACCATAGGTATGACATAGGATCTGGGCACGGCCTGTCGAACAAGGACAGCCGGAGCAGACCACCCACCATCTGGTATCTTGATCCTGACCGTCTGCCGGGGATAGCATGTCCAGATCGGTGGCATGCGCGTCATAGTCCTGCTTCTGGCTGTCGCGAAGCTGCTGCATCTTCTGCAGCACCAGGAGGTGATCAAGGTTGGGCAGGAGTATGGCTGGAAGCATCGTCCGCAGGTCCCTGTTCATCAGCAGTTGAGCTGGCGACATGCCAGTGGACAAGGGAGTCGCCCGGTACGCAAGTAGTGCAAGGTGTATGTCGGAAGCGGAGTCCGAGGCCTTACAGATGAGCTGCTTAATGATGTGCACCCATTTTTCGACTTTGCCATGGGACTGCGGATAGTGCGGACTGGAGGTGACATGCCTGAAATTGTACCTCTTGGCCAACGTGGACCATTCTCGACTGTGGAACCACTGGCCATTGTCGCTCCTGACGGTGTTCGGGATGCCATGCCATGAGAATGTCTCTTTACACACTTTGATGGCAGTCCGTGAGGTGAGGTCTGGTAGCTTCAGCACCTCAGGATAGTTCAAAAAGTAATCGATGATGAAGATATAGTCGCGACCATTCGCGTGGAATAGATCAATGTCAACCTTGGACCACGGAGAGGTCTCTAGGTCATGTGGTTGGAGCGTCTCCTTGCTCTGCGAACTTCTGCTATGTTTCGCAGTTCAGAACCATGTCCGTGATGTCCTGGTTGATGCCGGGCCAGTAGACAGCTTGCCGGGCCTTGCGTCTGCACTTTTCGACGCTCAGGTGTCCTTCATGAATCTGCCGCAGCACCATGCTCTGGAGACGTAGCGGGATGACTATCCTGTCCAGCTTGAGCAGGATGCCGTCGATCAGCGTCAGGTCGTCCTTGACGTTGTAGAATTGAGGGCATTGCCCTTTCTGCCAGCCATTGCTGATGTTGTGGATGACTTGTTGCAACAGGGGTTCTTTGGCCATCTCTTCTCGGATGAGAACTATTTTCTCATCTGAGCTCACGAGTCTGCAACAAAAAGGAGCGGCACAATGCATCGGCGATGAGCTCCTTGCCATGTGTGTATCAAATTGAAATCATACCTCCCGGGTTTGAGCAGAATTCTCTGCAAACAAGGTCCTTTTGGATGATGTGGACCAGAGGCCTATGATCCGTCTCAATAGTAAATGTTGGCAAGCCGTAGGCATAATCATGCAATTTGAGGATGCCAGTGAGAAGACCTAAACACTCCTTCTCAATCTGCACATATCAGGTCTCAGTGGGTGTCATTGCCCGTGACGCGAATGCTACTGGTACCCAGGATGACGTGTCATCTCTTTGAAGCAACACTGCCCCAATGCCATCCTGACTCGCATCTGTGGATATCTTGGTCTCTCGGTCTGGGTCAAAGAATACAAGGACGGGTGCAGTGGTGAGCTTGGCATAAACTCCAGCCACTCTGTTTGGTGCTCCGCCTTCCACTCAAAGGCGGTTGATTTTTTCACCAGGTTGCATAGGGCCGTGGTTTGTGTGGCCAAATTCGGGATGAACTTGCCAAGGAAATTGACCATTCCCAGGAAGCGCAGTACTGCCTTCTTGTCCTCGGGGACTTTCATTGCCTCGATGGCTTTAATTTTGTCTGTGTCCGGGCGCACACCATGTCGCAAAATCTGATTGCCCAGGAGCTTCAGTGTGGATGTCCCAAAACAGCACTTGGACCTGTTTAGCTTGAGGCCATGTTCATGTATGCGTCAGAATACTTTCTTGAGTCGCGACTCATATTTCTCTGGGGTTGTAGACCAGATTATGATATCGTCAACGTAGACACAAACCCCTTCTATTCCCTCCATCATCTGTTCCATGATGCGATGGAAAATCTCTGATGCCGAGATGATGCCAAATGGCATTCGGTTGGAACAGAACCTGCCAAAAGGCATGTTGAAGGTGCAGAGCCTTCTGCTGGATTCTTCAAGTTGCATTTGCCACAATCCTTGGGATGCGTCCAATTTTGTGAAGAAGCGCGCGTGTGCCATCTCACTCGTGATTTCTTCCCTCTTTGGGATGGGGTAATGTTCCCGTATAATGTTTTTGTTTAGATCTTTGGGGTCAATGCAGATGCGTATGTCCCCCGAAGGCTTCTTTACGCATACCATCGAGCTGACGCAGTCGGTTGGTTCCGTGACCTTGGAGATGATGCCTTTTTGTTGTAGACTCGTGAGTTCTGCCTTCAGGCGCTCTCTCAGTAGAGCAGGGACTCTACTGAGAGACAAGGACGCCCTGTCTGGTTTAACAATCTCGAAGCGTAAGCTTGCTTGTGTGTGTCGGCTGGACAGATGCAGATGGCAGGACCCCAGTGCCTTGATTGCATTTCCATTGTAGTCCAGGAGTTTGCAGGCAGCTGGAAGGATTGTGAGGGAGCGTCAATGTGGAGGCGCTGCATTCGGGAGAGTCCCTGAACACTCTCCACCTCGTGGGAGGCTTGTTTTTCACTTTCTGCCGTTTTGTACTGTGAATAGCGATTTTTAGAGTGCTCATGCACAGTACACGTTACAATCGCGACTAGCAGGGTCATGTGCTTGATTTTCAACAATTGCCCTCGCTGAGGATCTGAGTGGACTCCAAAAACGATTTGGTCTCTGATCATGGAGTCTGTGATATCGCCAAATTTGCAGGATTGTGCGAGCAGTCTAAGGTTAGTTAGATAGGAGTTGAAGGATTCGTCTTTACCTTGCATCCTCTGCTTGAAGATGTAGCGCTCGATGATGTCGTTGGTGTCCACCTCGCAGTGGCTGTCGAATTTGTCCAGGATGGTTTGGTACTTCGTTTTATCCTGCCCTTCGGAAAAGTGAAAGGAGTTGAAGATCTCCATCGCATGGTCACCCGCAGTGGTGAGTAGAAGAGCTATCTTCCGAGCTTCGGTCGCGCCATTGAGGCCGGATGCTTCCACGTATAGTTGAAATTTCTGCTTGAACGATTGCCAGTTGGCACTAAGATTGCCTGTGGTCCTGAGCTGATGAGGAGCCTGAATCTTATCCATTGTGCCTGTATTCAGTAGCTGGTTGTCACAGATCTTGCTGAGTTGAACTAAATAGATTGAACAGTCACTCCTGGTATCATGCTGTGTTATGCTGCTTCGGATAACACAGGCTGCTACTTGATGCAGTCTTAACTAAAGGATACTCCAGACTCTGAGATGAGTTTAACGTGTTTATAGAACTATTAACACAGTTCTCAAATTAGTTCGACTCTGCTAATCTAACTGTAGTAACTCAATCTAACTGTACCAGGAACATTGTGTGTTCATGAGAAATTTTTAGCTTAAGATGTCCTTATCTCATAGAATCTCATAGAATTTACAGAGCACAAGGAATCCATTGGCCCATTGAGTGTGCACCGGCTCTTGGAAATAGCACCCTAGTTAAGCCCACACCTCCACCCTATCCCCGTAACCCTGCAACTCCATCTAACCTAAGGGCAATTTAGCATGGGAAATTCCATCTAACCTGCAAGTCTTTGGACTGTGAAAGGAAACTGGAGCACCCGGAGGAAACCCACGCAGACACAGGGAGAATGTGCAGACTCCGCACAGGCAGTGACCCAGGCAGGAATCAAACCTGGGACCCTGGCGCTGTAAAGCAATAGTGCTAACCACTATGCTAGCCATAGTTCTAACTACTATGCTACCGTGCTTTACTTTGGAGGGAATAAAGGTGTATTATATCCTAATCCAATTTTTCCATGTTTAAACTAATTGGTGGTGCTGTGACTCCACATTGTATTAACAAAAGTAAAAGTTACAGTATTCTGAGCCTGGGTTCCATTCTGTCATAAGAACATAAGAACATAAGAATTAGGAGCAGGAGTAGGCCATCTGGCCCCTCGAGCCTGCTCCGCCATTCAATTAGATCATGGCTGATCTTTTGTGGACTCAGCTCCACTTTCCGGCCCGAACACCATTACCCTTAATCCCTTTATTCTTCAAAAAACTATCTATCTTTATCTTAAAAACATTTAATGAAGGAGACTCAACTGCTTCACTGGGCAAGGAATTCCATAGATTCACAGCCCTTTGGGTAAAGAAGTTCCTCCTAAACTCAGTCCTAAATCTACTTCCCCTTATTTTGAGGCTATGCCCCCTAGTTCTGCTTTCACCTGCCAGTGGAAATAACCTGCCCGCATCTATCCTATCTATTCCCTGCATAATTTTATATGTTTCTATAAGATCCCCCCTCATCCTTCTAAATTCCATAGAGTACAGTCCCAGTGTACTCAACCTCTCCTCGTAATCCAACCTCTTCAGATCTGGGATTAACCTAGTGAATCTCCTCTGCACACCCTCCAGTGCCAATACGTTCTTTCTCAGGTAAGGAGACCAAAACTGAACACAATACTCCAGGTGTGGCTCACTAACACCTTATACAATTGCAGCATAACCTCCCTAGTCTTAAACTCCATCCCTCTATCAATAAAGGACAAAATTCCATTTGCCTTCTTAATCACCTGTTGCTCCTGTAAACTAGCTTTATGTGACTCATGCACTAGCACATCCAGGTCTCTCTGCACAGCAGCATGTTTTAATATTTTGCCATTTAAATAATAATCCCTTTTGCTGTTGTCCCTACCAAAATGGATAACCTCACATTTGTCAACATTGTATTACACCTGCCAGACCCTAGCCCATTCACTTAACCTATCCAAATCCCTCTGCAGACTTCCAGTATCCTCTGCACTTTCTGCTTTAGTGTCGTCTGCAAACTTGGACACATTGCCCTTGGTCCCTAACTCCAAAGCATCTATATAAATTGTGAACAATTGTGGGCCCAACACTGATCCCTGAGGGACACCACTAGCTACTGATTGCCAACCAGAGAAACACCCAATATCCCCACTCTTTGCTTTCTATTAATTAACCAATCCTCTATCCATGCTACTACTTTACCCTTAATGCCATGCATCTTTTCTTATGCCGCAACCTTTTGTGTGGCACTTTGTCAAAGGCTTTCTGAAAATCCAGATAGACCACATTCATTGGCTCCCCGTTATCTACCACACTGGTAATGCCCTCAAAAAGTTCCACTACATTAGTTAGGCATGACCTGCCCTTTATGAACCCATGCTGCATCTGCCCAATGGGACAATTTCCATCCAGATGCCTCGCTATTTCTTCCTTGATGATAGATTCCAGCATCTTCCCTACTACCGAAGTTAAGCTCACTGGCCTATAATTACCCACTTTCTGCCTACCCTCTTTTTTAAACAGCGGTGTCACGTTTGCTAATTTCCAATCCACCGGGACCACCCCAGAGTCTAGTGAATTTTGGTAAATTATCACTAGTGCATTTGCAATTTCCCTATCCATCTCCTTTAGCACTCTGTGATGCATTCCATCAGGGCCAGGAGACTTGTCTACCTTTAGCCCCATTAGCTTGCCCATCGCTACCTCCTTCATGATGACAATCATCTCAAGGTCCTCACCTGTCATAGCTTCATTTCTATCAGTCACTGGTATGTTATTTGTGTCTTCCACTGTGAAGACCGACCCAAAAAACCTGTTCAGTTCCTCATGAGCCATTTACTCATCTCCCATTACTAAATCTCCCTTCTCATCCTCTGAAGGACCAATATTTACCTTAGCCACTCTTTTTTGTTTTATATATTTGTAGAAACCTTTACTATCTGTTTTTATATTCTGAGCAAGTTTACTCACATAATCTATCTTAATTTTCTTTATAGCTTTTTTAGTAGCTTTCTGCTGCCCCCTAAACATTTCCCAGTCCTCTAGTCTCCCACTAATCTTTGCCACTTTGTATGCTTTTTCCTTCAATTTGATACTCTCCCTTATTTCCTTAGATATCCAGGGTTGATTTTCTCTCTTTCTACCGTCCTTCCTTTTTGTTGGTATAAACCTTTGCTGAGCACTGTGAAAAATTGCTTGGAAAGTTCTCCACTGTTCCTCAACTGTTTCACCATAAAGTCTTTGCTCCCAGTCTACCTTAGCTAGTTCTTCTCTCATCCCATTGTAATCTCCTTTGTTTAAGCGCAAAACACTAGTATTTGATTTTACCTTCTCAAACTCCATCTGTATTTTAAATTCCACCATATTGTGATCGCTCCTTCCGAGAGGATCCCTAACTATGAGATTATTAATCAATCCTGTCTCATTGCACAGGACCAGATCTAGCACCACTTGTTCCCTCGTAGGTTCCATTACATTCTGTTCTGGGAAACTATCGCGGATACATTCTATAAACTCCTCCTCAAGGCTGCCTTGACCGACCTGGTTAAACCAATTGACATGTAGATTAAAATGCCCCATGATAACTGCTGTACCATTTCTACATGCATCAGTTATTTCTTTGTTTATTGCCTGCCTCACCATAATGTTACTATTTGGTGGCCTATAGACTACTCCTATCAGTGACATTTTCGCCTTACTATTCCTGATTTCCACCCAAATGGATTCAACCTTATCCTCCATAGCACCGATGTCATCCCTTACTATTGCCCAGATGCCATCCTTAAATAACAGAGCTACACCACCCCCCTTACCATCCACTCTGTCCTTCCGAATAGTTTGATACCCTTGGATATTTAACTCCCAGTCGTGACCATCCTTTACCCATGTTTCAGTAATGGCCACTAAATCATAGTAATTCACGATGATTTGCGCCATCAACTCATTTACCTTATTCCGAATACTACAAGCACTTATGTTGGCTTTTATACCTCTGTTTTGAATCTTAACACCTCGATCAGTAACCTCCCCTAAGTTATATTTCCTCTTAACTTTTCTCCTAGTTTTCCTTGTCGTTGAACCCATATCTTCATGTAACAACCTGCCTCGTCGTTTTCCATTTATGTTTTTACTTCCCGTTGTATTCCTTTTAGTATTACTGGGCCTATTCACTGAGCTCCCCTCAGTCACTGTACCTTGTACTGTCGCCCTTTTTGATTTTTGACTATGTCTTCTCTGCCTTACACTTTCCCCCTTAATGCCTTTTGTTTCTGTCCCTGTTTTACTACCTTCTGACTTCCTGTATCGGTTCCCATCCCACTGCCACATTAGTTTAAACCCTCCTAAACAGCTCTAGCAAACATCCGACCCAGGACGTCGGTTCCAGTTCTGCCCAGGTGCAGACCGTCCTATTTGTACTGGTCCCACCTCCCCCAGAAACGGTTCCAATGCCCGAGGAATTTGAATCCCTCCCTCTTGCACCATATCTCGATCCATGCATTCATCCTATCTATCCTGACATTCCTACTCTGACTAGCTCGTGGCACTGGTAGCAATCCTGAGATTACTACCTTTGAGGTCCTACTTTTTAGTTTAACTCCTAACTCCCTGAATTCAGCTTGTAGGACCTCGTCCTGTTTTTTACCTATATCATTGGTGCCTATGTGCGCCACGACAGCTGGCTGTTTACCCTCACCCACCAGAATGTCCTGCAGCTGCTACGATACATCCTTGACCCTTGCACTAGGGAGGAAACATACCATCCTGGAGTCTCGATTGCGTCCGCAGAACCGCCTGTCTATTCCCCTTACGATCGAGTCCCCTATCACTATAGCCCTGCCTGCCATTCTTCTCCCTGCCCTGCTGCGCAGCAGAGCCAGCCACAGTGCCATGAACCTGGCTGCTCCCGCCTTCCCCTGGTGAGCCATCTCCCTCAACAGTATCCAAAGCGGTATATCTGTTTTGCAGGGAGATGACCGCAGGGGACACCTGCACTGCCTTCCTATTCTTGCTCTGTCTTTTGGTCACCCATTTTCTATCTCCCTCAGTAAGTTTCACCTGCGGTGTGACCAACTCACTAAACGTGCTATCCACGACCTCCTCAGCATCGCGGATGCTCCAAAGTGAGTCCGTCCGCAGCTCCAGAGCCGTCAAGCGGTTTAACAGGAGCTGCAACTGGACACACTTCCTGCACGTGAAGGAGCCAGGGACAGTGGCCGTGTCCCTGAGCTCCCACATCGCACACGAGGAGCATCATCCCATCCAGTTATAACATCAACTGGGATCGTAACAAAAGGCATAAAAGGTATAATAAACTATGTATCTTGGCATTGAAACTGGTCAGATGGATTGCAATGATCCTTTCCAGTACTATACATTCCCATGTTATTATATTTCTATAAAATATTCCTGGGTATCTCGTCAAATTCAAAGGTTCAACTGCTCCCTCCCCAGGGCAACACAGTTGCAAGTGATTAGCACTGTGGCTTCACAGTGCCAGGGTCCCAGGTTCGATTCCCTGCTGGGTCACTGTCTGTGCGGAGTCTGCCCGTTCTCCCCGTGTCTGCGTGGGTTTCCTCCGGGTGCTCCAGTTTCCTCCCATTGTCCAAAGATGTGGAGGTTAGGTGGATTGGCCATGATAAATTGCTTTTAGTGACCAAAAAGGTATGGGGCGTTATTGGGTTATAGGGATAGGGTGGAAATGAGGGCTTAAGTGGGTCGTTGCAGACTCGATGGGCCGAATGGCCTCCTTCTCCACTGTATGTTCTATGTTCTATATTCTTTTTTGTATTATCTGTTAGGAGCCATTTTGCTAATGCAAGTTGTTCATGTAAATTAGTGATGGGTGAAGTCTCAATACCATTGCTAGTATTGCATTTTGCACTTTTCCCCACCCAATCCCCCTAACAAGTATTCACCATCTCCTATCTACATCAAATTTCATATCCATTTCCAGCTTTACCTTCAATCGCTACTATTTGAAACTGAAATTGTACCCTTGTACGTGGAAGTGTATCAAAGGAATCTTTGGACATCTATGAATAGTGCAGTTTGATTTCTGGGGTTTTCTCCCAATTGTCCACAATAACAGATCTAATGGAAACTCTGAAATTATGGCAGACAATTGAGAGAATCCCATGGAGCTCTAACATGTCATACAATACCATAGAGTCTAATCGGGATGCCATTTCATCAAAATATTCACGAGGTTAAACAGACCGAATCCTCCACTTTTGATTCAATACTATTTATGGTTATTATCATTACTGAAATTCTCACATTTACTCCTGGTAACTGATTGTATTATTTCACCTGGAGTGATGAGCCTGTCATTGCCTGGGTTCATTCTGTCACCCTTTTTGTAAATGATACCACATGGCTGTAGACACCTGCTGAAGCGGACAAGACATTAGTTCCCAATATATGCTTTGTAAATATGTGGGAATCAGAAAGCTCCAAGATGGCAAAATCCTAGTGTAGGTGCTGGGAAATACTCCGCTCCTGATGTGTTGTCAGGCTGCGGTCACCTGATTACCATATGGCCAGAGTGTACTGATGTCACCGGGGGCATACCTTGCCATGGTATTTGGGAGCTTATTGTTGTTTTGCACAGCCACCCTCTTGTGGCTGCTATGTCTCCTTTCACTGGGTGTACTGGGCACTCCTGCTGCATCAGGTTGGAGTTGGGGGAACTCTCAGCCATGAAGCCTACTCCCTTGAGCCACTGATGCAAACATCCTAATATAAGATGAATGAAAATCCCACCAACGAACAACGTCCCTATGAAGCCAGCAGGAACAGTCAATGTATCTGAGCCCTAGTCCAGTCCCTGTCTTCCTGCCACATGCTCACTGGTTTTACAATAGCAGTGTATCCGGACATCTATGGATTTCCAATCCCATTTCATCTGAAAAGTTTTAATTCTAAAATGTCATGGGCTTGTAAAAATGCTGGGAAATATAGCTTAAGTAGTATTAATGAATATTTCTATCCCCCTCCTTTGTTGCTTCACGGCTTGGTCGCAGGTATGTGACATGTATGTGCTATATGGAGTTATGTCTCCCCCTAGTTGCCAGATGTGTGTCAATCGAGTAATTGCTCCTTGTCAGTTTCATTCTACTTTCATCTGACATTCATTTTATTCTCCCTGCATGAAAATTCAAACTTCATCCAACTCAAAAGTTAAAGACAGAAACGGTATGGACTGTCAGCCGTCTTTATGCCACGGTTAGAGTTCTTTGTTTTGAGGCTGTAACATCTCCCCCAAAAGGATATCTGTGCTCTGCCCTTAGTTTAACTATTTTGCTTAGTTTTAGAATCCAATTGTAATTACTGATTTTTCTTCAGTTGTAAATTTATTTTTCTTTTGCTTTCTCTGGTTCTTTACTTTTATCTAGTGTCCAATGTAACAAGTCATTCTTCAGCAGAAAAGGCTTGAAGTGACTCTTTCCCAGACAGCCATTGCACCATTAAGCCTCCATAACGATATGGCCAATTGTTGATACATAGGACTGAATTTTCCCAGCCCTTTGTGGCTGAGAGGCGAACTGACTGACAAAATGGTGCAGGAAGGTGCTGATGGGGGCGAGGTGGTTGTGAGGTGCTTGACATTTTCCTGCTTCCAAGGCATGTGGGAAAACTGGCATCTCAGACACTTGAATTGAGCCAATTAAGTGGCCAATGAATGGTGATTTTCTGCCTTTTTGCAACGGGGGAGGAGGTGACATAGTGTTATTGTTGCTGGACTAGTAATCCATGAGACCCAGGGCAATGCTCTGGGGACCTGGGTTCAAATCCTACCAGAAGTAGCCATGATGTGGAGATGCTGGCGTTGGACTGGGGTGAGCACAGTAAGAAGTCTTACAACACCAGGTTAAAGTCCAGCAGGTTTGTTTCAAATCACTAGCTTTCGGAACACTGCTCCTTCCTCAGGTGAATGGAGAGGTATATTCCAGAAACATTTATATAGACAAAGTCAGAGATGCCAGACAATGCTTGGAATGCGAGCATTTGCGGGTAATCAAACCATTACGGATCCAGAGATAGGGGGTGATCCCAGGTTAAAGAGGTGTGAATTGTCTCAAGCCAGGACAGTTGGTAGGACTTTGCAAGTCCAGACCAGATGGTGGGGGGTGAATGTAATGCGACATGAATCCCAGGTCCTGGTTGAGGCCGCACTCATGCGTGCGGAACTTAGCTATAAGTTTCTGCTCGGCAACTCTGCGTTGTCGCGTGTCCTGAAGACCGCCTTGGAGAACACTTACCCGGAGATCAGAGGCTGAATGCCCTTGACTGCTGAAGTGTTCCCCGACTGGAAGGGAACATTCCTGCCTGGTGATTGTTGCACGATGCCCGTTCATTCGTTGTCGCAGTGTCTGCATGGTCTCGCCAATGTACCACGCTTCGGGACATCCTTTCCTGCAGCGTATGAGGTAGACTACATTGGTCGAGTCGCACGAGTATGTGCCGTGTACCTGGTGGGTGGTGTTTCCACGTGTAATGGTGGTATACATGTCGATGATCTGGCATGTCTTGCAGAGATTGCCCTGGCAGGGTTGTGTGGTGTCGGGGTCACTGTTCTGAGGGCTGGGTAATTTGCTGCAAACAATGGTTTGTTCGAGGTTGCGCGGTTGTTTGAAAGCAAGTAGTGGGGATATGGGGATGACCTTGGCAAGATGTTCATCTTCATTGATGATGTGTTGAAGGCTACGAAGAAGATGTCATAGTTTCTCCGCCCCAGGAAAGTACTGGACGACGAAGGGTACTCTGTCAGTTGTGTCCCGTGTTTGTCTTCTGAGGAGGTCGGTGTGGTTTTGTGCTGTGGCGCGTTGGAACTGTCAATCGATGAGTCGAGCGCCATATCCCGTTTGTACAAGGGCATCTTTCAGTGTCTGTAGATGTCTGTTATGCACCTCCTCATCTGAGCAGGTCCTATGTATACGGAGGGCTTGTCCATAGGGGATGGCTTCTTTAATGTGTTTCGGGTGAAAGCTGGAGAAGTGGAGCCGGGTGAAAGCTGGAGAAGTGGAACACTTCAGCAGTCAAGGGCATTCAGCCTCTGATCTCCGGGTAAGCGGTCTTCAGGACACGCGACAACGCAGAATTGCCGAGCAAAAACTTATAGCTAAGTTCCACATGCATGAGTGCGGCCTCAACCGGGATCTTGGATTCATGTCGCATTACATTCACCCCCCACCATCTGGCCTGGACTTGCAAAATCCTACCAACTGTCCTGGCTTGAGACAATTCACACCTCTTTAACCTGGGATCACCCCCTATCTCTGGATCTGTAATGATTTGATTACCCGCAAATGCTCGCATTCCAAGCATTGTCTGGCATCTCTGACTTTGTCTATATAAATGTTTCTGGAACATAACTCTCCATTCACCTGAGGAAGTAGCAGTGCTCCAAAAGCTCGTGTTTGGAACAAACCTGTTGGACTTTAACCTGGTGTACCAGAAGTAGGAGAGAGTGGTAATGTTACCAGACTACTAATCCAGAGATCCAGGCTAGTGTGTTCAAATCTCACCACTGTAGTTGGAGCATGAAATGAAACTGAAAATCGCTTATTGTCACAAGTAGGCTTCAAATGAAGTTACTGTGAAAAGCCCCTAGTCGCCACATTCCGGCGCCAGTTCAGGAAGGCTGGTACGGGAAATGAACCGTGCTGCTGGCCTGCCTTAGTCTGCTTTCAAAGCCAGTGATTTAGCCGTGTGCTAAACCAGCCCCAGCGTTTTGGGTTCCTCCAGTGGCCGAGTGGTATAGATCGCTGAACTGGCAAACCACAAACCTAGAGCAATGTTCTGGGGTTCCAGGTTCAATTTCCACCATGGAAGATATTTGAATTCTAAAGTAAACCTCTTGTGGCAGGTGAGGTTCACCTGATTATTAGTGTTGTGCTTTATATTGTGAGCACAAAACTGTGGTTTGATTCCGCATCATGGTAACGTGACTTCACACATTCCTGTCATCTTGGCATTTTACCTGTTTAAGGAGGACTTACCACTGCATTGGGGGACCACCAAGTGAAACCAGATGGCCTGTCAGCTGGTTCTAGAGAGGGGGAGAGGGTGCCCTACTGTAGCAGGTTAAAAAAGGTAAAATGGGGAAATATGAATACTGATTCGGGCAGCACGGTAGCATGGTGGTTAGCATAAATGCTTCACAGCTCCAGGGTCCCAGGTTCGATTGCCGGCTGGGTCACTGTCTGTGCGGAGTCTGCACGTCCTCCCTGTGTGTGCGTGGGTTTCCTCCGGGTGCTCCGGTTTCCTCCCACAGTCCAAAGATGTGCGGGTTAGGTGGATTGGCCATGCTAAATTGCCCGTAGTGTCTTAAAAAGTAAGGTTAAGGGGGGGGGGGGGGGGTTGTTGGGTTACGGGTATAGGGTGGATACGTGGGTTTGAGTAGGGTGATCGTTGCTCGGCACAACATCGAGGGCCTGGTCTGTGCTGTACTGTTCTATGATCTCAACTGCCAGAACACCTTGATCCACTGCAATTCGCATACTGCCACAACCAGTCCACAGCAGACGCCATTTCCCTGGCTCTACACTCATCCCAAGAGCATCTTGACAACAAGGACTCCTACATCAGACTCCTATTTATTGACTACAGCTCCGCCTTTGACACCATAATCCCAGCCAAGCTTATATCAAAGCTCCAAAACCGAGGACTTGGCTCCTCACTCTGCAACTGGATCCTCGATTTTCTGACCCACAGATCACAATCAGTAAGAATAAACAACAACACCTCCTCCACAATAGTCCTCAATACCGGTGCCCCACAAGGTTGTGTAATTAGCCCCTACTCTACTCCCTGTACACACACGACTGCGTGGCAAAATTTGGGTCCAACTACATCACAAGTTTGCTGATGATAAGACCATAGTGGGCCGGATCTCGAATAATGACGAGTCAGAATACAGGAGGGAGATTGAGAACCTAGTGGAGTGGTGCAGTGACAACAATCTCTTCCTCAATTCCAGCAAAACTAAAGCGTTGGTCATTGACTTCAGGAAGCAAAGTACTGTACACACCCCTGTCAGCATCAACGGAGCCGAGGTGGGGATGGTTAGCAGTTTCAAATTCCTAGGTGTGCACATCATCAAAAATATGTCCTGGTCCACTTGACGCTACCACCAAGAAAGCACAACAATGGCTATACTTCCTCAGGAAACTAAGGAAATTCAGCATGTCCACATTAACCCTGACCAACTTTTACAGGTGCACCATAGGAAGCATCCTACCTGGCTGCATCACAGCCTGGTATGGCAACTGCTCGGCCCAGGACCACAAGAAACTTCAGAGAGTCATGAACACAGCCCAGTCCATCACACAAACCTGCCTCCCATCCATTGACTCCATCTACACCTCCCACTGCCTGGGGAAAGCAGGCAGCATAATCAAAGACCCCTTCCCCCGGCTTATTCACTCTTCCAACTTCTTCCATCGGGCAGGAGATATAGATGTCTGAGAACACGCACGAACAGACTCAAAAACAGCTTCTTCCCCGCTGTTACCAGACTCCTAAATGACCCTCTTATGGACTGATCTCATTAACACTACACCCCTGTATGCTTCACCCGATGCCGGTGCTTATGCAGTTCCATTGTATACCTTGTGTTGTCCTATTATGTATTTTCTTTCATTTCCTTTTCTTTTCATTTACTTAATGATCTGCTCGCAGAAAAATACTTTTCACTGTACCTCGGTACACGTGACAATAAACAAAATCCAATGCAAACTGGTACTTTAAAATGGAGCACACGTAAAATGGGGAAATAGGAACACCGGTCCTAACTGTCTGGGTTATTGGAACGCTGTGGCCCAAGGAGAGTGTCTACTGCCAAGGCAATGGCCATCCTTGTGGCAATGGCACTGCTGGTACTCAACAATCCCACTCTCCACCCCACCGATCATCAGGGCCTGCCAGCCTGACCCCCACATCCCTCATCTCAAATCAACTCACCTGTCTTCGAGGGTGCCCCACCATTGTGAGCCCTCTCATTGGAGCTGTACCCTCAGCACTTGCCACCTTCAGTGGTGGCGCTGCTGAGGGAGACACACTTCCAGATCTCTGATTGGGCCCACTGCTCTTGGGAGCATGCTGCTGTCCTTAATTGAACGTTCCCTTAATTGGCCAAGGCAGCAATATGTGGCTCTGCGTCCCGCCGGCTGAATTGGGGTCACCTCCCGCTTTCAGCCCCTGTAAAGTGATTACTCCATTACTGTCAACATTCAGCTCACAGAGACTGCAATTAGGCAGGCCAATATGAAACCCATCCTTTCAGTTGTCTCTCTCTATCTATTGGCAGATTCTATTCAGTATTTCAATTCAACCACATCAACTACAAGCATCAGTGCAGTAACGAAGATCAAAACTTGGGATTAGAGAAATGATTACGTTAGACAGCAAAGGTTCTTTTATCGTTTTTAAATTTGTGGCCAAGTATAGATATATATATCCCACACCACAAAATAATTTAATGAGTTATTTCCTCCCTGGTAAATTCTCAACATATTATAAATGTGGCTAAATGTGAGGTTATCCAATTCGGTAACAAAAATAGGAAGTCAGATTATTATTTGAATGGGTGTAAATTGAGAGAGGTGGATACTCAGCGAAAACTTGGTGACCTATGGGCGGCATGGTAGCACAGTGATTAGCACTGGTGCCTCACAGCGCCAGGATCCCAGGTTCAATTCCCGGCTTGGATCACTGTTAGTGTGGAGTTTGCACATTGTCCCCGTATCAGCTTGGTTTCCTCCAGGTGGTCCCGTTTCCTCCCACAAGTCCCGAAAAAATGGTGTTAGAAGAATTGGACAATCTGAATTCTCCCTCAATGTACCGAACAGGTGCCGGAGTGTGGCGACTAGGGGATTTTCACAGTAACATCGTTGCAGTGTTAATGTAAGCCTACTTGTGACACTAATAAAGATTATTATTATCATACATCAGTCGCTGAAAGTAAGCACCCAGTAGAGCAGGCAATAAAAAAGGCAAATGGTATGTTGGCCTTTATAGCGAGAGGTTTTGAGTACAGGAATAGAGATGTTTTACTGCAATTGTAAAATACATTGGTGAGACCACATCTGGAGTATCGTGTGCAGTTTTGGTGACCGTGGGCGGGATTCTCCCCTACCCGGCGTGACGGAGGGTGCCGGCGTAGGGGAGTGGCGCCAACCACTCAGGGGTCGCGCCTCCTCCAAAGGTGGGGAATTCTCCCCACCTTTGGGGGCCAGCCCCGCGCCGGAGCAGTTTGCACCGGTAGACTGGCGCAAACACCCGGCGCAGTCGGTAGCGGGGCTGGCCGAAAGGCTTTCGGCGGTCGGCGCATGCGCCGGCAGTGACGTCAGCGGCAGCTGGCCGCTGACCTCACTGCCGGCGCATGCGCGATGCGGGGTTCTCCTCCGCGTCCGCCATGGCGGAGGCCGTGGCGGCGCGGAAGGAGAAAGAGTGCCCCCACGGCACTGCCCCGCGGAGTGAGCGGGGGGCCCTGATCGCGGGCCAGGCTTCCGTGGGGGCACCCCCCTGGGTCCGATCGCCCCCCGCCCCCCCCAGGACCCCGGGGGCCCGCTCGCGCCGCTGAGTCCGCCGTTTCTGAGGTGGTGTACACCTCGGCGGCGGGAGAAGGCCTCCCAGCGGCGGGACTTCGGCCCATCCGGGCCGGAGATTTAATGGTGAGTTTTAAAAAAATGAAATCCCGCCGGCGCCAGCTGTTTTCACAGGCTGCCGGCGGGATTTGCACAACGCCGGTTTTTTACCGGCGGGAGAATTAGGAGACCTGCGGGAGCGGAAATCACGCCGCTTCCCGCCAATTCTCCGACCCTGCGTGGGGTCGGAGAATCCCGCCCCTTATCTGAGTAAGGAAGTCCTTGCTATGGAAGGAGTGCAGTGAAGGTTTACCAGGCTGATTCCTGGGATGGCGGGACAGTCATATGAGGAGAGACTAAATCTGTTAGGATTATATTCATTGGAATCCAGAAGAGTGAGAGGGGATCTCATACAATCTTTAAAAATTCTATCAGGATTAGACAAGGTAGATTCCGAAAGGATGTTCCCAATGGTGGGGGAGTCCAGAACTGGGGTCATTGTTTGAGGATAAGGGGTAAACCTTTTTGGACTGAGGTGAGGAGAAATTTCTTCGCCCAGAGAGTGGTGAATCTGTGAATTCACTATCACAAAAGATAGTTGAGGCCAAAACTTTGTGTGATTTCAAGAAGGATTTAGATATAGCTCTTCGGGCTAAAGGGATCAAGAGGTATGGGGGGAAGGGTATTAAACTTAATGATCATAATGAATGGCGGAGCAGGCTCGAAGGGCCGAATGGCTGCTTCTATTTTCTATGTTTCTACATGCAGCAAACCTTTTCTTCAGTATTCAATTCACATGAAAATCCGAATTGTCTATTTTAATATCTATAATATACTGTTCAAAGCACAAGGCAGATTTTGCTCTCATCAGTATCCCCAGTTTGCATATTTCCAGGGTCTAAGTAAAGAAAATTCAGATGAAGACCTATAATGTTGGGTCTTTGCTCCCCTGGCATTAAAGTGATATCTAGGGCTTTCCTGGAAAGGTTGTGTAATGATATGTACAAGCAATCATGTACATAGTGTTGTAAATGACCTCGAACCAGCATGTGGCAGTGTAAATCTACCACGTGACTCTATCCCTCGAGGAGTTTACAGATAGTCATGTTAGTGGATAGTCATACTTGCAGTTGTCTAAGATAATCTATTATTATTAGTAGTTTGTAATATATTTCTCATAGTCAGCTTAACCACGCATTTATGTTATAATAGAACATCTTATCTAGTCAAGAACTAGACATTTTATTGTGCATCATTCCTACCGGCCAAGCACCAGAACATAACTTGGTACCAGGATTGAAGATCTACTAAGGAAACTAGATTCTTCGAAGATCCGAACAACTAAAGATAATTCTCAAGAAAATAAATCTTCTACTAACCTCGTGAACTACTGGCAACTCATACTCAATGCACTGCTAGGCTTCGAAGTCCAGGATGGAAAGTCTGAAGGCACCACACCAGCTTCAATAATGTAGGTGAGAATTGGCACGTTCTTAAACAGCAATTCACACTTTACGTTGCAGCCTTTGGTCTGAAGGTACAACCTGATGAGAGGGGTATTGCGTTGCTGCTCACTGTAGCAGGTCCACAAGCAATAGAAATATTTAAGACGCTCATTTTCGATAGCGAGGTAGATAGCAAGAATTTGAATGAAATTGTAAAACAATTTAATCGGCATTGCTCTCCAAAAGAAAATGAGACGTTCGAGCACGAGATATTTTGCTCGCGCACCCAGAAGGCAGGTAAATAGTTTGATAGCTTTCTTACTGATTTGCGATTGAAGGCTCAGTCATGTAATTTTGCTACACTACAAGCATCGATGATCCGCCATCAAATCGTGTTGGGGATTTGTAACAAAAAGGTACGCAGGAGGCTAGAAAGAGAAAATGAGCTTCAGCTTGATTATGCTATTAAAATTTATCATGGCAGTGAGCTAGCTGCACAGCAGATTAGCACTTTGAATCTCAAACATTTTAGTGTGAAGATGGGAGAGGTAGCCGATGCCATTAGTGTTGTGACGCACCTGAGAATAAAGCATGGTCTCAGTGCTGGTGGCTATTTTAATCAGCCAACTGAAACCTCCATTTTATATAAGCGATGCGGCAATAGACATTTGCCACAACCACGTCCAACATTTGGAAAGATATGCTCCAAATATATAGACAAATATAATTTTGCTAAGCAATGCTTTACCAGTAAAAAAAGCAGAACAAACAAAATCAATCAACATGGTTGATGAAGTAAGCCTCGGAGACATGTTCTTCGTCGACATGATTTCTAGTGAGGACAAAGATAGTCAAGGCATGCAAAAAGACAACATTTTAATGACAAATTGAAATGGGCAGTTCCATTGATGATTAATGAAACATTAATTAACTTTAAACTAGACACGGGAGCAAGGGCCAAACTTATCAGTTTGTCAGATTTTAAAGATTTGAGAATTAAACCGCAAGTGTTAAATAAAGCAGTATTACTGAAAGACTGCAATGAAAATGAAATTACTAGGAGCATGCCAGCTCGATGTAAATGTGAAGATCAAAGTTCACGCAGTAACATTTTCCATTGTAGAGGCTGAACATGAATCTCTACTGGGAGTGGAAGCGTGTGAAGCTCTTGAGCTGGTTAAGCGCGTTTATGGTGCAGACTGTGCTGTAAACAGGCAAAATGCATCAGTAGATTCCAAGCGGACTGAATTTCCTGGGATATTTCAAAGCTTTGGCACTTTACCTTTCACGTATTGAATCCAGTTAAAAGAGAATGCGCAACCAGTAATACATGCACCAAGAAGTGTACCAGCTCCATTGAAAGACAGATTGAAGGATGAACTAGAACGCATTGAAGAACTGACAGATTGGGTAAACTCTATGGTCTGTGTTAAGAAGAGAAATAACAACCTAAGAATCTGTATAGACGCCAAAGATCTGAACCACAACATCAAAAGAGAACATTGTCCAATTCCGAAGAGGGAAGAAATAACATGTGAGATGTCAGGAGCTAACTGTTTTAGCAAATTAGACGCTTCACAAGGATATTGGCAGCTCAGGTTGGATAAGGAGAGCACAAAGCTGTGCACTTTTAACACTCAATTTGGTCGATATTGCTTTTTAAGGGTGCCATTTGGTATAATTTTTGCATCAGAAATTTTCCATCTAGCAAGGGAACACACCATGGGAGGAATTCCAGGAGTCAGAGTATATGTTGACGACATACTCTGGGGATCAACACGAGAAGAGCACGACAAAAGGCTTCTCAAAGAACTGAAGAGCATTAAAAAGAATGGCTTAAAGTTGAATGAAACCAAATGCCAATTTGGTGTCAACAATATCACATTCTTGGGAGCTTTCTGCAAAAAGGTATACAACCTGATCAAGAAAAAATAAAGGCAATCTTGAATATACCGCGTCTCAATGACAAGAAACGTACACTTTGAATGTTTGGAATGATAAATTTTGTTGGAAAATGTTTTCCTCATCTCACAGCACAAACTTCACAACTCAGAGAAACCATCAAGGAAGATATATTCCAGTGGTCTACTGGACATGGACAGGAATGGCAAGCATTACAAGAAGCATTGACAACAGCACCAATGCTGACAGGTTCGTCAAAAGATGGGTTTGGAGCGGTGTTATTGCAACAAGACAATGATGAAAATTGGCTTCCAATTGCCTACGCTTCCAGGTCAATGTCTGACACGGAGCACAGGTATGCTCAAATTGATAAAGAATGCTTAGGTTTAATTAATGGTTTTACTAAATTTCATGGGCTGGATTCTCCGCATCCCGACAGCAAAATCATGTTTGGCGACGGGGCGGAGAATCCAGTTTCAGGTATGGAATCGGGACTGGTGCCAGTTCCGCAATTCTCCGCCCCCCCCCAAAGGTGGCGTACTCATGGAGTATGCCGTGCCCAGTAAGCCCCATCTGAGGCCATTGCTTCAGGCTCACCCCGCTATTCTCCGCCCCGGCCAAATTCCCGATGGTGTATTTCTAATGTGGTCCTGCCATTCGGGACACTTGCGAGAATGAGGGCGGGCCGATCGGAGGGCAGGGGGAGCCTCATTCGGGACTGGGGTTTGTTTATGTGGGTGGTCCGGGTCGGGCAAGCGGCCGATCGGGGACACTATTTCCACAATCCAGCTCCGCGGTCTGAGTCCACCATGGAGCACGGTGCGGCCGCTAAAAGCTGCCGCCGTACACATGAGCAACCTCTGACCCGGAAGTGTAGGTGGCCAAATCGGCAGCTGGAGCTGCGAGCTTCATGACGGCTCCCTGCTAGCCCCTTGCAAGGCCATGAATCTGTGGTCTTCTGACGCCAGTTTTCCTGGCGGAAAAGACCACAGTTTTCACGAAAGCGTGGGGACATAGTCCCGAAATCGGATAATCCAGCCCATGACTACATGTACGGCCTGCCAACATTTTTTGTGGAAACTGACCACAAATCACTTATCGCGATAGTTTAAAAAATCTGAACGAGATGTCCCCTAGGATACAGCGCATGATGATGAAGCTACAAAGGTATGATTTTGATCTAATCTGCATGCCAAGTAAACATCTCGTAGTGGCTGATGCACTTTCTCGAACTACAGGCATGGAAGAGACACACCTGATGGATGAGGATGTTCAAGCTCATGTCAATCTTGTCACAGAATCCTTTCCAGTATTGATGACAAATCAAGACAGATAGAGGAAGAAACAACCAAAGATATAATTGTACAAAAGGTGATAAAATATCTCCACGAGGGATGGCCTGGAGGTTCCTGCTCCACCTATTATAATATTAGGGCAGAATTAAGTGATGCCAATGGTTTTTTGCTTTGAGAACAAAGGATTTTAATTCCACAATCTTTAAGGTCAACTATTCTTCAAAAACATCATGAAGGGCACTTGGGAATAGAAAAGTGCTAGCAAAGAGCCAGGGGAACAGTGTATTGGCCAGGTATAAGCCACGTTATTCAAGTAATGGTTGATAACTGTGAAACGTGCCAAAACTTTCAGTGTAAACAGAGAAAAGAACCGATGCAAATGGGCAAAATCATTACAATTCCATGGCAGAAGGTGGGCATGGATCTGTTTTATCTGGCGGGAAAGGAGCTCCTGATTGTTATACCGTTAATTCACTGTGAGACCGTGAGAATGAGTGAACATTAGGCTTTAATATCCATGAACTCACCTGGCAGAGTCGGCTGTACAAATGAGTGTCACCCACAGGTGGCCGGACTACATATGGCCCCGGTGAGGGCGGAGCCAGAGGTGGAGCCCACCGGGGTTCCAGTACAGTACCTGGAAGTCTCATCACTTCCAGGTCATGGGTCACATCATTATACAGACAGTACAGACAGCTCATGCATTAGGTGAAATACATTCACCACACTGCTGGTTATTGATTACTTTTCCAATTTTCCAGAAGTCATACAGTTAGCAAATTCTTCTGCATTATCAAGCACACTAAAGATATTTTTGCGCGCCATGGAATACCTCAAATTGTCATGAGTGACAATGGCCCATGTTTTAGTAGTCAGGAATGGAGTTTGCATGTCGTTATGATTTCAAACATATCACTCCGAATCCTATGTATCCTCAATCTAATGGAAAGGCTGAAAAAGGTGTTCACATTGTGGATAGCCGTGAAGACACTTATCTCGCGCTGCTGGTTTAGCACACTGAGCTAAATCACTGTCTTTTAAAGCAGACCAAGGCAGCATGGTTCAATTCCTGTCACAGCCTCCCCGAACAGGCGCCGGAATGTGGCGACTAGGGGCTTTTCACAGTAACTTCATTGAAGCCTACTCGTGACAATGAGCGATTTTCATTTCATTTCATTTAGAACATAGAACATAGAACAGTACAGCACAGAACAGGCCCTTCGGCCCTCGATGTTGTGCCGAGCAATGATCACCCTACTCAAACCCACGTATCCACCCTATACCCGTAACCCAACAACTCCCCCACCTTAACCTTACTATTAGGACACTACGGGCAATTTAGCACGGCCAATCCACCTAACCCGCACATCTTTGGACTGTGGGAGGAAACCGGAGCACCCGGAGGAAACCCACGCACACACGGGGAGGACGTGCAGACTCCACACAGACAGTGACCCAGCCGGGAATCGAACCTGGGACCCTGGAGCTGTGAAGCATTTATGCTAACCACCATGCTACCGTGCTGCCCTGATTTAGTTATCAAGCAGCACCATTAATCAATGGGCTTTCAACAGGTCAGTTGTTGATGCTTTGGCAACTTGTGACAACCTTGCCCTGTATTCCAAAGGAGCCAGTTAATCAAAAAAGGAGGCAGAAGAGATATTGTGACAAATCCATAAGAAGGCTCCAACCATTGCAATAAGATGACAGTCAAGCTGGAAGAACCTGATGGGAACGGATGGTTGAAATGCTAAGGTACTGCAAGAGGCAGGTCCTCATTCAAATCTAATCATCACTGATGATGGAACAGTCTTAAGCAGAAACAGGAGAGCTTTGCTGAAGGTTCAGCAACATTTTGTTATGGAACCACAAGAGAACATTGTAATAATAATAATAATATTTATAATAATCTTTACTATTGTCACAAGTAGGCTTACATTAACACTGCAATTAAGTTACTGTAAAAATCTCCTAGTCGCCACAATCCAGCGCCTGTTCGGGCACACAGAGGGAGAATTCAGAATGTCCAATTCACCGAACAAGCATTTCCTTCGGTAATCCAAACACAGTTGAAAAAGAAACATTTCAGCATCAGAGCCTGAACAAACTAAAAATGCACAAATGCAAGAAGAACAACAAGAAACATTTATGACAACAAATAAAAATGAAATACATTCATAAGTTCAACCAATGCTCAGAAGGTCAACAACACAAAGACGAAAACCTGAGAGGTTGAATTTGTGATGGACTGTAAATAGATAAATGTTCTAAAGAATTATGCATATCTTATTGTATTGTAAAACAAAGTCACATATGTAAATAGTTACATTTCCAAAGGAAAGGGGATGTGATGATATGCATAAGTAATCATGTATAATGATGTAAATGACCTCCAACCAGCAGATGGCAGTGTAAATCTACCAATTGGCTCTGTACCTCGAGGGGTTTTGAGATAGTCGTATTAGTGGATAGTCATACTTTCAGTAGCTCTAGGATAATTTATCATTATTAGTAGTTTGTAATATATTTCTCATAGTTCTCTTAACCATGCATTTATCTTATAATAAAACACTTTAACTAGTCAAGAACTAGATGTTCTATTGTGCATTATCCCTACCGACCAAGAACCAGAATGAGAGCAGTCACTGAAGTGGAAGGTGCCATTACCCAGCTCTTCTGCCTCATCTACCTGTTCCATTACCACCCAAGCAGCATTTGGAGGAACTCCATAAGGATAAAGACTTATAGCCTGCTCCTCTCCAAACAAAGAAAGGAAGATATTAAACCAATAGATAAGTCGCTTTTTTAATTTTTCAAGGTCATTGTTTTAGACAGAATCCGGAAGGCACCAACAAGCTTCCTTGGATTCTCAGCAGCAATTAAATTTGTTTACCTCCTGCTAAATGCTATTCCTTACCCATAGATAGGCCTGCATCAGGGCTATAATGGCCCCTCAAATGAACCAACACAACAAATAGATAGGTAGAGGGGGCACAGGAAAGCCAGTCCTTAATTAGACCATGGATTCTAAAATGTAATATCCTTGATTCACTTATTTACAAATATATCAATGGCATATGGAACTGACAGATGAACAAACATATTTAATGGGAGGAATTTTGCATTCTGTGCACTGAGTGCTGACTGGGGCAGGAAAACTGGCAGAGAACTCTCCATGTGCACAGCTGAGTTTTCTCTCTAGTTTTTCTGGCACTCTGTGCACACAAAATCTGAGGGTGTGGCTTCTGCCGTCTCACTGGCGAAGTGGGGCTTCATCGGGCTGGCAACACTCGCTGCACAAAGGTTGTGGCCCTAAAGCATATAACAAAACTTTCCAGACCATCCCCATGAACATGGGGGATGTCCCCGACAAGCACCAGAGCGTGCACCCCCCTCCCCCCACTAGCGCCGGGCCCGCCCACCACATAGCACCGGGGAAACCGCCCCACCCCCGCACAAAAGCAACAGGGCAACCTCCTCACACACATAAGGCAGTGCCAGAATGCCGAGGGGCAGTGTCAGGACATTGCCTGGACATGTCCCTCTGCTTGCCGCCTGGTGACTATACGTTCTTTGCACTTACTGCTTCCCATTTTCTTTTTTTAAAATTTAGAGTACCCAATTATTTTTTTTTACAATTAAGGGTCAATTTAGCATGGCCAATCCACCTAACCTGCACATCTTTGGGTTGTGGGGGTGAAACCTGTCATGATATGCAGACATGCACATAATGAGATACAGACAGGCAGCTAATGAACACAGAGAACAGGACACAACAATCAGCAGACACGCAGACACGGGGGTGGTTTCCCACTATAAAAGGCATGAGGCACTCACACTCCGCCTGTTTCCACTGGGGACAATTACAGAGTGAGTCAGGGTGTATATATCACATAACACCTCCAGCACGTGGCTAAGAGCTAGTCTGGTTCAGTCAGACCGAGTAATCACACTTAGGTTAGCAGAGAGTCGAACTCACAGAGAACTGTGCTAACTGTGTGACAGTTCAATAAATCAGATTGAACTAACTTCAAGGTCTGGAGTATCTTTCAGTTAAAGCTGCATCCACTTGCAGCCCGTGTTATCCCAGTGAGCTTAACACGACAAAACCCACGCAGACACGGGGAGAATGTGCAAACTGCACATGGACAGTGACCCAGGGCTGTGATTCGAACCTGGGTCCTCAACGCCATAGGCAGCAGTGCTAACCACGTGCGATCCCTGCTTCCCATCTTCAATCTCCAACCTTGCCGATATGGCATCATATCCGTGAGGGAGAAATGACTCACCTGGG
This sequence comes from Scyliorhinus canicula, assembly GCF_902713615.1. NCBI lineage: Eukaryota > Metazoa > Chordata > Chondrichthyes > Carcharhiniformes > Scyliorhinidae > Scyliorhinus > Scyliorhinus canicula. The sequence goes on from NC_052155.1 coordinate 121,371,666, forward strand.
CAGAACATAAAGCCAGGAACCCTACATTTAAATTTATTTAAATACATTTAAATGAGGTTCCTGCCATTTCTGGGCGGGAACCTCTTATGTCACTGGTGAGGGGCAGGGAAATTTGAAAAATGAGATCTCACTGGCGAGTATCTCTTTTACTGAGTCTCGCGAGATTTTGCACCCGTATTTGCCTTGAATGCAAACAGCAAAATGTCTGAAATAAAACAACAACTGGTGTTAAAAGGTATTTTAGTATTAAAAAACATCTCAGGTGTAGCTAAAAGTGTGACAATATGTATATAGTACAGTAAATGAAGGGTTAACAATTTGATGTGAATAGTTCCAACTACTAGATGGTGATCAAGAGCACACACGTGAATCACGTGATACCTTGATTCTGGGAGTAAGTGATTAAGCGGGATCGAGAGTAGTCGTGTATTCAGAAGCTCTGTAGATAGAATAATAGTCTAGGATATTTTGTAATATTTGTATCTCAGTAACTTGGTTCGAATCCAATTTAGTTGTAGTGTCAATAAATAAGCTTTATTTGAAACACAGTTTGATAATAATCTTAATTGTCAGAAGTAGGCTTACATTAACATTGCAATGAAGTTACTGTGAAAAGCGTTGAGTCGCCACATTCCGCCGCCTATTCGGGTACACAGAGGGAGAATTCAGAATGTCCAAATTACCTAACAGCATGTCTTTTGGGACTTGTGGGAGTAAACCGGAGCATCCGGAGGAAACCCACGCAGACACAGGGAAAAAATGTGCAGACTCCACACTGACAGTGACCCAAGCCGGGAATCGAACCTGGGACCCTGGCACAGTGAAGCAACAGTGCTAACCACTGTGCTACCATACTGTTCTTTGTAAGCCGCTACACTTCACCGCCATCATCATCCACAAAGCAAAGAACATCACAAACAGTGCTTTGCTTAAATCATACACGTGTTAGCCACAATTGTGAGGAAGCATTTCGGAGACAAATTTCTGCAATACAAAATGATTGGAAAGCTAACTTTCCAAACCGGAGCTTGTTATTTTGCACAATAATATGACCCTCCTCTTCAACTCCTTCAGAAGTGTGCCAGGTTGACATTTCGCTAGTCTCTCTTTACCAGTTTGTAGTTTTGCTACTGAAACACTTGTAATGACTTTGGTCAGAGCATCACCATTTCCCCCAAATTCCTGTTAAAATTACTCCAACTTCCTCATTGCCACGTTCCCTATGGCTTGTTCCATTCTCCTGCTATTTCTCCACCATGAACTTGCATTAGATTTTTTTTTTTAAATGTCTTGTCATTGAAGTGGTTCATATTTGTTTCTTGTAAACAATGGAGAAAATGCAGCCAAATTGGCACCAAGGAGAATGGGACAAACAACACGTGCTGAATTCTTGTTTTTAGCTGTTATAATTCTATTAACGTATATATAGAAAGTTGTTAATTGCAAACTGTAGCTCTTAAGTCTGAAATGTTATTTGCTTGTCTAATACTGCCCTCCCGCAGATGGTGTGAAAAATACATTGCTCCATAATTATCTGTTACCTTTGAAGAACATAAATCCCATGCGTCCTCTCATCAATAATTTTCACCTGTTAATTCATTTTGTGTGAGGTAATAACCACAGCATAATAACAAATGTGCAAGTACTCAGAATTTGCAATTAAAAACAGTGGGGGTTCCAATTCTGATCACACAGATTGTGGCATTCATCAAACAAAACAATTCAAGCCTTGCAGGATGACAGATGCCACACTGATGGCTCTACTAACTAACCGCCTGCCCTAAAAATATAATTGTCTAACTGCAACCTATAACTGCAAGTTATCTGATAGCTCCTGACCACTGAATGTGGAATACATGCAGTGGCTAAAGCACCAAAAGGTAATTTTACTTCTGAAAATGAGGCTCTTAAAAGATTGCCGTGACCTAGATGTTACTAGTGCGAGTTGCAAGTTGAATTGCTGAATAAATATCCTATCAAGATTTATGAGGGAGCTGCAATGTGTCACTTTCAGGATTGCCAAAACATTGAAAAAAATTCAAAATGAATGATTAGAGAATTTTAAAAAAACAGGTGAATTTTCACCATTCTGTGTAACTTGTTTTCACCGTGTTGCTTTAAAAAATACCATAATGGGATTTTAGCAATTTTTTTCAGATTAAATTGAATATAGGAGCCAGGCAATTGGAACACGATTACATTTTGTCATGCTCTATGCATTCCCATGGCTGAACAGTGCTCAGAGAAGAGTAATTATACAGTGTTACGCTGCAAGGAAGCAACTACTGGTCAATCCATGCCATTGTATAAATTATTGGTGCTTTGTGGGTCAAGGCAGTTTGTGTACAATAGCAATCTGTTAATACAGATACTCTGCTAGTTCCAAACATGCATTTGTTTTCTGTGGAAATACAATTTTGCTTAACAGGGTGTTCCTTCAGCGGTATGGTTGGTTGACTGATTCATGACAGAACTACATTCTGTAGTTATCGTACTAAAGATAATTAAGAATGAAATAGAAGTTTGCAGTATTTGTTTGCATCCTGCTTCCATTTGTTTTTGCTACCCTCGGATTTGAGGCCTTTTGAGGTACTCAGCCATTAGTTAGCATCACGCTCATCCAGAGTTACAGACTGGCTGGACAATGGCTTCCCTGACAACATAGGGTTAACATCAATAGGACGTATCAGTCAGTGTGCAGAGGTATCATATCCCCATCAAAGAACAAATCACACAGGAGGGAGAGTTTATCCTTGTATTCCAGAAGCTAAATATGCCAATGGACATTGTGTAACGTGGATTCAATCAATTATGCAGTGCCAAAAATACATTACAAGACATTTTGTGGCGAGATGAAGCCTGATTATCACTGCATGTCTTCTTACTGCACAATTATGTCACATTCAGGCAACTGAAAGCTGCCTTGATGGAAATATTTAGGGCATCATTAAGGAGCACTATGGCTAATATCTCTCTCTAACCTAAGAATAATCCTGCTGAGGGTTTTCTTTGAAGATTTTTCAGAGCTCCTCCAATAAAAAGACAAAATTTGTAATCAGAACAATATCCACACTATTATTACAAAATAATTTCACTGTGCTATTTATTTACCACATATTTCTTGTTATTTAATTGTGCCTCAGTTATATGTTTTAAACAGATACATGCAGTAGTGTTTTGGCACTTAACATTTAGGTATTTTTCTAGATATCCAGATGTGTTTTAAGTTTGCTGCCTAGATAGTCAATGCAATATAATTTACCTACTATTTACCAACAGGGAGCCTTGACTCAATGGATGCACCCATGCCTCTATCTAAGGTCATAGTTCAAATCCTGCTGCAGCATTTTGAGCATATAAATAAGACCTCAAGGATGTGCTGTATCTTGGTACTTCAAAGTATTGGGACCCCAAAAATGTGCGAGGGAATTCCCCTCCACAACACTACCCCTAACCCCCATCCCCACTCCCAGAGGTCCCCAGCTAAGGATTGTACAGCAATTGCCGGGGAAGTTCAAACGCCCGTTGGGCAATTACCTTAAAATCAGAACCATCCAAAAGTATGATATAAATCGCAAACTTGGGATGGTTCTGACTGTCATGCAATAATAGTTACCCAGAAAATGTTAAAATAATTAAAACAACTTCTATCTCCTGGGTAATTATAACACTGACCGCCACCACTCCCGCGGATCCCAACAGGACAGCCCCTAAACAGCCCCCCCCCCCCCCCCTCCCGATCTGGCGACTACCTCCCCAGTCCCTCCCACCGGAAAACATCCAAAACACCTACTGGACCCCCTGCCCACATGTCTCCACCCAAATCCTTGCCTCCACTGACCATCCAACCTCCCTCACTGACCACCCGTCCTCACCCACTGCTGATCAACCCAGCCTCCTGTGACAGACCGATCGATTCCCCTCCCCCCTATCCTATCCACTTAACTTACAAACTTACCTGTTCTCTGGAAGGCTGGACCTTTAAACCTCCCTGCTTTACAGCAGTTGGTGCTGTAAAAAAGGAACAGGTGGCTTCCCTACCTTTATCTCTGCTGCCCTCGATACAAGACCTCAGGCACCCCCCTGTACTAGCCATTTCTTGCCTGGCCTGAGTCGGAAGGTCAGGTGAGAAAGAAGTAATTGGACCTTAAGGTAAGAAACTAGGAGTAGGATGGCCATCCGACTCTGATGGCCATTCCGTGGAAATTTAGTGCTATTAATTACCACACAACATTCAGAGCAGAGCAGGGGAGTTGTCCTGGCAAATGTTTAACTCACTGGTATTTGTGAAATCATGCTGTGCACAAATTAGCTGCCATGTTTCCATAGTTTACAAGCAAGGACACTACATTAAAAGTACTTTATTGTCTGTGAAACAAGTTAGAACATTCTAAGATGGTGAAGGCACAAAATGAATCCAAATAATTTCTTCTTTCCTTCATCACCGTGAGATAAGGATCGATTATGTGATTAGGTCAGGAACCAATTGGTCCGGGGCCATAAATTAAACATTTTTTAAAAAATTCATTTACAGGATGTGGGCGTCGCTCGATGGGCCAGCATTTATTGCCCATCCCTAGATGCCCTTCAGAAGGTGGTGGTGAGTTGCCTTCTTGAGCCCCTGCAGTCCTTCAGGTGTAGGTGCATCCATTGTACTGTTAGGAAAGGAGTTCCAGGATGTTGCCCCAGTGGCAGTGAAGGAGCAGCGATATATTTCCAAGTCAGGATAGTAAATTACTTGGTGGGGAACCTCCAGGAAGTGGGGTTCCCAGGTATCTGCTGATCTTTTCCTTCTAGATGGTGGTGGTCGTAGGTTTGGAAGGTGCTATCTGAGGAACCTTGGTGAGTTACTGCAGTGTATCTTGCAGATGGTACACATGGCTGCTGCTGTTCATCGGTGATGGAGGGTTTGAAAGTTTGTGGAAGGAGGAGCAATCAAGCGGGCTGCTTTGTCCTGGATGGTCTCAAGCTTCTTGAGTGTTGTTGGAGCTGCACTCATCCAGGCAAGTGGAGAGTATTCCATTACACACCTGACTTGTGCCTTGTAGATGGTGGACAGAATCTGGGGTGGCCAGGAGGTGAGTTACTTGCCGTAGTGCATCTGTAAACAAGTTATTGGTAAATATATGTCACTTAGTGGCATTACTGGTGATGCTTTCCATTACTTTGCTAATTATTTTACTTGCAGGCTTGCATATTTATGATTCTCAATTACTTTAGTCATTCATCGTCAAATCTGGTTGGAATACAGAAAGAGCTATTGGGTCCTGCTCTCCTCTGCTAAAGCTGCTCACCATGCAAATCGTCCTAAAATGTAAAGATAACCCATTGCTGTCTTCTCTAACACAAGCCATCCACTTATATCCCTCTCCCCTGCCTCCTCCCCTCACCTTAAACAATAAATGTGAGATGCTCAATGTGGTGATCCACTGTGTGCACCTGTATTAGGGGATGTAAGGTAGGACCTGCACTACAGGTTCGCCGGTAGCCCCTGCCGGCTAGCTCCTCCCACAAGGAGCCGTATAAATATGCGTGACCTCCTCCTGATCAGCCATTTCGCCAGCTGCAGTAGGAGGCCACGCATCTGACTGTAATAAAGCCACAGTTGTACCAATCTGAGTCTTTCGTGCAATTGATCGTGCATCACTCAAGGGCTTCTTGGTCAATCAAATTGAGACCATTCCTTCAGCGAGCTCTACATTTTCCTCCCTTCTCACTGCCCACCAGCAACAGCGCATTAATACAGCATCTTTAATGTAACAAAACAGGGTGCTTCATAGGAGCATTGCAAAACAAAACATGACATGGAGTCACGGAAGGAGATTTTTAGGTCAGATGACCAAAAGTGAGAGGTTTTAAGGAGTGTTTTGAAGAGGGGAAAGCGAGATAGCAAGGTAGAGAGGTCCAGGGAGGGAATTCCAGAGCTTGGAGCCCATTCAGCTGAAAGCGGCAGCCACCTACTGTGGAGTGATTAAATTTAGAGATATTCAAGGGGCATAATTAAAGGAACGCTAGTATTTTGGAGGATTGTGGGGTTGGAGGAGGTTATAGGGAGAGGGAAAAGCTAGGCCATAGAGAGATTTGAAAACAAAGATGAGGGGCGGGATTCTTTGACTCCCCGCTGAGTCAGAGAATCGGCGGGGGGCGGCATGAATCCCGCCCCCATTGGCCGCCGAATTCTCCGGCACCGGAGATTCGGCGGGGGCGGGAATCGGCTGTGCCAGTCGGCGGGACCCCCGGCGATTCTCTGGCCCGCGATGGGCCGAAGTCCCACTGCTTCTATGCCCGTCCCGCCGGCGTGAATTGAACCAGGTCCCTTACCGGCGGGACCTGGCTGCACGGGCGGGCTCCGGGGTCCTGGGGGGGGGGGGGCAGGGCGATCTGGCCCAGGGGGGTACCCCCACAGTGGCCTGGCCCACAATCGGAGCCCACCGATCTGTGGGTAGGCCTGTGCCGTGGGGGCACTTTTTTCCTACATGTCGGCCGTGTAGGCCTCCGCGGTGGCCAACGCGTTGGTGACCCCCCCCCCCTGCGCATGCGCAGGGATGACGTCAGCGGCCGCTGACGCTCCCGCGCATGCGCGGACTCCCGCCGGCTGGCGGGGTGCCAACCACTCCGGGGCGGGCCGGGCCCAGCCCCTAAAGGTGTGGAGGAATCCGCACCTTTGGGGGCGGCCCGACGCCGGAGTGGTTCACGTCACTCCGTCCCGCCGGGACCCCCCACCCCGCTGGGTAGGGGAGAATCCCGCCCAAGAATTGACCAGGAGCCAATGTAGGCCAGTGAGCACGGGGATGTTAGAGGAACAGGACTTTGTACAACTTCAGATATGCTCAGCAAAGTTTGGATGTCCTGAAGTTTATGCATTTAAAGAGACGAGCCAGGAATGTGTTGGACTAGTCAAATTTAAAGGTAGCAAAGGCACGAATGAAAGTTCCAGCAGTAGTTGAGCAGATGCAGGGATGAAACTGGGCAATCGTACGGAGATAGAAATAGGCAGTGTTATGATGGCAGAAATATGGGGCGGGATTCTCTCAGCCCGATTCGCACGATGCCGCCCCAACACCGGTCCGCCGATTCTCTGGTCACTAGAGAATCAGCGCCATTGGTGTCGGCGCGGTGCAGCCGCCCCCCCCCCCCCCCCCCCGGGGATTCTCCGCCCGGGATGGGCTGAGTGGCCACAAAGAAAGCCCGAGTCCCTCTAGCACTGTTCACATGTGGTCTTAGCCGACGGGACCTCAGCATCCATCCTGAGGGGCGCAGCCTCGTGGGGGGTGGCCCATCATGGCCTGGCCCGTGATCAGGGCCTACCGATTGGCGGGCTGGCCTCTCCTGGTGGGGGCCTCTTTTACTCCGTGCCAGCTTCTGTAGCCCTACGGCATGTTGCGTCAGGGCCGGCGCGGAGAAGGACGCTACCGTGCATGTGCGAGTTCGCAACGGTCGCAGCGCGCATATGCAGACTTGCGGCGCACCTTTGATGCCGGTATCGCCAGCTGGTGTGGCAAGAGTCACTCCAGTGCCGTGCCAGCCCTCTGTAGGGTAGAGGACCGCTACACTTAGCGGTCTGATGACGTTGTCGTTAAACTCTCTGGTGTTTACGACGCCGTCAACACTACTGTCAGAAGGGAGAATCCCGCCCCCAAGGTTTTAGCTGATCTTAGGATCAAATGTGACACCAAATTGCAAACCGATTGATCAAACTCAGGTTGTTGCCAAGGTGAGGGGAGGATTCGGTAGCCATGGAGCACAGTTTGGAGCAGGAACTGAAAACAATGCCGTGTTTTCCGGCAGAGGCAAGACTCTATTGGTTGCCAGCGGGATCTTCCTGTCCAACCAACATCAATGGCCATTTGTGCTTCGCACCAGTTGTGCCACCTGGGAATCCACCATGCAGGGGGGGGTCACCTTTGGCAGAACCAAAATATCCTGCTGGCAGGAAGGGCCAGAAAAGTCTGGGCAATGGTTTCATAATTCCCAATATTTAATTGGAGGAAATTTCTACTCATCCACCACTGGAGAAGCAATTTGAAACTTTAGCAACAATGGGAAGAACAAATTCCCCATGGGATCCCCCTGTCCTCGACCTGAATTTGCACCTTTCTCTCGTCTTTCTTCTATCAACATCACACAAAACATCCTATGTGGCTGTGATCATAGTAAACTAAACCTTCTTATCCATCTTGACTTTTCTGCAACCTTTGTCATAATTGGCAACATCATCCTCCCCAACTCCTCTCAACTACCCTCTCCAGTGGATTGAACTGCCCTCATCCAATTCCATTTATTTATCCAATTGTAGTCAGAGAAAACCTGCAAAAGTTTCTCCTCCCACACCATTACCTCTGGGATTCCCTCAAAGATGTACGCTTGGCCCTGTAATATTTCTAATCTGCATGTTGCCCTTTGGTGACATCATCTGAAAATGCATCAGTTTTCACATGTATGCTGATGACATCAATTTCCACCTTACCTCTTCAGTTTGTCACACTACTTCTCTGAATATGAGCAGAAATTTCCTGCGACTAAGTATTGGGAAGACAAAAATCATTGCTTTTCACCCAACCATCAAGCCTGTTCCCTTGCAACCAACTCTATCTCTCACAAGCTGGAGATAGGAGTTTAAATTCCATCGGATCACCTGTGGAATTTAAATTCAATTAATTAAATATACCTGGAATTTCGAAGTTAGTATCAATAATGCTGACAATGAAACTAGCAGTTTATAGTAAAAAACCCATCAGGTTCACTCATCTCCCTCAGGGGAGGAACTCTGCCAGCCTTCTGACATTTTGTCACAGTTGACATGTCTGACCTTCTAAATTAGGAAAGGTCACAGATGAAGCAATTGAAGACATTTGGTCAAGGACATTCTTCTGAGAACCTCTTAAGGATCATTCCTCAGACTATCCTAAGTTATATCTGATGATGACAAAAATCTTCCTTTGATTAGATCTGATTCCAGCTACTTGGTCCCCATCGACTTCAGTTTTGCTCGGGCTCCTTGCTGCTTTACCAGGAGAAATGTTGTCTGAGTGATTAAGAGGAGTCTGATAGGTTTGTACTTGGCTGGGTTAGACTTTCATTTTTGCAGATGGGAGATATTTGAATTTTTTTTCACATTACCAGAAAGATGCCAGTGTAATAACTGTGCTGGATTATGTTTGCTATGTGATCAAATAGTTCCAGCTTGCAGATCTCCAGTATTACAGCCGCAGTGTTACCAGGGTGAAATAACTTTTGCCGTCTCAGTATATTCAGTTGCTTCTTAGTTTTGTGAACTGACACAACTAAACATTAGCCACCATGATTTGGTCGGAGGGTGTGTTCTCATGGAGAAGACAAGTAGGATTGCCCACTTGTCATTTTTGGTTAAAGACATTTACAAACACTTCAGTAACATCCTTAAAAAAAATTATGGTCCTTCTTCTCGTGGCATTGCTTAATATGTCCAGAGAGGACGACTCCAGAATGAACTGAATAAATCAGCCATTACATTGTCACATCAACAGAACATTGAATGAACAAAACACTTAGCTGTATAATAATCAGCCAACGATCATGATTGCACCATATGGAAAATGGGGATTCCTGCGTTATTCCATAGTCGAAATAAATAGTCATTGTTATGGACGGGGGAGAGAGGCAAACTAAACTCCTTTATTTTTCTTGCCGCCTGTCTGCAAGAAAAGGTGTTTTAATTTTTGAAATAGGCTGGGGTATATTTCCCCAAACCTTTGTTTGTGAAGTCAATTTTAAAGTGATTACCAGCAAACTCTCTTTAGGGATTGTTGTGTTATGTAATTTGGAATAACACAAGCTGCCAATTGATGCAGTTTTGAGCAAAAGATGCTCCAGACTTTGAAGTGAAAATCGCTTAGTGAGTTCAATGTGTTTATTGAACTATTAGCACAGTTCTCAAATGAGTTCGACTCTCTGCTAATCTAAATGTAGTAACTCAGTCTAACTGAACCAGCCTTGCTCTAAGCCACATGCTGGGGTGTGATGCTGAGGAGACACCCTGTCTCACTCTGTAGACGTTGGTCTGTGGAAAGAGGTGGGGTGTGAGTCCCTCATCCCTTTTATAGTGAGATACCACCCCTGAGTATCCTGACTGCTCATTGGTCGTGTCCTATTCTATGTGTTCATTAGCTGCATGTTTGCATATCATGACATCTTCCCTTTTTTGTTATGTTTTGTTGGCGTATGTGAATGTATTTCGTTGCTATATTTATCTGGTTATAAATATGGCAGTCAAAATGGTCGCCTTCCTTCATCCTAATTATGTTTGCTCTAGAGTCGCCAGGTATCTTTCGATACCGCCACAAGGTTCAAACCCGAATACTGATCAAAGAACCAATGCACCAGTTAGTTAGTTCAAAGTCAATACTATTTATTTACACACACAGTAGGATCTACACATACACAAAGTACTACAAACTAAACTATTTCTAACGCTAACGTCTATACTTAACTTCGGGTGCCCACTCAGTCAGAGGAACAATGGCCGTTGTTCGGATCTGAGGTTGTTGGGTTCGAAGAGGTACAGGAGGACAGCTAAGGTCGTCCGTCTGGTAGTGAGCGTTGACCTTGTACTTACTTGCTTCTGGTGGACGGGTCTCTCCGCTTTGAGAGCCGAGTCCAAGAGAGCGATTCTCTCTCGGGGGTTTCTTCTTATACCCAAAGGGGGCTTGGCGCGCTTTTGGGCAGGCCTTGAACTTGGCTCCAATTAATTGGGCCGTATCTTGATCACTGGTATCAATCTTGACCAATAAAGGGGTGGGTGCCGTGATGGCTGGGCGTGTCTTTGGTGGCCATTGGCCTTGCTTTGTTTATGATTTCGGTTTGGGGAACTGGCACCGGGATGTCTGAGGCTGGATCGGTGTCTTGAGTGTCTTTCCTTTGTTCCCGGAGATAGGCCATCAATATGTTAATTGACCCACAGTTTCAGTCTCGTCTGGGAGCTGCCGTCCCAATACGCATACAGGCTCTGTGCCTGCTTGCTTTCTTAACATTGTCCATATTTCCCTACATTCATTGCGAGCATCTATTTTGTATTCTGGAAGTGGCCATCCTAGATGGATACAATTTTCATGTGAATGAGTCTGTCTAACGTGACTGACGGAGGACAACAGAACAGAGAAAACAAAACAAACGTTCACAAGCCCAGTCTCTGAGGCTTGCATCTGATCCTGGTTGACCGTCGGAGAAGTGGTGCGCCTTGACAGGTGGGATGGAAGCCTGACTGGTGGCCTCGTGATGCGACGTATCAGGAGGTGGCAATTCAACATATGGAAATGGAGGAATACGAAGTTGCGGGTAGGCAACTTTGCGCAGTGCCCGTCGTTTCCTTTGCACGATGGAGCCATCAGCCATACGCACAACATAAAGCAGGGCGCGACCTGTTGAACGACAGACGGGGTAGACCACCCACCATCCGGTATCTGGATCCTGACAGTGTCTGCCGGGGATAGCATGGCCAGATCGGTGGCATGGGCATCATAGCCCTGCTTGTGACGGTCTCTGAGCTGCTGCATCTTCTGCAGCACCGGGAGGTGATCCAGGTTGGACAGGTGTATGGCAGGAAGCATCGTCTGCAGGTCCCTGTTCATCAGGAGTTGAGCCAGCGACATGCCAGTGGACAATGGAGTCGCCCTGTACACGAGCAGTGCAAGGTGTATGTCGGAAGCAGAGTCCACGGCCTTGCAGATGAGCTGTTTCACAATGTGCACCCCTTTCTCGACTTTTCCATTGGACTGCGGATAGTGCGGACTGGAGGTGACATGCTGGAAATTGTATGACCTGGCAAACATGGACTATTCTTAACTGCTAAAGCACGGGCCATTGTCTCTCATGACGGTGATTGGGATGCCATGCCTTGAGAACCTCTCCTTACAGGCTTTGATGACGGTCCGAGAGGTGAGGTCCGGGAGCTTCAGCACCTCAGGGTAATTCGAGAAATAGTCGATGATCAATACGTAGTCGCGACCATTCGCATGAAAGAGGTCGATGCCAACCTTGGGCCACGGAGAGGTCACTATGTCATGCTGTTTGAGCATCTTCTTGCTCTGCGCTGGCTGGAACTGCTAACAGGTAGCACAGTTCAGGACCATGTTCGTGATGTCCTGGCTGATATCGGGTCAGTAGACAGCTTGCTGGGCTCTACATCTGCATTTCTCGACGCCCAGATGTTCCTCATGAATCAGGCGCAGCACCAAGCTCTGGAGACTGAGCGGAATGACAATCCTGTCCATCTTGAGGATGATACCATCAATCACCGTCAGGTCATCTTCACATTGTAAAATTGTGGGCATTGCCCTTTCTGACAGCCATTGGTGAGGTTGTGGATGACACGCGGCAAGAGGGGGTCTTTGGCTGTCGCATCACGGATGAGAACTATTTCTCATCTGTCGCCAGGAGAGTGCTAGCACACAGCTGCACCTGCAATTCGATGTCCTGGGCTCACTGGGTGAGGTGACGGAGCGGGACAATGCATCAGCCAGGTGTGATGCCAGGTGTGTATACCAAGTTGAAATCATACCTCCTAAGTTGAAGCAGGATTCTCTGCAACCGAGGCATCATGTCGTTCAGGTCCTTGTGGATGATGTGGACCAGAGGCCTGTGAGCCATCTCGACAGTGAATGTCGGCAGGCCATAGACATAATCATAAAATTTGAGGATCCCGGTGAGAAGACCCAAGCACTCTTTCTCAATCAGAGCATATCTGGTTTCAGTGGGCGTTATCGCCCTTGATGCGTAGGCTACTGGTGCCCAGGATGATGTGTCATCTTGTTGAAGCAACACCGCACCGATGCCATCCTGACTCGCATCTGTGGATATCTTTGTCTCCCGGTCCAGGTCGAACAATGCCAGGACTGGTGCAGTGGTGAGCTTGGCTTTCAGTTCCAGCCACTCTGTCTGGTGTGCCGTCTTCCACTCAAAGGCAGTTGACTTTTTCACCAGGTTGCGTAGGGCCGTGATGTGTGTGGCCATGTTTGGAATGAACTTGCCCAGAAAATTGACCATACCCAAGAAGCGCAGGACCACCTTTTTGTCCTCAGGGACCTTTGTCGCCTCGATGGCCTTGATTTTGTCTGTGTCCGGGCCCACACCATGCTGTGAGGTCTGGCCGCCTAGGAGCTTGAGCGTCGATGTACCAAAACATTTGGACCTGTTTAACTTTAGGCCGTTGGCATGTACACGGCAGAATACCTTCTGGAGATGGGACCCATGTTCTTCAGGGGTTGTGGACCTTATGATGATGTCGTCCACGTACACACAAAACCCTTCCATGCCTTCCATCATCTGCTTCATGATGCGATGGAATATCTCCGATGCCAAGATGATGCCAAATTGCATGCAATTGTAGCAGTATCTGCCAACAGGCGTGTTGAAGGTGCAGAGCCTTCTGCTGGACTCTTCCAGCTGGATTTGACAAAATCCTTGTGATGCATCCAATTTGATAAAGAAGCGCGCGTGTGCCATCTCACTCGTGAGTTCCTCCCACTTCGGGATGGGGTAATGTTCCCGCATGATGTTCTTCTTGAGATCCTTGGGATCAATGCAGATGCATAGGTCCCCCGAAGGCTTCTTTACGCACACCATCGAGCTGACCCAGTCAGTCGGTTCGGTGACCTTGGATGTGATGCCTTTTTCCTGAAGATCCTTGAGCTGTGCCTTCACGCGCTCTCTCAGTGGAGCAGGGACACGTTGTGGTGCGTGGACCACTGGCTTGGCATCAGGTCGTAGCAGAATCTTGTATCGATACGGCAGCGTGCCCATCCCGTCGAACACATCTGGATACTGGGCGAGGATGTCGTCGATGCCGGCCTGAAGATCTACATGGGAGGATGAGGTGGTGTAAACCCTTTGAATGAGGTTCAGCTGCTTGCAGGCGTGCGTACCTAGTAGGGATGCCCTGTCCGGCTTAACAATTTCAAAGCATAACCGTGCTTGTGTGTGTGGGTTGGATACGTGCAGATGGCAGGGTCCCAGTGCCGTGATGGCATTCCTGTTGTAATCCAGGAGCTTGTAGGCAGCTGGAAGGACCGTGGGGGCTTCGTAATGCGTCTGACGTCTGCCTGTCAGAGGAGGTTGGCAGAGGCACCTGTGTCCAGCTTGAACTGGATGGGGCAGTGGTTGGCCTTCATCACTACTCACCATTCGTCCACAGCTAGGATTGACTAGACTTGCGATGAGTCTGGTGTGGCATATTCACACGTTGTAATAATGCCCACACTGTAGGCATTGTCCAGGCATTCATCATCTGGATCCGTTGCACTGCCAGGATCAGAATCCTGTAGGCGTTGTTGCACACTCCGGATGCGCTGTCGTCGGAATTGGGAGCGCTGGCTCCTGACTGGTGGTGCAGATCTGCACAGGGCTGATTAGTGGCCTGGCTTCCTGCAGTTTAAACAGCGCCTGCCTCTTGCAGTGCAGTGTTTCTTTAAATGGGCGGTGCCACAGTTCGAACACGTCATGACGTCGGCGTCATGACGGCCCATGCGTCGTTGCACATGTGCAGTGCGGTTCTCAGACGTCTGCACCTACGCAGTGCAGGTTTCGGCCGCTTCGTTATCCCATTTGCATCGCGCATACGTCGGGCCCCGGGAAGAGCGCACAAAATGGCCGCTTTCGTCAATGTTGAGCCACTGCATCCGCGAGACGGCCTGAACCCTCCACCTCGTGGGAGGCTAGTTTCTCATTTTTTGCCGTTTTGTACTGGGAATAGCTATTTTCAGCGTGCTCATGCACTGTGCATTTTTCCAGCGTGACTGGCAGGGTCATATGCTTGATCTTCAGTAACTGCTCTCTCAGAGGATCAGAGTGAACTCCAAAAACGATTTTGTCTCTGATCATGGAGTCAGTGATATCACCGAAGTTGCAGGATTGCGCTAGCAGTCTAAGGTCAGTTAGATATGAGTTGAAGGATTTGTCTTTACCTTGCAATCGCTGCTTGAATATGTAGCGCTCGAAGATTTTGTTGGTGTCCACCTCACAGTGGCTGTCAAACTTGTCCAGGATGGTTTGAAACTTTGCCTTGTCCTTATCTTCGGCGAAGTGAAAGGAGTTAAATATTTCCAAGGCATGATCACCCGCTGTGGTGAGGAAAAGAGCCACCTTCCGTGCATCAGGCGCACCATTGAGGTCTGATGCTTCGATGTAAAGCTGAAATTTCTGCCTGAATATCCGCCAGTTGGTACTGAGATTGCCGGAGGTCCTGAGCTGGTGAGGAGCAGGAATCTTTTCCATTGTGCCGGTATGCAGTCGCTGGTCGTCATGGATCTTGCTGAGTTGAACTAACTAGATTGAACAGACTGATGTACAATTTAAGCACTAGTTTCATTGTATTTCTGATTTAAGAAGGAAATGAAAATGAAAATCGCTTATTGTCACGAGTAGACTTCAAATGAAGTTACTGTGAAAAGCCCCAAGTTGCCACATTCCGGCGCCTGTTCGGGGAGGCTGGCACGGGAATCGAACCGTGCTGCTGGCCTGCTTGGTCTGCTTTAAAAGCCAGTGATTTAGCTGTGTGCTAAACAGCCCCTTAAAAGGATTAAAAGTTAAAGGAGAAAAAGTGTTATAGAGTCTTGTGATTATGTCTTCCCTTATTTATATCCATTGTTGTTGTTATCAGTAAGTGCTTTGATGTCATTAGTTGTTGCTTCCTGTGCATATTCGTATTTAACTGTTGTTAATTCTGATTCTTTTCCATTATTGTTATTTTGATGTTTAGCTAGCTGCTCAGATTGTATTTTAAACTTCATTATTTTTATATATTAAAGAAGATCAACTTTCACAATGCATTTCAACTACCTTTTTGTGGTCAAGTTATCACAACCAGCAACAACATATTCGGAATACGATCAATCCTTCAGGGTCTCCCGTTGAAGAAAAAGAAGGAAAGAAGGTCAAGAACCACCACAACTAACCTACTGGGCAACAAGAGCTCAGGACACAACCCAGGCCCCGAGCCTCCCAGGTACCCACAAAGCCCCCACCAACAAGAGGGGAATAAGCTGCTCAATCAACCAGTGGGTATGCCACCCCCTAGAGGGAACCACAGAACAATCAGCAAGGCATTAAACTAGGATGAACTCTCCAGCCGCAGCCGAGAGGGAGACCTGTTCCAAGAAAAAGAGGAATCGTTAAGACACTGGGTGCCTTGGGAGGGAGGGCCGACTCCTTCCTCCCCACAACCACCAGGGACCACCCCTGAACCACTGGGCCAGACCAGCTTACAAACCTGCACCACACTCACCCAAACAACAAAAAAAGACAGAGATAAAAAAAACAGGGAAAGAACGCCCAAAGCAACTCAAGGTGGCCATCGTCCCTGAGAGCAGTCTCTTTCCCAACAGCGTAGTCACCATTACCAATCAAACATCACCGTTTTTTAAAAAATAATTTAAAGGATGCGGGCATCGCTGGTTAGGCCCATTCCTAGTTGGCCTTCAGAGGTGATGGTGCATGGCCTTCTTAAACTGCTGCAGTCCTGCAGGTGTAGATATACCCACTGTGCTATTAGGGAGGGAGTACCAAGATTTTGCCCCAGCGATAGTCAAGGAACCATGATGTATTTCCAAGTCAGGGTGGTGAGTGACTTGGAGGAGAACCTTCAGGTGGTGGGGTTCCCAGGCATCTGCTGCTCTTGTCCTTCTAGATGGTAGTGGTCGTGCGTTTGGAAGGTGCTGTGTAAGAAACCTTGGTGATTTACTGCAATGCATCTTGCAGATGGTACACACGACTGCCACTGTTCGTCTATGGTGGAGGGTTTGAATGTTTGTGGAAGGGGAGCAATCAAGCAGGCTGCTTTGTCCTGGTTGGTGTTGAGCTTCTGTTGGAGCTACGCTCATCCGGGCAAGTGGAGAGTATTCCATTACACTCCTGACTTGTGCCTTGTAGATGGTGGACAGGCTTTGTGGGAGGGGGGGGGGGGGGGGGGGGGGGGGGTCAGGAGGTGAGTTATTTGCCATAGGATTCCTAGCCTTTGACCTGTCCTGGTAGCCACAGTATTAATGTGGCTAGTCCAGTTCAGTTTTTGATCAATGGTAACCCTTTAGGTTGAATTCTGTCTCTCAAATCTCCGATTTTGTCTCTTTTCACTTCTCTCTTGAACTATTAGAACACAATGTGTATTATTGACACAGGTAGGATCAGTAATTATGGTTGGTTGTTGAGGAGCAGGGCTACTTCCTGCAATGGTGGTCACTTTGAGTTAGTCTGGGCCTTCCCTCCTTGGAAGAGTGAGAAGGGACTCAGTCCGCACCAGGATAGAAAAGAAATCTGCACAGGCCATCGAAGGATAAAAAATGATTTTAAAATTCAATAACAAAAGAAATAAATCCAAAAATAACCGAAATGGATTAGCTCTAACTGGGGAGCTATTCTCAATCTCAGTGAGGAAAAACTAGCCGTACCAACCCCAACATCTCTCTCCCCCCCCCCCCCCACCCCCTCACCCTCACCCTGCCCTGGATCCACTCATGCTACTTATGACCACTTTCGGGCGTGATCTAACGGAAACGTTCTGAACACAATTTAACTAAATGAGAACAAAGTCCCATAGCAAGCGCATTTAGCCGCGTGTTTCCTAGCCTTCACATCACAGAGAAAAGCAATGCTATCTAACATCACTCGGGTTAGATATGGGGTCTCAATGGGGAACACGCAGTCGAGGCCGCACATAACACTGCACCGAGGAACTCCGCTCGCGGTAACTCCTCAGTGTAACAAGAGATCAGGACTCCATTTTTAAATGATGTCCCAATCTCTGGAGCCCCTGACACGGGCTCCCAACACCCCATGGAGGGGACCCCCGACCTAATCTCTGCCACATGAAAAATGCCAGCTTGGCAACTTAGCGGTGCCAACCTGGTACCCTTGGCAGTGCCAGGCTGGCACTCAGCAACGCCAGTATCCCAGGGTGGCACTAGCAGTGGCAGGGTGCCAGCCAGCCCAAGGGGCATTAACCTGGGGGCCTCTGATCCCCTGGGTACCCCCACGAGTACCGTTGCATCTGGTCCTCATTTGTGGAGACTGGTACTGAACGACACTTGCCCAAGGCTTCCAAGGTGACGGGGATAGATCCCAAGGGGTGCCTCAGGAAACTGCATATTACAGTGACACTAGCCGTCTCACTCTAATACGCAGATTTGCTAAATCGTGATCCCACCCACAATGGCCGGGCTTCACATCACAATGTTTCGCGAGATAGCGTTAGATCTCACAAGGCATGGCGAGCCCGGGAGATCCCAGGAGTGGGGTCTTCTCCCATTGTTTACCGGCCACCTTGCACTGTAGCGTGCTGCAATCCGGGTGCAATGTGGCCGGTGGATCGCGCCCCTTGTTTCAATACTTACTTACTTCGACTGAGTTTCTCCGGTCCATGAGGGACACTGGATAGCAAGACTCCGTCACCAGCTATGTCCAATGCAATTTCTTTCACTTCAGCCCAGATGGTGGCCTGCTCTTGGAGGTCAGCCTTAAATGTACTTTGCCAGGTCTTCTTTGGCCAACACCTCTCTCTGGTGGTGTCCATTCTACTGCTTTCTGTATGTTCAGGAGGCTAAACTACATGTCCTGCCAGTATCAGTCACCTCTCCATCATGATATCCTGTGGATGATTCTGACCAGTTCTATGTAACACATCTTCAGAGGTGATGCTGTCTTTCCATGTGACGTCCAGGATCCTATGTAGGCAGCGCTGGTGAACAACATGAAACGGGGAGTCACAGAGATTTACTGCACAGAATAAGCCCTTCGGCCCATCGTGTCCATGCTGGCCATTGAGCACCTATCTATTCTAATCCCATTTTCTAGCACTTGGCCTGTGGCCTTTAATGCTATGGTGTTCCAAGTGCTCATCTGAATGCTTCCTAAATTTTGCGGGAGTTCCCGTCTCTACCACCCTTTCAGGCAATGAGTTCCAGATTCCCACCACCTTCTGGGTGAAAGGTTTTTCTTCAAATACCCTCTAAATCTCCTGCCCCTCACTTAAATCTATGCCATCTGGTTATTGACTCCTCAACTAAGGGGAACGATTTCTGCCTATCACTGTAGACAGTGCGGAAGGATGTTGCAGGTTACAGAGGGACATAGATAAGCTGCAGAGCTGGGCTGAGAGGTGGCAAATGGAGTTTAATGTGGAGAAGTGTGAGGTGATTCACTTTGGAAAGAATAACAGAAATGTGGAATATTTGGCTAATGGTAAAATTCTTGGCAGTGTGGATGAGCAGAGGGATCTCGGTGTCCATGTACATAGATCCCTGAAAGTTGCCACCCAGGTTGATAGGGTTGTGAAGAAGGCCTATGGTGTGTTGGCTTTTATTGGTAGAGGGATTGAGTTCCGGAGCCATGAGGTCATGTTGCAGTTGTACAAAACTCTAGTACGGCCGCATTTGGAGTATTGCGTACAGTTCTGGTCGCCTCATTATAGGAAGGACGTGGAAGCTTTGGAACGGGTGCAGAGGAGATTTACCAGGATGTTGCCTGGTATGGAGGGAAAATCTTATGAGGAAAGGCTGATGGACTTGAGGTTGTTTTCGTTAGAGAGAAGAAGGTTAAGAGGTGACTTAATAGAGGCATACAAAATGATCAGAGGGTTAGATAGGGTGGACAGCGAGAGCCTTCTCCCGCGGATGGAGGTGGCTAGCACGAGGGGACATAGCCTTAAATTGAGGGGTAATAGATATAGGACAGAGGTCAGAGGTGGGTTTTTTACGCAAAGAGTGGTGAGGCCGTGGAATGCCCTACCTGCAACAGTAGTGAACTCGCCAACATTGAGGGCATTTAAAAGTTTATTGGATAAGCATATGGATGATAAGGGCATAGTGTAGGTTAGATGGCCTTTAGATTTTTTTTCCATGTCGGTGCAACATTGAGGGCCGAAGGGCCTGTACTGCGCTGTATCGTTCTATGTTCTATTCACCCAAGTCCTTCATAATTTTATGCATCTCAGAAAGGACACCTCAGCCTTCTCTGCTTTAAGGAGGAGAGCTCCAGCCTAACCAGACTCTCCTCAAAGCTGAAACAATCCAGCCCAGTATTACAATCCCCGGCCAGACCCCAATATGGCTAAAATACAGGACCGAGACCCCAAAATATTATATTATTTTATAAGACTGTGCGAAAAGAATACTTCTCTCCAAGAGTGATTGCATGAAGAAATAGGGATTTGATATTTTAAAACAAAACTTTATTATAAACATAATATTAAAGTCTTCGACCTCACATCCGAAAATAGCTTAAAATTACCCTTTAAACAATACTACTACATACAGTAAATGCAATATTCTTAATTACTACCACTATTCCCCCAACTTAACAGCAGGAAAGTAAACAATATACAGCTCTCAATCCATTCTATATCCCAATAACACAGAGTAATACTTGCTTTCCAGATCAGATTTGGTCCCTGTTAGAACCCCTGTAGACTCTGGCTGGATGTCTTCAAAAAGCTGTTTCAACTGCTTTGTTTCAGCTTCTTCCTTATTCTCAGACAGGACTGCACTGTTTCAAATACTATTATTTTAATCGTTTTAAACAATCCTAATATGAGATCAAAAGATCTTGGGCTGGATTCTCCGATTTCGTGACTATGTCCGGAGGAAGCGTCTGGTCTTACGACCAGAATGTCGGCACGACCCCCACACCGATGCTCCGCACGGTGAGGGCCTAGCCACCGTGCCACGTAAAGCTCCAAGCTTTACCTGTGTGGAAGTGGATTTCATTTATCGTCTTGTTATAACCTTGCTGTCTGTATGTAATATTAAGGTTCTGAAATATATCTGTGACCCTTAAGTAACAGGATGTTAAAGGGTTAAGGGAATGAAATGAGAACAGAACTCTGTATCTGTTAATGCAGAGACAGCAAAGATGAGTGTGTAAAACCTTGTCAACTGAGACAAGGGACATTGGAATGTGAAAGAGCTGACTCAGGAGCACGAGAGGGAAGGAGATAAGGAAGTTCGACCTGATGGACAGATAGGATAAGAAAACCGTTAGCAGCAACAGTTATGTCATAGTCACCAGCCTACCTCGAGGATAATAATTCCATATAAGTACATGTTCTGGATCCCTGCCAAATTATTGGTGTATCTAGGAATTTAAGGGGGCCACCTCTAAGCTGTGATTGTATAAAGAGACAGTCCATACTTTGGGACTTTGGCACTTCTCGAAGGTGGTTCCCCGACTACTTAGAGATTTGTCCCGGCCGTGAATAAACGAATATTCGTTACTGACGTGTTCGAGTGTTTTACTTCTGGACTGACGGACGGCTATGTGAAAGCGCAATTCACACCTGCAGCTATGAATGGAGAATAGCTGGGTCCATGGCCGCACATGCACATGGCAGCGACCTGCAGGGTCCGCGCCGTACAACATGGTGCCGGCCGTGCGCGGACCCGGCCTTCCAAATAGTTCCCTCCTGTAACCCCCCCCCCCTCACTATCCCCGGACCACCCCCCTACCAGTCCCACCAGCCCCCGCTGAAGATCCCCAGCCAGCAGAACGGCTCCCCCCAGACTGTGGCGGCGCTGGACACAGTTCGCAGACGCCACGCGAGGTCCCCGAAAACTGAGAGCACATGCGACCGATACCATTGGGAAGTCGGCCCATCGGGGAAAGGTCTCAGTTGACGCCCTGAGGCCATCCCAACGGCGTGCGGCGTACTCAGCGATGACGCCATTTTTGATGGGGCGGAGCCCCCAAAAAACAGCACCGCACCCGATTTTGGCAGAAAAACGGATTCTCCGGCCAATCGCTGAACGCAATTTTTGCCGTCGATAATCGGAGAATCCAGCCCCTTACTTGTGGGCTCAGTGTTAGTCAGATTAGCACTCAACTCAAAAGCTTTCGCAAAATGTCTGAATACCTTAGCTCCACCCAGCAATGACATCATCTCCCAAGCTGAAAACAAATTAACTTCCCAGGGACTCCCCCTAGTCAAAGAATAGTGCCTTAGCACAGGCTGTTATGATGGTCAATTTCATCTCTGACTCCTAAAAGCTTTCTGGTCTTGTGAAACAAGATTCATTTTAAAAACTTGACCACTGCAGTCAAACACACTTTAAGCCAGGTTGTTAACCCTTAAGTTGCCAAATGTTTATCACCCAATCTATCTAAAATCCTGCATTTGTCGCACCAGGCAGCATCCTGGTGAATCTCCTCTGCACCCTTGCTGGTTCAATCACATCCTTCCTATAGTGTGGTAACAGAATTGCACACAGTACCGAGCTGTGGCCTAATGAACATTTTATCCAGCTCCATCATACCTTTATCATAACTTATGTGACACATTTGCTCTGCCATGTCTCGCTGGCATTGATTGTAGTTGGTACTGCTCTGGACATGCCAAGTCCATGGTCATGTTGACGGTGTTGCTGCCCAGACTGTGTGGAGCTACTGGAAGGCCGACATTGCTTATCCAATTCTTCTGTGGATGTCGAGCCCTACATCACTCTGCCTGGAGATGTTGCTTCCTAGGTAGGGGAAGTGGTTGACATCCTTGATGTTCTGTTGATTGATGGTGATGGAAGAGCCTGGTTGCCATCCAGTCATCGTTGTCTTGGCCTTCTCATAGCTAACGCGTTGACGAACTTTGGCACTGGTATTCGCAAGGCTGGTGGTCATGTCTTGGAGCGTGCAGGATTCTCAGTGTCATCTGTGAAATCCAGGTCCGTCAACCAGTAGAGTTGCCACGGTAATGTCAATGCTTGCAACCATCACCATATTCCTCATGATGAAATCAATAACCAAGAGGAAAAAGAATGGGGAGAGTAGGTGGAGTAAATTATTATTTGTCGTTTTATTTTTCATTTTCATCACCTTCCCACACTATCCCCAAGTCAACACCTTCCCTCATGGTTTGGTCTCCTTTGGATGGTCCCACAGTTGGATAGATTTCATTAATTTCTGTCCTTACTTCGAACAATCTGTCCAAGATCGACACTCTCCCCCTTCCATCCCTTTCTCCTTCAGAAAGCTTAAATATTATGACAGTGAAGACTGTTGCTTAATTAAGTCTCGAGATAAAGATCAATTTCACTAATATTATCATTACTTGGGATATACGACTGTTAATTCATGTCATTTTAAACTTAACTACGATATGGAAAAGCACAGTTTTGATATTTTCGACTGCTATTCACATTGCAAATAATCTGACAGTTGAAAAGATAATTAAGTGAATTAAGGAATAAAATTTAAAACATTTGAGTGCTAGGACAAGTTATCATACTAAAATTTTATAATTAACATTCCCATTGTTTTCAGATTCTGGGAACAAAAATATTTCCAGATGTTCTGTGAACCTTTCAGAGTAACACTGGCTAGGATTGTTAATCACCTGGGATAAAACTGCCCGATGCTTCCCGTTTTCCATTCTATGCTCCACATGTCAGAGTTCTCAGTTTACCACTGGTGTCAATCAATCACATTCTTCACTTTGTGTCCACAGAATTTTAAAAAGAACTGCAGGAAAATAACCTGCAATGGCACTCTCAGGATCAGCTGTTGAGAATTCAGGAGATTCAACATACAAAAGTGCTACCTAATGTAAGACAGGTTACTGAATAATGAGCAAAGCATTTAACAATATATTTCATCTTCTCTCACAAGTTAAGCTCTCCCCAGTGTTCCAAACTGCTACTTAATAATTACATTTAAAAATAATTAACTTCTGTAACAACGCTCTTTTTAAAAACAAAAGCAGTTTCAATTCAATGTACTGTTTGAAAACACTCAAACACCATGTCACGCTAAGTATAACCTTAAACGTGACAATTAATTCATTGAACAGAAATAACAATTAACATATATGATTCTCCCTTTTTATCGGCTAGGAATAGCAATTTGAATTAATATGATTTTGTTCTGGGACATAAGCAGATCCTTACTGGTATTTGCACACAAGGCACAGATGCCATCAAAGACGCTTTCATTGTATTCTTATAGGAGATTCAGATTTATTTTTGCTGCTTCGTGTAATACTTTTAAACAGCTTCTTCTCACCCTAGAGGCCTTGGAATTCTTTTGCACGTTAAGTACATGTCATTAGTTTTGACTGCAACTTCGTAATACGATTGGCATTTGTAACATGTGTACTATATTTTCAAAGAAAATGAAAGAAATACTATGTATATTTTCAAGGTGTCAATCATTGCTCATTTGGAAGATGCTCACTCAAATCACCTTCCTGTCAGTCAGCCAGTCACATAACCAGCATCAATTGCCCCCCAACTTTGACTTCATGACAACATAAGAGTCGGACTCGCGCTTAAGTGCTCCATTATGCTCTTGAACTCTGGACCTGGCCATATCAACATGCAAAGCTACACACCATCATGCTGTGAGATGTCTTTGGCTATGTGCAGAACAGTTCAGGACACAATAGGTGGTAAAACCCCCCCACACTCCTTGAACATTGAATTGCAGACCTGTCAACACTTGTTCATTTTCAGTAGGAGTCACTCACTTTGGTTTAAGGATATTACTTTTTTTTTCCTCTAATGTCAATGAAAAATAATCAGCAACTTATAGGGTAGAAATTCTAATTGATAGCATTCACAAATACACACTTAATGTTCCCCGTTACATTGCTACGTGCATTCTTTATGTAGGTGTCAATCTGGTTATCAGGGGCTAATACTTGTGAAATAATAACACACAGGAATGTATTACAAGCATGTTAAGACTTTGCATAAATGTAAATGATTGACATTTCTACCCTTAAGTGTTCAGTTTGTTTTACTCTTTTTATTTATAAATCTCATTTGTAACACAACCTTGATATTGCCAGTTCTGTTGAATTTCCGCTTTAAGAAAACACAAAAACCTTCAGAATAATTTTGGATTACTCTCAATAGAACTGGAACAGCTGTTTATTTTAGACTCATGCTGGTCTCTTTGTCTTTCTTAAATAAACGGATTTGCTAATTGAGTCAGTCACTGTAACCAATAATCTCTAAATACCAAAATGCACAAGCACTGAACTGTCTTAATTAGTCCCAAATTAAATTATGGCACTTAAATTATAATTTAATTACGCACAGTAACAAATGCATTAATCAGCCTCTTCAGATGGTCACAGTTTACATGAGCACGTTTCTATAGAGTGCGTGATCTGCAACATTGCAAGTCAACTACATATTTTTCCCATTGATACAAAAATTCACTGTACACATTTAAGTTTTGGCAAATAGGAAAAATTAGAGCATTTTGTTTTAGGGAGGATTAGGTGGGGCAATACATGCTAAATAGACTCAATAGTGTTGGATTCCAATGGTATTATTTTGCTGAGACAACAGTAATACCTGGCTTTAAGGAAGTTCAGCATTTTGAAGATTCAGTTCTTCTGTCCTGATATTCCGAATAACTGCTGAACAATCTTTTGAAGATTAAGTTGAAGGAATTATTTATTTTACTCATAAATTAATAGCTTGTCCAAAGGCAAATTGTATCGGAGGTGAATGTAAATTATCATTACTTCACTCCTTTTAAAGATTCCAGATTTCAACACAGAGGGATAAAATCGATGGTTTCTTGAATGATAGTAAAAGTAACACCCACCAGCTCTTTGAGGTTTAGTCTATTGCAACTTCTTCATGATTACTTGTAATTTACAGCCAAAGATCCCAAATTTCTTTGATGCCCACTGCACCTGCATTACACCAGAACGTTGCATTGCTCACCAGCAGAGGGAGTTACATGCTAGTTTCCTGGGTAGGTTAATTTGCCAATGATTTGGAGTAAATTCGGGTGTAATTGTATTCTGAAAGCACTAATTTGGTAGCCTGAGATGCTTCCACAGGATCAACATTAACAAGAACTGCAATAACGGATATCCCATCTGGCACGGCATTTCATTACTACTTGTTTCCATGGAGACATCAGTTATGTCTATAACAGGTCGATCAGGTACTTCGGTGCTAATGGGTTCGAAAACATTTCTTAATGGCAACATTGACTGTTGGGGCGTCTCTACTCCTCAAGTGGTCCACGTTTTTAAGAATGATCCGTCCCTCCTTGTCTACTTGGTCACGACAGGGGGCCTGTCTCAGAGGATGGCACAGTGATTAGCACTGCTGCCTCACAGCGCCAGAGGACTGAGTTCAATTCCGGCCTTCGGTGACTGTCTGTGTGTTTGCATGTTCTTCCTCTGTCTTTGTGGGTTTTCTGCGGGTGCTCTGGTTTCCTCCTACAGTCCAAAGATGTGCAGGTTAGGTGGATTGGCCATGTTAAATTTGCCCCTTAATATCCAAAGATCTGCAGGCTTAAGGGGATAGGGCAGGGGTTATGGGGATAGGGTGGGGAGTGCGCCTAGATAGGGTCCTCTTTCAAAGGGTCAGTGCAGACTTGATGGGCTGAATGATCACCTTCTGCACTCTAGGGATTCTGTGGAAACAATAATTCCGGGGGATCTAACTTGATCCACCACTGAAGTTTCATATAGTGTACTTAACATGGGTTTTTATAAACCATAAATGCCTCAATAAAATATTTGTTAAAAATAAAAATGTTTTTTTTAATTTTGCAATGGTGATGGCTCATTGATGAGATCTTGAGGCTAGAGTATTTAAATATAAACACTTCTATTGGTAGGCTTTAACTATATATAGTTCCAAATATGGTCTTGCATGGAGCTCTTGGTGTTTACCAAGTTCAGTTCTAGTCTGTTCTCTGACGATGTGATGACATACATCACTTTGTGGGTGGTACCACTCTCCAGTCCCATGTTGACTCTTGCTCTGCTGAGCACCTTTCATTATAATGCATGTAAATACATATCATCACAATACAACAAAGCTTTGCCTTGATAGTTCTTTTACAATTTTGGTCTGTCGCATATGAAGGAATGGTCGTGTTGCTCTGTTTCTAGTATTAGAAACTGAGCAGTATGTTGATAAAGTTTCTTCTCTTTTCACCATTTCAATTCAGCATCTTTCTCATTGACCATTTTATCATTTTGGTTCTTGTGCTTTTCTATTAGTATGACCATTTCAGCAATATTGTTCTGGCATATAATCTCAGTTTCTTTTTCTGTCTGCATTGCTGATTCTGCTATCAGTTTTATTGTTTTCACTTTGTAAATTTTTGCAACAATTTTTTTCTCCAAATTTGCTGTCAGCCATTTAATTTTGTTGTTCTAATGTCTTCTCTAGAGCTTTATTTTGCTGATTCCTCTTTCTGTTCAATAGTTCTTTAATTTTTGAATTTCTTGTGAGGGGAATCCATCAAGTCCTGATGGGACATACCCAGTTCACAAATTGAACCTTCATTTCTACTTGTTGTAACTTCAGCCAAATCTTTTTGGCTTCACTGTTGGCCAGGTCAGGCTCCAACAAAGTGTTGACTTGCTTCAATTCTACAATTCTCTCATTGCTCTTCTTGTGGGGTCTTTCATTGCCCTCCATCTGGAGTCTTTAATTTCCCTTCTTTTGGGATCTTCTATTGCCCACTTTCTAAGTTCTTCTTTTGCCTCCTCTTTGAGGTCTTTTGTTGCCTCTGCCTTGAGATCATCATTGCATCCTCTAAGGTTTTCCATTGTTTCTTCCTTGAGGTCTTCATTGCCTCCTCTGAGGTCTTCAGGTGCCTCTTCTTTGAGGTCTTCATTGCCTCCTCTGAGGTCTTCTGTTGCCTCTTCCTTGAGGTCTTTTTTGCCCATGGACCTTTTTTGAGAGTTATTCCATCTCTAGAGTCTTCTCTGATTTTCCTGTCCATAGCCATTTATTCCTTTTTGTGATTGCCGCTTTAAGCGCATTGCCACTTTAAACGTATTACCTCTTTGAGGTATACTCCTTTAAAACTGCCAGTAGTTAGCTGCCGTTGGCTTTCTCTCTGTGCTTTAGATTTTTTGGCAAGAACCTGGCTGCTCTTTTTTTGAATTTTTAAAACTTCCACTTTTACTGAAGGAAGGTTATTTCAGCAATCTTTGGAGTTTTTTTTCTTCTGGCTGTTTGAAAAGTCCATTTTTTCTTCTTTTGTTATGATGTGCCAGGGTTTGTCTATTTCTCTCGCAGTTGAGGTCCGAAGGGCCGCTGTTCTTAAATTTTAACCTATCTTCTTTTTTCTTTATTTAGAAGGTTAAGAACTTCTCTTCATTTTGTTGAAGTGCAGCAATTGCAGACATAGAACTTCCGCAGGCTATGCTCTGATCCTGCACATCAGGAGCCCCTCATTCCACTTGAGCTTCTTGATTTTGCCGTGCTTCAGCACTCCTCGCTGCAGTTCACTGGGGCATTTTTTTTTTACTTAAAGCATTGCTTTCTACATGTTCTATTTAGTGAAAACAAAACTTTGTAGCAACTCTATTTCTTCCTTCAGTTCTTTTTGTTTAAACTTAAAGCCACAGCTCTTGCTTCGCAAACTTACTTTTTTTCTCTGTATGTTTCTTTCTAAACTGCCAGCCAATTCAGGTTCCTTCTGTGTCTGTCCCTCACTCTCTCTTCCTAGTCTACAATGTGAGTGGAGGTATGTTTCTGCATTTTTCTCACCATTCTTGTTGATTCTGACCCAGAGGTTTCGCCATGTTCTCTTCCTTGCTCACCCATTGTGCAACTGTCCTTCTTTCTGATTCTACATTACTCAGAGTCTGGGTATGTGTCTACTCACCCAAAGAGAGGCATTCTGGTCAGTATTTTGTTTCAACTTCTATTAAAGCAGGATACTCATAGGTGTTGGGCCAAAGGCAGTATCATGATCATTTATCCTCATTGCCAGATGTAAAGGTGCACTTCCACGGACTTCATTAAAGAACACAAGAATGATTTATTAATAAGAATTGTTCAGCAACCGCATGGCTGCAGCTAACTCCCTACATGTCTCCTGCCTAAGAGGACTCCACCCCATGGGATGATTATCCATTCTGAGTTCCAATTGGTCACCTAATCAGGTGACCTTTTCTGCTGTGTTGACCTCAAAGCGACCAACACTATACACAGTGAGCAGGATGCATCAGTATAGAAGCAACACAGCCTTTCTAAAGGCTTACAATGGCAAGTGGAGGCCTCTGAGATTCTGTTTTTTGATCCCTTTGCATTTTTTTCATTCACAACATCCCTCGACTTCATCAATGCCAGAACGATTAGCAGTCAGAAGACAGCTATGCCCACTGGGTACAGTGACAGATCAACATTGAATTGAAGGATTGTGATTTCTGTTTCATTGGTAGAGCTACGAGCCTTTCTGGATGACTGACATTTGACATCCTCCCATCTGTGCGAGATGATGGGAATGCTGCCTCAGAACTCTGGGCCAGATCACCTGCTGCACTTCTTTTGGTGGCTGAACAGGCTAATTCTGGAAAGGCAAGGACTGCTGCAAGCGCCAGACATGAGGTTGTCCCTTACTGATGGTGTGGGATGATCTCTACTGATACCTTATTTGCACCACTGGTGTCTGCTTTGGAGCCTCTGAAACCACATACTGTCATGATGGTGAATTCCTGTCCACAGTTGGTGTCACCATTTGCTTTGATCATCAGTCTGAATTTTCCACTTGTCACGACTGATATGGAGGGCTTTAATGTCCCTTTAGATAGCACCCTTGAATTAGAGCATTGTGTGCTCTGCTGATCTCTTGGCACAGATAGCATATCTCCTCACTGCACATCCTTGAGGATGCAACCATTTTCCATCCTGTGCACATGCCCAAGCCAGCGAGGCCTTCTTTGCAATGATTAGCGCTAGCATGCTTGACATGTTTGTCCCCAAAAAGATTGCTTCATCAACAACTGGTCGAAGTTATTGAACCTTTTTTCTTGGTATATGTAAGTTTTCCAGGCTTCACTGCCAGGCAGCAATGTGATGACGAAACAGGCCTCGCGATACATACCTTAGGCCTGTGGGTCAATTTGTGGCTTTCAATGCCCACTTTGATAGTCGGCCAAAGTTGGTGGCTGCCTTATCGATGTGCGTGCTAAAATCTTTGTCAAGAGGCAGGTTGTCAGTCAGAATAAATCCAAGGTAGCAGAATTTGCTGATTACGTCCACTTCTGTGTTGCTGAGTCTGATCACAGGCTGGAAGAGGTGAGAAATGGGAAGGAGTGACTTCAGCGAGAGACAGGTGGAAAACCATCCAAGAGTGTCAGTGTTGCTGCCTGGCAGAAGGTCTTTCAGAAACTCATCGTCAACATCATCTGCCATGCTACGTTAGTGTTCCCGTCTCCACACATTCTCTTTCCTCTCCCTAATCCATAAGGATGGCTTAGATGTGACTCCGTCTGGAGAAAAAAAAATCTTCTTCAGAGTCATTCTGAATAAAAGGAAAATGACATGGGTGAACAAGATTGGAGGACTACGGGGTGAAAGAGTTCAAGTGTAAGGGTGAAATTTTCCCTCCTGGGACTAGGTCCTGTTGGGGGCGGGGAGGCTCTGGAAATCTGCACTGTATCGGGGCTGTTTAGCCCAGGGCTAAATCGATGGCTTTGAAAGCAGACCAAGGCAGGCCAGCAGCACGGTTCGATTCCTGTAACAGCCTCCCCGAACAGGTGCCGGAATGTGGTGACTAGGGGCTTTTCACAGTAACTTCATTTGAAGCCTACTTGTGACAATAAGCGATTTTCATTTCATTGTGCGACCGCAACCTCATTAAATTTGCATTGGGGGTTTTTTGCGTTGTTTCATGCGGCGGGTGGGTTGGCTGACTTGCCTTCCCCACCATCATATCCTTTTTAAAAGGTATCTGGGAACAAATGACCCACCATTAACGAAGGAATATGGACCCCCGGAAGAAAGAAGGTGGACATCCAGGAACACTCTGAAGCTGGAAGATGGACCTCCTCAAAGACACTGAAGCTGGAGGATCCATTTAAAGACTAAGGAACTCAACTTGAGATTACGCTGGTTATGCACTGTTAATGGAGAGGTTTTCTCAATTGTTTTCATGCAATAATGACATAATAATGGCTTAACTGGTGAAGGCAGAGAGAAACTCCAGGGCCAATATTTTTTTCTGAGTTCAGCTACCCCTTCACTGAACCTTGCGGCAGGTTTACCATATAATAGCTGGTCCCAACTTTTTTCAGAATAGATGACACCAATTTATTGAGGTTGAATTATATATTCGATGTGTTCATTTGAAATCAAAACATGTTGCACGGAAGCTCAAGGGACTGCAGTAATTTATTGTTCAACAACATTTATAGCACTCCTGAAACCAATGTATCATTTCTTCTTTTACCTAGGATTTGACTGCAATGTGATACTAATTGGCTCTTACTTTGCAAGGCTATAAATAGTTAAATGAAACTTGATGAGATTTAAACCATGCTTCTGCAGTATTGCTGTCATAGAACTTGTGCACATTTTTTGCATTGGAGACCCGACATAGGTCATTCTTCTTGGCATTTCATAATCCGTTTTAGTCATATTAAAGATTTAAGGAATAATCCAGTTGAGTTCTTTCTTGGTATGTTTTCCAAACAATCCTTAAAATTCTAATTAACCCAAAGAAAGACTTGATTCAAACCATTTACGAATGTCATTAGCTGGTGAGCAACTCCAGAACTGTGTTTGTAATGGCATTACCTCTCCACGTTGATTGTGTTGCTTGGAAGAATATTACAATTGTGACAAAGCACAGTTTATTTTTAAAATATTTTTATTGAAGGCATTTTTCATATATACTTAATTACAAAAACACAAAAGCCAAACCTCGGAAACAGGTAACAAAACTAACAACTCCCCCTCCAACCCCCCCCCCCCCATGTCCGCCTCCTTTTTATCCTTCCTGTAATGAACTCCAATTGGCTTTATTGGTTGGCCAATTGGAGTATGAGCTCCCTCAATGATAGCTCATTGAGGGGGCCCATATAATCACCTGTGTAGGCTTTGTGAGCAGTCTTAAGTTGATTGGACTGCTAGCAGCACTGTTTGTAGCTGCTCCTGTAATATCGTTATTGTAAATAAATATTGGTGTGGTGACGGAACTCCTGCCTCCCGTGGATTACTACACTTCCCCCTGCCCCCCCCCCCCAAACAAAACAAAGCACCTATAACTCCCTGCCCTCCGCTCTCACTGACGCCTCACTTTAAAGAAGCCAATAAATGGCTTCCACTTCAGGGTAATCACCTCTTCCACTCCAAGGGACACTACAATGTCCTTCCAGGTGCCCCTTCCCCTCAAGGTGTCAGGTGAGGCCCTCAGGTGTCCGAAGGGTGGAGGTGCAGCAACTGGACACCCGTGGAAAATCCACTCAGAGATAATCAGCTTCCTCCGCAACCCCTCGGCCTGTGACACAAACCCTCAACCCTCACTCATAAAACATAGAACATAGAACAGTACAGCACAGAACAGGCCCTTCGGCCCTCAATGTTGTGCCGAGCCATGATCACCCTACTCAAACCCACGTATCCACCCTATACCTGTAACCCAACAACCCCCCCCCCCCTTAACCTTACTTTTATTAGGACACTACGGGCAATTTAGCATGGCCAATCCACCTAACCCGCACATCTTTGGACTGTGGGAGGAAACCGGAGCACCCGGAGGAAACCCACGCACACAGGGGGAGGACGTGCAGACTCCACACAGACAGTGAACCAGCCGGGAATCGAACCTGGGACCCTGGAGCTGTGAAGCATTTATGCTAACCACCATGCTACCCTGCTACTCCTTTCTCTCCTTCTACTCCTTCAGCCTCGCTCACTCCTTCCCCTCCCCTTACACCTTCAGTGCTTCATACTATTTCCATTGCTCCTTCATCCTCTCTCAATTTGCCCTCTGCCTCCACTCCAGCATCCTAGAGGGGAAGGAGTGAGGGTTTATGAAGCAGTAGGGGAAGATGAAGGAGTAAGGGGGGAGGGGGAATGTTCAGGTGAACGTGCAAGGGAGGGGCTTGCAGAGTCAATGTCAGCCTCTTTCAAGGTTCCTTATTCCTTCTCTTACTCCTTCCTCCCCCCTGGATAATTTCAATCCTCCAAACTCCCTCTCAAGCTTTTTCTTGCCCGATGACATCTTACTCCCCCGGGACACTGGACAATGGTTAGCACTGTTGCCTCGCAGCTCCAGGGACCTGGGTTCAATTCTCACCTCGGGTGTCTGTCTGTGTGGAGATTGCACATTCTCCCCGTGTTTGCGTGGGTTTCCTCAGGGTGCTCCCATTTCCTCCTACACCCCAAAGATGTGCAGGTTAGGTGGATTGGCCATGCTAAATTTTCACCTAAGTGTTCAAAGGTTAGGTGGCATTACTGAGATAGGGCAGGGGATTGGGCCTTGGTAGGGTCTTATTTCAGAGGGTCGGTGCAGACTTGATGGACCAAATGGCCCCCTTGCGCACTATGATTCTACTCTATGGCACCTTCACATCTCCAAACGCCCTCCCCCATCCCAGCTTCACCCCCAAACACCTTAATCCCCCATCCCCAGTTGCCCCCCTAATACCATCACCTCCCCCCCAGCTTCATCCCCCACTCCCTAAGACCTTCCTCTCCCACCAACACCGAACCTCCCTCCCCCTTCTTTCTTCACTGCATCTCTACCAATACTTCCAAAGACCCTGAGGTTGCAAAGTAAGCTGAACAAGTCCGCGAAGACCATAGAAGATTTTACCAGTTCATGGTGAAGACTCGGAAGTTCCAAAATAAGTCCAACACCAGCGAACAATAGCAAAGATAAAGCTGCTGGATAGAGATCTCCCACCTGCCGAGAGGCACCATGGACGAGAGGCACCATGGACGAGAGGCACCATGGACAAGAGGAACCAGCCAGCATTCCAGCCAATGAGTTCCTCCAGGATCTGGTAGATACAGGCCTCCAGCATTATCCTCTCCCGGAAGTTCATGCTGTGAGCAAGGCCCTAAAGGTAATTCTTGACCTTTGCAGAGCACGTTGGTCCAGGTGTGTTCTGGACAGACATGCTTTTCCGCTTTTCTAACGGGGGAATCGGGTGTGGGGGAAGATTCTGGTCGGGCCTTCACCTGCATCCAATAATGGGATGCAAACTGGTTTTGCATCGTCCTCCAGTGGGTTTCCCAATTGGCCATGGCTGGCACGAGCAGAAGATCCTGCAGAAAATTCATGATGGCGTGAAACTGATTTTGAACTCCTACCAAACACCCCCACAAGCCATTGAACCAGCTGGCAGGGGCCTGGGGAAAATCTGCCCTCAGGGTGCCTGGGTGCAGTGGTGGGGAGGTGAGGAGGTGGTGGTGGTCCCTCCTTTGAACAATTGCAGCATGTTTTGTCCCATCCTGAGCGACCCATGTTGGCCACAATTTTAACAATTTAATCTAATAATTTCTATTGCTCTTTTAAGTCTTTGTTAAATTTCAGTCCTCCTCTAAATCAGTTTTGAATTAACGTACAAGACTGAACCAATTAAGGTAAGGCAAGACATAATAAATTTTTAGAAAGTTTCTGAAAGGAAAGTTATACTTTTCAAACTTTAGATAATGACTGTTACAATTCTAGATGGTTCTACTCTCCGCTGAAATATTGTTCATGTTTTCCTTCTCTCTAGTCTGAATCCACTTATGGAGATGGACATGTAGTTAGTGCTGATTAGTCTTCAAATATTAACTAGCAACAAACCCTGACATGATCCTCATTTTTATCCCTTTGATGAACATCACACCAGGCCAAGTCAGGCTAGTGTAAATTTAATGATTGGTTCGAGGTGATGTTAGGTAAATTTAATTGTTCTTTATCTTTCAATTTACAACATCTCAGTTCAAAAGGACACCTATGGAAGACAATAGCTTCTTTATTTTGCTAATCTTAAATAAAATGTAAACAATTCTCTTATGCGCAAGACAGATCTTGCCAAAGCTATGGGGCGCGATTCTCCGCACTCACGCCGGTTCGGCGAATAGCGGGCCGCGCATATTTTCACTGCGACGCAGGTCCGACGCCCTCCCGCTATTCTCCGAACCCTGCACAAACTACACGTCGGCATTTCCGGCAAAGGCCTCGAAAGCTCCCCTGACACGACCAGAATCGCTACCTTTTGGCCCCCCCACTATTCTCCAGCCCGGATGGGCCAAAGTCCCGACGTCATCACGCAATGTTTTCACGCCGGCCAACACACCTGCTTTCCAAGTTCGTCAACCAGTCGTGCTGGCTGACGAGAGCTTCGAGTAGGTGAGCGCACCGCTCAGCGCACCGCTCAGCGCACTGCTGGAGTCTGGCCACAATGGGGAAGGCATCCCCGAGAATGGGAGGGGGATCCAGAGCGGGGGGGAGTGGGGGAGACTGAGGAGGGAGTGGGGAAGACTGAAGGGGGGAGTGGCGGGGACGGAGGGGGGAGACGGAGGGGGGAGTGGGGGAGACGGAGGGGGGAGTGGGGGAGACGGAGGGGGGAGTGGGGGAGACGGAGGGGGGAGTGGGGGAGACGGAGGGGGGAGTGGGGGAGACTGAAGGGGGAGTGGGGAGACGGAGGGGGGAGTGGGGGAGACTGACGGGGGAGTGGGGGAGATGGAGGGGGGAGTGGGGGAGTGGGGGAGACGGAGGGGGGAGTGGGGGAGATGGAGGGGGGAGTGGGGGAGACTGAGGTGGGAGTGGGGGAGACAGAGGGGGGAGTGGAGGAGTGGGGGAGACGGAGGGGCGAGTGGGGGAGACGGAGGGGAGAGTGTGGGAGACAGATGGGGGAGTGGGGGAGATTGAGGGGGGGAGTGGGGGAGTGTGGGAGATGGAGGGGGGAGTGGGGGAGACTGAGGGGGGAGTGGGGGAGTGGGGGAGACGGAGGGGGGGAGTGGGGGAGACAGAGGGGGGAGTGGGGGAGACTGAGGGGGAGTGGGGAGACGGAGGGTGGAGTGGGGGAGACTGAGGGGGGGAGTGGGGGAGACGGAGGGGGGAGTGGGTGAGACAGGGGGGGGGAAGTGGGAGTAGGGGGTAGGAAGAGAGTGAGCGAGTGACCCGTCCAACCCCGTTACAAAATGTCTGCCACCATGCCATGGCGTGCCGGTCACGAGGACACGGCCGCTGGTTCCCCTGTGGCTTACGGCCACAGGCCTCTGACGCACCGGTGAAGAGGACGTAGTTAACTGCCCGTTGGATGCAGAAAGTGACCAGGGGTTAGGCTGCCCGCGTGTCAGCAGCGCGTCCAGGCCACCGGGACACCAGGTATCCCGTGGCAGGCGGCTGCCGAGGTGTCGACTAACGTCCGTCTAACATGTCCCGTTTCTCTGCCCCCCACCACCCTTCTGTTGTTTAGCACAATGTCTGCGAACAGAACGGCTATGTTCAGCGCAGTGGTTGGGGCCGCTGCACTACATTTGGAGATGGAGCAGCATCGACAGCCACAACCCGCAGTGGATGCAGGGCCAGCTGCAGCAGCAGAGGGAAGGGCCGAGGAGTTGCCAGTCATTGAGCAGCATGGGGGGGGAGGAGGAGGAAGAGGAGAGAGTGAGGGTGCAGCCATGGCACCAGAGGCGACGACCAAGGCCGAGGGTGTACCGTGTCCGGATCTCTTTCCTAACAATGACGGACATCACCTGCAGGAGGAGACTCCGGCTGAGTAGGCGGATGGTGGTACATATCTGTCACCTCGTGGCGCACCTCGCCCCACGTGGAACGGGGGGAGGACACGCGATCCCGGTTGCCATCAAGGTGACGGTCGCTCTTAACTTCTATGCGACCGGCTACTACCAGTCTCCGAGTGGGGACCTCTCTGGGATCTCCCAGTCATCGGTCCACAGGTGCATCCGGGATGTGACCGACGCCCTCTATGCCATCGCGGACCGCTACATCACCTTTCCCGAGGACCGAGCAACTCAAGACTCACGAGCTCGTGGATTTGCTAGCGTGGTCGGGATACTGATGGTGCAGGGGGCAATCGATTGTGTTCACGTCCCCATGCGCCCGCCTGCAGGGGACAGGGAGGTGTTCACAAACAGGAGGGGGACATACTCCAAGAATATCCAGATGGTATGCGAGCCTCACATGAGGATCATGAACGTCTGTGCAAGGTTCCCAGGGAGTGTGCATGACTCCTACATACTGGCGCAGTCGTTCATCCCTGTGATGTTTGAGGGACGTCCCCCCCGGCTGAGGGGCTGGTTGCTAGGTGACAGGGGTTATCCGCTGAGGTCTTGGTTGATGACGCCTATACGGAGGCCTCAGACCAATGCGGAAACCCGATACAATGAGGCCCATGCAGCAACCAGGGGTGTGGTGGAGCGCTGCCTTGTCCTTCTGAAGATGAGATTCAGGTGCCTGGACCACTCCGGAGGGGCCCTGCAGTACCAGCCCGACAGGGTCGCTCGCATTGTTGTGGTCTGCTGTGCGCTGCACAACATCGCGATGCAGAGGGGAGATGACCTGCTGCAGGAGGCGGAGGGAGAAGCAAGTGGCAGTGGTGCCAGCACAGAGAAGGAGGAGGAGGAGGAGGAGGAGAGGGAGGAGGACGAGGAGGAGGAGGCTGGCGGAGTGGCGGGCGCAGCACGCAGACACGACCCAGGTGCTGGTGATGTCCAGGAGGCGGCACGACGGACCCGGCGAGGACGGCGTGCACACGACGCCTTGGTGGCAGCACGGTTCACACATCGTATGCGACGTCCCCGCTGAACACCAAACCACCACCTGCATCGCTAGTCGTTCAGAGGGTCAACACACAACTGCCACCACCACAGCCCCCACCCCCTCTCAGTGTACACTGCTCCACTTCGACATCACCCTTAACACTGGGTCCAGACGGTATGGCACAACATTGATGGCTGTGTCAGCGGGTGTGATCAGTGCCATGTGGAATGATGACAGCCCGCTCTGCGATGAGCTGTGAGCTCAGAATCGTTAGAGAGAGTCTGACCCATGGCAATAGCTGAACCATCCACCTTGGTGGCCGCTGAGATCGTCACGGACACTCCATCACGTGCCCGCGTGGGCTAGCTGTGGGAGGGGGTGGGGGAAGGGACTGCACACCCGGCACCGAAGTTTCACCGCTCGTCAACCCCAGCGACACTCGGTCACCATCACGATTCCTGTGGCTGTGGAACAATCACACGGTATTACAAGTAAGGTGGAACAGTGCGTTTAATGTGAACAAAAATTTACAGGTGCCCTAGCCCCTACAACTAAACTGTGCCCTTCACCCATGCCAACTTACTCAGTGTCTCTCTTTGTTGCCTTACGGGCCCTACCACTACGTCTAAGTGATTCCCCAGATGATACAGCAGGAGTGGAGGAGGACTGCTGCGAATCGCCCCCTTCGACTCGTTTCTCCTTCGGCAAGCGTTTCCTGGTGCGACCCGCCCTTGATGGGCCAGGCTGCTCTGCGGGCATCTCGGGTGACGTTGTGCCACCCTGCTCTGCCTGCTGCCCACCTGATGCATCAGGGATGGGACAGGGGGAGGCCGAGAATTCCGGGACGTCCCGTGATGGAGTTAATGGGACGGGCCCCGAAACCCCCTCCTCCCTCGGGGAGCCCGGTGGCCCCCGGGCCTCACTTTGGGACAGAGGTGCGAGCGGGGAGGTGCCCTGTCGCACCACTGACACCTGGCGCTGCCAGTCCTGGAGGCCTTCAACGGTATCCACCAGGATCCGAAGGTTTGCAGAGACGGAGTCCAGGGAGTTAGACATTCCCGCCAGGGACTGTGCGATCTCAACCCGTGAGTGCACGACACCATCCAGCGGTGTCAGGCGGTTGATGCTCTCCGCGACTGACTGCTGGGACTGTGCCATCGGCTGCTGTGACTGTGCCATGGCATGTTGGCTCTGGCGCATTGCTGCCTGTGAGAGGGCAACCCTGTCCAGGGCCGAGGATGACGCGTGCACATTAAGCTCAATGCCTTGCATAACCTGACCCATTGCCTCCACCGCGGATGCCACCCGTGCGGTGTCGGCCTGGGTTGCTGCCAAGAGCGGCACCACTCCCTGCTCGTGGACGCGGTTCGACTCCTCTAACAGCGACTGCAGAGTCTGGAAGACAGCCCTCATCCCGTCGTTGTTTCCCTGGGTTTCTTTTTTTTTGTTTTTTTTTTAATTTTAGATTACCCAATTATTTTTTCCAATTAAGGGGCAATTTAGCGTGGCCAATCCACCTACTCTGCACATTTTTTTGGGTTGTGGGGGCGAAACCCACGCAGACACGGGGAGAATGTGCAAACTCCACACGGACAGTGACCTAGAGCCGGGATCGAACCTGGGACCTCAGCGCCGTGAGGCGGTTGTGCTAACCACTAGGCCACCGTGCTGCCCCGTCCCTGGGTTTCTTGATGCATCGGCTGCGCGGGTGGGTTGAGAAAGTCCAGGAACTCGGAAAAGGTCTGGGAGCCAGCTACATGCTGGGCCTGACCTGGCCTCCGTCAGTCCGGGCCCTCGGCTGCTCCGACCTCCACCTGCTGTACCTGCTCAGCTGTGATGTGCGACCCAGACTGTGACCCAGGAGCCTCATCACTAAATAGGCCAGCCGGGGTGAGTGTCTCTGGGATGGTGGATGGTGTGGGAGACAGCTGTGCCGCAAGCTTGAGGTCGTCTTGGGTTGACGCCTCCTCTATGTCATCGGCCCGCTGAGAGGCCGCAGGGCGTTCGCGGGCCATTTCTCTCTCTGGCTGTGTCGCAGCCCTCTGGGCGTCCTGCTCCACAGATTCTGTTGGGGAGGATGGGACTCCCCGCTGATCGGGCACCCTCTGTTGTGCGACCCTGGGTGAAGTGGGGGCAGATGCCTGTGTCCGCCTGGAGGCAGACGGCCCTGGGTCGTTCGGCATCACGTCCTCGGGAAGAGAATGAAACGGGTTATTTAGATTCGCTCGGCCGGGCGCTGGACGGTCCCAGTGGGCAGGGTGTGAAGGGACAGAGGATGGGGGAGGTGTCCAAGTGGGCAGAGTGTGTGAAGGGACAGAGGATGGGGGAGGTGTCCAAGTGGGCAGGGTGTGTGAAGGGACAGAGGATGGGGGAGGTGTCCAAGTGGGCAGGGTGTGTGAAGGGACAGAGGATGGGGGAGGTGTCCAAGTGGGCAGGGTGTGTGAAGGGACAGAAGATGGGGGAGGTGTCCAAGTGGGCAGAGTGTGTGAAGGGACAGAGGATGGGGGAGGTGTCCAAGTGGGCAGGGTGTGTGAAGGGACAGAAGATGGGGGAGGTGTCCAAGTGGGCAGAGTGTGTGAAGGGA
Organism: Scyliorhinus canicula; assembly: GCF_902713615.1. Lineage (NCBI taxonomy): Eukaryota > Metazoa > Chordata > Chondrichthyes > Carcharhiniformes > Scyliorhinidae > Scyliorhinus > Scyliorhinus canicula. The sequence goes on from NC_052155.1 coordinate 121,411,702, forward strand.
CAGAGGATGGGGGAGGGGGGTGTTTGTGATGCAGGGTTGTCTCACTTGTTGCAGCTCCGCCAACCTCGCATTGCGCGATCTCCCGGGTGGCAGATCCCCCAACAAGGTCCAGTGCCCTCTGCTCAAACGAACGTGGTGAGGGGGTGCAGGATGGGCGAACCCCCTCCAGTCTTGTGCCGCTCACGGGTGTTGTGAGCGGTCTTGTCCTGTTGGGGGAGGGGTCATAGGTAGATCATTACAATACGGCAGGTATCAGCAGTCCGTTCAGATACTGGCACAGTTTGGGGGTCAAGTTGTAATGAGACCATTGCATCTCTCCACGGGGGCCAGAGCGCTGGGTCTGTGACTACTTTGTGAACCACCCTCAACTCACTCTGCCCCAATCCTCCTCCACCCCCCGTGCCGGGGGGGGGAGGTGGGTGATTAAGTAAAGGGGGGAGGGATGGTTGTCACCCGGGGGCACCCTCTTGGCACTTACCCTGGCAGCCCTGGTGAGGTCGTGCATCTTCTTCTGACATTGGTCTGCAGAGCGAGGGGTCTGCCCCACAGCACTGACGGCAGCAGCCACCTCACGCCAGGCCTGGCACACCGCGCTGGCAGGGTGGCGATGCCCTCTACGCGGGCAGTTGATGCCCCTCCTCTGCTCGATTGATTCGAGCAGCGTCTCCACGTCAGCCTCAACGAATCGCGGGGCTGCTCTCCTGAGCTCCGACATCCTGGCCTAGTTTCTGTGCTCGCCCGTGCCTTTTTACGGCGTTGGGCGGCGTCATGTGGGCATGTTCGCAGCGTCGCCGCGTTCCGGCGTCATCGCGCACGTGATTGATGCGGCCCCGATCCTAGCCGATTTCCCGGACGTGAATACCTCGGGAAGTGGGCCGTGTCGGGCCGTCGCAAAAGTCAGCCGTTTTCACGGCCGACTTCGCGATTTTCCGCGGGTGCGGAGAATCGCGCCCATGGTGTCATGTAGCTTATCAAAACGTTATAAAGATTCCATGGTCTAAATGGTTTATCTTCGAAACATTCAAGCTTGTACAGTATTAATTGAAATGTAAAATCAAAATCCCCAGTCTTTCCAGTATGTGTATTAATTACATCAATTCACTAATTATAACTAATTCAAGTTCATTTCTTAATAATCACCTGTTTCACGACGAGCTTTTACTCAATATAAAAATCAATGCAGGTAGCTAACACTACACCAACACTTGATCAATTTTTTCTGCCTTCACAGCAGATTGGAAATCCCAGTCAGCACCAGACTGGAACCATAACAGGCCCTTAATTCAATCAATTTTCACTTAATTGGTTACCCACCACTTGCTGGTGGGCAGTCGATCTGACCTCAATCTGGTCTCTTTAAAAATGGGGTGGGGATCGTGACAGTGATCCAGCATGACAAATGGTGATGTCAAATTGCAGGCCCATCAGCCTCCAATCTGTAGCCAAACCTCCATTGACAATCCTGCCTTATTTTCCTCATTCTATACAACGTGCAGCACTCAACAAGCGCAAATGAGAAACCAACACTGAGGTTGGTTTTGGCAGCTTGACATTCTACACCTGGACTTTTTTTCCTAGAACATAAATAAATCTTCAGGTATGGAACAAAATGGAAACACAAACCTCATCTCCTGCTATCAACTGAGTATTTTGATTTAATTGAATTAGTTCTATTTATTTAATGAGCACAGTTAATTGAATATTCACTGAGACATCATCAGGATATAGAACTTACTCGGTAAATGGTACATTCAGTGTTTCATACATGAGTGTGTCACTGTTGAGGCTGGATAGACATAAAGTGGTGATATTATTTAGTTACTATATTAATTATCCAGTGAATAAACCAGAATTTATTTTGATATTTTAACAGTGTTACTTGTGTTTTACGGAACAGGGTTTGAATAATACTTAACAATTCCATGCGGAGTAGATGAATGGCAGGTGGCTTCCATTGTGGTAAAACAGAATTTCCTCAAAGCTACTCCTGTTCCCGTTGGTGTAACTTCACTGGAGCTCTGGCTTAAACTGGGGTTCCGCCACACTTCAGACGAACTTGCAGTGGAGTGAGAACAGCTCAAAGGAAGTTTCAGGCCCTATCGTGTATACACAACAGGGCACAAACAGACTTTCTGCAGCGCACAACTGTTGATGCAGGAGCAAAGGGAAGGTAAAGGACAATTCAAAGGAAATTCAAGGACAGTTTTGGGAATGTTGGGTAGAAGCACAAAATTAAAACAAGACTGGAGAGCACAACAGAAACTGGACTATTTGCTTTGCACTTGCTAAATTGTAAATTTGCAAATCAAAGCTAGAACATAGAAAAAATGTATCAATTTCGGAACTTGATTCCAGCATCGTCACTCCATACTTAGTTTTATGCACTGCAAATCTGGTGCTTGACTGCCTCATCCACGTTCCTTCACCCCAATCTTGTGCAGTCCCTGCACCGCTGTGACCATTGTTCCCATCCTTGCCATCCTTACGTCCTCTGGGTTAGCCTACCCAATTATTGATAATTAATGCTAAGTTACAGATTGGTTTGCACTGTGGACTTCCATCCAATGGGAATTTTTGACACATAATGTGCAAGCTAATTTAGCTAAGAACCTTAACAGCCAGGGGAGTCTAGAATTTTCATCCTATTATTCCAAGTTGATATTCATCCAAGATCCCTCAGGCAAAGGATGATGTGCTAATCTATTATGTCAAACAGCCTCTAATGCGTTTAGCTTAAGGAGTGCGCAATTCTTATGTCCTGATTTTTGAGTACAAGAGCTGAGATTTTTTTTAGTGCGTCCATGCCTATTCAGATAGAGGCGGATTAGACATAATATTCACCTTCCTATCTCAGCTGAAATGAAAATGAAATGAAAATCGCTTATTGTCACAAGTAGGCTTCAAATGAAGTTACTGTGAAAAGCCCCTAGTTGCCACATTCCGGCGCCTGTTCGGGGAGGCTGGTACGGGAATTGAACCGTGCTGCTGGCCTGCCTTGGTCTGCTTTCAAAGCCAGCGATTTAGCCCTGTGCTAAACAGCCCCAATACAGTGCCTTGGTCTGCTTTAAAAGCCATGATTTCACACTGCTTCCTACTACACCTTGACCGCTGCTTTCTCCTTCTCATCACTGCCGTTCAGATCTTGGTACAGCAGGAGGCCTGTTGAAATCTACCATGCGGTTTAAGTGTAGTCTCGTATACACTTTTAACTCAGTAGAAATTTAAGATACACATCTCAGATGCGAAATTAAATCTTTTATTGTGTCTATTTGTTATAATTGAGAGTTTGAAACCTTCTTGTGGATACAAATCAAATGTTCTCAAGAAAGCCCCTTCAGAAGGCCTTTGAGAGATATAATTAACTTAGTGGTTTACAAACAAATTGAATTTTCAAAATACAGTAATGGTTTCTTGCTCAAAACAAAACAGCTTGCGCAGACTTTAAGAGTTGGAGTGGAAATATGAAAATACGAAATAAGGATAGCTAGTAGTTAGGTAAAAGGTATAGTGTGATCCTGGATGGAAAATGGCGGCCCAGACTTCTATCTTTAAGGAAAATGTTATCAGTCTGACTCCATGTCCCTACCCTTATAATGTGCTGATTGGCTTGGATGGGTCTCAAATGCATTTGATTGGATGGTTAGTTGTCAATCATCAATGTGCATTAATATGTTGCATCTTTGAATGTTTGTTGTGTATTGGAATGTGATTAACACTTTTAATCAGCTCTGGTTTCTACTGTTTTTTTGCTGACTGCACATTTTGGACAATGGCAGATTCATTTTATCCATGTTAACTTATTGTGACCTTCATTGAATGGTTTCATTCGCTTCAAGTTAGACCGTAGATGTTGCAAATGTTTCTTTCATTATTGCAAGCTATACAATTTATAATCTGAAAGTGCAGTCTTATGATGGAGTTCATTTTAAAAAGTGAATTTTGACATGGGCTTTTGTATTTACATTAAGATGGCTAAATCAATGATCCTTTTACCTATCAGAAATAGCTGGATTCCCTTCAGTTTGATTTCAACACTGGTTCCTACTACACCTTGATCGCTGATTTCTCTTTCTCATCACTGCCGTTCAGATCTTGATCCAGCAGGAGGCCCCAGCAGTGTTTCTATATACCTTGTCATAGAAACAGTCTGCTACCTCTTCAAGAGAATCTGCACAAGAAAGTGCCGCAATGGAAATTCTTGTGAACAGAGCACAGGGCAGACAGGTGGGCCCAGTCTGACAGATTCTGCACTGGAGGCTTTGCTGCTGCAGGTGGACAAGAGGCGAGACACCATAATCCCAAGGTGGAGTTATGGAGGGAGTTCAGTTTTTTTGACCCGGCGACAGTGAAGGAATGGTGATACACAGGAACATAGGAATTAGGAGCAGAAGTATGCAATTCAGCTCTTCGAGCCTGATCCGCCATTTAATCAGATCATGGCTGATCTTTTCCTAATCTCAGATCCACCATCCTGCCTGTTCCCCATAGCTCGATCAGATCCCTTCTCATTCTTCTAAACTCCAATGAGTACAAACCCAAACTTTTCAATCTCTTCTCATACATCATATCATAGAAGTTACAGTGCAGAAGAAGGCCATTTGGCCCATCGAGTCTGCACCGGCTCTTAGAAAGAGCATCCTACCTATGCCTACACCTTCACCCTATCTGTACAACTCCACCCTATCCCCGTAATCCCACCTAACCTTTTTTGGACACTATGGGCAATTTAGAATGGCCAATTGACCTCACCTGCATGTCTTTGGACTGTGGGAGGAAACCAGAGCACCCGGAGGAAACCCACCCAGACACGGTGAGAACGTGCAGGCTCCACACAGACAGTGACCCAAGCCGGGAATTGAACCTGGGACGCTGAAGTTGTGAAGCAATTGTGCTAACCACTGTACTATCATGCTGCATCAACCCTTTCATCCCCTGGAATTCTCCGCACTTTCGGGGACTAGGTGGATGGAGTAGGGGTTGGCGCCGCACCAGCCGGTGTCGAAGGGACTGCACGAGTTTGCGCATGCGCTGAAGGGCTGAAGGAACCAAGGGCCGCCACCTTGGTTCCGCGCATGCGCAGAGCGGTCTGCGTATTTTGGCGCATGCACAGGGGCTTCTTAGGAAAAACATGGACAAAAGAACTGAATTCCAGGGGTGAGGTGAGCATGATTATCGTTGACACTAAGGCAAAATTTAATTGAATGTTGCATTAAGAAGCCTTCATAAAATGAAGCCAATGAGAATCAGGAGAAAAATCCCGTACTATTTGGAGTCATACCCAACAAAGCGGAAGATGATTGTGGTCGTTGAAGTCAATAATCTCAGCCTCAACACATTTTTGCCGGCATTCCTCAAGGTAGTACCCTAGACCTACGGTGGGATTCTCCGACCTCCCGCCAGGTGGGAGAGTCCCCGGGGGGCTGCGCGAATCACGCCCCGCCGCCCTGATGCCGGCTGCCGTATTCTCCGGCGCCGATTCTCGGGTGGGGGTGGGATTCACGCCACACCGGTCGGGGGCCATTGGCAGTGGTGCCCCCGGCAGTTCTCCGGGCCCCGATGGGCCGAGCAGCCTTCCGTTTTTGGCCAGTCCTGCCATTTTTTTTCATATCCTGTCAAGTGAACAGAATGATCAGAACACTGACTTTGCTGATGGTGGGGAGCTCAAAAGGAAGTCAAGACGGGTTATCCACTCAGCACCTCTGGGTGAAAATGGTTACAAATGTTTCAGCCTTGTCTTTTGCACTGATGTGCTGGGCTCCCCTTCATTGAGGATGAGGATGTTTATCAAGCCTCTTCTTCACGTTAGTTGTTTAGTTGTCCATCACAATTCAAAACTGGATGCAGGACTTCAGAGCTTTGACCCGCACCGATCACTTGGCTCTGTCCTTCGCATGCTGTTTCTATTGTTTAACATGCAAGTAATCCTGTGTTGTAACTGCACCAGATTGGTACCTCATTTTTAGGTATTCCTGGCACTGCTCCTGGCTGGGCTGCTCTCCCAGCTTGATGATCGCTGTTGAGTGGGGGATATGCCAGGCCATGAGGCTATCATTTGTGGTTGAATAGAATTCTGCTGCTGTTCATGGCCCACAGTGCCTCATGGATGGGCAGTTTTGAACTGCTAGATGTGTACTAAGTCTCACCTAATTAACACCATGGTAGTGCCACACAAAATGATAGGGGGTGCCCTCAGTATGAAGACGGGACTTTGAGCGATATTTAATGGAGGCAACAGAGTCTCACCTGCCATCTGGGGAGCTGACAGGAGCTCCATGTTGCATCTTTTCAAAAAGGCCTGCTAAATTAAGACACTATCTGCTGCAGGCCCAGTCTGGCAGGTGTGTCCTTCAAGACACAACCAACTCGGTCAGTGGTAGTATCACTGAGCCACTCTTGGTGATGGATATTGAAATCCCCCACCTAGAGTACATTCAAGTGGTGTTCAACATGGAGGAGTACTGATTCATCAGCTAAGAATGGGCTGTAGGTGGTAGTCAACAGGAAGTTTCCTTGTTTGACTTGATGCCATGAAACCTCATGGGTTCCAGAATCGATGTTAAGGAATCCCAGGGAACTCCTTTCCCACTGTAGCCCACTGTGCCACCATCTCTAGCGAGGGGACAGGACGTATCCCGGGATGGTGATGGTTGTGTCTGAGACATTGGCTAGAAGGTATGCTTTGGTGAGTACGACTGAGTTAGGCTGATGCCTGACAAGACTGTGAAGTGGCTCTCCCAATGGTGATACAACAGCCCAGATATTAATAAGGAGGACTTTTCTGGGTTGATAGGACATAATGTGCTATTGCCTTTTCAAGCACCTGCATCGTTGCTGGATTGGTCCATCAAGTTTTATTGTGACTTGACTTTTCTGTAACAGCTTCTTACCACTGAGTGGCTTACTAGATCATTTCACTGACATTGCTCTCGGTCTGGAATGACACAGAGGCAGAGCGGATAAGGATGGCAGATTTCTTCCTCTAAAGAACATTAGTGAAACAGATGGATTTTTATGATAATTTGTTATTTTCATGGTTATTAGTCATGATACCAACATGTTATACTAGATTTAGTAAGGTGAGAGTGAGTGCCCTTGGCACCAAGGCTGCATTTGATTGAGTATGGCATGAAGGAGCCCAAGCAAAACTGGAATCAATGAATCAGTGGGAAAACTCTCTGCTATTTTGCATCATACCTGGCACAAAGGAAGATGTTTGTGGTGGCTGGAGGTGAACTTTCTGAGTCCGAAGATATCACTGCAGGAGTTGCCAGGGTAGTGTCCTAGGTTCAATCATCTTCAGCTGCTTCATCGATGACTTTCCTTTCATCATAAGGTCAGAAGTGGGAATATTCGCTGATGACTGCACAATGTCCAGCACCATTCACAACTGCCCAAATAACAAATTTGTCCATGTCCAAATGCATCAAGATATGGACAATATCCAGCCTTGGACTGACAAGTGGCATGTAATGTTCACATCACGTAAGTGCCAGACAATGACCATCTCCAACGAGAGAATTGAACAATCATCCCTTGACATTTAGTAGCAATAGCTGGGGGTTATCATTGACTGGAAATTGAACTGAATTAGCCATATAAATACTGTGACTCCAAGAGCATGTCAGAGGCGAGGAATCCTGTGGCAAGTAGCTCACCCCCGACTCTCCAAAGCCTGTCCATCATCTACAAGGCATAAGCCAGGAGTTTCATGGAAAACTCTCCATTTACTTCGATGAGTGCAACTCCAACAACACTCAAGAAGCTTAAAACCATCCAGTACAAAGCAGCCCACTTGATTGGCATCCCATCCACAAGCATTCAGGCATTCACTCCCTTCAACACCGATGCACAGTATCAGCAGTGTGTATACAAGATACACTGCAGGAACTCACCAAACCTCCTTAAAGGCAGTACCTTCCAACCCCACGAATTTTACTATCTAGAAGGACAAGAGCAGCAGGCACATGGGAACATCGCCATCTAGAAGTTCTCTTCCAAGCCACACACCATCCTGATTTGGAACGATATTGCCCTTCCTTCACTGTCACTGAGCCAAAGTCCTGGACCCCCCTCCCTTCCAGCTCTGTGGGTGTACTCACACCACATGGGCTGCAGCATTTCTAGAAGGTAGCTCACTATCACCTTCTTAAGGGCAATTATAGATGGACATTGAATGCTGGCCGAACCAGCAATGCCCACATCATCATGAATTAATTTTAAAAATATATTAATTAAATTCCCCTTGTTGCCATTTGAACTCATATCTCCAGAGGATTAGCCCAGGCCTCTAGATTACTAGTCCAGTAACATTACCTAAATGCTACCAATTCCATTTGTCATCATGTCTAACATCCAGATACTCTATCTTATCTCTATACATTGCCAATGCTGCCAGCCCCTCACCGACCTCCCACTGCCTGTATAAACCTCCAGTTTGTCAACCACAGCAGACACATCACCCAAACACAGTGCCCCACAATCATTGACGTTCTGAAGAACAAGATGGCACACAATGGAAAAGGGCAGAGCAGAGTTGACATGGGACATGGACCCCTGCATCTCTTGAACCGAACGGAGGAGCTGATTCTGTGTATCATTGTGCAGTGGAGCCCAGGGTATCTGAAATCTCTCCGATCATTGAGAATAGCGACACCTTCTCCAGCCCGGATGGGCCGAAGTCCCGACTCAATCGCGCACTGTTTACACGGCGTGAAACACACCTGCTTTTTAAGTTCGTCAACCAGTCGTGCTGGCTGACGACTGCTTCCAGGAGGTCAGCGCACCGCTCAGCGCACCGCTCAGCGCACCGCTCAGCGCACCGATCGAGTCTGGCCACAACGGGGAAGGCATCCCTGAGAACGGGAGGGGGGTCCAGAGCGGGGGGGAGTGGGGGAGATGGAGGGGGGGAGTGGGGGAGATGGAGGGGGGCAGTGGGGGTGACAGAGGGGGAGTGGGGGAGATGGAGGGGGGCAGTGGGGGAGACGGAGGGGGGAGTGGAGGAGACGGGGGGGGAGTGGGGGAGATGGAGGGGGGTGTGGGGGAGACGGAGGGGGGAGTGGGGGAGACGGAGGGGGGGAGTGGGAGTGGGGGGGGGTGTTAGGGAGAGAGTGAGCGAGTGAGCCGTCCAACCCCGTAACAAAATGTCTGCCACCATGCCATGGCGTGCCGGTCACAAGGACACGGCCGCTGTTTGCCCTGTGGCTAACGGCCACAGGCCACTGATGCACCCGTGAGGAGGACATAGTTTACTGGCCGTTGGATGCAGAAAGTGACCAGGGGTTAGGCTGCCCGCGTGTCAGCAGTGCGACCAGGCCACCGGGACACACTGGTATCCCGTGGCAGGCAGCTGCCGAGGTGTCGACTAACGTCCGTCTAACATGTCCCGTTTCTCTGCCCCCACCACCCTTCTGCAGGTTAGCACAATGTATGTGAACAGAACGGCTATGTTCTGCGCAGTGGTTGGGGCTGCTGCCCTGCATTTGGCGATGCAGCAGGATCCACACCCACAACCCGCAGTGGATGCAGGGCCAGCTGCAGCAGCAGAGGGAAGGGCCGAGGAGTTGCCAGTTGTCGAGCAGCATGGGGAGGAGGAGGAGGAAGAGGGGGAGGAGGAGAGAGTGAGGGTGCAGCCACGGCGCCAGAGGCGACGACCAAGGCCGAGGGTGTACCGTGTCCGGGTCTCTTTCCTAACAATGACGGACATTACCTGCAGGAGGAGACTCCGGCTGAGTAGGCAGACAGTGATACATATCTGTCACCTCGTGGCGCATCTCGCCCCACGTGGAACGGGGGGAGGACACGCGATCCCGGTTGCCATCAAGGTGACGGTCGCTCTTAACTTCTGTGCTACCGGCTCCTTCCAGGCTCCGAGCGGGTCGTCTCCGGGATCTCCCAGTCTTCGGTGCACAGGTGCATCTGGGATGTGACCGACGCCCTCTATGCCATCGCTAACATCGACATCACCTTTCCCGAGGATCAAGCAAGTCAAGACTCATGAGCTCGTGGATTTGCCAGAGTGGCCGGGATACCGAGGGTGCAGGGGGCAATCGATTGTGTTCACGTCCCCATGCGCCCGCCTGCAGGGGACAGGGACGTGTTCACAAACAGAAGGGGGACATACTCCGTGAATATCCAGGTGGTATGCGACCCCCACATGAGGATCATGAATGTCTGTGCAAGGTTCCAGGGAGTGTGCATGAATCCTACATACTGGCGCAGTCGTTCATCCCCGTGATGTTTGAGGGACGTCCCCCCCGGCTGAGGGGCTGGTTGCTAGGCGACAGGGGTTATCCGCTGAGGTCTTGGCTGATGACGCCTATACGGAGGCCTCAGACCAATGCAGAAAAACGATACAATGAGGCCCATGCAGCAACCAGGGGTGTGGTGGAGCGCTGCCTTGGCTTCCTGAAGATGAGATTCAGGTGCCTGGACCGCTCCGGAGGGGCCCTGCAGTACCAGGCCGACAGGGTCGCTCGCATTGTAGTGGTCTGCTGTGCGCTGCACAACATCGCGATGCAGCGGGGAGATGACCTGCTGGAGGAGGCGGAGGGAGAAGCCAGTGGCAGTGGTGCCAGCACAGAGGAGGAGGAGGAGGAGGAGGAGGAGGAGGCTGGCGGAGTGGCGGGCGCAGCACGCAGACACGACCCAGGTGCTGGTGATGCCCAGGAGGCGGCACACAGACCTGGCGAGGACGACAGGCATGCGACGCCTTGGTGGCAGCACGGTTCACACGTCGCATGTGACGTCCCCGCTGAACACCAAACCACCACCTGCATCACTAGTCGTGCAGAGGGTCAACACACAACTGCCACCACCACAACCCCCCCCCCACCCCCCCACTCCCTCTCAGTGTACAGTGCTCCACTTCGAGATCACCCTTACCACTGGGTCCAGACGGTATGGCACAACATTGATGGCTGTGTCAGCGGGTGTGATCAGTGCCATGTGGAATGATGACAGCCCGCTCTGCGAAGAGCTGTGAGCTCAGAATCGTTAGAGAGAGTCTGACCCACGGCAATAGCTGAACCATCCACCTTGGTGGCCGCTGAGTTCGTCATGGACACTCCATCACGTGCCCGCATGGGCTAGCTGTGGGAGGGGGTGGGGGGAGGGGCAGGGACTGCACACCCGGCACCGAAGTTTCACCGCTCGTCAACCCCAGCGACACTCGGTCACCATCACGATTCCTGTGGCTGTGGAACAATCACACGGTATGACAAGTAAGGTGGAACAGTGCGTTTAATGTTAACAATTATTTACAGGTGCCCTAGCCCCTACAACTAAACTGTGCCCTTCACCCGTGCCAACTTACTCAGTGTCTCACTTTGTTGCCTTACGGGCCCTAACACTACGTCTACGTGAGTCCCCAGATGATACAGCAGGAGTGGAGGAGGATTGCTGCGAATCGCCCCCCTCGACTCGTTTCTCCTTGGCCAAGCGTTTCCTGGGGCGACCCGGCCTTGATGGGCCAGGCTGCTCTGCGGGCGTCTCGGGTGACATTGTGCCACCCTGCTCTGCCTGCTGCCCACCCGATGCACCAGGGATGGGACGGGGGGAGACCGAGAATTCCGGGACGTCCCGTGATGGACTTAATGGGACGGGCCCCGAAACCTCCTCCTCCCTTGGGGAGCCCGGTGGCCCCCGGGCCTCACTTTGGGACAGAGGTGCGAGCGGGGAGGTGCCCCGTCGTGCCACCGACACCTGGCGCTGCCAGTCCTGGAGGCCTGCGACGGTTTCGACCAGGATCCGAAGGTTTGCAGACACGGAGTCCAGGGAGTTAGACATTCCCGCCAGGGACTGTGCGACCTCAGCCTGTGAGTGCACGACGCCATCCAGCACGTGTGTCAGGCGGTTGATGCTCTCGGCGAATGACTGCTGCGACTGGGCCATGACCTGGTGAGACTGGGCCAAGGCCCACAGGGCGCCGGCAATGTCGTTTTGGCTCTGGCGCATTGCTGCCTGTGAGAGGGCAACCCTGTCCAGGGCCGAGGATGACGCGTGCACATTAACCCCAATGCCTTGCATAACCTGACCCATTGCCTCCACCGCGGATGCCACCCATGCGGTGTCAGCCTGGGTCTCTGCCATGAGCGGCACCACTCCCTGCTCGTGGACGTGGTTCGACTCCTCTAACAGCGTCTGCAGAGTCTGGATAACAGCCCTCATCCCGTCATTGTTACCCTGGGTTTCTTGAGGCATCGGCTGTGTGGGTGGGTTGAGAAATTCCAGGAACTCAGAAAACGTCTGGGAGCCAGCTGCATGCTGGGCCTGGTCTGGCCTCCGCGAGTCCGGGCCCTCGGTTGCTCCGACCTCCACCTGCTGTACCTGCTCAGCTGTGATGTGCGAAACAGACTGTGACCCAGGAGACTCTTCACTAAATAGGCCCGCCGGGGTGAGTGTCTCTGGGATGGTGGATGGTGTGGGAGAAAGCTGTGCCGCAATCTCGAGGTCATCTTGGGTGGACGCCACGGCAGCACTCCCATCCCCACCCAAAAAACACTCCAGCAGCCCAGTGGTGACAGCCACCCTCCAATCCTGGAACCAACTGCGGCAGCAATTTGGCCTGTACAAAATGTCGGACAAGGCTCCCATCTGCAACAACCATAGGTTCACACCAGCACTGACTGACGCCACCTTCAAAAGGTGGAGGCAGGACGGGGGGACACTGACAGTCAGGGACCTATACACGGACGACGGGATCGCAACACTGGACGAACTGACAGAGAAATTTCAGCTAGCTGGGGGGAACGAGCTACGGTACCTGCAGCTCAAAAACTTCCTACGAAAGGAGACAAGGACGTACCCACAACCGCCACGACAGACACTACTGGAAGACCTACTGGACGCAAGTATCCTAGAGAAAGGGAACTGTAGTGACATGTATGACCGACTGGTAGATAGGGACGACACCGTACTGGACGCAACAAGGAGGAAATGGGAGGACGACCTGGGGATGGAGATAGGGTGTGGACTCTGGAGCGAAGCACTGCATAGGGTCAACTCCACCTCCACGTGCGCAAGGCTCAGCCTGACGCAACTAAAAGTGGTACATAGAGCCCACTTAACAAGAACCCGTATGAGTAGGTTCTTCCCGGAGGTGGAAGACAGATGTGAACGGTGCCAAAGAGGCCCGGCCAACCACGCCCACATGTTCTGGTCTTGCCCCAGACTCGTGGAGTACTGGACAGCCTTCTTCGAGGTTATGTCCAAAGTGGTGGGAGTGAGGGTGGAGCCATGCCCGATAGTGGCGGTCTTCGGGGTTTCAGAACAGCCAGATCTATTCCTGGGGAGGAGGGCGGACGCCCTTGCCTTTGCCTCCCTGATCGCCCGCCGTAGAATCCTGTTTGGCTGGCGGTCAGCAGCACCGCCCAGAGCTGCGGACTGGCTGCCCGGCCTCTCGGAATCTCTCCAAATGGAGAAAATCAAATTTGCCATCCGAGGGTCGGACGACGGCTTCCACAGAACGTGGGAGCCATTCATGCAACTGTTCCGGGACCTATTTGTGGCCAATGTACAAGAGGAAGAATAGTCGGGGGAAGGTAGCGGGAGGGGGGGGGGGGCTACAGGTTCGTTACGGGGGTTCGATGGCTAGCTGAGGCCCAAAACCGAACTAAATAAACATGTTGAGGGGGGGGGGGGGGCGCAGTTACTACTACGAAGATGCTTACCTGTAAATATGTATGTTAATTTTTGCGTGTTTGTTTTTTTTTTTCTCTCCTAACAATTTGTAATTTGTTCAATATAAAATATGAAAACTGAATAAAAACATTTATTAAAAAAAAAATCTTGGGTGGACGCCTCCTCGATGTCATCGGCCCGCTGAGAGGCCGCAGGGCGTTCGCAGGCCATTTCTTTATCTAGCGGTGTCGCCGCCCTCTGGGCGTCCTGCTCCACAGATTCTGTTGGGGAGGATGGGACTCCCCGCTGATCAGGCACCCTCTGTCGTGCGGCTTATTGGTTAATTCACTTGAGTTGTGACTCTGGGACAAGTGGGGCTGGAATTGACCGCGCACAAGCCCAGGGTATCAAAACAGAATCAATAAGACTTAAGCAACAAAATCCATCAGTCCACACCATAAAATGATGGAATTATCCTGTAATAAGCTTATGGATAGTTATGGCATTGGCTGTTAGGCAGGAAGCGACAGGAACATATGGTAATAATTATATCTGACACGGCGAAGTGCTGAGCGACAAAAAAAGGCAATAGGACTGGGATTCTTACAGTTTTTAGTTTGCAGTTAATGGTCCTCATTCAACATCTGCGGGAAGTGCACCCAACTTCAGCTCCTCGAGAGCCACGTTAGGGACCTGGAGCTGGAGCTGGATGAACTTCGGATCATTCGGGAGGCGGAGGAGGTTATTGAGAGGAGTTATAGGGAGGTAGTCACACCTCCGGTAAAAGAAGAAGGTAGATGGGTTACCGTCAGGGGAGGGAGAGGGAACCGGCAGGCAGTGCAGGGATCCCCTGTGGTCATTCCCCTCTATAACAAGTATACCATTTTGGATACTGTTGCGGGGGACGACTTACCAGGGGTAAGCAATAGGGCACAGGTATCTGGCACAGAGTCTGTCCCTGGTGCTCAGAAGGGAAGGGAGAAGAGGAACAGAGCACTTGTCATTGAGGACTCCATAGTTAGAGGAACAGACAGGAGTTTCTGTGGGCGCCAGGGTTCGTGATGTCTCTGATCGTGTTTTTGGGATCCTTAAGGGGGAGGGGGAGCAGCCCCAAGTCGTGGTCCACATAGGTACCAACGACATAGGTAGGAAGAGAGATGGGGATTTGAGACAGAAATTCAGGGAGCTAGGGTGGAAGCTGAGAGCTAGAACAAACAGAGTTGTTATCTCTGGGTTGTTACCCGTGCCACGTGCTAGCGAAGTGAGAAATAAGGAGAGAGGAGTTGAACACGTGGCTACAGGGATGGTGCAGGAGGGAGGGTTTTGGTTTCCTGGATAATTGGGGCTCATTCTGGGGTAGGTGGGACCTCTACAAACAGGATGGTCTTCACCTGAACCAGAGGGGTACCAATATCCTGGGGGGGAGATTTGCTAGTGCTCTTCGGGGGGGTTTAAACTAATTCAGCAGGGGGATGGGAACCTAAATTGTAGTCCCAGTGTTCAGGATGTTAAGAGTAGTGAGGTCAGGGATAGGGTTAAAAGTTCGAAAGAGGGCACCGGCAAGCAGGACACTGGTTTGAAGTGTGTCTACTTCAACGCCAGGAGCATCCGGAATAAGGTGGGTGAGCTTGCAGCATGGGTTGGTACCTGGGATCTCGATGTTGTGGCGATTTCGGAGACATGGGTAGAGCAGGGACAGGAATGGTTGTTGCAGGTTCCAGGATTTAGATGTTTCTGTAAGAACAGAGAAGATGGTAAAAGAGGGGGGGGGGGGGTGTGGCATTGTTAATCAAGGAAAGTATTACGGCGGTAGAAAGGATGCTTGAGGACTCGTCTACTGAGGTAGTATGGGCCGAGGTTAGGAACAGTAGAGGAGAGGTCACCCTGTTGGGAGTTGTCTATAGACCTCCGAATAGTTCCAGAGATGTAGAGGAAAGGATTGCAAAGATGATTCTCGACAGGAGCGAGAGTAACAGGGTAGTTGTTATGGGGGACTTTAACTTTCCAAATATTGACTGGAAATACTATAGTTCAAGTACTATAGATGGGTCAGTTTTTGTGCAGTGTGTGCAGGAGGGTTTTCTGACACAGTATGTAGACAGGCCAACAAGGGGCGAGGCCACATTGGATTTGGTACTGGGTAATGAACCCGGCCTGGTGTTAGATTTAGATGTAGGTGAGCACTTTGGTGTTAGTGATCACAACTCGGTTATGTTTACTTTAGCAATGGGCAGGGATAGGTATATACTGCAAGGCAAGAATTATAGCTGGGGGAAAGGCAATTATGATGCTATTCGGCAAGATTTAGGATGTATAGGATGAGGAAGGAAACTGCAGGGGATGGGTACAATTGAAATGTGGAGCTTTTTCAAGGAACAGCTACTGCGTGTCCTTGATAAGTATGTACCTGTCAGGCAGGGAGGAAGTTGTCGAGCAAGGGAACCGTGGTTTACTAAGGAAGTTGAAGCACTTGTCAAGAGGAAGAAGAAGGCTTATGTTAGGATGAGACATGAAGGCTCAGTTAGGGCACTTGAGAGTTACAAGTTAGCCAGGAAGGACCTAAAGGGAGAGTTAAGAAGAGCGAGGAGAGGACACGAAAAGTCGTTGGCGGATAGGATCAAGGAAAACCCTAAGGCTTTCTATAGGTATATCAGGAACAAAAGAATGACTAGAGTAAGATTAGGGCCAATCAAGGATAGTAGTGGAAAGTTGTGTGTGGAATCAGAGGAGATGGGGAAAGCGTTAAATGGATATTTTTCGTCAGTGTTTACACTGGAGAAAGACAATGTTGTCGAGGAGAACACTCAGGTTCAGTCGACCAGGTTAGATGGAATTGAGGTTCAAAAGGAGGAGGTGTTAGCAATTTTGGAAAATGTCAAAATCGATAAGTCCCCTGGGCCAGATGGGATTTATTCTAGGATTCTCTGGGAAGCCAGGGAGGAGATTGCAGAGCCTTTGTCCTTGATCTTTATGTCGTCTTTGTCGACAGGAATAGTTCCGGAAGACTGGAGGATAGCAAATGTTGTCCCCTTGTTCAAGAAGGGGAGTAGAGACAACCCTGGTAATTATAGACCTGTGAGCCTTACTTCGGTTGTGGGTAAAATGTTGGAAAAGGTTATAAGAGATAGGGTTTATAATCATCTTGAAAAGAACAAGTTGATTAGCGATAGTCAACACAGTTTTGTGAAGGGTAGGTCATGCCTCACAAACCTTATTGAGTTTTTTGAGAAGGTGACCAAACAGGTGGATCAGGGTAAAGCTGTTGATGTGGTGTATATGGATTTCAGTAAGGCGTTTGATAAGGTTCCCCACGGTAGGCTATTGCAGAAAATAAGGAAGTATGGGATTGAAGGTGATTTAGCGGTTTGGATCAGTAATTGGCTAGCTGAAAGAAGACAGAGGGTGGTGGTTGATGGCAAATGTTCATCCTGGAGTTCAGTTACTAGTGGTGTACCGCAAGGATCTGTTTTGGGGCCACTGCTGTTTGTCATTTTTATAAATGACCTGGAAGAGGGTGTAGAAGGATGTGTTAGTAAATTTGCAGATGACACGAAGGTCGGTGGAGTTGTGGATAGTGCTGAAGGATGTTATAGGATACAGAGGGACATAGATAAGCTGCAGAGCTGGGCTGAGAGGTGGCAGATGGAGTTTAATGCGGAAAAGTGTGAGGTGGTTCACTTTGGAAGGAGTAACAGGAATGCAGAGTACTGGGCTAATGGCAAGATTCTTGATAGTGTAGATGAACAGAGAGATCTCGGCATCCAGGTACATAAATCCCTGAAAGTTGCCACCCAGGTTAATAGGGCTGTTAAGAAGGCATATGGTGTGCTAGCCTTTCTAAGCAGGGGGATTGAGTTTCGGAACCACAAGGTCATGCTGCAGCTGTACAGAACTCTGGTGCGGCCGCACCTGGAGTACTGCGTGCAGTTCTGGTCACCACATTATAGGAAGGATGTGGAAGCTTTGGAAAGGGTTCAGAGGAGATTTACTAGGATGTTGCCTGGTATGGAGGGAAGGTCTTACGAGGAAAGGCTCAGGGAATTGAGGTTGTTTTCGTTAGAGAGGAGAAGGCTGAGAGGTGACTTAATAGAGACATATAAGATAGTCAGAGGGTTAGATAGGGTGGACAGTGAGAGTCTTTTTCCTCGGATGGTGATGACCAACACGAGGGGACATAGCTTTAAATTGAGGGGTGATAGATATAGGACAGATGTCAGAGGCAGTTTCTTTACTCAGAGAGTAGTAGGGGTGTGGAACGCCCTGCCTGCAACAGTAGTAGACTCGCCAACTTTAAGGGCATTTAAGTGCTCACTGGATAGACATATGGATGAAAATGGAATAGTGTAGGTCAGATAGGCTTCAGATGGTTTCACAGGTCGGCGCAACATCGAGGGCCGAAGGGCCCGTACTGCGCTGTAGTGTTCTATGTTCTATGTTCTATGTTCTAGAACATGGAATATAGAATATACAGTGCAAAAGGAGGCCATTTGGCCCATCGAGTCTGCACTGACCCACTTTAAACCCTCATTTCCACCCTATCCCTGTAATCCAATAACCCTGCCCAACCTTTTTTGAACACTAAGGGCAATTTAGCATGTCCAGTCCACCTAACCTGCACGGGCAATGCAACTGAACAAATTCCAAGTCATTGCCACACTAGAAGCAACAGTTAAACCTGAGGAAGTTACCCAGGAATTATAACATGACTAACTTTGTGTAATATGATCCATTGAACCATATAATTCCTACCATGCAGAAGGAAGTCATTCGGCTCATTTATTCTGCACTTACCCTCTGAAAGAGCACCCTACTAATGCCCAATCCCCCACCCTATCCTTGTAACCCCATCTATTCCACACATATTTGGACACTAAGGAACAATTTAGCATGACCAATCCACCTAACCCACATAGCTTTGAACTGTGGGAGGAAACCAGAGCACCCAAAGGAGCCCACACAGACATGGGAAGAATGTACAAACTCCACTCAGTCTACCAAGGCCGGAATTGAACTCAGGTCCCTGGCGCTATGAGGCAGCAGTGCTAACGTCAGCTCGGGTGTAGAGAGCAGCATTACAATGGTCAGTGCTGAAATGAAACTTGGTAATGTAGCATATTGTGATGAAGATATAGACTTTGGGATGACAGCCAGAGTAGTGAAATGTGCAGAGTTCAATGCAGAGAAGTGTGAACTAACCTGTAAAGACCAAGGCCGGGATTCTCCCCTACCCGGTGGGGCGGGGGGGGGGGGGGGGGGGGGTCCCGGCGTGTCGGAGTGGCGTGTGAACCACTCTGACGTCACATTGAGGGGCTAGGCCCATGCCGGAGTGGTTCCCACTCCACCGGCTGGCGTAAACAGCCTTTGGCGCCACGCCAACCGGGGTCGAAAGGACTTCACCGGCCGACGTAAGTTCGCGCATGCGCCGGAGCATCAGCGGCTGCTGACGTCATTCCGCCGCATGTGCAGGGAGACCATGTCGAAGGCGGAAGAAAAAGAGTGCCCCCATGGCACAGGCCCGCCCGCCGATCGGTGGACCCCGATCGTGGGCCAGGCCACCGATCACCCCGCGCCCTCCCCAGGACCCCGGAACCCGCCCGCGCCGCCAATCCCGTCAGTCAGGTAGGTGGTTTAAACCACGCCGGCGGGAGAGGCCTGTCAGCGGTGGGACTTCAGCCCATCGCCGGCCCTAGAATCGCGCGGGGGGCCCGCCGACCGGCGCGGCGCGATTCCCGCCCCCGCCAAATCTCCGGGGGGTCGGAGAATCCTGCACCATAAGCTATAAATGGCATGGTTTTGAAATGAGTAGATATGGCACAGTAAGTTCATAAAATGGTTAAGGAATATAAGAGTTAGTTGGGTTCATAAATGGAGGAAGAAAATATAAAAACAAAGAGTCATGCTGGAACTTCATAAATCCATGCTGAAGTGTCATCTGGGATATTGTGGCCTATTCTAGGCACCAGATTTCAGGAAAGATGTAAAAAAGAGTCTAACAGAGGTTTACTAGGGTGAACTTCCGTTATGAGGAAAGTTTGGAAACGTAAGGGTTTTTCTCCTAGGTATAGAGGTAAAAGTTTTACCTTGAGGAGTTTTTCAAGATGCTGTGCACTTTTGAAAGTGAAAATGGAGAAAAACTATTGCCCCTGATGAGTGGGCCTGTAACCCAAAAATTCATTGCCAAAAGAGCTAGAGGTGGGAACAGTCACAACTTTTAAGAAGTATTTAGATGAGCTCTTGAAATGTCATAGCATACAAGACTACGGACCAAGTGCTAGAAAATGGGATTAGAATAGTTAGGTACTTGATGGGCGGCGCGGACCCAATGGGCCAATGGGCCACTTTCTGTGCTGTAAAACTCTATGACTATGACCTGAGGAGCATAGCGAGGAGCTGCAAAGGAAAGAAGGTGCTACCCAGAACTTTGGGTACGTCACCCAAATGTCAGCCACCTGCAAATCACCAAGTTTCAGTGCTGGAGGAGGCTGGACCTATCCAGACAGCAGGTCTTTGACATTTGTGCTCTTGTCCTCAATGACCGAAAGCCTGTGGCTTCCATGGCAATTCTCTGCTTGCAGAGAAGTCACAGTAGTCACAGTAGGGTAGTCACAGGGAACAGCTGCAGGCTTGGGTGAAATCTTGCAGGGACCCGTGTTCAATTCCGATCTCAGATGACTGGCTGCATGGAATTTGCGCATTCTCCCCATGTCTGCGTGGGTTTCCTCCGATATTCCGGTTTCCCCCACAGTCCAATGT
This sequence comes from Scyliorhinus canicula, assembly GCF_902713615.1. NCBI lineage: Eukaryota > Metazoa > Chordata > Chondrichthyes > Carcharhiniformes > Scyliorhinidae > Scyliorhinus > Scyliorhinus canicula. The sequence continues at coordinate 121,432,072 of NC_052155.1, forward strand.
TATGCAGGCCAGGAGGATTGGCCATGCTAAAAATTGCCCGTAGTGTCCAAATTTTAGATGGGATTCCGGGTTTACGGGGATAGGGTGGGGGAGTTTGCCTGGCTAGTGTGCACTTTTGGAGGGTTGGCACAGACCCAATGGGCCAAATGGCCTCCTTTGGCACTGTAAAGATCCTATGGATTGTATGGAAAGCTGGCAAGACAATTTAGTCCTTAAAAAATGTTAGCCAGGCATCGTAAGCAGCAAAAATCAAAGAGAAACCTCTCCAATCTCATAAATGTAACATCACCAAGCTCTCTTCAAAACTGACAGTGACTATGCCCCAGAGACCAGTATCCTGACCTTGGATGAAAAATTGGTTAAACGGTGTTGACCACCTGACGTGTTGTCTGTGCGGTGACTGAATAAACGCACGGCCAACATAAAATCGCTGCCAATAGGAAATGGCCCTAATCGGCCCTTCAATTGTCAGTGGGCACAGTTTCCAATCTCGCGTATGCAGCACGGTAGCATTGTGGATAGCACAATTGCTTCACAGCTCCAGGGTCCCAGGTCCCAGGTTCAATTCCGGCTTGGGTCACTGTCTGTGCGGAGTCTGCACATCCTCCCCGTGTGTGCGTGGGTTTCCTCCGGGTGCTCCGGTTTCCTCCCACAGTCCAAAGATGTGCACGTTAGGTGGATTGGCCATGATAAATTGCCCATAGTGTCCAAACTTTCCCTTAGTGTTGGGTGGGGTTACTGGATTATGGGGATAGGGTGGAGGTGTTGACCTTGGGTAGGGTGCTCTTTCCAAGAGCCAGTGCAGACTCGATGGGCCGAATGGCCTCCTTCTGCACTGTAAATTCTATGATCTCTGGAATCAACCTTGTGAACCTCCTCTGAACTGCCTCCAATGCCACTACATCTTTCCTCATCTGTCATTACACATGTGCGTGTTGATGTCGCGACACACACCCGATTACACGCAGGTTCGGGTAAGGCATGGGACCGCATTAATCGCATAAAATTATGGCGAGAGACTACACTGTAAAAGTACTTAATTAGTTGTAAAGCACTTTGAAACAAATTGAGGTTATGAAAAGTGCCGCATCAATACAAGGGGCAGGATTCTCCATCCCCCCAGCGACGCCTGAATCGGGAAACACCATCAGGCAGAGAATTGCATGTCAGCCGAGTGCCAAACAGAATGCCATGCTCCACTCCCTAACAGCAGCGTGCATGCGTTCTACACCACACGCCGGCGAGGGCATGCAGATTGTACAGTAAATGTCATTGGCATATCATTAACGGGCCCACCTTGGTTTTCTCCAGGCCTCCAGCGATGCTCCGCCAGGAGGAATTACCGACAGTAAGGTTCACCTGCGGTATTTAAAATTGGGAAGCAGGCGCCATGACTGCTGAGGGTGCAGGAGGGGGTACAAACAGTGTCCAACAGCTTTATAGTGTGGTGACAGTTGTGCCGCTGGTTTGGTGCTTCTGCTAGGGCCGAGGCAGTAGTGGGGGTGGCTAGGAGGTGGGCTGTGGGATCGGGGTGGTCGCATGGGCCATCATTGCCACAGCTTGCAAGGCAGCCATGTGGCTGCGCACACCGCTGACCACCCAGGGAACTTAGGGCCATGGGTTGTATGGGTGCCATCCCCGATAGGTACCTTCTGGCCCCAGCTGACCCATCAACTGGATGGGTGCACTCCAGCGCAACCAGTGCCATCTTCTTGGCTCGGATGAGGGTGTGCCAAACTGCCCAGTGCCGATCCCTACCCTGAAATACCACACGCTGGCATGCATTGGAATTGTACTAGCTCCAGCTAGCGCTGGTGCTAGCCCACTAACGGGTTCTAAAACTCTCCGGGACTGGCACCATTTGCGTCATCATAGAACAACCACGATTCATTCCCGGCCTCAGCACTTAGTCTCTCAAACAGATATCTCAGCTGATATCTGATTGGTGGGAACAGATAAATAGTTACATAACCTGATCAAAAGTACTTTTCCCATAGAAAAAAAATCATGCTACAATTTTAGTAGTTCTTTTGGAAGTTATGATTCTGTATGCATGCATTACCCGCCAGTCTTTCAGTTAAATTGATATGCTTTTCCCATAACCTTTTGATGCACACCGTTCTGCAACTGATAGGGTGTGCAGAAAAACCTGGCCCTCGGGAATGCACAGCAGTGGCTTTGAATGGCTTGGTACACAGTATCCCCTCCATTTCTAATGAGGACATCACATGGCCAACCCAATGTCTAATGTAGACCAACATGCACAATATAATGCACACAATCCTGCCGCATCAGATGGTCATCCACCATGGATCATTTAACATTCTTTTTATCTACAAAGTGTATCTGACATTTCTATCCAGGCCACTACGCAATCAAATGGATTATTCAATTTGTTGGAGTTTGATTAAATGTCATTGAACATATTCAAACTAAAGTCATAGTATGTTCTGGGAGAAACCTAGAATTTCTTTCGAACTTTTGTATCCCTTCTGGCAAAATGAAGCAGAATTTTTTTTTGCATTTTGTATCTGCAAATTACACCCTGATCATTTAAGAAGAGAAGACTGGGATTAATTCTGTAAAAGGCTGAACGGATAACATATTAAGCCCTATCACTGTGGGCAAAAATTATATTGGCTCAGCTTTAGTCCTGAAGTTCACATGCCTAAGTTATGAGGTAATGTAATTATGGTCATTAAAGGTGACTTCTCTCTGACAAATTTATGATTTTGTTAGAAAATGCTTCCTGTTTACAATTCTAATTTATTTTACTTATTATTCTGTTTCTGAAAATTGTGGTGCAATTTGAGAGACCCGGGGCAGAGCCAAACCTGTCAGGAGAAAATTATTTAATATGGTTGGAAGTGCTTCAGTTGTCCTTGGGGAGAATTTGGAGTCATAAAAATGCAGACTTTTTATATTTTCGAAAGTTCTGAAAAAGGTATACGTCAAGTCCTTTAATTACCAAGTTCAACCAATTCAAAAAGCATTGCATCTGTAAAATCCTTTGTGAAGTGTAGCAGGAACAGCTGCCTACTAATACATAGTTTATGTCCATAATAAAAGAAAATCAAAGAGCTGCCCTGTAATTGGATTTTACCCTGGAAACTGCTGATTGTGAATTATGTTCAACAATAAAGGTTTTGGAATCTGCCTTCAAAATGCGAGGATTCTGCACACGCCCGGAAAGAAATGTAAGAATGAGGGCTCGGATCCACATAACCAACCTGCTTTAAACATGCAGTATTATACATCAAATTATGACCCATAGTGGACAGAAACCTTCACAGTCTTTCATGTTGTGCAATAAAGATATTTGGAAAAGAAAGCTAGATTCAATTTTTAAAAAAATGACAATCAGATGTAGTTTCAATTAAAAAGAACACTAACCGAATTTGGATAGATCTGAGGAAATTACAAACACTTTTGTCAACTCCAGGTTTTACTCTTTCCTCCTGTTTTATTTGGTGTGGAATAATTTACTGCAGTTTATTAACTGGCATCTATTTCCACCAAAGGAAAATGTTGGTCGTTGTTTCGCAAACTAATGTATAGTACTAACCTATGCCACACAATGGCTCCCTGCTGGACGCCTGTGTGTGGGCACTCGGGAAACAATCGGCTGTGGTTTCCTTTATTCCTTGTTGACACTCACTTTCAAGGCTCATAAATGAATGACGGCCAATTGGAAAGACCCCAGTAGGAAATATCACCCAAGGGATCAAAATCCAAGGTGCTTCTGGTATATTCCATTTGTAACTCTAGGGAGCGCATTTCAAGGTTGTAAATAATATAGAATCCAGTCTTAACATTGAATGATCAGTGGAGCCTTGTATGGGGCAGAACTAATCCCTGTCCCCATATAGGGGCAACAGCATAGGAGGAGTGGGTCCAGAGACAAGGCCTCTCCATTGCAGGCGCTGTTGGTGTCCTCACAGGCACCTGGCACAATGTCAGTGATGGTGTGCTTATTGGCTGCCAGTGTGCCGATCAGCAATTTGAGAAACAACAGGGCCTAGATCTCGAAAAAAATAATATTTTTGTTAACATTTGGCTTCAAAAGAGTTCTAAGTGGGCACAACATTATCCATTCCAGAAGGGGGACCTCACACCTCTCTGACTGTGCATTGCCTCTGGGGCAAAGTGGCTGGCAAAAATGTGCCCGAAGTGGAATTGATGCTCAGCACGTGCAAATCCTGACTCCACCACACACATCTTGGGACGGACAGCGAAATGCAAGAGTAAGCCCCTCGCCCTTTGCTTCTTTAATCCCCATCCCCACCACAGGCACACACAGGGCTCTACAACTTAATATGGTAGCAGGGAGAAAGTCAACATTATGTTTCACGGATCGAAATATTTACAGTCCACAATTGAGAATGAAACATTGCGTGTTTGAAATTGTACCGGGAATAATTTTGACTTTTGAGCACCTGACCAATGTAGTACACCAGCAGTCTACCGTCATATCTGCAGCAAAGAGGCAGCCTTAATTTTTAGGCCCCAGCTTCCTGGCATTGAGTCAATATCAAACCTTTACAGTTGACCACAAGTTAACTGTGGTGTGGGGTCATGACTACAGAGGAGTCAAGACAGCAATTCTGGGCCCGTAAAAAATAATGGTCAACTTACCTTTACTGGACCTCATTGACGCTATTGCTTGTGGAACTAATGGATGTGAACATGGTGTCTACTCCGAAAGAGTTTCAACTAAAATAGCAATGAGGTCCTTGGACTGCCATTTGCTTATGAGAGACCTACTGCCTAAATCAGGTGGGTATTTCAGAAAACCAACAATAAGTTCCTTGTTGAGGCTGTACAAGGCTCTGATCAGACCTCATTTAGAGTATTGCGAGCAGTTGTGGGCCCTTTAGAACAGTACAGCATAGAACAGGCCCTTCAGCCCTCAATGTTGTGCTGAGCTTTGTCCGAAACCAAGATCAAGCTATCCCACTCCCTGTCATTCTGGTGTGCTCCATGTGCCTATCCAATAACCGCTTGAAAGTTCCTGAAGTGTCCGACTCCACTATCACAGCAGGCAGTCCATTCCACACCCTAAGCACTCTGAGTGAAGAACGTACCTTGGACATCCCTCCTATATCTCCCACCCTGAACCTTATAGTTATGCCCCCTTGTAACAGCTACATCCATCCGAGGAAATAGTCTCTGAACATCCACTCTATCTATCCCCTTCATCATCTTACAAACCTCTATTAAGTCACCTCTTATCCTCCTCCGCTCCAGAGAAAAGCCCTAGCTCCCTTAATCTTTCCTCATAAGACCTACCCTCCAAACTAGGCAGCATCCTGGTAAATCTTCTTTGCACCTTTTCCAATGCTCCATCATCCTTCCTATAATGAGGTGACCAGAACTGCATACAATATTCCAAGTGTGGTCTCACCAGGGTCATGTACAGTTGCAGCATAACCCCACGGCTCTTAAACTCAAGCCCCCTGTTAATAAACGGTAACACACTATAGGCCTTCTTCACGGCTCTATCCACTTGAGTGGCAACCTTCAGAGATCTGCGGAAATGAACCCCAAGATCTCTCTGTTCCTCCACATTCCTCAGAACCCTGCTGTTGACCCTGTAATCCGCATTCAATTTGTTCCTACCAAAATGAATCACCTCGCACTTATCAGGTTTAAACTCCATCTGCCATTTTTTGGCCCAGCTCGGCATCCTATCAATGTCTCTTTGCAGCCTACAACAGCCCTCCACCTCATCCACTACTCCACCAATCTTGGTGTCATCAGCAAATTTACTGACCCACACTTCAGCCCCCTCCTCCAAGTCATTGATAAAAATTACAAATAGACCCAGAAAGGATGTGCTGGCCTTGGAGAGGGTCCAGAAGAGGTTCACAGAGTGATCACTGGAATTAAGAACTTGTCATACGAGGAGTGATTGAGGACTCTGGGTCTGTACTCAATTAAGTTTAGAAGGATGAAGGGGGATCTCATTGAAACTCTCATAGAGGCCTAGATACAATGGACGTGGGGAGGATGTTTCCACTAGGAGGAGGATCTAGAACCTGAGGGCACAGTCTCAGACTGAAGGGATGATCTTTTAAAACTCAGATGAGGAGGAATTTCTTCAGCCAGAAGGTGGTGAATCTGTGGAACTCTTTGCTGCAGAAAGCTGTGGAGGCCAAATCCCTGAGTGTCTTTAAGACAGAGATAGATAGGTTCTTGCTTGATTAATAAGGAGATCAGGGGTTATGGGCATAAAAAAACATATCAGCCATGATTGATTGGCGGAGCAGATTCAATGGGCTGAATGTCCAAATTCTGCTCCTATGTCTTATGGTCTAAAATAGCACCAGCTATTGTCTCAATGCTGATGGGCCAAGAAAGTAACCTGCCCATTCTGATGCTGTAATTGCCCTGTTAAGTACAGGCACAAGTTAAAACCACTCTTCCTTGTGTAAGGAACTTTGTACAAAGTTACTTTGTCTCTTCGATAAACAGTGGCATTACCTCATTACATAAATGCCTTTATTTCAATGCAGTCAAACAAATTTCATATTAGACTAATGTGTTATTGCCTTTCTTACTAATATCTCAGAAAGCTATTTCAACCCCTTCCTCTATTTCTTATATGGATGGAACTTTGAAAAGATGAGTTTACGTTCTGTTTGGTTCTGGATGCCCAGCGGCTCATGGATTGACTTGGATGTGGACATGGGTCTGATAATTGGGGTTGCACTGCTAAACCTCTGTTACACATACATTTTGTGTGCGGCTTCCTGCTGTGATTGTGGGAATATAGGATCATCCCCATTGAGTAAATACATCTGCCACACTTAGCATTCTTTGGTAACATGTTTTAGCAGAGAATGCATTTGGGACAGGTAAGGTTGCCGCTATGCACTTTTGAATTTTGGCCTCTGATGTTAGCAGTATGAAGCAACTGGAATAAATAATAAGTTAGTAAGTGTTATTTATTTGCCTATTTCATCACAGACTATATTTCATCACCTCATTCATTTTAACAAAGGAACAGGTATATATTATCCTTTATTGTCCAGTTGCTTGTAAGGCTGAAAAGTTAGCAATTAGGAATGGAGCGCAAACCAGGTAATAATCCAAATCCTATCTTCTATAAAAAATGATCCCAACACCATCTCTCCCTCTGCTCCTCCCACGCAGGATTTCCGAGACACTGATCTCAGGAGAGTTAAAGGTGTGCCAAGGCAGTTCACCGGGTGACACTCATATTCCAGGTGAGCAGCATGAGAGAGTTGCTGCCAGATGATTAGAAATCATTGTTTCTCAGCTGAAGAGCCTAGGGATCTGGAACTCACGTGTTTTACATTTGAAAGAATGATGCTGGCAGAGTATCAAGCTTTGTTTCAGGCATTAAAGGCTACATCAGACAGGATGGCCGAGTAGCAATGCTTGCAGCCTGCAGTTGACGGAGGAAGCTGTCAGCAAGCAATTCGACATGCTTCATGGAGGTTGTGAACTGTACTGCCAGTGGCAGCGAGGTCCCGCTGGCAGGGGTTCGACTTTAAAGTGGGTTGATGCAAGTGGAATTGCTGACTGATGTCTTCCTTTTTAAAGGAATGAAGCTACTTGGACACCTGGAGGTAGCAACCACTCCATCTGTAAAGATTTTTATTCGTTCTCAGGATAAGAACATTAATTGACAAGGGCAGCAGCTATCAGCCATTCGTTGAGAAGTTGATGGTGAATCTTCTTCTTGACCTGCTGCTATGTTGACTGAGTTATTTGTAAGCCTACTTCAGAGGTCAACTCAGCGTCAATCATGCTTGTTTTGGGGCTGGAGTCACATATCATTTGGACTGTGTAAGGATGGTAGGTTCGTGGTCATTTTTACTGTTGCCAACATTTTTATTTCCACATTAATTCACATTCTCAAACCGCTGTGGTGGAGTTCAAACTCATGTTAGAACATAGAACATAGAACAGTACAGCACAGAACAGGCCCTTCGGCCCTCGATGTTGTGCTGAGCAATGATCACCCTACTTAAACCCATGTAACCCGTATACCCGTAACCCAACAATCCCCCCATTAACCTTACACTACGGGCAATTTAGCATGGCCAATCCACCTAACCCGCACATCTTTGGACTGTGGGAGGAAACCGGAGCACCCGGAGGAAACCCACGCACACACGGGGAGGACGTGCAGACTCCACACAGACAGTGACCCAGCCGGGAATCGAACCTGGGACCCTGGAGCTGTGAAGCATTGATGCTAACCACCATGCTACCGTGAGGCTCCTTTGGATTATGAATACTGGCCCCTAGATTATTAATAAAAATAGGAAAAACTCAACAGGTCTGGCAGCATCTGTGGGGCGAGAAAGAGAATTAACATTTCTAGTTTAATATGAATCTTCTTTGGAACTGATGAGAAGGATAGAGTTCTGAAGAAGTGTCAGGTTGAACTCAAAACGTTCTTTCCACAGATACTGCCTGTCGTGCTGAGATTTTCCTGCATTTTTTGTTTTGATTTCAGATCTCCAGCATCTACCGTATTTTGCTTTTACCTCTGGATTACTTGTTCTGTAATATAATCACTGTGTACTGTGCTCCATGTGTCATCATATTCTTGTGCATTAGTGCTGCTGGATGTCATTTAACTGTGATACTATTGACCATCCTGATATCTTTCCATTTCTCTGTACCTTAAAAAGGGTTAAAGCACAGGGGTTTCTTAATTATAGAATCTCTGCAGTGCAGAAGGAGGCCATTCGGCCCAGCGAATCTGCATCGACCCTCTGAAGGAGCACCCCATTCAGGCTGATTCGCTTGCCCTTTCCCTGCAACCTTACCCAAGCGGTACATCCCTGGACATTAAGGGGCAATTGGCCAATCCACCTAACATGTACATCTTTGGACTGTGGTGGGAAACCGGAGCACCCGGAGGAAACCCATGCAAACACGGGAGAACGTGCAGACTCCACACAAACAGTTACCCAAGGCTGGAATTTAACCCGTGTCCCTGGCGCTGTGAAGCAGCAGTGCTAACCACAGTGCGACCGTGCAGCCCAGGCATTCCGATGGACAATCTATTGTGCTCTTCCTGCATGAGCAGGAGAAAGTCCGTCTCTAAACAGATGAAAATGTAAAGGATAACACCAAAAAAGGAAGGCACCAAAATCAAGTTATAAGGACCTTTTTTGCAAATCGACGAAATTAGCTGTTGGTCTCTTCAGATTGACTTTCCCTGGCGCCTACTAATCCTGGATGCCCATTTTATCCCAGCAGGAACATAAATTGAATGCCGTAAAGGGGAAATGACAAAAAATAAAACACATGGAGCGCGATCTTCCTAAAAGGGAATAAAGTCCCTGAGCGAGCGCGTTTGGCCACGTTTTTCCCGGCACTCGCGGTGCCCAGAAACATATGGTTATTCAACGTGACTCACTTTGAATGAGGGGTTTAAACGGCGACTGTGTGGCTGAGGCCGCACATAGCCCCATTTTGTACAACATGGAGCTCCACTTGCCGGAACTCCCCATTGTAGCGAGAGATCTGGACACCATTTTAATGGCAGGGTCCCCCACTCCCCCGAACACACAAGGCCGGCAACCCTGGCCCGATCATGTGCAGAATTCCAGCTTGGCAGTGACAGGCTGGTACCCAGGTGGCACTGCCAGAATGGCAGGCTGGCACTGCCAGGGGACCCAGGTGGCACCAAAAGTGCCAGGGCACTGCCCCTCCCAAAAGGCATGCAGCTGGGGGCCTCCGATTCCCTTGGAGACCCCCACAAGTGCCCTTCCGTCTGGTCCCCGTTTGGGTGGACCAGTACCAAATGGTGCTTGCCCGAGGTCCCCGAGGCAAAGGGATTGAATTCCAAAGCCTCAGGTACCTTGGGAATCTGCACATTAGAGTGAGGCTTACTGCCTCCAGTGGGCCCCAGGCTTTCACCGGCCACGCTGCGCAGTGGCAAGCTGTTTTTCCGGAACATTGTTTTTTATATATTCACCCAAGGCGAAGTGCAAGAAATGATGGAGTAAGATGGGGTGAGTGTTAAAATGTGCATAGAGTATTGGTGGAAAACAGAACACTTGCCAACTTTTTATTCCTGGTAACCTGTTTTGCACTTCTACAATGAGTGACGAGAATGTGAAATTAATCTTATGTGCTCGTCAGAATGAAAGTTGTAAAATATATTTTTATTGCAAAAAATTATTTTTCATTATTACAAAATAAATCCACACTACCCAACAATGCAGACAGGTACAGTTCATGAATATTGTCGTCCAAATTTAACAACCCCACTAACCCCATCCTACCCATCCATAACTAAACACAGACTAATAAGCCCCCCTAACAGCTGACGGTGACTAGCTCTCTGATAAAGGAAATGATTGGCTGCCATCTCGAATAGAACCAAGGCGCACAGAAGAAGAGACAATGGACAACCCTGCCTTATCCCCCTATCTAACTGAAAGTAACCTGAGAACAAAGCATCTGTGTGCTCAGTAGCCGTAGGAACGTTATACAACAAACTAATCCACAATATAAACTTTGGCCTGAAACCAAACCTCCCTAGAATCTCAAATAGGTACCCTTACTCAACCCCATCAAACACTTTTTCTGTGCCCAACTGAGACAATCACCTCTGGTTTTGGCGCTGGGGAGGGCGACAATGCAATATTTAATAATCAACGTATAATGTCCGACAGCTGCCGACCCCTGACAAAATCCGTCTGTTTTTCTGAAATTATCCCTGGAAGGTAGGGCTCCAACTGCATTGCCAACACTTAAGCCAACAACTTTGCATCAGCATTCAACAACAAGATAGGCTGAGACGACTCACATTCTGTAGGGTGCTTATCCTTCTTCAAAATCAGAGAAATAGAGGCCTTTGTCAATGTAACTGGCAATGCAGGGAATCGTTAAGCATGTCTAATATCAGTGGATCAACTGCCCCGCAAATTTCTTAAAAAAATTGATGGGCCGTCCATCCAGACCCGGAGCCTTGCCTGACTGCATTGAACCAATACACTTCATAACCTCCTCAGGCCCGACGGAGATTTCCACTCCTCCCTTCTCGCCTTCTCCACCACTGGGAAGGACAACCCTTCCAAAAACTACATAATGGGTGACCTCTCATCCGGGGACTCCGATCTGTACAGATTTTGTTAAAAAGCTTCAAACACAGCATTAACCTTCAGTGGAGCGGAAAGCAACCTGCCATCTGAGCCCCTCGCCTGCACAATCTCCCAGGAGGCAGCCTGCTACCTCAGCTGGTGCACTGAAAGGCGAGGCCTTCTCCCGTGTTCATAAAATGTCACCATCATGTATCGCACCTGGCACACCACCTTACCCATTGAGAGTAGCTGGAATTGTGTTTGTAACTGTTTCCTCCTCACGAACAACTCCGGTGTCAGGGCAAGCGAGTACTGGCGCCCCACCTCCAGGATGGAATCCCCCAGCCGCTGCCACTCCACCCTCCCAGTCCTCTCCTTGTGTGACTTGTAGGAAATTATCTCTCCCCTCATGATCACCTTAAGGACCTCCCACAACATAGAAGGTGACATAGACTCACTTTTGTTGAACATAATATACTTCCAATGGCAGAGGATATCCATTCACCAAAACCCGTATCCTCCAACAACGGCATGTCCAATCTCCACGACGGGCTCCAACACCACATCCACAAAATGTAGGGCATGATCTGAGTACACTGCCCTCTTCACCCCTGGAAAAAGAGGCCTACCCACCACAAAAAAAATCAATCTGAAAATCACCTGATGGTCTTGGGAGAAAGAAAGACAAGTCCATGGGCTGGATTCTCCATTCCTGAGGCAAAGTGCTGACGCCAATGGAGGATCCGTCCACGATGGGAAAATTGCCGCGAAACCCTCAATGATTCCGATACCGGTGAGGGTCTAGCACCGGCGCCTCGTGAAAAGCCCTTAGAACATTGGAAAACGGCCAGAGAATTGGCGGGTCACGGGCTGCACATGCGCAGGGCTGACACCCCCCACATATACACCGGTCGCGCCAAAAAACATGGCGCTGGTCATATTAGACCGCGTTACACGCCCACCCTGATCCCATAGCCCACCTCCTGGCCACCCCCTACCTCTCCCCTCAGCCTTAGCAGAAGCCCCCCCCCCCCCCCCCCCCGCCAGCAGCACGGATTTCAGCCAAGTGTGGAGGCGCTGGAATCTGTCTGCAGCCAGCACGCCAGGTTCCTGACCGCTGGGACCACACGTAGTCCGCCCTGCTGCGAACTCAGTCCAACGGAGGCGGAGCACCGCGGGAGGGCTGGTTAATGGCGATCCAACAGGGTTGCAACCAAGTGTGGTGCATGTCCCGATGATGCTGATTTGGAGCAGCGCGAACTGGCGTCAAACCGCCGCCTGTCCGATTTCGGCGTTGGGAGCCATTCGCCGTCCGATCGCCGTTCTCAATTTTGGCGTCGGGCCACAAAGATTCCTGCCCCTTATCACTCGGATGCAAAACTGCCACAGATATGCACCCCACCCTCCCCTCCCCCTCCCTCCCATCCCGCCATCTGCTCCATAAAAGCCAATAATGCTTTTGCCACCCCGATGGAATCAAGGACTTAGACCTAGATCGGTCCAACTGGTGGGCTTGAGCCAATTCCCTCCATGACCCACCCTTCCCACCATCTTCCCAAACATCTTTGACATATAAACTGCCGGATTTGGGCCCTCTACTAGCTCCAGCAGCCCCCTGGTTCTAAGGGTCTGCCTCCTGGAGCGATTCTCCAAATCATCCACCTTGGCACGCAGTGTTTTATTAGCACTGGCCAACATTGTCACCTCAGCCTTCACGGAGACAATCCAATTACTCTACTTCATAGACTCATAGAATCATAGAATTTACAGTGCAGAAGGAGGCCATTCGGCCTATCGAGCCTGCACCAGCCCTTGGAAAGAGCACCCTACTTAAGCCCACACCTACTTCAAGAGTGCCGACTCTTTACTTGTTGGCTTCTTTGACCTGGACCTTCTGAGCCTTTCCCATGTATGGGACCCTTATCCCATCGAATTATTCAAGCTTCAAACCAAACACCCCCAAAAAACTGGGCGAGGGCCAAAAACTAACGACCCAGGTGGGAGCCACTGGTGTGCAACTACTACATGCTGCCACCGAAAGTTGCAAAATGAAGGTTATTGCAATACTGAACAGATTTATTCATTCACATATATTTTTCAGTTAAAGAAAGAACTCACATTTATTTTGTTCCTTTCATGACTTTGGAATGTCCCAGAGTAGTTTACTGCCACATTAACACTTGATGAAGTTTAGTCACTTCGTAATGGAGGGAAGCACAGCAGTCAATTTGTACACAGCACGGTCCAACAACAACCTCTCAGACACATGACCAGATTATCTGTTTTAATGCTATTCGTTGAGGTGCAAATCTTGACCAAAATACCAGGAGAAATTCCCTTCACCAAAATTGCCATGGGATCTTTTACGTCCACCTAAGAAGGCATACAAGGCCTTGATTTAATGTCTTTTTTGACAAATACAGTAAAGTAACTATTTGAATGGAAAGTGTCTCCTTTAAGAGGGCAACATGATGGAACAGTGGTTAGCATTGCTGCCTCACAGCACCAGGGACCCGGGCTCGATTCCAGCTTTCTCCCTGTGTCTGCGTGGGTTTCTTCCGGGTGCTCTGGTTGAAATGAAAATGAAAATCGCTTATTGTCACGAGTAGGCTTCAAATGAAGTTACTGTGAAAAGCCCCTAGTCGCCACATTCCGGCGCCTATTCGGGGAGGCTGTTACGGGAATCGAACCGTGCTGCTGGCTTGCTTGGTCTGCTTTCAAAGCCAGCGATTTAGCTGTGTGCATGCTCCCATAGTCCAAAATGTGCAGGTTAGGTAGATTGGCCATGATATAATTGCCCCTCTGTGTCCAAAGATATGCAGTTTAGGTGGGGTTTCGGGCATAGGGCGGGAGGCTGGGCTTCGGTAGGGTGCTCTTTCAGAGGGTAAGTGCAGACTCGATGGGCTGAATGGCCTCCTTCTGCACTGCAGGGATTCTATGAAAGGTAATCAATGTTTGGAAAATGGAACATGATGTAATATATAGGTGCTATTTTACAACTGACATGAAGTTATTGTTATAATTAACGTGTACTGAGAAACCAGCTCCCTATACCCCAGCCCAATAAAAAACAAATTGAGAATGGTGAAACTCACCTCTTTATGCTTATTAGAAGTTTGGTTAATTATTTCCTTCAGTGGGTACTTAAGTAGTTGGAAGGTAGGGCAACGATTCAGCATGTTAGCCAAACTGATGCACCGTAAGTTATATATGCGTGAGCAGAGTTGTGGTTTCTACATGTTTGTCAGATAGTTCCTCTTAGGCATTGTTAAATTCTGTTATCCATACGTTTTTTTGTGACTAAACTAATAGTTCCTGAATTCTAATATTTTCCATGTTTCAATATTGCATCATTTTGCACTGCGGGGATTTGAGAACTGACAAACGCCTCATGAGAATGCATTGAAGCATTTGTGGTCTTTCATGTTTTATTCAAAGCAACCAACACAGACACATAAAGGTTCTGAGATTTCAAAATATATTGAAGCTTGTTTTTCATTAATTTGTCGTTGTTTGAGGAGTGAATGTAACATGGGAGTTGAGGAATTCATGCTGGCTTTTTAATGAATGAACCCAGTGACAGTTTTTGTTTGTTTTCTTCTCCATTATGGTCTGTATCTGTCACAAATTCTGATCCGCGACATATTCCCCAGTTCAGTAACATCAGTTGCTTGTGTAGATAACCTGCGAGCTTACTTTTTGCTCGGGTTGGCTCATACTGTCAGATGGGTGGGTTTTCTGGCCATTCCTTACACAGGACCCCCACCAGTACCTGCACCATGCAGTTGAAGCCCTGCATCTTGGAGCTCATGCCCTCAGCCCTGGAGGTAATTCACCCTAATTTTTGCTTGTTAACCCCACATCACCATTGGCACAGGCCCGGCCCTGTTCTTTCCCAGACAGTTCAAGCACTCTTTCATTGTGGGGTTGAGGATGCAGAGCTACCAGCTGACTCTGCGTGGCTGTGCCCTCTCACCTCTGTTGTGCTCGGTTTTGTCCTGCTGGGATACAGATGGGGAGAGTGTAGGCGAGAATCCTGCCAGTTCTAATGTTTAAGGAGTGGCTTGCTTGGGACTGGAGTGGGAGGAGGGATGTCAGGAGCTGAGTTGAGACAGGGGGGCACCAAAGTGGTTTCTGGAAGAGGGCCTCACAACAAGTGGGTAACCCTTGTGAGAAATGTGGTGTTGGCTTCCTGGCAGCCATCCCTTCGATTGAATTTGGAGCAAGTGCTGAGGAGACGTTTATCCGGTTTCCCCAAGGCGAGGGAAACAGCCGGAGGCCGCCAAGAGGTTCAAAATCCGGTAAGAAATCCTGCCAACGGCGTCAGCAGGATTCAAACCGTTTTTCTCACAGGCACGGACACTTTGCCATTTTTTTTTTGCCACTATCTCCCTGACCAACCCATCCCCTCCAAAGTTGAAGAAAAAAAATCCCTGGAGATCATGGCTACGTTGTATTTTGGAGCAAGGCAGCTGAATTACTTACATTTAATACTGAATTTAGACAAGGTGGATGCTGTGGATTCAACTGCAGATTGATCGCCAAATTCCTGCTTGGGTATCAAAAATAATTTTGATGAAAAATGTCCACCCAGAAAGATCTCAAAGCCTGCCCTGCGTGCCACATGTCCCTTCCCCCACTCCACCCACCGGCCACTTAAACCTTGGTCCTGCCAATTCAGCACAACATTACTTTTTAAATGATTTTGAAGTTTTCACCTTCACTTTCCCTGAATTCCTATTTCATACAGTGAACAGGCATTTTAAGAAGTATTACCAGATATAGGGCTGGATTCTCCCCTACCCGGCGTGACGGAGGGTGCCGGCGTAGGGGAGTGGCGCCAACCACTCAGGGGTCGCGCCTCCCCAAAGGTGGGGAATTCTCCCCACCTTTGGGGGCCAGCCCCGCGCCGGAGCGGTTTGCACCAGAAGACTGGCGCAAACACCCGGCGCCGTCGGAAGCGGGGCTGGCCGAAAGGCTTTCGGCGGTCGGCGCATGCGCCGGCAGTGACGTCAGCGGCAGCTGGCCGCTGACGTCACTGCCGGCGCATGCGCGATGCGGGGTTCCCCTCCACGTCCGCCATGGCGGAGGCCGTGGCGGAGCGGAAGGAGAAAGAGTGCCCCCACGGCACTGCCCCGCAGAGTGAGCGGGGGGCCCCGATCGCGGGCCAGGCCTCCGTGGGGGCACCCCCCCGGGTCCGATCGCCCCCCCCGCCCCCCCAGGACCCCGGGGGCCCGCTCGCAGCCGCTGAGCCCGCCGTTTCAGAGGTGGTTTAAAACCTCGGCGGCGGGAGAAGGCCTCCCAGCGGCGGGACTTCGGCCCATCCGGGCCGGAGATTTGTGTAAGTTTTTTAACAAATGAAATCCCGCCGGCGCCAGCTGTTTTCACAGGTTGCCGGCGGGATTTGCACAACGCCGGTTTTTGACCGGCGGGAGAATTACAAAACCTGCGGGAGCGGAAATAACGCCGCTTCCCGCCTATTCTCCGACCCTGCGTGGGGTCGGAGAATTTCGCCCATAGTCTGTAATGATATGCAGACACGTAACCAATGGGTCATCAGAACAGGACACAACCAATGGGTAATCAGGACACCCAGAGGTGGCATCACCACAAGAGGCCACCACATGGCCACCTATAAAAAGGACAAGGCACACAGGCCCTGCCCCTTCCACCGGCAGAAACCTAGAGAACATCCTGCTGGGCAGCACGGTAGCATTGTGGATAGCACAATCGCTTCACAGCTCCAGGGTCCCAGGTTCGATTCCGGCTTGGGTCACTGTCTGTGCGGAGTCTGCACATCCTCCCCGTGTGTGCGTGGGTTTCCTCCGCGTGCTCTGGTTTCCTCCCACAGTCCAAATGTGTGCGGGTTAGGTGGATTGGCCAGGATAAATTCCCCTTAGTGTCCAAAATTGCACTTAGTGTTGGGTGGGGTTACTGTGTTATGGGGATAGGGTGGAGATGTTGACCTTGGGTAGGGTGCTCTTTCCAAGAGCCGGTGCAGGCTTGATGGGCCGAATGGCCTCCTTCTGCACTGTAAATTCTATGTAAAAAAAGACGTGTGTGGTTAGCAGCACTGCCATACCATAGCACATGGTCTAGAGCAAGCTCATATAGTTAGTAGAGTGTACTGTGTTACTAGAGTCAGATTAGTAGAGTGTAGAACTCATTTAGGAGCTTTGTTCAACGCTCATTAAATACATTCGACTTACCTCAAGGTCTGGAGTATCCTTCAGCAACGCCTACACCAAGTAGCGGCTTATGTTACCCATGGCAGAAATTCTCCGCCACCCGGGAATTGGCGGGGGCGGGAATCATGCCACGTCGAGCGGCGAGCCCCCTGCGGCGATTCTCCGGCCCGTGATGGGGCGAAGTCCCGCCGCTGGGAGGCCTCTCCCGCCGCCGAGGTTTGAACCACCTCTGGTGGCGGCGGGACGGCAGCGCAAGCGGGCCCCGGGGTCCTGGGGGGGGCGCGAGGCGATCGGACCCCGGGGGGTGCCCCCACGGTGGCCAGGCCCGCGATCGGGGCCCACCGATCGGTGGGCGGGCAAATGCCGTGGGGGCACTCTTTCTCTTCCGCTGCCACTGACGTCACCACCGGCGCATGCGTGAACTGGTGACGGCCTTTCGGCCAGCCCCGGCGCCGGGCGGCGGGCGTCAAAGGCCGTTGGTGCCGGTTTTGGCGCCAGTCGGCGTGGTGCCAACCGCTCCGGCGCGGGCCTAGCCCCTAAAGGTGCGGAGAATTCCGCACCTTTGGGGAGGCCCGATGCCGGAGTGGTTGGCACCACTCCGCTACGCCGGGACCCCCGCCCCACCGGGTAGGGGAGAATCCCGCCCTAGTCTGGGCCTTCGAACCTAATTTACAGTTCAAGTTTACCATTGGTTCAAATTAGTTCTGGCTTTGTATCAGTAATATACTTTGCATGAAATAACTCAAACCTTAGTGCAATAAATTGAACAACTTATATTAATACAGCACTTTTACTGTAATGAAACATCCCAAAGGTGTTTTAGAGAAGTCTTATAAAACAAAATATTGCAACGAAACACATAGAGATTGATGTGTTGGGTATGCTGGGTCTGCGAGGACTGCATTTACCAGAACAGTGCGAGAGACAGGTTTCCAACACTTGTAGAAGTACAACTCTATTTTATTTAACTATGAGCTGTTAAACATACTTGCACTGTGGGTCGACACTATGTTAGGTTGACTGAAGACCTATGGCTAACCTGACCAGACTATACTGCTAGCACATGGTAGATGTTTGTGCTACTGATTACGGGCTCTGGCTGTCTCACAGTCTGCATCCCGAGAGAGCGGGAAAACTAGTGCCCTCTGGCTTTATAGTGACCGTGCCCTGTCTGGTGATTGGCTGCTGTGTTCTGTGTGTTGATTGGTCTTTCAATGTGTCAGTCAGTGTGTGTCTATGCACCATCATATACCACAGGGTAGTTAGAAAAGTAGCCTACTATGAGGACATAGTCCCGGCCTAGGGCATGGAAAAGATCAATGCTCACCTTGGTCCATGGGGACGACACCAGTTCATGTGGCTGCAAGGTCTCCTTTGGCTGAGCCGGCTGGAATCATTGGCATGTCGGGCAGTTGAGAACGGCGTTGGCGATGTCCTGGTTGATGCCAGGCCAGTACACTGCCTCACGGTCCCAGTGGCGGCACTTCTCCACCCCCAGGTGACCCTCATGGAGCTGTTCAAGGACGAGTTCCCACATACTGGGCGGGATTCTCCGTTGCCCGTCGTAACGCGGGTTTCCGGCGAGAAAAATCGGTGTTAATGACTCCGACGTCGGGGCCTTCTTTAAGGCCGCTATTCTCCGTTCCCGGAGGGGCTAGCAGCTGACTGACGCGAGACGCGTCAGTTTCACCAGCTGCGGAAGTGGTGAGACCCGGCGTTTTTTGGAGGATAAGGAGGAGAGACAGACCCGGCATTTTGGGGGGGGGTGTGGGGGGGGGGGGGGTGTTCCGGCATTTGGGGGGGGGGGGGGGTTCCGGCATTTTGGGGGGGGGGTGTGTTCCGGCATTTTGGGGGGGGGGGTGTGTGTTCCGGCATTTTGGGGGGGGGGGTGTGTTCCGGCATTTTTGGGGGGGGGGGTGTGTTCCGGGCATTTTTGGGGGGGGGGGTGGTGTGTTCCGGCATTTTTGGGGGGGGGGGGGTGGTGTGGTTCCGGCATTTGGGGGGGGGGGGTGTGTTCCGGCATTTGGGGGGGGGGTTTGGGGGCAGCGGCGGGCAGAGAGGGGGGGCGACGGATGCCCGGGGCCAACGCACCGTCGCCCCCCCCTCTGTACGCCGCTGCCCCCTACCCCAACCCCCCCCCCTCACCACCCCTACCTCCCTCCTCACCACCCCTACCTCCCTCCCCACCATCCCTACCTCCCTCCCCACCACCCCTACCTCCCTCCCCACCACCCCTACCTCCCTCCCCACCACCCCTACCTCCCTCCCCACCACCCCTACCTCCCTCCCCACCACACCTACCCCCCTCCAACGCCGGGTCTCCCCCCCCTCCAACGCCGGGTCCCCCCCCCCCCCCTCCCCCCAACGCCGGGTCCCCCCCCTCCCCCCAACGCCGGGTCCCCCCCCCTCCCCCCAACGCCGGGTCTCCCCCCCCCTCCCCCCAACACCGGGTCCCCCCCTCCCCCCAACGCCGGGTCACCCCCCCTCCCCCCAACGCCGGGTCCCCCCCCCTCCCCCCAACGCCGGGTCCCCCCCCCTCCCCCCCAACGCCGGGTCCCCCCCCTCCCCCCAACGCCGGGTCCCCCCCCTCCCCCCAACGCCGGGTCCCCCCCCCTCCCCTCAACGCCGCAACCCCCCACCCTCAACGCCGCAACCCACGCCCCGTCCCCCTCCCTCTGAAGGCCGGTACCCACACCCCCCCCCCTCTCCTCCTCCCCCCCCTTCCTTCCTCCTCCCCCCCCTTCCTTCCTCCTCCCCCCCTTCCTTCCTCCTCCCCCCCCCTTCCTTCCTCCTCCCCCCCTTCCTTCCTCCACCCCCCCTTCCTTCCTCCACCCCCCCCTTCCTTCCTCCACCCCCCCTTCCTTCCTCCACCCCCCTTCCTTCCTCCTCCCCTCCTCCCCCCCCTTCCTTCCTCCTCCCCCCCTTCCTTCCTCCTCCCCCCCTTCCTTCCTCCTCCACCCCCCTTCCTTCCTCCACCCCCCTTCCTTCCTCCACCCCCCCTTCCTTCCTCCACCCCCCCTTCCTTCCTCCACCCCCCTTCCTTCCTCCTCCCCCCTCCTCCCCCCCTTCCTACCTCCTCCCCCCCCCTTCCTTCCTCCTCCCCCCCTTCCTTCCTCCGTTGATGAGGGGGGGGGGTGCGGCGTTAGTGGGGGGTGGGTGCGGCGTTGGAGTGGGGTAGGGGTGGTGAAGGGGGTAGGGGTGGTGAGGGGAGGGGGTTGGAGTAGGGGCAGCTGCGTGCAGAGGGGGGGCGACGGTGCGTTGGCCCCGGGCATCCGTCGCCTCCCTCCTCTGCACGCCGCTGCCCCTACTCCAACCCCCTCCCCTCACCACCCCTACCCCCTTCACCACCCCTACCCCACTCCAACGCCGCACCCACCCCCCACTAACGCCGCACCCCCCCCCCCCACTAACGGAGGAAGGAAGGGGGGGAGGAGGAAGGAAGGGGGGGAGGAGGAGAGAGGGGGGGGTGTGGGTACCGGCCTTCAGAGGGAGGGGGACGGGGTGTGGGTTGCGGCGTTGAGGGTGGGGGGTTGCGGCGTTGAGGGGGGGGGGGACCCGGCGTTGAGGGGGGGGGGACCCGGCGTTGAGGGGGGGGGGGACCCGGCGTTGAGGGGGGGGGGGGTCCCGGCATTGCGAGAGATGGGGGGCGGCGTTGGAGGGGGGTAGGGGTGGTGGGGAGGGGGGTAGGGGTGGTGGGGAGGGGGGTAGGGGCGTTGGAGGGAGGTAGGGGTGGTGAGGGGGGGTGGTTAGGGTAGGGGGCAGCGGCGTACAGAGGAGGGGGCGACGGTGCGTTGGCCCCGGGCATCCGTCGCCCCCCCCTCTCTGCCCGCCGCTGCCCCCAAACCCCCCCGATGGCCGCAACCCCCCGATGGCCGCAACCCACCCCCCCGATGGCCGCAACCCCCCGATGGCCGCAACCCACCCCCCCGATGGCCGCAACCCCCCGATGGCCGCAACCCACCCCCCCGATGGCCGCAACCCCCCGATGGCCGCAACCCACCCCCCCGATGGCCGCAACCCCCCGATGGCCGCAACCCACCCCCCCGATGGCCGCAACCCCCCGATGGCCGCAACCCACCCCCCCGATGGCCGCAACCCCCCGATGGCCGCAACCCACCCCCCCGATGGCCGCAACCCCCCGATGGCCGCAACCCACCTCCCCGATGGCCGCAACCCCCCGATGGCCGCAACCCACCCCCCCGATGGCCGCAACCCCCCGATGGCCGCAACCCACCCCCCCGATGGCCGCAACCCCCCGATGGCCGCACCCCACCCCCCCGATGGCCGCAACCCCCCGATGGCCGCAACCCCCCCCCCCGATGGCCGCAACCCCCCGATGGCCGCAACCCACCTCCCCGATGGCCGCAACCCCCC
Organism: Scyliorhinus canicula; assembly: GCF_902713615.1. NCBI lineage: Eukaryota > Metazoa > Chordata > Chondrichthyes > Carcharhiniformes > Scyliorhinidae > Scyliorhinus > Scyliorhinus canicula. The sequence goes on from NC_052155.1 coordinate 121,453,709, forward strand.
GATGGCCGCAATCCCCCGATGGCCGCAACCCACCCCCCCGATGGCCGCAACCCCCCGATGGCCGCAACCCACTCCCCCGATGGCCGCAACCCCCCCGATGGCCGCAACCCCCCCCGATGGCCGCACCCCCCCCCCCGATGGCCGCAACCCCCCCCCCCCATGCCGCAACCCCCCCCCCCATGCCGCAACCCACCCCCGACACTGAACGGCGTCAACCATCATCAATGGTTGACGCCGTTTTAAATCAACTGTGATTTTCGCCGACGTGACCCGTGGCCACGTCGGCGGGACTTCGGCCCATCCGGGCCGGAGATTTCAGGTCAGTGCAAATAAAATGAAATCCCGCCGGCGCCAGCTGTTTTCACAGGCTGCCGACGGGATTTGCACAACGCCGGTTTTCTACCGGCGGGAGAATTCGAAAACCTGCGGGAGCGGAAATAACGCCGCTTCCCGCCAATTCTCGGACCCTGCGTGGGGTCGGAGAATCCCGCCCACTGTGTGGAATGACGATCCTGTCCAACTTTAGCAGAATTCCATCTACCACTGCCAGGTCATCTTTGATGTTGTAGAATTGCGGGCATTGGCCCTTGAGCCATCCGTCTGTCAGATGGAGCATGACGCATTGGAGCAGAGGATCATTGGCTGTTTCATGACGAATCTGGATGAGTCGTTCGTCATTGGCGGGTAGATTAGATGCGCAGAACTCAACATGGGCATCAATTTGGCACTCGAGGCCCAACGGCTTGCAGGGCTTGGTGACAGAACGGGAGAGTGCATCGGCGACGATGAGCTCCTTACCCGGGGTGTAGACCAGTTCGAAGTCATCCCGCCTGAGTTTAAGGAGGATGCGTTGCAGGCTCGGCGTCATATCATTAAGGTCCTTTTGAATAATGTTGACCAATGGCCTGTGGTCCGTCTCAACCGTAAATTTGGGGAGTCCATAGACGTAGTCATGGAATTTGACAATTCCCGTGAGAAGGCCCAGGCACTCTTTTTCGATTTCCGCATAGCGTTACTCGATTGGCGTCATTGCACGCGATGCGTATGCGACTGGAGCCCATGAGGAGGCGTCGTCGCGTTGAAGGAGCACTGCTCCAATGCTGGACTGGCTCGCATCAGTGGAGATCTTCGTCTCCTTGGCAGGGACGAAGAATGCCAATACCGGGGCCTTGGTGAGTTTCGCCCTGAGTTCTCGCCATTCTTGTTCGTGGGTGGGGAGCCATTGGAATTCAGTGGTCTTCTTCACTAGATTGCGGAGAGCTGTGGTGTGGGATGCGAGGTTGGGGATGAACTTCCCCAGGAAGTTGACCATTCCCAGGAAGCGGAGGACCGCCTTCTTGTCCTCCGGTGTCTTCATGGGATTAATGGCCGGCACCTTGTCAGTATCCGGCTGCACACCAAACTGTGAAATGTGGTTGCCGAGGAATTTAATTTCTGTTTGACCAAAGGAGAATTTGGCTCTGTTGAGGCGGAGGCCATGCTCATGGATTCTCCGGAAGACGCACTGGAGGCGATCAATGTGTTCCTGCGGGGTGGTAGACCAGACAATGATGTCGTCTACGTATACCCGCACCCCCTCGATGCCCTCCATCATTTGCTCCATTATTCGGTGGAACACCTCCAATGCTGAGATGATGCCAAATGGCATCCGGTTTTAACAATACCGGCCAAATGGGGTGTTAAAGGTGCAGAGCTTCCGACTGGATGTGTCAAGTTGAATCTACCAGAGCCCCTTGGATGCGTCCAGCTTTGTGAAAAATTTGGAGCGAGCCATCTCACAGGTGAGTTCTTCGCGCTTTGGGATAGGGTAGTGTTCCCTCATAATGTTGCGGTTCAGATCCTTGGGGTCAATGCAGATGCGTAGTTCTCCGGATGGTTTCTTAACACACAGCATGGAGCTGACCCAGTCGGTGGGTTCCGTTACTCTAGATATGACTCCCTGGTCCTGGAGGTCCTGCAGCAGCTGCTTGAGGCGGTCCTTGAGGGGCACCGGTACCCGGCGAGGTGCGTGAACCACAGGCGTGGCATTTGGTTTTAAAATAATTTTGTACGTGTATGGGAGTGTGCCCGTGCCCTCGAAGACACTGTGGTATTGAGTGATGATGTTCTTCAGTTGTGTTTGAAAGTCGGCGTCCGGCGATGCTGAAACCTCAGCGGGTAACAAGGAGTGAACCCTTTGGACGAGATTCAGGATCTTGCACGCCTGAGCACCGAGCAGGGAAGCTTTGGTGGACCCGACAATCTTGAAGGGCAGGGTGGCCTTTCAGGAACGGTGCAACACCACAAGCTGGCATGAGCCACTGGCAGCAATGGCATTGCCATTGTAGTCAAGAAGCTGGCAGGTGGAGGCTGTCGAGGTCAGACCACGCAATGAGGTTGGCTGAAGCGCCGGTGTCCAGCTGGGATCGGATGCGAGATTTGTTGACCGTGAGGGTGGCACACCACTCATCGTCTGGATCAATGCTCAGCACTGGGAAGGACTTGGCTTTTTGTTTCTGAAGCACCTTGTGCTTGGTGATGATGCCCACCCGGAATGGTGCTTTGAGATCCTCGGTGTCAGGGTCTGGAACCATGTCAGAGTCGGAATCGGTGACCGGTGATTGTACGGTCCGGACGTCCCTGCGCTGCTGCTAGGAGCAACGGGAGGCAGGTGTTTGAGCAGACCTGCACAGGGCTGCGTAGTGGCCAAGCTTGCTACACTGGAGATAGCGTCGAGATTTCGCGGGACGTTGCCGCTTTAAATGAGCGGAGCCACAGTTGTTGCACGTCGTGACGTCAGAACGCTCAGTGCGCCACCACGCATGTGCGGTGTGGTCGCCTGCGCAGTTCGGTCTTCGGCTTCGCTGTCCCCTCGGTCGGTGCGTGCATGCGTGGGAGCCCGGGAAAAGCGCGCGAAATGGCCGCCCTCATCCAGGCTCAGGCCCTGGTGCTGTTTTACGGCCTGCACTCGCTCAGCATCGTGGGGGCCTTGACACGCCGTCTCTGCCGCTTGAATGTGCGAGTATCGGTTAGTGGCGTGTTCATGCAGAATGCAGGTGTCGATGGCTATAGCGATGGTGAGCTGCTTAACTTTGAGGAGCTGCTGGCGTAGGGGGTCCAATTGCACACCGAAAACGATCTGGTCGCGGATCATCGAATCGGAGGTGGAGCCGTAATTGCAGGATTGCGCAAGGATGCGAAGATGGGTGAGGAATGATTGAAAAGGTTCATCCTTACCCTGCAGACGCTGTTGAAAGACGTAGCGCTCAAAACCTTCATTGACTTCGATGTCACAGCGGCTGTCGAATTTGAGCAGGACTGTCTTGAACTTGGATTTGTCCTCACCTTCAGCGAAAGTTAGGGAGTTGAAGATATGGATGGCGTGGTCCCTGGCCGTGGAGAGGGAGAGAGCAATCTTCCTGGTGTCTGAAGCAGCTTCCAGATCTGTAGCTTCGAAGTGCAGTTGAAACCTTTGTTTAAAGATCTTCCAGTTCCAGAGGTTGCCGGTGATGCGGAGCGGCGGGGGAGGGCGGACGCTGATCGGATGGCTGATCCCTGGTCGAAGGCAGATTATTTGAGGGTAGGTCCATCAAACTCTAACATCACGTACTGGTACCATGATGTGTTGGGTATGCTGGGTCTGCAAGGACTGCGTTTACCATAGCAGTGAGAGAGAGACAGGCTACCAACACTTGTAGAAATACAACTCTATTTTATTTAACTATGAGCTGTTAAACATACTTGCACTGTGGGTCGACACTATGTTAGGTTGACTGAAGACCTATGGCTAACCTGACCAGACTATACTGCTAGCACATGGTAGATGTTCGTGCTACTGATTACGGGCTCTGGCTGGCTCAGAGGCTGCATCCCAAATGAGCGGGAAAACAAGGGCCCTCTGGCTTTATAGTGGCCGTGTCCTGTCTGGTGATTGGCTGCTGGGTTCTGTGTGTTGATTGGTCTTTCAGTGTGTCAGTCAGTGTGTGTCTATGCACCATCATATACTTGTGTGTATATTATGACAGAGATGTTAGGTTACTTGACCAAAAGTTTGATTTAAAGAGTTTTGTTTTAAGGAGTGTCTTAAAAATGGAAAGGGAGGTAGAGAGGTGACAAGATTTAGGGAGGGAATTGCAGACCTTAAGCGGCTGAAGGCATGGTCGCCAACAATGCAGGGATTAAAATCAGGAATACTCAAAAGGCCAGAAACAGACGAGTGCAGATATCTTGAAGGATTGTCGGGCTGGAGGAGATCACAGAGATAGTGTGGGAGGAGGCCATGATGGGATTATAAAATATAGACTTAATTCTAAACATGAAATAGCTCCAAAATATTCTAGAATGTGTCTGGATGCTAACAAGGAAGAGCTGTAGGCGTATCAGGGTATTTACTTAAATACAAGTTTATGCTAATTACAGTATGTATATAGTGGGTTACAGAGAAAGCACTTTTCCCTTTTGGCTGCCCATTTGCTGCCTAAAATATCTAGCACGAGTGCCAGATGTCAGTGCTATATCATCATATACCTCATAGATTAGCATATCCAGTCTGTCAAACTCAATAATAATCATTATTAGTGTGGCAAGTAGGCTTATGAAATGAAGTGATCACACTGCAATGAAATGATTGTGAAAATCCCCTCCTCGCCACACTCTGGCACTTGTTCGGGTACACGGAGGGAGAATTCCGAATGTCCAATTAACCTAACAAGCACGTCTTTCGGGACTTGTGGGATGAAACTGGCGCGCCCAGAGGAAACGCACGCAGACATGGGGAGAACGTGCAGACTCCGCGCAGACAACGACCCAAGCTGGGAATCGAACCTGGGTCCCTGGCGCTGTGAAGCAACAGTGTTAACCACTGTGTTACCGTGCCGCCCATACTTTTAAACTTCACAAAATGCTGGCAATTTTCTTCAACTTAAGTCCTAATTTTAGGAAAGTTGCAGAGGTAGGCAATTTTTGTTGGGGTTCTCCAAATTGCCATAGGTCTGGTGGATGTTTTTTGAAATACCGGAAGAAACAAGGTTACCAGTTTGTTTCGTTGAGGTTCTGAACAAAGACCTCTAATATGGAAAACCAAGGCAGTTTTTGTGGAAGTTCTACCATAATAACTTTATTTAACAGTTGAAACAAATGTAACACATGGACAATGGGCAAGTGGAACATGCTGGGAAGTGTAAGTACATTAAAAATGAACACATTTCCCTATTCTTCCACCTCTAAAAGGTGCCACTCACCTGAAAACCTGCTATGAAATTTAACAAAACAGATGTGCAGGGTTCTAAGTTCTTAAATATGGGATGGAAACTCCAACTAAAGCTGGACCAACAACTTCCAGAAGGGGTGAGAGCATTAGGCCTTCCAAAGGTATAATGTCGCAGCTCTTGGAGATTGTTGCACATATTGGGTTTCCCCCTCAGGAAGAAAGTCTATCTCCCTGTGTCACTGCACAACTTTGTCTAAGTCCAAGAAATGGACAACTGGAGTCAATCAGTCCAATTATTTTTTTGAAGTTATTGAATGGCATAACATTAAGTGTTTTCATTAATCTATACTTTATGGGGCAATTTAAGGAAATCAGAGCCTTTTTGCTGGGATGACCTAATGGATATTTAGGCATATGCCCCCCTCCTTCTCCCCATGAGTTTCCATCCATTGAAATGAATATGCAGAACATTTTACGGGACATGCACCTAATTACCTGATAACTGCTTTTAGCTAGCAAAGCTCTGATCTAGGATCACCAATGTATAAAATTTCACTTCATATGGTAGAAAAGTTCCATCAATCCAAACTTCTTGCCTGATAACTGTTAAGTTTACATTCAGAGGAAAAAGGTTTTATCTGTAACTTGCAGTAAAATCATTAAGTTGTGTACACAAACACATTTGGTCAAAATGTATACTCTGAGACCTCAGGAATAGTGCAAAATGGTGATCTATGTGGAGCTTTTAAAGATAGGCACAAAATTACAAAAGTAGAAGAGATTAGACAGAGAATTCCGTCGAACAGCCGTGGATTATGTCTTTGTCGTGGTGTTGGAGAAGGCTGAGGTATGCACGGGAAGTCAGCATCAGAGGATTAAAGGAAGTAACTGGATAAGATTGTAAAGGCAGGGTGCTGTGAAGAGAAATGAAGTTGGGAATTTGAATTTGATACGTATCAAAATATGAAAGCTAGTGGACGCTTGGAACAATGAGGGCGATGAGTGAACAGAAGAAGAAAATGCAAAGAAGATTTCAAATTATGGCATTTTCAAAGTTGCATTATATGCATCTTGGGAGACTTGTGAAGAAGATATTGCAGTAATTGCAGAAGTAACAAGAGCAATGGTAAACGTTTCACTGATAATCAAAGTCAGGTAAGGATGGAGGCAGTGATGTTACAGAGGCATCGGGACATAAGAATGTTCAAGACTGAAAAAACAATGTGACATGTTGGAAACTGTCTAGATTATGGGCGGGGCAGGAACAATGCTGGACAATGATGAAACATTCAAGGACCAACGAGCAGAAGGGGAAGATAATGTTGGAAAATTTTCCGGAGAGGATGCAACAGTGGCTTGGATTTCTTTGCAAGGATGATAAAAGCAGTTTTGAGTGAGGGTGGGTGTGAAAATGGAGCCTCAGCACAATAATTCATCTAAAAGACAACAGCTCCATTGCGCTGAAGTGTTAGCCCAGTTTACGTTATCAAGCCTCTGGAGGGAGTTGTGAACTCCAAGTTTTCTGCCTCAGTGGAAAGAGTGTTCCTTGTGAGACCAGAAGGACAACTTACAGAATGATTGATTTAACTCTGATTTTAGAGCAACTTCCAATTCCCATCAATTATAGGATAGCCAATATACTGCTTGTGAATTCTCAAAATGTATCTGAATACAGGTACGGTGACATATTTGCTATCATAGTGATCAATGGTTTAATTGCATGTGGCCATTAAATGAATCTTTTCCCCATATCTCTGCTGAACGTAGACGCCAAAATACTGGCCAAAATCCTAGCCAAAAGGCTAGAAGACTGTGTACCTGAGGTGGTGACAGAGGACCAGACGGGCTTCGTCAAAGGTAGACAGCTTACCTCGAACATCAGGCGCCTGCTGAACGTGATAATGACCCCCTCCGGGGAGAGAACACAAGAGGTGATCATCTCCCTGGACGCAGAAAAGGCCTTCGACAGAGTCGAATGGAAATACCTCATAGAGGTACTGGAGCGGTTCGGGCTTGGAACAGGGTTCACCGCTTGGGTAAAGCTCCTATACAACACTCCCATGGCAGCACTAAAGGGGCTGCCGTTCAAACAAGCCCAACACAAATTCCGCTGCCTGGGGATCCAAATAGCCCATGACTGGAAAGGGATCCACAAATGGAACCTCACCAGCCTGACGGAGGAAGTAAAAAAGGACCTGCAAAGGTGGAACACACTCCCACTCTCCCTCGCGGGGAGAGTCCAGACGATCAAAATGAACGTACTGCCCAGGTTCCTCTTCCTGTTTAGATCCATTCCGATCTACATCCCCAAGGCCTTTTTCAAAGTGCTGGACAAACTTATCATGGCGTTCGTATTGGGGGGGGGGGGGGGGGTAAAAATGCTAGGATCCCAAAGAAGGTCCTACAAAAAACAAAATCCAGGGGGGGGCTAGCCCTCCCGAATCTACAATTCTACCACTGGGCGGCAACAGCCGAGCGAGTAAGGGGATGGATCCAGGAGCCAGAAGCCGAGTGGGTGCGTGCGGAGGAGGCCTCCTGCAGTGGGGCCTCCCTCTGGGCCCTCGCCACGGCAGCACTCCCATCCCCACCCAAAAAACACTCCAGCAGCCCAGTGGCGACAGCCACCCTCCAGTCCTGGAACCAACTGCGGCAGCAATTTGGCCTGACCAAAATGTCGGACAAGGCTCCCATCTGCAACAACCATAGGTTCACACCAGCACTGACTGACGCCACCTTCAAAAGGTGGAGGCAGGATGGGGGGGACACTGACAGTCAGGGACCTATACACGGACGACAGGATCGCAACACTGGACGAACTGACAGAGAAATTTCAGCTAGCTGGGGGGAACGAGCTACGGTACCTGCAGCTCAAAAACTTCCTACGAAAGGAGACAAGGACGTACCCACAACCGCCACGACAGACACTACTGGAAGACCTACTGGACGCAAGTATCCTAGAGAAAGGGAACTGTAGCGACATGTATGACCGACTGGTAGAAAGGGACGACACCGTACTGGACGCAACAAGGATGAAATGGGAGGACGACCTGGGGATGGAGATAGGGTGGGGACTCTGGAGTGAAGCACTGCATAGGGTCAACTCCACCTCCACGTGCGCAAGGCTCGGCCTGACGCAACTAAAAGTGGTACATAGAGCCCACTTAACAAGAACCCGTATGAGTAGGTTCTTCCCGGAGGTGGAGGACAGATGTGAACGGTGCCAACCACGCGCACATGTTCTGGTCTTGCCCCAGACTTGTGGAGTACTGGACAGCCTTCTTCGAGGCTATGTCCAAAGTGGTGGGGGTGAGGGTGGAGCCATGCCCGATAGTGGCGGTCTTCGGGGTTTCAGACCAGCCAGATCTATTCCTGGGGAGGAGGGCGGACGCCCTTGCCTTTGCCTCTCTGATCGCCCGCCGTAGAATCCTGTTTGGCTGGCGGTCAGCAGCACCACCCAGAGCTGCAGACTGGCTGTCCGACCTCTCGGAATCTCTCCAAATGGAGAAAATCAAATTCGCCATCCGAGGGTCAGACGACGGCTTCCACAGAACGTTCCGGGACCTGTTTGTGGCCAACGTACAAGAGGAAGAATAGTCGGGTGGCCAAGAATCAGGGGAAAATGGACGGGAATCGGGGGAAGGTAGCTGGGGGGGGCGGGGGGGGGGGGGGGGGGTTGGGGGGGGGGGGGAGAGGACTACGGGTTCATTATGGGGGTTTGATGGCTAGCTAAGGCCCAAAACCAAACTATAAATAAATGCCTATAAACACGTGCCTCGGCCATATTGGGAATATAAAATATGTATGCCGGCTAAAGGGGGCGGCCACAGTTGTTATTACGAAGATGCTTACCTGTAATATGTTAATTATTGCGTGTTTTTTTTTCTCTCTCTCTAATAATTTGTAATTTGTTGGATATAAAATATGAAAACTCAATAAAAAACATTTTATGAAAAAAAAATGAATCTTTTCAGGTTAGGGTAGATTGAGGGTTGGAGCTCAGCTGGGGCTTTGTGTATCATTATATTTTTCAAAGGCACAGTTTATCATGACAGGTGAGATTCTGAAAGTGCTGGTTCTACTATAGAGCCAATATACTTACTTCGCAGAGGAAAGATGAGTGCTCCTCCATAGCAACTATCATTTTACTCATTGATGGTGTCTCAACTGTTGGGACAAAGGATGAATGGTGGAGAGAATTCTTAATTTACAAAGCCCATTTTAGATGGCTCTTCAGATGTGCAAAGACTTAGGAGAGAATACTAGAATGAATTTAACCTTCATCATCTTTCTCTTTCTAAAAGGCCCGAAGGTTGGATCTCCAAATTATAGACTAAATCCCCTCTTGCTCTGTGAATCATGGGATTTCCTTTCCCTCTCCTCAGTTTAAATGAAAGACTTGCCATCTGAGATTCAGGCACCAGTTAGGATATAATCAGCTAGGATGATTTAAATGCAGAAATGACAGAATTTAATAAAGTGCTGGGCTGTTAATTGATTTGGGACCTAACCTGATACTCTCTTGTGCTTTGTAAGGTTACTGACTTAATACAGCACATCATCTGATGAGAGTTTTTCAGACATTACTATGGAAAGCATGGAATTGTGTTTACACAGGAACAATGGGATTTCTGGATGAAAAAACCCACGGTCCTCCCAGTTCACCTGGTAGTCGCATAATCCAATAATAATCTAATAATTAGTCTATAGCAGTCCCAGATACGAAACAAGGAAATCCCAATGGTTTCATTGGTCCAAAGTAACATATTTCTCCCAAGCAAGCTACACTTACCATATGTCATGTTTCAAATGACTGAAATACAGTATCCCAAAATATGACTTTCTTATAGAAGTCCATCTCGTTTGCATTTGATTCTATCAATACTTACTGTTTCCAATGTCTCTCTAAAGGTCGTGTTCCATAGATTTATCACTCGCTCACTGAAGTACTATTTCTAGAGATTTGTTTCTAATTTACCCTCCTCCTCTTCAAGCACAGACAATATATTCGGGATTCTCTGGAAATCTGTGGCATGGTAATGGCACATCAACGGCATCGAAGTTCCAGGAAATAATGGTGGAAGTGCTTGATGCCATTACTTAAGGTCCACCATAAACTCCGGAGATTTCTGTGTTGCTCTGACAATTCTGCTGACCGAAACAGATTAGCTTTGCAATCAATAACAATCACATTGGGCGCGATTCTCCGCAAATGTGGAGAGTCGTAAAGGCTTCCGTGAAACTGGCCGTGTTTCACGGCAGCCTCCGCGCCACCTCCCAGGACACGATTCTCCTCCCCCGGGCGGGGCTAGCAGCGGGGCCCCGTGAAGCACGGCATCGCGGGCTTAGCGACCGTCGCTAAGCCCGCGTGCCAAGCGTCACGCCGGCTGACACGCACGATAACGTCAGCCGCACATGCGCGGGTTGGACGGCTCCAACCTGCGCATGCGCGGATGTCGTCATCACGCAGACGCGTCAAACCCGCGCATGTGCGGGCCGTCATGCCCCTCAGACTGATCCTGCGGGGCGGCGGAGGAACAAATAGTGCGCGGTATCGGACCCGCTGCCCGCGTTCGGTGCCCACCGATCGCAGGCCCATGCCACCCTTGGCACGGCCGCACCACGGCCGTGCCAATCGGTGCCATGGTTGTCCGGGACGGCACTTTGCGGCCGTTTTCACGAATGGTGAGAGCAGGTGTGATTGCGTTCGTGAAAACGGCCGTAAAGGCCTGGGAACTCGGCCCATCGGCCTGGGGAGAATCGCTGTTCGCCGTAAAAAATGGCGAGCAGCGATTCGTGTCGTGGGGCGGCCGTGGGGGGGGGGGGGGGGGGGGGGGGGGGAATGGGGGGGGGGGGGGAAAAATGTCGGGAAGGCCCTCCCGCTATTCTCCAACCCGTCGTGGGCAGCGGTGAATCCCGTCCGCTTCTTTGATTTATGCCTGTTTACTCACTGCAGCTACTTACACTGATAATTAGTAGTGAGGGTTGACCTGGTATTGGTGTAATTTATGGTTTTCAATATGATTTCTAGCCAGGGAGGACAACAAAGTGCCAGTAAAGCAGAAAAGCCACATGCCTGCGGTCTGGAAACTTCTCATTGTTTCTTTTCCATTCCTTTTACTTCTGTTTTTTTCCATTCTGTGAGGACACCCTCAATGATCTATATGTTAAGAAGCTGAAAGGGTTCCAATGGCCCAGCCACTGAACATTACCATGTTCTTTGTATAGCATGGCTGACCTTGAGGAGAAGCAGAGAAAGGAGGTTGTAAACATATCCGTTCCTAAAGCTGTTCCACTAATGCAGCGATTAGGCATTGAGGATATTGCAATAATCTGATGAAAAGCTGGTAATGATTGCAAAAGCACCAGTAAAATTGCAACCACATTCTTGCTTTCTCATTTAATTTTTTATTGTTGAATATTGCTTTGCAAAATGGAGAATGCGGTGTCTGTTGCTCGATCCTACGAAACATCATTCTTGCTCTGGTGTAACAAGCAATTATGCTCCTGATTTTGACAATTAGGCTTGTAATTATGTGTCACCTTGTAATGTAAGAAGATCAGGTCACCTTTTGTTTGAGATCCATTTCTGCTGTTTGAAAGTTAACAGCATTTCTGACTTTATAGCCCGATAGTCACAGTTGAATTGATTTCAATTTGGGCATTAATTGCACATCCGTTTACACAACATGATAATTAGATTGCGCCTCATTGTTCCAGATCATGTACAAAATTAACATAATTATTTTGTGTTATTATAAAACGATGGTAGATTGGGATCTTCGCAATTACTGCTATAGGTGTGATAGGAACTTAAACCACTGTGTAGACATACAAATCTGAAATTGATTGCCCTGGAACAGATATGAAACTAATTAACACGCACGTTCAGTAAATGGACAAGATAGTAAAAGAAGATTGTTGGAATTTACATTGTTCTTCTGCAAAAGCCTGGATGAGCATGCATTTGCTTGATCCAAATATGCACTGTAATGACCTCCTCACAATTGGATTTGATTTATAGTATTTGGCTGAAACCGTAACCACTGTTTTGGTGAATCTGTTTCAAGGATTACTCACAGAGAATTATTTAACAGGAGAAGCACCAAGCATATTTGAAATAAGGTGCTAACTTTGTGAAGCTACAACACATGAATGCTAACCAGTAGAAGTAGCATGCCAGAGCTAAGTAATCCCACAACCAACAGGTCAGGTCAAAGCTCTTCAGACCTGTTACATTCAGTTGACAATGGTGGTTGAGAGTTAAACAACCAAAGAGATAAAAAGGCTCCATGAGTATCCCCATCCTCAATGTTGTCAGAACCCAGCACACGATTGCAAAAGACAAGGCTGAAGTGCTTGCTGCCATCTTCAGCCAGAAGTGCCATGGATGATCCATCTCAGCCTCTTTCTGAGGTCCTATGATCAAAGATACCAATCTCCAACCAATTAGATTCACTTCATATGATGTAAAGAAAAGGCTGAAGGCAGTGGACACAGCAAAGGTATGGGCACTGACATCAACTGGCAGATGTACTAGCCAGAATCAGCTATACACCTAGCCAAGTTGTTACAGTACAGCTGTATCATTGGCATCTATTCAACAATTTGGAAAATTGCCCAGTTATGTCTCATTTGCAAAAAGGAGGACAAATCCAATCTGGCCAAGTACCACCACATCAGTCTGCTCTCAATCACCAGCAAGTAATGGAAGGTGTCATTGACAATGCAATCATGCTCAGTTTGGGTTCTACTGGGGCACTCTGCTCCGGATCACATTACAGCCTTGTCCCCAAACTCGGACAAAAGAGCTGAACTGAAGAGGTGAGGGGAGTGAGTGCCCTAGACATCAAGACAGCATTTGACTGAGTGTGGCATGACACATCCTGACCAACAGTGAAGGCAATGGGAATTGGGGAAAACTCTCCATTGGTTGGAGTCATACCTAACACAAAAGGTTGCTGGCTTGTTGGAATCCAATAACCGCAGCTTCAGGATTTTGCATATAGCATAATCCTCAGGACAGTGTCCTAGGCCCAACCATCTTCAATTGCTTCATTAAAATGCCTTTCTTCCATCAATTATCAGAAGTGGGGATGTTTATTGATGATGCATTGTTAATTTCCACTTGCAATTCATCAGATACTGAAAGGGTCCATATTGGGAAGCAACAAGATCTGAACTACATTTGGGCTTGGTAGGCAAGTAAAAATTCACGACACAAATATCAGGCAGTTACCATATCCAACAAGAGAGATTTTAACCATCTCTCCTTGACATTCAATGGCATTCCCATTGATGAATCTCCCGATATCAACATCCTGGGGGTTCCCATTGACCAGAAAATTAACTGAACAAGCCACATAACTATTATGGCCACAAGGACAAGTCAGAGGATAAGTATTCCGTGGTACAAAATTCATTTCCTGACTCTCCAAAAAGTCTCCAGTACATTTGGGTAAATCTACTGATGCTCATGTGGATCATAACAAAATTGAAAACCTACCTGTCTGCGATATGAACTCAGAAACTGAAATGTATTTACTGGAAATTTTCAGCATTTAAACAAACAGGATTTAACTTTTGCTTTTCTCCGTTTTTTTGGGAAATCAATATGGGGCCGAGTTTGAGCCTCACTCTCCATCTGGGTTGGATTATTGCCTCATAAGGAATGAAAACCCCCTCACTTAGGGAAGCACAACTGAACTGTGAGAAGAACCCCAAACTCAGGCAGCACCCTGAGGACAAAGGGGTTAAGCTCTATTAAATTTCTATTCTACTTGTCATGGGAAGTTTGTCTGTCAGGAATTAGTGTGTAGAGCTGTGAAATGGGAGAAAGAGGATGCCCTCTAGGTTTGAGTTTGTCATGCTAATTGCAGACTTCACTCTAATCAGCTGTGCCTCTCTGCCATAAGAGGCAGTCATCTACCCTACATGTTAGTTCACCCTTCATTGGCAAGTAAATTGTGCCATTGAAACTGCCTAGGCGGGGCTATTTAGCACAGGGCTAAATTGCTGGCTTTGAAAGCCGACCAAGCAGGCCAGCAGCACGGTTCGATTCCCGTAACAGCCTCCCCGAACAGGTGCCGGAATATGGCGACTAGGGGCTTTTCACAGTAACTTCATTTGAAGCCTACTCGTGACAATAAGCGATTTTCATTTTTTCATTTTCATTTCTCCAACGGCGGGATCCTCCGCTTTTCCGGCAGCGCACCCACGCCCATGAATTTCCCCACAGTGGGGGTGGCCACAGTTGGAAACCCCATCGGCTGGCTGCCAGAATGGAGCATCCCGCTGCCACGGGGGCAGTGCTGTGCCAGAAAATGGGCTGGCGTGATGGAGAATCCCGCCCCCTAGCTGTAGTTCATTGCCATTGATTGGAATCCCAAGCACCTTTGAGGCCTTCCCTGCCTGCTGGGTCCCAGAGGGACTGGCCTGCTTTATTGACCCCTTTAATCACATTTTAGTTTGATGCTTTAAGTTTCATTTGTGATTTGTTTATGTTTAAGGCAGTATCCCTTTAAGGGGCTGTCCCTTTTTAATTTGTCCTTCTGTTTATTTAATTTAGTCTATTTGGTTTAATCAAAATAGTTGGAGTCCTAAGCATTGATCTCCAATGCTCTTACAGGAGGTAACATCACACAGGACACACTGATGTGAACCCCATTGCAAGGCTTCATGGTGAAGTCCATTATCACTCACCACATTATTGGTCATGACAGGGGCACCTTTCAGGTGCTTCGTGAGGATGCAGACGCGGGTCCCATGCATCCACTCAATAGGTCTATTACCTACCGCAAGGTATGTCGGGATGGGGGAAGTGTATGGATGGAGATCCCAGAGGAGTAGTCAGAGCTTTCTCAGGAGTCCTCACCATTCACTGTGGTATTTTTCTCTTTTCAGTGCATGATTCTGGAGAGTCATGGAGCCTGTTGAGTTGGCATTTCCACTACTTGCAATAGACAGAGACATGCTGCTGTACAGGGCAAGGACCAGAACCTTACACAGGAGGGGGGAACTGGGCCCATAGCTGCTCCAGGAGCAGCACTATAGAAGGCAGATCTTAATTGGAAACAATTGTGGCCAAGGGTATTCCAACGTCAGACGTCCGACCTGCAGATGTTGAAGACACAGTTCGGAGAAAACTGTGCCACTCCTGGGGTACAGTTAACCACATTTGCCCCATCCTGTAAGAGCTGGCACACATGGGATGAGAGGATACCCACTGCCCATGGCCTTAAGGTGATGGCCACTCAGAACCTCTATGAGAGGGGCTCGTTTCAGGGCAGTACCAGTGATCTGTTTGGCATCTCCCGTCAGCCGCGCACTAGGGAGGTTACAGATGCGAGGGCCCACACGTATATCAATTTGAACTGAGATCAGAAGTGCCAAGACGCCAGGGCCATGGGCTTCACCTGTTTACCAGGCATGCCCCAAGTGCAGGTTGTGAAGAACTGCACCCAAGTGGCGCTGCAGTCTCCATCACATTGTGCGGTACCATTTATGAACCATAAGGGAACCCACTCTCTCTTTTTTTTAAATTTAGAATATTCAATTAATTTTTTCCAATTAAGGGGCAATTTAACATGGCCAATCCACCTAACCTGCACATCTTTGGGCTGTCGGGGTGAAACCCTCGCAGACACGGTGAGAATGTGCAAACCCCTCACAATACAGCCCTGTCCAATACAGACAGTGACCCAGGGCCGGGATTCAAACCCGGGTCCTCAGCGCCGTAGGCAGCAATGCTAACCACTGTGCCACCGTGCCGCCCCTGATTCCACTCTCAATGTCCAAATCATCTGTGACCACACGGCGTGTATCATGCAGGCATGTGCCCATTTCCCAGGGACCACCCATGATAGTCACATCTTGGGGCGTTCATAGTTCCCAGAGGTTTTTGAGGGTGAGCAGGAGGAAAGGCTCCTCGGGGAATAGGATACTCACTTAGGAGGTGGCTGATGATGCCTGTACAGAGGCTACAAACAGAGGTGGAGACTCGCTACAATGAGGCTCATGCTTCACTGCACGTGCTGGCCAAGCAGGCGATTAGGTTGCTCAAGATGCAGTCTGGTGCCTCGATCGGTCTGGTCGAGAGGTGTCCTCCAATACAGCCCCCATAGGGTGTCCTGCATGACGCGGGGCTCGGATCGAACCTGGGTCCTCGGCACCATGAGGCAGCAGTGCTAACCATTATGTCACCATGTCACCCTTTGTGTAAGGTTAATTTAAAATGTGGCATAGTCACTGATCCTGTTACTGTGACTGTATTTCCAACTTTACTTATTGAAGGTGTTGATTTCTTGTTCGGAGACAGGTTGACTGGGGATAAGCTATCACTGTCTCCAGTGGTCTTGGGGAAGCCAATTGACTTTGTTGAATCTGAAATTTTACAGGAAAAGCTGGATGATTTAAATCCATAACTGCCTGTAAACCTGCACTGGAGTGCACCTTTGGACTGCAATGGAGTATGGAAATTGGTGTTTGGTGACTGAGAGAGTTCGATGAGGAGGGAGTAAGGTGGTCCTTTCCTTTTCTACCTTTCCTCAGAAAGAAGAGTTGAAGCCTTGGTAAGTAGGACCTGTTGAGTATATCTACTGTCCTAATGTACCCTAAAGTAGAGGAAGTAAAAGTAAAGGGAGTAATTTAAGAGTAAATTATGACAGGGCAGCTTGGCAATGTGGAATGCTCCTCTTGTGTGCTGTGGGAAGTCAGAGCCACTTCCAGTATCCAGAGTGGCCACATGTGCAGCAGATGTTTCCATCTGCACCTACTCACAATCTATGTTTCAGAGCATGAGCTGTGGCTTGATTCACTGTGGAGCGTCCGCAAGAATGAGATCTTCGTGGATAGCATGTGCAGTGAAATGGTCACACTGCAGGCAGAAAGGGAATGGGTAAGCGCCAGACAGAGTAAGAGCACTGAGCATGAAGTGCAGAAGTTCCCTGGGTCCATCTCCCTCTTGAACAGGCTTTCTGTTTTGGATATTGCTGGGGAGATGGTTTCTCATGTGAATGCAGCAAACGTCAGGTGGGCGGCACCACCACTGGCTCAGTTCACAGTGGAGGAGGAAACAAAGTGGGGAGAGCAGAAGTGATGGGGATTCTATAGTAAGGGGAGCAAATAGAGGGCGAGATTCTCCGCAAATACGGAGAATCGTAAAGGCTGCCGTGGGACAGGCCGTGACCCACGGCAGCCTTCACGGACACTTCCGGGGCCGATTCTCCCCCCCCGGGCGGGGCTAGGAGCGCGGCCCCGTGCGTCACGGCGGTTGACGCGGCCGATGACGTCAGCCGCGAATGCGCAGGTTGGACAACGCCAACCCGCGCATGCGCAGTTGGCGTCTTTCTCCTCAGCCGCCCGGCAAGACGTGGCGGCTTGATCTTGCCGGGCGGCGGAGGGGAAAGAGTGCGTGTCTTTTGGACGCTGGCCCGACGATCGGTGGGCACCGATCGCGGGCCTGTCCCCTCCCGAGCACAATCGTGGTGCTCCCGTGCCAATCGGGCCTCTAGATGCCCCTAACGGGCATCTGGCGCCCATTTCATGACGGCAGCGAGCAGGTGTGTTTGCTGCCGTGTTGAAACTGGCGTGAAGGCCCGGCCGCTCGGCCCATCGGCCTCGGAGAATCGCCGCTCGCCGTTTGTTACGGCGAGCGGCGATTCGTGGCATTGGTCGGGCGTGGGAGGGGGGGGGAATAGCGGGAAGGCATGAAAAATGTTGGGAGGCCCTCCCGCTATTCTCCCACCCGGCGTGGGGGGCGGAGAATCTCGCCCAGACTTTTTTGGGGCTGCACTCATTACACCAGGATGGTATGTTGTCTCCCTGGTGCCAGGATCAAAGATGTCACTGAGTGGCTACAGGAAATTCTGAAGGGGGAGGGTGAAGAGCCCAAGGTTGAGTTGAATACCAGTGGTATTATCATGAAAGGAGTGGACTTGGAGCCATGCCCTTTGGTGGCTATTTTTGGGATCTTAAACTTACTGGAGCTACAGGCAGGGATGAAGGCAGATGCTCTTGTCTTTGCTTCCTTGATAGCCCATAGGTGCGTTTTGTTTGGCTGGAAATCCTCGACCCTGCCCAGTGCAGTGACCTCATGGAATTTTTACACTTAGGAAAAATCAAGTATCTAATGAAAGGGTTGGCTGAAAGATTCCATCTCAGGTGGCAGACGTCTATTTCCTTTTTCAGAGAGTTGGTCACCATCAGATGCTAGGGGAGAGGCAGGGCACTGGAGATTGGTTGTTGTTTCTTTTGGATTTGTGGGGGGTAGATGAAAAGGTTGGAATATTGTTAACTGTTGTACATACATGGTTGAAATGGCGTTATTCTGAAAAATTGTTAACAAAATATTTATTTAAACTGGAATGGCGGGGACTGGTTGGGTGGTGCGGATTTTGTTTGTACGTTGTATGAATCTGGTGGAATATTTTGCATGTTTGTAAACTGAAAATTTGAATTAAAATATATATATTTTTAAAAAGGCATGCTGACAGATAGGAAATGGCTAATATTTAAGAACGAATGTATGCATTGCAACAGCTATACATTCCTTTCTGGTGCAAATACACAAGAAAAGCAGACCAACCATGGCTTACAAAAAAAATTAAGGATAGGATTAGATCCAAAGAGGGGCCATATAAAGTTACGAGAAAAAGTAGCAAGCCTGAGGATTGGGAACAGTTCAGAATTGAGCAAAGGAGGACCAAGAGATTGATTAAGAGGGGAAAAATGGGGTATGAAAGTAAACCTGCAAGTAACATAAATGCGGACTGTTAAAGCTTCTATTAGTGTATAAAAATAAATAGATTAGTGAAGACTAATGTAGGTCACTTGCATTCCAAAACAGAAAAATGTATAATAGAGAACAAGGAAATGGCAGAACAATTAAATAACGACTTTAGTTCTGTCTTCACGGAGTAAGACACGAATACCTCCCAGTAATGCTAAGGAACCAAGGGTCTAGTGAGAAGGAGGAATTGAAGGAAATTAGTATTACAAAAAAAATAGCACTTGAAAGATTAATGGGACTAAAAGCCAAAAATCTCCAGGACCTGATAATCTACATCCCAAGGCACTAATGGAGCTGGCCATGGAAATAGTGGATGCATTGGTTCTCCTCATCCAAAATTCTGAAGATTCTGGCAAATTGGAAGGTGACAAATGTAACCCCACTATTTAAAAAAGGAGGGAGGGAGGAAGGAAACGGGGAATTACAGACTGGTTAGTCTAACATTAGTTGAAAATACTGGAGTCTATTATAAATGGTGATATAATGGGAACCTTAGAAAATAGCAATGGGATTAGACATGGAAATCATGCTTGACCAACTTACTGGAATTGTTTGAGGACATAACTAGTAGACTAGATAAGGGTGAACCAGTGGATGTAGTGTATTTGGATTTTCAGGAAGCTTCTGATAAAGTCCCACATAAGAAGTTAGTGTGTGAAATTAAAGTGCATAGGATCGGGGGTAATATACTGGCATGGATTGAGAATTGGTTAGCAATCAGTAAAGAGAGTAGGAACAAATGGTTCTTTTTCAAAGTGGCAGGCTGTGACTAGTCAATTCTTGGGCCCCAGCTATTGAGAATATATATCAATGATTTGGATGAAGCAACCAAATGTAAAATTTCCAAGTTAGCTGATGATACAAAACTTGGTGCAATGTGAGTTGTGTGGAGGATGTGAAGAGGCTTCAAGGTGTTGTAGACAGGTTGAGTGAGTGAGCAAATACATGGCAGATGTGGGATAAGATTCTCTGGCTGCCCCGTGGTGTGTTTCTCAGTGGCAGGAGGTGGTCTGCCTATGGCCAACGGTGGCATCTTTTGGGGATTTCCCATTGAAGCCACCCCGTAACACCGAGAAACCCACGGCAGGAGTGCGCCGTCGACAGAACCACAAGATCTTGCCGGCATGAACAGCCAGAAGATCCCACCTGTAGTATATCGTGGATAAGTGTGAAATTACACTTTGGACCCATGAAACAGAATGGCAGAGTATTATTTAAATGGTCATAGATTGGGAAATGTTGACTTACAACATTTGTGTGTCCAATATACCAGTCACTGAAAGCAAGCATTCAGGTACAGCAAGCAGTTTGGAAAGCTAATAGTATGTTGGCCCAAGGCTGTTTTACTGCAGCTGTACAGAGTCTTGGTGAGACCACACCTGGAGTATTATGTGCAGTTCCGGTCTCCTTATCTAAGAAAGGATATACTTGCCATGGAGGGAGTGCAGCGAAGGTTCACCAGACTGATACCTGCACTGACAGGATTGTCATATGGGAAGAGATTAGATTGATTGGGCCTGTTTTCACTGACATTTAGAAGAATGAGAGAGGATCTAGTTGAAATGCATAAAATTCTGACAGGGTTCGAAAAGTTGGATGCTGGGATGTTGTTTCCTCGGGCTGGGGACCTGGAACAAAGAGTCACAGTCTCAGGATATGGGGTAGGCCATTTAAGGCTGGGATGAGGAGAAACGTCTTCACTCAGAGGGTGGTGAAGTTGTGGAATTCTCTACCACAGATGGCTGTGGAGGCCAAGTTACTGAGTATATTTAAGAAGATTATTTTCCAGACTCTGAACATTTTAAGGGGTATGGGGAGAGCGCAGGTGTATGGTGTTGAGATAGAGGATCAGCTATGACAGAGCAGGCTTGAAGGCCCGAATGGCCTTCTCCTGTTCCTATTTTCTATGTTTCTATGATGCAGCTTGCTCCATTAGATCATCCTCTGCCAGGGCTTCCCCTCTCTGGTGCACCAGGATGCATCTGACACAGCAGGCGACGACAGTTAGTGAGACATAAGTCGGAGAGTATTTCAAATAATTACTGCATGGTCCAAACATTAAAATCTCATTTTAAGCAGACCAACGATCAGCTTGATGATGACCCTGATACATATGTGGCTCTTATTGTATTGCATCTTAGCCTCTATCTTTGTATTTCTCACCAGGGTCATAGGCCATCTCTTCAACAGGTACCCATTGTCTCCAAGAAGCCAGCCATCAAAAGGTTCTGGTGGGCAGATCATCCCTGGTTCCTGGGAGTGTCTAAGGAAGAACAGGCCAGGACTGGTCCCAGGATAATGGGCACACACTTGCATGATCTTCTCTGTTGGTGACCACACACAAACTGAACATCGATAGAGTGGTGACTGTTCAGTTTCACAAATACCACTGGCTGTCACAATACTATTGATGGCCACATATGTGGCCCAGTGGGATGACATGTTGGAGGAGGAGGAGTACGGTTTTCCAGCCTCCTCTGAGGAGGATGAGGAGGGGCCGGAGGTCGATCCTGGGAGGACCCTCGAGAGCAACTGGAAGGAGGACAGGCGGCAGCTGTCCAGCATGCCCAGAGGGCCAGGGAGGGCCTCAATCTTGCCCGCTCCTCACAGGACGAGGCTTTGTCTGTCAGCGCACCCCTTTCCCCCAATATCCAATCCCTTCTTTACTACCGGTGCCACGTCCTCGTCAGAGTAGAAATGACAGGATATATAGGATGAATACATGGCTGAAGGGATGGTGTCAGGGGGAGGGTTTTAGATTCCTGGGGCATTGGGACTGGTTCTGGGGGAGGTGGGACCTGTACAAACTGGACGGGTTACACCTGGGCAGGACTGGAACTGATGTCCTCAGGAGGGCTATTTGCTAGAGCAGTTAGGGAGCGTTTAAATGAATGTGGCGAGGGATTGGAACCGATGCAGGAAGTCAGAAGGCAGTAAAACAGGAACAGAAACAAAAGGCAGTACAGGGGAAAGTGTAAGGCAGAGAAGCCAAAGTCAAAAATCGAAAAGGGCGACAGTACAAGGTACAGTGACTGAGGGGAGCTCAGTGAATAGGCCCAGTAATAACAAAAGGAATAAAATGGGAAGTAAAAACATAAATGGAAAGCAACGTGGCAGGTTGTTACATGAAGATATGGGTTCAACAACAAGGAAAATTAGAAGAAAAGTTAAGAGGAAAAATAACTTAGGAGAGATTACTGATCAAGGTGTTAAGATTCAAAACAAAGGTATAAAAGCCAACATAAGTGTACCTGAATGCTCGTAGTATTCGGAATAAGGTAAATGAATTGATAGTGCAAATCATCGTGAATGACTATGATTTAGTGGCCATTACTGAAACATGGTTAAAGGATGGTCACAACTGGGAGTTAAATATCCAAGGCTATCAAACCAATCAGAAGGACAGAGTGGATGGTAAGAGAGATGGTGTAGCTCTGTTATTTAAGGATGACATCCGGGCAATCATAAGGGATGACATTGGTGCTATGGAGGATAAGGTTGAATCCATTTGGTGGAAATCGGGAATAGTGAGGCGAAAAAGTCACTGATAGGAGTATTCTATAGGCCACAAAATAGTAACATTATGGTCGGGCAGGCAATAAACAAAGAAATAACTGATGCATGTAGAAATGGTACAGCGATTGGTATCATGGGGGATTTTAATCTACATGTCGATTAGTTTAACCAGATCAGTCAAGGCAGCCTTGAGGAGGAGTTTATAGAAATTATCTGCAATAGTTTCCCAGAACAGAATGTAATGGAACCTGCGAGGCAACAAGCGGTTCTAAATCTGGTCCTGTGTAATGAGACAGGATTCATTAATGATCTCATAGTTCGGGATCCTCTCGGAAAGAGCGATCATAATATGGTGGAATTTAAAATACAGATGGCGGGTGAGAAGGTAAAATCAAACACTAGTGTTTTGTGTTTAAACAAAGGAGATTACAATGGGATGAGAGAAGAAGTAGCTAAGGTAGACTGGGAGCAAAGACTTTATGGTGAAACAGTTGAGGAATAGTGGAGAACCTTCCAAGCGATTTTTCACAGTGCTCAGCAAAAGTTTATACCATCAAAAAGGAATGACTGTAGAAAGGTGGAAAATCTGGTTTTCCAGAAAGCTTTTGACAAGGTGCCATACAAAAGGTTGCTGTATAAGATAAAGATGCATGGATAGAAAGTGGATATCTAAGGAAATAAGGGAGAGTATCAAATTGAAGGAAAAAGCATACAAAGTGGCAAAGATTAGTGGGAGACTGGAGGACTGGGAAATCTTTAGGGGACAACAGAAAGCACAAATATATAAAACAAAAAGGAGTGGCTGAGGTAAATATTGGTCCTTTAGAGGATGAGAAGGGAGATTTAATAACGAGAGATGAGGAAATGGCTGAGGAACTGAACAGGTTTTTTGATTCAGTCTTCACAGTGGAAGACACATATATCATGCTAGTGACTGATGGAAATGAGGCTATGACAGGTGAGGGCCTTGAGATGATTATTATCACTGACGGGGTAGTGATGGGCAAGCTAATGGGGCTAAAAGTAGACAAGTCTCCTGGTCCTGATGGAATGCATCCCAGAGTGCTAAAAGAGATGGCTAGGGAAATTGCAAATATACTAGTGATAATTTACCAAAATTCACTAGACGCTGGGGTGGTCCCGGCAGATTGGAAATTAGCAAACGTGACACCACTGTTTAAAAAAGGAGGTAGGCAGAAAGTGGGTAATTATAGGCAGTTAGCTTAACGTAGGTAGTAGGGAAGATGCTGGAATCTATCATCAAGGAAGGAATAACGAGGCATATGGATGGAAATTGTCCCATTGGACAGACGCAGCATGGGTTCATAAAGGGCAGGTCGTGCCTAACTAATTTAGTGGAATTTTTTGAGGACATTACTAGTGCTGTAGATAATGGGGAGCCAATGGATGTGGTATATCTGGATTTCCAGAAAGCTTTTGACAAGGTGCCACACAAAAGGTTGCTGTATAAGATAAAGATGCATGGCATTAAGGGTAAAGTAGTAGCATAGATAGAGAATTGGTTAATTAATAGAAAGCAAAGAGTGGGGACTAATGAGTGTTTCTCTGGTTGGTAATCAGTAGTTAGTGGTGTCCCTCAGGGATCCGTGTTGGGCCCACAATTGTTCACAATTTACATCGATGATTTGGAGTTGGGGACCAAGTGCAATGTGTCCAAGTTTGCAGACGACACTAAGATGAGTGGTAAAGCAAAAATTGCAGAGGATACCGGAAGTCTGCAGAGGGATTTGGATAGGTTAAGTGAATGGGCTACTGTGAGAGACATGAATGTGCTAATGCATGAGTCGCAAAAAGTTGGTTTTCAGGTGCAACAGGTGATTAAGAAGGCAAATGGATTTTTGTCCTTCATTGCTAGAGGGATGGAGTCTAAGACTAGGGAGGTTATGCTGCAATTGTAAAAGGTGTTATGAGGCCACACCTGGAGTATTGTGTTCAGTTTTGGTCTCCTTACCTGAGAAAGACGTAATGGCGCTGGGGGGTGTGCAGAGGAGATTCACTAGGTTAATTCCAGAGCTGAAGGGGTTGGATTACGAGGAGAGGTTGAGTAGACTAGGTGTCTTCATTGGAATTTAGAAGGATGCAGGGAGGGATCTTATAGAAACATATAAAATTATGAAGGGAATAGATAGGATAGATGCGGGCAGGTTGTTTCCACTGATGGGTGAAAGCAGAACTAGGGGGCATAGCCTCAAAATAAGGGGAAGTAGATTTAGGACTGAGTTTAGGATGAACTTCTTCACCCAAAGGGTTGTGAATCTATGGAATTCCTTGCCCAGTGAAACAGTTAAGGCTCCTTCATTAAATATTTTAAAGGTAAAGATAGATAGTTTTTTGAAGAATAAAGGGATTAAGGGTTATGGTGTTCGGGCCGGAAAGCAGAGCTGAGTTGACAAAAGATCAGCCATGATCTCATTGAATGGTGGAGCAGGCTTGAGGGGCCAGATGGCCTACTCCTGCTCCTAGCTCTTATGTGCTTATGTTCTTCCTCCCCAAATTCCTCCTTCCCCCAATCCCTCCTTCTCCCCAATCCCTCCTTTCCCTCTTCTCCCCAATCATGACCTCCCCCCATTGACCACCTACCCCCTCCCTCCCACCCATTTCCTCCCTCCCTGCACCCCCTCCCACCCTGTTCCACCCTCCCAGGGTCTGTGTAACATCACCCCAGGGTGATGAGCCTGTAATGGCACTGTCAGTGGGTCATTATACAAGGCAGGATAGTGATGATAACCCGCTGTGAGGTAAGCTGTGGTGATACTCAGTTTATTCCAAAGTCTGACTCATGTCTTTCTGGTGACAGCATGCTCACACAGTGCAAGTGGTCTGCATCGCAGGCTCATGCTATAGGACCACTGTGCCCAAGGGGCGGAAAATGGGAGGAGCGGAGGGCAACAGCGGTGAGGGTCAGCCTGCTGTGAAGAATGAGGTGACAGAGGCTTCACATGTATCAGGTGTGACATGTTTTAATTGTGAACATTAGAAACCTTCATTTTCCTTATCTACAAATGATGCCCCCCAACCACCCCCCCCCCCCCCCACCCCCTCAGTGCCCACTCAGTGATCTTCCATCTTCTTAAGCTTCCATGCTCTCCCGTTGCATCATGGTGTGCCCCCAGGATTCACATCAGAGGTGCAGGCAGCCTGCTATTTCCGCCTCTGCTCCTGGGTATGGAGGGATTGTGCTGATGGGTGCCAGCATGTGCTGTAATATGCTGTGGGGGGGTGTTGGAGGTGGGGGGGGCGGGGGGGGGGGGGGGGGGCGGGGCGGGGGGTGCAAGGTGTCAGCTGCTAAATTGTTGGGGGTGTTGGCGATGCTCAGGCGTGGCAGGCAGGACTGAGGCCAGGGGGCTGGTGTTAACTTACCCTTTCTGCCCGATGGAGGTCATTGGTCATCTTCCTGCAATGGACAGCGGACCTCCTGGTCACGCTGCCCGAACTGACGGCTGCTGATACTGCATCCCAGGTGCAGTGACTCTGGTCCTCAGAGCCCTCAGGGGAACAGCGTGTCCCATCTCCCATCTCTCATCCACGGTGTCCAGTAGACTGGCCAGGTTGGCATCCTCAAAGCATGGAGCCCTTCTGCGTGGTGCCATGGTTGTCTGCTGCCTGGGAGCTGGTTCGGAGGGAACAGTTTATGAGCAGCTCCATCTTGTTAGCAGGGTGCTGCCTGGCACAGTCCAGGTGAATCAGCTGGCGGGACAGCCAGTTCTGCCATGAAGCTCATGGGCGATCATTTCCAGCACTCGTCGGGCAGTACCCGGGAACTCACACCTGATACGGCATTAACATCTTTTCCCATTAAATCGCGCCCAATATATTGTTCAACTGCACTGTGCATTAAGCTTTGCGCCTCTGCAATCATGAGATAAATATCAGATTACACGGCAGAGTACATTTTATCCTCTGTGTATTTACTCGAGGAACATCACAGCATCAAAGCCCACAGATGGCTCACATTATCAGAATAAATGCTATAAAGCTGTACTCGGCTTTCTTTGATCAGCTCATTAGAATAAACTTTCTGGCTGGAAGCAGAAATTTTGAGGTAAGAATTTAAATAGTAATTCTGAAACTTCATAGATGAATGTAGAAAGAAGCTGGACCAAATTATTTAGTTGTTCTTAATAAAGATTCATTAAAATTCAGACTGTAACTTAGTTACTATGGTATTTGATACACAGATGGATATAATCACATGCATTTTATCAATTCTTTCCTCCTTGTCTCAGTAAGCAGTGCTTTTCCAGTAACCTCTCATTCAGATTCTAATCAATTTGGCAAAAACTGCATTGTCCAGTGATTGAAAGGCAGCACAAGTGTGAATGGTTTATAAGTGAGAGACAATGGAAAACAGAATTTAACTTACAGCCTCCTGTTGTTCTTGTGTAAAAGCAGTGTATAACAGGTGAATGTCACATCGCAATCATAGAATCCCTACTTACAGTACAGAAGAAGGCCATTCCACCCATCGATCATTCCCCATGTCCATTCTACCCTATCCCGCTATCTCATAACCTAACTGCACATCCCTGGACACTAAGTGGCAATTTAGCATGGCTAATCCACCTAACTAGACTGTCGAAGGAAACCAGAGCATCAGGAGGAAAACCACGCAGACACGGGGAGAATGGACAAACTCCACACAGACAGTCACCCAAGCCTGACGCTGTGAGGCAGCAGTGCTAACCAGTGTGCCACCATGCCGCCCAATCTGCAGCAAACTGCCACACTCATGCTCCGTTACAGGTGTGGCAGACACCATTATTTGGATTTTCAGTCTGGTATGTAGAATGAGAATTCTGGACAACTTCCAGCTCCAAGTGTGACCCATCCAGATTTCTAAAGGGGTAGGCCAATTAATGACAAGCAGAGGAAGCTAAATCATCTGTAGGAGAAGTTATGCCAAAACATGTGGTGCAGTGGTTAGCACTGGGACTACGACGCTGAGGACCCGGGTTCGAATCCCAGCCCTGGGTCACTGTCCGTGTGGGGTTTGCACAGTCTCCCTGCATGGGCTCCGCCCCCACAACCCAAAAGATGTTAGGTGGATTGGTCACGCTAAATTGCCCCTTAATTGGAAAAAAAAATAATTGGGTCCTTTAAATTTATAGTTGTTGCAGTCTGATCTGATCCAATTCGGCTGCAGACAGCCTAATGTGACTAATTAAGGGGTAAATATATTTCTTAACTCACTCTATATTGCTTTCAACTTTATGTTTTTGGCAACAAAGCTGTTGGATTTGTGATGAAATTCTGTCAGTTGTGGCTCTCAATCTTTCAGATGTTACAGGGGTGAAGCATCATCATTTCTACAGTCCAAATAGGCGGGCAAAGTAGACAGACAATGCAAGCAGATCCCAATGATCTATTCAGTGCTTCGCATGAGGTGGTGCCCCCTCCTGCAACTTTCCGGGAAAAGGAACTCCCTCCTTCTCCTCGTTGTTTCCAACATTTGATCCAGTTGGCATCGATGAATTGAGGGCAGCAGTCTCCCAGCTGCTAGACCTTTAGCTCCGCAGTGGCATTTTTCTTCCTGTGGCGCTGTAGAACAGGGATGCCTAAACTGGGTTCAGTGGAAACCAGCGGTTCCCCGGATACCGCCCAGGGGTTCCAGGCCAAGTCGGGCAGATTGATGCTATTTTAGTTTTGTACTGTTTTTAGCTTGTCCAATCAGAGGCTCCAGAATACAGCCTCTGATTGGACAAGCTGGAAACAGCACAACATTTAAATTGTATTGACCAAGGTGAGCATGGGGCATACAGGATGGGGGAAGCAGCGCTTATGAGGGGTGGAGGCTGGATTCGGGCCTTGGAAAAGGAGAGTGGGGCCTGCGTGGTTGGGGTATTTGGGCCTCAGGAAATTAGAGCAGGGCCTGCACGGGGTGGGGGTTTCACTTTCAGGAAAGGAGAGCAGGGCCTGCGAGGCGCCGTGGGGGGATTCATGCCTCAGAAAATTAGAGCGGAACCTGCGAGGGCAGTGATGGAGGGGCCTCGGGAAAGTAGCGGGGGAGTTCGGGCCTCAGAGGCAGGTGAGTGTTTGAGAAATGAGAAAATGTGTGTGTGTGAGGGATAATTGTGAATTCAAAATGAATGAGTGTGTGTATGTGTGAGAGGGATGTGTGTGTGTGTGTGAAAGGGGTGAGTGTGTGTATGAGAGGGATGAATATGTGTGTGTGGAGTGTGTGACAGGGATGAGTGTGTGTGTGTGTGTGTGAAACAGATGAATGTGTGTGTGCAAGGGATCTTAGAGATCACAGAACATAGAGTGCAGAAGGAGGCCATTCGGCCCATCGAGTCTGCAACGACCCACTTAAGCCCTCACTTCCACCCTATCCCCCTAACCCAATAACCCTCTTAACCTTTTTAGATCTTCGGGCAACTTAGCATGGCCAATCCACCTAACCTGCACGTCTTTGGACTGTGGGAGGAAATCGGAGCACCTGGAGGAAATCCACACACACACGGGGAGAATGTGCAGACTCCGCACAGACAGTGACGCAGCAGGGAATCAAACCTGGGACCCTGGCGCTGTGAAGGCCACAGTGCTATCCACTTGAGTGCGTGTAAGAGTATCCAGCGTTCCAGCAGCATCTTCCCATTTAAACCAAAGGAGCAACGACACTCCTCCCATTTAAAATGACAAAAAGGTAAGACCCAAATACTTTTTTAAACAAGAGACTTTTTAATTATAGTAAATGTATTCATGTAAGAAATAGAAAAGAAATAAAACATTGCATGAAAACAATTTTTTTTGTGGTTTGGCTCTGCGACACAATAATGTTTCCCAGAGATTCCATCAGTACTCTTGGGAGGTCAAAAGGGTTCCGCGGCTGGAAAAGTTTGGGAAACCCTGTTGTGGAAAGCTTTGGCACGCTCAGCAGATTTCTGCCTTAGGGTAGGGAGCATCCTCAGGATGCTGTGAGGAGTTGAAATCAGTTCCAATTCAGAATAAAGAAACACCCACGCCTTCAAATCACTACATTGCATTTGATAATGAATAAAAGTAACAGTCAATAATAGTTAAAGAAACATGATAATTAGTCGGTTGCAAAGTATATTTCGCAATTTCATTAAAAGTCTAGTTTTCCAAAGTTTTAGTCATC
Organism: Scyliorhinus canicula; assembly: GCF_902713615.1. Classification (NCBI taxonomy): domain Eukaryota; kingdom Metazoa; phylum Chordata; class Chondrichthyes; order Carcharhiniformes; family Scyliorhinidae; genus Scyliorhinus; species Scyliorhinus canicula. The sequence continues at coordinate 121,483,319 of NC_052155.1, forward strand.
AAACGCTCAAAGTGGAGTGCTGGGAAAACATAAATTATGATCATATTTGTGTCTGAAGTAAAGGCTGTGCTAATTATCTCAGTAATAAATCTATACAATCCTAATAGAGATTTGCAATTGGTCATTATAGACCGGGGAGGGGGTTGGATTTACATTGAAACACACCATATGCTGACACGGGGCCCCCATCAAAATAAATGAGTTTATAAACATTCCGTCCTGTTAATTCTAGGAAACAAACAAGAGTTTCGTCCTATTAAACCCAACCACGAGATATCGGCAAAAGAACGTGAGGTCTCCGAGTGTCAAATTAACCAGCATTAATTCCAATGAGGAAGGAGCAGTGCTCCGAAAGCTAGTGATTCGAAACAAACCTGTTGGACTTTAACCTGGTGTTGTAAGACTTCTTACTGTTCCTACTGATAGGCTGAGCCTGCGATTAGCTGAATAGCTTAACTCACATTTTTCAAAGAGCAGACTTGTTGGAAAGTGAAACAATTCTCTGAGCTCGTGACCCTGTTTGACTCTTCAATGGGAAATATTGATATAATTGTATGTTCCAGCCTGGAATACCAGCTGGAACATATAGCACAAAATTGAAACCTTCATCTGATTGGAAATGAAGTCAAATCAAAAGTTAGCTTTGTTTGGAGAGACTGGAAAGGTGAACACAAGTCACCAGGGTGTCCGATCCTCCTTTCCAAGGGCCAGGGGGTTGGCAAAGAAGGATGAAGGTGGCAGGTAAATGAATGTAACTGTGTGAACAGTACAGTAAATGGTCTAAAGAAACTAAAATCTGCATCTTCTCTCTGCTTGGAAATCAGGTTTTTCCACCAATTTGGTGCTGCTCACTCTCAGCTATTAGCTGCGGTGGCAAGGTGGCACAGTGGTCAGCACTGCTGCCTCAATGTGCCGGGGACCCGGGTTCGAATCTGGCCCTGGGTGACTGTGTGGCGTTTGCAAGGTCTTCCCGTGTCTGCATTGGTTTCCTCACACAGTCCAAGGATATGCAGGCTAGGTGGATTGGCCATGACTGGGAAAGGGCAGAGCAGTGGGCCTATGTTGCGTGCATTTTCGGAGGGTGGTGCAGATTCAATGGGTCAAATGGCCTCCTTATGCTCTGTAGGATGTCATGGGGAAAAATACATTGTTGATATCAGCTCACTGAGCTGCTACAGTACATCAGGTAGATCGTGCATACTGTATCCACAATGCACTGGCGATGATGCAGATAGACACTGAGTCCAGTGATATTGGTACTGATCATATGGATTGTTGTCCCAGAGTTTAGCTTCTTGAGTGTTGTTGCCACTCACCACAGAGCTGCCAACCTCTGCCCTTCTCTTGCAGCCATGATGCTGTATTAATGATGTGTCTGCTCCAGTGAAGCTTCTGGCCAACGGTTAGCTGCAGGAACTTGACTATGAAGATCAGGGGCAGGTTATAGTTATTTTTACAGTAAGAAGTCTGACAACACCAGGTTAAAGTCCAACAGGTCTGTTTCAAACACTAGCTTTCGGAGCACTGCTCCTTCCTCAGGTGACCCACATCATAGTTATTTTTGTGTTGGAACTGGTCATTAATGTTGCATTTTAAATTGCACGTGATAAGGACACCTCTCTGAGGTAAACAAGGTCCTTGTTTCAGCATGCACTCTCAACCATGCCAAAATTCTGGGAACTGGATCAAGGCTGGAGCAAACAGAGTGGTGTTTATTTTTATTTTTTGTTGTCTCCTTGTGAATTCCCGCGGAACACCTCTGACTCCTGCTATAATCATCCAAGAGACAGGTAACTTCTAAGAAGCAGTATGAATTTCCTGTTGACCAAGTCAAAGGTTGGCACGATATTTCTTGTCTTGAGACTGTTAATGTAAGAAAAACACTAAAATCAACATTGACTAAACAGTAAGGTAGCTAATACACGATGCGACAGAAAAAGTAGCAACTCTTAACGACAACCAAGAACCCCATGCCACAGCCACAAGGGCAATTAGAGGTGAATAATAAATATTGACCTTGTCAATAAAGTTTACTTCCATGAAAGAGTTTTAAAAAAGGAGATATTAGGACAGATGACCAAAGCATTGGTCGAAAAGGTAGGTTTTAAGGATCAACTTAAAGAAGGAGTGAGAGGTAGAATGTTTGAGGAAGGAATTCCAGAACGTAAAGCTTGTTTAGTTGAAAGCTATCGAAAGGAGAGTGATTAAAATCTGAGATGCAGAAGAAGTCAGAATTAGCGGAACACCGGAATCTCTGTGTTATAGGGCTGGAGGAGATTACAGAGATTGGAGGGGGTGAGGTCATGCTGCAATTTGAAAGTAAGAGGGAGAATATCAAAATTGAGACATTGACAGAGCAGCCGCCAATGTAGGTCAATGAGTGAATGGTTTTGAGTGAATGGGACTTGCTGAGAGTGAGGATGTGGGCAGCAAGGCTTTAGATGTGTTGAAGATTATGAAAAGCAGATCATAGGAGACCAACAAGGTTTGCATGAGGACAGTCAAATCTAGAGGTAACAAACACATGGGATGAGAGTTTGACAGCAGATGAGCTGAACCAGGAGTGGATTTGGAAAATGTTATGGAAGTGGAACTAGGCAGTCTTGGCAGTGGAAGTGATATGTGATTAGAAGGTTCTTTCTGGGTCAAAGACAACACCAAGGTTGTGACCATCTGGCTCAGCCTTAGATAGTGGACCAGAAGAGACATGGAGTCAATGGCTAGGGAACAGAGTTTGTGATGAAGGCCAAAGATAATAGGTTTTGGTCTTCCAAATATTTAGTTGGAGAAGCTTTCAGCACATCCAAACAGTAATGGTTGTCAGACAGTGTGACAAAGGGGAAAGGTGTCAGGAGAAATAGTGCGAGAATAGGACTGTGTGTCATCACTATACAAGTGGAAACTGATGTTGCATTTTGGGGTGATGTCACCGAAGGGCAGCATGAGATATAGGAGGGGTCAAAGGATAGATTGGGGGACAGCAGAGTTAACAGTGTGCAATTGGAGGGAACATCCATTGCAGGTGATTCTCTGGTTGTGACAGGATAGATTAGAATGAGGGCATTCCTACCCATCTGGACAGTGGAAGAGGTACATTAGAGGAGGGTAGAAATCCCAAACGTCATAGGATGAGGTAGGATAGTTTATCTTTGTCGGAGTCACAGAGAATGTTTCAGTATAATGGCAGATGCAGAAACCTGATTGGAATGATTCAAAATGGAGTTCTAGGAAAGATGGATATGGATTTTGGAGGATACAGCATGTTCAAGAAAAGTGAAGAGAAAAGGGAAGTCTGAGATGAGGCAGTAGTTTGCAAGAAAAGGGATTGAGGACTCTGGGTCTGTACTCGTTGAAGTTTAGAAGGATGAGGGGGGATCTTAATGAAATGTACAGGATACCGCAGGGCCCAGATAGAGTGGACGTGGAGAGGCTGTTGCCACTAGTAAGAAAAACTAGAAGTAGAGGACACAATCTCAGACTAAAGGGACAATCCTTTAAAACTGAGGTGAGGAGGAATTTCTTCAGCCAGAGGCTGGTGAATCTGTGGAACTCTTTGCCGCAGAAGGCTGTGGAGGCCAAAACACTGAGTGTCTTTAAGACAGAGATAGATAGGTTCTAGATTAATAATGGTTTCAGGGGTTATGGGGAGAAAGCAGGAGAATGGGGATGAGAAAAATATCAGCCATGATTGAATAGCGGAGCAGACTTGATGGGCCGAGCGGCCTAATTCTGCTCCTATGCCTTGTGGTCTTATGGGCCAAGAATGGGACCTCGGCAAAAAAGGCTGATGCGGCAGAGAACCGTTAACAGTATTGGTTAACATGAGAGTCGGGTAGGGAAGTTGTGTGATCAGAGAGGTTCGATAGGAATAGGGGTGTGGGAACAGAAGGTGGATCTCATGGACATGTTGGGCGCATAGAGGGCATGATGGATGTACAGGTTAGATGGGGTTAGGGGGATATGGTGGGGGGTAGGCCTAGTTAGGGGTGCTCTTTAAGAGGGCCAAATGGCCTCCTTCTGCACTGTAAGGAGTCTATGGATTCAATTAAAGGAAAATATTATTCTACTTAGATTATGCTATTGAGGAAGGGCATGCAATTGAAATCATCCCAGTGAGTAATTGGAGAAATGAATCATGTAATTGTTTAAAACTGCATTTTGCTTACCCATGGTTGAAGCCTCATTAGCAACTTTTTCTGCTGATTGTACTCACATCTTGAAAGGACAAATGGCATATTCTGGTGTGAGTGGCTCAGATTCCGATTTCCCCGAAGCATCTTCCCAGGCCCAGAAGGCTTAAATTAGAAGGATCATGAAATATTCACCAGTTTCCGAGCTGGGTGCGGCTAAAAAACCACTCAAGAAGATCAACATGATAGACAGCCTACTTGATGAGTAACTCATTCATGAATCTAAACATCCATTCCTGTACCACCAGCATTCTGTTCCATTCCAATTCTCTCCCTGAAGCTAATGCTGCACTTGAGGCAGACTTTTTCCTTTTTCCACAGCTAGTAATTCATGGAACAGGTCACTAGTCCTTCACCAGGGGCTTGCAGCTTGAGGGGCACCACTCCACATCAAGTGTGGCTGACCAGGGGTCTCTCCTGCTGTTACCGCCAGTTTGGTGTGTTGGAAGGATTTGACACTCCACCTGTTGGCCACATTGTAAATGTACCTTTCTTGTCCATCAAGTCCTGGGGTGGGACTTGAACCCGGTACTTCTGACTCAGAGGCAGGAACGCTACCCACTGTGCCACATGACTTCTTGCAGCATTCTGTATACCCGGTGTTTACTAGTTATAGGATACACTGCAACAATTCAACCAGTCTTCATGGGCAGCACCTCCCAAACCCATGACTTCCATCACCTAGGACAAGGACATGATGCATGGTAACACAGTCGCCTCTACTTTGTCTCCAATTCACGTATCTTTCGGACTTGGATCAATCAGCATTCGTTCGTTGTTAATGGGTCAAAACCCTGGTACTCTTACATCATCTTCACCACACAGACTGCAGAGGTTCACGAAGTAGGCTTACTATTATCTTTTCATTACAACAAGAGATGTGCAATAACTGGTGTCATTGGTAGCAGCAGACACAGCCTGAGAATGAACTGAAATATCTTGCCTGCGGTTCATTTTTATTTCCGTAACTATGGGCGTTTCTCGACGGCGTCAACACGGCCTCAGGATCAGCAATTCTGGCCCCTACAGGGGGCCAGCACGGAGCGGTTCACGCTGCTCCAACTGCTGTTCCCGGCATCAACTGGGCGCCGCGGGATCCATGCATGCGCAGTGGCTTCCTTCAACGCGCCGGCCTCCACGCAACATGGCGCAGAACTACAGGGTGCAGAAGAAAGGAGGCTCCCAGCCATAGAGGCCAGCCTGCCAATCGGTGGGCCCCGATCGCGGGCCAGGCCACATCAGAGGGCCCCTCCGGGGTCGGACCACCCTCCCCCACCACAGGCAGTCCCTCGACCCTTCCATGCCGAGTTCCTGCCAGCTAAGAGCAGGTGTGGACGATGCCAGCGGGACTCGGCGTTTTCACGATGGCCTCTCAGTCCATCCCGGGTCGAGAATCGACCGGCTGGCCGTATAGAGCGGCCTCTGACCGGCACTGCGCCAACCACGCCAGTGCCAATGGCGCAGATTCTCCGCTCTGTGGAGGGTCGCGTGCCGGCGTCAGGGCGGTGTGGCGCGATTCGCACTGGTTATGGAGATTCTCCGGCCCTGTCCCGGGCTGAGAGAATCCCGCCCTATGTACAGTAGTCCCCCGTTATACCGCGCTCCGCAATATACGGCGGGGGGGCTTATCCCCAACTTACTTGACTCATTTTAAACTCTTTTTGAAACACCTTTTTTAGCCGCAATGATTAGCCGCGATGATTAGACCGATTAGCAGCGATGATTAGCCGCGATGATTAGCCGCGATGATTAGCCGCGATGATTAGCCGCGATGATTAGACCGATTAGCCGCGATGATTAGCCGCGATGATTAGGCCGATTAGCCGCGATGATTAGCCGCGATGATTAGCCGCGATGATTAGACCGATTAGCCGCGATGATTAGCCACGATGATTAGCCGCGATGATTAGACCGATTAGCAGCAATGATTAGCCGCGATGATTAGACAGATTAGCAGCGATGATTACCCGCGATGATTAGACCGATTAGCAGCGATGATTACCCGCGATGATTAGAACGATTAGCAGCGATGATTACCCGCGATGATTAGACCGATTAGCAGCGATGATTACCCGCGATGATTAGAACGATTAGCAGCGATGATTACCCGCGATGATTAGAACGATTAGCCGCGATGAGTAGCTGCGACCGATTAGCCCGATTACCCAGCCATAAAAGGGATACTTTTTCCAGTGCAGGTATCTTCGAGTTCAGTTACTGTCGTTCAAAATGTTTAAGCGCAAGTCTTACACAGTAAAGCAAAAGATACATTTGATAGACCGGCTTCGAAACGGCGAAACAAAGGCAAAATTATCCAGAGAGACTGGTGTACCAGAGTCAACCCTCCGTGGGTGGGTGAAAGATGAGCCCAATTTAAGAACATATGTTGGGACAGTTTCTCAGAGTGAAGGGCTTACCAGGAAAAAGGCAAGGAACGCTAGTGACATTAACTTGGAGAAGGCAGACAGCCTTCTTCGAGGCTATGTCCAAAGTGGTGGGGGTGAGGGTAGATCCATGCCCGATAGTGGCGGTCTTCGGGGTTTCAGACCAACCAGATCTATTCCTGGGGAGGAGGGCGGACGCCCTTGCCTTTGCCTCCCTGATCGCCCGCCGTAGAATCCTGTTTGGCTGGCGGGTCAGCAGCACCGCCCAGAGCTGCAGACTGGCTGTCCGACCTCTCGGATTCTCTCCAAATGGAGAAAATCAAATTCGCCATCCGAGGGTCGGACGACGGCTTCCACAGAACGTGGGAGCCATTCATGCAATTGTTCCGGGACCTGTTTGTGGCCAACGTACAAGAGGAAGAATAGTCGGGGGAAGGTAGCCGGCGGGGGGGGGGGGGGGGGGGGGTGGAGGGGGGGCGCTATGGGCTCGTTACGGGGGTTTGATGGCTAGCTAAGGCCCAAAACCAAACTAAATAAATGCCAATAAACATGTTGGGGAATGTAAAATATGTATGCCGGCGAAAAGGGGGAGGCCACAGTTATTACTACGAAGATGCTCACCTGGAAATATATATGTTAATTTTTGCGTGTTCTTTTTTTTTTCTCTCTCTCTAACAATTTGTAATTTGTTCAATATAAAACATGAAAACTGAATAAAAAACATTTATAAAAAAAAAAACTTGGAGAAGGCTGTGTTCACCTGGTTTGTCCAGGAACAGTCTGGTGGCACCCCCCTATCTGGACCTATCATCAGGATTCAGGCTGAGAAGTTCCATCACCAGCTCCACCCAGTGGACAGCAATTTCGTAGCCAGCAAGGGTTGGCTCCATCGGTTCCAGAAAAGACATGGGATAGGTGCAGTTACCATCAGTGGTGAACAGAGATCCGCCGACTCAGGAGCAGCAGCAGCCTTTCCCGACATCCTCAAGAACTACATGGTGCAAGAGGAGCTGACCCCAGAGCAACTCTACAATGCAGATGAGTCAGGGCTCTACTGGAAGATGCTGCCTGACAAGACCCTAGCTGTCAAGGATGATGCCCACAAGACTCTGGGGTACAAGCAAGCCAAGAACAGGCTCACCATCCTGTTTGCCAGCAATGCCACGGGAACACAGAAGCTGAAGCCATTGACTGTGGGCAAATTCAAGTCTCCTAGATGCTTTCACCACATCAACATGGAGAACCTACCCATTACCTACCGGAACTCTGGCAAAGCCTGGATGACAGCTTCCTTATTTGAGGAGTGGTTCTTCAAGTTCTTCGTACCCAGTGTCAGGGACCACCTTAGTGCCCTCAACTTACCGCAGAAGGTCACACTCCTACTGGACAACTGCTCAGCCCACCCTCAGGGAGATGTTCTCAAGACCAGGGATGGGCAGATCCAAGTGCTCTATCTCCCAAAGAACACCACCAGCAAGATCCAGCCATGTGATGCTGGCATCATTCAGACCTTCAAGTCTGTGTACAAAAAGGAACTGATCCTGGAAATGATAGACTCTCCTCTCACTGTCCCAGATTACCTGAAAGCCATCACCATCAAGGATGCCTGTTATCTGGCAGGGAAGGCCTGGGGAGCTGTGACGGAGAAGACCATCGCCAACTGCTGGAACAAAGCCCTAGGAGCAGCACTCCCACGACCCCAACATTACCCGGATGAAGAGGACTTCGTAGGCTTTACTGAAGCAGAGACCAGGGCAGCTGAGGAGAGGCTAGAGGACCACCTGGATGAGAACCTAACACTCCAGGATTGGGTGAACAGGTGGTCAGCAGCAGAGGACGACATGGCACCCGCAGAAACATTCACAGAGGAGGAGATCATCGACCAGGTCACCCAAGAGGAGGCAGAAGAAGAAGAAGAACCCCAGCCCACAGTGGCAAAGAGCCACTCGGATGCCATCACGCACCTGAAGTGGCTCATAGCATACACAGAGCAACAGGACTTCGACCCGATATACATCCTACACCTGAAGAACCTCCAGAGGTAAGCACAAGTCAAGATGAGGAAGGGGATGTGCCAGAAGAAACTCACAGACTTTTTAAAATGATTTTTTTAAATATGCTTGTAAGTACAATTTTAAGTATATTATTGTATGTATATAGAACATAGAACATAGAACATAGAACAGTACAGCACAGAACAGGCCCCATCGGCCCTCAATGTTATGCCGAGCCATGATCACCCTACTCAAACCCACATATCCACCCTATACCCGTAACCCAACAACCCCCCCCTTAACCTTACTTTTATTAGGACACTACGGGCAATTTAGCATGGCCAATCCACCTAACCCGCACATCTTTGGACTGTGGGAGGAAACCGGAGCACCCGGAGGAAACCCACGCACACACGGGGAGGACGTGCAGACTCCACACAGACAGTGACCCAGCCGGGAATCGAACCTGGGACCCTGGAGCTGTGAAGCATTTATGCTAACCACCATGCTACCCTGCTGCCCCAAGTAATTTAAGAGTAAATTATGACAGGGCAGCTTGGCAATGTGGAATGCTCCTCTTGTGCGCTGTGGGAAGTCAGAGCCACTTCCAGTATCCAGAGTGGCCACGTGTGCAGCAGATGTTTCCATCTGCACCTACTCACAATCTATGTTTCAGAGCATGAGCTGTGGCTAGATTCACTGTGGAGCGTCCGCAAGGATGGTGACTTTTTTGATGGTGATATTAGAATTATATACCCTTGGTTTCTACTCCTTGGTATTTCAGATTTCTGATCACTTAACATTACCAAAATAAAAATAAATAAAAATAGTTATTTAATACCTTATCATGTCCCAAATTGTTTTACATCCACAGAATAACTTTTTAGAAGTAATCATTGTTTCTCAGTAAATGCAGCAGCTAATTTATTCACAGCAAGATCCCACAAAACAGCAAATTAATTGAATGATCTGTTAATCTATTTTTGATAAGACCATAAGACACAAGAGCAGAATTAGGCTATTCGGCCCATCGAGACTGCTCCGCCATTCAATCATAACTGATATATCTCTCATCCCCATTCACCTGCCTGCTCCCCATAACCCTGGATCTCCTCATTGATCAAGAACCAGAACTTATCTATCGCCCTTGCCTTTGCCTCCCTGATCGGCCGCCGTAGAATCCTGCTTGATTGGCGATCAGCAGCACCACCTAAAGCTGCAAACCGGCTGTCTGACCTATCAGAATTTCTCCAAATGGAGAAAATCAAGGCGTCAACAGGCCCCTTGGAGCACCGATCCTGTGCTGCACAGGACACCAGCACAGCACTGGACGCAGCTCCAGCTGCCGATACCGGCATCAGAATTACACCGTGGGTCCGTGCATGCGCGCTACGGCCAGCGCAAACTCGCGCATGCGCGCTACGGCTGGTGCAGACTCGCTCATGCGTGCTGGTTGCCTTCTCCGTGCCGGCCCCGATGCAATATGGCGGAGAGCTATAGGGGCCTGGCGCGGAGGAACACAGGACCCCACCAGGAGAAGCACCCAGGGGGGCCTCCACCGCCGGGTACCTGTAGCTCTCCGCCATATTACGTCGGGGCCGGCGCGGAGGAACATAGGCCCCCAACAGGAGAAGCCCGCCCGCCGATCGTAGGCCCGATCGCGGGCCTGGCCATGGTGGAGGCCCCTCCGGGCTTGGATCCCCCCCCCCCCCCCCCCCCCCCGTACACCCCCCTCCCCCAACCAGACCTCCCCCCTCACATGTCAGAGGACCGGCGCTGGAGCCTCGCTGATTTTTCCCACGTAAAACGCCACAGACCCTCCAGACATAGCCCCAAAATCAGAGAATACAGCCCTAAGTGCTCCTGCCAGCAGAGAATCACGAACAGTGGGACCCTGGATCATGAATCTCTCTCCTTTACCATGCTAATTTATGCATAAGGGAGAGCTCACTGGTTTCCATCAAAATCCCGGATTGGTGGCCATTTTGAGTGGGTGGCCCAACCCAGAGGTCCGACGGTGGGCCCCTCTCCTACCACAATGCAAGTACTGACCCTCCCCCAGCTGACAAGTCAAGGCATCCTTCCCCCACCACAGGAATAACGGGTCATCCCCCCCAGAGCACGCACACATTAGGGTGACCCAACACCCCACCGATGCCCCCAGCGCCCGCCCCCTTATCGGACCCCCCAACAGACACATCGATCAAAGGTCTTCATTTAAAACCCCCATCAGAGACCCCTCCATCTGAACCCCCATTAGAGACCCCCCCATCAGTCATCCCTGCATAAAAGCTGAAGAGCAGTCCAGGCAGTAGAGTGAAAAATCATTGCATTTTTACTTACCCTTCCCTAACATCTGTTGCCTCAGACAAAAGTGTTTAAAGCAGCAGCTGTTACAAGTATCAAGACTTCCTCAAAAGCAAAATACACTTCAAAGGGCTTCAATCTCTTGATAGCCTTTGAATTGCAAATCTTCCAATCAATTTCACACAGCAATACAATGTATGAGCCAGTGATTGACAGTTTTATTACCAGAGACAGGTGCTTGGTGGATTGTTTATCTTTCCCTTTACAATTGAATGTATCTCTGCTTTGATGCTACAATGTCTCGAAATACCCCTGGTTTGATTGACAGCTCCTCACCACAACAAAAACAGCTAAGTGCTTTCACTTCCTCTTTTTGACAGGAAAGGGTCTGAAGGGGGGAGGTTGTGGGTGGGGGGTTTGGGTCAATCTTGTGTGTGTGTTGTGGGGGTGACTTGTTACACCCGTTGTGGGGGGAGCATGCCCCTACTTATCAGTGGTGGGGTGGGATTTGCATTGTGGGGAGAGGGTGGCCTTCTGATGGACTTTGGGGCACACTTCAGTTATCACTGACCCCCTTGACCCACCTTGCGGTCCAGTTCATCCAGGCCAAGCTTGGGCAAACTTTGATCAAAGTCCGCCCAAATGACTTCCTCCTGTGGTGGTCAGCGCATAATGTGGTGAGGAGGAAGAGATTCAGATTATTATGTTAGTTTGTTTTATCTTCATTGTTTTGCAGGATTTCTAGATTGCTTTTATATCTTTATTAGTGTCACACGTAGGTTGACATTAAAACTGCAATTAAGTCACTGTGAAAATCCCCTAGTCGCCACACTCTGGCACCTGCTCGGATACACTAAGGGAGAATTCAGAATGCCCAATTCACCTAACAAGCATGTCTTTTGGGACTTGTGGGAGGAAACTGGAGCACTCAAAGGAAACCCACTCAGAGATGGGGAGAAGGTGTAGACTCTGCACAGACAGTGACCCAAGCCGGGAATCGAACCCAGGTACCTGGCGTTGTGAAGCAACAGTACTAACCACTGTCATACTAGTATATAAAACTATCAGGGACATATATAGTGTGGACAGTAAGGAACATTTCCCCTTCGCGGAGGAGCCAGTATCCAGGAGGTTTAAGGTAAGGGGCAGGAGGTTCAGAGGAGATGTGAGGAAAAACCCTTTTCACCAAGAGGGTGGTTGGAATCTGGAACTCACTGCCTGAAACAGTGTTGGGGTGGGACCCCTCACTACATTTAAAAGTATTTAGATGAGCCATAGCATTCAAAGCTACGGGCCAAGTGTTGGTAAATGGGATGAGAGTACATAGGTGCTTGATGGCCGGCATGAATACGATGGGCTGAAGGGCCTCTTTCCGTGCCGTAAAAACTCTATGACTCATACAAACATGCAATTTATTAATTTGTTTTGGAAAAGCATGTTAAAGTACTCATTGTGAGTTTTATACTTGAAATTGTTTCAGGGTATATTTACCCTGATTATTATATTTAGTCTTTCTTTTAAGGCTCATGCATAACAAGATGTCTAGCTCATCATTTTCCTTTGAGAAAATTAATTTTGGACAGGTGATCATTTCTGAAACAGCTGTGCATCATGCAAGACTCACTATTTTGTTCTCGCACTAATATCTGAAATATCGGTTTTGCATTAAGTATAGAATATATAACATCGAGTCTGGGTGTGCAGCACCAGCTAACACGCATTTTCTACATGGCACTGTTCCATTTAGGCAATCTGGTCAGTCAGTTGCCCATATATTTTGTTTTGTTGACTTATTAGATAAAAGGAAGATATTGTTTGCTCCTGGGTTGTGAGGTTGTTAAGCATTTCCAAGAAGCTGAACCCATTTCAAAACTCTTCTGAAAAATGGCTTATCTGCAGAATGTTCCGTTATATTCTGTAAAATTACAAAAAGATCAATAGCATTTCTTTCTCAGTCATTCTGGTTTTCTACTAAACACAAGTTTCTAGTTCAATTAAAGTCCTCTTGTAATTTCCTTCTTCATTAGTGCAATCTCACAACTCTGATTAACAATATTTTGCTAGATTTTCCAAGCCCCTAACTGCAATCCAAAATGTCCCATTATGCCTGCGAGCTATAAATATAATTGTGAGCCAATATAATTTTAATTGTTTCTCTTATGTCTTTTTTAAATGATTCAGCAGTCATCAATAAGTGTTCTCATACCCTGTAGGCTTAATCTAGGGATGATGTTATAAGGCAATGTAACAGAGTTTCCGTATAATGAAACCTTATGCAGAAGATAATGACAAAGCACTTATATGTCTCAGAAGATAAATGAAAACAGTAGATCTTCTTTTCTCTCTTTTATAAGTACCATTTTGCCTCCCATTTCAATCGTACGTCCTCAGTAAAACAGATTATTCAATGGAGAGCATGCATGTAGTACTCTTAATTTCACCATACATTTCCCAGTTCCTGACTGTGAATGATGATATTAACGAACTATACAAATCTTCTTGTTCATTAACTAAATTCTAAAAGGCCAATAAATTATCCTTAATCCCACTAGATAATTGCAAATAAAGATGCCTCAGTCTTTCATACTTGCAAATCGACACTTGTAATTTTGCCAGATACTTCACAGGAATTTATTAAGCAAACAGTAGGTTGCAGTTATAGTTTACTGGCACTCAGATTCATTGCACAACTAATAAACAGCATTGCATAATGACATTAATTAAAGAAGTAACTGCCCATTAAGGAGTGGCAGGGTAGAATTATAGCAAAAATCAAGGCAATGCCTGCATTATGTTTGAGCTTTATTCACAGCAGCCATCAGCCTAATGTGAAACACATGTAATTTAACTGATATTTGGCCTCCAATATACATCTTTCTTATATTCATTATTAAAAGTGCACTATATTATTCTTTATATCTGCTTAAGGGTAATCAAAATTATTTTCCATAAAGCTCATCTTCAGCACTGGCATCATTTCATTGCAGTTTGTCACAAATTCAGTCTATTCAAAGTCAGGCTTTCAAGCGCCCTGATGTGATGGATGAAACCATCTTCACCCATCAGACATAAGTTTAAAAAATGAACCACTGGCGTGCTGAACTGAATTTCTGGAAAACCCATAGGTCATTGTTCGCCTGTGAAATCATTGGAGATTTGGGTACTGCAAGCCGGTTTCTGCAGCAAATCAGCATGAGACTGTACGTTTCGAACGAGAAAAAGGGCAAAACAAATACTGGGAAGAATTCTTGGACCATCTTCAAAAATGGCATTTTAGAGCATTTAATATTGAAAATAAAGAAACAAAGCTGTGTTTCTTCACAGCTCCATGTTCTGATCCATGGAATGTAATTCGCCAAATCATGTGCCTAGCTTTATATGAACAGAACCGAGCAGCTGTTGCCTATAAAAGTTATGTTTGAACTCGCATGGTGTATCAAAGAGACACTTTAGTACTTCACATGAGCTATCTTTAGGACTACTCTCAAAAATAGAATTCTGGAAGTATAACTGTAAACATGTTGACATTGGGTGTGGCATTGAACAATACAAGCCAGAAATGCTTCAGTTCAGGCCTAGCTGGCAGCAAGAGCACTCCAAGTGGCAACTTGGATAATGAAAGGAAAAGATCAGTTTTGGTTTCCACTTGTGATCACCATCCAGTGATGTGCTGGAAAGTGCATATTTTGATGAAGAATAGGCCGAGCTCAGGTTTAATGCATTCCATGTTCAAATAGGGCACTGATACTCAGTATCATGATTCGCACATGAAGAACGGGGGCCTTGGGTGAGGTAGAGGAGGACGGCATCACTTGAGAATCTTTAAAGTACATGTTTATTCAGGGCATCTGGTGCATATTCAGAATCTACGTTGGGAATGCTAAAGATGAAAATTGACTCCACCACGTATGATCTAAGTCACCATCTTCAGGAGACACAGGAGGAAACTAAGAACATTGGGAAAAAGACAAATGGAAAACATGCTCAAGACCTCATAATATTTTTGTGGGCTTGCTTCAACAAATAGAAGGAAATACTAAAGCACAGTGGCACAATGGTTAATATTAATAATAATACCCTTTTATTGTTACAAGTATGAAGTTACAGTGAAAAGCCCCTCGTCACCACATTCCGATGCCTGTTCGAGTAAGCTGGTACGGGAATTGAACCCGCGCTGCTGGCCTTGTTCTGCATCACAAACCAGCTGTCTAGCCCACTGAGCTAAACCAACCCTGGTTAGCACTGCTGTCTCACAGGGGCAGGGACCTGGGTTCCATTCCGGCCTTGGGTGATTGTGTGGAGTTGCATTTTCTTCCCATGTCCGTGTGGGTTTCCCCCGGGTGCTCCGGTTCCTTCCACTGTCCAAAGATGTGCAGGTTAGGTGGATTGGCCAGGGTAAATTGCCCCTTAGTGTCCATGGATGTGTAGGTAGAGGGATAGGGGAGCTAAGTGCAATTTGGGTGGAGTGCTCTTTCAGATGGTCGGTGCAGACTCAATGGGTTGAAAGGCCTCCTGAATGGTAGGGACTCTATGTGGGCGGCATGGTAGCACAGTGGTTAGCACTGTTGCTTAACAGCATCAGGGTCCCAGGTTCAATTCCTGGCTTGGGTCACTCTCTGTATGGAGTCTGTACATTCTCCCATGTCTGCGTGGGTTTACTCCGGGTGCTCTGGTTTCCTCCCACAAGTCCCAAAAGACGTGCTGTTAGGTGAATTGGACATTCTGAATTCTCCCTCTGTGTACCCGAACAGGCACCAGGGTGCAGCGACTAGGGGCTTTTCACAGTAACCTCATTGCAGTGTTAAGGCAAGCCTACCTGTGACAATAATAAAGATTATTATTATTAAAAGCATTAGCTAATAAACAGAAGGCAGAGTGACTATTTTAGAACTCTTGATGTAGCAATTCATTGTGGAATGTTGATTAATTCAGCACATTTTGAAAGGTCTTATTCAAATATTCTTAAATTTACCACCAATTGGATTTTGGTTGGAAATTAGTTTTTTGGCCATTAACTGTGATCTAATGTTCCACATGAGGTTTATTTAGACAGAAACTATTCCAGAAGTACAGTCGTATTGTAATCATATAAATAAAAGATTACTGGTAATTGATATTTTCAGACTTGTCATTTAATGTACACTGTATACTTAAACATTTTGCATACTCTAGCAATGAAGACAAGAAATAAATGCCACATTTGAATCTCAAATGCATGCATTTGCCCAATATTTGAAGCATTTTTCCTTGGAGCATCGCACACCTCAACAAGTTCACACCTGTAGATGTGGTGACTAAAAATCTGCCAGGGCAGAGAAGGAATTCTGTGGTGAGCACACAAAGACTGTTCAGCACGACTTGGCACAAGCACAAGAGAGGCTGGAAAATCAGGAGCAGGAAATGAAGAAGTCTGTTCTGAGGGCTCTCGAGTTTGGGTTTCAGCTTATTATTTTAGGCGGATGTGTTTTTTCTCTCTCTACTTTTATTGTTGATAGACAATGTCAGCTTTTTCTTGGGTTTTGGGGAAATTGTTTTTTTTTGCAGAAGCCTGACCTTTAGTTTTGTGGGGATGGTTGCTCGGTAGCATGTTACTAGGTTATGTTAGAGGTTATTCCTACTTTGATACCTAGAACCCAGTTGTCTCAACCCATTTCTAATTCTCCTACTTAATTATGCACTGTTTATAAAGAATATGTTCAATCTTTGGTGCTGTCAGTGCAAATATAGTACTAGCCAGCATAAGTGATGAAAATGCAATTATAAACTCTACTGGTAACTTTCAACTGTGCTTTTGGTGATCAGATTATTGGAGGGAATTAGTTATTGACCATGGCATAATTTGAAAGTCTATGGGAGAAAATGCCATGTTCATATTGTGACTGGAGGCTGCCTAATGCTATTTTGCTGTAGTGACAGATTGCATGCCCTCTTGAGAAGGACACATCTATAGGCATCCACGGAGGATATGTTATGTATCTGGGAATATATTCATGCTGGTTCTGCATCACATAATGTGGAGTGATGTCAGCAGACTGTGTAGCTTTGAGTAGATCATCATCTTGATTGTATGAGCAACACCCTTAATAAACCTCTCATCGTGTTTTACAAGAATCCAGAGTGTGGGCACCTTCACACCTTTTCTCTTTGCGGCAACAATAAATAAATCAGGATGCCAAAAACCTGTGAAGCAGCACGATCATGATATCACGCAGCCCAACTAGCTGATGCAATACCAGATGCCCAATTTTGAACCACACACGTTCAGGCAATGTACTCGCTTGTCAACCTGCAAACAGCAAGTGTTAAGTTGCAAGATGGGCTCTGCACTAGAGATTTT